>NC_054484.1:99893599-101093599 GCF_017639515.1 Carcharodon carcharias | reverse complement strand
CCATTGTTGTACTCAAAAGAGTATATGGGAGCAGACTGAAACTAGTTGTTGGATGGGAGGTGCATGACATGTAATGTGTGTCTCTAAATAAAAGCATGTAAATGTATAAAGGCTAAGCTCCAGTTATGCCCTTCGTTGTCTGGCTATTTAGATATAACATAATGCAGCATATTTTTTTTCTTTTTCTTGCACATATCCAAGTCATGTTTGAAAGTTGTTACTGAAATAAACTGCAGTAGAAGCAGCAACACATTCTCACTACATCAGTCCATGCTGGATCCAAAGTGCGTGAAGCTCCTAGCATTCTTGAAACTCGCCATAGATCTCATATGCTCATTCTATGTTCTAAGTTATTGGTCTGAAAGATACATTAAAATGGACAACATTTGCTTAATAGGAATTCTAACATACATAGTATCCCTGTTCCACTATAAATGTTCCAGTTAAACTATTGAATACCAGAAGATATTGTACTGGAAGATATTTTCAATTGTTATTATGAGCAAACCTGGTCTGTTTCCATAATGACTACAGAAACTTGAGCGAAACTGGAGAAATATATAAAACCACACAGAATAAATTCCCTTGCAATATTCTTACAATTGAGTAAGATTTGTGATTCAGGTATATCCCAATGATCAATTTCACACAGGTCGATTATTTCAACTTCAGGAGCAAAGCAGGAGGAATTTCTTTTTGAGAGCAATGTATGTAGTTGACTGCATGTATAAAGATGGTCTTTAGAGATCAGAAGAAATGCATATTTGCAAGAGTTATGTTAATCTGAGATTTTTATAAGGACATGCACACAGTTCTACAGGAGTCATGGTGTCAGAGGGAAGTTACTGCGCCTACTGTTGATTTCTGTGTAAACAACCCTTCTAATCTTAATCTAAACAGGCCAAAGTGATTATTTTATACACAATTTTTTAATGAAGGAACCAACTGAGGTTTTACAAGTTCCAGAAGGAATTACCTCCAGGTCATTTTGCACGAATGATTTCATTTATCATGTTCTGGATGTCTCGAGGGAGTTAGAAGGACGGGATAAGCTGTTCAGTTACAGATACATGCCAGGGAGGGGTTTTGTTTCATGTCCAGAAACCAGTCACTGTCAGTGACCTGGAAATCAGAAAGTCCCAATTTAGTCACAGGCTAATTACAGCCCTTAATCCTTTGATGATTGCACCAGTACTTTTGTAGCCAGATCCTACCAAACTAGTATTTAGTTCATTGAAGCCAGCCTTGGGAATTGAAGGAGTGGTGCTGTGTTGTGCTTTCTAACTTATCTATATGGATTTCCTTATTGTTTCAAATCCTTCTGTGAACAATACTGTCATCAGTTGCACAATGATATTGGGAAAGAAATTGAATTTGGGTGAGGTTGCAAGCAGGTGGCATTACATCAGTTGCCCGTCAAATGCTCCACCTGATTTTCAGTTCCATTGGGTAGAATTTTGCCCTCGATGGGTAGGTGGGCCCCACCAGGGTGGGTGGGCCCCACCAGCTCAGTGGCGGGCGAGCAGCCGAACTCCGCCGCTGAAATGGGCCCCGCTGCCATTTTAAGTGGGCGGGCCAATTAAGGCCCACCCAGCGGGCTGCCCGACGGGAAGCCCTGTGCAGGGGGGGGGGGGATTCCCCAGCTGTCAAAGTGCGCTCTTTCACACATACACATGAAAGAGCGCACATCTCCCTGAGGCAAAATGGCCTCAATTGGCCATTGACAGGTCAGCGGGCAGACAGCTGATTTTGCTGTCCGCCGCCTTCCTGAATATTTAAATAGGGCGGGATGACATCGGGGATTCCTCCCGGCATCATCCCGCATCATTTTGTATCGGTGAGTGGGCCCCACCCCCAACTCGCCGACGGAAAAATTCTGGCCATTGATTCTAAGAGGACTGAATATCCCATGTGCCATATAGCAATCGACCACTGCAATTTGCGTTTCATACATTTGCCCATGTCCAATTTCACACCCTTCTTGCACCTTATGCTATGTGCCTAAGTATTATGTTTCACATGTAAGTTAAGGTTGTGCATTGAGGACAGTAGAAGATGTGAATACAGAATTTTTGCGGAATTCTCTTGCATGTGCAATTCCTGAGTTTGGCTGTAAAATTCTCCAAAAGAAGTGCTTGGACGAAGTTACTCCAAGGACTGAGTGAGGAAGTTAATTATGTGATACTGTAATGAACTCTATAGAGCAAGAATTGAGAATAGGCAATTTCAGTGATGGTGTGAATAGGTTCTTGCGCTGTGCTTAATTAGGTGATTTTAAGTGAAGCAACAGTTGGCTATTATTTCTTAGAGGTCCATCTTTGGTGCACTAATACATTTTCCCCTCTCCCATCACTCTGCTTCTGCCCCTCTAATCCAGTTTCTGATCCACACACAGGATTGAACCTGGCCTGGTCACAACCCTAAAATACATCATGTATGACAGTGATCATGGCTTAATGACTCTCTGTGATCTCTGTCACATTTGGCACTGTTGATCATCCTATTTTCATTTGAAAACACAGTGTCAGTTTCCACACGTACATTAGTGACATCCAGCTCTACCTCACCACAACTCAGATAGTCCAGTTGAAAATGACCCATCATTTCATTGCACAGCCCACTCTGTCTGTTTTACCTAAAACAGCCTCACAACTCAAGGATGATTAAATTCAGCTGATATATGTATTTTATTTATTTGTCTTCATCCATGTCTCTGGTGTTCATTCACCATATACATAAGGATAATATTTGTGTGTCTCCTGCTTATTCATCAAGTTCTGAAAGAACCAGGGGGTGATGAAGAGAATTTTTTAAAGTAGTTATAACTTGGAATGCACTACCTGATAGGGTGGTGGAAGCAGATTCAATATAACTTTCATGAGGGAATTGCATATAGTTTGGCTGCTTAGAATGGAAACGATAAATCTTTGGCCTATAAGGAAAGTTCAGGAGAGTGGACTAATTGGATTTTTTTTCAAAGAGGTGCCACAGACACAATGGGCCAAATGGTCTCCTCATATGCTGTAAGGTTCTATGAGGTTGATCCTTTCCACTACAGGGGTGCTCTGTAAAACTTGGCTAAGATGAGAATCTGCATTTCAATAAAATAATTTTTATTTTGGATTCAAACAGATCGGAATTTCTGTTTTCAGAATAGATGGGAGGTAACTGGCTACCAAGAGTCCAAGGCCTCCATCCCACTTAATACACTAGGAACTAATCCACCACCAGTACTCCAGCGAAAAGACAGGCACATCTGTTACCAAGCTGTCAAATAAAATGCACACATCGTCTCATTAGACCAACACAAAATTGACACGTACCCAAGTAACAGGCTGCCAAAAATAATGGATACTCGCACAGTTTGCATGCACCATGGTGATACCACAGGATTTAATAACCCATGTTGAACCTCACTTATGAAATGAAATTGTTCGAAATGATAAAAGTTTTCTGATATTAGTGATGCCATTAAACTTGAGTATTAAAGCAAATTGACCCATTTTGACAGGCTTTAAGTTTTGTTGAGGTTTAGTCCCTGCTGTGGTGTTGTTTTTAACTGATGGTATAAAACATGACACTGGCACAGACTCGTATTCAAGCCTATTTGTCAAATCAGATTTTATTGTGTTTATTTCTAGAGCAGCTCTTTTGTTTATGTGTAGCTGAAGGCTTTTCCTTAATGAAGTAATTCTATCCCATCCACAATTAAAATGAGAATATGTTAGAATGAGCTATCAGAGTGTAGGCTCCCTGCTATAACTGAATATCATGCTGATGACACGCAGGTTGCTTGACATCATGGTCAAAGGTCAATGTCTTCAGAACAGTAGAAAGCTGTTGGAAGGAGAGAAAAAAGAAGCAGTAGTTCTGAAGAGCAGTTGTCATGGACAAAAAGAGAAGTGCAGTCTGAGACGACAGAAACTCAGGTTATTTTTGTGGGACCCGAAAGAGCTCTCCTGCTCCTCTTGGCCTCAAGAAATTAATTTCAAACTTACCGGGCCTCTTGATGCCAATTAAGAACTTTTGAAGTGCAGCCACTATTGCAATGTAGGAAACACAACAGCGAATTTGTACTCAGCATGGCCCCACAAACAGCATTGAGATAATGATCTGCCTTTTAGTGATGATGTTTGAAGGATAAATATTGGCCAGGACATCAGAGAGAACTCCCTGTTCTTCCTCAAACAGTGTTGTAGGATTTTTTATATCCATCTAAGGAGGCAGAGAAAGCCTCAGTTTAATACCTCATCCAAAAGACAGCACCTCCAAAAGTGCTGCACCCTTTCACTGGAAAACTGAAAATCAGTCTGGACTATGTGCTTAGGTCTTTTAAGCGTAATTTGACCCAACAATCTTCTGACTCAGAGGCAAGATGCTCCACTGAACAACGAACTGTGTTGTCTCACCAACAAAGAACTTCACGCTCATATCAGAGGGCTTGAATACCTCAGATTTGAAATGATTGTCTATTAGCCTGCTGCTGTTTAGACGTTCCAGCAAATCTCTCACTATTTACAGCCCATTTGAACACCATGGCTGGCTTTTGATTGATCTAGTGCATTCCTATACTTAATGTATATTCCATTACATACAAACATCTCAAAAGGTCACCACATTTTGCTAGCAAATCCAAAGGCAGCCTTGGCATTCAGTCTTTAAACAGCTACCTACAATTCATCACTCATATGACTTATATTAATATAAACCGTGGTTGATCATTGCACTTAGTGGCTCTAAATCTTTTAGATTTAGAGTATTTCACACTTCCATTCGTATATTCTGGTTTGCATTGAGCTCTTAGTCAACTGGATGGTTGCTGCAAACAACAGAGCTGTGCATTCTGTTATTGCTGTGAAATTGGCTGTGCTCTCTCATGTTAACACTAATATATCACTTTTTCTTGGGGCTACTTTCAATGATTGAGAGATGCTCCAATGTGAATAAGTTTCCCACCTGAATTAACATAAGAGCCATGATTTACCTCCTCATTCCTAGATCTGAGAAGGTGGTGATGAGCTGCCTTCTTGAATCAGGACTGAGTTTGCTTCATCCTGTCGTGTGGTAATGGACATGCTGGGTCACTTCAGAGGCCAGTTAAGAATAAACCGTGTTGGTATGGGACTGGAATCATATATAGGTCTGACTGAGTAATGACAGCAGGTTTCTTTCCTTAATGAACATTAGTGAAATGGTTGGGTTTTTATCTGTTTGCCATTGCATTGCTGTTTGGGATGCTTGCAGTGAGAAAATTGGCTACCATGTTTCCTACATTACAACAGTGATGACATTTTAAGAGTATTTCACTGGCTGTAAAGCCATTTGAGACGCCCTGAGATGGCTATATAAATGCAAGGTCTTTCTTTCTTTGATAGAAGTGCTTTCACTAATCACCAGTAATCATCTTGGTTAGAATCAAAAACGATAGAGTGTCCTATATTCTGGTAAATATCATCAGTCTCTAAGTCCAGCACTAGCATTTACCGGTGTGAACTGTAGTTATTTACAAATATAGCTTTTTTTTTCAGCTAAACCTAGTAAATGCTACAGCCATGACTTCTTGTGAGAAGGCATTCAGGGTTTTCTGGCAGTGCTAAAATATTTGCTGTTGTAGATATATGGCACTGATACCTGCTTTAAACATGTAAGCCTTTTACCGCCAAGACTGAGGTGTCATAATTTTTTTTTAAAAGGGGCAGTGAAAAGAAGAGTGAAAGGCATACAATTTTGAGGGGTAGAGAGTTCTATAGCAAGGCACAGATAGTCCTGATCTTGTACTGAGGGGCCCCTATTGAGGGACAGACGGTGCAGTATCAAGTGACAGTCTATTATCTAGGGGCAGACAGACTAGTATTGAAGGGCAGAGAGTCCCACATAGAGGCACAGTGTCATGTATCAAGGGACAGGCAGTGTAATAATGAGGAACAGAATAAATAATGAGGCCTGAAAGACTATTGTTGAGGGGCAGACAGTTTATGAGTTTTGCTAGGCCACTTCAGAGGGGAATTAAGAGTCGAGCGTATTAGTGTGGGATTGTAGTTACATATAGCCCAGACCAGTTAAGGATGGCAGGTCCCCTTTGCTAAAGGTTGTTATCGGACCAGTCGGGTTCTTAATGACATTCCGATAGCTTCACGGTGGCTTTTACTGATACCGGTTTTCTTATTTCCGAGTTTTTCAAAACTAAGTTCTTATTCTCAAACTATCATGGGGGGATTGGAAGCATGTTCTCTGGATTATCACTCCGAGTTGCGGGATTACTAGTTTAGTACTATAACTATTACACTGTAAGTACATCATGCATTGAAAAAATGACCTAAGGTAGCTAAACCCACCCGAAGGTTTGAAAGCAAATATATCATCCACAGGAAAATTCAGGCATTCACACTTCTATTTAGAACTACAATAATTAATTAAGAACTAATTTTTAGGTGACAGTTGGCTAATTTTTTTTATCTCCTTGCTTATCATAACAAAGTAAATAAGCTGATTACCCTATGTCTTCAGCATTTCAACGTGTTAAATTCAAAAGGAACTTAAATTTAATTCTGGCTTACAACAGTTATATAAATAGAACACTGATGTTAACCAGATACTGGAACGAATCCACTGTTATGTATTTAATCCAGATGTGTTATTACTGAGATTTTAAAGGAATATCTAAAGAAATGTTATAAGGCTACCATTTTAACTGTGGCTCTGTTGATAGCAGTCTTGCCGCAGGATCAAAAGGTTGTGAGTTCAAGTACCACCCTTGAGATTGAGGGAACGCTGTGTGAAAGAGTGGCCATTTTTTGGATGCGATGCTGAATCTTGAATGAGGAAGTCTAGATTTGATAAGGCACCTGAAAGTTGGCACCTCAACAACCACGCTACTCTTTTGTATATGTACCTGTGTTATTCTGCCTGCATCTGTAAGGTCCTGAAAACCCTGAAATCGAACATTAAACTTTGTCATAATGCTCCCTCCAATGACCCATATACAAAGCATGAAAACGCCCATAAGTGAGAAAAATGAACTTAAGATGGGTCTGGGACCCAAACTCACTATATAGTGGATTATGAACTGTACAAGAAAGGGGAACAGAGTGGAGGAGATCAATTCCACAGAAATTGAGTTTGCAGGAGAGGGTGGCATAGTGGTAACCTCATTAGTAATCCCAAGGCCCAGGCTAACGATCTGAGGACACGGGTTCAAATCCCACCACGGCAGCTGGTGAAATTTAAATTCAATTAGTAAATCTGTATTTGAAAACAAGTCCCAATAATGGTGACCATGGCCAGGATTTCACAGCTCCTCTGTGGCGTCTCTCCGCTTGGTGGATGCGGCGAGCTATTTAAATCCCCATTCAGTTCAGTGGGACCATAATATCCTACCAGACGGTAGGGGCTGTAAAATCCTGGCTCATGAAACTATCATCGATTGTTGTAAAAACCTATCTAGCTCACTCACTCCCTTTAGAGAAGGAAATCTGCCATCCTTACCTGGTCTGGCCTACATATGGCTCCAGACTCACAGCAACATGGTTGGCTCTTAACTGCCTCTGAAGTGGCCCAGCAAGCCACTCACATCAAGGGTGATTAGGGGTGGGCAACTAATGCTAGCCTTACCAGCGACAGAGGCTCAAAATCCCTGACCTCTCTGAAGAGAAGCCCTCCACAAGAGGGTCAGTAGCCAGAAAACATAAATTTAAGATAATTGTCTGAAGAACCAGAAGGAAGTTGAGAATTTTTTTTACGGGTGAGTTATTATGATATGGAATGTACTGCCTAAAATAGGGATGAAAGCAGATTCAATAGTAACTTTCTAAAGGGAATCAGATATATACTGTATGTGGAAAGGAAAAAAATTGCAGTACTGGGATGAGAAACTTCGATTATGTAGAGAATCTGTGCAAGCTGGGATTGTTATTCTCAGAGCAGGGAAGGTTAAGAGGAAATATGATAGAGGTGTTCAAAACCATGAATGATTTTGATAGAGTAAATAAGAGAAACTGTTTCCAGAAGCTGTTGGCAGAAGGGTCGGTAACTAGGGGACACATATTTGAGGTGATTGGCAAAGGAATCAGAGGCAACATGAGGCAATATTTTTTTACGCAGCAAGTTGCTGGAACCTGGAAAGCACTGCCTGAAAGGATGCTAGAGGAAAATTCAATAGCACCATTCAAAAGAGAGTTGGATAAATGCTTGAAAGGAAAAATTTGCAGGGCTATGGTGGGGGTGGGGGTGGGGGTGGGGGGAAATGTTATTAATAGGATAGCTCTGCCAGGCATGAAGAACAGGGAAATGGAACTAATTAGATAGTTTGATCAAGGAATCAACACAGGCACCTTTGCCCAATCTCCAGTATGGTTCTATGATTAAATTGCTGATCCAACTATGCAATGAATCCTCTCAAGTAGTGTGAGGCCAACATGAGGATTGCCATTTAGTGTCACTTACAAATAGCTTTTCTATCCTTTCTCTTCACAATCAAAAATAAAAGTTTTGCCAAACAGTTCTTTTCTCTGTCTCTGAAGAAAATGACATATTTAACCTATTGCGAATTCTATAAAGAGAAATAGGGCCAAATGATTGGCTGCTAAATGTTGGAAAGAGTGAACAAGGTGTTATATCAATCAAAAAGCATTGTTGTGGAGAATTTGGGGAGTATCATTAAAGCAAGTTGTTTTTGTCTCGGCATAGCTCAGTGGCTGTGGCTGACGATCCAGACAATCTACAGATGGAAGGAAATCGAGTTCAAGCTGACTCAACTCCAAGAGACAGCAACAGTTTCCAGATATAACAGAAAGGAAAATGCACACATCCCTGTGTGTAGTAAAAAATAAAAGCAATAAATTGCAGCTGATAATTTATTTGATAAATTGGTTTTTGGTAGGGAAAACTATAATTAAATCTGGAAAACATAAGGTTCAGGTGGCAAGAACATGGATAAATAATACTTTTTAAAACATATATAACATATACACACGTATAAACTTCGAAGTGTCTTGACGTTGTTTTCAAATGAATACTTTGGCTGGATTCCAGACTCTGTGGATTTGCAGGGATTTGAGCCCAGTTCTAGGCTGGTTTTGTTTTACAATTATATATTTGTGGAAACTTTTATTGAGAAGCAGCAATCTTATTGAGGCTAAGTTATTCGTTATTTCTTTGCACCAAGGTGGCTGAATCTGTTTGAATTGAGTTAATCATTTTTTTTTGCCACTTTACAAAGGAAAGGAATAAAATATCACCAACAAATTCCTGGAAAATTAATGTTGTTGATATCTCTAATACTCAAGGGTTTTAACTACTTGCAGCATTCACAACATAAATGGTTTCAAAATGTTTAACATATGTCAAAATGGATGTCCTGTAGATCAAGAATGGATACTGGGACAAATCAGAAGCAGAAAAATGTAAGCAAGGACATGCAGCAGCCCTCATTCAACACTAATGAATAAACTTATCACGTCCCAATGTTGCACCGATTTAGTGCAGAAATCACAGAGATTAAAGGTACAGATCCTCATTTCTCCTTTGTTATCGATTCCAACCACATCTTATTTTACTGCATTTCTTGTCTTTTGAAAAAAAAAATGATCTTGTGAGGTGGGCATCCCTGGAAATTCTGGAATTATTGCCCATCTCTAGTAATCCTCAGGAGATGGTGCTGAGCTGTCTTCTCGATACACTGAAGTTGATATGACGAAGGCGCTCCCTCAGTGCTATTAGATTTGGTTTTGCTGTTGTTCCTCTTAGTAGTCACTTTGATACAAGTGAATGACTTGATGGACCACAAATTAGGGCAGTTAAGAGTCAACCCATATGGTGTGGAACTGAGTCATATACATGCCTGAATGGATAAAGACAACAGGTTTCCTTCCCTAAAGCACATTAGCGAACCGGTTAAGCTTTAGGATAACTTAATAAGTTTATGGTCACTTTTACTGATACCCTAATGTTCGCTCTAAGATATGTGGGTGCACAGCTGCACAACAATCTGGAATGTACCGTGTGGTGCAACAAAAAAAAATTGAGGGAATGTTTTATTTCCAGAATTTTGAAACTGAAGTCAAATTCTCAAACCGCCATGGTGGGATTTGAACTCACATTCTCTGAATTATTAGTCCAGGCTGCTGGATTACTAGACCAGCAGCATAAACACAACACATAGGAGGCAATAGCCCCTGAAACCTTCCCAGTAAACTTCATCTTGTTCAACAGGAAGTACACTTAGACTACCAAGTTTACTCTATGTAGCCTATTAAGCCATATATTTAAACTGAAGAGGGTGAAATTATGCAAGGCATTTATACTCCACAATCCTAACAGAGTCAGTGGAATTAAGTATTACTCAATTTCACTCCTCCAGTGGAACACACAGATCACTGTGCTGTCTGATAACCTGTGGCTTGTCTCTGCAGATCGTTTATTATGAAGTTCTTTCACACTGTTTATAATGATCTGCAGATAATGAGATTTCCTAAGTCCATATTAATGATGAATGTCCCAGAGTGGCATAATACACAGAATACTAGGACCCAGTATAACATGAGAAAGATATGAAATTCACTAACCAATGCTTCCCATTATAACCATTTCATTTATATCAGTTAACCATGAGTTTTTAAATTAGCGAAGAGATAAGTTTCAAAGACAAAGGTCAACAACAGACAGCTTGCATAATGACATAATAAATTAACCACATTTTTGAAATCTAAATTTGTCAGTGCAGCATTCATAGGGAATCTTCAGAGCTTAGGAAAATGAAGGCGCTCCCTCAGTGCTATTAGATTTGGTTTTGCTGTTGTTCCTCTTAGCAGTCAGTACTTAGTTCCTGGCATTTTTGTTTATTGGGTAGAACATAATGCACGTTCTGAGTCGAAACGTGATCCAAATTTTTATAACATAGTTTTGCTTGATTAATATTCTCATGTGTTTCTTTTGTGACTAACATTAAAAGACTCAGAAATCTGTCCTTGCTTTATTAAATAAAATTATTTATTAAATTAGAGGGAATCTGGTAACCTCTATGTTAGTCAGTGTGTGCAGTAAAGTTTTTCCATCTACTTTTGTATCTGTTTCTATGTTGCATGTCAGTCAGGTGCTACTTGAATTTCTCCTGCATTATTTTGTCTTTGCTGAAGATGGCAACTTATGTCTGTGTGAAATAGCCTATGAGAAGATGTGAGCCTATGTAAACATGAATGTGCGTGTGCGTGTCAGTCTGTGGATACGTGTGTCTACACATGTGTGTTTGTGAGCTCACGTGTGTGTGTGCTTATGCAGGGCTTGTAACTACCCCATCACTTGGTGTGTCATGCCAATCTAATAGAGCTAGAAACTCCAAATGACCAGAACCTTGAAATTTGTGAAGAGTTGTTTCACTATCTTGATGGCATTCTCAGTTTTGCCATTGGCTGTGGGTAACGAGGTGATGATGCCAAGTGTTTAAGAACCCCATCTCTTGGCAAACACTGTAAATTCTGCGGTTGTTAAGTTGTGTACCATTATTCATTAGTAGGATGTCTGATATCCCAAATCTTGCAACCAGAAGAGAGTTTGGCTATATGTATAAAATTACTTTGGTAGACACACTCAAGCAGAATATGGCCATGTAATACAAAATGATCAGCCCTAACCTTAGACAAACGCCCAGCCACAGTCTCACACTGTGGTAATGGCTCCTTACTTGGAAAACTCAAATGAGCCAAGCAGCTATCATACTTTGCTATGCTTTGTTTATGCTCTGTTGCTATCCAGGCCAATTGATGCTGTCTTGGACTCTGTGGGTATAACCTTCTATGTTGATATTTATTGAATGAGCTACTGACATCAATTCCTTATGCAATGCAGCTGGTATGAGTTGCTGGCCTTTGGGATCAAAATCCCTTGGACAGTTTGTCTCAAGTCGAAGTATGGGTGTATGTATTCAAGCACCCCTGTTGAACCCAGGCCTGCCTTGC
This sequence comes from Carcharodon carcharias, assembly GCF_017639515.1. NCBI lineage: Eukaryota > Metazoa > Chordata > Chondrichthyes > Lamniformes > Lamnidae > Carcharodon > Carcharodon carcharias. The sequence continues at coordinate 101,081,648 of NC_054484.1, read as the reverse complement.
TGAATAATAATACTGTTGTCTCTGAACTGAGTCACCCACTGCAGCTTGATTCAGTTGTTGCCACCATGAATCTCCAACTGGAAGTTATTTGCAATGATTAATTTCTTTCAGCTCACTTGTAAAGTCACAATCACTAGAGGCTCTTTCTCGATCCGTGCGCACCTTGTCTCCCCTCCTGTTAATTCCCTTGATCTTGATGCATACGTGGCTGGTTGCCCATTCTGGACCACTGCTAATTGAGATGTATCTCATGTGAGAATGATTGCTTTCTTGAGACTATAATACCTAAGAACTGGTGGGCTACTGATCACTATTTTAAGTTGTTGCAATGCCAATTCCTGTGATTTTTTTCACCCCACCCCCCCCCCCCCAACACCATTCTGTGCCCCTCTGTGTTAAGTTTTCTGGGTGGTTTTGTTCTGACTGACAGATGTGGGAGAAACTTATTCAGATATTAAGCAAGTAAAAACATTTGCTGGATCCCATCAGTCTTTGTCGGTATTACCAAAACCACTTTAACTTTGGCTGGATCCACACAAATTCCTACTCCCTTATAAATGCGTCCAATAAAGGAATTTCTTGCCTATGTTGTTTTATTTTGTCAATGTTTAACCCCATGCTACGATTGTTGTGTCAATGTAGGAAAGCTTCTAGATTTTTACCATGATCTTGAATCACAACTACAAGCATTTCTGCAAACCCACTGCCACAAAGTATTCTACAATGACTTCTGTGCCTTGCAATCCTTCCACCTCATGCATCTTTTGTTGGAAATCTTCTGGCACTGAGCTGAAATCAAATGACATACACTTCCAGGAGGAAGGATGTGATGATTGTTCGTTGAGATTTATATGGCAAAACCCATTTCAGACATCATTAATCATAAAGACTTGTGGCTGCATGTCTATATGCATCTTCAGTTGGTAGAGGATAATGTTCTCACTTCATAGCCTTTCTTAAGTCTTTAGGATCTAAGCAGATGTATACTCTGCCATTCTTCTTGGGTACAACTACTGTTCAATTAAGCCATGCGGTCGGTGTTGTTACAGGAGCAATGATGGCCTGTCTGACCAGATCAGTCAGGGTTTCCTTCAAGTTATCTCTTAAAAGTGCAGGTACACGAACCAGGACTGAGTGGATCACATCTACTGCCTTGCTGAGCCTAATTCAGTACTTCAACTTGTCCTACCCCATCACTGAATACCCAATGATATTTCAGTATCAAACTTTCCTTGGTTAGTGGCTTGTAGTCATTGATCACATATATCATTACTTCAGAGACCTCATTGTACTTAATGATGATTTTTCCCAGGTAGGCATTTCTACTCATCAGAGGTTATATAGTCATGCTTTTGACTCGCTTACACATACATTACAACTGTGACTATACTTTAAAAGTACTTCAGTGGCAGTAAAGTGCTTTGGGATGTTCTGAGGTTGTGAAATATAAATTTATAGCCACCACATTGATCAGAATTTGTAGTTCTTCTCTTATGGGGAGACTTTTTTTTGATCCATTCACAGGATGTGGGCTTCGCTGGCTGGGCCCAGCACTTATTGCCCATCCCTAGTTGCCCTTGAGAAGGTGGTGTTGAGCTGCCTTCTTGAACCGCTGCAGTCCATGCGGTGTAGGTACATCCACAGTGCTGTTAGGGAGGGAGTTCCAGGATTTTGACCTAGCGATAATGAGGGAACAGCGATATATTTCCAAGTCAGGATGGTGAATGGCTTGGAGGAGAACTTCCAGGTGGTGGTGGTGTTCCCAGCTATCTGCTGCCCTTGTGCTTCTAGATAGTGGTGGTCGTGGGTTTGGAAGGTGCTATCTAAGGAGCATTGGTGAATTCCTGCAGTGCATCTTGTAGATGGTACACACTGCTGCTACTGTGCGTTGGTGGTGGAGGGAGTGAATGTTTGTATATGTGGTGCCAATCAACCGAGCTGCTTTGTCCTGGATGGTGTCAAGCTTCTTGAGCGATGTGGGAACTGCACTCATCCAGGTAAGTGGAGACTATTTCATCACACTTCTGCCATGTGCCTTGTAGATGGTGGACATAGTTTTGGGGAGTTAGGAGGTAGATCACCTGCCACAGGATCCCTAGCCTTTGACCTGCTTTTGTAGCCACAGTATTTATATGGCTAGTTCAGATTGGTTTCTGGTCAATAATAACCCCCAGGATGCTGATAGTGGGGGATTCAGTGGTGGTAATGCCATTGAACATCAAGGGGCGATGGTTAGATTCTCTCTTGTTGAAGATGGTCATTGCCTGGCATTTGTGTGGCGCGAATATTATTTGGCACTTGTCAGCCCAAGCCTGGATATTGTCCAGGTCTTGCTGCATTTGGACACTGACTGTTTCAGTATCTGAGGAGTCGCGAATGGTGCTGAACATTGTGCAATCATCAGCGAACATCCCCACTTCTGACCTTATGATGGAAGGAAGGTCATCGATGAAGCAGCTGAAGATGGTTGGGCTGAGGACACTACCCTGAGGGACACCTGCAGTGATGTCCTGGAGCTGAGATAACTGACCACAATCATCTTTCTTTGTGCTAGGTTTGACTCTAACCAGCGGAGAGTTTTCACCCTGATTCCCATTAACTCCAGTTTTGCTAGGGCTCCTTGATGCCACACTCGGTCAAATGCTGCCTTGATGTTGAGGGCAGTCACTCTTACCTCACCTTACCTCTGGAGTTCAGCTCTTTTGTCTATGTCTGAACCAAAGCTGTAATGAGGTCAGGAGCTGAGTGGAAAAGTGCCCTGATGGAACCCAAACTGGGCATCAGTGAGCAGGCTATTGCTAAGCAAGTGCCGCTTGATCACATTTCATTACTTTGCTGATGTTGGAGAGTAGACTCATAGGGCGGTAATTGGCTGGGTTGGATTTGTCCTGCTTTTTGTGTACAGGACATACCTGGGCAATTTTCCACATTGCTGGGTAGATGCCAGTGTTGTAGCTGTACTGGAACAGCTTGGCTAGGTGCACAGCAAGTTCTGGAGTACAAGTCTTCAGTACTATTGCCGGAATATTATTTTACCATAAGCTATAATCTCTAACTTAAGTGGTTCCTTCTTTGCCAAGTTAAAATCTCTTGATGCTTTTTGATACAGGTGAAATGGAATTACCTTACATAGTGCAACCATGTCTATTTGAAATTTTAGGGTTGCCAGACTCCAGCTGAAGTGTAACGCATTTTGGGCCATTGAAATCAATAGCACTGATCTCACTGATGACAAAGACTTATTTTTGTCTTTGGTTCCTCATCTATTGCTCTAGCTGTCTGAGTGCAGGCATTTCTTTTCCATTGCATTTTGCCGTGTGTGATGGTTACTCATTTCACATTTGTTGCATATCTCACCAAAAGCAGAGCAAATCTCTCTCCTGTGGGACTTACTGTTTCTTCCTGTAGTTCCAGCACTCATCAGTCTTTGGGGATTCTTTAGTTTCATTCTGAAGCTTGAGTTGGCCTTCGAGTATCTGTTCTGACATTTTACAGTTGAATTTGCACCCTTTGGCGAGTTCTTGCAGTAGTGTATTACATGAGTTTTACATTTCATCTGCCCGCTGCATTCTCCTATTGGAAGTACACCTCATAAAAGGTAAATTCTTGTGTGGCTTACAGTACTGGGCAAGTTTCTTCCTGGGCCTATTTCGTCTCTGTCTTCATCCTTGGACCAGTCTGACTGTGTAGGGTAAACTTCATATGGTTCTTCCCCTGTTCCCAAAGGGAAAAAAAACAGTTTGAACCAATATTCTTATTTCCCAGTTTTTACTGGTATTCCATTTTAAGGTATACAAGACCAGTTCAGGCCAGTGTACTTATATCCCAGATTTTACTGTTTTTATCGTCCCGGCTTGCTGGGAGAAACATTGACACTTGCTCCAAATACAGCTCCTGGATGAGTTTTGTTGGCCAGGCATTGTGTTTCCAGACTTACTTGAACCTTTTCCACTTTTCCACAACATTTACATGGCGGGTTTCAAGAGCCTGAAGTGGTGGCAGAGCACCTTCCTGGACAATCGCTCGTACATTTCGGTTTTCCTGTAACTAAAACTTGTGCTGGTACCAAGATGCCCACCAAAATGAGCAAAGTTGCTTTAAATAATCATTACCACCGTTCCCACCATGAGTCAATACATCATAGGAGGCAGAGCCATGAGTTGTTAAAAGAAGTATCAACACTTTATATAAAATAACAAGTAAACATACAATAATTTCCAGCAGTAAGCTGCTTACTGAATCACACCAGAGGGGAGAGAGAAAATACAAAGGAATCGCCTGACTCATCATCTGAATCAGACATCAGGCATAACAAACACACGCCTTGCACCACACTGTGCAGTATAACCTCTGTATGGCACAATTTAAAGAAGACTTTCATTTATATACCATCTTTAACAACCTCAGGATATCCCAAAGTGAATGAAGCACTTTTGAATTGTAGCGATAGCTGTAATGTAAGAAACATGTTAGCAAATTTGTGCACAGCAAGATTGCACAGATAGCAATCCCTGTGAGAGAGTGGAGCAGCTGTGTAAAGAGCGGGAGTTTACCTGTGAGAGAGCGGAGCGGCTGTATAAAGAGCGGAGTTTACATGTGAGAGAGCGGAGCGGCTGTATAAAGAGCGGGAGTTTACCTGTGAGAGAGCGGAGCAGCTGTGTAAAGAGCGGGAGTTTAGCTGTGAGGGAGTGAAGCGGCTGTATAAAGAGCAGGAGTTTACCTGTGAGAGCGTGGAGCAGCTGTGTAAAGAGCAGGAGTTTAGCTGTGAGGGAGTGGAGCGGCTGTATAAAGAGCGGGAGTTTAGCTGTGAGAGAGCGGAGCAGCTGTGTAAAGAGCGGGAGTTTACCTGTAAGAGAGCGGAGCAGAGTTTACCTGTGAGAGAGCAGAGCAGCTGTATAAAGAACGGGAGTTTACCTGTGAGAGAGCAGAGCAGCTGTATAAAGAACGGGAGTTTACCTGTGAGAGAGCAGAGCAGCTGTATAAAGAACGGGAGTTTACCTGTGAGAGAGCAGAGCAGCTGTATAAAGAGCGGGAGTTTACCTGTAAGAGAGCAGAGTGGAGTTTACCTGTGAGAGAGCGGAGCGGCTGTATAAAGAGCGGAGCAGAGTTTACCTGTGAGGGATTGGAGCGGCTGTATAAAGAGCGGGAGTTTAGCTGTGAGAGAGCGGAGCAGCTGTGTAAAGAGCAGGAGTTTACCTGTAAGAGAGCGGAGCAGAGTTTACCTGTGAGGGAGCGAAGCAGAGTTTACCTGTGAGAGAGCAGAGCAGCTGTATAAAGAACGGGAGTTTACCTGTGAGAGAGCAGAGCAGCTGTATAAAGAGCGGGAGTTACAGCAGCTGTATAAAGAGCGGGAGTTTACCTGTGAGAGAGCAGAGCAGCTGTATAAAGAGCGGGAGTTTACCTGTAAGAGAGCAGAGTGGAGTTTACCTGTGAGGGAGTGGAGCGGCTGTTTAAAGAGCGGGAGTTTACCTGTGAGGGAGTGGAGCGGCTGTATAAAGAGCGGGAGTTTACCTGTAAGAGAGCGGAGCAGAGTTTACCTGTGAGGGAGTGGAGCGGCTGTATAAAGAGCGGAGCAGAGTTTACCTGTGAGGGAGTGGAGTGGCTGTATAAAGAGCGGGAGTTTACCTGTAAGAGAGCGGAGCAGAGTTTACCTGTGAGGGAGTGGAGCGGCTGTTTAAAGAGCGGAGCAGAGTTTACCTGTGAGGGAGCAGAGCAGAGTTTACCTGTGAGGGAGTGGAGTGACTGTTTAAAGAGCGGAGCGGAGTTTACCTGTGAGGGAGCCGTTCTCAACCAGACACTTGGCGACGTTGGAATTCAAAAGGAGAGATGTCAGGACAAGGGAGGAGGCTAATTGGTGGGGATTGGGTAAGTTGTTTTTTTCCACTTTAAAGCGACATTACAGAAGGTCAGAGTCTCAGCATTTTTTTTAAAGAAGAACTAAATAGTTTTCTACTTGGCTTAATTTAAGGAAATCATCTTTTAATTAAAAACAAACAAAAAGTATGGCAAGGGAGCTGAGTCCCATGTGTTGCACGGCCTGCAGTGTGTGGGAACTCTTAGACACTCCTTGCAGTCCAGATGACCACATGTACAGGAAGTGCCACCGGCTTGACCAGCTCGAGCACAGGGAGTTTCAGAGTTTAAGCGGCAGCTGGAGACATAGCTGTGCATCTGCAAGGCTGAGGGTTACGTGGATAGTACATTTTTAGATGTAGTCATTCTGCAGCTTAAGGAACAGCAATCAGAGAGGGAATGGGTGACCACCAGTCAGAAGAAGAGAAGCAGGAAGGTGGTCAGGAAAGCCCCAGAGTGCATCTCACTTAAGAACCGTTTTTCTGTGTTGGGAAACAGTGAGGGTGACGGTTCCTCTGGAGAGTGCAGCCAGAGCCAAGTTCACGGCATTATGGGTGGCTCAGCTGCACAAGGGGGAGGAGTAAGAGTGCAAGAGCAATTGTGAGACTCAATAGTGAGGGGTGCAGATAGGTGCTTCTGCAGCTGTAGCTGTGACTCCAGGATGGTGTGTTAACTCCCTGGTGCCAGGGTCAAGGATGTCACAGAATGGCTGCAGGGCATTCTGAAGGGGAAGGGCTAGCAGTCGGAGGCCGTGGTTCACATTGGCACCAACGATATAGGTAGAAAGAGGGATGAGGTCCTGCAACAAGAATTTAGGGAGCTAGGTAGCAGATTAAAAAGTAGGACCTCAAAGGTTGTAATCTCTGGATTACTCCCTATGCCATGTGCTAGTGAGTATAGGAACAGGAAGATAGAGAGGATGAATGCGTGGATGAAGCAATAGTGCAGGGAGGGCTTTAGCTTCCTGGATCACTGGATCTGTTTCTGGTGAAGATGGGGCCTGTACAAGTCGGATGGGTTGCACCTGAACTGGAATGGTACCAACATCCTTGTGGGGAGGTTTGCTAGTGCTAGAGGGGAGGGTTTAAATTAATTTGGCAGGGGGGTGGGATACAGAGTGGAGGTACAGTAGGGATGATGCACAGCCAAGTATAGAAGAGAAACTAAGTCAGTCTGGAAGCAGAGCAAATATAGACTTGTTAAGGCACAAGGGAATAATGCAAGGCTGGATTGTATCTATTTTAATGTAAGGAGTCTTGCAACTCAGGCAGATGAATTGAGGGTCTTGATTAATACATGGGAATATGATATTGTCGCTATCACAGAGACATGGTTGAGGGAAGGGCAGGACTGGCAGCTCAATATTCCAGTGTATAGAACCTTCAGGTGTGACGGGGGAGGGTGTAAAAAAGGAGGTGGCATTGCACTATTGATCAAGGAGTCAATTATTACAGTGAGGAGGGATGGTATCTTAGAAGGTTCCTCAAATGAGGCCATATGGGTAGAACTTAAAAACAAAAAGGGGGCAATCACTTTGCTAGGAGTGTACTATAGGCCTCCAAACAGTCAGGGGGGGATAGAGGAACAGATATGTAGGCAATTCTCAGAGAAGTTTAGAAATAATAGGGTAATAATAGTAGGGGATTTCAACTTCCCCAATATTAACTGGGATTGTCTTAGTATGAAAGGCTTAGAGGGGGCATCCTGGAGAGCTTTTTGAGCCAGCACATAGAAAGTCCTACAAGAGAAGAGATGGTACTGCATCTAATCTTCGAGAATGAAGCCAGGCAAGTGGTAGAAGTGTCAGCTGGGGAAAATTTCGGGGATAGTGACCATAGCTCTGTAAGATTTAAAGCAGTTATGGACAAGGGCAAAGATGGACAGGAAATAAAGGTCCTGAATTCGGGGAAGGCCGATTTCAATATGATAAGACAAGTAGCTACTTGTAGGAATGTTTACCTCCCAGCAGTGGGAGTCATTCAAAAAGGAAATAGTGAGAGTTCAGGGCCAACATGTTCCTGTAAAGGTGAACAGTGGGACCAACAAGTCCAGAGAACCCTGAATGTCAAGGGATATAGAGGATTTGATAAGGAAAAAAAAAGGAGGCTTATGACAGATACAGAGGGCTGAAAACAACGGGGAAGCCCTAGAGGAATATGGAAAGAGAGCAAAGAGGGGGCAAGAAAAAACATTGGTGGGCAAGATAAAGCAAAATCCCAAAGCATTTTATAAATATATTAAGGGCAAGAGGATAACCAGGGAAAGAGTAGGACCCATTAGGGACCAAAGTGGCAATCTGTGCGTGGAGCCAAAGGATGTAGGTGAGGTTTTAAATGATTATTTTTCATCTGTGTTCACTACGGAGAAGGACAATGTTGGTGTAGAAATCAGGGAGGGGGACTGTGATATACTTGAACAAATTAGCCTTGAAGGGAGGAGTATTAGCAGTTAATGGCCTTGAAAGTGATAAATCCCCAGGCCCAGACGAGGTGTATCTCAGGCTGCTATGTGAGGTAAGGGAGAGGATTTCAAGGGCTCTGACACTAATTTTCAAATCCTCTCCGGCCAGAGGAGAGGTGCTAGAGGACTGGAGGACAGCGAATATGGTACCATTATTCAGGAGGGGTAGTAGGGATAAACCAGGTAACTACATGCCAGTGAGTCTAACATCAGTGGTAAGGAAACTATTGGAAAAAATTCTGAGGGACAGAATTAATTCCACTTAGAGAGGCAGGGATTAATCAGGAATAGTCAGCATGGCTTTGTCAGGGAGAGATCATGTCTAATAAATTCGATTGAATTTCCCAAGGAGGTGATTAGTTGTGTAGATGAGGGTAGTGTAGTTGATGTAGTCTACATGGACTTCAGTGAGGCTTTTGACAAGATCCCGCATGGGAGAATGGTCAAGAATGTAAGAGTCCATGGGATCACAGGGCTTAGTGGCAGGAGGCAGAGGGTGATGGTCGAAAGTTGTTTTTGTGATTGGAAGCTTGTGACAAGTGGTGTACTGCAGGGATCGGTGCTGGGACCCTTGCTGTTTGTAGTGTACGTTAATGATTTAGATGCGAATATAGGAGGAATGATCAGTAAGTTCACAGATGACATGAAAATTGATGGTGTCATAAATAGTGAAGAGGAAAGCCCTAGATGACAGGGATGATATAGATGGGCAGAGTAGTGGCAAATGGAATTTAATCCTGTTAAGTGTGAGGTGATGCATTTTGGGAGGACTAACTCGGCAAAGGAATACACGATTAATGGTAGGATCCTAGGAAGTACAGAGGATCAAATGGACCTCAGTGTACATGTCCATAGATCCCTGAAGGCAGCTGCACAGGTAGGTAGGATGGGTTAAGAAGGCATATGGGATACTCACCTTTATTAGCCAAGGCATAGAATATAAGAGCAGGGAGGCTATGTTGGAGCTGTACAAAATGCTAGTTAGGCCACAGCTGGAGTACTGTGTGCTGTTCTGGTCGCCACACTATAGGAAGGAACTGATTGCGCTGGTGAGGGTGCAAAGGACATTCACCAAGATGTTGCCTGGGCTGGAGTGTTTCGTCTATGAAGATTGACTGAATAGGCTAGGATTGTTTTCCTTAGAGCAGAGAAGGCTGAGGGGGGACTTGATAGAGGTATACAAAATTATAGGGGCATAAATAGGGTAGGTAGGAAGAAACTTTTCCTCTTAGTGGAGGTGTCAATAACCATGGGGCATAGATTTAAGGTAAGGGGCAGGAGGTTTAGAGGGAATTTGAGGACATTTTTTTTCACCCAGAGGGTGGTTGGAATCTGAACAAACTGCCTGAGTGGGTGGTAGAGGCAGGAACTCTCATAATATTTAAGAAGTATTTAGATGAGCCCTTGAAATGCCATAGCATACAGAGGCTATGGGCCAAGTGCTGGAAAATGGAACTAGAATAGATAGGGGCTTGATGGTGGGCATGGACATGATGGGCCGAAGGGCCTGTTTCTGTGCTGTATAACTCTATGACTGTGAGAACATTATGTCTAAAGTAGACCAGAGTAATTGGACTACTCCCACAATAGTAGTACCATAGTCAGATGGTAATGTAAGAATATATGATGATTATTAAGTAACCGTAAATCAGGTACTAGAATGTAATGTACCTGACACTTTGCCAAATGTGGAGGATCAAGAGACCAGGCCTTTTTAAAGTTAGATTTAACAAATGCTTATCTGCAACTTGATGAAGAGTTTAAGTCATATTTGACTATTAGTACACACATGGGTCTATTTCAGTTCCATAGGCTGCCATTTGATGTTTCTTCAGCCCCTGGAATTTTCCAAGGGCCAATGAGCCAAATTTTGGGAGGAATTCAGGGAGTAGTGCGCTATTTGGATGACATTCTTATTTCAGCTCCAAACAGGCAGACCAATGTTAACAGGTTCAAAAAGGTGTTACTATGTTTGGAAAAGCATGGAGTTTGAGCGAAGGCACACAATTGTGAAATGGTTCAAAACTCTGTAGAGTATTTGGGTCAGAGGTAGACAAAAGTGGGTTACATCCTTTCAAGAGTAACATTCAAGCAATAAGAAATGCACCACACCCTCAGAATATCTCTTGAGCTCAGATCGTTTGTGGGTCTACTGAATTATTACAGTAAAATCATACCAAATTTGACAATGTTATTGCAATTATTGAATGAACTCTTGAGGAAGGGTGTTCTGTGGAATTGGACAAAAGAATGTGACAAAGCATTCAAGTGGCGTAAAAGTCAGTTGGCAGATGGTACAATGCTTGTACATTATGTGTCCAAAATGATTAAGGTAGCATGTGATGCCTCTTCATACGGAGCAGGTGCTGTGATCTCTCATGTGTTAGATAATGTGAGGAGAGACCGACTGCATTTGCCTCACACACCCTCAGTGAAACTATGCTCAAATAGAACCCGAAGCATTGTCATTGATTTTAAAAATTAGAAGATTTCATAAGTATTTGTCTGGTCATAGTTTCACGATTGAAACTGATCATAAGCCACTGACGGCTATATTGAATCTAAAGTCTCCAGTACCCACTTTAGTTGCATCCTGAATGCAGAGATGGGCTTTGATTTTGTCTGCTTATCAGTACAATATTAAATACAGATGATTGGAAGATCATTGCAATGATGATGCAATGTCTAGGTTACCATCCTGCTCAGAGGTAGAGCCCAACAGGGAAGATGTGTTTCTCTTTTCACATGTAGGTGAGTTGCCAGTTACAGCAGACGACATTGGTAGATCAACATGTAGGGACCCTGTATTGGCAAGGATGTGCAACCATATCTCGAAAGGATGGATAACACAGATACTGGATTTAGAAATCAAACCATTTTTTATGCATAAGGATGAGGTGTCAATTGATAAAGATCATGTTAAATGGGGAGCCAAAGTGTTTAATCCTGAAAGGTACGCGGTTTACAAAAATCACAGTTGCTATTTGATCCTCATGATCATTATTTAGGGATGAGCTTGACAAAGAGTCTAGCAAGAAGCTATCTTTGGTGGCCAGGGTTAGGTAAGGACATGGAAAATGCAGCGAAACAGGTGGACTATGCCAAGCAATAGGGAAGAAGCTGTCATTGGTATCTTTTCAACCATGGAAATGGCCAGCCAGATTGTGCAAGAGGCTGCACCTAGATTTTACAGAATTTGAAGGACAACAGCTATTCATTATGATAGATAGCCATTCGAAGTGGGCTGAGAGGTTTCCAATAAATGAAACAACTATCAAAACTTTAGATATTCTGCATAGATTGTTTGCTGCTTGTGGGTTCCCAGAGGAAATTGTGCCTGACGCAGCCCTCAGCTTTGTACAGAAGAGTTTGTAAAATTCATGAGAATGAATGGGGTAAAACACATTAGAGTACCACTGTATCATCCTGTTTCCAATGGAACAGTGGTGCGTGCTCTTATTAAGCAAATGCTATATGCAAATTGGAAGAAATGTCAGTTGTCATTGAATCACAAACTGGCGAGGTTTTGTTTTTTAATCATAACACATCTCACACTATTACCAGTAGAATGCCAGCTGAATTGTTTCTTGGAAGACAGCCTAGAACGAGGTTTTCATTCCTGAAACCACATTTAGCACAGTTAGTAGAAGAGTTCCAATCAAGACAGAAGGAAAGTCATGGTAGGGGTAGGGTGATAGAAAGAAGTCTGAAGTTGAACCAGAAGCTTAAGGTGAAAGATTATTATCATAAGTAGTTGAAGTAGCTACCAGGAAGAGTCTTGAAAAGATGTGGTCCTTGCACATATTTGGTCAAAATGTTTGGTAGTGGAAAGATTAGGTTTGTAACATAGATCATGTTTTACCTTCAAAGGTTCATGAAGAAGAAGGGAGTCGGGAAGAATCAAACTAATCTGATGAGTTGGATAGTTGGGATAGTTACTCCAACACAAGTTGTGCCTCAAACCAGTTCAGATCCAAGTCAGAATCAGACAGATATACCTGATGAAGTGAAAAATTCAATTGACGGTCAAGGGCAAAATCAGTCTTTGTGAGAGAAAACTCCTCCTCAGACCGAGGTCAAGATGGATCACAGTCCTCCCCCAGGTTTTGAAAGTTGGGTCAAGAAAGGAGGTATCTTCTTAGCGATAGGAAACCAGCGGTTAAATTGGATTTGTAAATAAAAAACACAAGAAATGTATATAAGTTGACTGGAATTTGAATAATGTGTAACTTCCATTAAGGAGGGAGGAGTGTAATAGCACCCTCTTATGGCCATTTGTATATTTATGCATATAAACCAAAACAAGAAGAAATCAGTTTAGTTGGGTGCTAGACCCCCATTTATATATAACAGTGTTTGAGTCCTGCCAAGCTATCATATTTCTAAAAGAAAGAAAGGACTTGCAGCTTTCATGACCTCAGGATGTCCTAAAGTGCTTTACAGCCAATGAAGTAGTTTTGAAGTGTACTGTTGAAATGTGGAAAACATGGCAACCAATTTGCACACAACAAAATCCAACAAACAGTAATGAGACAAGTGAGAGAACTACCTGTTTTAGTAAGCTTTGTTGAGGCATAGATACTGGCGAGGACTCCATAATGCCATAGGATCTTTTACATCCAGCTAAGATGGCGGATAGACTCTCAGGCCGGAATTTTTCATCCCCCTCATGGGTGGGGCCCACCGCAGGCGAGACGACGCCCCAGCCAGAAGTCCATTGACTTGTAGCGGGACTGGAAGATCGCAGCGGTGGGCGGGTACAGAAAATCCCGCCGTCAGTTTATTATAACCTCTGACAGTGCAGCACCCTCAATACTGATACTGGAATGGCTATCTTGATTGTGTGCTCAAGTTTCTGGAGTTGGACTTGAACCTATAGCTTTCTAACTCAGAAGCAGGAGTGCAATCAACTCAATCAACTACCTCCTTTAACAAGCATTCTTTCTGCATCTGTATGTTTATTGGATCAGTCATAATCACAATCATAAATGTTGACCAACAGGTGGTAAAATTCAACATTTGTACACAGCTAAAATATACTCTCTTAACATCCCAGGGAGCAAATCCTTTGTTTTACAAGGGTTAATTTGCCTACTTCAAATATTAAATTCTTCAAGCCCTTTTCAAAAGAACTTGTGATTATCCAGTTAGTAGTCCAGTCATTTTTTTGTTAAGTAGTGGGGCCACACATGTGGTAAAAATGTAAAACAGGCTGTTAGATCAGAGTCTTAATTACATTATGGTAAACCTGTTGCTGCAGGCCTGGTACTGGAATTTTGGTGCTGTATAATAAAAGTTTCTTAATGGGTACACCCTGTGGCAAAAAAAAGCATACTCTTTACATAAACAGTCCTACTAAGAAAACACTGTGGAATGAATGAGAAAATGCACTGGGACTATGTACAAATGAATATTCTCATTAACTAGTCTAGACATGCTCTGCTGGGGCATCCTTTGCATAAAGTGTAGCTTGTATCCTGACATCTTTTCTCTAACCATAACATGGCTCCTCAGTTGGAGTTCAGTGAGTGGAGCTGTATGCATATTTATGTTGCAACTGCTGCTGCTCTTAGAAATATTCCTGATGCTGTACCACTCTACAACAGGTGTATTCATTTACATGTGGCTCTGGTTATGCTCAATGTATAATTTTTAAATATTTACATTTTTAAATGTACTCCCAGGATGTTGATGTCACTGGCAATTGCTCATCATCAGTTGCCATGAGAAAGCTTGGTGAACCACCTTCTTGAACCGTTGGTAGCAGTTTGATATAAGTGGGGTTTCTCAAGAGTTTAAAAGTCTTCCTGTGCCTTGGAATGGGACACAGTATGGCATAGTGGTCTAACCAGGACACTTTACAGTTTTAAGCATGACTTCCTCTAACTTATATTCTACGTTTTCACTTATTAATTTAGTATTCTACATGCTTTGTGGTTACAATACTTTAATGTGTCACGCAAAAGAATATGTGGACTAATGCAAAATCCCACCATGGTAGATGGGGGAACTTAGATTCAATTAATAAATGATCATGAAATCATGACTGTTTTAAAAACCCATCCAGTTAATGCCCTTCCGGGGAGGAAATCTGCCATCCTTATCCTTTGACTCACAGTAATGTCTTTGACTCTTAGCTGCCCTCTGCAAGGACAAATAGGGATGGGTAATAAATACTGGCCTTGCTATTGATGTTCACATCCCAAGGATGAATGTACTTTGCCCATTTTCTCTTTTACTACAGTGCTTGTTGGTCTTGGCTCAGTGGATAGTACACTGATGTCTGCTTTAGGAGGTTATATGTTCAACTCCCACTGCAGAGTCTTGGGCACAAATCAGAGCTGATCCCCCAGCACAGTAATGAGGGAAGTGCTGCAGTGCTGGATGTACTTTTCTTTTGGAGGAGATTTTAATCTGAGGCCTTATCTGCCCTCTCAGGTTGATGTAAAATATCCCATATCTGAAGAAGGGCAGAAAAGCTATCCTTTTGCCCTGGCAATCATTTATCCTTCAACCAACATTGGAAATACCCAGCAGTTCAGGCAAACCTTTGGAGTGAACAGTTACATCTATTAGTTGTACAAATATTGGAGATGGAAAAAAATGTGCCCTGGATGGTTCAAGATTGGAGGCCATGTGTTAAAACCTCCAGGAATAAGTCCAACCTAGTTTTAGCTACACTAATACTATGTCTTTAGATCAGTTTAACAAGTGTGAATTAAAAATAAAGTCAGAGAATGCTGGAAACACTCAACAGGTCAGGCAGCATCTTTGAGGGGAGAAACTGGTTAACATTTCAGGTCAATTGCCTTTTGTCAGAACTTTTTGTTTGAATGCGAATGAAAAATTGATTTCAGTCATTGAAGTTGGAAAAAGATTTCTTTTGTCTTTGTAACAATGCGTTGCTAATATACAAAATGATGTTGGCTCATCCATATTTTCAATGGGCTGAACCCTCTTTGTTAGGGCCAGGCAGATAGGTGGAAATCTTAAGCTCCCCAGAACAGGTATGCTTGGGTCAGGTGCCTTGCAAAACTGTAAAAGCCAACTTGCTTTCAGGAGGTGGATTGGATATTCAAATATTTTAATGAGTCTATATCCCTCTGGATTAACCACCATTTTAAATTAAACCCTGGCCAGGAAGGATCCCTGGTCCTTAGGAAACTCAGTGGTTAAATGGAGACAAGGATTGTTGGATCCAGGAGGTAAGTGCCTTAACACTTACCTGCTGGATTCAGTTTACCAGCTTCGCTACCCTGGACACCTTCCAACCCTTCTGATCTCCCCCAACCCAAGGCCCTATTGATTTCTCCCACCTCTACACCACTGAGAAAATTCAAACTCCTTCACTAATGAAACTTCTGATGTCCTCCACCATTGACCCTTCTGATCTCCCCACCTAAGACCTTTATGATGTCCTCCCCCCCCATTCCCCGAGACCTCCGAATGAGCTGTTTCACCATTGGACCTTCTGATCTCCCCACCCCTGTTCCCTGGCTGAGGCCTCCAGTCTTTTCTAAATCTGACCCTTCAGTTCACCCTCTCAAGGCCTCTAATCTTCTCCACCACCAACCCTTCTGATCCACCCCCTTGAGGCTCTTCTAATCCCCCAGCCCTGAGGCCCTTCTATTTGTCTCTGCAAGAACCTTCTAATCTTCTCACCTCCTTCACAAGCCTTTCCAAACTCTCCTCTCCGCTTCATGTGGCCTGGTGCCAAGGCCCTATCTACCTGACAGTCAGCCAGTCTCTCAATCTCGTTGTGGCCTTGAAATGGGGACAAAAACATTAATTAGGTCATGCCATTAAATTCTGAGAGAAATCCTGTTTTAGGTTTCTCAACCTCAAATCTGCCCCCCCTCCCTATTTCCATTTAAAGATCCAGTCCATAATGCTGACAAAGAGTCCAGATTATTGAAAGTATGGATATAGGTTCTTCAGAACTGTTGTGCCATAGTGTCATGATGATGTGCCTTGTGCATGAGTGATATCAATCTGTAATTTCATCAGCTGATGAAAGATATATTGAACTGTTTAAAAAGGACTTTTTAAAAGCAAGAAAAGACACTGATTTAAGATGGCTGCCACAAGTCACCTGACATCTGGTATTACAAGTTGACCAGTTTCTGAGAATGTGAATTACAATTCAGACACACCTAGATACCCTCAAAGAATTTCACATCTGATGATGTCAATGTTAAAAATCCAACACAGAGACACTGAATTTCCATCAAAAGGAACCTCAGTGACAAAAATAATTGGAAAAGGTGGATTACGTTTTTAAAAAAGAAATTGTCTTCAGCAGTTGTACATGGGCTCCCACCCCTGGAACTTCAAAATCGCTGTTAAAATATTCTGCTTCAGCCACAGGTACCAGCAGAGGACTCATAAACAGGGGACTCTTCCTTGTTAACCTTGTAGCAATGAATTTTAATTTGGCTAAGAAAGCAATTTCCTATTGTATGTCTTGAAATTCTGCATGTTTGTGTGTGTATGTGTGTGTGTTGTGAAGGCTAGACACAGATTTTATATCTTTGCCTGGGTGGGTTTTTGGCTCAATAAAAACTAACCCCTTTTTGTTTTAAACTCAAAAAAAGCTGCCAGGCTAGTTTTATTGCCACAGAATATTGTCAGGGCCCATAGTCTTTGCAGCATCCAGTGCCTTCGGCTGTTAATTGATATCACGTGGAGTAAATTGAATTGGTTGAAGTCTGACGTCTGTGATGCTGGGGACCTCTGGAGGAGGCTAAGATGGATCATGCTCTCGGCACTTCTGGCTGAAGACTGTTGCAAATGTTGCAGCCTTATCTTTTGCACTGATATGCTGGGCTCCCCTGTTATTGAGGATGGGGTATTTGCCTCCTCCTCCAGTGAGTTTAATTGTCCATCACCATTCATGACTAGACGTGGCAGGACTCATAGCTTAGATCTTATCCGTTGGTTGTGGGATTGCTTATCTCTGTCTATTGCTTGCTGCTTATGGTGTTTGGCATGCAAGTAGTCTTGTGTTTTAGCTTCACCAGGTTGACACCCAGGTATGCCTGGTGCTGCTCCTGGTATGCCCTCCTGCACTCTTCATTGGACCAGGGTTGATCCCCTGGCTTGATGGTAATGGTAGAGTGGGGCATATGCCAGGCCATGAGGTTACAGTTTGTATTCAAGTACAATTCTGCTGCTGCTGAAGGCCCACAGCACCTCATGGATGGTCAGTTTTGAGTTGTTAGACCTGTTTGAAATCTATTCCATTTAGCATGGTGGTAGTGCCACACAACACGATGGAGGGTATCCTCAATGTGAAGGCGGGACTTCGTCTCCACAATGACTGTGCGGTGGTCACTCCTACCAATACTGTCAAGGACAGATACATCCGTGGCAGGCAGGTAGGTGAGGATGAGGTCAAGTATGTTTTTCCCCTTTTGTTGGTTCCCTCACCACCTGTCGCAGACCCAGTCTTGCAGCTGTGTCCTTTTTGACTCGGCCAGCTCGGTCAGTGGTGCTACTGAGCCACAATTGGTGATGAACGTTGAAGTCCCCCACCCAGAGTACATTCTATGCCCTCGTCACCTTCAGTGCTTCCTCCAAGTGGTGTTCAACATGGTGGAGTACTGAGGGAGTGTGCTATGTGGTAGTCAGCAGGAGGTTTCCTTGCCCATGTTTGACCTTATACCATGAGACTTCATTGGGTCTGGAGTCAATGTTGAAGACAATCAGCAATGGTTTCATAATCCCCATTAGACTTTTAATTCCAGATTTTCATTGAATTCAAACTCCACCATCTGCCATGGTGGGATTTGAACCCTGGTCCCCAGAGCGTTCCCCTGGGTCTCTGGATTACTAGTCCAGTGACAATCACTCCCCACCGCCCCCCCCCCATTATATTCTTTACAACCAGTGTGCAAATGGTTCACCACAGACAGTGAATACATTCCTTCATTCTCTCTAAATCCACAAAAAACCCTGTTAGGGTCACCATTGAAGTGGTAGGATAGAGGAATCATTTTTTATCCCTCCTCATGTGGCCTTAACACTAGTAAGTGGTTAATTGGCCGTAAGTAGAAGTAGTTTCACACATGACCAAGGAAACATGAAAATAACCTCTACTTAACCTGAGTAAATTAACAGCTTTATTTTTAGCTGAATGCTGCAATTCATTGGCAAAATGACTTCTAAATTTTTTCAGCACCTGTTAATGACTGTGTACTGGTTTATTCATGTGCCTTACACTATCAAATGGTCCTACTGAACAACAATTAGTAGAAATGGAAAAGGAATTGTACCACATCCTCTATTTAACCAAGGGTTCCAAGTAGAAGGTGAAATTTCTGAAATTTATAACTTCCATCATTGTTTCCTCTGCGTGAATTCCATGGTTCTTTTATTTGTTGTTTTCAAAATGTTTTATTATTTACAAATCACTCCATTCTTTTCTTCCCCCTTATTCACCATCACACAATCTGATCTGATCATTTCAACAGCAAAGGGATGGTTTTATACAGTGTAAAGGAAATATCATTTTTTTCCTAATATTACTATGGGATGCTGAAGCAGGCTTGTGTGTATATGTTTGTATGTGTGTATGACTAATATAATTAAACCGAAGACAGACCGCAAAGTTTGAATCATCCAAGGGGTTAAGTGTAAAAGCAGGCATTTTGAAAAGTAAATGGATGAGCTAAGTAAGACAAATAAATAAGTTAGAGCTAACACTTACATTTGTAGATAAGTTGAGAGCTGTTTGAATTTCAATGAGGCATGATAGGATGCTTTACAACAGGCAAAATCATAGATCAATAAGGCAAAGTTATTAAGTTTATTTTTCCCGAACGTGCTGGCCATAAGGACAACATGAAATATTTTTATATTCTGGGTAAAGTAACTTCCAAAGGAAGGTTGAAACAACGAGAGTTAGAGATGAAAGGGGGGAAATATCTTTAAGGAAAGATTGAAAGCTCAATGGGGAGTGGTCATGTGAGATCTCGAAAGGTGGACTGTGTGAAGACAAACTTGTGAAGAAGCTGCCTCTAGACACCCAGAGAAGTGTTTGCTTGTTTCAGAAAGCAAGGTTTTGTTAAAAGCCTTGGATTTCCGTTGTCGAGTGCGAGAATGAGAGAAGCTGTGAAATACCTTCCTTATAGCAACAGTGGGTACATTGTGTAATATTACTGGATGTTTTATAGATTAAGAATCTATTTGGACTGTTGCCTGGGAGAAGGGTGTTATTTGGTGATTTGCTAAATAGAAATCTTTTGAGAAATGTAAGACTAAATTTAACCGTGTAACTATAATCTTATATGTTTAAGTTTTCTTTTCTTTTGTTAATAAATGTTTTAATATAATATTCAAAATCTCCAAAGGTGGTAGTGGAGTCTTTCTGACTTCAGTGCATATGCCTTTGTGCAATAAATACAAATTGCAAAATCAGTGTGATAGCTTGGCCAAGTTTAGCTTTGGAATTTAGTCAGCCTGGCAATTACCGCCTGCCATATCATAACAACAGTAAGCAAATTACTTGATTTGTTGTCAGTGGGATGCTCTTAGTCACTGACAGGATATGTGCAGAATGAATTGTGGGAAAGGTGGGAAAATGTCAGTGTGAAGGAATTGCAGAATTATCTCCAAAAATTGAGCGCATCAGGAAGAGAGCTACGTGTCAGCAAAGGAATGAGTTAAGTTTGATGCCAAACGGAGAATAGGATTGCAGGACTAACTTGGGGATGGATTTGATCTTAGTAAGCTTAAGGCACTCCTCATAAGGTGTTCCTCCAACCATCTGGCACAGCATATTTACTACTTTGTGGGTCTTCCCCAATATTTCTGAGGGCTCATGGTGAAATAGCTCCCTCTGGATCTGCACATTGGGAGATGTGGGTACCTGACAGGCGTTGAAGGTTGCCTGTCTTATAACCAACATCATTAAAACAGATTATCAGGTCTTAATACTAAAAAAGTAGTCAAAGGAAGAAAGAAAAGGTGGGGCTGATTCGAGACCAAAAAGGAGACCTTGTGGAGGCAGAGAGCATGGCTAATGTACTGAATTTGTACTTTTCATCTATCTTCATGAGAGAAAAGGATGTTGTCAATGTAGCAATAAAGCAGGGGACAGTAACAATATTAGAATAGGTCAAAATTGATAAAGAGAAGGTACATAACAGGTTAGCAATTCTCACAGTAGAAAAGTCACACAGTCCTGAAGGTGAAAATTGTGGAGGCTCTGGCCAAAATCTTTCATTTCTTCTTGGATAGCGGAGTGGTGACAGAGGACTGGAAGAATGCATATGTTACAACCTTGTTTTACAAAGGGTAGAGGGGTAAATGCAACAAGTACAAGCCAGCAATGTTGGGGAAACTTCTAGAGACAATAATTTGGAACTAAATTAATTGTCGCTTGGAAAAATATGGTTCATAAGTGGGAGTCAGTATGGATTTGTTAAAGGCAATTTTGTAAAAGGCAATTAATTTTTGACTAACTTGACGAGATCTTTGATGAAGTAACCTTTCTATATTTCTATAAGTAATGGAGAGTGTTAATGAGGGTAGTGTGGTTGAGATTGTGTACAAGGCTTTCAAAACATGTTTGACAATGGGGAGGTGGTGGTATAGTGGTATTGTCTACTGGACTAGTAATCCTGAGATTTAGGATAATGCTCTGAGGACCTGGGTTCAAATCCTGCCATGGCTGATGGTGGAATTTGAATTCAATAAAAATCTGGAATTAAAAGTCTTGTGGCAACCATTGTCAACTGTTGTTAAAAACCCATCTGGTCCCCTTTAGGGAAGGAAATCTGCTCTCCTTACCTGATCTGGCCTACATGTGACTCCAGATCCACAATAATATGGTTGACTCTTAAATGACCTCTGGACCAAGGCAATAAATGCTGGCCTAGCCAGTGATGCCTACATCCAATGAATAACCTGCCTAGCACTTCACTCATCTTTCATCCTACTCACCTGCTGCCTACCTACCATCTCACCCACCTGCCACCCACACAGTAGCAATCTGACAATGATTTCTACCTCATGGAAGATCTTTGATTCTCAGACTGGTAAAGTGGGAAAGACATGGCAGATGAAATTTAATGCAGAGCAATGCAAAGTGATACATTTTGACAGGAAGCATAAAGTGAGACAATATGAGCTAAATATTACAATTTTAAAGGGGAAGCAGGAACAAAGAGATGGGGGATGTATGTACAAATCTTTGGAGGTGACAGGCCAAAAAAGCATATGGGGACCTTGGCTGTATTCATAGAGAAATAGAGTGCAAAAACAAAGAAGCTATAATAAATATTTACAAAACATTGGTTAGGCATATTGCATTTAACTCTGGCCAAAACACTTCAGGAAATTGGTCAAGATCTTGGAAAGGATGCAAGAAATTGAGTAGGATGGTACCAGGGATGAGAGACTTCAGATATCTGGAGAGGTAGAGAATTTTGGGTTGTTCTCCTTACAACAGAGAAGGTTAAGAAGAGATTTGATAGAGGAGTTCAAAAGCATGAATGGTATTGATGGACTAAGTAAGAGGAAACTGTTTCCTGTGGTACAGATTTAAGATGATGAGTGAAAGAACCAGAGGCGACATGAGGAAACATTCTTTTTCGCAGCAAGTTGCTTTGCTCTAGAATGCACTGCTTGATAGTGTCAGAAGCAGTTTCAATCGTAACATTCAATTACAACAACTCATATTTATATAGTGTCTTTAATATAATAAAACATTCCAGGGTGCTTCACAGGAGCATTATAAAACAAAGCATGGCACTGAGCCAAAAGCTTGGTCAAAGAGGTATGGAATGTCAAGGGGTTGTCTTAAAGGAGGAAAACGAGGTAGACAGGTGGTGAGGTGTAGGGTGGGTACTTCTGAACTTGGGGCCTAGGCAACCAAAGGCATGACCACCAATGGTGGAGGAAATGAAATTGGGGATGCACAAACGGCCAGCATTCCCTGCATATTGGTCCATTTGATGAGATTATTTAGACTTTCCTGAAGGCTAACCTTATCTGCTGCTTTAGTAATGGTTCTGTAGAGTAGGCCATCTGCTAAGAGCTTGATCTGGTTTGATATTCCATCCTGAATGTCATTCATGCTGCCCCTGACAGTCGCTACATTGTAGGACAGAGTACAAAGAAATAATGAAAGCTTGGAAGAAATGTACTGCAATAATCATGTGAGATTTGAATCTTCACATAGTTTGGATGAATTAAATTGGCAAAAGCAGCCTGGATGATGAGTTCATAGTGCGTATTCAGGACAGTTTCTTAGAACAATGCATTCTGGAACCAACTTGGGTACAGGCTATTTTAGATCTGGTAATGTGTAATGAGACAGGATTAATTCATGACCTCACAGTAAACGATCCCCTAGGTAAAAGTGGTAGAATTTCACATTCAGTTTGATGGTGAAAAATATGGGTCAGAAACTATTGTCTTAAACTTAAATAAAGGTAATTACAAAGGCATGATGACACAGTTGGCTACAGTGGAATGGGTAAATAGGTTAAAAGGTAAGATGGTGGAGAAGCAGTGGCAGATATTTAAGGAGCTATTTCATAACTCTCAACAAAGATATGTTCCATTGAGAAAGAAAGATGCTACAAGAGGGATGCACCATCTATTGTTAACCAAGGAAGTTAAGGATGCATCAAATTGGAAGGAAAGATGTACAATACTGCAAAGTTTAATGGTAGGCCAGAAGTAGGAAAAATTTTAGAATTCAGCAAAATGGCTAAAACAAATAGTGGGAGAAATCGGACTATAAGAGAAAATGAGCAAAAAATATAAAAACAGACAGTAAAAGCTTCTACAAGTGTACAAAAAGGTAAAGAGTAGAGAGGATGAGACTGGGGAATTAATTATGGGAAACAAGGGAATGGCAGAGACTTTGAACAAGTCTTTTGTATCTGCCTTTATAGCCTTCACATAAAGCATTCCAAGAATAGTTGGAAAACAAGAGGCAAAAGGGACGGGGTAACTTAAACCAATCATGATCACTGGAGAAAAAAATACTAGGAAAACTAATGGGATTAAAAGGTGACAAGTCCCCTGGACCTGATGTCCTGCATTCTTGAGTCTTCAGCTGCTTCATCAATGACCTTTAGAACATAAGAACATAAGATATAGAAGCAGGAGAAGGCCATTTGGCCCCTCAAGCCTGCCCCATCATTCAATAAGATCATGGCTGATCTGCCCCAGGCCTCACCTCCTCTTTCGTGCCAGCTCCTCATAGCCTTCAACTCCTCGATATTTCAAAAATCTATCTACCTCCTCTTTAAATACTTTTAGTGGTCTAGCCTCCACAACTCTCTGGGTTAGAGAATTCCGGACATTCACTACCCTGTAAGAGAAGAAATTCCTTCGCATCTCAGGTTTAAATGAGTATCCCGTTATTCTGTAACTATGTCCCTTAGTTCGAGATTCCTACACTAGTGGAATCATCTTCTCAACATCTACCCTGTCAAGCTCCCTCAGAATCTTGTACATTTCAATAAGGTCACCCCTCATTCTTCTAAACTCTAATGAATAAAGGGCTAACCTGTTCAGCCATTCTTGATAAGTCAACCCCTTCATCCCAAGAATCAGCCTAGTGAATCTCTTTTGAACTGTCTTCAATGCCAATATATCCTTTCTTAAATACAGGGGCCAAAACAGTACACAGTACTCCAGGTGCGGCCTCACCAACACCCTGTACAGTTGTTACAAGACTTCCCTATTTTAAACTTCAATCCTGTAGCAATACAGGCCAAAACCCATCATAAGGTCAGGAGTGGGCATGTTCGCTGATGATTGCACTATGTTCAGCAACATTCGCAATGACTCAGATACTGAAACAGTCCATGCCCATAGGCAGCAAGCCATGAACAACATTCAGGCCTGTACTGACAAGTGTCAAGTAACATCCTCCAACAAAAGAGAATCTGACCATCTGCCCTTGACATTCAATGGCATTAACATCATTGAGTCCCCCACTATCAACATCCTGGTTGTTTCTATTGACCAGAAACTGAACTAGACCAGCAATATAAAGACTGTGGCTACAAGAGCAGGTCAGAGGCAGGGAATTCTGTGGTGAATAATTCATCTCCTGACTCCCCAGAGCCTGTCGACCATCTACAAGACACAATTCGGGAGTGTGATGGAATACTCTCCACTTGCCTGGATGAGTGCAGCTGCAACAACACTCAGGAGGCTCGGCACAATCCAGGACAAAGCAGCCCACTTGATTGGGAACCCCCATTCACCACCTTAAACGTCTACTCCCTCCACCACTGATGCACAGTGGCAACAGTGTGTGCCATCTATAAAATACACTGCAGCAACTCACCAAGGGTCCTTCGACAGCACTTTCTAAACCCATGACCTCTATTACCTAGAAGCTCAAGGGCTGCAGATGCATTGGAACATCACAACTTTCAAGTTCCCCTCCAAGCCACACACCATCCTGACTTAGAAATATATCACTGTTCCTTCACTGTCACTGGGTCAAAATCCTAGAACTCCCTCCCTAACAGTACTGTGGATGTACCTACACCTCATGAATACTGCTGTACAGAGGGATCTGGGTGCCTTCGTACATAAATCACAAAGGGTTAGTATGCAGGAACAGTAAGTAATTAGGAAGGCAAGTGAAATGTTGGCCTTTATTGCAAAAGGGATCGAGGATGAAAGTAGGAAAGTCTTGCTACAGCTGTAGAGGGCTTTGGTGAGACCGCACCTGGGGTACTGTTGTTTCAGTATCCTTACTTAGGGAGGGATATAATTGCATTGGAGATATTGTGGCAGAATGGATAGTGTTCCTGCCTCTGAGCCAGAAGCTTCAGGTTCAAGTCCCACCCCAGGACTTGATGGTCAAGGAAGGTGCATTCATTACATGGCCATCAAGCTGAGTATCAATCCACAAATCCTTCCACTGGTAGGTGGTAAGAGTGGTATAGATTCCTGGTCAGCCATGTGATGGATAGAATGTAAGAGCCTCTACCATCACAATCCATAGGTCTAGACTACAACATGAATGTAAAAGTGGATATTGGCACAGCAACTCAGACTCCTTGAGTGAACTGTGACACACCACCATCACCCATACTTGCTTTGGAAGTAGTTCAGAGAATGTTCCTTAGGCTGATTCCTGGGATGAAAGGGTTACCTTATGAGGAAATGTTGAGCGGGTTAGGCCTATATCATTGGAATTTAGAAGAATGAGAGGTGGTCTTATTGAAACATATAAGATTCTGATGGATGATGCTGAGAGGATGTCCCCCCTCCTGGGAAATCCTAGAACTAGGGGACATGGCTTAAAAATAAAGGGTTTCCTATTTCAGGGGGAGATGAGGAGGAATTCCTTCTCTCAGAGGGTCATTAGTCTTTGGAATTCTCATCCAAAGAGAGAAGTGGAGGCTGGGTAATTGAACATATTCAAGGCTGAGTTACACAGGTTGACAAGGGAGTCAAGTGCTATGGGGGACAGGCAGGAAAGTGGAGTTAAGACACAATCAGTATAGCCATAATCCTATCAAATGGTGGAGCAGGCTCAATAAGCCAAATAGTGTACTCTACTCCTATTTCTTATGACCTTATGATCTACATGTGACTCCAGATCAACATCTAAGTAGTTAACTCTTAAGTGCCCTCTGAAATGGACTAGCAAGCTGTGTTCAAGAAGACAGCTCACCACCACCTTCTTAAGGTCAATTAAGGATGGCTTTACCATCAACTGCCACATCCCATGAGTTAATTAAAAAAAATTTAAAATAAACCTTTTCTGTGCCGTGCAGATGATGATATGGATGATGGTGACAATGATGATGGTGTTGGTGGTGAGGATGATAATGTTGATGAGGATGATAGTGTATGTGAGAAGTATAGTATGGGTGAGGAGGATGGTTTTGGTGAGGAGGATGGTGTCAGTGTTGGCAAGGAGGATGGTGTTGGTGTTGGCAAGGAGGATGGTGTTGGTGTTGGCAAGGAGGATGGTGTCGGTGTTGGCAAGGAGGATAGTGTTGGTGCTGGCGAGGAGGATGGTGTCGGTGTTGGTGAGGTGGATGGTGTCGGTGTTGGCAAGGAGGATGGTGTTGGTGTTGGCGAGGAGGATGGCGTCGGTGAGGAGGATGGTGTCGGTGTCGGTGAGGAGGATGGTGACGGTGTCGGTGAGGAGGATGGTGTCGGTTAGGAGGATGGTGTTGGTGTCGGCGAGGAGGATGGTGTTGGTGTCGGTGAGGAGGATGGTGTCGGTGTCGGTGAGGAGGATGGTGTCGGTGAGGAGGATGGTGTCGGTGTCGGCGAGGAGGATGGTGTTGGTGTCGGTGAGGAGGATGGTGTTGGTGTCGGCGAGGAGGATGGTGTCAGTGTCGGTGAGGAGGATGGTGTCAGTGTTGGCAAGGAGGATGGTGTCATGTCGGCGAGGAGGGTGATGTCAGTGAGAGGGACAGAGTTTGTGAGAAGTATAGCGTGGGTGAAGAGTACAGTTCATCCTTGATGCCACACTCGGTCAAATGCTGCCTTGGTGTCAAGGGCAGTCACTCTCGCTTCACCTTGGGAGTTCAGCTCTTTTGACCATGTTTGAACCAAAGCTGTTATGAGGCCAGGAGCTGAGTGGCCCTGGCCGAACCTAAACTGGGCATCAATGAGCAGGTTATTGCTAAGCAAGTGCCACTTGATAGCTCTGTTGATGACCCCTTCCATTACTTTACTGATGATTGCGAGGAGACTGATGGGGTGATAACTGGCCGGGTTGGATTTGTCCTGATTTTTGTGTACAGGACATACCTGGGCAATTTTCCACATTGCCAGATAGATGCCAGTGTTGTAGTTGTACTAGAACAGCTTGGCTAGGGGTGTGGCAAGTTCTGGGCACAAAACTTCAGTACTATTGCAGTATCCAGTGCCTTTAGCTGTTTTTGATATTGCGTGGAGTGAATGGAATTGGCTGAAGACTGAGATCTGAGACATTGGAGACTTCCAGAAGAGGCCAAGTTGGATCATCTATCCAGCACTTTTGGCTGAAGATTGTTGTGAATGCTTCAGCCTTATCTTTTTCACTGATATGCTGGGATCCCCCATCATTGAGGATGGGGATAATTTTGGACCCTCCTCCTCCAGTGAATTATTTATTTGTCCAGAACCATTCATGACTGAATATGGCAGAATGGTGTTAGTGAGGAGGATGGTGTGGGTGAGGAAGATGGTGTGGGTGAGGATGATGATGTCGGTGAGGGTGATGCTATTGATGAGGGTGATGTCGGTGAGGGGGATGGTGTCGGTGAAGAGGATGGTGTCAATGAGGAGGATGGTGTCTGTTATATTGCTGATGAGGCTGATGATGTGGTGAGAATGGTTTTGGAAATGAAGATGTTGATAGTGATGAGGATGTTGATGATATTGATGGCGTCGGTGATATTAATGACAATGAAGGTGGTGATGATGCTGATAGTGATGAGGTTGAATTTAGCCATGATGATGATGGCGGTAGTTATGATGATTATGATCAAAACTATTATGAAGTTGTGTATATGACAAAATATTCATATAGCCAATTTTTTTTAACTTCAGCTATATGTTTGATTTTATAAAATTGCTCTCTTGGCGTAGCCTTGTGAATTATGAAGGTAATCAGAATTGGGGCACAAGATACCTGTGACTTTTGGCCCATTAATGAATAAAACATCTGTAACTTGTTATATGTATTTTCTTTTGCTTTATTGAAATGGACATGTGAAAGCCTCTGTTTTTATGAGTCACTGATTACTCTTCTTTACATTTTTTTTAAGTTTTGCTCTCATCTGTTTTCCTTGGATGAAAATAGTATGAACTAGAAAGCAGCATCCCTCTAATGGGATGAAGTAAAAGTACTTTTACAATAAATGCCAATCACTTAAGAGCATAAAAATATCATCAATGCAGCTCGTCTAATTAAATGAAGCTAACTGCTCGTTTAGTCAAAATAGCAAATCTGCTAGATTTTAAGATAATCTGTACTGCAATCATGTTTGTTTAACATCCAAAGTTGCAGTGGAGGCACTGATTTGGACCCTTCCTGCCTCTTTACAGTTCTGATTATTTTTCATGCTTTTAGTTAACATACAGTTTGGTTAGGTAAACAGCAAGGATATTGTTGGCAGTTTTGGGCACTTTGCAATAAGACTTTAGGAAGAAGACAGAAAGAGAGAGGGAAAAAAAGAAAGATAGATAAAGAGAAAATGAAAGACAGAAGGAAAGGAACAAATAAAGAAAAGACCTGGTATACCTTAGGCACCTTTCATGCTATCAAGACATCTCAAAGCAGTTTACAGCCAATAAAATACATTTGAAGTGTATTCGCTGTTGAAATATAGGAAATGCAGTAGCCAAATTGCAAATAGCAAGGTCCTACAAAATGATGGCCATATTATTTGCCAGGTATTAGAGTTCACAGATTTGAAGTCTGTTGAAGGAGGCTTGGCGAGTTTCTGCAGTGCATCTTGTAGATGGTACACTCTGATGCCACTGTGTGCTGGCGGTAAATGGAGTAATATTTAAGGCAGTAGGTGGGGCTTTGATCAGTCAAGCTGCTTTGTCCTGGATGATGTTGAACTTCTCGAATATTGTTCAAGATGTACTCATCCAGGCAAGTGGAGAATATTTCATTACATTCCTGATTTGTGCCTTGCAGTTGGTGGACAGGCTTTGGAGTCATCAGATGAGTTACATGCCACAGGATTCCCAGCCTCTGACCTGCTCTTGTAGCCCCAGTATTCATATGGCTTGTCCAGTTAAGTTTCCTGGTCAATGGTAACCCCCAGGATGTTCATGGTGGAGAATTCAGCAATGGTAATGCTGTCAAATGTCAGGGGAAATGGTTGGATTCTCTCTTGTTGGAGATGGTCATTGCCTGGCACTTGTGTGGCTTGAATCTTACTTTCCACTTATCAGCCCAGGTCTGAATATTGTGCAAGTTTGCTCCGTGGGGGCACAGGCTGCTTCAGTATCTGAGGAGTTGCAAATGGTAACTGTGCAAACATCAGTGAATGCCCCCGCATCTAACCTTATGTTGGAGGGAAGATCAACGATGAAACAGCTGAGGACATTTGGTCCTAGAACACTGCCCTGAGGAACTCCTGCAGTCCTGAGACGGAGATGATTGGCCTTCAAAAATCACATTTTCCTTTCTTTCAGGTATGATTCCAGCCAGTGATGAGTTTTTCCTTTTACTCCCATTTTCTTCAATTTTATTCAGGCTCCTTGATGCTCTACTTGGTGAAATGCTGCCTTGCTGTCAACAGCAATCATTCTTAGGTTAAGCCTGGAATTCAGCTATTTTGTCCATGTTTGGACCAAGGCTGTAATGAGGTCAAGAACTAATTGGTCCTGGCAGAACCCAAACTGAGCGTTTATAAGCAGGATGTTACTGAGTATATGTCGCTTGTTAGCCTGTCAATGACCCATTCCATCACTTTGTTGATAATTGAGGATAGAGAGATGGAGCGGTAATTGGCTGAATTGGATTTGTCCTGTTCTTTGAAACAGGACATACCTGGCCAATTTTCCACATTGTCAGCTCAATGCCAGTGTTGTAGCTGTACTGGAACAGCTTGGCTAGGGGTGTGACTAGTTCTGGGGTGCATGTTTTCCATATTACAATCAGATGTTGTCAGGGCCCACAGTCTTTGCTGTATCCAGTGCCTTCAGCTGTTTCTTGATATCATGTGGAGTGAATTGGATTGTCTGAAGACTGGCATCTGTGATGCTGGAGATCTGAGGAGATGGTTGAGATGGATAATCCACTTGACACTTCTGTCTGAAGATGTATCAGCCTTGTCTTTTTTACTGATCTGCTGAGCTCCCCACTCACTGAGGATGGGGATGTTTGTGGAGCTTCCTCCTCCTCTAGTTAGTTGTCTAATTATCCAGCACATTTCACGACTGGATGTATCGGGGCTGCAGAGCTTCAATCGGATCCAATGGTGTGTGACCACTTAACTCAGGCTTTAGAATGCTACTTCCGCTGTTTGGCATGCATGTAGTCCTATGATGTAGTTTCACCAGGTTGACACCTCATTTTTAGGTATGTCTGGTGCTGCTCCTCACATGTTCTTCTACATTCCTCATTTAGTCAGCATTGGTTGTCTGATTGGATGGTAATAGTAGAGTGAGGGATATGCCAGGCCAGATTGTAGTTGAGTACAATTCTGCTGCTGTTGATTGCTCATAGTACCTCATGGATTCCGTTCTGAGCTTATTTCATTTAGCACTGTGGTAGTGCGAGCAGTATGATGGAACAAGTCCTCAGTGTGAAATGGAACTTTGTCTCCACAAGGTTTGTGCGATGGTCACTCATACCAATATTATCATAGACAGATGCATCTGTGAAAGGTAGATTTGTGAGACCAAGGTCAAGTAGGCCTTTCCCTCTTGTTGCTTCTTACATCACCTGCCGCAGGCCCAGTCTGGAAGAAATGTCCTTCAGACTCAACAAGCTTGGTCAGTCATGGTGATACCTAGTCATTCTTGGCGATGGACATTAGAATAACCCATAGTACATTCTGTGCTCTCTCTGCCATCAGTCCTTCTTCCAGGGAGGCCAGCTGATTTTTCAGCTGAGGGTATAGATGGTAGTCAGCAGGAGATTTCATTGCCCATGTCTGACTTGATGCCATGAGACTTCATAAAGTCTGGAGTCTATGTTGACGACTCCCAGCGCAACTTCCTCCTGACTGTATACTGCAGTGTCGCCACCTCTGGTGGGTCCGTCCTGCTGGTGGGACAGGACATACCCAGGGATGGTGATGGTGGTGAATGGGACATTGTCTGTGAGGTATGATTCTGTCAGTATAACTATGTCAGGCTGCTGTTTGACTGGTCTTTGGGTCAGCTCTCCCAATTTTGGCACTAATCCCTAGATGTTAGTGAGGAGGCTCAACTAGGCAGTGTGTGCCTTTGTCATTTCTGGTGCCTAGGTTGGTGTCAGGTAAACCATCTGGTTTTACTCTTATTCACCTTTTGTGCTTTGATACAATTGAGTAGCTTGCTAGTCCATTTCTTTGGGCAGTTAAGAGTCAACCACATTGCTGTAGGTCTAGGGTCACATGCAGGCCAGACAAGGTAAGGCAGGTTTCCTTCCAAGAAGAACATTCATGAACAAGATATGATTTTATGACAATCTGACAGTTTGATTATCATCATTACTGAGACTATGGGTGGAATTTTATGGCAGCTGGATTATACATTCCCACCAAAGTCAATAGAGTTTAGACAGGGTCCTAAAATTCTGGCTTAGCTTTTTATTCCACATTTATTGATTAACTGAATTTAAATTCCCCCAGAGGCAGGATTTGATCTTATGCACCCACCCACCACCGCCCCCCCACCCCCACCCCCAGACCTTAGATTGCTGGGCCAAAATGTTCCACCACTGGGTGTTTTTGTCAACTTGTATCTGGTTCTTTTGTAGACAATTGGTAGAGATTGATTGCTATAATTAATAGATCATTCCATTATTGTTGCATTGTGTGACTACCAGGATCTTAGCAACTTGGACATTTTTTTTCGGTCTAACAATTCTTGTACCTGTGTGCATGTGATTTTAGTTTGCTTTGTAATGTTAAATCTGCAGAAATGGGTCTTTTGTTCCATGGTTATTTCTCTAGATAATTATCAAATTATTCAATGTGTAATCTCTGTGCAATTAGCTGCACTAAACAACAACAAAAATGAGAAACAGACAGCTGGAGATGTATAAATTCTTCATTGGAGCCTCAGGTAGTTCAACATCCATAACTCTGCTGGGGTCCCTGATGTTCTAAAAGAATAACTTGCCCATCACTGGTACCAGCAGCTACTTTGATTTCCCATTAATAGTAAAACATTAGGTCTTAATGGAAGTAGAAGGGAGCAGATAATCCATTGGAACTGGGAGCCATAGATTCTGCTAATTCCAATCAAATCTAAGGTGAGTATAATATTCCCTTAGGCTGTTGATCCCATTTAAACAAATATTGTCGGGTGTACAGAGATTGAACAAGTGTTCCTTTCAAAGTTCCCATTAGCAGGATGCCCACAATTTGCATGTATTGCATTTGGGATTCCCTGTCAGCAGGAATATCTGTCAATAGAAAGTGAATGATCAGAACGCAAAATTAAATAAGGTGTTTACCTATCTGACTATTGCCTCCCTTGTGCTTGGATATTATATAAAGAATAATCTTTTCCTATGGTAATTACAAACTTATAACTCGATTTACTGAGAGAATTGTTTAAATATATTTGAACCCCTAAGTTTAACTTTTCAACTGGTCTCTGTTGAATAAGAAATATTTGCCATCATAAATCGTGGCCATGAATCAGTGCAATTTGTTAATAGGAATAAACCCAATTTTATATTTTCTGCACTGGCAACCCCAACATTTTTTTTCATAAACAAAGGCAGTGAAATACGCTCCAATAGCGATTTGTAAATCAATGTCAGAAGCTAGGCTGGAAAAATCCAAGTGCAACTCGACATTTTCTAGTAGTTGCAAAGTGTTTTTGATAAAAAACACAAGTAAGTCTGTGTGTAGGGATGGGCTAGGGGCAGAATTTATGTTTACAGATGGTTTTGTTTTTCATTTTTAAAGACATTAAAGTCTCTCATCAATGGAGGATCTCCAAACCCCTGGTATTTAGAACCCAACCATGGCAGATAAATTTGTAAAGTTAAGATGTTGAATCAAGGCCTGACCTGCCTATTCAGGCAGACATAACAAATTCCATGGATCTATTCAAAGAAGGAGAGGCAAATTCTTTCCATGTCCTGGCCAACATTTATCCCTCAGCCAACACTGTCAGAAATAGCTTAGCTGCTCATCTGTCACTTTTGCTGTTTGTGGGACTTGCTGTGAGCAAATTGGCTGCTCTGTTTCTCTACATTACAATCAGAATGGCACTTCAAAAATAATTCATGGGCTTTGGAACAGCGCAAGACCTTGATAAGGTGCTATATAAATGCAAATTTTAAAATCTGATCAGACTTCAAATATTAGCTAGATGTTAAAGCTATTGTCCAGGTCTGCAGATCACATGAACAAATCTTCCAATAAACTGAAATATAGGAATTAGAGCACAAAATAGGAGAAAGTAGCAATGATAGAGCAATAAAATGGAACTGGACATAGATCAAACAAAAGACTAAGTGAGAAGGATTGTTCTGTTTACCACGACCACTTGTTGAACTCTCCATTTCTGATTCTATTGATGTCAATCAGGAGAGGTATTCATTGGTTCATTGGAACCCGCCCATGATCCTGACAGCTGCTCTGCAGCAATTTAACTCTGGGAGCAACGTAAACTGCTTTAAGGTGGGACTTCTGCCCCTGTCTCGGGAAGAGTTCCTGCCTTGGAGAGCTGCTGGCCAATCAGATGCCTGGCTGCTCTGTAGTCCCAGCAGCGCCAGCAGAGAGCAGTGGCCACTGCTGGGACCACAGGCAGTCCCACTATGCTGCAGAGCACAAGTAAGGGGGGGGGGGCGGTGTTGGGGTTCCAGGTTCAAGAGACCAGGAGGTAGGGTTACAAGTGCGGGGGGAACGGGGGGAATTAACTTGGGTGTGGAGTGCCTCCGATCGATCCAGCTAGCCCCCATAGAAAGATTCCACATCCTCCCCTCACATTGCCGGACAGCCACCCATGTAGCTAAAGCTGCTGGACTTCCCAAATGACGTGGACCTACACCCCACCATGGGTAAAATATTGGCGGAGGCAGGGATGAGACCTTTAAGTGACCATTCAGTGGCCATTTAAGGGCCTCATTAGGATCAAGAGTGGGCAGGCTGTCTGATGCCTTTCCCTGCCACACCCCCCCACCCCGGCCTTTCTTGCTTTTGTGCTCTTTAATGTATAAATCCCAGGATCTCATATGCCTTTTTAACCACTTTCTCAATCTTGTGAATTGTGCCCTTTATTTTTTATTGCCTCAACTCATTCTTTCTACCAAAAATGTACCACTTCACACTTTTCTGCATCAAATTTCAACTGCCACAGGACATCTCAAAGCATTTTACAGCCGATGAAGTACTTTTTGAAGTGTAGTCACTGTCGTAATGTAGGAAATGCAGCGTCCAATTTGCACATGGCAAGCTACAACAAACAGCCAAGTGATAATGGCCAGAGAGTTTATTATTTATGTTTATTAACAGATAAATATTGGTTAGGACTCTGGGAATAACTCCCTGCTCTTCTTCAAGATAATGCCATGCGATCTTTTACATTCAGCTGAGAGAGAAGGCAGGGCTTCGGATTCATATCCCAACAATGCATCGGAGTGTCAGCCTTGACTTGTGCGCTTGAACCCACATCCTTCCGACTCAGAAGTGAGAGCAGTACCAACTAGGCCATGGCTGACACATTCAATTGTATAGATGCAAAACCTGAATTAAAAATATTTTCTCTGGTGAAATAGGAAAGGTAAAACATATAATATTGTATTAAATAATAGAAATACACCAAGCCAAAATGTATAATTTCTAAAGCTTTGATGACAGAATTTCTACTATGTCTTGGATAAAGCTCCCAGACAACAAGATAGAACCCTGACGCCATCCAACAAATGCTGCGGAGTCATTTTTAAAGAAACAGAACATGGGGGAGGATCTTCCGGTCAGCGAGCAGGGGGAGGGGCCCACTCGCCGATGTGTAAAATGACGCGGGATGACATTGGGCAGAACTCCCGACGTCACCCTGCGTCATTTCCATTTTCAGGTCAGTGGGGGAGCAGCCAAATCAGCTGTGTGCCCGCCGACCTGTCAACGGCCTACTGAGGCCATTTAAAAAGTAATTAACATCATTAATGGAGTTGCCCGTCCAACCTTAAGGTCGGCGGGCAGGCCGGGTGCCCTAGTGGGCTTCAGAAAAAGCAGGAAACCTCATCCACGGGCGGGATGAGGTTTCATGAGGGTGTTTAAATATTTAATAAAGGTTTCAGTAAAAATGGTGGACATGTCCCAACTCATGTGACAGTGTCACTTAGGGGGACATGTCAGGGAAAGCTTGCTATCATGTGTTTAACATTTTTTAATTTGGAGCCGATCTCCCTGAGAGAGCACTTAGCGAAAGAGCGAACTCTCGGCTGAGGGAATCCCTCCCCGTCCGCTCAGGTAGCGCATAGCGATTATTATAGCCTTAACTGGCCCACTCATGTAAAATGGTGGCACGGCCCCGATTGGCACACTTGCCTGTGCCTGCTCCCGCACTTCTCCCCCAAATGTCTGGGGAGGGGGGGGAACCTTTTCCCATGGTTTTTGATCCAGAGGTTAAACTGTGTTTAATTTTGTCAAAAAATAATGTTCCTGAATGTAAAGACAACTCTAAAAATGAGAGCATGGGTTATATTTATTTATGTTCCCCAATTTTAGCAAAATCTGATCATTGAAAGGAATAAAATGGGAAGGACTATATCAAGGGAAGGTTGAGGAAGGAAAATGGGAGAAAGTTAAGGAAAAACATTTTATATTGGTGTGAAGGAAAGAAAGAGTTTGCATTGATATAGTGCCTTTCACACCCTCAGGAGATCCCAAAGTCTTCAACAGTACTTTTGGAATTCAGATAGTATTGCAATGTAGAAAACAATTGATACTACAAATAGGTTCAGAGGTAAAATTGACAAAGGTAAAAAGGGAAGCACTTTGTAGAAAATGCATAAAATTCCAAAATGTACAGGAAAGGAGCAAGATAAGGAGAACTATAAAATCAAGCAATAAAAGGAAGACAGAGATGCCCGTAAAGAAAAATATCAATGATAATAACAAAGTTTTGGGTATTTTATTAACCTCACAATATTTAATAATGACCAAAATATCTATCTAGAAACTGACCAAGCCCCTAACCATTATAACAGTTTGACGTATTTATGTTCGGGGATAGTCAGCAGATGGATATGATTTAGAACCTTACCCTGTGTTTTGCTAAGGTCCCAGCTCTATATATTCATCTAAATTACTTCCATCAATTTCAGCTAGTCCCACACTTGTATGAAAATAACCATTCAGATTCTGATCATGCGTCAAGATGGGAAGCTGTGATGGAATTTCATGAGGCAAGGGTACTTCTAGCCTGATCAACTGAACCACAAAATGCAGCTAATAAATAGAATAAACACCAGGAGTTAGAAATTCAGCTCCACAGTGCCTGAGTTTTTGGCACTTTGGGTGTTGTTTTGAGTCCAAAATGGAGATTGCACTGCTTATACACGATTCTGGTACAGGCCATGCTAAATGTCATTTTGGTAAAGGCCAAACAAGAGGCAGACTCAGGTATTAGGTCATTAACATATGCAAATAAAGGCCTAACGCCTGCCATTGCAGTGCCATTGCACTCTGGGCAAGCCAATGCTTAGCAGCACGGAATGAGAGAAAGGTTACTACTCACCTTAATCACCATCAATCGCAGTCCCAAGCTCTTCATATGCCAGTACTGTTCCCATTATCCCTTTATCTCCTTTTCCTTCAATCACCTATCCAACAGATTTTTAAATGCCAGTATGATGTTTGCTCCCTTAGTACATTTCACAGCCTCTGTATGAAAAATTTAGATAGAAGCAGAAAATACTGGAATGTTGCCAGAATTTCAGGGTGAAAAATAGGTCAATATTTTACCAGAATGTTAACTCTCCTCTGAAACATTTAGCATTCACCAGCTTTACAGAGATGAGGCCCGAGACCCAATATCAAGTGAGCGAGGGGTCATGAATTTGGGTGTGCGATCTAACTATTGTACTACATTTCCTAGTTATGCTAGCTTTTCCTCAGAAAAGATCAAAGTAATTATATTGAAAGGCAAGGTATAAATTACATTCCTACAAATATCTCCTCTCTGTAACAGGTAATGGTTCTGTGCAGTTTGCCGGGCTGGGCAATGTATTTGGCATTGGGGTTAGGTTGACAGCCTCTGCCTATTATTTCTTTGGTATAGTACTCAGTACAAGGTAACACTGCTAGGAAAAGTATCTGTCTGGAAACCAGCGATCACCTAATTTTCACTGTGTCCACTGAATAGTTTGCACAACTCTCCCTGTTGCGGGACTCCCAACTGTTAGCCATTGTTTGTTTGAACTCTCTTTGATTACTATTTAAACCCATTTTTCACTTCAAGTATGTATAAACCAACAGAACTACAGTTTGTTATTGTCCTTTTGACTTGGTCTGGCCAACATGTGACTCCAGTGCCACACCAAAGTGATTAACTCTGATGTGGCTCATCAAGCCACTCTGTTATATTTCAAGAATGTGATCCACCGCCACCTTCTCAGGACAGAAGCGTGGAAGAATTGTAGGATCTTAAATGACAGAGGGAGGCTATTTACCCATCGCGCCTATGCAGGCTCTCTGAAAAAGCTGTCCAATTTAGTCCCACACTCCAGCTTTTCCTCTATAATGCTGCAAATTTCACCTCTTCAAGTATATTTCCAAATCGCTTTTGAGAGTTACAATAGAATCTACTTCTACCACCCATTCAGATAATCCACTCCAGATCTTAACAACCCTTTGTGTGAAATATTTCTCCTCGTTCCCCTCCAGTTTTTTGCCAATTATTTTAATCAGTGACCTCTGGTTGCCGGCCCAAGAGAACAAATGCCAGAAAGGAAAAGGAAAGAAATTTACAATCGTGGTTGGGCAAGAATTAAAAAAACCTGATCTCACAGTTTCAGTTTCAGGCCAATGCAGGGACAGAATTTATATGCGAAGGAGCGAGCTTTCATTTCCTCTCAGCTCACCGTAGGCTTCCTGCAAATATCTGGCAGCTCATTCTCAAGTACAGCCCAGAAAGGTCAACAAGGAAAGCTTGTTCCAACGATTGCAGGGTTGAGAGGGCAACATTGCTTTAGAGCTTCGGCAAGCTCAGCCCCGTGAAATACCGTCAGTTCCCTTCAAGTCACTTTGCTTCATATCAACAAATCAATTAAAATGAGCTATAACTCTTCATTTTTATCTGAAGGATATTGAAACTAAAGGATTGACTGGACTATTTACTCTTCAGCAACTTCCAGTGCTCAAATTTATTTTTAAGTAAATAACTGTTTCATAAATCACAATTGTTACAAATTTTATTATTAAAATCTATAAGATGATGTTACACTAGATGCATGCTGGGATTCAAACAACTTGAAGAACCCAAAATGTCTGCGCTGGTGATTTTGCAAAAGAGTTATAATAGATTTATTTTTTTTTAAACTATTGAAAGCAAAGACACTTTTTGCCCCAAATTATTCACGCAAGGATTTGACATAAAATAACAAACGATTATGAATGTTAATTATGGCATTTAGTTTGTTTAATCTCACAAATTGGTTGGCAACGGAAATTTCAGAACTCTGGCTGCATTCCATTAGAAAAAACATTGTGTCACAAAAAAAATCGGTTGCTGCTGCGCGTAACATGGATGTTTCTGCCTACTGGAGAGAAGGGAATAGAAATTGATACATCAAAAAACATTTCCTTTCTAGACCCATATTTGGGTGGTAACCAAATAATTTTAGCTGTTAACTAAATGAATGCATTTTGTCCAAATGCAAAACCGATTTATTTAAAAGCAAAAAACTGCGGATGCTGAAAATTCAAAACAAAAACAAAAATACCTGGAAAAACTCAGCAGGTCTGGCAGCATCTGAGGAGAGGAACATAGTTAACGTTTCCAGTCCGTATGACTCTTCAACAGAACTAAGGAAAAATAGAAAAGAGGTGAAATATAAGCTGGTTTAAGTTGGGGGGTGGGGGGGCGGTGCGAGGTGGTGGGACAGGTAGAGCTGGATAGAGGGCCATTGATAGGTGCAGATAGCCAAAAGATGTCATAGACAAAAGGACAAAGAGGTGTTGAAGGTGCTGATATTTTCTAAGGAATGTGCTGATTAAGGGTAGAAAGCAGGAAGAGCAAGGTACAGATAGCCCTAGTGGTAGTGGGGGTGGGGGGAAGGGATTGAAATAGGCTAAAAGGTAGAGATAAAACAATAGATGGAAATACATTTAAAAATAATGGAAAGAGGTGGGAAAAGAAAAGTCTATATAAATTATTGGGGAAAAATGCCGGGGGGGATCGGAAAGGGGGAGGGGATGGAGGAGAGAGTTCATGATCTAAAATTGTTGAACACAATCTTCAGTCCGGAAGGCTGTAAAGTGCCTAGTCCAGTTTGCATTGAGCTTCACTGGAACAATGCAGCAAGTCAAGGACGGATTTGTGGCCATGAGAGCAGGGTGGAGTGTTGAAATGGCAAGCGACATGTCTTCCTTCTTCCTTAACCAAGGTTTTTCACCCATGGTGGTTGACAGGGCCCTCAACCGTGTCCGGCCCAGCTCCCGCCATCCACCCTCACACCTTCCTCTCCCTCCCAGAACCATGATAGTGTACCCCTTGTCCTCACTTACCACCCCACCAGCCACCGCATTCAAAAGATCATCCTCCGCCATTTCCGCCAACTCCAGCATGATGCCACCACCAAACGCATCTTCGCTTCACCCCCCAGTGGCATTCCACAGGGATCGTTCCCTCTGGGACACCCTGGTCCACTCCTCCATCACCCCCTACACCTCAACCCCCACCCACAGCACCTTCCCATGCAACCGCAGAAGGTGCAACACCTGCCCCTTTACTTCCCCTCTCCTCACCGTCCAAGGGCCAAACATTCCTTTCAAGTGAAGCAGCATTTCACTTGCACTTCCCTCAATTTAGTCTACTGCATTCACTGCTCCCAATGCGGTTTCCTGTACATTGGAGAGACCAAACGCAGACTGGGTGACTGCTTTGCGGAACATCTTCGTCTGTCTGCAAGCATGACCCAGACCTCCCTGTCACTTGCCATTTCAACACTCAACCCTGCTCTCATGCCCACATGTCTGTCCTTGGCCTGCTACATTGTTCCAGTGAAGCTTAACGCAAACTGGAGGAACAGCACTTCATCTTCTGACTAGGCACTTTACAACCTTCCAGACTGAATATTGGGTTCAACAATTTTAGATCATGAACTCTCTCCTCCATCCCCACCCCCTTTCCAATCCACCCCCCTTTTTTTCCCCAATATTTTATATCGATTTTTCTTTTCCCACCTATTTCCATTATTTTTAAATGTATTTCCATGCAATGTTTTATCTCAACCTATTAGCCTATTTTGATCCCTTCCCCCCACTCCACCCCCACTAGGGCTATCTGTACCTTGCTTGTCCAGCTTTCTACCCTTAATTAGTACATTCCTTAGATAATATCACCACCTTCAACACCTCTTTGTCCTTTTGTTTGTGACATCTTTTGGTTATCTCCACCTATCACTGGCCCTCTATCCAGCTCCACCTGTCCCACCCCCACTTAAACCAGCTTATATTTCACCTCTTTTCTATTTTTACTTAGTTCTATTGAAGAGTCATACGGACTTGAAATGTTAACTGTGTTCCTCTCCGCAGATGCTGCCAGACTTGCTGA
Source organism: Carcharodon carcharias (assembly GCF_017639515.1). Taxonomy (NCBI): domain Eukaryota; kingdom Metazoa; phylum Chordata; class Chondrichthyes; order Lamniformes; family Lamnidae; genus Carcharodon; species Carcharodon carcharias. Next base: position 101,040,941 of record NC_054484.1, on the reverse strand, counting down.
GTTTTTGCAGGTATTTTTATTTTTGTAACCAACTTATTTAGTTATTTTCTCTAAAAATGACTAAGGAAAGAACTTGCATTTGTACAGCAACTTCCACATCCAGGTGAGTCAAAGTATTTTACAGACAATTAAGTAGTACTTTTGAAGTGTCGTCATCATTGTCGTTTTCTCCTTAGGCAGTTCCTCGGGATCGAGGATGACTTGCTTCCAATGCGTGACCTGCAGACTCTGCCACATTGGGGGCAGGTAGTGCTTGGAGGGTCGGGTAGATGAGTTGTAGGGAAATTTGTGCAACTGTCCGACCTTGACTTCGCCTCTGTGCCTGATTAAGTCTCTCAATGCTTCAGTGCCTTACCTGAATGAACCTTCTCAATTTTGATCAGTCACGGTCCAGGGACCACACAAATCAGTGGGGATGTCTGACCTCTTCAGGGATGCTTTGAGGACATCCCTAAAGCGTTTGCACTGTCCTTTTGAGAGCCTCTTGCTACCACCAAGTTCTGAATAGAGCAGTTGCTATGGGAGTCTGGTGTCAGGCATTCGAATGACATGTCCTGCCAGAGGAGCTGGTTTTGAATGATTAACACCTCAATGTTGGGCACATTGGCTTGCGAGAGGACGCTGAGGTTGGACTGCTTTTCTGCCACTGGGTTTCAATGATCTTGTGAAGGCATTGCTAGTGGCATTTCTCCAGTGCTTTGAGATGCCTGCTATAGATTGTCCAAGTCTCTGAAGAATATAGGAGCATGGGGATCACTGCTAACTAGTAAACCATGACATTAGTCATGGATCTGAGATCCTGGTCCGAAGATGCTCTCTTCCTCAGTCACCATTTGTCATCATCGTAAAGTAAGAAATGCAGCATCCACTTTACACACCCATAAACAACAATGAAAGAATGACCAGGTAATTTTTTAGTGATGTTGGTTCACAGGTAATTTTTGGCAAGGCAGAACTCCTCAGCTATTATTAGCAATACTGCCAAGAGATCTTTTACAGCCGCGAGATAGAGCTGCCTTGTTTAACGTCTCATCTGAAAACTCTTTCAGTTTTGCACTAGAGCTTCAGCCTAGGTTCTGTGCTGCAGTCTCTGGAGAGGGATTTGGGAGGTGCCATCCTTCAGATGAGACATTTAAACAATGGAGTTCTTTGTGGAGTTTCTCAGTTCTGCTGAAGGGTCATGAGGACTCGAAACGTCAACTCTTTTCTTCTCCGCTGATGCTGCCGGACCTGCTGAGTTTTTCCAGGTAATTCTGTTTTTGTTTTGGATTTCCAGCATCTGCAGTTTTTTGTTTTTATGAGTTCTTTGTGGTCTGGCCAATATTTATTCTTCAATGAATATTGCTGAAATGTTTATCTCATTGTTTGTGGAGCTTTGCTGTGTGCAAATTGATTGCTGCATTTCATACTCTACAACAATGACTGCACTTCAAACAAATGCTTAATTGGCTGTAAAGCATTTCAGACTGTCCTGATGTTGTGAAAAATGTTATATAAATGGGAGCTCTTTTATCTTTTTACGTGCTTCTTTCTGGTAGTCTATATGATAACTTTCTGGGAGGGGGAAAAAGTCTTCTAATCTCTAGACTTGCTTGAGGCTGGTTAATTTTGTACTATCCTTCTGATCTAAATCTAGACTGCAGTCATGCGTTCCGATGAGCTCTGTAACGAAGAAGCTCGGTGCAAACTCCACGCCTCTGACAATTTTCCTTGTTAGGCACGGGCAGATAGGAACAGTCCTTTCATCTTCTGTAAATAAAAGGATTATAGTCAAACCAGAGAATGTCTCTGGGTTAAAAACAAAAACAGAATTACCTGGAAAAACTCAGCAGGTCTGGCAGCATCGGCGGAGAAGAAAAGAGTTGACGTTTCGAGTCCTCATGACCCTTCGACAGAACTTGAGTTCGAGTCCAGGAAAGAGCTGAAATATAAGCTGGAGACAACCTCCAGTCCTTTATAAGAGTCAGAGTCACAATTAACGTAGATGTGAGCAAGTTAACCAAGGGTGCAGCTATGCTCCCACTTCCACCTCAGTGTGTGTTTTATTTTATGCACATCAATACAGGAATAGCGAAATAACTCAGGTCAGGCCCACTTGATTCTCTGGTGCACTAAAAACAGGCTTACAGTTTGCCATATTGGTGCTTTGCTAAATGCAACCTTGTTCCCAGTGTGGGGGGCTGTACCACATCCAGTGCAAACCAGCGTGAGATGAGGACCTCACAGGGCCTGTTTTTAGTGCACCAGAGAATCAAGTGGGCCTGACCTGAGTTATTTCGCTATTCCTGTATTGATGTGCATAAAATAAAACACACACTGAGGTGGAAGTGGGAGCATAGCTGCACCCTTGGTTAACTTGCTCACATCTACGTTAATTGTGACTCTGACTCTTATAAAGGACTGGAGGTTGTCTCCAGTCCATTAATGAAAACAAGAAAAGCTTTGTCAGTCTCCATTACAAAAGCTTTAAATTCCAATCCAGAAATGTCTCATCTTAATAAATTCCACCTCTTTTCCTCTCTCCTGATTAAAATAACATTCTGTTCTACAGTGTGCACAGATGCTGAAAAAATTGGTGACCAGTGAGAATGGAGTGAACATTGTGCCAAACACAATACAATGTGGTTTTTTTTTACTCCCAGATTAAAAATCTCCTGACAGAATAAAATGTACACAACAGCTTTAAGATAGTGGACATTAAAATATTATGCGTGGTACTCTTAAAGGAAGACATTCCTTGCTGTATCAAAGTTTGAAAATGTTAGGGGTATGAGATTTGTGCCAAGGAAAGAATCAGCTGACTTCAAAAACTATCATGACTTGCACCTAAAAAGATATTCCCTTCAAATAAGGCAATAGTTTGCATCATTTGCAAACAGAGCACGAAGCATAATGTAGTTATATATGGTTAGTGGACAAGGCAGGAATACAGAAATGTACCGTGAAATGCAGAAAACAAGACCATTGAGTCTGAGCTGCATAAAGTTGTGTGACATTCTGCATCGCAGTAATTGGAGCATTTATTTAATGAATGGATGTAATAAATACAATTTAAGTCCTAATTAGTTGAAAGGATTGAGAGACTCAGAGCATTGGATCTGGTAATTAGCAACATCTCATTAATGAGCAAAAAGTACACCACAGCGCTGGCAACAGAAGAGTTGTTTTCCAGAACATGTGCTCAAGTCAGGTATTAAAAGGAATAAAGGTGAACGGCTCTCAAGATACAATACTATCTCCATATTTAACCTTCAAAATACGCAGGGATTAAGTGAGAACTTAAGATAGTAAAATAGAAACAGGAGCCTGTTCTGCATAAAGCTGCTGAAAACAGACATAAACATGTGCTTTGTCTGTCTCTCTCTAGACGTGGGAAGTCTTCTTAGTCCATGTCTAAGCCTGTTCTGCCATTCAGTTAGATCATGGCTGATTTGTACTTCAACTTCATTTACCAACCTTTGCTCCATATCAACTCAATCCTGCCCTCCCCTCCCCCCACAACAATCCCCTCCATTGAAGTGCAGGAGCAGCAACACCTGCCCTTTTACCTCCTGATTCTGCAGCCCATTCCTATTCTGATGAAGAGGCATACAGACTCGAAACATTACTCTGTCTTCCTCTCCACAGATCCTGTCAGACCTGCTGAGTTTTTCCAGCAATCTTTGTTTTTGTTTCAGATTTCCAGCATCCGCAGTATTTTGCTTTTATCCTATTCTAGCCTGTCTGCTCTTGGCCTCCTACACTGTTCCAATGAGACTCAACGTAAACTCAGGAAACAGTCTTTCACTTTTTGATTAGGTACTTTACAGCTTTCCAGACTCATAATTGAGTTCAACAATTTCAGAATAATGCCCCATTTTTTTGAATGGCAGCTGTTAGTGATTATTTGACTATGTCCATTTACAACTCCTCTAGAGGGGTCGTTTGTTTCTTGATCCATTATCATCTCTTTATACCTTGCATCATCATCCCTTTTGTCATTTAATTAATCCTGTCCTCCACCATATGACAGATCTTTCCTTTTGTTCTTCCCCCACCACCACTGTCCCTGCCTTTGTACTTTCTTAAAAGCTGTTACCAATTGAATCATGGCTATCACAATGATACCGTGGTTTAAAAGATTAAATTATGAGGACAGGTTGCATAAGCTTGGCTGGTATCCCTTTGAGTTTAGGAGATTGAGGGATGGTCTAATTGAGGTCTCCAACTTTCTTCAGTTCTGTTAAAAGGTCATTGGGCAGGATCTTCTGCTCTCACTGGTGGTGAGCTTGGAGGCAGAAAGGGCATTTAAGTAGATAGGATGGTGGCAGATCTGAACTCCACCACCTTCCCATCAACACCAAAATTAAGTCCTAGGCAGGAAGGCCCAAGGTTGACCTTCCTTTCCCACCACCAATTGAGACCCTTAAGTGGCCAGTTGCTTACCACCTAAGGGCCTCATCCCACTGCCACTGGTATTAACCCAGCTGCAGGTGGGCCTGTTGCCATGTAGTGTGCATGGCAGCTAAAACTGTGCGGTCAGCTTGTCACCACCTGGGTGGTGGGTGGGGGGGTGGGGGGGTGTGGGGGGGGGGGGTCCCTTGATCAAAGGCTCTCAGCAGGCTCACCCCCTGCCTTTACTGCTGACCCCCATGCACCCCTCCTTCCCATGAAAACCCTGCCTACATATACTTGCGGCCTGCATTGTTCCTAGGATCCTGGGAATCCGGTGCCTGACCTTCCAGCAGTAGCCAGGCCACCCCAGTGACGTTGCTGAGCACAAGAGCTGCCAGCCTCAGATTGCCCTCTGGGAACTTGATTCCAGGGAAAGACCGCTGATGGCCGTGCCACTGCCTGATTCACTTGTGGATCGGCAGGCCTTCCTGAAAAGAGGCAGCGCTGTTCTCTCGTTGGCTCTTCAGCTGCCAGGCGAGACCCCTGATCTCTCAACAAGATTCCACCCATAAACTCTGTTTCTCTCCACAGATGCTGTCAGACCTGCTGAGTGTTTCCAGTATTTTCTGTTTCTTTTTCAGATTTCCAGCATCCGCAGTATTTTGCTTTAGCGTTTGTTACACATTCCTTGATAAACAAACCCAACAAAAATACATCACTCTTGTTCTTACTCCGGCTTTCAGCGGGTTTCAGAGATCGACACCCTTTTTGTGAAAAAACGCTTGCCAACTTCATTCCTAAGTACATAGGAACATAGGATCATCCACTTCAATGCCTTTTTCCCACACTTCCCACTTAGTTTGAAATTGTGTCCCCTAGTTCTAGACTCCCCAACCAGGGGAAGCATCTTACCTGCATCTACCCTGTCTATTCCTTTAAGTATTTTGTAGATTTCAATGAGATCACTTCTCATTCTTTGAAACCCTAGAGAATACAAGCCCAGTTTCCCCAATCCCTCTTCATAGTTCAGTCCTACCATCCTGGGAGAAAGTCTGGTGAACCTTCGTTGAACTCCCTCTATGGCAATAATATCCTTCCTAAGGTGAGGGGACCAAAATTGCACACATTATGCCAGGTGAGGTCTAATTAAGATTCTATAGACTTCACTACTCCTGTACTCAAATCCTCTTAAGATAAAGGCCAACATACCATTAGCCTTCCCAATTGCTTGCTGCACCTGCATGTTAACCTTCAGTGACCTACTGATGAGGACACCCAGGTCCCTTTGTACATCTACACTTTCTAATCTCGTACCATTTAAGAAATACCCTGCATATCTGTTCCTCCTAGCAAAGTGGATGACCTCACATTTTTCCACATTATATACCATCTGCCATGTTCTTGCCCACTCATTTAGTCCGGCCAAATCTCCTTGAAGCCACTTTGTATATTCCTCACAACACACATTCCCACTAGCTCTATGTTATCCATAAACTTGTAAATATTACATCTGGTCCCCACATCCAAATTGTGGATATATATTGTGAACAGCTGGGGCCCAAGTACCGGTCCTTGTGGTAGCCCACTAGTCACAGCCTGCCAATGTGAAAATGACCTGTTTATTCCTACTTTCTGTTTTCTGCCTGTTTACCAATCCTTAAGCCATGCCAGTATATTACCTCCTATCCCATGTGCTTATATTTTGCTAATCAACCACCTCTGGGGGACTTTATCAAAAGCCTTCTGAAAATCCAAGTATACTACGTCCATTGACTTCCTTTTATCAATTCTACTGGTAACATCCTCAAAAAGCTCCAAGTTCATCAAACATGGTTTCCCATTCATAAATCCATATCTCCATAGCTACCCCTTTCAACATTCTGGGATGTAGAATTATCAACCTTCAGTTCCATTGATTTCTCTAATAAAACCTTCTTACAAATACAAATTTCCTTCAATTCCTCATTCTCCCTAGTCCCTTGGATCTCCAATTCTGGGAGATTTCTTGTATCTTCCTCAGTGAAGACAGTTACAAAGTACTAATTTCGCTTCTCTGTCATTTCTCCGTTCCCCATTATAAATTCTCCTGACTCTGTCTGTAATAGACCCACATTTGTCTTAGCTAAAAGTTTTCTTTTTACATACCTATAGAAGCTTTTACAGTCCATTTCTATGCTTTTTGCTAGTTTGCGTTCATATTTTATTCTCCCTTTGTCAGTTTCTTGGTCCTCCTTTACTCCAAAATCCTCCCAATCCTCAGGTTATTATTATTTCTGGCAGCATTATAGGCCTTTTCTTTTAATCTTATACAATCCTTAACTTCATTTGTTACCCACAGTTGACTCACTTTTTTGAGTTTTTATGCCTTGAAGGAATGTATAGTTGCTGTAAACTGTATAATAATTGTTTAAAGACTATCCATTGCCTATGTACCGTCAAGCCTTTTAATGTATTTTCCCAATCCACCTCGGCCAATTTGCCCCTCATACCTTCATAATTTCCTTTGTTCAAGTTTAACATCCTGGCTTCAGAACTACCTCACTTTCAAACATATTGGCTGTCATGGCAGCGACAGGACCGTAGAATGCGGCAAGCCAATCTGAACTCCAGTGACTTTGGTAGGACTGTTAAATCCCTCCCACTGATGTAAAATTCCACCCAATGTAATATTCCATCATATTATGATCACTCATCCCTAAAGGTTCTTTTACATCAATAGTATTAATCATTCCTTTCTTGTTACATAATCCTAGATCTAAAATAGCCTGTTCTCTAGTTGGTTCCTCAACATACTGCTCTAGAAGACCATCCCTAAAACATTCCAGAAACTTATTATCCACTGCATTAGTGCACACTAGGTTTACCCAGTCTATATGCAGATTGAAGTCACCCATGATTACTGTATTACCCATGCTACATGCTTCTCTCACCCCCCCGATTAATGCCATGTGCCACACTACTGTTTGGTCTATAAGCAACTCCCACCAATGTTTAAAAGCAAAATACTGCAGATGCTGGAAATCTGAAACAAAAGCAGAAAATTTTGGAAAAACTCAGCAAATCAAGCAACATCTGTGGAGAGAGAAATAGAGTTAACGTTTCATGTCCATATGACTGAAGAAGGGTCATACGGACTTGAAACGTTAACTCTGTTTCTCTCTCCACAGAGGCTGCCAGACCTGCTGAGTCCTACCAATGTTTGCTGTCCTTGCTGTTTCTTAGCTCCACCCAAACGGGTTCCACATTTTGTTAAAAACAAAAAAACTGCGGATGCTGGAAATCCAAAACAAAAACAGAATTACCTGGAAAAACTCAGCAGGTCTGGCAGCATCGGCGGAGAAGAAAAGAGTTGACGTTTCGAGTCCTCATGACCCTTCGACACATTTTGTTCTTCCAATCTGAGATCCTCCCTTACGAATGTACTGATCCCACCCCTAGCTCTAATTTTAAGATTATGTCATCTTGTTCTGTATTCCCCCACCAGATGAAATAATTTCTCTGGGGATAATTTTCTCCCCGTTGGGGGGGTGGGGGGGCGGGGGGGATTGGACAGGAGCGGGCGCGAGCAGGCGTGCGGCCAATCACCGCCCGCGATTGGCTATGTACCGCTGTTTTACGCGGGCGGGCCAATTAAGACCCACCTAGCGTGGTGCACACCCGAAAGTGCTGAGCGCTTCCTGTGGGCGGGGGGAATAGGCTGAGTCGGGGTCTGCGGTCTTTCACGCATGTGTGCAAAAGAGTGCAGAAGTCTCCCTGAGGCACAGAACTGTTTCAGGGAGATTAATTTGATTTTTAAAAACTTTAATAAAGGAAAAAAAACATTTTTAAGACACGTCCCCTTTTGTGACAGTGTCACATGAGCTGGGACACGTCAATGAATTTTAAGAAAAATTTTTATTAAACTTTAAAAACCTTCATGAAATCTCATCCCACCCGCGGATGAGGTTCCATGATAAATGCGAAGGCCGCCTGGGCTCTTCACCTGCCCCCCCCCGCCAACCTTAAGGTTGGACGGGCAGCTCAGTTAATTATTTTAACTGATATTCAAATGGCCTTAACAGGCCTTTGACAGTTCGGCGGATGCGCAGCCCACTCCGGTGTGCGCCTGCCAAACTGAGGATCTGAATGATGCGCTGTGACATCAGGACACACGGCCGACATCACCACGTGTCATTTTACACCCCTGTATCTACCCTCCTGCTGCGTTACCTAGCTACAGTTTAAAAGTACTTTGTTGGCTCTAAAGTGCTTTGAGATGACTGGTGGACATGAAAACCATTCTATAAATGCAAAATGCTTTTTTAAAATTTTGGTGACTCTGCACTGCACTGCCTGCGAGGTCAACATATCCTTCTTGACATGCACTGCCCAAATCTGAACACAGTGGGATCTGACTGAGGCTTTACTCCGCCCCTTTATAGTCCAGTGCTCTTGAGATAAGGGGCAAACTTCCCATTAGCCTTTTTGATTGTATTTCTTACCTGTGCACCACTGCATTTGTAAGTTGATCCCATTCAAATGGTGTCTGCCATTCCCTTTCAGAGGGGAAAGTTTGGGACATCACATTGATATCTACCCTTTTCATCCTAGGTTATTTCAGTTCTAATTTTAAAACACTCCGATGGCTGAGTTCCAATTCCTGATATTTTTGGAGAATATTGGTTGGGAAAAGTTGCTTATTCCCCCACTGAGCAAAAATAACCAGGGGACAAGCTGCCCTGGATTAAACTGTGTTTCTTGGATGCCAGTTAATTATGCCCCTGGGAGTATGTTGCTGCTGGCCTGTTAGGAAACATGTTTTTAGGGAGGGTTGCAAAAAGAGGAAGGGAAGAGGGGTCCATTAAGGGAGATTCCCAACTTGAATTTAAAAATGTACTTACTATACGCTATGGTGCCATTTAAAACTTAAGTTACGAATGAGGCCAGGTCATTCATCCCACTGAGTTGTGTCTGACAATTAGATCCATGTTCAATACTTATTCAGATCATCTTCCACAGTTTAACCTTGCCTTCTGACTAAGTGGAGTAAGTTAGCGAGTATTTTCTCTCAGAGTTCAGGCTATATTCATATTTTCTGAATTGTAGAACCTCTTAGCGAACTCAGATATAGTAAACATCCAATTCCAAACCCTTATTTTTCATTCAAATGTTATCCATTTAATAAAAATCTAGGTCGAAATTCATTATTTTATAGATCTTAAGCAGCAATGGATCTCCTCAAAGTTCAATGGAAACCAGGGTCGTTAGATGGTTAGTCTTACACTCAGTGAATCTCTCACTTATTTTTAAATGCATTCTTTCTTGCTCAGCTACAGAAGTAGCACATTTTCAGGATCACAGTGGCTATTTTGACAGTTGGCTCCAAATCAGGTTCTCAACCATTACAGTAAATTCTAATTCAACAAGCCAATAAAGAGTGTCACAATCAAGGAATAGTGTGCACCCCTAGTGTCCCACTGCATTTTTCTTCCAGCAAGCTCCTAGGCTATTGCAAACTTTTCTGCTTTGACAGATTTTTCATGCTTCAGTTTCCCATTCCTCCCCCTACCCTTGCTATTTTGCTGTAAACATTCACACGTCCTCTATGTCTCGTTAGTCAGCCAGGGGCTCAGTTGGTAGCATTCCCACTTCTTAACCAGCAGGTTATGGGTTCAGGACCCACTCCAAAGACTTGAGCCCAAAAGTCTAGGCTGGCGGTACTGAGGGAATGCTCTGTACTTGTCGGAGATAACATATTTTGGATCCAATGTTAACCAAAGGCCCGTCTGCCCCCTCAAGGAGATGCAAAAGATTCCGTGGACTATTTTAAAGAAGTGCAGGGGAGTCCTCTCCGGTGACTGAGCCAACAATTTTCCCTCATTCAAATTTCCCTCATCACTAAAATAAACTGTCTGGTTATTAACTCTTGGGGCAGAAGTTTTCTCTCGTTGGGTGGACACGTGCCCGACTCCAACGAGACTAAAATAGTGCGCGATGATGTCGGGCGAGCGTCCCAATGTCATCGCGCAGCCTCACGATATTTCGTCGACAATTACGGGGCCTATTAAGGCCCTTAACCAGTTAATTAAATCTGATTTTTCGCTGCCCGTCCAACTGTTCGGTTGGCAGGCGGGCGAAAAGGCCTAGCGGCCTTCGGATTTCCTAGGAAACCTCATCCACGGGCAGGATGCGGTTTCCAACAGGAATCGAAAATAAAAATGCCGGAATGTAATTTATAACATGTCCCTGCTCATGTGCCAGAGTCACATGAGAGGGCATGTTTTTAACACTTTTAAAGTCTTTGTTTATGTTTTTAAAAGTCTCCAGCTCCCTGAGGCAGCCTTTAGGGAGCTTTCAGTGCGCACACCCGCCTGCATGCGTAAACGTCCACACTTGCCCTCCTCACTTCCCCCACCCAGGATGCGCTGAGGCTCCCAGCGTGCAATTCACACCGGCTGCCCGTTGATTGGCCGGCCAGCGTGAAACTACAATCGGGGCCCGATCGCTTGCAGCGCTTGGGTTTCGCGACTGCTCCCGGGCCTGCTCGCCCGGCCAGGTAAAAATCCTGCCCCGGACAGAAATTTTCCCATCTCAAATTGGGATGGAACGGAGGCTGAGCGGCAGAGAGAAAAAAAAAGCACTGGCGGCCTGCGTGTGCTGATCTGCCATCTCTGTTCCCCACCCTGTCAATTTTGTTGAAGACAGGTGTTGAGGAGGGGGGAGAGACCGGGGTGCAGGCGGGAAACTCAGTCTCCCGTCACGTTAATTGGGCATGTTGAGGTCATCAGGGAGCTCGATAAGAGCTCGCCTTCCCACTTCCTGAGGATTTGCAGGAGACGGGCGGCTATCGCCCTGTGAAGCTGACTAGCTGCAGCCTGGTGGGAACAAGGGGCGCCAGTGCTGAAAACTGTTTTATATGATGGACGAAAGTGCAAGTTTGGATTCAAAAACACTGTCGAGAAGCAACTAAATTTCAATACGCCAACCTTTCCCTACCCTGTACTGGATCTCAGCTCTTTATTTGCCCTGCCCATTTTGAAGATGAAGATCCTCTCCTGTATTTTTTAAAGACCAGACACAAGCAGCAATGGCTGCTGTCTTGGAACTGACACAGCTCCAGGAAGGGCCTATCCCCACTCCAAAGCTCAGCTGTGGCGCTGCCACTGGTGACTCCGTTACCTGGTGCTGACCCATTCCATGGTCTTTTCTGCAAGGCAGTCGTCCCATGTTAATCTTCTGTAATGAACGTAGAACAGCCGATTGAATCAGAAACCCAATGTTACCGAATTTCTACACATCCTTTACACAGCATGAGGATCAAGTCACGAAAATCTGGAACATTCTTCCTCCAAAAGGCCGTGGGTGCTGGCTCAAGTGATAGTTTCACGACTGAGAGCGTGGGGGAGTTTTACAGCCCCTGGCCGGGCGTGTTCGAGGACAGGAGGCACATAAAATAGGATGGGTGCCTAGCCCACTGCTGTGTTGTCCATCACTGGGCTGTTCCCCATATTATGGTGGGGCAGGTAAGGCATCAGCCAGCCAGCCTGCCTTAGGCTCATTGAGGCCCTTAACGGCTGCCATAATAAAGTGGACGATGAAAGAGACCAGCCCACTTTTTCACCAACTCTGCTAAAAAGGCAAAGTTGGTGGGTGGGGGGTTGCGGAGGCTACTTTATTTTGAGGGTGCCCTCTGTGCATCCCCCTCCCCTGGATCACCGATACCCTACCCCCTTACTCCTCCGCCAAAAGCCCCAACTTAGCTTAGTCCCGCATCCATGACATTTCTCCCCAGGGACTTCCTTGTAGCCCCAGAAGCAGCCACTATTTGCTTCTGACATTGCTGGGGGTAGCTCTCACGGGCGGGACTCCCGTTCCCTTAGGGATGGAAGTCCCACACTCTCCTTGTTAAGGCTGTGCCCAGCGGACAGCCACTGCAGGGTCGCTGTTTTTAAAGTTGGTTGGTTTGGCTGGGGGGGTGGGGGGGGTCGGGCGGAGTTATAGGTGGGCGCAAGCAATCTGCCCCTGCCCTGTAAAATCCAGCCCAAAATCAGACAACACACGCTGAGGTTGCAATATTAGTAGGCACTGGCACAAACAGTCCCTGTCCATATCTGGGCCTCTGCCAAAGTGCTTTCTGGAGTAGCTAACTCTCATGACTGGAACCCATGAAGCATAGTAGTTTGGAGCAAGTTCTGATCTTATCTTTCTAATGAAAGCTTTGTGTTGTGAGTTCATCCAGCTTACTAAGAAACCTATAATTTGAACAACATGCTCTGAGTTTCAAGCAGCTGGTACAAGAAAAAAAAATGAATGCGATGACCTCTGACACCTTGGCCAGAATTTTCATGTTGGCATGTGGGGGCGGGTCCCGCGTGGTGATGTCAGGCGAGTGTCCCGAAGTCAGTGAGCGCCATCACGATATTTCGGTGGGCAGGCGCACGATGATCTCCGATGCGCGCCCGCCATTAATGAACGGGCCACTTAAGGCCCTTGAGGCAGTATTGATGGCCATTTTTCAGGGCCCATGTGACCTTTAGGTTGTTGCACCAGTGCAACGGGCAGGCAGGTAGGCCACATTTTTATAAACCTCACCCAAGGGCGGGATAAGAGGGGTAATTGGCGTCGCGAGTGTTATTTGTCACACATTTAATGCTTAAAGTTACTGAAACTTGCCTGTGTGAGCAGGAGTACTTCAAAACTCTTCACAGCTGCTTGGACAGGAGTAACAGCCTTCAGGTCAGGACTCTGGAGTAAACATTATTTCTGGGGCCTTGCTGGTTTCAGGAAGCCTCTCCTTATCCTGGGAATGGGAGTTGTGCTCTCCACGGGAGGCATCTCCTCTGCACCTCCTCTGTGGAGGATGGGAGGGCTAGAAGGAGGAGGAGGCCAGGAGTCCATATTCAGCCTCCAGGGGAGCCACCTTTGGGAGGAGAGGCGCAGGCACCAGGAGCGCAGGAGGAAATCCAAGGTGAAGGGGCCGCAGAAGACGCCTCTATCCTGCTGCCAGGGTATACAGGCAGCGAAGAAGTTACCTCTATATGTCCGAGGTGCAATGCCGAAGGAGGCTCCGTCTCTCAAGGGAGACAGTCAACTCTATCTGTCAGAGGATTGGCTCTGAGATCAGCTCCAACTGTGTGGGTGGACACCCCATGCCAGTGGGACTGAAGGGCACTGCTGCCCTCAACTTCTATGCCTCCGGCTCTTTCCAGGGCTCGGTGGGTGATCTTTGCGGTGTCTCTCAATCAGCTGTCCACACTTGTGTCAAGCAGGTTACAGACGCTCTGTTCAGATGGGCATTGACTTTCATCCACTACCGCTGGGACCAGGCCAGCCAGACACAGTGAGCCAGAGGCTTCGCGGCCATTGCTGGCTTCCCCCGTGTCCAGGGTGCTATAGACTGTACACATGTGGCCATCAAGGCGCCAGCAGGTGAGCCCGGTGCCTTCGTCAACAGGAAGGGCTTCCACTCCATGAACGTGCAGATAGTTTGTGACCACAGGATGCTGATTCTACAAGTCTGTGCGAGGTCCCCAGGCAGCTCCCACGATGCCTACATCCTTAGACACTCCCAGGTGCCGGGGCTCTTCAGTGCTCCAGCCCGGCTGGATGGATGGCTGCTGGGTGACAAGGGCTATCCCCTCAGAAGGTGGCACATGATGCCTCTCCGCCATCCAAGAACAGAAGCTGAGCAATGGTACAATAGGAGCCGCGGCACCACAAGGTCTGTGGTGGAGAGAGCCATCGGTCTTCTCAAGATGCGCTTCCGGTGCCTGGACCACTCAGGGGGTGCACTCCAATACCCCCCAGATCATATGTCGCTGACATGCTGCACTGTCCACAATCTGGCGCTGGAAAGGGGCGACGCTATGGATGATGAAGATGTAGACAGGGTTGCTCTGGCTGCACATGAAGAGTCTAGTAGTGAGTCCAAGGATGAACGCGAACAGGGAAAATGCTGAGGGGTGGACGCTGACCTGGGCATCCTCTAGGGAGGCAGGGACACCGAAGAGGCTTTAATCCAATGAACCTTCAGCTAGCCCACCATAGATGGACCTCCAACACATGCCAGGGTTGCATACCTGAGAGCAACATTTGCCTGGTCAGGAACATTAACTATGTGCCTTGTCAATAAAGCTCAATGACAAACAAGTCACTCATAACATCATGGGTTCTCATCCACTTGCAGAAATAAGGAATCACCCTGAGCCATGCTCAGATATAAACATTTCATGAATTGACAAAATGAAGCAGAAAATAAAATGAATGTGAAGGTGTTACACATCACACCGAGTGGTCATCAACTAATAGCGGGGCAACATAAAACCACCAGTGAGAAGCCCGTGGTGTGCCTAAGGTGCCTTAAGTTTACATTTCCAGGTGCTATGTCTAGGTGCTACTCTCTCGCTGGCACTGGCATCTGAGACAGCCTGCTGACTCTGCTGTCCTGTTGGCCTTGATGACCTTGGCGGGCTCCTCCAAGCTGTGGAGCCTTTGATGGTCTTGCCTGGGAGGGAGTGGCCAGTGCCACAGCTGGCATCTCCCCAGTCACCGCAGCCTCATCGGATGCCATGATCACTGGCAGAGGGGCGGAGGAGCTGCTGCCCTCATCTGGAGCGCCTTGAAAGGAGCCCACAGAGGCGACAGGCAGCTCCTGCGCCAACGTGAGGTTGCTTCAGACCTCCCTGCTCACTGTAGATGGATGGGCACCGAGCTGGGATACTTGGTGCCCAAACCATCTCCCACACTGGCAGTGACCAGCTGAGGTCAATGCCGCTGTGAGGGCTTGCTAGTCAGAGTGCAACCCCAGGAGGACCTGATTGTTCTCCTGGAGGAGCCTCTCCACGAGAGTCACCGCTCTTTCCATGGAGGAAGCATGGCACTCGGCCATGTGGCTCATTGCATTGGTGATGCTCTGCGTGGACTCCTCAAGCGCAGGCACCATGCCACGAATAGCCTCATGTATCTCCGCCAGATCGTCCCACAGGGACGCTGCCTCTGGCACAACTCCAGAGGCCCATCATCAGCCACCGACTGGGCATGATCCTGGTCCCCAGCAGTCCTCCAACTGTCGGTGCCATGGACACTCTCCATCTTCGCCTGCACCTCAAGTGAGTGTGAAGTGCCCTCACCGCTGTGCCCCAGGACACCAGCTGACACTCTAATTCCCACTGAGGTGTTAGTATCTGCACTGGTGCCTGCCTGACAGAGAGGGTGTGATGCTGGTGAGTCCATTTGTTCAGGGCCCTCAGGCGTCAGAGGTGGTCCCTCTGCCTCCTCCTGCTGGCCCTGCTCTGGTGATGCTGAAAGGAAGAACGAGGATATTTCATCAGTTCAAGTGGAGTCAATGTCAATGTGCATGCCTGGCCCCCGGTTCAGTATGCGCTCATCCTTCCACAATCAATGGGAAACCCATGTTGGAAACTTCAATCACTGAACATTCACCAGTGGCATGGCTGCTTGGACACACATGGTGACCTCAGTGCACGGTACTCTTACCTCCCCCAGGCACCCCAGCCTCACTGCTACCGGACCTGGGCACATAGCACTTCTCCAGCTCCATCACATCCTGCTCATATCTGGTGATGATGGCCAACTGGGCCTGGCCTCCGCCAGTCCATATCCACTCTGCATTATTGTGCAGAGTCTTCTCCTGAAAAGGAGAGAGGAGCATTGATTAGACCAGCCTGTACCTGGATTCCCATCGCATCCCTGCCAACCCAGCCAGAGTGGGACATTGCAGGACTCCAGTGAATTGTCACGCTGCAGTTGCCGCAATCTCACACCAAGAAGCCAGGGCTGACCCCCCCTTGCCCACATGCTGCCTCCATCACATTTGACACCACACGGTCTAACCTTCCAAAGCAAGGATGCACAGGCATGTGGAACGCCAAGGGCAGCAGATGGATGGGTGCCCCGCCACCTGGAAGATCCCTTCCCAACATGTCAGCAGCCTGACTTTGACATGTTTTGCAGTCCCAGTACCGTGCCTCGGTGCAGATCCATGAGGTTGCCCCCAAAACAGTACTCTGGGTGTCAGTCTAACACATGCTGCGGGTGCAGAACCCATCTCAGCACTACCCTCTCAGTGTGAACTAGGAATGGGCAATATCTGCTGGCCCACCCAGCGAAGGACACATTGCGTCAATGATTCAATGCAGTCACTACACTCAGCGTTGGGGTTGGGGAGAGGGGTGGGTTCTGGAGGGAAAGCCTACCTGCTGGGTTAAGTGACCAATGCCAACATGGTACGCACCCTTCCCGAGCGCAACAGGTCGTTGAAACGCTTACGGCACTGGACCCACGTGTGTCGCACCACGTCATGGGAGCTGACTATGTCCGCCACCTTCTCCCAGGCATGTTTGGTCAGGTGGAGGGGCCTCCTCCTCCCATCCCTCAGAACGAGGACCTCCCGCTGTGCTGCCACCTGCTCCAGGAGGTCAGCTAGGCACTTGTCAGAAAAGCGAGGGGCACAGTGTGCCGCTGCCCTACCCTCCTGCCTGGCCTGCTCACCAGCAGCGCTCTGGGGAGCCCTTCTGCTGGCCACGATGAACAGCCTTTGCAAGGCTGCCCGCGTGCTATTTGAACAGGCTGCTGGGTCATTGCACTCCCGCTGCCCGCCCACTCCCGCTATCCTCGGGAGCTGCGTTTCACGCTGGGAGGGCCTTAATTGGCCGGCCCATGTAAAATGGTGGCGCAGAGCCAATCACAGGCGGCGATCGGCTCCACGCCTGCCCGTTCCTGAATGGCCCACCCAAGGGGGAGAAAATTCTGCCTCTTGCTTATATTTGGCATATCTTTTACGCACTGCACATTTTTAATGGAAGCCCAAGTAAACCAGAACAAGTCTGTTGAAATAGTGTGTCTACTATATGTTAGGGCGCTGGTGGAAATGCAGAATTGTGACTATAATGATAATGTTGCCACTCTCCATAAACTTGAGCTCATCCAAAATCCTTCTTCCCACATCTTAACTCACACCAAGTCTCATTCAGCCAGCATCCTTGTGCTTGCTGACCTACATTGGCTGCTGGTTCAGCAATGCCCCTGTTTTGAAATTTCCATCCTCGTGTTCAATTCCCTTTTTGGTCTCGCCCTTCCCTATCCCCATAACCTCCCTGGCCACAGTTGAATGATGGCGACAGTGGGGGTGGGGTGTGGGGAAGGGGGCCAGGAGGATTAACAGGAAAGGCAGAGATTTGGCTCTCAGTGGGCCCCTTCCATATAATGGGTCTCTCGATCAGGCACTGAGTGCCTTTGGAGTTTGCTTGTTGTGCTCCCTGCAATGTGAATGTTGCTGGGTTGAGGGCCTCAATTGGTGGCAGGGCAGAAGAGCATCTATGAACTTTCCCGCCACAGACTTCATCAGGGCAGAGGCAAGAAGGATGTGAGCTCCCCACCTGCCACCTTTCTGCCTGATTACATGCCCCTGCCTCCAAACTCACCACGAAGGAGGGCATTAAATTCCCCTCAAGAATTCAAAACCTAAATGGCCAATACATCTTTCTACTTTACACACAGAACTTGCCAGTTGTTATGTTCCTTCTATCGAGTCACTTTGTTCGGTGAACACGGTTGCACGCCTATCTACTGATGAGTGAGCTGGTAATCAAGGCGATGTAGATGAAGAGACCATTGTAAAATGAAGCACAAGCTGTTTATTCACGTAAGTGACAGAAAACTAACACGTGTGCTTCTCAGACCAAAACCCATTCTAAAACTACTGATTAACAATGCAGCCTGTGCTACACAGCAACTGGTTAATACAATCACGTCGCCTATCTGCTCACATTCTCTTAAAGGTGTATTGCACCTCAGATTACCACACCAGTATGATCATTGGTGTCTTTGCCCTTGTTGAAGTTGCTAAGTGGCAGCTTGGAACATAGGAACAGGAATAGCCCATTCAACCTCTTGAAAACTGTTCAGCCATTCAATAAATCATGGCTGATCTATATCTAGGAACAGGAAATTATGCTGATAGGGCTTTAAACTAAATAGTGGAATTGGGACCGGGTTCATGTGAGGGAAGATTTGGAAAGTTAAAGAGAAAGGACAAAGCAATCGTGCAGGGTTGTGATACGGCTAATGATAATCAGAATGTGGCAGGAAGGGACAGAGCGTATAAATATAAGAGTACACCAGCAAATATGGTCAGAGCACAAAAAATGGCCATAAACTAACAAGAGGGGGAGGAAGGTTCGGTTGAAGGAACATTTCGAAATTCAAAGATTTAAGTTGAGGCAATAGGAAATATATTGATGTAGGTAAAGAGAAACTGACAACAGTAATAGTGCATCAGAGAGTAAGATTCATGTATCGTATGATAGTACAAAAATAAATTCAAGTCATGTTACCTGAATGTGTGGAGCACCTCACAATAAGATAGATGGACTAATGGTACAGATAGAGATAAGCTGTTTCGATGGAATCACCATATAGAGACATGGGGCAGAGTTTTACACTGATCGGGCAGGTGTGTGCCTGACTTGACCTGAAGTGAAATCGTGCGAGATGATGTCGGGCGGGTGTTTGCACATCATCCTGTGCTCGGGCAATATTTCAGTCGGCGGACGCGTGTGGCTGTTGGAACTGCGCCCGCCATCAATTAAGAGGCCAATTAAGGCTGTTAAAAAGGCAATCGACCAAGGTTTCATGTTGCCCGTGCGATGAACGCTCACCCAACAGGCAAAAAGGGCAGAATGCTGGCTGACAATTTGCAAAACCTCATCCAAGTGCGAGATAAAAAGGGTCAGCAGCATTGCCAGTGTGAACAGTGAGGGGTTTTGGAGATAGTTTGCTGCTGGCTGCTTCTTGGTTCTTGGCAGTTTCATCTCTATTCTGGGCTTCATTCATAGCATTTCCAGGCTTCATTTCAAGTGTCTCCAATGCCCCTGGAGGATTCAGACTTTGTGGACCCTTCCAGGTATCAGACCCTGGTAATGGGGATTGTGGTCTCCACTGATGGCATTTCCTCCTCTGATGAAGAGACCGGCAGAAGGGAGAGGATGTCCTAATACATCTTCCAGGGGAGCAACCTGTGGGAGGAGAATTGCAAGCATAAGGGGCACAGGGCTAGCAGGAAGT
Organism: Carcharodon carcharias; assembly: GCF_017639515.1. Lineage (NCBI taxonomy): Eukaryota > Metazoa > Chordata > Chondrichthyes > Lamniformes > Lamnidae > Carcharodon > Carcharodon carcharias. The sequence continues at coordinate 101,021,504 of NC_054484.1, read as the reverse complement.
CCAATGGGCCACAGAAGACGCCACTATCCTGCTGCTTGGGTTTACAGGCAGTGATGCAGCTACCTCAATATGTCAGAGGTGCAATGCTGAAGGAGGCTCTGCCTCTCAAGGGAGACAGTGACATTTGTCAGATGGTTGCACCTGAGGTAACCTCTGACTGTGGGTGGACACCCCATGCCAGTGGCTCTGAAGGTCACAGTGGCCCTCAACCTCTATGCATCTGGCTCTTTCCAGAGGTCAGTGTGGATCTGTGTGGAGTCTCCCAATTAGCTGTCCAGAGTTGCACCAAGCTGGTGACAGACGCTCTGTTCAGGCGGGTATTGACTTTCATTCATTTCCGTATGGATGAAGCTAGCCAGACACAGCGAGCCAGAGGATTTGCAGCGATTGCTGTCTTCCCCCATGTCCAGGGTGCTATAGACTGCACACATGTGACCATCAAGGCGGCAGCAGGTGAGCCCAGTGCCTTCGTCAACAGGAAGGGCTTCCACTCCATGAACATGCAGATAGTGTGTGATCACAGGATGCTGATTCTGCAAGTCTGTGCAAGGTACCCAGGCAGCTCCCATGATGTTTACACCCTGAGACACTCCCAGCCTAACTGGATGGATGGCTGCTGGGTAACAAGGCTATCCGTTGAAAAGGTGGTTCATGACACCTCTTCGCTGCCCAAGAACAGAGGCTGGGCAATGCTATAATAGGAGTCATGCCCCCAAAGGGCACTGATAGAGCTGACATATAAACCAAACATAACTGAACAGAAGATCACCCGTGATCTTGTGCTCATGGTGCCTTAAAATTAAGTTTGCGAGTGCTATGTGTTGTTGCCCACCTTTCCTGAAATGACAGAGGAGCATTGATTAGTCCACACTGTACCTGCAGCACCATTGCAGCCTGGTCAGCCCCACCTGAGGAAGACCTCGCAGGGCACATCTGAGTCGTGGTCCTCAAGCCGCAAGGCACTCAGTGCAAGCAGCCAGGGTTCACCCCCTTGGCCAGCTCCAGTGTCATTGACAGTTGGTACTCACACCCTGAACTCCACGGGAGACAGCCAGACCTTAACACTCCTGCACACTGATCCATGCCAACATGGTACTCGCCCTTCATGAGCACAGCAGGCCGTTGAACCTCTTGCGGCACTGTACCCATGTGCGCCGGACCATGTCATGGCTGCTGACCTACACTGCCACGTCCTCCCTTGGTTTCTTCACGAGTGCGATGACCTCCTCCTCCTCCCATCTCTGGGGACAAAGGTGTCCTTCCTGGCAGCCAGCTACTCCAGGAGCATGGCGAGGCACTCATCCGAAAAGTGGGGGGGGTGGGGGGAAGGGGGGGCCAAGTGCCTACCCAGCCTGCCCTCCTGCCCAGCATCTCCGGCCGCACTTGCTTCCATAACTTTACTATTGAAAATGCAGAAGATACGTTCTTCCATGGCAGCCGTCAAGGGGCTGCCGGTACTGTTTTTAGACCGGCTGCCAGGTCGCCCATTGGACTCGGCGGCTGACAGGCGCCCTCCCCTGCCCCCACCTCCGCCCTCTTCCCATCCATTGGGAAGGCACGTTTCAGGCTGGGTGGGCCTTAGTTGGCCCGTCAGCTTGAAATCATGGTTGTGGGCCGATCGCAGACGGCGGCCCGTTTCCCAGTCAACCCCGGGCCCGCTGATCGCGCCCACTCGCCAACCTGAAAACTCTACCCACGGCTACAAGTTGACCAAGGTTGGGAAAGAAATATTCCAGGGTATACAACATTTTGAAAAGACAGGCAGAATGGAAAAGAAGGAGGGACGATAATAATGATAATAAAGGATGACATAATGACATCAGCGAGAAAGGATATTGGCTCAGAAAATCAGGAAGTAAAATCACAATGGGTAGAATATTCGAGTCGGTGGGCGGCCATGATTGATGGGCCCAGGAGTGGGGAATGGACCGCTGACTGTGATCGGTCCCCGACTGCGATTTCACACTGGCTGGCCAATTAACAGCTAGCCCATGTAAAAGGCGCGCTGAAAGGCTCAGTGCTGCTGGGGTTAGGGCAGGAGGAGGACAAGCATTGAAGCCAGCGCCGTCCTGGGTGAGCGCAGAAGGAAAGCTCCCTGAAGGTAGAGAGCTGCCTCGAGGAGCTGACGAACTTAAAATCAATAAAAACAGAATGTAAAATTGGGAAAAAATTCCACACTTCAGAATGAGATACCTCAACATATGGATGATAATTTTTTCAAAACACTTTAGCCTTTTTTTGAATTAATCACGGAAACCTCATCCCACCCTTGGATGAGGTCTCCTTAAAAAGGCAAAGGGTGCCAGGCCGATTCACCCGCCTGCTAACGATAACGCTGGATGGACAGCAAAAAATCATTGTCAATTGCTACTTTAATGGCCTCAATATACCTCTTAATTGTTGGCGGGCACGCTGCCGATTCTCGCATGCACCCACCGACCGAAATATCGCGTGCCTGATGTCGTCGTGTGCTATTTCATGCTCGAGCATGTCAGGCGTGCACCCTCACACCAAACGGAAAATCCTACCCTATGGGTGGAGATTGGGAATAATAAGCATCAGAAAATGTTGGTGGGAGTAGGCTATAGGCCTCCTAACAGTACTTATACCATTGGACAGAGCATTAAACAAGAAATTATTGGAGCTTGTAACAACTTGTAACAATGTAATGGTAGTGGTGGACTTTAATCTTCTTATGCACTGGACTAATCAAATCGGCAAAGGTGGTCTGGAAGATGCATTTATAGAATGCTTTCGTGACAGCTTTCTGGAGCAATATGTTGTGGAACCAACAAGGAAGAAAGGTCTAGTATTGTGTAATTAGGCAGGGGTAATTTGCAATGTCATAGGAAAATATCCATGTGGAAATAGTGATCATAATACTATTGAGTTCTATGCTGAGTTTAAAAATGACAATCTCGAATCACAAACAGGAATCTTAAATTTAAACAAAGCCAATACATAGGTATGAGGGAAGAACTGGCTAAGGTTAAGTGGATCAATAGACTAAAAGACTAAATAGCAGTAAATGAATAGTGAAAAACATTTGAAGAAACATTTTAAACTGTTCAACAAAAATACATTCCACTGAAAAACAAAAACTCAGCCAGAAAGACCTATCTGTGACTGACTAAAGAGATTAAGGATAGTATTAGATTAAAAGAAGAGGTTTACAATGTTGCAAAAAATAGTAGTAAGTCTGAAGATTGGAAAAGTTTAGAAATAAGCATAGGGCCACCAAAAAGTTGATAAAAAGGGAAAAGATAGAATATGAGGGCAAACTAGCCAGGAATATGAAAACAGAGTGTAAGAGCTTTTACAAGTATATAAAAAGGAAGAGCATAGCTAAAGTAGAAGCAGAGAAAGGAGAAATATAAGGAATGAGGAAATGGCAGCGACATTGAACAAGACATTGTATGTCTTCACATTAGAAGCCGTAATTACCTACCAGAAACAAAAGTAACCTAGGGTCTAATAAGAGTCAGGAAATGAAGGTAATTAATATCAGCACAGAAAAAGTTGGAAACATTTGAGGAGCTAAAATCCAACAAATTCCCAAGAGATAATTGCCTGCATCATAGGATTCTGAAAGATTTGGAGATAGTGGATGCACTGGCAATGATTTTCCATAATTCCCTTGATTCTGGAATGGTCCCAGCAGATTGGAAGTTAGCAAGTTCCAGTTAGCCTGACATGAATCATCAGGAAAGTGCTGGAATTTATTATTAAGGAAATCTTAACAATGTGCTTAGAAAAGAATGGTAAGATTAGAACAAGTCAACACGTTTTTATGAAGGAGAAATCCTGTTTGACAAGTTGGTTTTTTGAGGATGTAACTTGTATAGTAGATAAAGGGGAACCAATAGATGTAGTATACTTTGATTTCCAAAAGGCATTTGATAAGGTGCCACAAAATAGGTTCATACACAAGATAAGGGCTCATGGAGTTGTGGGCGATATATTAGCATGGATAGAGGATTGGTTAACCAACAGGGAGCAGAGAATAGGGATAAATGAGGCATTTTCAAGTTGGCAGGCTGTGACTAGTGGAGTGCTGCAAGGATCAGTGCTGGAGCCTTAGCTATTTACATTCTATAATAATGACTTAGACAAAGAGGCAGAGAGTAATGTTTTTCAGTTTGCTGATGATACAAAGGTAGGAATGGAAGCTGTGAGAAGGACAAAAAGGGCCTGCATAGAGATATAGACAGGTTAAGCAAAAGGGTAACAAAGTGGCAGATGCAGTATAATGTGGGAAAGTGAGAGGTTTTTCACTTTGGTTGTAAGAATAATAAAGCAGAATATTTTTTGAAAGGTGTGAAACTTGTAAACATTGATGCTCAGAGAGACTTGGATGTACTTGTACAAGGAACACAAAAGGTTAACATACAGGTAGAGCAAGCAATTAGGAAAGCATATGGCTTGTTGGCATTTATTGCAAGGCGATTGGAGCATGAATAAAGAATAAAGATGTTTTGCTACAATTTTACAGGGCTTTGTGGAGATACCTGGAATACTATGTACAATTTTGATCCCCATTTTTAAGGAAGAATATACTTACATTGAAGGTGGTACAGTGAAGGTTCATTAGATTGGTCCTTGGGATCAGAGGGTTGCCCTTTGATAAGAAGTGGAGTATATGGATTTATATTCTCTGGAGTTTAGAGGTGATCTCATTGAAACATTCAAGGTTATGAAGGATGTTGACAGGTCAATACTGAGATGTTTCCCTTGGCTGGGGAACCTAGAACAAGGGGACACAGTCTCAGGTTAAGGGGCCAATCGTTTAGGATTGAGATAAAGAGAAATTTCTTCACTCAAAGGGTTGTGAATCTTTGGAATTCTCTAGCCTAAAGGGTTGTGGATGCTCCATCACTGAATATATTTAAGGCTGAGATAGATTTTTGGTCTTTCAAGGAATAAAGAGATGTGGGGAGCAACTGGGAAAATGGAATTGAAGCCCAAGATCAGCCATGATGGTGCTGAATGGTGGAGCAGCTTGATGGGCCACATGGCCTGCTGCTCCTGTTTCTCATGTCTTAAGTTTTTATGGTTAGATGAAGAGAAGTGGGAAGAGGCTTGTATGGAGTACACACCCTGGCATGGACCAGTTGGGCTAAACTGCCTTTTCTGTGCCCTACATTCTGTGTAATTGATTTATCTTGGTTCCGTAATTGTCAATACTGTTGCCTAGCCAACATTTTTTAATGTCAGTTTTGAAATTTTCAATAAGCCAGCCTCAATAGCTTTTTAGGGAGAGTGTTGCAGATTTCTGTACCCTTTGTGTGAAGAGGTGATTTCTGTCATCGTACCTGAATGGCTTAGTTCTAGTTTTATGTTTATGCCAGCTTGTTCTGGAATCACCCACCGCAGGAAATTATTTCTCTCTATCTACCCTACCAACTCTTCTGAGAATTGTAAATACCTCCATCAGATGACCCCTTAATCTTCTACATTCAAGCAAATACTAGCTTTGTATTGATATGGAACTTAAGCCTCAGGTTTCTGAGAGGGGAATGGATCTTAACTGGCAAAATGTCTAACTTAATTTTCTTTGTTTATTTCTCATAAATGTTATTCTTAATTGTACTTGTGACCTCAGGCAGGAAGCCAGATTGCATAGACTTGGATTGCCAACTCTGATATTTTGGGAAAATAGGTCACGTGACTTCTGGCTTCCAAATGCAGCCCCTCCCTCCCAGCTACTTGATATTTCAATTGGACAATAATGGCAGCTACAATACCCAAAAACATCTACAATGCAGAAACCAGTCTATCCATCTCCTGGTTTTGCTACATTGCACTTTGCAACCCTGCTGTTTGTTATACACCTGCAGGAGCAAAAAGAAGATGGCTGTATAATTTTTCTCCCAGGTTACACCCAAGAGTATTCAGGGGGAATAATTTTTAATTCTGGGAGACTCCAATGGAGCCCGTGGGGATTGGCGACCCTAGTTTCTGTACCACCCACTTTGTTAAGGAAAATCCTTAACTTGGCTTACGTGGCTAATTGGGAATCCAGGTATAACTAATTGCATTTCTGATTGGTAAATAAACCATGATTATTAGATACAGTGGTTAGACATGTGATCTTAATATCATATTTCCATGGCCTTGCATATCGACTTTACCCTTTTATGTGCTTGTTTGTAAAATGGGAAGCTGAGTTTGGTGATGCTGCAACTGCAGGGGGTGCATTTCCCACATCTCTCTTTGCATTGCTCGTGATTTCACTGCCAGCGACTGAACAGTTATGATAAATAAAACACTGCAGATCTATAGAATAGCTGAAGCAGAGCTATGGAATTCTGAGTAGATTAGAGTGCTATATTAATCTCAGTAGAAACAACCCAAATGGCAGTCGGTACACTCTACTTATGAGGTTACAATCTGACTGAGCACTGCACACTGAGGGTTCAGGGTAGTGCCAGTGAGGTCATCAACACTGCCAGATAGAGAGCTCAGGAGAGGGCCAGCAAGAAGTTGGAATGGCGGAGGGAGTGAATGGAAAAGGGAGCAGGCCAGTGAAGGTAGTGGGCTAGCGAGGGCTCAGACCAGCATGGGCTTGCTCTGGGAGTGAGCCAAAGGGGGACAGGACACAATGGAGAGACTGGCTGAGTCAGGCACAAACCAGCACTGGCACTGCTAACAGACGAACACCAGTGGCATCAGCGGTGAGAGGAACCATGCATATACCGACGGACGTAATGTGATCCAAGTGTGCATGTGCAACTGTTCCTGATGCCTGGCCAATCAACATCAGGAGTTACAGCTCAAATGGTGAGACAGAAAAAACAGTTTGGGTGTGTTTGTATGTTCCTATGTATGTGTGTACGTGTGTGTTTTGGTGGTTGTGGGTGCTTTACATCTTGGTTCCTGAATGCTGATGGATGTTTGTTAAGTAAAAATACATATAAAGTATCTTTACATCAGTGAAACAGGAGGTCGTTCAGCCCCTCACTCCTATTGCACCATTCAATTAGATCATTGCTGATCTGTATCTTAACTCCATTTAATTGCTTCCACTTGTTTCCATAACAAAATCCATTCCAGTTTTGAAATTTTCAACTGACCTAACGTCATCAGCTCTTTAGAAAGTTCCAGGTTTCCACTTCCCTTTGTGATATTTACCCGTATTGTGATGTGAGTGCAAAATGTTTTCTAATAAAAATAGTGATTGTGGCTAAAATGGTGTAGCTATTGAACAATACTCAGCTGAAGGGGGAACATGCTGCATTTTAAAGGTGAGTCATCTTTATGAAAGGAAGAGTGACCAGCATTTTATTTGGGAGAGAGAGAACGGCTGGAGGAAACCTCATCACAGTAACACAATGTTGCATTTTCAGTGCATTGTGTGCACTCAAACAAATGAATAACAAAGTATTCCAAACTAAATTTTATGAAAATTTTGCCTCTTAAGCAGCTTTCTGCAGAAACAAAATTGCAATAAAGTGAGATTGCAGGAATGGTTAGAATCCATCGCCTTTTATCTCATCATTATCTGGCCATGTTTTAACAATATCACTAGTAAACCAAATGTTATCCATTGATGTTTGAGGCTGTGAGGTTGTATTGTTGTTGTGACACTCGGGATAACATTTTTAGCTACCCCCACCCCCTTCTCCTCCATACATAATGTTGTCAATGCTTGACATATTTTTTCAATTTCTGCTCAAGTTGTTTTCTGGATTTCTTCCATCATTATAGCATCTGTTTCTTTTGATTAAAACAATGTGCAACACTGTAGTGCGCCGATTATGAAATGTTTTTCTGAACACTGCTCCATGTGCTTTACAAACATTGTTTGGATGAATCTCTTGGTAAAGTCTCTGGGATCTCCCTGGAGATGACCAAAAAAATGTACTAACTAGATACTGATACCGTGGATTCCCCTCCCCTTACAACCTGCCCTCTCCTCTCACTGCTTATTCTAATTCCTCTTTTGCTATAGCCAACTATTCTACCCCTCTCGTTCCCATCCAGTTCCCCTGCAATCTGGTCCCTCTCCTCCCCCTACATTCTCCCACTCTGCTCTATTCACCGTGTGCTCTAAACTCTCCCATCACTGTGCATTCTGCTCCCTCCCTTGGATTCCAGGCTAATAGTGCAGGGGGCGGCACAAAGAGCAGGAGTAGCCAAGGAGGGAAGTGCTCAGTTGTACTGATTTGTGTCAGCGGATGGTGAGCCATTGCTCAGAACACTGACAGTTTGCATGGAAACATTGGTGGCCAACATATATACCATGTCAGTTTGTAAGTTCTTGACTGAGACGACAGAAAGATCAGTTATAGCAAATTCCTCAAAATAATTATTTAATTCTAGATGCTTTCTGATATGACTTTTAAAACTGTGCAGAATATTTGGTGATTTAATATTTCCTCAATCCCTTTTGAGATTCAAATGTGCATTTGCACATTCCATCACATGCAGATTTTTCTTGGCAAATGGGATTTTGGGTCTCAAGGCAAAAGCTATTGATTTCTCTAACATCTTGAACAGTTTGTTCCCCTTTTTCTACCATGGGTGTAGTAAGCACAAGTTTGGAAAGCATGAGCATGCAAGAGAAACACATTGTACTGGAAAAGGCTCAGCATGACTGCTTAAAATAGCAAGACAATAAACAGAATGGTTGGATTATTTTACTGTGTGTTCCCTGGACCAGGATTCAATTAATTATCAAAAACAACAAGATAGGAGCATAGGAAACATGGGACTTAGGAGGAGGAGAAGGCCATTCAGCCCTTCGAGCTTGCTCTACCATTCAATAAGATCATGGCCGATCTGGTTGTCTCTCAACTTCACTTTGCATTCTGTCCCCCACCGCACCCCCTCCCCACCCTGCCATAACCCTTGACTCCCTTGTCTATCAAATATCTGTATAACTCTGTCTTGAATAACTTCATAGACCCAGCCTCCACTGCTTTCTGGGGAAGAGAATTCCACAGACTAGCAACCCTTTGAGAGAAAAAAAAATTCTCTTCATCTCTGCCTTAAATGGTAGACCTCTTATTCTTAAATTGTGTCTCCTGGTTCTAGCCTCTCCCGCAAGCGGAAACATCCTCCGGGTATTTAATCTAATCTATTATATAATCTAAAAATCTTGCAATTAGTACATCGCCCATGGCTGATCTGATTGTAACCTTAACTCCACTTTCCCAGCATCCCCTGACTCCCTTTCACCCCCTTATCAAGAATCTATCTAGCTCTGCCTTAAAAATAAATCAAATAAACATTTGACACTAAGCCACATAAAATGATATTAAGGCAGATAAATAGAGCTTTGTCAAACAGATAGGTTTTAAGGAGTACTTCTTTAAGGAGTATCTTAAAGAAAGATAGAGAGGTAAAGAGTCACAGAGGTTTATAACATAAGAACGTAAGAAACAAAAGCAGGAGTAGACCATACAGCCCCTCAAGCCTGTTCTGCACTCAGTCCGACCATGGCTGATCTTCATTAGCTAGCTCCATTTTTCTACCCTGTCCCATATCCCTTGATTCCCTGAGTGGCCAAAACTGTCTACTCCAGTCTTAAATATATTCAATAGCTCTTTAGGCTAGAGAATTCCAAAGATTCACAACACTGTGAGTGAAGGAATTTCTCTCTATTTCAGTCAGAAATGATTGGCCCCTTACCCTGAAACTCTGCTCCTGTGTTCTAGATTCCCCGGCCTGTGGAAAAAATGGTTGGAATTCTAGAGATAAGGGTCAAGGCAACTAAGGCACATCCACCAATGGTGGGGCAAAAAAAACCCACGGATAAATAAGAGACCAGAATTGAAGGATTGCAGAGTTCTTGTACATCATGTGTAGATTATCTCTTGATTAACCATTATTGGTAATACTATATTAAGACAGGAATCTTTAGCTCTCTGTGTCTTTATTGCCCTTGTATTTGCTGCATTACACTAAGCAAGCTGACATACATTTGTGCCTATGTTTTGTGTAATCTCCTCTAGGGACAGGGATGAAGGCTGGAAAATTGGTTCAAACTTGTTTTTGAACCTGCTTGAGGCTTGTACAAAATTGGGCTTTGGGCTTCAATATATTCCCAGCAAGCTGATAATGCTAATTAGGCATTTGTGGTTGGCTCATTGCTTTGGAGGGGACCAAATTTGGCCAGGTGCAGTTCTCAGGTAGATCCTAGGGAGTGCGCATAAGGCAAACGAATATGAAGGGGAGAGCATGGGCCAGCAGTGAAGGCAGCCTCAAAATAAGTGTTAGGCCACTCATTAGCAGATACAAAGGACCTAATATAGAAAGAGTAAATGCTGGAAAGACTCATCAGATCTGGCAGCATTTGTGGAGAGAGAAACAGAGTTAATATTTCAAGTCTGTATAACTTATCTTCAGTGCTCGTCAGTCTTTAACACTGCCATTAACACTCCCTTTGCCTTGTGTCCATGACATCTTTGTCAAATCATTCCTGAGCTCCCACCCATCCCTGACCTTTTATTTTGCTCCACCTGCACCACCCAGCTTCCCCACCCCCATCTCCAACAAAGGACCTATTGCTTGTCCAAGGTGGCCACCAGAAATGCCTAAATTTCACTGAACATAGGATGTGTTTTAGACATTCTGAGGAGATAGGACATAGCCCTGAAAAGTGGGGGCCCATGCCCCCATTTTATTCCTATAAAGCAGGATCAACATGGGTTAATTTTATCCAACCCCACCCTGCAAGATTCAGTACTGGTTAGTGTCCTGATCCACCCTTGTCCTCATATCGCAGGAGCTCACATTCAGCTTGCTGGCCTAAAATAAGATTTCTCTAGACTCTGGAAATGCTACATTAATCTCTGGTTAACCATCAGTCTGGATGACACATACAGGCAAGCACTTACTCCTGGGTACTGATGGAGCAGTGCCATGTCAAGACGCCATCTTTTGAGACCTCATTTGCTCTCTCAGGATGTAAAGGAATTCCAAGGTATTATTCAAAGAAGAGCAGGGGAGTTCTCCCAGGCCAAGATTTATCCCTCACCTAACATCACTAAAACTGATTACCTGGCCATTAGCATAAGCACTTAAGAAATAGGAGCAAGGATAGACCATGCAGCCCTTAGAGCCTGCTTCATCATTTAATATGATCATGGCTGAACTTCTGCCTCAACTTTATTTTCCTGTCCACTTCCCATATCCTTTGATTCCCTGAGAGACCAAATATCTATCCAATCAGCCTTTAGCGCTCTGAGAGGAGCCCACAGAGACCACAAGCAGCTCGTGTGCCAACATGACCTCTCTGCTCACCAATGTGATAATAGCTTTAAATTTGCTTTGGTTCTGATGGCCTGAGTATGCTTCGCTGTTTTTCTTTCTGGTGCAGCGTACGCCAGTGTGTAATTCTGGATGTGAGTGGCTGGATACTTCATTGCACAGGTATTGAGTGGACTTTGAGTGCAAATGAAGGAGTCATTTCAGACATCCGGGATGGAGGCGGCAGCCCTGGCATGAGGTGGAAGCAGATCTTTGGTAGCCTAGCTGAAGGAGTGATGGACCAAGACATCCCTGGTGTCCCTGCCTCCCTGTAGGCTACTGAGGTCTGGCTCCATGCCCTCAGCATTCTCCTCACCGTGCTTATCTTCTGACTCAATACTGGATTCATCATCTGTGGCCTGTGCAGCTGTGTCAAGATCCTCTTCTCCAGTGGGACCTCCCCTTTACAGCTACTATCAGTGACACCCACTCTGGGGGGCATTGTAGTGCAGTCCCTGAATGGAACAGGCATCGGAAGTGCATCTTGAGAAGATCTATGGTCCCCTCTACCATCGCCCTTTAAGAGGCATGGCTCCTATTGTACCACTGCTGGGCCTGTGTTCTTGGGTGGCAGAGAGGCATCATAAGCAACCTTTTCAACAGATAGCCCTTGACACCCAGTAGATATCCATACAGTTGTGCTGAAGAGCTTCAGCACCTGGGAATGTCTCAGGATTTAAGTGTCGTGGGAGCTGCCAGGGTACCTTGCACAGACTTGCAGAATCAGCATCCTGTGATCACACACTATCTGCACGTTCATGGAGTGGAAGCCCTTCCTGTTGACGAAGGCACCCAGCTGACCCACTGGCGCCTTGATGTCCACATGTGTGCAGTTGATGGCACCCTGGATGCGGGGGGGAACCCAACAATCGCTGCAAATCCTCTGGCTCACTCAGCCTAGCTGGCCTTGTCTGTATGGTAAAAAATAAATGTCAGTACCTGTATGAACAGAACTTTTGTCACCAACTTGACACAACTGTGGGCAGCTGATTGGGAGACTCCACACAGATCCCCCACTGACCCCTGGAAAGAGCTGGAGGCATGGAAGTTGAGGGTCACTGTGACCTTCAGAGCCACTGACATGGGGGTGTCCACCCACAAAGTCGGAGCTGATCTCAGGTCCAATCATCTGACAAATGGAGGTCACTGTCTCCCTGGAGAGGCGGATTCTCCTTTGGTACTGCACCTCAGACATATTGAGGTAGCTGCATCACCGCCTGTAAACCCTGGCAGGATAGTGGCGTCTTCTGCAGCCCCTTCCACCTTGGACTTCCTGCTGGCCCTGCACCCCTTGTGCCTGCATCTCTCCTCCCACAAGTCCCTCCCCTGGAAGCTGCATTGGGACACCCAGCCTCCTCTCCCTCTGCCCCTCTCTTCCTCCTCAGACGAGATGCCACCAGCAGAGACCACAATCCCCATTACCAGGGTAACGGAAGGCTGTCTGATACCTGGAATGGACCACACAGTCTGAATCCTCCGGGGGCCTTGGAGACACCAATAAGTCCTGAAATGGCTGCCCAACTGCCTGTTTTGCCCGTGTGACGAGCGCAAAATCGCACAATGTAAAATCTATCTTAATTGCCTTTTTAATGGCTTTGACTGACCTCATAATTGATGGAAGGCGCAGCTCTGACACCCACATGTGCCCGCCGGCGAAATATTGCCCGATTGCGCGATGACATCGAGACGCTCGCCCGACATCATCACACGCTATTTCACACTCAAGCAGGTTGGGCACATGCCAGCCCGCTTAGCGAAAAGTTCTGCCCATGATTTCCTTAAGAAAGGTAAACTTTAGGTTACAAAAAATGACTGATGCCGGACAATGAGATTAAGAATTTCCTGAAAATTTATTTAGGGTGTATCTACGGCGGAAGTTCAGTATTGCTCATTTTTTTCTGAGAAGAAATTTTCGGGCAACTTATTTATGCCGAAGCATGTGGGGGGGTTCCTCTATTGTTTGCACCATTTCTGAGACCCATCCCCCGAAACCTCCTGCTGCACACTTACATAGTTGCATCTCCACACGTAAAAGACCAGATTGCAGAAGCGATCCTGTATGTATGCCAATGCTGCTCTGGCATGGATCAACACCCTCGGCGTCATTTGACATCGGTGTGCGTGAGAGCTCTAGAGTTTGGTAGTGTAATTTTACTTCAGATTTTACTTAATGAGACCTGCCCTGTACCTAACCAAATTGCTGTCAGTTTTTGCACAGCCCTAATTTTTAGAAGGACTGAACAGCTAGAGTGGCCTTCCCAATGGGTGTACCCATCCACTGCATAATTGTGGGAAAAGAATGGGGAGCAGGGGAGGAAAGAGGCTCTGAGAATTAGACCATGGCCCCTCTTGCTATCACCCCATGTTAGGTGACGTTGCATTTGTTCCTGTTTTACGTCAGCATTTATCTTCTCACATAGGCGAATGAGCTCCACAGGTGATTTTGGCATATGTTCCCATCAGTATGGCTGAAATTGGCATAAATTTCTGCATACTTCCCCTGTTAAACGTGATCCAGAAAATCCAAGGTCATCAAGTCAACTTTGTCCTTAATACAGTAGCATTTCAGAATGACTCCAGTTGAGTACTGCTGTGTAGATCACTAAACATGGTCAGGGTGGAGAAATAATAGCCTATCGTTAGCATGCTATTAATTAGACAACTGCTTGTACCAGTACCACATTCAGCTCTGAGTCAGAAAGTTGTGCATTTATGCCCCATTGCTGAAATTTGAATGGCAAGTCCCAGCTGAGACTTTAGGGCAGTACTAAGGAATGCTGCACTGTTGGAGATGAGACGTTAAACTGTGACCCCATCTGCCCATTCAGGTTAAAGGTCTGATAGAAGTACTTGAAGTGAGTAGCGTATTCTCCCAGTCTTTTGGTTGTTAATTATATTGTAACTGAGCTTAATTGCATTCAGGTTGTGGACACTAATTGGGGATTCACTTCTGCTCTGTGGTTGTTGGGTTTGGAGGTGCATGTATGTAGCATATGTCCCTCTTGTTGTGATCCCCGTAGAGACTGATCATTTTTTAAACAGATATCTGTTCCCAATTCCCAATGATCAGCCTAAGACACTTTGTTCTGATCCCAGTTGATGGTGCTACTGAACAGATCCTAGGGTGGAACCCAACTTCTTGGATCTTAACTTTTACTTTTTGTTTAAAAACATAGAGGGTGGCTACTGAATAGAGTCACAGGAGTCAACTGATAAACTTTCAACAAAAGAACTTTCAAACTCCCCTTCTGATATTCCTGTCCTCTAGATCACCATGTGCATTCAAGCTTTGCCTTCCACATGCTCAGTCATGCCAACAGAAGCCACTGCCTCATAGGCCCATAGTAAGGAGTTACAGACTTTGGGTGTCTCCTTGGATCTTCTCACTTCTCGCAAGCCTATTTTGCTGTAAGTCTACCTCCTGCAGCTTTCTCCCTTTAAGTTTGGAGCCTTCCTCTCTGCTCCTTGCGTTTAACTTTAATTAACCTTTTGCAGATCCCTGTCCTTCCTTTGTCTTCACTGTCTTCTTGGGACCTTTCCAGTTCCACTCCCCGGTTTTGGGAACTTTCTTCTAGTTTTTGGAATCTGCTTCCTGCAGTTCCCTCACCTGTGTCTGGCTCTCCTAGGAACTGGTTTCAACTGAGTTTTGGTTTGCGGACTTGCTATCTGTCCCTCTCCTATGCTGCTTCTGCTGGCAACTCTGAACTCAAACTGCGTTTGGCTTCTCTGTGTCCTTGTGTGGGCTTCCTGTTGCTGGGTAACAGCCCCAGTTTTTTTCTACCTTGTGTTGTTTTAACTTTCCTTCAAAAGTTGCAAAACCTCATTATAAGCATCTTTTAAGGTGAAACTAAAACTCAAATCCCCTCCCTTCCTTAACACACCAATACAGAAACACAAGTCAAACTTAAATTTAAAGCTAAGAGTCATTCCTAACACCCACAAATACAAATATACTATCTCTCGTTCCTAACAGCTTGCATGGCAAGATTTCAAGTTTTAAGACTTTTATCGAAACAAAATAATTAAAAGTAACAAAGACAAAACACTTTTTCGTAAGCAATTTATACTCTAAACTATAGAAAAACTAACCCTTGTGAATACTTTAATGTGACCGATAACCCCACGCCTCAGTTATATATTACATTGCACTTTCCACGTAATTGCAGTCCTTATAGGAAACAGTCCACAGTCACTCCCAACTTCCAATAGGTTCATGTTACCTGTTTTGCTGAGTAGTAACTTCAGGTGACCATCTAAAGGTGGAGAGTTTCCAAATCCACTACAGGCAGTACAGCCTTCTCTGGTAATTCTTACACTCCCTGGACATGCCAGGACAAATCTCCCAGATTCCTTAGATGGCAGTAGGGCGTGTCTCTTTGACGAAAGACTGTCTTCCCTCCTGCATCCTGCTTCAGTAGCTTGTAGAGAACATGCAGCTTCTTCTCGCTGTTGTTCCTTTCTCCCTCTTTACCCCTTCTGCCCAAAAGCCTGGAGACTGAAAATCTATTCACTGTCAGTACAACTTGCACTTGCTTTTGTTTCCAGGTGTAAGAACTTGTAATGTGCTCAGCAAGCCTCTTGGCTTAGGCCCCTCTTGTCCCCATAGCAACCAGGTCACCCAGACTTGTTGTCAGGCAAAATTTGGAGCTATTGTATTCGCTTTTAATCAAACAGTTTGAAACATAACAATCTCAGAAAACCTCGCATTCATGAAACTCTAAATAAAAGGTTATAAGTGTCTAAAGATTAGGTTCCAGATTTATCCTTAACTGCGTGGCTATCTAAAATAAAACATTGGCTAATGATCATCAGTCAGACAAACTGTCACAGATTAATTAGTCTTCCATCTCATTTTGTGGGACCTTGCTGTGTGCAGATTGGTTGCTTTCTCCACTTGTTAACCTATAAAGGGCAAAACTAGAACTTGTTAACTGTATAATTCAATCAGAATGCTGTCAATAATTATATCAGAGTATATTAAAGGTTGTACATAGGCATGGACAAAAATATGAATGGTAATGCTTATTAAAATGTGAAGCTGCTTCCCTACATCATCAGGAATATTTTATTTTAATTTTCAGTAAGATTCTTTTTGGCTGCATTCCATAGCTAAGCACAATTTTCAGTAATCACCATCCCTTATTGCCCATTTTATATTTTTATCCACAGTTAGTAATTCATTTCCTTATATAGCTCATTCAACTAATCCCTTGTTCACTCAAAGCATATTGTATGAAAGATATAGTGCAAGCATGTGTGCACTACATTTGAACTCACCCAGCTGCAGAGGCCCAGAAACGATTGGCACTAAAATAAAGAATAGTCCCTTCTCACGGTGCACGCCCACTATCCAGAGATAAATGCCAACACAAAATAAATACGGTAATATCAGATCTATAATTCTCTTGAGTCTGTCGCTGTTAAGGCTTACACAAAAAAAAAAGAGGCAGGAGCAAAACGAATAACGTGCCAGCTGTTCTAGTGTTATCCAGTAGCTCAGCAGAGTATGGCACAGATAATATAGAACGATGAGAGTTAATAGCCAGTATTTAAAAAAAAAATCATCTTTGGGATATGGGTGTTGCTAGCAAGGCAGGCGTATATTGCCCCATTCCCTTCTTGCCCTGAAAA
The DNA here is from genome assembly GCF_017639515.1 of Carcharodon carcharias. NCBI lineage: Eukaryota > Metazoa > Chordata > Chondrichthyes > Lamniformes > Lamnidae > Carcharodon > Carcharodon carcharias. The sequence continues at coordinate 101,004,620 of NC_054484.1, read as the reverse complement.
AAATGTGCTATGCCTTCTTCTTGATACGTACGCTGTGTGTCATCAGTTTTGTATATTTTTGTGGCTAAGTAGGCTATTTCAGAGGCCTGTCAGCTGTGGGTCCATTGGGAGCACTCTTGCTTCTGTGTCACAAAATTCCAAGTTCAAGTCCCACTCCAGGGCTTGAACATAAAAATCAAGATAAACACTCCAGTTCAGTACTGAGGGAGTACTGTACTGTCAGAAGTGCTGTCTTTCAGATGAGACATTAAACTGAAGCCTCGTCTGTTTGGGTAGATATAAAAGACCCCTTGGCACTGTATTGAAGAAGAGCAGGGCTGTTAATTCTGATGTACTGGCCAATATTTATTCCTCAATCAACATCACAAAAAACAGATTATCTGGTCATTATCACATTGCTGTTTGCGGGAGCTTGTTGTGCACAAGTTGGCTGCTGGATTTCCTACATTACAGCAAGTGACTACACTTCAAAAAGTACTAAATTGGGTGTAAAGTGCTTTGAGACAGCTGGTGGTCATGAAAAGTGCTATATAAATGCAAGTCTTTCTGTTCTGTTCTGTTAAGGGCCAACTTAGAGACCAGACCAAGTAACGATGGCAGGTTTCCTTCCCAAAACGGCATTAATGAACCTAGTTGGAGGTCAGTCATCTCAACTCAAGGACATCACTGCAGGAGTTCCTCAGGATTGTGTCCTAGGCCCAACCATCTTCAGCTGCTTCATCAATGATCTTCCTTCTATCATAAGGTCAGAAGTGGAGATATTTGCTGATGATTGCACAATGTTCAGCACCATTCGTGACTCCTCATATACTGAAGCAGTCCATATCCAAATGCAGTAAGACCTGGACAATATCCAGGCTCAGGCTGACAAGTGGCAAGGAACATTTGCACCACACAAGTATCGGGCAATGACCATTCCAACAAGAGAGAATCCAACCATCGCCCCTTGATGTTCAATGGCATTACCATCACTTAATCCGCCACTATCAACATCCTGGGGGTTACCATTGACCAGAAACTGAACTGTACTAGCCATAAAAATACTGTGGCTACAAGAGCAGGTCAGAGGCTAGGAATCCTGCGGCAAGTAACTCACCTCCTGACTCCCCAAAGCCTGTCCACCATCTACAAGGCACAAGTCAGGAGTGTGATGGAATACTCTCCATTTGCCTGGATGAGTGCAGCTCCCACAACACTGAAGAAGCTTGACACCATACAGGACAAAGCAGCCCACTTGATTGGCACCACATCTACAAACATTAGCTTCCTCCACTACCGACGCACAGTAGCAGCAGTGTGAACATCTACAAGATGCACTGCAGGAATTCACCAAGGCTTCTTAGGTAGCGCCTTCCAAACCCTTGACCACTGCCACCTAGAAGGACAAGGGCAGCAGACAGATGGGAACACCACCACCTGGAGGTTCCACTCCAAGAAACTCACCATCCTGACTTGGCAATATTTCACCATTCCTTCACTGTCGCTGGGTCAAAATCCTGGAACTCCTTTCCTAACAGCAATGTGGGTGTACCTACACCACATGGACTGCAGCGGTTCAAGAAGGCAGCTCACCACCACCTTCTTAAGGGCAACTAGGGATGGACAATAAATGCTGGCCCAGCCAGCAAAGCCCACATCCCATGAATGAATAAAAAAAAAAGTTGGGATTTTACTACAAACTAACAGCTTCATGAGCACTCTCACTGATAACAGTATTTAATTTCCAGAATTTGTTATACTGAACTCAAATTCTGCAGTGGCCATGGTGGCTTTCTCTGAATTATTACCACAGGCTCTACATTAGCAACAACATAATCACGGCATTGTTGTGCTCCCAGCAGTAGTTTACCAGCTGCGCACTCCTTAAAGAGAATAAATTGGACCTTAATACACTAAGGAAAGGTCTGACAATATTTTGTTTATTGGCATTGCTTATGAGCATTCACTTTGATAAGAGCGAGTCTTTTGCTTTTAGCAGTCTGTGTTTCTATTGCCCAGTTGTCTTTTCCACTTGCATTCACAAGAACACTGTAGGGGGATAAAATGGAACAAACTGTCCAAATCTTCAGGAAAATCAAAGGCCTTTGCCTGAGACCCGAGCCTCCTCTTGTCTTAACTAAAAGGAATGCGTGGAGTGAGCCCATGAGAGACCATCAACCATCGTTATTTGATTGAGATGAAAGGAACTTTCACTGCACCCAGCAGTGAGTTCTCGGTTCAGTGCAAACACAGCAGCAGCAGCAGAGCTTGGCCTTCACTGTGAGAATGGTGCCTCTTCCTGCAGTTAAAATCTACGAGGCCAGTGCTTCACACCCTATGTTAAAATAGAGTTGCTGATAAATAGTTAATCTGTTCAAGTGAAAAGACACTCTTGCGTGTTTATTTTAATTAAAGCTCATGGCACTATCGAAAATAATACTTTTTAAATTTTTAAGAGGCATTATACTTAATCCAAAGATGAGTTTGATGTTGACTTTGGCTGAGTGGTGACACTTCCAGGTCTGAGTTGGACGGTTATTGTTGTAATCCAGCAAGGTCCCACAGACTGCAAAGAGATAAATGCCCACATCATTGTTTTAGATTTTGGTTGTTGGAGAAATATTGCTCAGGACATCCAAAGGAGCTCCCAATGGTTCTTTGTTGAATAGAAAGAAGTGAAGAAGGAAGGAAAGGCTTGAATTTATATTACACCTTTCATGACCACAGGCTGCCCCAAAGTACTCTACAGCCAATGAAGTACTTCTGAAATGTAGTCACTGTTGCAATGTAGGAAACAAGACAACCAAATTATGCACAGCAAGATCCCACAAACATCAATATGCTAATGACCAGATAATCTGTTTTTTCCCAATATTGTTTGAGGGACAAATATTACCCAGGGCACCAGGGAAAACTCTCCTGCTCTTCTTCAGACTAGTGCCGCGGGACCTCTTCAGTCCACCTGAGTGTGCAAAAAGGGCTTCGGTTTGATGCCTTAAACTAAAGAGAGCAATCCATCATGGTGCAATGTGTCAGTGTGGATTATGTGCATCAGGGGCTAGATTTTTAACCCCTCCCGGGTTTGGAATGGGAGTGGGGGGATGGGCATGGAATTTCGTGCCATTAGCCTGACCGCCAGTTCTTCAGCTCCATCCAGCCCAGGGCCATTTTCGTGGAAATCATAGAAAATTTACCTCACAGAAGGAGGTTGTTTGGCACATTGTATCCGTGCCAACTGATGAAAATGTACCTGGCCTAACCCCACCTTTTTGCACTTGGCCCATTGCTCTGCAGTTCATGGTCTTCCAAGTACTTTTCAAATGATTTGAGGGTTTCTGCCTCCAGCGCCCTTTCAGGCCGTGAGCTCCAGGTCCCCACCACCCTCTCTCCTCTAATCCTTCTACCTATTATTTTAAATCAATGCCTCCTGGTTTTTGACTCCCCTGCCAATGTAAATAGGTCACCCTTATTTACTCTATCTAGGCCCCCTCAGAATTTTATACACCTCAATTAAGTCAGCGCTCAGCCTCTTGCGTTCTAAGGAAAATAAGCACAGCCTATCCAACCTTGCCTCATAGCTAAAATTTCCAGTCCTGGCAACATCCAGGGGGTGGGATGGTGGGAGGGCTTGGGGAATGGCAAACAGCGTGTAACCAACCGAGATTATTAAGGGCCTATTAAGGCCAATGAAGGAGACCGACTGGGATTTTCCAGTTGAGCTTGAGGTTCCCAGAAGTGGCAGGGGACAGTTTAATGAATAGGCAGCCTCCCAGCTTAGAGGCCCTCCCTGTCTGCATCCACACATCAGCAACTGTAGGCTGCCCTATAGAAGGGCTCACCACCCCACCAACAGTGGCGACTTGTGCGCAAAGACCATTTTGGTTTTAGATTTTGAAAAGTTTTTGAGAGGGCACTTCCATTTTGAAGCCCCCTCTCCCTCAATTACCTGCCCAAGGCATTGTGCTGTTGCTTTCAAGCTGGCAGTCCCCTAATTGGCCCTCCAGCTCTGACAGTCCTCCCAGCATCCCTAATTGGACGGTAAGCTCGCCCTCTGACCTCTAATTGGCCCCTCTGGGGAAAATCACAATAAGTGACTGTTTCCTACACAGTACGAGCTTCTGATCCCCCCATTTGAGCCTGATGGTGGGGCTCAGGAGAAGCCAGCAGGGAAAATTCTGCCCAATTGGACTAATTCTGGATTGGACATTGAACCCCTGACCCTCTGACTCCAAGGTGATAGTGCTCGCACTGAGCTTTGCTGATAGCTAGGTTTTAGATTTTAATATTTGTTCGTGGTGGTGTCACGTCAGCTTGTGCTTTTTAACCATAGGTACTAGCGAACCTGTGAGTGTGTTGACTTCCTATTTATGACAGGTTTACTTCCTTTAGCTTGGTTTCTCTGACTTTGTATGAGGAAGGAATAGCCATTTTAAATTTCTACCATCGGATATGGCTCTTACCTTACTGGCACTCAAAATGTTGGAAATGAATGTGAGTAACATTCTGGATATTAATTCAATAGCGTGTCTTTTTGCTTGCAGAACCAAAATGAAGTACACCAACCTCACAATCGCGTGTTAGATAAAATTTAACACTCTAATAATACTTAAAAAAAATTGTTTTGGGGATATGCGGATGTGAACACGGCCAGCATGTATTACTAATTGGTGGTCCTGAGAAGATGTGATGTGTTGCCTCCTTTGTTGAATATTGATACAACTAAGTAACTTAAAGGAGATCCTGTGGTGCATTGGGAGGGTCCCTACCTGGGCCAGAAGCTCTAGGTTCAAGTTCCACTTCAGGACTTGATGGTTACAGAAGGTGCGTTGATAACAGGTTGATTATCAGCTTGTAAATCCTTCCAATACGCCTGATGGTAGTAAGAGCGGGAGAGTTTCCTGGTCAGCCATACTGCAGAAGGCAGTGACAAACCCCTGCAGTACTTTGCCAAGCATAATTGTGGACCAATCCAACGGAAGTCCATGGTCGCCAATGGCCCCATGGTACCTGGAGGAGCAGTGGCTTGCTAGGCCACTTCAGAGGGCAGTTAAGAGTCAATCACATAGGTATGAGGCTGAAGTCATATGTAGGCCTGAAGGATAAAGAAGGCAAGTTTCTTCCTCTAAAGAACATTGGAGATCCAGTTGAGCTTTAGCATAATCCAACAGCTTCATAGTCATCCTGAGATGACTACGGTCCTTCTCCTTCATCATTGTGATGACAGCGCTCCCACAATGGTATTAGATAGGAAATTCAAAGATTCTGACCCAGCAACACTGAACAATGACATATCTCTAAATAAAGATGGTGTTTTGATTGGAGATGATGGTGCTCCTGCAACAGTGCTGTCCTTCCCAGTGGTTGAAGTTGTAGGAACGAGGGGTAAAGTCGAAGTAACCTTGGTTAGTCACTTTGCCATGACCACTTGGCTCCAGAACTCATTACAGTCTTGGTCCAAACATTGACAAGAAATACTGAATTCAGGAGGTGAGGTGAGAGTTACTGCCCTTGATATCAAAGTAGTATTTGAGCGAGTGTGGAATCAAGGAGCACTGGCAAAATTGAAGTCAGTGAGAATCGGGGGGAAACTGTCCACTGATTGGAGTCATATCTAACACAAAGAAAGATGCTGGTGGTTGTTGGAGATTAATCATCTAAGCTCTGGACATCTTCGGTTGCTTCATCAATGACCTTCCCTCCAACATAAGGTCAGAAATGGGGATATTTGTTGATGACTGCACCTCAGTACAATTTGCTACCGCTCAAATATACTGAAGCAGTACGTGCCTCCATGCAGCAAGACCTGCATAACACTCAGGCTTGTCGCTGATAAGTGGCAAGTAACAGTCATGCCACACAAGTGCCAGGCAATAACCATTTACAGCAGGAGAGGGCCTAACCATCACCCCCTGACAATCAATGGCATTACCATCATTGAATCCTCTACCATCAACATCCTAGGGATTGCCGTTGACCAGAAACCTAACTAGACCACATAAATACTGTGACTACAAGAGCAGGTCTGAGGCTGGGAATTCTGCAGTGAGTAACTCACCTCCTGACTTCCCAAAGCCTGATCACCATCTACTAGACACAAGTCAGGAGTGTGACGGAATACTCTCCACTTGCCTGGATGAGTGCAGCCCCAACAACATTCAAGAAGCTTGACAACATTCAGAGCAAAGCAGCCTGCTTAATTGGCACCCCATCCACCACATTAAACATTCACTCCCTCCACCATTGGTGCACAGTGGCAGCAGTGTGTACCATCATCAAGGCTCCTTCAACAGCACATTTTTTGCCTGTGACCTCTACCACCTAAAACAAAGGCATCAGACACATGGGAATGCTACCAGCTCCAAATTCCCCTCCAAGTCATGTACCATCCAAGCTTGGGAATACATTGTCAATCCTGTATTGTCTCTAAGTCAAAATCCTGAAACTCCCTTCTTAACAGCACTCTTGGTATACCTACACCTCAAGGACTGCAGTGTTCAAGAAGGTGGCTCATGGCCACCTTCTCAAGGGCAGTGAGGAATGGACAATAAATACTGGCCTTGTCATTGGCACTCACATCCCATGAATGAATATGAATAAATAAATATGCTCTGCAGCCACAATGCGCAGGTGGTGAGGGGATGGTTGAAACCATTGAAAGTACATGTACAAGTATTGTGGCACCTTAGCTACAACCATCACTATGTAGATGCTGCAGAGCAGTAGAGGTTAGTTTATATTCAAGAAAGTCCTGGTTGGCTCAATGGCAGTGATGGCCCGCTACAACAACTTGCATTTATATAGCACCTTAAATGTAATAAAAGGTTTCAAGGCACTAAACAGGAAAGTTATCAGACAAAACTTGACACCAAACAACATAAAAATGTCTTTACAATAGTGACCATAATCTTTGTCAAACAGTTAGGTTTTAAGGAGATATTTAAGAGTGGAGAGCTAAAGAGGTTGAGGCAGAGAATGCCAGATCTTAGGGCCTAGTCAGCCAATGGCACAATTACCCATGGATAGAGCAATCAAAATTGGGGATGCTCAAGAGGTCAGAAGTGGAGGAGTGCAGAGATTTTGAGGGTTGCAGAGTTGGAGGAGATTACAGAGATAGGGAGGGCTGAGACCATGGAGGGATTTGAAAACAAAGATGAGAATTTTTAAAAATTGAGGCCAGACCAGGAGGCAATGTAAGTCAGAGAACAAGAGATTGTTTCATTATGTGTCCCATTCGAACCATTTCCTATTAGTGAACTCCTGAAATTAAATATAACTTAGTAAAGAAAACTCAGGGCATGTTGTTACTTAAAATCAGCCTGGGAGATGTTTTTCTTTCATCAAATGGTTCAGTCATTAAGACTCCCAGTGGGTGAAGCATGATTGCAGCAAAGTTTGAAATGTTTTTGCTTAGACATGGATTTCTATGGTCACTCAGTGTGTGTCTGTATACATATAGAGTAAATCCAGGCTTTTGCCTTCCCAACTCTGTTCTGAGTGTCTAGCTAAGAATACCAACAGATATGTTGGTATCTGCAATCCCAGTTGAGATGCCACATTTGAAGACTTCTGCTCACGATCCAAGAAGAGAGAGGAAGAGGATGAATTGGGTCCAAAGATGATTATCCTGATCAAGAGCATAATCTGACACTGACCTACCAGCAGTTAGGAATGATCCTCACTGATTCTAGATGTTTGGTCTTAACAAAGGATGTAGAGGCACTGGAGAAGGGGAAAAACATATTCACAAAGCTGATATCAGAACTGAGAGGTTATACCTGTCAGGAAATACTGAACATGCTGGGCTGTCTTCTCTAGAAAAGAGAAAGTTGAGGGTTGGCCTGATAGAGGTTACGAAGGAGCTTAACAAAGCAGATTTAGAGAAAATGTTTCCACCTGTAGGGGGAAGCCAAACCTAGAGACCATAAATGTAAGATAGTTACTAGTGAATCCAATGGGAATTTAGATAGTGATGTGCATATGGAACTCACTACCACACGGAGTGGGTAAGGTGAATAGCATAGATGCATTTAAGGGGATGCTAGGTACATTCACAAAGGAGAAAGGAATAGGAGTTATGCTGATAGGGTCAGATTAATCAGGGTGGGAGAAGGCTCAGGTGGAGATAAACACTAACATGGACCAAAACAAAAACAGAATTACCTGGAAAAACTCAGCAGGTCTGGCAGCATAGGCGGAGAAGAAAAGAGTTGACGTTTCGAGTCCTCATAACCCTTCAACAGAACATCTAATGGCTTGTTTCTGTGCTGTAAACTCAATGTAATTCTACTAGTTCAGGAATCGATGATTCTCTGGATGGTATGCAAGATGTTAAATTTTTCAGAATCTAGACACTCGATATTGCAAGAATGTGGTTTATTGATGAACAGTGTTAGTGCCAGTGAAGCTTTCATAACACATAATCTGGCTTAAGGGTTGTACACCAAGCCTTGAATAAAGTAGAATGATGGATTAGATGTTTTAAATCTATTTTATTGTTGAACTTATATCTTGCTATTTTTTTCCCTGAAAAGCAGCAATAGACAGGACTTCTTCATCAGTATTGTATTGTTGCTCCCTCTCTCTCTCCCAAGGCTGTGCTGTGTCTGGGAAGGTGACAGTTCTTGGTGCCTGAAAGCAGGAAATCAGAAAGGGAAGATTGGAATGGGGAAAGTGGGATGGGGAGGAAATCAGGAGGTTTGTGGTCACCATATCTGCAATTTGTTTATCATGCCAGGAACAAGGATGAAGTTGAGTTGAGACAGAGCAGAAAGCACGAACTCACCAACAACCTCAATGCTCTGCGCAATGCCACAAGCTCTGTTGTCCTGCAAGAGAATAGGGTAGAATGTCAGTGATTATGTTGCCCTGTGTTTTGGTGATGTATCAGGCATAGCTAAATAGCTAGAGGTACGTGGATGTAGCAAGAAGTGGGTGTGGGTCTGGCGTCACTGGAATCGATGGGAGTGCAAGGTATGGATATATCTGAATGTTAGGTGTGAATCCTGAGTGGTGTGGTGCACTGAGCAGCGTGAGAGATTGGAGGCGTAGTGGGTAGGAGATGTCCATGTGAAGATTGGTCCACTGATTTTGAGCACTTGGTGAGGTCATTACACTTCTTGTGGCATTGCTGCCTGGTCTTCAGGGCCAGACTCTGGGAACTGACTGCCTTAGCCACATTCTCCCAATCCTTTCTGAGGGTGGCCCTGGAGAGCCTTCTGGCTCCCTGCAGAACCATGGCATCTCTCCTCCTGTCCACCTTGGAGCCCTCCCTCTATTCTGGCGCCCCATTTCCCTTCTTCTGAATTGCAGCAATAGTATTCAGCAGCAGCTTCCCTGTGAATCAGTGCAGCTTCCCTTAAACAGACACAGGCAGGTCCCAAATCGTGAAGCCCTCCCTTGCCCCACCCCCTCCCCTCACCCAAATAATGCCCAGTGTTTCTTGACCCATGTTTACATTTAAAATCCTTTAGAAAATTTCTTTCCTTGCAAATATAACATTGGTTTCACATTAATACTGTGCAATCATACATTTCTATTATTTTCAGGACGTTACATTCTGGTAAAACTTTCAATATATTGAGTGCCGTGTTGAAGGAGTGAAGTATTGTCTGAAGTATGTTTTCTCCAGTGAGACATTGAACATTAGCCCTATCTGCCCTCTCAGTCTCAAATTTCTCACCATCAAACTGAATGTGAAATGCTGTAATGTTATGATCAGTCATACCGTGAGGACTCTTTACTATGAGGTCATTAAACCATAAGACATAGGAGCAGAAATTAGGCCATTCGGCCCATTGAGTCTGCCCCACCATTCAATCATGGCTGATAAGTTTCTCAACCCCATTCTCCTGCCTTCTCCCCTTAACCTTTGATCCCCTTACCAATCAAGAACCTATCTATCTCGGTCTTAAATACACTCAATGACCTGGCCTCCACAGCCTTCAATGGCAATGAATTAGGGGCTTGTAAGAAAGGTACTGTCATAAGCATGGGTGATTTTAATCTCCATATAGAGTAGACAAACCAAGTTGGCAAAGGTAGCCTGGAGGATGACTCGTTACACATTGCCTGGTCTAAAGTAGCCTGTTCCCTGGTTGGTTCCAGAATGCATTGTTCTGAGAAACTGTCCTGAATACGCCCTTTGTATTCATCCTTCAGGCAACCTTTGCCAATTTGGTTTGTCTACTCTATATGAAGATTAAGGTCACCCACAATTATGACAGTACCTTTCTTACTAGCCCCTACCACACAATAAAAGTGTCTAATTGCCTGTAAAGTTCTTTAGAAGTCCTGGGAACATGTGAAGTGCATATTAAGCTAAGTTATTTCATTCTCACCACTTCTTATTTTAATAAATAGCCCATAGGGTAACCTCCAGAAACGTAACTATTCCTTGCACTACACGTTTCCCTACAATAGTTGATCATTCTATTTTAATTCTGAAGGTTTGTTAAGCACTGAAGTGTGTCGAACTACAATATGAAGTACACAAGAATGAATAACGTTTAGTTTCATTACCTTCTTGGCTGAATTTTCAACAGACTGAGGTACTGTTTTGTTTTGAACATATTACCTGAGCTTGATGCTGCATTATGGCCAAGAATGTATGGCTCCTCCCGCCTGGTGGGATATTACAGTCCCACCAAACTGAATGGGGGTTTAAATGGCTTGCCGCATCCACCAGGGGGAGACACACTGCAGCAGGGCTATAAAATCTTGGCCAATGTTTTGCAAAGATTGCTTAGAATCCCACTTTATGTAGAGAATAAAATTACAGGAGTTTGTTGCAATTTTTTTATATGGAAAACCTTACCACTAAAACATATTATTTTTATAATTTAAGTCATAATGATGCTTTGTGTTAAAATAACCTCATGTGTTGATTTGTAAAATAGTTTCCAATTCAATTTTCACTGATTGTTCAGTAATAAAGCTGTTTTCTAATTAATCAATTCAGCAGGAATAAGTTTGATTATTTTAAGAAGCAATTACATTATTTTCCCAGCTGGCTTTGTTTTTCTTGAAATAATATTTTTTAATTGGCTCTTGCCTCGTGTGTCTTTATTCAGTTGGCTGCACTCTAGGCAGAAGGATTGTCAGTGTGAAGTTTCACACCAGCTGTGCAATGAAGGATGATACTGGGGTGCAGCACTAAGGGAAGTGATGCGCTACTGTGCTGTGATATGCCTTTAAGGGATAGCAGGATGCCATCATGAGAAGCCAAGTGTGTCATGTGACCCAGTCTCAGTTTCACTTTTGCTTTCGAGCAGAGCATAGGGCATGCAGCTGTACTGCTGATGTCCTCAAGTTTTCTAAACATGCCTATGTTCTCATGTGCCTAGTTTAAATAAATGCATCAACAACGTGTTTACACAATCCCTTGTGAGTGATTGGTGCCTTTATATCATTACGAAAACATGACATACTGGTGGTGCAGTCTTTCAAATGAACTATGGTCCCATCTGCCTGTTCTGGTGATTCGGGTTCACATTAAGTTGTCATTTGAAGGGAGGACGTTCTACTTTTCAGCCCTCCCTCAATCAATACCGTCCCAAAATACAGAATAAATAATGCCATTGTGGCTGCTTCTAATTTAGACAGGCTGCTGTATTTCCTATGTAACAACCCTTATTGAATTCCAAATAATAATTCATTGTGTACATCGCTTTTGAGTTGATTCAACAATATGATGAGGCATGTTTTCATTTATAACAGTTATTTAAAAAATGAGGGAGCTTGCATTTATACTGCATCTTTCATTTTCTCAGGATATCCCAAAGGGTTTACAGTCAATGAAGTATTTTTGTAGTGTAATCACTATTGTAATGTAAGAAACTTGACAGCCAATTTGCGCACAGCAATGCCCCACAAATAGTAATGTTATAGTGACCAAATAACCTGCTCAGTTGTGTTGATTGAGGGATAAATATTGGCCAGGACATCAGGGAGAAATTGTGCTATGGGATCTTTTATGTCTATCTGAGAGGCAAATGGGGCCTTAGTTTAATATTTCATTGAAAAGACAGTACAGCTCTCCCTCAATACTGCATAAGAGTGTCAGTTTAGATTACTTGTCTGGAAAAGGAACTGAACCCTCAGATACAGAGGCAAGGGTGCTGATTGAGCCACAAGTACAATTGCATTGTTTGATAAAAAGGATTATTAAAATGCGTAGGGAACAACCAGGAGAGTGAGATTACAGTAGAAGACTCTTGTGGTGAACATACCAGGTTGGATTTCAGGGGCCGATAGGAGTATTTTATGATGATCCATTTGCTTTACTGGCCTACCTCATTCCTTTGGCTTTCTCTGTGTCACACAGAACAGATTAGTTCCTTGGTTCACTTTGCCTCAAAACCACCATTGTTTCCCATTTTGTGTGTGTCTGCTTCCAGTTCAGGGGCTGTAGTTATTTATCTCTATGGAAGAAAAGGAGGAGCTATCAGTTAGCTTGGGGATCATTCACAGAGGACATTGCATGCATAATCAGCAATGACAAAGGACATGCTTTCAAGGAGGTCTTTTGAAATGGTTTCAGAACGCAGGTGACCTAGTTTACAATAATTGTCAAAGGCAACAACTGGCTGACACGGTATGGAGATAGGAATAGCTAAATGAAAATTGAGCAAGATCCGTCTAGTTCACCTTCTACCATTTTGGTAGTTAAATGATAAAATGCTGGTGTTGCTGTCGACCAATCATAGCAATCAATTTCTATCAATTAGTTTAAAACAGAAAGGAATCAAGGAAACTGTGGCAGTGGCAAGCCCTGGGAACCATAGGCAGCTCACCACTACCTTCTCAAGGGCAATTAGGGATGGGCAATAAATTCTGGCCTAGCCAGTGACACCCATGTCCCACGAATGAATTAGGAAGTGTCCAAAGTCACCTTTTCCCTCCGAAAGGTGTCATATCTCAATTTACAAATATATTGTGGCCCAAAATGTCATTTTCCAAAACAAATCTATCTCATTTGCACTTGAATGAATCAACACTAACTGCTTCCGTATCCTTAAGGAGCCTGCTCCATATTTGACCACTGGTTCACTGAAATAATGGGCTGAATTTTGAATCCCTGCCTGGACAGAAGCAGAGGTGGGTGGGCGCTACAAGTAGCACCACCAGACTACGTCTTGGTTCCTCCGGCTCCATCCGCCACTGGCCTATTTTCCCGGAGCTGGATGAAGACACGGCAGTGCTATATGCCCACTTGTGACAGGTAGCTGGTTAAACTATTTAACAGTCACTTAAGGCTAATTGAAGGAGGTCAACTGGGATTTCCCAATCTGCTTCCAGGATCCTAGGGGAAGTGGGGCAGGTGGTTCAGCTACCCGGAGGCAGTCTCCTGGGGGCAGCCCGGGAAGGGAGGAGCAGTGCTCCAGAGGCTCTGCCTCCTTCCCCTGCCCGCCTGGATGCAGCAGCAGCCACAGGCCTCCCAGTAGATGGGCTCCACTTCTCCCCACCAACCCCCACCCCCCTCACAAAGGTGGCCATGTTGCAAAGGCCATTTTTATTTCAAATTTTGAAAAGTTGGAGAGAGGGTGCTCCCATTTTAAAGCAAGCTCTCCCTCACTTACCTGCCATGGTATCTGCTGCTGTATTCAAGTTGTTGGCCCTCCACCTTCAAGAGCCACCACCACCCCCCCGCACCCAGGGGTCCTTAATTGGGTGACGAGCCCACCCCTTGCTATTTATTCTCCACCGGGGAAAATCAAATTGAGTGACTGTTGCCCACACATTTCAGCCTGACAACAGGATTCCGGAGCCTGCAGGGAAAATCCTGTCCAATGCAGATTAGTTTTAAATTAATCTAGTCCCAGTAAAAGAAGCAGTCATATGACCTACTAACCCTCTCTTTTCCCATGAGAACATGCCCACAAGTTTAAATAAAACTAGTTATCACTTAACCTTGAGCTACCAACCTTCCAGGATTGTACTGGAATCTCCAGGAACGAAAGACTAGCCTGCCGGAGAGGAGATGCAATGAAATCTCCAGGGTACGTTCAGAGTGCGCAGTTCAAACTTACACTACCACCCTATATATTCTTGCTCCTATACACTAGCCTATAGCAGCGTATGGTTTCACAAAGCTGTTTAGGCTTAGGACACCCTGGTTGAATAAACAGTCCCAAATAGAAAGAAAAGAAAGACTTGCATTTCCCTAGCGTTTTTCATCACCACTGGATGTCTCAAAGTACTTTATAGCCAATGGAACACTTTTGAACTGTAGCCATTGTTGGAAAAATGCTTTGATGGGGAGGCGATTGATGGGGATTTCTGTACAAACAGATAAATTGCCAATGACATGTGATAGATTAGCATTTATCATTGTGTTTTTGGAATAAATTGCTAATCATAGACCAGATAATCTGTTTTTAGTGGGACATTGGTTGAAGGATTAATGTTGGCTTGGACATCTCTTGTATTTGAATTTCAAGCTGTCTGATCTGCTTCCCATAGCACCATGTGGGAAGGCTTCGTATAGCTATAACTCACTAAGCTAGGTTTAGTGCATCATCTAGTGACCACATTCAGCAACTTCAAGGCAGTACACAGAAGACATCGGCCCGAATTTTACAGTCAGTGGCAAAGTGATGGCACATGCTGCTTACCTCGAAGGAAGCTGTCCACAAAGATCTCACGCTCTCTGTGGCATGGATTTCCCCTTTGCAAATGTTAGTTTGGACCTGGTGCCAATAAGTCAAATGGACCTCCAGGGGTCCAGCAACAGTGATGTCATCAGGCAGGGTAAGCAGCCAATCACGCTGAAGTGACGGACAATAAACCAGGAAGTAAAATGCACAGATTGTTCTTCACTTTTAATTAAATTTTTTAGAGCGTGAAATAAACAATTGGGATTGTAAACATGGGATTAAAGTACAAACTGAAATATCATAAAAATTTTTAAAAATAAATTATTTTAAGAATGTGTTTTTTAAGCGTAAATGGAGAGATTTGACACTTACATAGTAAGTGTAAACCCCTGTTGTAATTTAGGAATTGGGCAACCAATTTAACATATAAAGGCTGACTATTAGATGTAAAGGCTGACAAGTCACCAAGATTTGATGACCTGCACCCTACGGTCTTAAAAGAAGAGACTGCAGGGATAGTGGATTCATTGGTCATAACCTTCCAAATTTCCTTAGATTCTGGAAAGATCCCATCAGATTGGAAAATGGCAAAGATGATAAGATAGCAGGGAGACTGAAAGCAGGAAACTATAGGCCAGATAGACTTACATACGTCATAGGGGAGAATTTTCTCCCCCTTGGGCGGGCCGGTTGGGAGTGGGCACAAAGCCACTCGCCGCCTGCAATTGGCTGCGCGCCACCATTTTACACCATGTTAGCATGCGCGCAAAAGAGCACAGAAATCTCCCTGAGGCACGGAGCTGCAAGAATACAATGATAGGCTTTAATCCTGGCAGCATATGAGTACACTTTCATACATGGGCCTGGTAGTCAAATTGCAAACGTTGATGCACTCAGTCATTTGCCTTTCAAGAAAAAGATGTGGAAGTCCCAGTTGCACAAGAACTTATTTTGTTTGTTGTTACATTTCTTAGATTCATCACTGGTATGTGCTCAACAGATCAGAGACTGGACAAATAGGGACCCAGTCCTATCATAGGTACGAGAACAAGAACTTCATGGTTGGTCACAAGAGCTTATATCTGACGAATTGAAACAGTACTTCAGCAGAAGGCATAAAATAACCAGCCAGGATGGTATCTTATTGTGGAGAACATGAGTGATAGTACCTCCAAAGGGGATGGAGCCATTGCTAATTGAACTACACAGTTTACATCCAGGAATACTCTGAATGAAGACAATAGCACACAGCTACCTAAAGTGGCCTGGGATGAATGGTGAAATAGAAAGTTTAGTGAAGAATTGTTTGCTATGTCAGCAACAGCTAAAGCTGCCTTCAACAACTCCTTTGCACCTTTGGGGATGGCCAGAAAAACCATGGGTGTGGTTATTGATTATGCTGGACCTTTCATGGGAATAATGTTTCTACTCATTGTTGATGCCCATTCAAAATGGATGGACATATATGAGGTGAAGTCACCAATATGTACTATAGGCCCCCAAACAGTCAGAGAGAAATAGAAGAGCAGATATGTAGGCAAATTTCAGAGAAGTGTAAAAATAATAGGGCAGTAATAGTGGGGGATTTCAACTTCCCCTATGACTGGGTTAGTCATAGTGTGATAGGTTTAGAGGGAGCAGAATTCTTAAAATGCATCCAGGAGAGCTTTTTAAGCCAGTATGTAGAAAGTCCTACAAGAGAGGGGGCAATCCTAGACTTAGTTTTAGGGAATGAAGCCAGGCAAGTGGTGGAGGTATCAGTGGGGGAGCATTTTGCAGGTAGTGATCATAACTCCGTTAGATTCAAGGTTGTTATGGAAAAGGACAAGGATGGGCCAGAAATCGGAGTTCTAAATTGGGGGGAGGCTGATTTTAATAAGATCAGATATGATTTGGTCAGAGTGGACTGGGAGCAGCTGCTTTTAGGTAAAGCTGCATCAGAGCAGTGGGACTCATTCAAGAAGGAAATAGGGAGAGTACAGGGCCAACGTATTCCAGTAAAGACCAAGGGTGGGACCAACAAATCCATGGAACCCTGGATGTCGAGGGATATACAGGATTGGATAAAGAGAAAAAGGGAGGCTTATGGCAGATACCGAGGGCTCAAAACAGCCGAAGCCCTAGAGGAGTATAGAATGTGTAGGGGGGAACTTAAAAAGGAACTTAGGAGAGCAAAAAGGGGCATGAAAAAACATTGACAGGTAAAATAAAGGAAAACCCAAAGTTATTTTACAAGTACATTAAGAGTAAGAGGATAACTAGGGAAAGAGTAGGGCCCATTAAGGACCATAGTGGTAATTTGTGTGTGGAGCCAGAAGATGTAGGTAGGGTTCTAAATGAACACTTTGTGTCGGTGTTCACAATTGAGAGGGGTGACATGGTTATGGAAATCAGGCAGAAGGACTGTGATATAATTAAAGCAATTAGCATAGAAAGGGAGGAGGTTCTAAGTGGTCTGGCAGGCTTAAAAGTAGATAAATCTCCAGGCCCAGATGAAATGTATCCCAGGCTGTTGAGTGAGGCAAGGGAGGAGATAGCAGAGGTGCTGGCAATAATTTTCAATACCTCTCTGGCCGCAGGAGAGGTACCAGAGGACTGGAGGACAGCCAATGTAGTACCATTATTCAAGAAGGGAGGAAGGGATAAACCAGGGAATTACAGACCATTCAGTCTAACCTCAGTGATGGGGAAACTATTGGAAGCAATTCTGAGGGACAGAATTAATTACACTTGGAGAGGCAGGGGTTAATCAAGGACAGTCAGCATGGATTTGTTAAGGGGAGGTCATGTCTGCCCAATTTGATTGAATTTTTCAAAGACGTGACCCGGTGTGTAGATGAAGGCATTTGAGGTAGTTTACTTGGACTTCAGCAAGGCTTTTGATAAGGTCCTGCATGGGAGACTGATAATGAAGGTAAGAGCCCATGGGATCCAAGGCAACTTGGCAGATTAGATCCAGAATTGGCTGAGTGGCAGGAAGCAGAGGGTGATGGTCGAGGGCTGTTTTTATGACTGGATGCCTGTGTCCAGTAGGGTTCCACAGGGATCAGTGTTGGGTCCCTTGCTGTTTATGGTATATATAAATGATTTAGACTTGAATGTAGGAGTGTTGATCAGTAAGTTTGCAGATGACACGAAAATTGGTGGGGTGGTAAATAGTGAGGAGAATAGCCTTAGATTACAGGAGGATATAGGCGGGCTGGTCAGGTGGGCTGATCAGTGGCAAATGGAATTTAATCTGGATAAGTGTGAGGTGATGCATTTGGGCAGGACAAACAAGGTGTGGGAATACATAATAAATGGTTGGACCCTGGGAAGTACTGAGGATCAGAGGGACCTTGGTGTGCACATCCACCAGTTCCTCATGGTAGCGGGACAGGTAGATAAGGTGGTTAAGAAGGCATATGGATACTTGCCTTTATTAGCCAAGGCATAGAATATAAGAGCAGGGAGGTTATGCTGGAACAGTATAAAACGTTGGTTAGGCCACAGCTAGAGTATTGTGTGCAGTTCTGGAATCCGCATTATAGGAAGGATGTGATTGCACAGAGACAGTGCAGAGGAGATTTATCAGGATGTTGCCTGGGCTGGAGAGTTTTAGTTGAAGAGAGATTGGATAGACTGGGGTTATTTTCCTTGGAGCAGAGGAGATTGAGGGGGGACATGATTGAGGTATATAAAATTATGAGGGGCATAGATAGGGTAGACAGGAAGGAACTTTTCCCCTTGGTGGAGGGATCAATAACCAGGGGGCATAGATTTAAGGTAAGGGGCAGGACGTTTAGAGAGGATGTGAGGAAGAATTTTTTCACCCAGAGGGTAGTGGGAATCTGGAACTCACTGCCTGAAAGAGTGGTAGAGGCAGAAATGCTCATAACAGTTAAGAAGTATTTGGATGTGCACTTGTGATGCCATGACGTACAAGGCTATGGGTCTAGTGCTGGAAAATGGGATTAGAATAGTTAGGTACTTGTTTGACCAGCACAGACACAATGGGCTGAAGGTCCTCTTTCTGTGCTGTAGACTTATATGACTCAAGACGTTTTCTGCTACAATTGAGAAGTTACATCAAAGTGTTGCCATAAACGGACCAGCAGAAGTTTGTGATAAATGGCACTGCATTTGAGTGCTGAGTTTCAGTGGTTTATGAGCCTCAGCGGTATCACTCATGTGAAAACTGCATTGTACCACCCTTCCTCAAATGGACTGGCCAAAAGGGTGTTTCAAACATTCAAGGCTGGCATGAAGAAATTAACTGAAGATTCCTTAACAACCAAGCTAGCGCACTTTCTTTTCCATTATAAGACCACCCCTCACACAACAACAGGTCTCTCACACCTGCGGAATTATTGATGAAATGCTGTCTCAGGGCGAGATTGAGCTTAATAATGCCGAATTTCAGGGGGAAGGTGGAAAGGAGTCAGGGAAGTCAGAAAACTAGACATGACTGGCATAGCCGCAAGAGGAAATTTACCATGGGAGAAAAGGTATATGTGAAGAACTTCGGAGAAGGACCAAAGTGGTTACTGGGTGAAATATGTGCAATGACTGGGCCTCTATCTTACCACATGGAGGTGGAAGGCTGAGTCATGCGGAGACATGTGGGTCATCTAAGGAAGAGAGATACCAAGCTCCAAGAAATGATTCCAACAGTGTCTGCCATCGGGTCAGCGTTTCCTGTTGAGAGAACTCAACCCGGTACTGACACATCTAGTGTTCCTTCAGGAATGGAGGATACAGATCTGCAGGAGCCCTCCAAAGAACCTGATGTTCAGAGAAATCTGGAAAAGGAGGTTCCTGACAAGGTATCTCAAGTTGTACAGCTGAGACACTCTACATGCATAAGGAAACCCCCAGAAAGACTGAATTTGTAAACTACTTATCAGTGTAAATATTTTGCAATTTTGAGAAGATTATAATTGTAAATATAAATTGTATTTCTGAGTAAAGTGGGGGGGGATGTGGTAATCTGATGTGTAATGTACCTTTAAGAAGAATGTTATAATGGAAGATCACATGACCTTAGTATACAATAGCAGAGTAGTGCGGGCTACCTCTGGTTAGCAGTCTGTAGTCAGTAGTTAGAGTAGTGTAGGGATAGAGTTTGAAGTGTAAGCACATGTTTAGTTGCTGCTGAGTACCTTTGTAAATAAGCACAGAGTTTCTACCTATGAGGTGCCTGCTACTCAACTCTATCATTAGTACCAAATCAGCCACCCCTTACAATAAGCATGCGAACAGGATCCAACAAACTGATGACCAGGATCCAACAGGGTGACTCTAGAACTAGGGGACACAGTTTATGAATAAGAGGTGCCCCTTTTAAAATGGAGATGAGGAGAATTCTTTTTCTCTCAGAGGGTTGTTAGTCTGTGGAATTCTCTTCCCCAGAAAGCAGTGGAGGCTGGGTCATTGAATGTACCCAAAGCTGAGTTAGGCTTTTGATAGACCAGGGAGTCAAGGGTTATGTGGGTCAGACAGGAAAGAGGAGTTGAGACCACAATCAGAGCAGCCATAATCTTATGTTCATAAATTCATAAAACCGAATGGCCTATTCTTGCTCTTAAGTCCACTGTTCTTTTGTAAATTGCATATAGCAAGGTCCCACAAACAGCGATGTGGTGATGACTGGATAAACTGTTTTACTTATTTTGGTTGAGGGATAAATATTACCCAGAACACTGGGGAGATTTCCCTTGCTTTTCTTTCAAATAGTGAGGTCTTTTAGATCGACCTGAGAGGACAGGTGGGGTCTCAGTTTAACTTTTCATATGAAAGATGGCACCTATGACAATGCAACACACCCTGGGGACTGCACTGGAGTGTTAGCCTGGATTGTGTGCTCATGTCCCTGGAGTTGTGATTTTAAACCCACCATTCTGACCCATAGGTGAGAAGAAACGGATTATCTGTATAGCAGTAATTGTAATTCTGTTAAATACTCTCAAGAAGAATTGAATTGAAAACTTTAAGAAAACTTCCAGAAATAGAAATTGAAGTGATGTGATATCCTAACCCTTGGCAACTTCCAGGCAGAAAGCTGGTTGTAACTCAGTGGGGCCACCATGTGTTTTAACATTGAATTTTTCACTTCACTTGACATTTTATGGAATTTGACCACAGGGAAATTACCATCTAAATTACCCACTGCTAAAAATACCCAAGGGAAAACAAAAGAGTGAATTAGCTGCAGTATCCAAATGGCACCAGCTTGAATTTCTCACCTAACTGCTGGACTTACAAGAAGGAAGTTGACAAGATATATCACTGAGTGGTGTCTTCAAGCAGCTTGTGTGCTGCATGCGAAATCCTTTCACACAGCTGGGAATGAGCAAATCTGTAACTTAAACAACTGAACTGCCATGAAGTAAAATGTGGCTCAGACCTTCTGGTCTCTGGCTCTTTGGAGACCAGACGTGCCCCAGAAGTTGTGCTATGGGACCCCTCGGAAGTCCCAATATATTTACTCTGTGGGAATTGCTGGAGAGGTTTGAACTTGCGATGGGCAATTCCTCTGCTCTCCAGGACCCTCTGAAAATGTCTTCAACTCTGAGTTAGAGTCAAAGACTTTGGACAGTTCCGACTTACTTAATCAAGAAATGTTGAACAGAAAAATCTTAGTCCAATTCCTGGGGGAATAAAACCGACTAACAATCAATCATACTGACCCCACCTGATTCTCCCCTCAACCCACCGACTACTCCTCCTGACCCCCTGACTCGTTCTTGACCTCCTGATTCCCCCAATCCGATCTGACTAGCCTCCTCCAACCAAATGCCCCCCCGCAACCTCCTGACTACACCCAGCCCAACCTGACTAGCCCCTGACCCAACCTGACTAAACCACCTGACCCCACACCTCCCTCCTAACCCGACCTGACTAGCCGCTACCACCCGACTCCCCCCCCAATCTGACCTGGCCCGACCCTATCACCCAACTCCTCCCTTCAACCCCAAACTCTACCTGACTAGCCCCGACCTGACCTGACCAGCCTGCTCCACCTGACTCCCCCCGCAACCCGTCCTGATTAGCTCCCGACCTGACAACCCCTCCCAACTACCCTGGACCCATCTACCCACTCTGCCCACCTACCACCTCACCCACCTGACATCCTGCCACCTTACCAACCTACCACCCTACCCACCTGCCACCCTATCCCCATTACCCACTTGCCTTACTCACCCTAACCCCTCATCGACCCTATCCCCTTACTCACTTACCTTACAGACCTTGTCCCCTTAACTCCCCCATCCTACCACCTTACACAGTTACCTTCTCTCTTTGGCTTTTCAAAGAGGCTTTGGGACATTTAACTGGAAGCTCTGGCCAGAAGTGTCAAGCTCCGGCACGGCACAGAAAAGTAGGAGTGGGGTGGCAATCTGACGGTGATTGTCGCTGCTCGGAAGATTTGGGCCCATGTGTTTCTGAAGGGAGGAGGCCACAACGGTTCAGACACTGTGTCATTGATCATAGCTGGTGCTAGAGATTTATTGGTTCTCTTCAGATGTGGAATTGGAAGTTGTCTCCCTAGGGCTAGGTAGCTGCCCGGTCTTTTTATAGAAAGCTGCCTGAAGCAATCAGCCTGCCTGAGGTACTCCTGTTATTAATATTTGCTTTAAGAAGCTTTGAAAGGCTGTTGTTCGTACCGCTGGCACAGTGATCAGATTTCCATGCGTAAATGCATTAGTTTTTCATACATAAGGTACTTTTCACCCCTTCTAGAAAACCTCAATCTCTATTGGTGCACCATGGCAGAGAGTGAAATTGAGGCCCTTGTATCAAATTTGTAGGTCCAAAAGACAAGGTTGAACCTTTTGCAACCATCTCCAGCCAGAAGTGCTGAATGGATGATCCACCTCAAGTCCTCAGCATCACAGATGTCAGCCTTACGTCAATTTGATTCACTCCATGTGATATCAGGGAAACACTGGATACAGCAAAATCTTTGGGCCTTAACAACATCCTGGCCTTAGGCTGAAGATTTGCGCTCCAGAACTAGCCATGCCCTAGCCAAGCTGCTCCAACATAACACTGGCATCTACCTGATGTGGAAAATTGCTCAGCCATATCCTGTCCACAAAAAGCAGGACAAATCCAATCCAGCCAAGTACCACCACATCAGCACACTCTCAATCACTAGCCAATAATGGAAGGTGTCGACAATGTTGCTACCAAGCAGCAATTACTCAGCAATAACGTGTTCACTAGTTTGGGCTCCACAGGGGTCACTTGGCCCCAGACCTCATCACAGCCTTGATCCAAACATGCACAAAAGTGTTGAATTCAAGAGGTGAGGTGAGATTGACTGCCCTTGACATCAAAGCAGGATTTGACCAAGTGAGGCATCAAGGAGCCCTAACAAAACTGAAGTCAATGAAAAGCATGGGGCAAACTCTCTACTGGCTGGAATCATACCTATCACAAAGGAAGATGGTTGTGGTTGTTGGTGGTCAAGCATCTCAGCTCCAGGGCATCATTGCAGGAGTACCTCAGGATAGTGACCTAAGCTCAATCATCTATGATCTTTCCTCCATAATGTCAGAAATAAGATGTTCACTGATGATGGCACAATGTTCAGTACCATTTTCAGCTCCTCTGATACTGAAGGAGTCCATGCCCACATGCCACAAGGGCCTGCTGTGCATGCAGCTGAAGATCCACAGAGAGCCGTCGCTCGTAGACACCTTGATAGACCCAGAGTCTATAGACAGCACTGATCATTCCTGCTGATGACTGAGAACCAGTGTCACCAAAGACTGTGCATATCTAGAGAACTGTTCAGTCACACATGCCACCTGCAGTAGGATTTGATGCCACGGGGACATGAAGGGCATCCACTGCCAGTGGCTGTGAAAGTGACCACAGTGCTCAATTTTTATGGCAGTGGCTCCTTCCAGGGCTCTGCAGGTGACCGGTGTGGGATCTCACAAGCCTCCACACATGTGTATCCAGGAGGTCATGGACACCAGCTTCATGAAGGCTCAGAATTTTGTGCATTTCACCCAGGATCAGGAAACCCAGGAAACAAGAGCAATGGGATTTTCCCAGATCTCTGGTTTTCCATAGGTGCAGGATGCCATTGACTGCACTCACGTGGCAACAAGCTGTCATCTATATCAACCACAAGAGCTGAATGTTCAGCTGGTCTGCGACCACCACAAACGCACATACAGGTCTGCGCGCGATTCCCAAGGAGTGTCCATGACTCCTACATCCTTAGCAGGTCTCAGATCCCTGACAGATCCACAGAGGCTGCAGGGTTGTTTCCTTGGGGACAAGGGCCACCCACAGAGGATGTGGCTGGTGACACCCCTGTGGTGGCTTCAGACTGCAGCAGAGCAACAGTAGAACGATGCTCATGCAGCAACCCAGACTTTGGTGGAGTCAACAATAGGTATTTTGAAAATGAGGTTCTGGTACAGCTCACAGGTCCAGTAGAGCACTGCAATACAATCCACCAAAGGTGTTGCTTGCTGCGTACTATGGAACCTGGTGTTGCAATGTTGGGAGGATCTGGCTGAGGAAGAGATGGAAGAGCTGCATGTCTCCTCTGCTGAGGAGGATGTTGAAGGGGATGACGATTATGAGATCCTCTAAGGCAGTGATGCCGACGACGAGGCCATCAACTGGCCAGGTGAGGCAGGCGCACTCAGGGGGCCCTCATAGCCGCAAGATTCATGGAGGATGAAACATGCATTAGGCCCTTTGCATCTTCAAATTTGAGATCACCTTTGAGGACAAATTCTTGAGATATGGGCATCACTAATAAGGCTGCAGTGAGGAGAATCCTGCCATCCTCACCTTGCACCTGTGAATATTTGACTCCTGTGTGGCTGATGACAGCGCACATACCCTCAGTGCTCAGACTCATGACATGGAGACACAGTGGATGCCCTAATAGTCACTCAATTTCAGGAGGATGATGACAACATACAGTGAGTGCCAATATTAAAAATGCAGGTCCCTTTAAGAATAAACCAGGACAAGCTTCAGAGTGAATTGAGAGCAGGTGATGCTCATTGAAGCCTGTTCTTAAGAGCTGGGTTTATGCCCAGTAAGGCAGTTTTTGCTTCTGACAGAGAAAGGATCCAGAAGGAAAGATGGAGATTGGTATTTTTACTGAACTACAATTTAAAAATAAGACAGTTGTGATTCACAGAATGTCTTCTGCCTGATTCGGTATGGATATCCACATATTAAACAGTGAGGACACTCCATAGATCTTACCATCGTCTCTGAGAATGTCTGACTCCTGTCTGGCTGAGGGCAGCTCACTTGCGCTCTGTGATCAGTGTCAAAACATGGAGACGCAGCCATGAAACTTTAAATGCACCTGGTCCTTTGTCAGCCTCCAGGACCTGTCCCCTTCAGGAGCACAGCGTCACTGGTCACAGATGTTGAAGAGATGGGGGCCAGCCCCACCTTAAACGTGCTGAGAGCACACAGAGAGAATGATGGAGCACTGTGATGCCTGCCAACAACATTCTGGCGGCAATGACAAGCACCATCGAGGTGCAGCATCACTGATGTATCCAGTGAGTGTGAAGCCGGACCATCACTTTGCTCTGAAGGTCACACACTGCACAGGGAAGAGACCCTGGACTGAGACACCTACCTTTATCTTGTGCAGGACCAAGGTTTCACATCTGAATGACACAAACACTGCTCATCACAACAAGGAGACAGAGGCAAGGAGACATTCTTGGGAGTTTATTTACAATAGTGAACACTAAGTACAAGTGATTAACACCCATGCCCAGGCTGCGCAATGAATTCTTCTCAACCTTCCTAATCCCTTGTCTACGTCTTGTTGCTCCCCCAACATCCACAGCAAAGTTGGAGGCAGCCTGCTGACTGCTACGCCCTGTCTGTGATGACCTTGGTGGGCATCCTCTGGAGGGCTGAGCCCTGGAAGACCCCAGCCTGCGTTAGGGGTCCTGTTGTGTGGTAGTGCACCCTCCTCGGCCTGTGGAGCTGGATTTGTTGGGGACACAGGAAGAGGGGTTTCGGATGGACCGTACACTCCTGGAATCACCTGGGTGGATGGCCCAGGGGGGTGCACTTGCTGATCCTCCTCCTTATAGGTTCCTGAGGGCACCTGGCTGACTCCTTGAGGAGAAAGGGAAGCTGGAGTTAGATCAAGCTGCCCCGCACCCCTTTCGCTTTGACACTGTTGGAGGCCAACTGTGGCGCCAGCGATGGAGTTCTGCCCCCACAGCAGTGCAGGACCAATGTCCTGGATGAAGGTCTCCATGGCGTCTGCCATCCTGCCAGTGTTGACCTCAGTGCGTTACAATGCCGGCGCTATCACCTCAGCCTGAAGGCTGACGGACTCCTCCATCGTGCCTTGCAATCTGAGGAGCACAGCGGACATCCCTTCCTGGTGTTCCCAAGCTTGCCTTTGCAGCTCCAGCAACTGAGATATGACCAAGTCCAGAGGCTCATCGTCTGACTTGGACTCGACAAATTTCTGCCCTCCAATTGCTGGAAAACATGGGAAGTCCCTGCCACCTGCAGCTGTGGATCAGACAGTGCGATGTGCTCATCAGATTGTGATCCCGAGGCTACTCCAGAACTAGGTCCCACCAAGGTGTGCGTCTCTGCGCTGGTGGAGGGTGTGGGTGAGCGCTGTGATGGGTCTTCAGTTAAAGTGCCTTCAGATTCTCCTTCCACGGTGTCTTCTGGACTTGAGTCGAGAACCTGGCTCGCCAACCCCCTCGGCTGCTAGTGTGGAACAGGGAACTCACTCACAGCAGGGTTGTCTGATGGGTGTTGTGCTGCTGGACCCTCACTTGGTTGAACACTGCCAACCTCACCATCAGCACAGGACTGGTCCAGATCGTCGCCGGCCAGCTGGATGACTCTATTTTCAAAGCCTGTGAGATGTCAGGCATTCCTCCACCAGTCTGCGACCTCTCCCTTTTGTTGTGAGCCGGCTTGTCCTGCATGAAGGCAGATGGAGAGAGTGTAAGCAGGATGCCTGCCAGGCCAGATGAGAAGGATGCCTGGCATGTGTGGGTGCTGAGTGATGCCTTGGATGGGATGAGGACACGATCCACAGGGCAAATGAAATGGTGATGTCTCTTGAGCTGGCAATGAGTGAGATCCCTGTGGATGTGTGATGAGTTTGTGACTGTATGAATGGAGAGCGATGAGAAGAGTGTCTTACCCTGGCAGAATGGAGGAGATCATTCATCCACTTTCGGCACTTGTTGGCTGTCCTCTTTTGCAGAGCTTTGGCACTGATCACCGCTACCTCCGCCTCCCACGCAGGATTGGTGACCTTGTTTGCTGGTCTTTGCCCAGAGCTGGTGTAGAGGACCTCATGGCGGGGCCTTCACTGCATCCAGTAGGTGCCCGAGAGAGGCAGCACTAAACTTGGAGGCAGCATTTGGCAGCCATGACTTTGCAGCAGCTTCCGATCTCTTAGAGAGGTCTAGCTCTGTGCAGGGGCGCCCTTTAAATATGGCACCCGGATTACTGAAGGCCTGAGATGATGGCAGGGTGGGCAAATCAGAGGCTGCCCCATCAGCAATCCGACGTGTTTCCCGGGAATGCATTATTAATGAGGCGGGATGCATCGGGAATCAGATGATAAGGAGCGATAAGTTGCCATTGCGGCCGGCGGGTAAAATGTCCTTTTTCCTGCCCGCTACTGCACTTTGTACAAACCTGGGACAATACCGCCCAATGTCTTTTGAACCTGTGCGTGAGAGCGTGTCAGAGTGAACGTACATAGAAGACTACATCTTATATTCTGTAGAGTGAGAGAGAGAGGAAACAATGGGCATGAAACTCCTCTGAGCTGCTCTCTCAACACTGGATAAACAGTTTCCACTGCACATCCGGTGAAGTATTTTTGGCAGAGTAGGACACAGAGTAGGATATAGCTTCAAGGAATTTTCCCACACTGTTTTTTAATCTATGAAATTAGTATTGGTACACCCTCGCAGGAAAATCAGCGCTGGCAAATAAAATATTCTTGTGTGTATAATATTCCGGCTATTGCTTCTAAACTTTATTTTTGATAAAAATGAAAATCAGAATGTAGGCATTTTGTAATACATTTATTCTTCAGAAGTCACTCCCTTTCTCCAATGCATGAGTGTTCCAAAATATGTAAGGACCCAGACTCAATGTATGATATCCACCAGGGTTCGCATTTTTTCAGGAATATTTGGGCTAGAAATTGGTTCAGGCCCATCTTCAGCCATGGGATGGGCTGCTCCTTCCTAACTTCACATTAAAGGTACATTTATTAAGGAAAAACTTCAGTTTTTGGTACCAACTGATGATCATGCGACTGAACCAAAATAACTTGAGTGTCGCAGGGCTGGCTCCTGCGATGCTCAGTGTTGACCAATTTTCTATAGGGATCTTTACACAGATATTCATTCTCTTGACCGGTGCCCCATCTGCCACCTTCCGCAGCCACACCCTCCACCACTGGCGCAGTGTGACTGCAGTGTGTATAAGTGACAGTAACTCACCAAAGCTTGTTCAGCACCACCTTCCAAACCCACAGCTTTCAGCACCTAGAACTAAAAGTGCAGCAGGTGCATAGCAACAAGATCACCTCCAAGTTTACCTCCCAAGTCATACATCATCCTGACTTGGCCATGTTACTTCACCAGCACATGGCCAAACCCCGGGAACTCCCTACCTAACAACAATGTTGGTGCAGCTTCACCACACTCAACTGTGGCATTTAGGAATGAGGCCCAGCACCAGGGGGAAGGCTTATTAGTGATGCCCATATCCCAAGAATTTATTTTCAAAGGTGATTTCAAATTTGCAAATGCAGAAGGCCTAATGCCTGTTTCAGGCAGCTGCCAAGCATACCTGAATATCTCTCAACCCAGTAAGGCATTGGACCTATTTTAGACATTCCTGGAGAACAGAACATAGCCCCACAAATTTGAACGTTATCGCACCTGTTCCATGACTGAAGAATGGTCGTAATGAGGTCTGATTACTGTTATGTTGGCAAAATGCCCCCTGTTGATTCAAGGACCAAACCTACTCACTAGAGAAAGTTCCAAGGCAAAAGTCGCCAAACAGGCTATGGTGTACCCTTTTGCTGTGCTTGTATATAATTTTCTGTTTGTAGCATCTATTAATATTTATATTATTTGTAATTGCCAATCTGTCAAGAACTTTATTTAAAGTGCCCAAATAAAAAATATTTAAAACCACCCAATGACATTCCCGAGGAAACAGTTTGATATAGAGTGCAATAAATGTTGACAGGATTGTAAATGAACTCCTTAAGAAGAGAATCTGGAATTTGTTATAAGATGAGTTGCTAGACATAGACAGTCAAGAGCAAAACCTATGCTTTTATTTGGAGTTCATGTTTTTGAATGTTCATTACACTGTCTAATGTAAGTGCTGTACTAGGGAATATATTTAATTTAGTGTCCACTGCTGGCAGTGAGCGCTGCTGGACCAGTTGTGCCATGGTCAACTACTTTGAGTCTTTGCCTGGATCATAGGACAGAACTCATTACTGCAGCTTCTTGCATCTCCATTTCCCAGCCTGATCTAACATTTGGCCTCTACATTTATCTAGTTCTGGCCTCTTGTACATCTCCCACTGCCTTTGCCCCACCATTAGCAGTTATGCCTTCAGCTGGTTAGGCCCTAAGCCCTGGAATCCCCTTTCCAAATCTCTTTGCTGTCCAGCTCTCTCACTTCCTTCAAGGCGCTATGTCCGAAATCATCTGATCCCTTTGGCAGTGGGCGTCATGATGGGTGGGGCGGGGGGGCGTGGGCAGAGTTCAGCAGGAGGGGCAGAAATCGGTTTCACGCCGTCATGAAATCACAGCGGGTTCTTCCGATGGTGTCCGCCATGGCGGATCGCAAATCCCGCTGGAAACCAGCGTGAACCCAATTTGCGTCCCATTAATGGGATGCAAAGTAAGGCCCGAGCAGAATCATCGCTCCCCCCACGCCGATTTATCATTACGCTGGTGGGAAAACATGATGGCCCAGAACACGTCTGGACAAGTGTGACATGCAGCAGCTTCGACTTTACTGAGGCTTTGGAACTTCACGGACTTTGTCATGGGCTTGTACAGATGATCAGCGAAGGTGGTGGTGGGGGGACGGTGGGGGGGAGGGGGTGGCGAGGTGGGGGTGGGAGGAAGGTCTAAGTGTGAGTGGGAGAGGAAGGTGTACCGGGAGGTGGGGTGAGGGGAGGTGGGTTATGTTGGAAGGCAGGGGGGTATCGGGTGAGGGGGGGCAGGGTTCAGGTTGAAGTGGAGGGAATGAAGTTGTTGGCGAGGGGAGGTTGGGAGGGGGGTGGGGTATGAAGGTGTCAGGGAGTGATAAGGTTGGGAGGGGAAAGGAGGATGTCCGTGGTGGGGGGGGGGGGGGGTGTTGGGACCACAGGGGGAGGAGAGTGTAACAGATGAGAATGTTGCAAGTGGGGAGGTATGAGTAAGGGGGCGAAGGTGTAGAGGAGGGAGTTCGGAAGGGTGAAGGTGTCCGGGGGGAGGAGGAGGTCAGGTAGGTCAATATGGGTGGGGATAGGATTTTCAGGAAGGTAGGCAATGTGCACATTCACCTGGACATCCTGGAATGTCAAGGGCTCAGGCTGTAGGGTAATTGTGGAGAGGTTGAAGGTGGTGCCAGGGGTTTCAACTGTAATGGAGGAAAAGACATGGTTGACTCGGGGAGGAGAAGGGACAGGGGAGCTTACGAGAAACTTGACCATGACCATGTTTTTCAAATCAAAAGTGAGCGGAGCCTCATGTTGGACGGGCACAGGTGCTGCATGGGAGTGCGATCAGTGGGTGGGCGGAGATGCAGCTCAGCTCAGACGGACAACTGAAAGAGAACTCCAGCAGGCAGCATTGAAAATGCTCAGGACATTGAGATGAATGAAGGCCCCGCCTTTGTGAGAGAAGCTTGCACGAGGCTGCAAAAGGCCCTGCCACCCACATACATTTCTCCCTCCAGAATCACTCATGGTCTGTCTGCGTGCAGCTGAACTGCTAGTAGGGGGGGGTATGGAGTGAAAGGACTCACAAAGCCTGTCAATGAAGCTGAAAGAAACCATTACACATTATTCAGTGAAAGTGAATACACTTTCAGATTATGAAGTGACAAAATGTGTTCACTCGCGCAACCACTTATGATCAGAATATCTTAACTTTTCTAGGCCTGCCACTTCTTCTAGGTGCTGCCCTGACATCTGCAGAAAGGGGTGGAGACATCCTGTGCAATGGTTGGCCCTGTTACCTCTGATGACTTTGGCGTGCACCCTCTGGAGGGCCCTGGCTTGCTTTGGCTGTTCTCCTGTGGGCCAGCTGCTCCCTCTGCAGGGCAGAGGATGAGGTTGAGGGGGTCACAGGCAAAGGGAACTTGAAGAGATTCCTGATTGGATGGCTCAGGGGTGTCCAGCTGCTACTCCTCCTCCCTTTGGGTGCCCGAGCAGCCCGGCCTGATTCCTTGAGAGGAAGGAGAACCTGGAAGGACGTCGAGGTGCCCTGTTTCCCCCTTGAGTTGCCACTGCAGAAACTCACCCATAGCTACTGCGGTGGAGTAGAGGTCTGTGTGAATCTCTGCGTTCTGCTGGACCAGTGTTTCAATGGTGTCTGCCATGGAAACCTCCATATGCATATATGTGGGCACCATTTCATCAGAGAGCAAACTGATGCCACTCTGTTAAGGGCTTCCAACAGCTCTGCATGATGTTTCCCTCGCCTTCTGCTATCTCTCCAGGATGAGTTGGAAGTCCGAATCCAGAGGCTTGTCATCTGACTCGGGCCTCAAAGATGCCTCTTCCCCAGAAGTCCTCCGAGTGCTGGGGAGCTCGGCTGAACCTGCTTCCTCCTGCTGTGGGCATGTGTCTGTGCTTATTTCCAGCTCTTCAATAGAGGAGGTGTCCTTTTGGCTGGAGGTGAGGACCTGGATGGAGCTGAGGGCATCAGTTGCTTGGCAGAGCTCCCTGTGAACCAAAGTAAAGATAATTAGTGCATGGCAGCAGAGCCAAAAACAGGAGAGAGAGCACCCTCTGCTTTGAGAGAGGGATGATGTGGTGCAGGATCCTCATGAAGGTGTTTGCCACCGACCTCACTGTCACTGGAGGTAGTCCACATCCTCACCAGTAAATGTGGTGGCACGGCCCTCAAAGTAAACAGGGGGCCTAATATAGGCCTCTCCACTCCTGGCCTGGGACTCTCCCTGTTGTGAGCCAGCTTCTCCTGCATGGAAACAGATGGAGAGAGTGTGAGCAGGATACATGGCACCGTGTGGAATGTTTGTGTGGTGAGCAGAACCATGGACAGGATGAGGACACGAGCTCCAGAAGGTATGAGCCTGATGGAGATGTGAGGGTGTGTGTGGGAGTTAGTGGTGTTGTCCCTTGAGGTGTGAGACCCCTGTGGGTGTGTGATGGGTTTGTGAGTGTGTGAGTTGAGAGCAATGAGAAGAGTGAGTTACCCTGGCGGAACAGATGACAGCATTCACCCTCTTCCTGCACTGGATGGCTGACCTCCTTTGTGCTCCATTGCCGCTGACTGCCAATGCCATTGCTTGTAGGTCATATTAGTGACCCTGGTAGACCTCCTGCGACCAGAGTAGGGGTAGAGCAGATCGCAGTGTCCATCCCCTGCGTCCAGCAGGCACCCCAGAGAGGTGAAACTAAATTTGGGGGCAGCCTCACCTTTGCTTTTGGGCCATCTGTTGCCTGGAGCAGTCCTGGTCTGTAGACATGAAGTGGGCTGTGCTCTGGTGAGCTTTAAATATGGCACCCGGAGCGAGGAAGCACTGCGGTCACGGTGTGGTGGGAAAATCCGAGACCACCTGCCAGTGGTCTGGCATGTTTTCCTTGAATGCGCTATTCATGAGGCATCCATCAGGAAGGGGGCAATAAGACATGAAAAATCACCATTGTGGCCAGTGGGTAAAATGTCTTTCTTCACGGCTGCTACCACATGTGGTGCAAATCTGAGATGATCCTGCCCCATGTTTTTAAACCTAAACCTTTGACCAAGCATTTAGCCACCTAATGGCTCTTTCTTTGGCTCAGCAACATTTTACTATATTAAAGGGGCTATATTAATGCATATTGTTGTTGTTGAAGTCGCCAATAAGTGCCTGTCTGCTAAAAACAGGGATGCGGCTGTCCAAGTTCATTTCTCATTGAGATGCAGGCAGGAGAATAAGGACATGCACACAGCACTGGTCTTGGCCCAAATCAAAACTGGGTGCCAAAGGTAAAAGAGAACAAGAAAGACTATTTGTTCATATGGTGTGAGTCTCACTGGCAAGGTCACTATCCCAAATCGCCAGTGATGAACTGTTTTCTTGAACTACTGCGGTCCATGTGCTGTTAGGGAGTTAGTTCCAAGATATTGGCTCAGTGCCGATGAACATACTTCATGGCTTTAAGATGTCCCAAAGCATTTTTCAGCCAATGAAATGTTTTTGAAGTTCAGTCAGTGTTATAATGTAGGATACACAGTGGCCAACAGGCACACAGTAATTTCCCATAAACAGCAATATGATAATGACCTGGCAATCTGTTTCTGTGATGCTGCTTGAGGGATAAATATTGGCCAATACACCAGGGATGATTCCCCTGCTCTTCTTCGAAATAGTGCTTTTATGTCCACCAGAGAGGCAGACATGACATCTTTGTCAATCCCTACTTTGTCCCCACCTATCGCTGGCCTGCTATCCAGCTCCACCTGCCCCACGCCCTTAAACAGTAAAATCACATTTTCACTTCTCTGCAGCTCTGATGAAGAGTCATACGGATTCAAAACGTTAACTCTGTTTCTCTCGCCACAGATGATGCTAAACTGGCTGAGTTTTTTCAGCATTTTCTGTTTTTGTTTCAGATTTCCAGCATACCCAGTAGTTTGCTTTTATATTTTCTGCCTGGTGGGAACTCTCTTGCTAGCTTGACTGGGATATGCTTTCGCATTTTGCGCATTTCTTGACTGTTCTCAAACTACACAAAGCCTTCCTGTCAACTGTTAACACCCTTTGTGCTCTCAAAACTGAAGAATTCCAACATGGCATCCTTGATGATGTCAAGAGCTTAATGTTACAGACACTCCTCTAGCTCTGGTCTGTTCCTTTCTGTTATGTGCCACTTTGCCCTGAACAAGATGTTCCATTGCTATGGGAAAGGGGAATGTGGGAATACGGGGGGCAAGAGAAGAAAATAGGTAGGGGAAATTCAATGCTTAAACCACCCATTTTAAGCATTTTTCTCGGAGGCATGAGTCAGGGAAATCATTCTCAATAATACTGGCAATTTATGAAAATTGTTCATGCCAGCTAAATTGAAGGATGGAAATAATTAGAGTGTGTTTGTGACTGTAAAAAATGCCTCAAAGAATGTATTGATTAATGCTGAGAAAAGAGACATGCTATCAAAGCTTTTCATCTTGCACTCATCAGGACAGATTGGCAAGAATACCAAATCTCAAAGAGGAACAACAATTTAAATTGCATGAGAAGAGGGTGCTGATGACAACTGGATTGGTAGCAGTGTGGCCATGGAAGATGCACCAGGAAACAATTAACTGCCAAGCTTTTGTTAGCAGTTAACTAACAAGGCATTGCCATGGGGCATGAACCTTGACCAATTGGAGATGAGAAGAGGGCCTTAATTGGCCACTCAAGTTGTTCCATTGGGCTTCCATTGGGCAGCTCATCTGCCAGCTGTCCTGCTGCTGGCAAAATGGCATGGCTGTAGGAAGATGTTGTCCCACATATTTTTGCCAGTTTTCTTACCTCCTGGCTCGTCAACAAGGGGCTGGTACAATTCTCACCCATAAGTCTAAAGATAAAAATAATCGGAGATCAGAGCAAAGTAAGGGCCAGGGATAACATGGACAAAGAGGAGGCAATTACAGTTAGAAACAGAAGTATAAAATAACTGTTAAAATTAAAGTAAAAGGAAATATTATTGAAGAAGGATCACACTACTCAAAACAATGTACACAGCATCGAAAATAAATTGGGAGATCCAAAGGCAATAATTTAAATAAGGAACCAAATGTATTGGAATAACTGAAATATAGCTACATTAAGAATAGTATTGGCAACAAAATGCTGCAGGTTATAATATAATCAGAAAAGATGGGGGGGGGTTGGAAGAGCAGAGTTGGGTTGTTGTTCTAATTAGAGATATTATAATGACACTAAAAGAAGGACAGGAACAGAATCCAAATGGATTGAAATAAAATATAAGATTCATGCTAATATACTAAAGAACACCATATAGTGGAAAGCATATAGAAGAAGAGATGGGTAAGCAAATGCATGAAGTGAGTAAAGGGCATAGAATAACATTCAGGAGCCATTTTAACTCCCCCAAATAAATTGGCAAGAAGTAACGAATGGAATACAGGGGAATGGATTTTTTTACAATCTGTGCAGGCCTTCTTTCTTATCCAATGTATGAACAGCCCACCAAGAGTTGTACCACTGCTGGATCTAGTAATAGGGGATGAATCAAAACACACAAGAGAAGTAAGCCTAGGGAAACAACTGGGCAGTAGCAATCACAACATAATAAGAAAAATTAAGTAAGACCAAGGCAAAAATAATAAATTGGAAAAAAGCTAATTTTATGGGAATGAACTGGGGTAAATTAACCGGAAAATCTTACTGAGAAAGAAAAAAAATAAACATGGGAAACATTTAAAATGGTGATCAATAGAGCCCAAGAGAAATAAATCCTTTTACAAAAGCAAGAACAGTTTCACCAACAATGACACACCATAGACGAATAAAGAAGAGCTGAAACTGAAACTAAGGAAGTAGTCATACACTAAATACAGTGACAACAAAAGAAAGGGTAACAAAAGGGATGCAATAAAGTTAGGAAAGAAGTCAAAATAACATTAGAAAGGCAAAGAGAAACTAGGAAATTAACTATCAAGGAACATAAAAAGAAACAATAAAGTATTCTTCAGAAAAGACACATACATAAACAAAAGAAAAATCAGGACAGGGGTAGGGCCATTAAGGGGTACATGCAATAAACTCATAGGTAATGACAACAAAATGGCAAAAAGTTAAATAATTACTTTGCCTCAGGTAATTACCAGGGCCTATTACTTAGTGGGCATGACCCTCAAAGAAGAAATCAAAAAAGATGTAAAGACATTTAAAATTGAAAGGCAGAGATGGCTGGAAATAATTGATAAACTAATCAAAATTAGAGGAGATGAAACCCCTGGTCTGGCTGGGTTGTGTCCATGCATATTAAAAGAAGTTAGGAAAGAGATAGAGGCACTATGTAAGACCTATATAAAAATTAACTAGGAAATGGAATGGTGTCAGAGGACTGGCGGAAAGCTTTGTGATTCCTATATAGCAAGAGGGAGATAGAACAATTCCAGGGAACCATAGACCAGTTAGCTTAATGTTGGTGGTAGGAAATATTTTGCAGATGATACCAAATTGAGGGATAAAAATACAGAGGATATTAATAAACTTGGAGAATGAACATGTAATTGGCAAATGAACTTTAATCTAGTTAGGTTTGAGGTGATACATTTTGGTAGGGTAGATAAGGAGTCCTTGGAAAATTAATAGGGTGGATGGGGTAAAAGAGTAGAGGGATCAGAAGCACAGGTACACAAGCTACTAAAAGTAGCAATGCAAGTTAATAAGGCCATAAAATAAACAAAACAGGTTCACTTCCACAGTAATGGAATTAGAAAGCAGAGAAGTTACTCTAAACTTGTATGTGATCTTGGTGAGACCACATGTGAGTACTGTAAACTTTTATAAAAAAAGGGGCACTGGACAAGGTGCAATAAAGATTTACTAGGTTACACTTGTCAGGAAAGATTGAAAGGGCTACGCATTTTTTCTCTAGACTGAGGGATGACCTCATAGATTATTATTAAATGATTTAGCTTATTAAAGTCTTTAATAGGGTAAATGTAGGGAAGATGTTTCCAGAATTAGGGGGTCATAATATGATAGTCACTAATAAATTCTTACAAAAGGGAATTCAGGAGAAATTTATTTTGTCAGAGAATGGTTAGAAAGTGGAATACAATACAACATGGAATGGTTGAGGCAACCAGTGATGATCTATTTAAGGCAAAGCTAGATAAACACATGGGGGAGAAAGGAAATGTCAATGGGTTTAGATAAAGGAGGTGGGAGGAGGCTTATGTGGAGCTTTAACACTGGCATTGACCTGGTGTGCTGAATGACCTGTTTCTGTGCTGTAAATACTCTGTACTGTGTATATGCAATATTAGTCCCATACCAATTGGCCCTTAACTACCTCACTCAGGTAGGTCAATTGGGGATGGACAGCCATTCCAGCAATGCCTACAACATGTGGATGAATTTTAAAAAAGGATCTCCTTTTGTATTGCATTCAAGTGTAAATCCAATCAAATGGAAACAGTTTCAACAGAAATTTTTCACTAAAAACAGATTAGGTGGTTAATATTGTTTGTGGGGGTTTGCTGTGCACTGCTGTGTTTCCTCCATTACAACAGTGAATACACTTTAAACGTCTTAGCTTGACTGTAAAACAACTTGGAATGTCCTGAGGTCTTGAAAGGCGCTATAAAAGTTCTTTCTTTCTGTCTCAGTTATTGTAAATGAGCTTGTATTGTTGACTGGATTTTTTATGATGTGATGTGATGCTATTCTCCGGAATGTGCAGCACCGGGAATGCTCAAACTTGGTTAAGTAATCTTGAAAAATACACCAATTCCTGGAAATGAGGCTGTTAAATTAAGTGTTTAAACTTCTTGTGCAGTCACAAGCAGCAAGAGCCTCTGACATAAAAGGGGATATACTTTTAGTCATCCTTTACTTATGCTGTAAGCCTTCTCAGTTTGAGTTTGGTTTAAAGAGGCAGCTTCTGTATCTGCCAAATTCTGTTTTATTTTATTTTGCAAACAATATAAATCATGCTGAAACACATAGCTTGGTTACTTGCATGCAACACTGTGACAGAGCACAGTGGAGGCTTTTCAGGCATGCTGCCTCCTGACAAAGTATTGCCTACAGTGCAACGTTCCTCTTATGTTTGATTATTATTAATTTACTTATTATTGATTTACAATAATTCTAACGAGTTAATTCACTTTTATGTAAACCTTAATTATATCAGATTAATATTGAGTAAAAGCTTGGCAAAAATATTGAAAAGTAACATTTGTGAAGACTCGTTTAGTGGTGCTACAGCTCACAATAACACTATTCCTTAACTGATACTCTCAATAAAACTAATATTTTATGCCCAATCATAAATTGATTGATTTCAAACAGTGTCTCATCCTCCTGTCAGGACCTCCAGTAAGAAATACTAACAGGCTGAGCAGACTGTATCAGCTTATGGCAATTGTCTGCATTCTTCCCTTAATTCAAAGGCACAATGGAAAATGTAACAGGGAGGCTGGAGCAGCTGGAGAGAGAGAAATAGAGAGGAGAGAGAAGGAGAGGGAGGAAGACATCAGGCAGATAGAGAACATTTTCATGAGAGGAAGAGAGAGAGAAAAACAAAAAGGAGAGAAAGTCTTGTATTTGCATAGCATCTTTCACAATGTCATGACACGCTAAAGTGCTTTTAAACTAAGAAGTACTTTTCAAAACATAGTCACTGGTGTAACTTAGGAATAGACAGAACTCAAACCCAAGTCACAGGGGTGAAAGAACAATGTGATAATGTTGTCAAGAAATAGAAACTTACCTGATTTCCAAGCCAAGGTTGGGGACTACAAGTCCAGACATGACCTGGGAGTTTCTGCACATGAGTGAACCAGGAGCAGGCTGCACGTGCACAGTCCAGGGTCGTGAGATCTTCAGACCGGGGACAAGTGCCCAATTGTGCCAGCGTGGGGAAAAAAATGGTGTGAAAACCTGATCATGGGACTCAGGAGTTGGTCGCCATAATGAAAGGAGACCTGGGATAGGGGAAAGGGAGTGAGGACAGTGAGAGGTCCCAAAGAGGGAGCCCAGGTAGAAGGGACAGGGAGAGGTCCCAGAGAAAGGGAGGGAGAGAGAGAGACAACCTGGTGAGGAGATCACTGGGAGGAGGACACCATCAGGAGAGAAACTGCCATGGAGAGGAGAAAAGAAAGAGACTCCAAGCAATAAAAATGATACGGTTGGCAGGTGGCAAGTAGTGAGAGCTGAAAAGACAACGGAGAGATGGTGACTCCATGCTGTGGGCCAATGAGGCAAAGGTAACCTTCGGAGCCATGGTGTCTGCTTCAAGTGGCTGAAGAACTGCAGTTGTGCCTGTGAGTTGGTGCTGGAGTGCAGACTTGGGAATCCAGAGGAACGTAGCCTTGGGAGACAAGGTTGAAACCCTGGGCGCTGAGCAGTTGTTGAGGCAGTCCGAGTCAGAATGATGTTTGGAGGGAGTTCAAAGGCTAGATCTTTGAAGGATGGCAACTGGAAATCCTTCATAAGGGAGACAGAGCTTTAACAAGATTGTGTAACTCACAGTGAACATTAATGTCAAGGTGGGTTGCTGAGAAATCTGTGGGATCCATCTTGGTCACATCTGTCATTTATTGTGCAGTGTGGTGTGTTTGACTATTGTTTGCCTGTTAATTCACATATTCCTCATGTGATTCTGAATGTTAGAGCACTTTTCTGATTTGGTATAGTAAAAGTTATTTTGTTTGTTCAAAAACCATGGAATCTTGTGACTTTATTCTATTAGCAAATTCCTGGGATCTTAAACTTTGCCTTGTTATGGATCGAGATGGGAGGAGTGCGTAGTTAATTCTAGTCCTACTTCTCCACAGGCCATAACAATAGTTAAATGTTTCATCTACCCTCAGTACTGACCAATTATTACGCTTTGATACGGTTATTCCCAGCATAAAATGAACTTTAACCAGGCTTCTTTCAGTAAACATAAAAAGAATTGATTTATTATAAAACAAAACCCTTTTTTAAATACAAGTTAATAAACTGGTTGACATTCAAGTTGCAGTTTAGAAATTTAACAAATTTCCCCTTTTTAGAAAACAGATATTCAAACCCTCGTGCACCCACACATAAACATAAAACAGGACAAAACAAACACAGTCCCCTGTAGAGTCTGGAGTATGGGAATGTTTCTCTTAAAAGGATAAAACTTGAAGAAATCTCGACGCTGTTGATCTAACAGAATTTTTGTCACAATAGTTCTGCAAATTCCTTCAGATGGATTTTTTTGGTGAAACTGTCCTTGATGACTCTTACTTATCACAACTTGGCAGACTTTCAAAAATAAAACAGATGAGTTATCCTGCTGAATGGTTTCTGAGGAAAGTTTAACACAAAGGTGTGGCAGGGAGAGGGAAGAGAGAGTCTTTTCCTTGCAGCTTGCTTCTAAGGCACACACACATTCTCTCACTGAGAGTTTTAAAGACTAAGATGTTCAAAGAATACTTCTGATAGGCCAGGTATTTTTAACCAATCAGCCTGGCAAGAGCAGTTCTTTGTTAACTTAGATATAGTATCTCTTCCCTCACCAGGTATTCCCTGCCAG
The DNA here is from genome assembly GCF_017639515.1 of Carcharodon carcharias. Lineage (NCBI taxonomy): Eukaryota > Metazoa > Chordata > Chondrichthyes > Lamniformes > Lamnidae > Carcharodon > Carcharodon carcharias. The sequence continues at coordinate 100,964,555 of NC_054484.1, read as the reverse complement.
ACATCTATCTTGACCCGTGGCTTCTTGGAGATGGCATAGTCATAGCCCCAATTAATATTGCAAACTTTCTAAAATAACTCAGGAGGAATAATGTCCAAAACTCAATGCCCTTCAAATTTTCCAAAATATGGGTTCTTCATATGCCTCTACCTGTAAGGAATAAAACACCAGTTTCAAATGTGATTCATCACAAAATATATAGAAAAGCACACTAAATATATAAACATTTTAAACATGCACTCACCCATTCTCACTCACTCCTTATACAGAATCTCTGTATGGGTTCTGATCTTTTTGATTTCTATATTATACCAACAAAAATTACATTCCGAATAATGCATCAGCATTTACGTTATCTTTTCCAGTAATATGGATAACCTTCAAGTTATAAGGCTATAGTAACAAACTCCATCAAAACAGTCAGGCATTCTGAGTCTTAAACTTTTCTATAAAGGCCAGGGGATTATGCTTGGTATATATTAGGGTTTCTTTGCAACCATGGATGTCATATATCTCAAAATGTTTTAGAGCTAGTAACAATCCCAGGGTTTTCTTTTTTATGGTAGAATACCTTTCTTGATGCCAGTTTAACTTTTTAGAAAATTATCCCACTAGCTTTCCTATGCCTAATTCATCTTCTTGTAATAGGACCGCTCCCACCCCCAAGTCACTGGCATCAATTGCCACCTTGAAGGGTTAAGTGAAGTTAGGAGCAACCAACACCAGTTCAGTTAAGTGATTTGTCTACTTCAAACAAAATGTTATTAGTGCCTAAACAGATCATAACAAATTTGGAGTTCTGGTCCAGGATCATAACATAAACTGGGCGCTTTTGCGAGATTTCAATTCCACAAACAGATGAGGGTGCTGGGACATGCTGAGGTTAAGGCTGATAAGATTTCCACATTGAATTTTACTATGCTGATTGAAAAACAAAATGAATTTGTCAGTTGCTACAACCTTTCTGGAGAGCGAGGATTTATCCCTGTAAGACTTGCAACAATTAACCAAGGTTAGGTTAATCGCATTAGCAGAAAAGCTGAAGTTAGAATTAAAAGCAGGGGCAAGAAAGCAGACATAGTTGAGGAAGAAAAGCCTGACACAGATATAACACAGCTTGAGTTAGCTAGAATTCAGCTACAGGTGAAGCAGCTTGAAATAAAAGAAGAAAAATGAATAAAGCAGCTTGGGACAGAAAAAGATGTGAAAAGGCTCGCACTTGAAAATGAGGAAGAAGAGAAAGAGAAGAAATGAGCTCGAGCTTAAAAGAGAGGGCAAAATCAGACAGCATGAACTGGCTAGAGAAAAGCTTAAGTAAGGGCGCATGAGAGTCAAGGGGCAGAATTTTACAGCCCTGTTGTGGCGAGGGGTGGGGGGGCAGAAAATATGGCGAGCCTTTCAAAACTCCATAGCCTCAGGGAGATCGCTAAAAGTTGGACAAACATTAAAAATAGAGAAAAAATAATCCTTAACATGTCCCCCTCATGTGACAATATCACACGAGATGGGACATGTTAATAAATTTCACTGAAACTTTATTAAACTTTTTTAAACCCTACATGAAATCTCATCCTGCCGCTGGATGAGGTTTCATGTTTTCTCTATTCCCCACTGGGGCTTCTGGTCTGCCCACCAACCTTAAGGTTGGACGGGCAGGTCCTTTAATTGTTTTAATGATCCTGTCAATGGCCTCAATTGGCCATTGACAGGTCGGCGGGCCTGCAGCTGATTTTCACCTTCCTAAAGATTTAAATGGGGCGGGATGATGTCGGGGGTTCCCGCCCCCCCGCTCGCCAATGGCAAAATTCAGCCCCTGGAATTTGGAGGATGTCAAGTTCCACTTGAGCTTTGATATAACAGAGAATCTTTGACTAGCGCCTAACTTCACTGAAGACAGAGTTGAGAGATATTTTGTCTCATTTGAAAAGGTGGCTACAAAGCTAAGGTGGTCAAAGGACACATGAACTCTTACTTTGCAGAACGGTTTGGCTGGGAAGGCTATGGATGTATATCTAGCCTCTTGGCAGAACAATTTTCGATTATGAGGCAGTTAAAGCTGTGGTAATTAATGCTTATGAGCTTGTCCCTGAAGAATATCAATTGAAATTTTGGACTTTAAAGGAAAGACCAAATGAAGTGTTTGTAGAATTTGCTAGGGAGAAAAAAATGTTGTGAGGCTGGTGGTTTTGGGCACTGAAGCTTGAACAGAATTTTAAGAATGTGAGAGAGCTAATGATGTTGGAAGAGCTTTGAAACAGTATCCCAATAACTATCAGGTCACACCTGGAAGACTGCAAGGTTTCTAAAGTAAAGGAAGCAGTGGATCTGGCAGATAGGTATGATAATTCACATAGGCAGCTACAGGGCAGTAGATCTCCATTTGTAAACCCACTGGAAGCTGGAACAATAGAACAGCAACTAGCTTTAGAGAGAAGAAAGAAGCTGTTTTAGTTAATGAAAATGATAGTATAGAGGATAAAGTGATGTAAAGAAGCCAGCTTGCTTTTATTGTCATAAGACAGGGCATATAAACGTCTTTTTCTGGTTGGCAGGATGTAATGAGTGGTGTGCCACAGGGATCAGTGCTGGGGCCTCAACTTTTTTACAACTTATATAAATGACTTGGATGAAGTGGCCAAAGGTATGATTGCTAAACTTGCTGATGACACAAAGATAGGTAGGAAAGTAAGTTGTGAAGAAGATATAAGAAGACTACAAAGGGAGATAAATAGGTTAAGCAAGTGGGCAAATGGAGTATAATATGGGAAGATGTGAAATTGTCCATTTTGGCAGGAAGAATTAAAAAGAAACACATTATCTAAATGGTGAGAGACTGCAGAGCTCTGAGATGCAGAGGGATCTGGGTGTGCTAGTGCATGAATCACAAAAGGCTAGTATGCAAGTACAGCAAGTAATTAGGAAAGCTAATAGAGTGTTATCATTTATTGTGAGGGAAACTGATTACAAAAGTAGGGAGATTATGCTTCAGTTGTACAGGGCATTGGTGAGACCACATCTGGAATCTGGAGTACTGTGTACAGCATTGGTCTCCTTATTTAAGGAAAGATGTAAATGCATTAGAAGCAGTTCAGAGAAGGTTTACTAGACTAGTACCTGGAATGATCAGGTTGTTTTATGAGGAAAGTTTGGGCAGGTTAGGCTTGTATCCACTGGAATTTAGAAGAGTAAGAGGCGACTTGATCGAAACCTTTAAGATCCTGAGGGGTCTTGACAGGGTGGATATAGAAAGAATGCTTCCTCTTATGGGAGAATCTAGAACTAGGGGTCACTGTTTAAAAATAAGGGGTTGCTCATTTAAGACAGAGACGAAGAGAAATTTTTTCTCACAGAGGGTTGGTGAGTCTTTGGAACTCTCTTCCTCGAAAGGCAGAGGAAGCAGAGTTGGCTGATGGATTCTTGATTAACAAGGGGATGAGAGATTATTGGTGGTAGACAGGAATGTGGGGTAGAGCTTACAATCAGATCAGCCCTTGATCTTATTGAATGGCGGAGCAGGCTCCAAGGGCCAAATGGCTACTCCTGCTCCTAATCCATAGGTTCGTATGTATAAAAGCAAATTGTTGGAAGCTGAATAGTTAATCGTTGGCAGTAGTAGGGATGCTAGAGGAGTCTTCGGAAAAGGTTGTGCCAGAAAAGGAAATGAGTGTTAGAGGAGTGGCACCGGTGCAAGTGATAGGAATTTCCACAGAAAAAGCTGCAACATAAAGCAAAATTTGTGCGAAACGCATTGCTTCTAATGTTTTTACAGTAGGAATAGAGGGAACTGAAAAGGGGTTTAAGGGGTTTATATCAGAAGGGTAATTCACTCCATTTTGTCCAAGGAAGAGCTTAGAAAGATTGTTACCATGAGAGATACTGGTTCAGCTTATCGTTAGCAAAGGATTTAGACCTTTCTTCAAAAAGTTCGCTGAATAATAATATATTAATACAAGGTTTTGATGGGAAGTCTGTGTCTTTCCCACTGCACAAAATAAATTTAACTTGTGCTCTGTTGAAGGGCCTTGAATGGCTGGTATTGTTTCTAAATTACCCACTAAAAATGTTGACTTTATATTGGGCAACGATATAGCAGGCAGCACATTTTTCCACAATCTGGGACTGGGTGTCACAGTTCCAAAGTTGTTCCTTTGAGTGAAAACAAGAGGTGTATTTATAATCTAGTTGAGCCAAGAATTAACTTAAGAGAAAATGCTGATGTATCCACCTCAGTAATGGATGGTACACAAGCCGTACAAGGGCATGCAGATTTGCCAAGTGAAGTTTTTCAATGGGAAAGACTGAGATCTCAAAGTGGTCCTAAAGGGCTAATGACACCTGACACAAAACCAGAAGTGCTGGCCAGTGTTGAGACTCAGGAATCTAGGTAAATGGAAGTTCACAAAAGGCCTTTTTAAACCCCAAACTGATTGATATAATGCATTTTTATGACTTGCATGGAAAACTTGAAGTATTGGAAAAGAATATATGTCCAGAATGGGGAAACGGTTGACCTCGCTTGAAAAGAATTAAATGAGACCCCTTTGGAATGAGATCAGGAGAAACTGAAGGATCTTAAAATGTTCAAAGTTCAAACCAAACAGGCATACCAATTCTGAACACACAAAGCATGTCAATAACATCCTTGAACAGGCTAAAAGAGATTTCAATCAGAGGAGAAATGAATTGTTGGCGCACAAATAAACCATTTTGACTTTATTGTCTCAAAAATAGAATTACATCCACAGCAAATAAAGAGGTGATAATTTGACTGTGGACTTGGCTGAGGCATTCTTTGCAGAGTTAAAGAATGGGCGTAGGAAAAAAATGCAGGCTCTGAGTTATGATAGCTCCAGGATGTTTAAATCCTGCTAATCCTACTTGTCACATGTACTTGCTTTTGTTTGGGTTAAGCCTTTATAACTTTATAATAAGATGTGTGTAATTCTGGGAAAAAAATACAAAGTAATCTGTACAACATTTAATAAGATATTTGCTAGAAGTTTCTGATGTTAAGTATTTCTTGTAAAGAAATTGTAAAGGAGGAGTTCCTCAGGGTGGTGAACTCGGCCCAACCATCTTCAGCTGCTTCATCAATGACCTTCCTTCCATCATAAGGTCAGAAGTGGGGATGTTCGCTGATGATTGCACAATGTTCGGCACCATTCGCGACTCCTCAGACACTGAAGCAGTCCATGCCCAAATGCAGCAAGACCTGGACAATATCCAGAATTGGGCTGACAAGTGGAAAGTAACATTCACACCACACAACTGTCAGGTAATGACCATCTCCAACAAGAGAGAATCTAACCATGGCCCCTTGACATTCAATGGCATTACAATCACTGAATCCCCCATTATCGATATCCAATGGGGGTTGCCATTGATCAGAAACTGAACTGGACCAGCTATATAAATACTGAGGTTACAAGAGCAGGTCAGAGGCTAGGAATCCTGCAGCGAGTAATTCACCTCCTGACCATCCAAAGCCTTTCCACCATCTACAAGGTACAAGTCAGGAGAGTGATGGAATACTCCCAACTTGCCTAGTTGAATGCAGCTTAAACAGCTATCAAGAAGCTCGACACCATCCAGGACAAAGCAGCCTGCTTGATTAGCAGCCCATCCACAAACATTAATTCCCCCTACCACCAACGAACAGTGACAGCATGAATCACATGAGATAGATGTGAAATAACAGGCAAATTGTGATCGTAAACACCACACTGCACAATAAATGGCAGATGTGATGAAGACAGATCCCATTGATTTCTCAGCAACCCACCCTGACATCAATGTTCACTGTGAGTTACACAATCTCATTAAAATTCTCTGCCCCTTATAAGGGATTTCCAGTCTTCACCTTCAAAGAATTCCCTCCAAAAGTCATTCTGACTCTGACTCAGACAGCCTCAATAGCTGCTCACCTCCCGAGGATTCGACCTCGTCTTCAGAAACCATGTTCCCCTAGTTTACTGAGCTCACCAAGTCTCCTTACACAGCACCTTCCAAACCCATAACTGTTACTATCGAGAAGGAAAAGGGCAGCAGACACATGGGAATACTACCACCTGCAAGTTCCCTCCAACCCACATACCACCCTGACTTGGAAATATATCGCCATTCTTTCACTGTCGCTGGATCAAGATCCTGGAACTCCCTCCCTAACAGCACTGTGGGTGTACATACACCACATGGACTGCCGCGGTTCAAGAAGGCAGCTCACCACTACCTTCTGAAGGGTAATTAGGGATGAACAATAAATGCTGGTCTAATCAGCAACGCCCACATCCCGTGAACAAATTAAAAAAAAAGACCACCAGGGAGAGAAACCACTGGAGAGAGTGGCAAAGAAAGAAGCTCCTAGCAGTAAAAATGCTGTGGTTGGCAGGCTGCAAGCAGTGAGGCTCAGAAGAAGCCCTGGACAGCTGAAAATGCAGAAGGAAGTTGGTGACTCTGTGCTGTGGGCTGTTGGGTAAAGGTAACCTTTTGGAGCAGTGGTGTTCTGCTCAGCATGGCTAAAGAGCTGAAGTTGTGTCTGTGAGTTGGTGCTGGAGTGCAGGCTCAGTAAACTAGGGGAACATGGTTTCTGAAGACGAGGTCGAATCCTTGGGAGGTGAGCAGCTATTGAGGCTGTCTGAGTCAGAGTCAGAATGACTTTTGGAGGGAATTCTTTGAAGGTGAAGACTGGAAATCCCTTATAAGGGGCAGAGAATTTTAATGAGATTGTGTAACTCACAGTGAACATTGATGTCAGGGTGGGTTGCTGAGAAATCAATGGGATCTGTCTTCATCACATCTGCCATTTATTGTGCAGTGTGGTGTTTACGATCACAATTTGCCTGTTATTTCACATCTATCTCATGTGATTCTGAATGCTAGAGTATAAGATAGATGCTGTAAACTGTTTTACTTTTCTTTAGGGTGGGGGGAGGCTTGTGTGGAGCATAGCAATGTGACTGGGTTAGTAAGGCCACAGCCCAGGCTAATGCTCTGGGGACACAGGTTCAACTCCCACCATGGCAGCTAGTGGAATTTAAATTCAATTAATAGCAATCTGGATATAAAGCTAGTCTTAGTATTGGTGACCACAAAACTATCATCAACTGATGTAAAAGCCCATCTGGTTCACTAATGTCCTTTAGAGAAGGAAATCTGCCATCCTTACCCAGTCTGGGCTACATGTGACTCCAGACCCACAGCAATGTGATTGACTCTGAAATGGCATAGCAAGCCACTTGGTTCAAGGGCAATTAGGAATGGGTAACAAATGCTGGCCTTGCCAGTGACACCCACATTCCATGAAAGAATTTTTACTCCTGCTCCTAATTCATATGTTTGTATCCTCAAAATGTGGTGGAAGCACAGTCTTTGAATATTTTTAAGGCAGAGATAGATAGGTTCTTGATTAACAAGGGGGTGAAAGCTTATCAGTGGGTAGGCAGGAATGTGGGGTTGAGGTTACATTCAGATCAGCCATGATCTTATTGAATGGTAGAGCAGGCTCGAGGGGCCGAATGGCCTACTCCTGCTCCTAATTCATATGTTTGTATGACTTGGTAAAGTAGAGTTTATTCAAAAGCCATGGAATCTTGTGGCTTTATTCTCTTGATCTCCTGCAGTCAGTCTGGAGTAGGTACACCTACAGTGCTGTTAGGAAGGTCATAGGAACATAGGAATTGCCAGATGATAAAAGAAAAAGGTCCATCTAGTTCACTTTGTACCATCCTGGTGGTTTCATGACATAACAATAATGGAGATATTGACTAGGAATACCAATCAATCTCTAACAATTAATCCACAACAGAAGCAGACATGAGGCAAAGAAACACCCACCCCAGTGGTAGAGAGCTTTGGGGTCTCATAGATCCAAAGGATAATGGGATATCTCACAAGCTTTTTTTTATATCAACCTGAGAGACTAGACTGGGCCTCGGTTGATGTCTCATCTGAAAGTTGGCACCTCTGACAGTGTTGCACTCCCTCAGTACTGCACTCATGTCATTTTGGATTATGTCTAGGAGCTACACTACCTGGCACATTAATAGTGCTGGAGCTATACTACATGATACAGCATTAATATTGGCTCTATACTACATGGCACAATAATAGATCGTAGAGCTATAGAAATTGGCATTGTATTACTCTTGGCAATATGCTACTTGGCACAGTATTGATCTTGGCACTGTGCTACTGTTATAGTTTACAGAACCAGTGCTCTGTAATTAAAAGTTAAAGTTAATTAAAGTAGCTGTATCACCCAATATGGAATCCAAGAATCGGATAAATGCTGTTCCCCCAGTACAGGAAAGCTAGGTCAGACAAGGGAAATATAGAGAAGGGAGAAAATATAATTCTACTATCTAACCTCACTCATCACCAACACTCTTATGTTGAAATAGAAGCAAAGCCTGTCCACCATCTACAAGGCACAAGTCAGGAATGTGATGGAATACTCACCACTTGTCTAGATGAGTACAGCTCCCACAACACTCAAGAAGCTTGGCACCATCCAGGACAAAGTAGCCCGCTTGATTGGCACCACATCCACAAACATTCACTCCCTCCACCACTGATGCATAGTAGCAGCAGTGTGTACTATCTATAAGATGCACCGCAGGAATTCACAAAGGCCCCTTAGACTGCACCTTCCAAACCCATGACCACTACCGTCTAGAAGGACAAGGGCAGCAGACACATGGGAACACCACCACCTGGAATTTCCCCTCCAAGTCACTCACCATCCTGACTTGGAAATATATCGCTGTTCCTTCACTGTCGCTGGGTCAAGATCCTGGAACTCCCTCCCTAACAGCACTGCGGGTGCATCTACACCACATGGACTGCAGCGGTTCAAGAAAGCAGCTCACCACTACCTTCTCAAGGGCAATTAGGGATGGGCAATAAACGCTGGCCCAGCCAGCAAAGCCCACATCCCGTGAATGAATAAAAAAAATCCAGGTTAAAGCGTAAGCTTGAGTGATGCCAACAACTGGTGCCAAAGTTGTTTCTTTCTCCAACATTAATATTATTCATCTTGAGGAGAAACTGAGTTGTGTAAGTATTTTAAAAATAATCCTAACTGACGGTAAAATGAATAAAGATAAGTAAATCAGCATTTAGCTTAAACAGCAGCTGAATATCAGTGAGAAGGAATTTCAAAAACCTTCAACTCCTACCTAGCTTTATACATGTAAGATTCTGCAGCTCAGAAATCACCTCTGTGGGGACCGCTCTTTCAGTAAGGAGCAGAAGCAAGGTTCATTCATTAGACCGTAAAATATTAAATCTTCTGCTAGTAGGAGATTTAGAATATTGAAAAATGCTATGCAGTTGCCTGGCTTTTATTTGTGGAAACTGGCAGTTGTGAGCAATTTTAATAAAGAAAAGATCACACTCATTGACCCCAAAAAGCCAACATCCCACTCTTTTTCCTATATTTAGTGCAGCAATTTTGGTAGATAGAAATATGTGCTCAGTGGTAGTGAACTGATGGCAGTGTTTCTGCACAACTACACTCTCGGGATACAATTTCAATGAACTGATCTGAGGAGGGAATGCCAGAAATGCTTAAATACCAATGCCATTATTCACACACTTACTAAGTGTACCAGGGAACTGTGAAAACTCTGTAGAGATTTGCACACAATATACAAAGGTGGTGTCGGGAGAGTGTGGATGTTCAGGTGGTGTTCTTTGGGTTAGTATCAGCTTTCCTGCTCTAGCGGTGAGGGATGAAAATTTGCAATGACAATTTGATTGGTAATAGTTCCAAAGTTTGACTGATATTTAGACTTTTTATAAATCAAACTGGCTGGTAACCTATGATGCTGCTCCTGTAGCGTTGGCCAATGTATTTATAAGGACAGGAGTGTTACACCATATAATGCACGATGTATTATTCTGCTGTGTGCCTTTTAAGGCTGCAAAGTTCAACTCTCATTAAGGAAAATATTTTCCTTAGGCAGGATCGAGGATGACTTGCTTCCATTCAGATTTGATGGGTTCTGAAATGGCTGAAAAGTCCAATGCACAATCAGCAAACTTTACCCTATGGGAGGTTGGTAGTGCTTGAAGGATTCGGTAGATGTTTTATTGGAGGTTTGTGCACTCCCTCTGACATCTCGGCTTCGCCTCTGTACATTCCTGATGAAGTCTCTCGATGCGTTCGGGGCCTCCCTGAATGAGCCTTCTCCATATTGGTTGGTCATAAACCAGGGTCTCCTTTGAGTCAGAGGGTATGTCTTGAGGGCTGTCTTGGAGACATCCTAAAGTGTTTCCGATGTCCTCCTAAAACCATTCTGACTTTCCATTCTTGCTACCAAAGTGGATAATTGCCCACTTGCTCACGTTATACCCCACCTGCCACCTTTTTGCCCAATTACTTAACCTGTCAATAAGCTGTTGCAGTCTCTTTGTATTCTCCACACAGCTTACTTTCCCTTCTAGCATTGTATCATTAGCAAACTTGGATACATTGCGCTTATTTTCCTTATAGTTATTCAAATAGGCTGCCAGTAGCTGAGAACCAAACACTGATCCTTGTGGCATTCCACTAATTATACCCTGCCATCCCAAAAATGATCTGTTTATTCCTAATCTCTGAAAACTAATCTTCAATCCATGTTAATTTTTACCCTAAATTCCATGAGCCCTCATCTTCTGTGACAGCTTATGGAAAGCCTTGTGAAAATCCAATTATAAATCCACTGGTTCTCTCTTCCTAATACTGCGAGCTACACCTTCAAAAAGCTCTAACAGATTTGCCAAACAATGGGGTTGCATTTATGATCTTCCAATCTACTGAGACTATTCTTGAATCTAAGGAATTTTGGAAGATCAAAATCAATGCAGCCCCTATCTCTCCAGCTATCTCTTTTACAATCCTAATGTGCAGGCCATCAGTTCCAAAGGATTTGTCAGCCTTTAGGCCCATTAATTTCTCCAGTACATATCTTTCACTAATATTCCTCACTCTCTTTGGACACAAAGTTTCCCATGTTTTCCAGAATTTTTTTTTTGCCTTCTCCAATGAAGACAGACACCAAACATTTTCTTAATACCTCTGCTATTTCCTTATTCCTCATTCTAATTTCTCCTGTCTCTGCCTCTAAAGAGCCACATTTGATTTGGATAATATCTTCCTTTTTACATTCTTATAGAAGCTCTTACGATCTGTTCTTACTGGTATATTCCTTGCTAGTTTACCCTCAGGCTCCACTATCTCCCTCTTTATGAATTATTTGGTCAACCTTTGCTGATTTTTACAACTCTCACAATCCACAGCCTTACTATTCTTTTTGTCAACATTGTAAGACCCCTCTTCTAATCTCATAGAATCCTTAACTTCTCTAGTTAGTCATGGTTGTTCAACTTTTTCAGCTGAGTTTTTATTCATCAAGGAAATGTATATTCATTGGGAATTGTGACTTATTTCTTTAGATGTTTGGCATTTCTTATCTACCATCATGGACGGATTTTCATGGAGGAGGCAGGAAGTTCGGTTTGGGAAAGTTCCTGACCTGATCGAGCTCTCTCCTCTAAAAGGGCCCCTGCCCACTTTTTTTTTGGTCCAGAGAGGCGGGGGGCAGGATGGAATCAGGCCCACTGCCTCTGGAGGCAGGTCAGAGTTGGCCACAGGGGTGTGCGACAGCCGAGGCGAGGCTCGTTGGAAAGACTGTGTTGGTTCTCTCGGACTTTGGCCCAGTTGTATTAAAGGGTGTTAGGCCCTCTAACCCTCACCCCTCACATCCCCTCACCGCCCATCCAACCCCATTACCCTCCATCCTTCCCATGTCACCTCCATGCATGCTTATCCCTCCATGCTCCCTCATATCCCTCATTCCCCCTGCATGCTCCCTTATATCCCTCGTGCCTCCTCATATTCCCCCATTCCCCCTTCATGCCCTCTCATATATCTATGTCACTTCTATGCCACCTCCATGTGTCCTCATATTCCCATGGTCCCTCTGTGCCCCTTCAATCTCCCCATGTCACCTACATGCCCCCTTACATTCCCCATGGTCCTTCTATGCTCCTCATATTCCCCATGTTATCTTCATGCTGCCTCATAATATCAATGCCCCCTCCATGTTCCCTCATTTTCCCCATACCACCTCATGCCTCCCCATGTATCTTCCAAAGCCACTCATCCACTATCCACTATGGGCAGGCCTCATAAGCCATGTCTTTGAAATAGAGATGAACAAAAATTAAACTTTTAACATGCTTATAAAGCTCTTACTCAAACACACTTGATATTGATAAAAACTCTTTTTCAGAAGACCCATTCAAAAAAGTTTAAACCCACTCAAGTGGCCAATCTGTTGTAAAACGAAGCATCTATTTCACTACCTTATAAGGAAATGGTGGCATAATGTTAATATCACTGGACTAGCAATCCAGAGGCCCAGTCTAATGCTCTGAGGACATGGCAGCTGGTGGAACTTAAATTCAATGAATAGAAATCTAGAATAGAAAGCTAATCACAGTAATGGTGGCCATGAAACTATCATCGATTATCATAAAAACCTATCTGGTTCGCTAATGTCCTTTAGGGAAGGAAATCTTCCACTTTCACCTGGTCTGGTGGCTCCAGATCCACAGCAATGTGGTTGACTCAACAGCCCTTAGTTCAAGGGCACTCAGGGATTGGCAGCATATGTTGGCCTTGCCAGCTTGCCAGCGAGACACTCTGGCCTTGCCACGTCCCATGAAGGAATGAAGAAAAATATAGCAAAGATAGATAATCCTTTCATAACCTCTTCAAACTGTCAATCAGAATGTGAACACAGCCCCTGCTGAGATAAGTGGTTCATGATCTTTTGAAACTCAGCCAAGCATTCATAATGGGCTCAGCTTATAATAAACCTTGGAACTCTAAACAATAGAGACTATTGAAATTGCAAAAAAACAGATGGCTGATGTTTTTTCCTCAGCTACAAATGGCCTGTCAATCAGTGCACTCCAGCAGTACGTGTCTGTTTCTTTACTTTAAGTGAAAGCTACAGATGGTTTTTTTTTTCAATCTTAAAGGGATGCAGTTTAAGTCACTTCAGATCATGATGCTTAAACACACCTGAAATCCACCCTCCTCAAGTGTTTATGCTTCCCCCATAAAATCATGGTTCCCGCACTGCGGGTTAAGGCCGTTGGAGCAATGAAAATTGGGTGTGTTTGTGCTCAGCAGTCAAATCAAATGGCCCTGCTGAGCTTGGGCTTCCCATCCGTGTGATTGACATCCCACCCCACTCCGTCTGCTGGCAAAAATGGGATCTGCTGGAAACAGATGTAGGTCTTCCACACCCAGGTTCTGCCTGCAATTTTTGAAGGTCTCTCGATTTGGCAAAAATACGGGCCCAAGTCTTTTAATCTGATTTTCCAATCCACCTCTGCTAACCTGCCTTTCATCACTCCATAATTGCCTACGTCTAAATTTAAAACTCCAGTTACAGGCTTAACCACATCACTTTCAAAATTAATATAAACTTCAATCATGTTAATGGACAACATGAAAGGCAAACTGATCAAATTCTGTTTAACAAATTGTTCTCCTTTTGTTTCAACTTTCTAACTGTTGTGTATCTGGGAAAAAATTGTTTCCTCAGTCAACGTCCTTCCACAACAGATTATCTGGTCAATCATTCGCTTGCTGTTTTTGAGGCATTGTTGTACACAGATTGGTTACTTCACTTACTAACATAACAAAAGTGACTGCACTTTAGTTAAAAAAATACTATTGGTTGCAAACCATTTTAAAATGCTGTAAAAATGCAAGTTCCTGCTAGATGTGCAATGCTCTAAATATCGAAAAAATATTTTTTCCTTTAGCTGTTGACTATGTTTCCCACACCCTGATCTAAACTTACAATACCAAAAGAAGGAATAGTACAATTAAACTGACTTTAATTGTGTTGGCTTGTTCTCACCTCTCATTCTTGGCACTAGGCTGACATTTATTTGCCCATCCCCAGTTACCCTGAGGTGGTGGTGAGCTTTCTTCTTGAGCCGTTGTTTGTTATAGTTGTTTGATAAAGCCGTATGGTTTGATCAGTCGTTTCAGGGGACAGTTTACTCATAACGCCTTTTTAATTTTCTGATTTTCTTTTGAGAATTCAATTTTTCATTTTAGGATTTGAGCTCACAATTATTAATTCAGGTTTCTGGTCCGCTATTCCATAATGTAACCACTAAGCCACCATAACATACTGTACCAGAGTGAAAGATTATTCTCAGTAATAATTTGACATTGGCAATTTATCAACACTTACTGTATGCTTTCATTAAAAACATTAAATATAATATTACCATTTTAATTTGTAGAAACTACAGATGTGTGCACACAAATGATGCTGGTGATTGTGGTTTTTTGGGGAATGTTTACTGTGATGTGTTATATATCAGGTCTTTGCACTGAACGGATGCTGTGAGATTGGTGGTGAAGGTGCTTTTGGACCAGATTCTATGCCTTCACGATTTACTGTGACAGGGAAGCAAATTTAGTGATGGAACGATTTTTCTTGGCTTCACTGGGTTTATGTTGGCAAACAGGAGCACAATAATCTGAACTCTCTTTCAGCTTCCATTGCTGCTATGAATGAATGGTCACAGGGTATCTCCACACACTAATGCTTTATGCTATGATATGAAAATGTTTGCCTCTAAAGTAATTCCTTAGATTTCTGCGCAACCTTTTCACATACATTATGGCCTGGATTTTTCAGTCGGGCCTGACATGCTGACGTGTAAAATGACACGCGATGACCTCGGGCATGTATCCTGATGTCATCATGCTGTCTCGCGATGTTTCGTTCGGCGGGAGCACACCAGTGTCGGCTGGGCGCCCGCCGATAACTGATAGGTCTATTAAGGCCATTAACGAATTAATTAGTGTAATTGTTTACGCTGCCCCCTGACGGTTGACGGGCAGGCGAAAAGGCCAAGCGGCCTTCACATACTTTAGGAAACCTCATCCACGGGCGGGATAAGGTTTCCTAAAGCTTTTATTAATGAATCTAAATTTTTTTCCGAAATATAAAAACATGTCCCATCTCATGTAATGCAGTCACATGAGGGGACATGTTTAATTAAACTTTCAATCCATTTATTTATTTTTTTTTACAATCGCTTCAATCACCCTCAGGGAGTTTGAAGCGCTCCTGCGCGAAAGAGTGCTGGGCCCGGCTCTCCCTCTTTCCCCCGCCCACACAGGTGGCGTTGAGCATTACGGCTCGTCCCTTACGCCTTAATTGGCCCGCCCGTGTAAAATGGCCGCACAGAGCCGATCGCGGGCGGCGGTTGAACTCATGACCGCCCGTGTCTGCTCCTGCTGAGCCCGCCCACCTACTGAAAAATTCAGGCCTATGTTGCAGCCTTTAATCTAAATGTGTTGAAATGATTTTGCAGTAATTGTTCAATTAGCCATAACGAAGATGACAATTCCAAAGTTAAGCTTTGGTTTTAACACTCTGGTGAGAGTTGTGTTGATATAAACATTTCCATGGCATTAGGAAGTATTGCTCATTGTCCTGGCCAATAATTGCATCCCAACCAACATCACTGAACCAGATTCTCATTCATTTATTTGATTGCTGTTTGTGGGACCTTGTTGGCTGCCCCAATTTCTACATTACAACAGTAACAAAGCTTCAAAAGCACTTTGAGAGGTCCTGAAGTGGTGAAAGGTGCTATATAAATGCAACCTTTCCCTTTTTTCCTTTATTCCAGGGACTTGAGTGCAAAATCAAGGTTGAGTATCTCACTGGCAGTACTGAGGAAGTGCTGCACTATTCGAGGCGCTGCCTTTCAGGTGAGACATTAAACCAGTGTGCCCTCTCACATGGGCATAAAGGATTCCTTGGCACTATTTTGAAGAAAGGCAGAGAAGTTATCCCCAGTGTCCTTTTATTTATCACTCAACCAACATCACTAAATGATTGTCTGGTCACTACCTCACCATTGTTTGTGGGAGCTTGCAGAAATTGCCTGCCATGATTCCTATGTTTCAATGCTTTAAAAATGCTTCACTGACTGTGAAGGATTTTGAAAATGTCCTCAAATGCTGAAAGTTGCTACATAAATGCAAGTTCTTTCTTTCTTGTCAAAGGGGACTTAAATCTGCGTTTGCATCCAAAGACAATATTTGCCCTGGTTAGGTTATTATGTAGTGACCCAGATTTCTGTCAATTACTGAATGGAGCTGTGTAGCCACTCAGGCTCTACAGAGGCAGTTACAGATTGAGTCTGTACTGGTTTGTGCTTACACCCTTGCCCCTTTTATTCTGCACGACCAACACTGTTGTCTTTTAATGTCTCCCATTTTACACCCTATTACACACCTTCCCTTTTGTTCTTTTTTCTACCCTCCCCCATTTCACCTGCTTAAAACCTATTACATTCTGATGAAAGGTCATTGACCTGAAACGTTAACTCTGTCTCCCTCTTCACAGATGTTGCCTGACCTGCTGAGTATTTCCAGTATTTTCTATTTTTATTTCAGATTTCCAGCATCCGCAGTATTTTGCTTTTGTATGGTTTATTATCACTAAGTTGATCATCAGGAAGAAGGAAGAAGCTCTCCGGATTGAGGATCAGACATTCTTCCTCCTTCCTTTGGGAGAAGCATCCTTATACTTCCTCCTGACATCTCGATTCTGACTTCATGGGGGTTATTAATTAATGGTTAATTCTAACTTGCCGGGTGGGAAACACAAGAGATTGGGAGGAATAGAGATTCTACATCCTGCACAACATTCACTTAAATGAAGAGCAAAATGGAATGAGGCGTAGAAGCTTTGTGGTCACCAATCCAGTATCCCGATGGGCCGGCTGGGTTAAAATTGCACCCATTGGGCAGAATTTCCTGCCTGTCAAGCGGGCGGTGTGGGAGTGGGCGTGGGCGTGGGCGTGGTTGGACACGGACCCGATCGGCGCCTCCGATCGGGTCCGCGCTGCCATTTTACATGGGAGGGCCAGTTAAGGCCCCCCAAGTGTGATGCGCACCCAGAAGTGCTGAGCACTCCCTGTGTGGGCGGGGCGGGGGGGGGTTGCCTGAGTTGGGAGTGCGCTCTATCTCACACGCACGTGAAAGAACACAGGAATCTCCATAAGACACGGAGCTGCCTCAGGAAGATTAATTTGAGTGTGAAGAACTGAAAAAAAAAATTTTTTTTAAATATTCGGACATGTCCCCTCATGTGAAACCGTCACATGAGCTGGGACGTGTGCATTAATTTCAATAAAAAAATGTTTTCAAAATTTAAAATCAATCATGAAACCTCATCCTGCCCACCTGGGCTCTTCGCCTGCCCCCCCAGCACCCTCCCACCCCCGCCAACCTTAAGGTTAACTATTTTAATTGACAGTTAGATGGTCTTAATAGTCCTTTGACAGTTCAGCGGGTGCGCAGCCGACTTGGGTGCACGCCCGGTGCTCTGAAAGTCTGAATGACGCGCGATGACATTGGGACGAATGCCTGACATCACCATATGTCATTTTACACCTCGGGGAGTGGGGGCTGTCCCGAACATTCAGCCCATTAACTTAATGTACAGTGATCTCCGGGCACAAGTAAACCCACATTTCATCATTTTTAAAAAATTCATTCATTCGTAGACGTCGCTGGCTAGACTAACATTTATTGCCCATCCCTAATTGCCCTTGGGAAGGTGGTGGTGAGCTGCGTCCTTGGAACTGCTGCAGTCCATTTCAGGGACAAGCTGGGCATACAGTGAAATGTGAAATAAAAGGAAATTGTTTCTCCTGGCAATGCCATGAATATGGGAATCAAAATTGCTCTCAGAAGCACAATTAGAAGTATTAAATGCATTAGAGTTTTGCAGTTGTTATGCTATAGGACGAGTAATCCAGAGGCCTAAACCAGTGACTTAGAGAATGTGAGTTTAAATCCCACCATTGCAGTTTGACGATTTGTATTTGGAAATATGAAGCTATTATCAGCAAAAGTAAACATAATATTCTGATGAAGAGTGATACAGACTCGAAACATTGACTCTGTCTTCCTCTCCGCAGATACTGTCGGACCTGCTGAGTTTTTCCAGCTATTTTTGTTTTTGTTTTGGATTTCCAGCATCCGCAGTACTTTGCTTCTATCTGAACATAAAGTTGTTGGACTGTCATTGTTGCAAATATCTAGTTCATGGCTCATGTGTTTTAGAATATAACTTTTAGCTTTAGGAATTAAAGTTATAGCTATAGAAAATGGGAGTCTGGTTGAGAAACTGATAAATGCAGCCCTGAAGTAAATACAATTAAAACAAGCTTGGAATCCATTACACTTAAAGGGTTGGGGTCATGTTGACTTACGAGGTTAAGAATTAGAAAGGTAAGATCACAAAACAGCAGTTGGGCTTACTTAGCCAAAGAACTGGAGACATGGGGAAGAGATTTTTCTGGTCGACGAGCGGGGGTGAGGGCGGGGGCGGGGGTGGGGCGCGCTCACCGACACGTAAATTGACACCCGGCGATGTTGGGCAGGCATCCCAACATCACCATGCGTCATTTAGATTGTCCATCCGGTGGATGGGCAACCACATCAACTGCGCACCCGCCGACCTGTCAAAGGCCTGTTAAGGCCATTAAGAAAGTAATTAAAGGTGTTAAGAAAGCTGCCTGTCCAACCTTAAGGTTGGCAGGGGGGGCAGGTGAAGAGCCCAGGCGGCCTTCGCATTTTTCATGAAACCTCATCCACGGGCGGGATGAGGTTTCATGAAGGGTTTATTAATGAAATAAAACTTTTTGAAAAAATGAACTCACATGTCCCAGCTCATGTGAGTTTCACATGAGGGGATATGTCCTTAAAATTTTTCTTCCTTTATTAAATTTTTCAGAACTTGAGGTGCCTCAGGGAGATTTCTGTACTCTTTTGTGCGCAGGCCCCAACTCAGTAAATCCCCCCGCCCGCATGGGGAGTGCTCAGTGCTTCCGGGTGTGCGTCACACTGGGCGGGCCTTAACTGGTCCGCCTACATAAAATGGCAGCGTGCACCCGATCGGTTTCCTGCTCACTCCTGTCCACCCCTGCACAACCACCCCCCTCAAATGGAGGGAAAATGCAGCTCACGACGTCTGCGTTCCTTCGATTAAGAGCAGCCCAGAGAAATGTTTTTGGTTTGGGAGTTAAATGTACATTATTTTAAAAGCATTCAGTAAACCCTGAAGGGTTGTAAAATCCTATTCTTTTATCAGAATTTTAGAAGGAATTTTAAATGAAGAATACTTAACCTGAAGGTCTGTTCGAGGACATTTCAGAGCATGCTACAATGTCATGGAGATGGGTGGATCTTAGGGAGATTCTCTGGTTTCAATTTATCTGGCTGTTTGCTGAGAGAGTTAATTACAGCAGCTCACTGGGAGAAGATAGCCAAAGTAAATGACAGTTAGTAAGCCTGCACTGTAAGCAGAGAAAAAGCCAACTTCATTATTAGCCATGGGTAGGGTTTAATACCAGTTTTGATTGCATGAGGGAAAAGAAACTGGAAGATTGCCTAGTTTGAGGTTGGTGGAAAAATCTGCAGTGGTCCTCACAGAGTCTTGTGGGAAAAGAAAGCACCCAGTAGATTAGCTTGGAAGCACTGAGAAGGCAACCAGAACAAGGAACTGAGGCATCCACAGTCACGGGGTAGTAAATGAAAATTTTACATCAGAGTATAGCTGGAACAGAGGAGAATTAAAGTAGATCCCAGGGGACTTGGTATACTTATGGGTAGTTCCTCCAGAAGTAAATAACTTTAAGATATAAAGTATAAGAGGATTATTAGGGAAAGCAAGAAGTAAAACTGAGTGTATAACCATATTGTTCAGTTAGTAGAGTTTGTTTTGAGTCTTTTAAAAACAATAATGTCTGTTTTTTAAGGGAAAAGCATGAACTCTTGTGGCATAGTTTTATTGGTTAAAAAAAGGTATTCAGATTTCTCTTTAAATGTTAACAGCTCCTAATCAGATCATAATATCACTAAAAACCCAACAGGTTAATGTCCCCTGAGAAAGGGATCCTGACACCCTTACTCAGCTTGGCCTATAGGTAACTCCAGTCCCACACCAACATGGGTGACTCTTAACTGATCTTCTCTGGGCAAATGGGGATGTGTAAAAAATGTTGATTTTCACCAGTAACACCCACATCCCAAGATTGAACTGGGAAAGAAAATGAAGCACATAGACCAGTGGAAAATCTTGTCAAGGAACATTTCAATAGCCAAGGTCTCTTGAGTATTGAGCAAAAGGCAGGCAGCCAGGAATTGATAATCATGGACTAACTGCTGCCAGTTGACTTACTCTGTCCATGTTAATAACCTTTTTTATTGCTGAAGTTTAGCATTTTATTTGGAAGAGGTCAAGGAGTTTGCTACATTTGCTGAAATTATGATATCCTCAATGTTGTTGCTTTGGTTAGACTCTGCTCCCTCTGGTGTCTGGGATTTTAGTGTTGTGCTCATTTGATTTCAAATGTATTCCTACATTGTGTTTCTCAAGGGCATTACTTTTTAAGAAATGATTTGTACATTCCATTGTCTTGTCAGAAACTTTTTTCTGGGTTTTAAACTTCTATGGTCACACACATAAGTACTGCTAAGAGCTACAGTATTTTGAATAATAGCACAAGGCCTGCATAGTTAACATGGAGACATAACTACCGTGCTTCAGGATAGAGAACAAAATTACCTTTATCTATATGTCCTCACTCTTTGTAAAAGCTCATTGAGTTTCGATAGTATGTTTTGGGATGGTGAGGGAGTTAGCCCATCCATAATAAAGTGATAGCCTGCAAGATTCTGTAGGTGTCTCTCTCAGTTGGTGAAAGACAAGTGGTTATAGCTTGAGGGGCACCACTCTGCAGCAAGCATGGTTAACCAGGGATCTCTCCTGCTCTTACCATCTGCCATTGGCATGTTGGAAGGATTAACAAATTGTTTATCAACGTGTTTGGCTGCCTCATGAACGCTATTTCCGTGGTCACCAAGTCCTGGAGTGGAATTGAACTCAAGGTTTCTGGATCAGAGGTGGGGATTCTACATTACTGAATTAGACTTATGCATATTGATCAGTCAATAGTTGATGTCAAACTTGTGATAGAGCTGGTGTGGATCGCTTGGCAAACTTGTACTGATGGTATCCTATCATAGACCTTCCTTTTTGTTTTATTCCCAAAACCTCCCCTCATTCATCTGCTTAAACCTGTGGAATAAAATGCTCGCCTCATTAATGACCTTGGCCTGAATCTTCAGGTCGGCGTGTAGGGGTGGGCCCTGCTCATTGACATGTAAAATGATGCGCGGTGATATCGGGTCTGCAGTCCGACATCACTGCACCTCATTCCGATCTTCAGTTCGGCGGGAACACGCCGGAATCAGCTGCGCCATTAATGAATTAATTGAAGTATTTGTCTGGGCTGCCCATCCAACCTTAAGGTTGGATCAAACTAATCTCCCTGAGGCAGCTCTGTGCCTCAGGGAAATTTCTGAGCCCTGTTGCGCACATCATGCGTGAAAGACCACAGGCCCAGACTCTCCCTCCTCTCCTGCCCACATGTAAAATGGGTGCACACCCATGCACACCCGCTCCAGCCCCCACTCCCGCTCCCGCTTAGACCCCCCATGATGGGGAGAAAATTCTCCCCCATGAAACTTGTAGATTGTTGTAAAAGCCCATGTGGTTCACTAATACCCTTCAGGCTATCCTTCTGCTACCTGGTTTGCATGTGACTCCAGACCCACAGCCACATTGTTGGTTCTTATCTGCCCTCTGAATTGGCACAGCAAGGCCACTTGGTTGTATTGCAGAGCTGCAGAAATCTCTGTGGGTGTCTCCACACCACATGGACCGTTGCGTTTAAGGAAGATGGCTCACTGGGTAATTAGGGATGGGCAATAAATGCTGGAACTGTTCACATCCGCAGAACAAATTTTTAAAAATCCTGACTTTCCCCAGTTCTGATGAAAGACCATAAACCTAGAACATTGGGCAGGATTTCCCCATCCCGCCTGTGGTGGGTTTCCTGGTGGGCGGGTGTGGAGAATCCAGCGGCAGGCAAAAAATTGGATATCCAGTGGCGAAAAGCAGCTTGCAATTCTCCCGGTGGTGGGCATATGGCGGCTCAGTTATCCGGTCAGCTAGAGGCGTGAACCCAATTTGCATTCATTAACATGTCATGAATGCTCACCAGAGCCTTGTCATGCCTTACAGTCTTGCGGGAAATTACATCAGCCTCAAACCCAATTGAAAAATGGTGGTGTGCACAAGTCGGACCTCAGTTCGCTCGTGACTTCGAAGTGAGTGCAACATACAGAGCCTACCTGCCATTGCGCTGCACCGGTCTTGTTGAGATGAACGCCTCACAGCCTGGGGCTGTGAGGTTGGTCTGCTCCTGCTCTCTGCCTACATTGTCCCATTGCTGTGATACTCATATAGGCCTCCAATTTCAGAAACTAGCACTTCAAACTGGGGGTGGGCCATGAGGCAAGGGTGGGGTTGATGAACACAAGGGGGGCAATGGGGAGGGAAGGCTGTGCAATGGCAGTGAGGGGGAAGAGCGAACACGAGAGGGGCATTCCTGGGGTCACCCTCTAAACTCTTGTTGCCACCAGAGTGAGCAGAAGTCTGCTGAGAAGGAAAGGAGGAAGATCTCCTTGCGATGAAAGCCACTGAAAGCCAATGGCTTCGTTCGCACTGTTAAAGAGCTACTCAGAACTCAGTGGCTTCACATCACTATTGCTGCATCTCAAGAGTAACACATAAAAATGTAGAATTTGTGAATGCAGGCGATAGTGAAGAGGGCATAGCTGTATCATATATGGCATTATATCAGTGAAAGCCTGTCACCAGATGTGACATTGGTCAAAGGGCATCCACTCATTGACCATGAGCAGCTGATTGGTCATTAATATGCCACATCACAGATTGGAGCATAGAGCTAGGTTGGGTCACTCATCTCACTGAACCTTTAGCATCCCATGCAGGGCTCAAGTTGCTACATATCTGCAATGCCACATTGGTCACCTCGATGTGTGTGCTAGTGAGTCAGGGGGAAGGCAGCATCAGCCACTATGCAGGTATGGCAAGAAAAACTATGGATCCTTACAGTTTCCAAAGGTGTCATCTTCTGAGATTCACTTTCTTGTCCCTTGAATCATTAATGTCTTCAGTGCTTCCTTTCAGAAAGAGGGCAAAAGCAGATATGGATCCAAGGCTCAATGCTGCCTTTGTCAGGGTCCTAAGGAAATGGAAGAAGTGAAGGAGGGAGAGGCAACTCCATGTGCAGCTTCAGATGGAGAGACATGGTCAAGCGCAGCCAGACCCAGGACAGGAGGGTCAGGAGGAGAGACCCAGACAACTGGAGCAACTCACTTGACCTAGGGTTTATCATAGAAGAGTCTCCTATTTACAAATGAGTGACAGGCAATGCTGTGCACGTCTGCTCTTGTCCCAAGAATGCCACATTCTCCGTGAAGACCTGATGCCACGTGGAGTTGGAGGGTATCCCCTACCAGTGGCTTTGAAGGTGGCCGCAGCACTCAATTTCTTGGCCTCTGGTTCTTTCCAAGGATCAACAGGGCATCTCTCAGTCTGCAACACATCAATGCATAAAGGAGGTCACAGATGCCCTTTACAGGAAGGCCAATCATTATGTCAGGTTTGCTCTGGATGAAGACAGCCAGGCTGTGAGATTCACCAGCTTCACTGCCATCTCAGGCCTTGTAAGAGTGCAGCGTGCAGAAGACCCATGTGGCTATACAGGCTCCATGGTAGCAGGTCCTAATGTTCATAAACCACAAGGGCTACCATTTCATCAATGTACAACTGGTGTGTGATCACCAGAAGCACATACTGCACATTTGTGCACAGTATCCTGGGAGTTGCCATGATTTCTACATCCTGAGTCACTCCCAGGTGCCTGAGATTTTTGAGGTGTTATTACATCTGCAGGGATGGCTGCTTGGGGATAAGGAGGACCCACTGAAACGCTGGCTGATGACACCAGTGCATCACCCTCAGAGTCATTCCGAGGAGAGGTACAACACTGCTCACAGCTCCACATGGTCCCTTATAGATCAGACCATAGGGCTTCTGAAGATGCGCTTCAGATGCTTGGACCTCTCAGGTGGCTCACTACAATGTACTCCTGACAGGGTTCCCTGCATCATCTCAGTCGGTTGTGCCCTTCACAATCTGGCAATGCAAAGAGGTGAACCCCTGCCAGAAGATGAACTGGAGGAGGATGAGAGCTCATCGGAGGATGAAGATCCAGAGGCCCAGGAACCTCACGAGGCTGCTGAGGGTCAGTGTGAGTGTGATCATACCATGGAGGAAGGAAGACATGGGAGACATGCCCGTGATATGTTAATTGCTGACAGGTTCCAGGGAGAGTAAAGTTAAGTGAGGGAATATGGCCACATCCCTCCTAGCCCTCAATGTCATTTTCTTTCATCTCAGGGGATGTCCACCCACTTGCAGCGAGAATGGGTCCCACACTCACACTTGCATGTTCTGGCCTCATGAATCACCAGGCCATGATCTTTGCTTTGGTTCATGGGGCCCTGTGAGTGAGCTCACTCTGAGAATGAGAGTCCACTTAGGAACAAGAGCAATGTGAGAGAAAACTTGAAGCCTTCGCTGACATCCAATGATACAAACACAGCTGTGACTGAGATGTAGACATGCCTCAGGATCTCCTCCTCCCATGCATGTCCTTTCTTCTGCCACGACCACTGAGGAGACACAAATGCTGCTAGAATATAAATGCTGATGAGCTGCCCTCACCCAATGGTGTTCCTCGAGGAAGAAGGGTTAGGAACGCTTACATGACACACTTCCAATAAAGATTTAAACACACCTCCTTGACATCACACAAGGGTGCAGAGACTAGTTCAGCTCAGGATGACATCACAGGAATGTGAATCTCACAGTGGGACACTTTCACTGAGTGCGAGGTAGGCTAAACCTTGATAAAAGAGGATTCCAAAGTACAAAATCACAACCCCTTCAGTTGACCAAAACATTCACATAACCATCAAATGTATTAACAAAAGTGCAATGTATTTACATGCCTGGCACACTTGTGACCCAAAAGTGACATCAGTTTGACTTAACTTTCCTAACTCTAGCGTTACACCTGGGGGTGCAGCCCCGACACCCACAGCAGAGGTGGAGGCAGCCCGCTGACTGCTACATCCTGATGTCTGTGATGACCTAGGTGCATGTCCTCTGGTGGCCTGAGGCCTGGAGGGCCCCGGCCTGATAAGGGTCTCCTGCTCAGGGGCAGAAGCACCCCCGGTGGCCTGAGGAGCTGGAGTGGATGGGGTCACAGGCAGAGAGGGCTACGAGCAGCTACATACCCTTGGAATGTCCTCAGAGGAGGTCCCCAGGGTGTTTGGCTGACACTCCTCCTCCCTGTGGGTGCCTGAGGGCCCCGTCCTGACTCCTGCAGGAGATGGTGCACCTGGAGGGAGTCAAGGTGCCTCATCACTATGTCTCCTTCATCTTGGTGGTGCCCACCTGTGTCTGATGCCATGGAGTGCAGGGCCGAGTGTAAATCCGGTAAGACCTGCTGGACCAAGGTCCCCATGGTGGTCGCCAGCCTTCCCATGGTGACCTCGAGGCGCTCGCATGTTGGAGACATGACATCAGACAGAATGCGGACAGACTCCTCCATTGTTCTCTCTAGACTGCTGAGTGAATGTCGAGTCTCTACCTGATGTTCCACCGCTTGTCGTTGCATCTCCAGCATTGATTTGGCGGTCACTTCCAGCGGTTCATCACCTGAGCCGAACTGAGCAGGTGGCTGGTCTCCAGCAGCCCTCTGAGCACCGGAGACCTGGGCTGTCCCTGCCTCTGACAGCTGTGGGGACGTGTCAGTGAGGTGTTCTCCAGGAAGGGAGCCTGAGCATAATCTGGAACTAAGGCCCATCGACGTGTGTGTCACTGAGCTGGTGAAAGTGCTGTGATGGTTCTTCCAGAGCTGTGAGCTCGCAGTGATGCTGGACTGGCTTGGGGGGCTTCGACCTGCTTGTGCCTAGAAATAGAAAATGGAGTTTCAGTTAATGAGCATGAGCTAGTTAAGGCTGCATGTGACTCACTGTGAATGTCAGGATTTGAGGAAGTGACGGAGCTGTGATCCATATTAGGTTGGCAGGAGAGGCCAATCTCCCCTTCCCCATAGGAATGATCCCTGTCCCTCCCCCAGCCAGCTCGGCTGCAGCCTCCTCAAACTCACTGAGGGCGATGAGGTCGGCCGTCCCTCCCTGGTCTGCGCTCTCTCGTACCTGCTGTGTGCCAGCTTGGTCTGTATGAAGAAGAAAGAAAGGCAGGTGATGAGCAGGGATGGAGCAGAGGTTGGGTGAGGTGCATGTCCCCTGTGTGTGGTGAGACCTCCCCAGAAAGGCCAGAGGATGGAGTGTGAGCAACATGATAGATGGGATGGTGGCGATGGGAAAGTCTCGGTGAGAGAATCAGTGTTGGTATGTGTCCCGTGTGAGTGGTTGTGTGAGATCCCTGAAGAGAGTAGCCGTTTGAGTGCATGATGCCATGATGAGAGTTTGATATTAGAGGGAGTTGAAGGATGACTTACCCTGGTGGAGTGGATGAGATCATTCATCCTCTTCCTGCGCTGGATAGCATTTCGGGCGTGGGTACCAGCCGCACCGACCTGCTCTGTGACAGACTCCCAGGCCGGGGAGGTGGGGCTGCTGTGCTTCCTGCAGCCATCCCTGGGATAGAGCACTTGCCTTTGCCCCTGCACTGTTCTGACCAAGGCCTGGAGAGCCTGGTGTGTGAAGTGGGGCACTGCCACCTCCTTCAGGCTCTCGGCCTTCCTCTTCTGGCTGCCAGACTTCTCTGGTGGGCTGGAGAGAGTGAGATTATATGTTGGACTGACCTATAAACATGGTGCCCGGACCTTCAAACCCACCAGCTGAGAGCGGGCGGACAAATCAGCTCCCGACCCACCAGGCGATTCGGACCAATAGGCGCCTTTGCATAATTAATGAGCCTCCAAGCACAGAATCGGGCATGAGTTCTCACCATTCCGGACAGTGGGGTGAGTGGTTCTGAAACCGCCCACCACCACACTTAGTTTCATGAAGGGAAAATTTGGCCCATTGACTCTATTTCTCTCTCCACAGATGCAACCTGACCTGCTGAGTATTTCCAGCATTTTCCCTTCTTATTTCAGATTCCCAGCATCTGCAATATTTTGCTTTCGCAGTCCGGGAAGATCTCAGGTTTGAGTGTCAGTCTGTGTTGATCTCAAGGCCTGGGAAGTGAATCACTGGAGTTGTGTTTGTGTGTCTGCCTGTGAATCGGAGGTGAACGAGTTGAGGCCCACTCCAGACAGGTTTGACAAGTGGAGACTAGACTCTGGTCTCTAAATACTGGGTTTCCATCAAGAGCAGCACCTGTGTTCAGATGGAATGCTCAGTAGCTCGGAGGTAGTGTGCTCGACTCAGAGCCACAAGCGCTGTGCTTGAAGTCCCATTCAAGACAGTCCCGATGATCAGAGACCAGAGCGCCTTATCTGAATGACTTATAAATAGATGCGGGTGCCCCTCCCCATCATTAAGAATGGACTGTGATTCTTGCTGGAAGCTGGGTACATACAATATTATATTGGCAGTAATGCTCTTCACAGTGGAAAAACCTTTTGACAATCACAATCTGGAATCATGCATGAAGAATAACCATTTTGGCAAGTTTTTAAGAGAAATGAAATGTACATGTAATGTAACCCTAGCTTCAGAATAAGATATAGAAAAAATGGAAAAACATTATCAGAACATTTATAGGTCAAAACTGTGAAATAGGGAAATATGAGACCAACATACTGGTATATTATGTTTAAATCAGTGCAAAGCTTTAGTTAGATAGGTGTTCATCATATAAGTGGTTCATCCATCTCAGAGGATTGTGAGTTCAAACCGCATTCCAGGGTCTTGATCCCCTAAACCAAGCTGACACACACCATTGTTGGTGTCGTCATCAGCTGTCCCTTGATTCAATGGTCGTGAGTTTCTACCACGTGTCTTTCCGTGACTGAGCAGGATGATCCTCGACCTGCGGATCTTTGGGAACATGGGGCAGGATGTTCCACGAGGTACTGGGATCCGGAATTCAGGAGTTGCTTCTCTTTCTTTCCTTTCCTGCGCGCTCCCAACCTGCTCGAGCGTAAAATGACGCACAATGGCGTCGGGCGAGCGCCCCAGTGTCATCGCGCACTCGTGCGATGTTTCAGTCGGCCTGTGCGCAGGAGTTGACAGCATTCCCGCTGCCAAGGAAAAGGCCTATTAAGGCCATTAGCGATGTAATTGAATTAAATTTTTCACTGCCCATCCAACCTTGTGGCTGGCGGGCAGACAAAAAGGCCAAGCGGCCTTTGCGTTTTTTTCCGAAACCTCATCGACAGGCGGGATGAGGTTTCGATCTGTCATTTAAAAAAAAATTTTAAATTTCACCCTAAGTTCTAACATGTCCCTGCTCATGTGACAGGGTCACATGAGTGGGGACATGTTTTTTAACATCTTAAAAATCTTTATTTTTAATTTTCAAAACTCTTCATTGTCCCTGAAGCACCTCTGTGCCTCAGGGAGCTTTACCTGTGCACACTTGCGTGCATGCACAAATCTGCATGCTCACCCACCTTCCCCCCCCACCCCGCCACACAGGTAGCACTGGGAGCTGCCGCACCCGTTTCACGTTTTAATTGGCCAGCCAGTGTAGAATCACGGTCCAGCCCACATCGCAGGCAGCCATCGGCTTCCTGATTGCCCCCTCCGAGCCTGCCCGACAAGGGCAATATCCTGACCTATGAGAGGTCTAGATAGGGTAGACAGGAAAGACTTGTTTCCCTTAACTGAGAGGTCAATTACCAGGGGGCGTGGATTTAAAATGATTAAGAAGGATTTAAGGTGATTTAAGAAGGATTAACGGGGACATGAGGAAAAGCTTTTTCACTCAGAGGGTGGTGGGTGTCTGGAATTCATTGCCTAAGTTGGTGGTTGAGGCTGAAACGTTCAACTCATTTAAAAGGTACCTGCATCTACATCTGAAGCACTGTAACCTGCAAGCCTATGGACCCAATGCTGGAAAGTGGGATTAAAATGAGCGGCTATTTTTTTTTTTTTGCTTTTTGGCTGGCGCAGCCAGAATGGGCTAAATAGCCTCTTTCTGCACTGTAACTTTTCTATGGTTCTATAGTTCTATGGTAAATGCTTTGGTCAGACCGATGAATGCAATGAAAAGTTCCTGGTATTGTTCCCGACATTTTTTTTTGGTTTACCTGGCAACAAAGACCATGACAGAGGTTCCTCTAGAAGGCCTAAAGCCACACTGTAGGCAGACTTTACACCCTGCACATGCCCGATCCAAATGGGCTTCAAATTGCACACGATGATGTCAGAATGCTGGTCCGACTCAATCACCCACTCACAGGATATTTCACTCGGCGAGCATATGCAGGTGCTGGAACCACGTCTACCATTAATTAATGGGCTGCTTAGGGCCATTAACAGTCCAATTGATGACGATTTTTCCTTGCCCATGCCAATTCATGCTCGTCACACGGCTGCACAACTCTGAGGTGCAGAGGGATCTAGGTGTTCTAGTACATGAGTCACAAGAAGTTAGTATGCAGGTACAGCAAGTAATTAAGAAGGCTAAAGGATTGCTATCCTTTATTACGAGATGGATTGAACATTAAAAGTAAGGATGTTATAGCCAGTTATGCAGGGCATTGGTGAGACCGCACCTTGAATACTGTGCACAGTTTTGGTCTCCTTATTTAAAGAAAGATGTAAATGCACTGGGGACCTAAACGACCTTGACAAGGTGGGTGTTGAAAGGATGTTTCCTCTTGTGGGTGAGTCCAGAACTAGGGGGCACTGTTTTAAAATTAAGGGTTGCCCTTTTAGAACAGAGATGAGGAGAAATCTTTTCTTTCAGAGGGTTGTGCAACTTTGGAACTCCCTGCCTCAGAAGGTGGTGGAAGTGGGGTCATTAAAGGTAGATAGATTCTTATTGGGCAGGAAAATCAAAGGTTATCAGGTTTGGATAAGAATGTGGAAATCGAAACACAGAGAAGATCAACCTTGACCTTAATGAGTGACGGAACAGGCTCAAGGGGCCGAATGGTCTACTCCTGTTTCTATTTCTTATGTTCTTATGTTCTTAACCCCTCATTCTGTCCCTGGAGCTGCCTCTCCATGAGAGTCACCACTCTCTCAATAGAGGAGGCAGTGCACTCGGCCATGAGGGTTAATGCAGCGCTGATGCTCTGCATGGACTCCCCCATAACGGAGACCATGACACATATGCCATCATGTCGTGTAGGAAAAGTAGGAAATCTGCTGTCCTTACCTGGTCTAGCCGACATGTGACACCAAACCCAGCAATGTGGTTAACTCTTAACTGCCCTCTGAGCGAGGGCAATTAGGGATGGGCAATAAATGCTGGCCTAGCCAGCGATCCCACGGTCCCATGAATGAATTTTTAAAAAGTTAAAGTCATCACACTGTCACTGTACATGCCAGGCACCCTGGTGAGACAATGGGGATCTGCATCATGGTGCCATCGTCTTTCAATCATCAATGGGGACTCCAGGTTCAAGGCTCACATCAATGAAGACATACACAAGAATGTTTGCACCATTCAAAACGCTCACCTCTGTGCACTGTACTCTTATCGGTACCCCTGCCTCTCCACACCCGGTTGTACATGGAGCGTGCCGGCTCTCAAGCTCCAGGGCGTCTTGCTCGAACCTGCCGAGCAGCAGGAGGTTGGGCTGCTCTCCGTCTGTAATAGCCCTCCTGAAATAACAGAGGAACATTGATGAGTCCATTCTCTAATTGCAGTGCCATTGCAGCCTGGTCAACCCCAGATGAGGAACACCTCGCAGGGCTCATCCGAGTCGTGGCCTTTGAGCCACAAGGCACTCAGTCCAAGCAGCCAGCGCTCATCCCCTTGGCCAGGTCTGGCATCATTGATAGTTGGCACTCAGACTCTAGCACCCCTGAGGCTCACAGAGAAACAGCCACACCTTAACACTGCTGCACACTGACCCATGCCAACACGGTACTCACCATTCCTGAGTGCAGCAGGTCATTATAACGCTTCTGGCACTGCACCCATGTGCGCCACACCACATCATGGCTGCTCACCATTGTTGCCACCTCCTCCCCTGCCCTCTTGGTGATGTGCGGTGGCCTCCTCGTCCCATCTCTGGGGACAGGGGTGTCCCTCTTGGCAGCCGCCTCCTCCAGGAGGACAGCAAGACACTCGTCGGAAAAGCAGAAGGCCGAGTGCCCACCCAACCTACCCTCCCGCCTGCCGTATCCAGCCACACTCGACTCCATTGGGAAAGCTGAACACACATCGTTCCGTGGCAGCCTTCCAGGGCTTTTAAACTGGCTGCTGAGCCACAATTGGACATGGAGACTGACAGGCCCCTGACCCACCTGCCTCTTCCCGGCCAGTGCAGAGCCGCGTTTCACACTGGGTGGGCCTTAATTGGCCAGCATGATATTGTGGTCGGGGGTCGATTGCGGGTGACAGCCCATTTCCCGGCCACCCCCTGGCCTGCCCGCTGCTCCTGCCCACTGCACCTGCCCGCTGCACCTGCCCGCAGCTCCTGTACACTGCACCTGCCCACTGCACCTGCCTACTGCCCCTGCCCGCTGCTCCTGCCCGCTGCTCCTGCCCACTGCTCCTGCCTGCTGCTCCTGTACACTGCTCCTGCCCGCAGCTCCTGTCCACTGCTCCTGCCCGCAGCTCCTGTACACTGCTCCTGCCCACTGCTCCTGCCCGCAGCTCCTGTACACTGCTCCTGCCCGCAGCTCCTGTCCACTGCTCCTGCCCACTGCTCCTGTACACTGCTCCTGCCCACTGCTTCTGTCCACTGCTCCTGTACACTGCTCCTGTAAACTGCTCCTGCCCACTGCTTCTGTCCACTGCTTCTGTCCACTGCTCCTGCCCGCTGCTCCTATACACTGCTCCTGCCCGCAGCTCCTGTACACTGCTCCTGCCCGCAGCTCCTGTCCACTGCTCCTGCCCACTGCACCTGCCCGCTGCTCCTGCCCGCTACTCCTGCCCGCTGCTCCTGCCCGCAGCTCCTGTACACTGCACCTGCCCGCTGCTCCTGCCCGCAGCTCCTGTACACTGCACCTGCCCGCTGCTCCTGCCCGCAGCTCCTGTACACTGCACCTGCCCGCTGCTCCTGCCTGCTGCTCCTGCCCGCTGCTCCTGCCCGCAGCTCCTGTACACTGCTCCTGTCCACTGTTCCTGTACACTGCTCCTGTACACTGCTCCTGCCCGCTGTTCCTGTACACTGCACCTGCCCGCTACTCCTGCCCACAGCTCCTGTACACTGCTCCTGTCCACTGCTCCTGCCCACTGCTCCTGCCCACAGCTCCTGTACACTGCTCCTGTCCACTGCTCCTGCCCACTGCTCCTGTACACTGCTCCTGTCCACTGCTCCTGCCCACTGCTCCTGTACACTGCTCCTGTCCACTGCTCCTGTCCACTGCTCCTGCCCACTGCTCCTGCCTGCTGCATCTGCCCACAGCACCTGCCCACTGCTTCTGTTCACTGCTCCTGCCCACTGCTTCTGTCCACTGCTCCTGCCCACTGTTCCTGTACACTGCTCCTGCCCGCTGCTCCTGCCCACTGTTCCTGCCCACTGTTCCTGTACACTGCTCCTGCCCGCTGCTCCTGCCCGCTGTTCCTGCCCGCTGCTCCTGCCCACTGCTCCTGCCCACTGCTCCTGCCCGCTGCTCTTGCCCACTGCTCCTGCCCGCTGCTCCTGTCCACTGCTCCTGCCCGCAGCTCCTGCCCACTGCTCCTGCCTGCTGCTCCTGCCCACAGCTCCTGTACACTGCTCCTGCCCGCAGCTCCTGTTCACTGCACCTGCCCGCTGCTCCTGCCCGCAGCTCCTGTACACTGCACCTGCCCGCTGCTCCTGCCCGCAGCTCCTGTACACTGCACCTGCCCGCTGCTCCTGCCTGCTGCTCCTGCCCGCTGCTCCTGCCCGCAGCTCCTGTCCACTGTTCCTGTACACTGCTCCTGTACACTGCTCCTGCCCGCTGTTCCTGTCCACTGTTCCTGTACACTGCTCCTGCCCACTGCTCCTGCCCACTGCACCTGCCTACTGCCCCTGCCCGCTGCTCCTGTACACTGCTCCTGTACACTGCTCCTGTACACTGCTCCTGCCCGCTGCTCCTGCCCGCTGTTCCTGTACACTGCCCCTGCCCGCTGCTCCTGTACACTGCTCCTGCCCACTGCACCTGCCCACTGCTCCTGCCCACTGCTCCTGTACACTGCTCCTGTCCATTGCTCCTGCCCACTGCTCCTGTCCACTGCTCCTGCCCGCTGCTCCTGCCCACTGCTCCTGCCCACTGCTCCTGCCTGCTGCATCTGCCCACAGCACCTGCCCACTGCTCCTGCCCACTGCCCCTGCCCACTGCTTCTGTTCACTGCTCCTGCCCACTGCTTCTGTCCACTGCTCCTGCCCACTGTTCCTGTACAATGCTCCTGCCCGCTGCTCCTGCCCACTGCTCCTGCCCACTGTTCCTGTACACTGCTCCTGCCCG
This sequence comes from Carcharodon carcharias, assembly GCF_017639515.1. NCBI lineage: Eukaryota > Metazoa > Chordata > Chondrichthyes > Lamniformes > Lamnidae > Carcharodon > Carcharodon carcharias. Next base: position 100,930,969 of record NC_054484.1, on the reverse strand, counting down.
CTGCTCCTGCCCGCTGTTCCTGCCCGCTGCTCCTGCCCACTGCTCCTGCCCACTGCTCCTGTCCACTGCTCCTGCCCACTGCACCTGCCCACTGCTCCTGCCCGCTGCTCCTGCCCGCTGTTCCTGCCCGCTGCTCCTGCCCACTGCTCCTGCCCGCTGCTCCTGCCCACTGCTCCTGCCCGCTGCTCCTGTCCACTGCTCCTGCCCGCTGCTCCTGTACACTGCTCCTGCCCACTGCACCTGCCCACTGCTCCTGCCCGCTGCTCCTGCCCACTGTTCCTGTCCACTGCTCCTGCCCGCTGCTCCTGCCCGCTGCTCCTGCCCACTGCTCCTGCCCACTGCTCCTGCCTGCTGCTCCTGCCCACTGCTCCTGCCCGCTGCACCTGCCCACTGCTCCTGCCCACTGCTCCTGCCCACTGCTCCTGCCCGCTGCTCCTGCCCGCTGTTCCTGACCGCTGCTCCTGCCCAATGCTCCTGCCCACTGCTCCTGCCCGCTGCTCCTGCCCACTGCTCCTGCCCGCTGCTCCTGTCCACTGCTCCTGCCCACTGCACCTGCCCACTGCTCCTGCCCGCTGCTCCTGCCCACTGTTCCTGTCCACTGCTCCTGCCCGCTGCTCCTGCCTGCTGCTCCTGCCCACTGCTCCTGCCCACTGCTCCTGCCCGCTGCTCCTGCCCACTGCACCTGCCCACTGCTCCTGCCCACTGCTCCTGCCCACTGCTCCTGCCCACTGCTCCTGCCTGAAGACCTCAAAATCCTGCCCTGTGTCTCTGGGAGGATTTCCTCAGCCCACATGAAATAGGTGATTCAGGAGAATGCATGTCAGGACTTTCCCTGTTATGGACAAGAGGGAAACACCTCGATAGTTTCTACAGAATGATTTATTTCCCTTCTTGAAGATATTTACAAATGTCTTAATCCTGAAGTCGGGGGCGGGGGGAGTTCTTTTTTTTCCCCAATCCATCGGAACCCACCAAGTCAGAGTGGAAGCCAGTTATCCTTGATCCTGAGGGACAGCCTAAGAATAAAGTTATAATGAGACCATGCTGAGCTAACTTTGTCAGCAGGAAGACATGTTGGCTTTTCCCAGCAGTGAGTAATGAAGGAGTCAGGTGCCACCTTTCGGGTGAGATGTTAAACTGAGGCTTCATATGTCTTCTCAGGTGAATGTACAAGTTTCCACTGCACTATTCAAAGAAGAGCAGCGGAGTTCTTTTGCACTCCTTAAGGAGACACTTCTTCACTCAGATGGCTGTAAAGATTTGGAAATCTCTACCCCAGAAAGCTGTGGATGCTCAGTCATTGGGTTTATTCAAGACAAAGATTGTTAAGGTCCTAGGTACTAAGGGAAGTAAGATAGAGTTGAGGTAGAAGATCAGCAATGATTTTGTTAAATGGCAGAGCAGGATGAAGGGCCATATGGGCTACTCCTGCTCCTATTTCTTATGTTCTTATGCACATCCAACATTTATTCGCGAATCAACATCACTAAAACAAATGATTATCACGTTGCTGTTTGTGGAAGCTTGCTATGTGCATCATTGCTGCAGCATTGCTTTTATTAAGCAGAGCCTGCATTTCAACAATGCTTTATTGGTTGTAAAGTGCTTTGGGACATCCTGAAACCTTGAAAAGTACTATATAAATGCAAATGCTTTCTATCTACATCACCTTATTCCTTTGGAGATAAACTCTCTTTTCCAGTTTCTCATGTAACTTCTGCATTTCCTCTCTCATTTTCCTGTTGACGTCCAAGTCAGCAACACCAGTGACCCCATAAGATTAGAGATGTACTCATGCTGTAAATTTGCAATTATTGTGCGAATAGGAAGGAGTATAGCAGCAACTGTCCCAGTGCAAAGAACACAAAGCTAATCTCTCCCATTGTAGATCCAAAATTTCCAACTGCTGGCTGCGGCTCTGAAGTGGGAGACTCACCGCAACTTGGTCTAAGGTTATTGGCTCAACTCTTCTGTTTCTGTTGCTTTGAAATCAAAATTCAACACATGCGTCAGATGCATTATTTACATTTTGTTACCTACAGTGTGAAATTGACTCAGAGGGTACAAACAATGCAGCTCTGCATTCCATCAGGGTTACACTGACCCTAAGCTCAATGCATCCTCCACAAGGCAGAAAAAATAAATAAGCCTTTGCTGTTAAGTGAACCTGGATGTAATTAAGTTACAAAATTAGACTGACCTGTGAGGTTTTGAATTCCATTGAGTAAAATGGCAAATTTCAGCCCAGGGCTGATGTTTTTCTCCATTTACAAGTTGGTTGGCTATTGCACTGCTAATGTCAACAGTTAAGGTTTGGTCTTAAAAACAGTTGAAATGGATAAGGACGTGTTATTGATGACTCAGTGGTGGCATTCTCACCTCTGAGTCAGAAGCTTATGGGATCAAGTACCACTTCAGAGACCAGAACACAAAATCTAGATTGACACTCCGGTGCAATACCGAGGGAGTACTGTGCTGTCTGAGATGTTGTTCAGATCAAATGTTAAATTAAGATCCTGTTCTGCATCTCAGGTGAATGTAAAAGATTCCATGGCATTCTCCCCAGTTCCCCAGCCAATACTGATCCTCAACCAACACTACTAAAAACGGATTATCTGGTCATTATTATATTGATTTGTGGGATTTTGCTGTGTGCAAATTAACTACCGTGTTTCCTACCTTTTAACAGTGACTATGCCTCAATAGCACTTCATTGACTGAAAAACACATTGATGCATCCAGAGGTCAAGAAAGGTGCTATATAAATGCAAGTCTTTCTTTTTCTTTCCCATCATCAGAAACATGGAAAGAATTATATTTTAAATGGCAAGCTACTGACTACTGTGAGATTCCACAGATTGCTGCTAAGTTTCCCAATATATGTTTGTGGCTTTGCTGATGTTATAGGTTGTTATTTTTGTATCCTCACACTGTTCTCATGGGGAAGAACGTGAAGTAGTTTAAGGAACCACTGGCTAATTAACAGCCTGGCAGGTATTGTCCCCTTCCCTTTTAAATTTACCATTATCAACCCCTTCTTCAAAAAATGCACCTTCAAACACTTTCCTTGCATTTCTGATCTCAGTTTCCTCTCCAAAGTCCTTGAGTGTGATTTCTTAAATCTGTGACCATCTTTCCTACAACTCCATGCACAAATCCCTCAGATTTCTGTATCTCTCTCTCTCTTCTGTCATCCCCTGACTCAACTCTTCCAATGCTTCCATTCCCATTTTCCAGATTTTGTAAATTTCAACTCATTCAAAAGTCTGCAACCTTGTGTACTGTATCTGAATTTCAGAAGCAAATACTCAGCCAATTTCTAAGGAAAAATGCTTCACTTTTTCATAAATATCTCAACTAAAATAAGTGAAATCTCTTTTTAATTGGGCTTGATTGTTTCAGTACGTGTACTCGTCCCTGTATGTTACTTTTATTTACACTCCAAATTTTTCACAGGACATAAAATATAAGTGATCTAAGTATGGAAATTCAGTATTTCTATATATATATCTATATATATATACAAGAGCTGACCTGAACTTGCAGCACAGAAAAAGGACTTTCTGCCCATCTAGTATATGCTGGTGGATTTATATTTCATATGAGTCTTCTCAAACTATAACTACCTCTTCCCACCCTGCCCCTGTATCCCTCTACTCCCTTCTCCCTTGTGTATGCAATGTAATGAGGAGCCTGGTCCCATATTTCTTAGCACGTAAAGCTGTACTTTTATTAGGTGCAGTCTTTGTATAACTTGGTTGACCTCCTCCCACCCCAGGCCCCAATGTTCATCAGGCTAGTTTCCTGTTTAGATTGTGCTCAGTTTCCGTGTAAAGACTAAATCGAGCTGCGGTCACATTTTTAACTTTAAGCTAAGTCACCTCCTACACAAGTAAACAGGTCAACCACGAACTACCTCGATTCACAAAAGATTGACTTGCATTTGCCTTGTTCCATATATAACACCATTAGCAAAGAAGCAAGGACAGTTGACCAAAGAATCAGTTTTTTTCTGAAGCAAGTTACAGGTGAAAGATATTCTTTGTGCCAAGTATTTTTAAAGTGAATTTTTAAAGAGGTTTCCAACGTGTATACAAGTCACTTATAAATCTGAAATGTTCACGGCCTTTTTCTTCATCTTAACATTTGGGCTGAGACGTTTGTTTTGTTGATTACCATGACAAATTAAAACAGCGGCAGTATATTTTATTCTGTGGTGACTTTGCCACTTCCCCTCCTCCCCCCATTTAGAATCTTTTGCAAAGTATATCGGTTTGCAGTCAGTAATAAATCATCATGTTTAAAATCTAATTGAGTCCAGTTAGGGGCCACATTCCTGAAGCTTGCGATCATTTCTACACACTTGAGATTGGAGGCAAAGCATGATCACAGAACCTTCTTATTAACCAATGCAGATCCCTTCAATCCAAAACCATCGTACAAAAAGAAAGATAGACTTGCATTTAGAAAGCACTTCGTAGCCAATTCATTTCTTTACAGCCAGTCAATTTTTGAAGTGCATTTACTTTTATAATCTAGGAAACATGGTAGCCAGTTTACACACAGCCTAATCCCATAAACAGCAACATGGTAAAGCCCAGATAATCTGCTTTAGTGATGTTGGTTAAGGGATAATGCCCAGAGCACTGGGGAGAACTCGCTACTCCTCTTTGAAATAGCGTGTTGGTATTTTTTACACTCTGAGAGGGCTATATTGGGGTCTCAGTTTAATTTCTGACCCAAGAGACAGCACCTCTGACAATGCAGCACTCTCTGGGTTCCACGCTGCTGTGTCAGCCTTAATTGTGTGCTCAAGTCTCTGAAATGGGCCTATGATCTTGCAACCTCCTGACCCAGGAATAAATGTGCTACCACTGACACTATGCTTTACACTGAGGATGGCATATTGTTGAGACTATTGGTAGAAATTAATGTAAATAAAATAAACCAAGAAGCGTTGGAGCTCTAATTTGTGAAAATACATGAATTAACATCTTTTTCTTTCATTTTGGGATGTGGCAAGGGCAGCATTTATAGCCCAGTAGTTTCCCTGAAAGCTTGTCATAACTAGATAGCTTTATAGTCAGGTCAGGGAATTAAGAATCAACTATAATAAAAGCAGAAAATGCTGGCAAAAGTCAGGAGGTCCGGCAGCATCTATGGAGAGAGAAAAACATCTGCAGCATTTTGCTTTTATTTAAGAATCAACTATGTTGGTGTGAATCCTAGAGTCATTGGTTGGACAGACCTTGTATGAATGAATGTCATTTTACCTTCGCCAAAGGACATTACTGAACCAGTTAGGGTTTTGCAACAATCTGTCAGCTTCATAATCACTTTTGCTAACACCAGCTTTTTAATTTCCTGATTTTTTTTTTAACAGAATTCAAATTCTCAAGCTGTCATGGTGGGGTATGAACTTTAGTTTGCTGGGATACCCGAACAATCTCATCATCCTATTTGGACTCTGACCTGAGCTGAAGATTCCATATTCCCTGCTTCACAAAAGCCGCCTACTTCCACCTCTGTAATATTGCTTATCTCTGCCCCTACATCAGCCCATCTGCCGCTGAAATCTTCATTCATGCTTTTTTTTAACCGAAGGATTTGATTATTCCAATGTTCTTCTGACTAGCCTCCCATCTTCCACCCTCCATCAGCTTGAGTCCATCCAAACCTCTGCTGCACATATCCTAAACTGCATCAAGTCCTGTTCACCCATCGTTCCCCTCCTTCCCCTCCCACCCTACCCAGTGCTTGTTGACCTGCATTGGCTCCCAGTAACCCAATACTTTGATTTCAAAAACTCTCATCCTGTGTTACTGATATGATCTCTTTACTCCCCATCTCTGTAACCTCTGCCAGCCCAACAACTCTCTGAGATCCCTGAGTCCCTCCAAATCTCACCCCTTGTGTACCCCTCCCTTCACTCCAACACTTCAGTCTTCCTGGCCCTAAGATTCCTTCCTTAACTTCTTCACCTTGCTCTGTTGCCCTTTATGATACCCCTTTAAACTCACTTCTTTGACCAAGTTTTGGACATGACCTAATGGTTCCTCCTTTGGCTTGATGTCAATTTTTGTCTGACGATGTTCCTTTGAAGTCCGTTGGGCCATTCTCCAATGTTAAAGGCTCTATAAAACAAGTTGGTGTTGTTAGTTATTGTTTGTATATATTATATTCTCAGGGTCTTGCTAAGCATCAGTTCTTTTATTTAATAAAAGCCCTTCCGCTCTTTCTTTTTACCAAAGAGTTTTGGCCTGCAAGTATTGATCTGATGGTGTGACATTTTCCAGCCTTCACAGAAATCCAGAAAGCTTGATGAACATCCCACACCATCTCCATTGGACACTCCTATGTTTAAAAATAAGTTATTAATCTTAGATATGCAGACTTGTGATTATCGGAAACTTGTCTTTTGCTGGTGAAGACAGGACAGGAAAATATCGGTTAAAAAAACCTGAACCGTAACCACAATGGTGAGTTGATGAGCAGGTGACAATGGTGGAATAAAAGGGCACAGCCTTATCCAGTTGGGATCAGTTGTTATTTCTCTAGTGTTCTGGGCCTGTTGGAAACATCCGTTCAGGGACCTTGGAAGACCCCGGTTAAATTGTTCCAGGGATTATCACTATGTATGGATTCCTGCCTCTGTTTACATGAAGTGCCTGCACCTGTTTATGCAATCTTGGAAGGCATCCAGATACTAGCCCTTGGTAACGTAATCCTTAGCTTGTTAAAAAAAAAATGAACAAGATAAACTCGCAGTTTATGTTTGTTAACTTGTAACATCATTAATTCTCCTGCTGACATGTTGCTGCCGAATTGGCCAGCAGCAGCAAGCACACACAATGTACTGCCAAGTGAGATAATCTGTGAAATAATTAAGCCTTTTGTATAGCACTTAGCATTAATGGCACATGCAGATTTCATCCAGGGACACTCTATTCAGTGTCAGTCTGGTGCAAGGGTGCAGACACTTTACAACACAAAAACGGAAAGAAGGAACAATAACACTTTTCATGCCCCCAAAGGTCTTTATAGCCAATGCAGTCCTTTTGAATGGAACCCACTGTCATAATGCAGGAAATAAAGTAGACAATTTGCACAAAGCAAGCACTCACAAACAGAAAACCAGGAAAAACTCCACAGTTCTGTTTCAAAATCCTGCTGGAATCTCTTATGTCCATCTGCAGCGAGAATCTGGGCATAAATTCAATAATCATACTGCACCTCTGACAGTGCAGCACTCTCTCAGTATTGTGCCAGCGTGTCAGCCTAGATTTTGTGTTCAGGTTTCTGGAGTGAGGCTTGAATCCACAACTTTCTGACTTAGACATCCAGTGAGACACAGGTGATGGTAAAAGGAGATTTTGTACCAAGTGTTAAACAAGAAGAAGAACAACAACTTGCTTCTATATAGTGCCTTTGTTCAAATTCTTTCACAGGACATGGACATTGCTGGCTAGGCCAGCATTTTTATTGCCCATCTCTAATTACTCTTGAGAAGGTGGTGTGAGTCTCTTTCTTGAACCATTGCAGTCCATGTGGTGTAGGTACACCCACACTGATGATGATGGTGACCAAGTGATAGTGAAGGAACGGCAATATAGTTCCAAGTCAGGATGGTGAGTGACCTGGAGGGGACCCTGCAGGTTGTGGTGTTCCCATGCACCTGTTGTTCTTATCCTTCCAGGTGGTAGAGGTCGAGGGTTTGGAAAGTGCCATTGAAAGACATAGTAAAACATCCCAAGGTGCCTCACAGGAGTATCATTAAACAAAATTTGATATTGAGCCGCATAAGGAGATACTTGGCCAGATTGCCAAAGCTTGGTCAAAGAGGTAGGTTTTAAGGATCATCTACAGGGAGAAGATAGAGTGGTTTAGGAAGGAATTTCCAGAGCTTAGGGCCTTGGCAGCTGAAGGCACAGTTGCCAATGATGGACAATTACAAATGGGATGCACAGAATTGGAGGAGCACAGAGATCTTAGAGGACTGGAGGAGATTACTAAGATAGAGAGGGGCAAGGTCATGAAGAGAATTGAAAATAATGATAAGAATTTTAAAAGCAAGCCAATAAATGACTGGGAGCCAATGTAGGTCAGTGAGTAAAGGGGTGATGGTTGAATGGGATTGATCTGAGTTAAGATGTGAGCAGCAGAGTTTTTAATGAGCTTAAGTTTATGTAGGATGGAAGATGGGATGTTAGCCAGGAAAGCATTGGAGGGAGTGTAGAGGTACCAAATGCATGGATGAGCATTTCACTGGCAGATAAGGTGAGGCAGGGTAGAAGTTTTATGATATTAGGGAAGCAACATCACATAATTCTTGGTTTGCATTCCTTCAGGAAATCAGTTCCAGGCCTCATTGCATCCTTAGACCAAACATGGACAAAAAGAGCTGAATTCCCAGCTGAACCAAAGAGGGACTAACTCTTCTACAGCACCTTCCAAACCCACGACCACTACCATCTAGAAGGACAAGGGCAGCAGAAAGATGGGAACACCACCAACTGGAAGTTCCCCTCCAAGTCACTCATCATCCTGACTTGGAAATATATCGCTATTTCTTCACTGTCGCTGGATCAAAATCCTGGAGTTCCCTTCCGAACAGCAGTGTGTTTGTACCTACATCACATGGATTGCAATGGTTCAAGAAGGCAATTCACCACCACCTTCTCAAGGGTAACTAGGGATGGGCAATAAATACTGGCCCAGCCAGCGAAGCCCATGTCCCATGAACGAATAAAAAAAAAATTGCTTCATCCCTCCAGCGTAAGGTCAGAAGTGGGGATGTTTGTTAATGATTGTACAGTATTGTTACATTCACAACTCCTCAGATACTGAAGCAGTCCACGCCCGCATGCAGCAGGATCTGGACAACATCTAGGCTTGGGCTGAAAAGTGGCAAGGAACAATTTTGCTACATAATTTCCAAGCAATGATCATCTCCAACTATAAAGAGTCTAACCACCTCCTCTTGATGTTTAATAGCATAAACATTGCTGAATCCCCTGCCATCAATACCCCGGGGATCACCAATGACTACAAATTCAACTAGTTTTTATGAATTCAATTTTAACTCTGTGCAAGTGGTAGGTTTTGAATGAGTTAAAATCTCATTGATGAACCTCTTTTGCTGATCATCATAAAATCACATTATACTAATATTATAACCTGTAATTTCTGAGCTACTGGAATTGATTGTAGGTGCTAGGCATGGTTTACAGGTAGCACTATTGCCTCTAACTCATAAGGTTGTGCATTCAAACACCACCCCAGAGGTTTGAGCACAAAATGTAGGCTGACTCTCAGTGTAATACTGAGGGAGTGTTTTCAGATCAGACATTAAACTGAGGCCTTGTCTGCCTTCTCAGTTGGACTTAAAACATCCCAAGAAGATTGAGGGGTGTTTCGACCCACCCCCCGATGAGGCTCCCCAAAATTGTTGATCCAGGCAAGGCCCATCAATTTGTCACCGTCTGGCTGGGACACCCCCAAAGTGTTATGCCCTGGGTGAGGAGGGATGAACTAATTCCCTGTCTTTATTAAGCACCCCCCTCTGTTGGTCGCAACAAGATTTAATCTAAAAAGGATCCCTTTCGTGGATGCCTTTTTCCCAGACCCAATCGTGGTTTTTGAAGGCACCAATTTGATCAGACTTTCTTGAGTAAAAGGTAAGAGTAAGTTTATTAACTACTGAAGGGAAGAAAGGATAAAACACATGCATGTAGTCATATAGGTTAAGGATAAGAATTTAGCTTGAAGTATATACATATATATATATAAAATAAATATTATATATATAAAAAAGGTATATGAAACAGTCCTTGACTTGTGGGGAGTAGGTGAATGAACGTTGCAGCTATTGTGATTCGAGATTCCAGTAGAGTTGACTTTGGTAGGTGAATGGTTGGTTTCAAAGTTCCAGTAGTGTTGACTTCGGTAGATGAATAGTCAGTTTAGAGCTTCCAGTAGAGTTAACTTCAGTAGTCTAATAGTCGGGTTGGAGATTCCAGTAGAGTTGACTTCAGTAGAGGAATAATTGGTTTCAATGAGTTGACTCCAGCAGTCTAATTTTTGGTTTGGAGGTTCCAGTAGAGTTGACTTCGGTGGAGAGGAGAGAGATTGGGATACCTGCAAAATGGCGATTTGCAGGGGTACTGTGTGTGGCTGTTCCTTCTGAGTCAAACTTCCAGCACTTGCTATCTCAGAATACCCACCAACAGACAGACACTGGGACAGCTTTTCAACTCACTTTTAACCCCTTCTTTGTATATTCCAAGTGGGAAGCAAATTCAGAAATCTGTCTGGGCATCGCTCACAGGATTTCTTGATGACTTGATATTCATCTCCCATTACATCCTGTTGTCTCTACCAGAGAAAGCAATTAGCTTCTGCATGTCTATAGAAGTACCTTGCCTGGCAACAGGATGGGGTTCCATTACCTCTTAGGGAATCACCCTGCAGGATCCCAGCCCGTGGCTTGTGTGCGTTTTTTAAAAACTCAGGTCTTATTTTTTAAAAAGTCCAATATTTCCAGATGCAGTTTCCCTTTATGATCGCAACAGGGGTTTTCTGATTAAAGGATTCAATAGGATGGATAAAGAGAAACTGTTTCCTCAGTGGATAGATCCAGAACAAGGGGGCACGATCTGGAAACCAGAGCTGGGCCATTTATGGCTAAAATCTGGGAGCATTTTTTCACACAAAAGGCAGTGATAATCGGAAGCTGTCACGTTGCAGAAGGCTGTTGATGCTGGGGTGAATGGAAACGCTTAAGACAGGGATGGATAGAGTTTTGCGAGATAAATGTATCAAGGGCAATGGAGCAAAGTGGAATGGGATGGAATATGAAGTTCTAAGTTTATAAATTTGTAATTATAGTTATGATTACAAAGAGCTGCATGTAGATTAATTGTGAGCAACACAGACTGGTTCTTACAACCAAAGGATGTTTTGGACTCATTCTGAAATTGTCTGGCTGAGCAACGTTGAGATTGAAAGTCCAGATCCGAGAGTTCACATTGTGATTAAAAAAAAATGACAGTTACTGGGTTTTGTGATCCTGTGTGCAGCGAGTTCCCAATCTAGGCCACATTAATTGTGAGGGAGGCAGAATGGAAATAAAAGATGTAGCTGAACAAACAAGTCGTGCCAGCACCTTCTCGGGGCAGCTAGGAACGAGGCAATAAATGCCCGCTTTGCCAGTGATGCCCACGTGCCGAAAATGAATAAAAACATCGCTCCAGTGGGGTTCAAGGCAAGGCTGCTGTGCTTTAACCAATGGGAATAGATGTGAGAAGCTGCTCAGTGCTACAACTTGTAACAACTGGTTTAGTTTTAGTTAATATAAACTTTTATTGCTGGCAATGCCCAGGAAGCCAAGGGCAGCAATGGGCCGCAATCGGTGCTGGTGACCATGTTGTCCTCCATGGTCCCACTGTCTGAATGCCAGTAAAAGTAGAGGAAAGTCAAGAATGCTCAGCACTTGATGCGCAACATGCAGATTTATTGCAACAAACTGATTTGTTTCTTCTTGTCAGCAAAAATGGTGAATTTACATTACATCCACATACCAGAGCTCTGTGCAATCTGGTATCTTAAAAATGTTTGCACAGTTTATGCTGCAGCTAGATTGCAGACAGTTCACAGCTTCTTCTCACGTAAGTGGATTCAGGTTGTCCTGAAGTTTGAATAGCCTCAGCCAGCCCTAGTGTGGTTGTCTTTTGGAAACCTTTAATATTGTTTGAAGAGAGAGATCAGGCGAAAGGGTCATACATCATTTGTATTTTAAAGCGTTGTGTAAATGCAAGCTTTTTTCGATGCTGGTATGAACAAATAGCAAGGTGAAATATTTGGACGTATTTACATAATTGTGCTATGTGGCTGTAAGCAAATGATAAAACTTTGCTAACTACTTTCCCCTCTCTGCTGCAAAGTGCTAATTTATGCTGAAGATTGTTCCACAAGTGTTGGCTGACCTCTGGCACCTCCCCCAAAGTGGCTATCATCTTTAAGTATGCTTGGATGGTGAGTGTCAGCAGACTATCCAACTGTGTAGGGCAGCATAGTTGAGCTTGACTCTGCCCTTCCCCAATGTGCTTGTATTCATCTTTGCCTGTACATGACAGCAAATTGTGGGGAGCAGCACAAACTGATTTTTTTTTCAGTGCTCAGTCATGGGACTTGCCTGAGTGAGAAGATTTGTTGAAAATAAGAGTTTTAAGAGGTAAGGCTGGGTAAATGGAGTTGAGATGAAGATAAGTCTTGATCTAATTAAATAACAAAGCAGGCTCAAGGGGCTGAATGGCCTATGTTCTTAGGAGTGCAAAGACTATTTGTACCTTTGGCTGTGCTAAACTACCTTGGCACATATGGGATTAAAAAAGGGCCTTTTTGTGGTAAAATGGGTTAATGGTTATGGTAATGAGATAGAGATGTGTATAATGAGGTAGCAGTGACATCAGCAGTCATGTGCTAGAGACTCTGGGCTGAATCTTACCTATGTTGGGCGGGCTGGGAGGGGACGGGCGTGGAGCCGATCGCCGCTTGCGATTGGCTGCATGCCACCATTTTACGTGGGCAGGGCCCAATTAAGGCCCACCCAGCGCAAGCGCAAAAGAGCGCAGCAATCTCCCTGAGCCACGGAGCTGCCCCAGGGAGATTAAATTGATAATAAAGATTTTTAATAAAGAAAGTAAAAAATTATTTAAACATGTCTCATCATGCGACAGTGTCAGATGAGCTGGGACATGTTTGTGAGTTTTGCAAAATTTAATTAATCATTTTACAAAACCTTCAGGAAACCTCATCCCGCCCGTGGATGAGGTTTCCTGAAAAACGGGAAGGCTGCTTGGGCTCTTCACCTGCCCGTCCACCAACCTTAAGGTTGGACGGGAAATGTTGCTAACAACTTTAATTGCTTTTTTAAAGGCCTTAATAGGCTGTTGACAGTTTGGTGGGTGCACAGTTGCCCGCCAAACAAAATATTGAAATGCCGCGCAATGACTCCAATGTCATCTCGCATTATTTTATGCGTTAATGTGTCGGGCCCACCCTGCACACCAATTGCAATAATCTACCCTCTGTAGAGAGGATGGAATAGCCTGCACACATGAGAGATGTGCTTACCTAGTAGCTTACCTTGTATATGGTGGATAGCGTAAATAAAGCAATTTTGACATAACGTACCTCAGTCAGACCTGAGTCACTCATGTGTAGATGGAAACCTATCCAGTATAGATTAGGCCATGAAATAACCCACAAAACAGTCTTGATCTGTGTAGATTAGTACTGCATTTAATACCTTTACCCTCAAAGCTATTTGGAAAGCTGACAAGGGAAGGCTCGGATGACAGAGGGCATAAGCATTGGAACTATCAGATTGATGCGATAACAACAACAATTTACATTTATATAGTGCATTTGATGTAGTAAAACACCCTAAGTCACTCCGCAGGAGTGTTAATGCGACACCCATGATAAGATATTAGGACAGGCAACCAAAGCTTTATCAAGGAAGTAGGTTTTAAGAAGCACTTTATAGGAGGAGAGAGGATTGGGAAGAGAATTCCAGAGCTTAGGGACTAGGCATCTGAACGCATGGCTGCCAAAGGTGGGGTAAAAGGAATTGGGCATGCACAAGGGGCTAGAATTTCTTGGAAGATTTGAAGAAGGAGAAGAAGTTATGAAGATATGTCGAGCACCCTTTTTCTAAGATTGGCATTAAGACATACTTTTGGGCATATTGAAGCCGTTCTGCTGTGCAGTTCCCTTTGTTGTGCATGATCTGGGAGCGGTTAAGGGATAGAATGATTCACACGGATGGAAAAACATCCTAAATCCCATTGCAAACATCCTTCACTTTGAGAGAAACCTCTTTAAAATATTTCCAATGAATAAAAAGAAAATTGAAGAGAGGAGCGGGAAGAAGAGAATTCTAGGCAAATGACAAATGCAGGCTGGAAAGAAGAAATTAAATTGAACTCTGAAAAGCATTTTGTGTCCTGAATTATAACACCTATGGAAGCCAACATAGAGAGTTAACGCTTGACAAAATTCTATACTAACAGGCAGCTGCACCTCCCAGGCAAGTGGAGCTTTGGTCAGGCACATTCCTAGAGATTGATGTCACCTCAAAATGAAATGTTCTCCAGATTGGTTGTTAACTTTTTGTGGGGAGTGTGGCCCTGCATTATATCAGCCCAGAAACTTCTTTGGTTTATTGGGTTTGGATGCGAGTAAAAACTGCATGCTTCACAACCACTGTTGATTTTAGAAATGTTTCTCAACAATGCAAAGACCGGGACTAATAATCAGAGAGTTTGAGTTCAAATCCTACAATAGCAGTTTGAGAATTTAAATTTAAAAAAAGTAAAGCCATGAATAAATTTATGGGACCGAATCTTCATCTCCAGATTGAAATTTCCCACAAATTCTCAACACTGACTGACGCGCTGGTTTGCCAGCATTGTTGACGCCTCCATGTGTACTCGGATCACTCCTGTTTAGTTATGACCAACCACCCGCAAGTGACAGATAGCCAATTAGGCATATTGAAGTGTCTATTTAAGGCCTCTCTTCCGCTGCTAACTCGAATTTTCAAGTCGGCAGGCCTGCCCCTGGGTTGTAACCCAGTCACTGGATGGAATCGGCCTCCTGGCATCTGACCGGGGTGGGGGGGTGGGGGGGACCAGCATGCCAGGTGGCTTTTTAAACCCCTGCCACTGCTCTAGCCTCCCCACCAGCCTCAACTTATAAATGACCACAGCTGCGGCCACAGGTCAGCCAATGACAGTCTGGCAGCTGTGGGCATGGCCAGCTTTTATTTAAGAAATGTTATAAACTTTGGGAGGGTGCCACCATCTTGAGGGACCGTCTCTCATTCTTAACTGCATCGGCAGCGCCCACCTCTGATGGTGGGGCTGCTGCTCTCTTAGTGCTGGAGGGCCTCCCATTGTCCTTCATTGGACCTTGAGAATGTTCCCTGGGTATTAAAGGGCCATCCCTTCCAAATTTGAATTGAGTGACTGATAATGACCTGATGAGGGGTTGGCACCCAGAAATGCTTTTGACCCTGGAACAAAAATTCTGTCCCTGGTATCCAGTGCTAGTAAGCATGAATCTGTCAGATTGTTGTAAAAACCCAACTGGTTCACTAATTTCCTTAGCCAGTCTGGACAATTTGTGACTCCACTCCAACGTGGTTCATTCTTAACTGCCCCTAACAAGCTACAGTAGTATCAGGACAACTAGGCTGGGCAAAAAGCTTTGGTCTTGCCATCAAAACCACATGCTGAGAAAGAAGATAAAATATATACTTCTGGTCACAGACATCACCCACAGACATGTGCTCGGCTTTACATGTACACTGATAATGCTCTCAATCGAGCCACCTCCATCTCCAATTGGACAGCAAACTCGGAGGCAGCCTGTTAATTGGCTGCCTCCATAAGACCGTGCTGACCACACGCCACTGACACAAGTGGAGTCAGGACCTGGAAATGGTCCCGATGCCCGAGAATTTTATGGTTCAGGTTTTCTGTCTCTAGCCGGGTGGCTTGAATCCTGAAACTTCCCGATTGGGCACACCCACCTCAGGAACAAGTGCTCGAACTGCACACATTTTGTTCTGGGGTAGGAGATGGGGCCGGGTATGGGATGAAGTCAGGCCCGCTGACCCCAGATGCAAATCAGAGGCAGCCACAGGGTCTGTTGAATGCCAAGGGGAGCTGTTTAAGAGGCCTGCCTCAGTTCTCTGGGACTTCATCTCAGTTGTTTTCTTATACTGCAGGCACTCAAGCCCTCACCCCTCACTTCCCCTCAACTCCCAGCCACTCCCCATGCTCTACATGCCAACCCATGCCAATGCATGCGCCCATCCATCCCCAATGGCCTAGCTCATACCCTTCATGCCGACCCATGGCTCCCAACCAGCCCCATGGCCTCTTATAGCCCCTATGCCAACTTAGTACTAACTCATGTCAAATCACGATCCCTACCCACCACCCTTTGCCCTTATACCTTCCGTGCCAATTCACCTAGTATCCATCATAGGCAGACCTCAAGAGCTATGCTGTGAAACAAAATAAAGCTCTAGATATATATTATAGACTTCACTATATAAAAAAGACTCCATTCATGAAAGCTCATTCAATACATTTAAATTCCCTCAAGTACTTAGTCCCATATAAAAGCAAACATTAGTATTCATAAACCCACATCAAAGACAGCTAAGCCTTCAATAACCTCTTGGAGTTGTCAATCAAACTGTGAACTATGGTCATCCACTGTGATGATGAAAGGCTGTGGAAAGAAGTCAAGCATTAATGATAGCATTTAGGGTTATGTCAACAAATAGCTTTTGAAACTACTGGAACAGGTTTTTTTTCAACTCTCACTGACACAGCAGGCAGTTTTCTTCAATTTTTAAAGAGCTGTACAGTTAATTAACTTGACAGCTTGACAGTTCTAGAGGCCTTATCTGCCCATTGAGGGCAATTATGACCATTCTAAAGATTCGTAACTCCCACGCTGTGGGACAAGTCCCTTGCCCCATCGAAAAGGAGGTCTGATTGAACTCAGCACTGAGTTCAAATGGCTTCCTGAGTTTGGGTTTCCTACATGTGAGAGGCAACTTAAGGCACAGTCACCAGTGCTGGTACAGGTAACATCAGAGATGTAAAAGATCCCAGAATTGGAGGAGTGCAGAAATCTTGAAAGCTTACGGAAAAGGAGGAGTTTACCGGGATGGGCAGGGCCATGGAGAGATTTGAAAACAAGGGTGAAGATTTTAATATAAAAGCAAAATACTGCAGATGCTGGAAATCTGAAATAAAAACAGAAAAAAAACTGGAAAAACTCAGCAGGTCTGACAGCATCTGTGGAGAGAGAAACAGAGTCAATGTTTTGAGTCCGTATGACTTTGCTTCAGAGCAGATTTTAAAGGTAATGGTGCAAATGGTGACCAGGGAATAGAACTTGTGGTAGGGACTAAAGACAATGGGCGAATCTTGTGCTCTCGCTGGTGGTGAGCTTGGAGGCAGGAAGGGCATGTCATTAGGCAGGATGGTGGTGGTGCCTCCACCAGAATTAAGTTCTAGACAATAAGGCCCATGGTTGACTCTTCTACCCCGCCAGCTATTAAGGCCCTTAGGTGGCCAATTAGTGACCACTTAAGGCCCTCTGGTTCACCTCGCCGGGACTGCTGCTCCTCCCTCAATGGAGTTTAAACCAGCGCTGCCAACTTTCCCGCACACTCCCCTCTCCTCTCCTCCCTCACACTGCCCTTCAGGCTAAGGAAGCAGGAGCAGGCAAGATGGTTGCAGCCAAGAGGACGAAAATGTCATTGGAGTCCATCAACTCAAGGCTCCAGCTGGTTATGAAAAGTGGCAAATATGTGTTGGGCTGCAAACAGACTTTGAAAATGATTCGTCAAGTCAAAGCCAAGCTGGTTATTCTTGACAACAAGTGTCCAGCCTTGAGGAAATCGGAGATTGAGTACTATGTTATGTTAGCCAAGACTGTTGTGCATCACTACAGTGGCAACAACATTGAACTAGGTACAGCTTGTGATAAATACTACAGAGTGTACACACTGGCGATCATTGATCCCAATGATTTTGACATCATCAGGAGCATGCCTGGGCAAATCAGTGAGAAATGAACAGCTGCAATTCTGAAATATTTTACAAATAAAATTATAAACCCAGCTTCAAGTGGGCCTGTCTCCATGAGATGTGCACCAAAACTAAAAACCATTTGGCTAGCTTGTCACCTCCCGGGGGAGGGTCTTCTTGATCAAAGGCACTCTGTGCCTCATCGAGGGACTTGACATCAGGAAAGAGGGAGGTGGGCTGCTGAAAGCTAACCTCTGTCCTTGCTGCTGACCCCCTACACCACTCCCAGAACCTCCAGCCTCGCAAACCCTCTCCCCTACACCCACTACCCACAACATTGCTTACCTGTAGCCTGGATTGTTCTGTGATCCTGGGGCTCCTGCAGCAGCTATCGCCTCCCCATGGCGCTGCTAAACACAAGAGCTGCCAGCCTTTGCTTGGCTAGTGGCTCCAATAAGAGAGACTTCTGTCCCTGGGGTCTAGATTCCAGGAGAAGACACACTGCCCTAATTGGCTTGTGTTCGGTGGCCTTCCCGAAAAGAGGCAGCATTGTCCCACAGCGTGGGAATTTTTTTGTGGAAATGAGAAAGGATCTAGGAATAGTGGATTGGGATAAGTTGTTTTCTGGCAAGGATGTGTTCAGTAAGTGGAAGGCATTCAAAGGCGAAATTTTGAGAGTGCAGAGTTTGCATATTCCTGTCAGGATTAAAGGCAAAGTTAACAGGCATAGGGAACCTTGGTTTTCAAGGGATATTGATGATCTAGTTAAGAAAAAGAGAGAGGTGTATGGCAGGTATAGGCAATAAGGAGCAAATGAGGTACTTGTAGAGTATAGAAAATGTAAGAAAATACTAAAGAAGGAAATCAGGAAGGCAAAAAGACGACATGAGGTTGCTTTGGCAGATAATGTGAAGGTAAACCCAAAGGGTTTCTACAAGTATATTAAGAGTAAAAGGATAGTAAGGGACACAATTGGTCCCCTTGAAGATCAGCGTGGTCAGGTCATCTATGTATGGAGCGTCATGAGATGGGGGAGATCTTAAACAGTTTTTTTGCATCAGTATTTACTCAGGAAACTGGCATAGTGTATAAGGAAGGAAGGGAAACAAGCAGTAGTGTCATGGAACATATAAGGATTAAAGAGGAAGAGGTGCTTGCTGCCTTACAGCGGATAAAGGTAGATAAATTTCCCCGGGCCTGACATGATATTCCCTCGGACCTTGAGGGAGACTAGTGTAGAAATTGCAGGGGCCCTGGCAGAAATATTTAAAATGTCCTTAGCCACGGGTGAGGTGCCAGAGGATTGGAGGGTAGCTCATGTTGTTCCGTTGTTTAAAAAAGGCTCCAAAAGTAAACCAGGTAATTACAGGCCAGTGAGCCTGACGTCAGTAGTAGGTAAATTATTGAAAGGTGTTCTGAGAGATCGAATATAGAATTATTTGGACAGCCAAGGGCTGATTAAGGATACTCAGCATGGCTTTGTGCGTGGTAGGTCATGTTTAACGAACCTTGTAGAGTTTTTCGAGAAGGTTACCAAGAAAGTAGATGAAGGAAAGGCTGTGGATGTTGTCTACATGGACTTTAGTAAAGCCTTTGACAAGGTCCCACATGGGAGGTTAGTTCAGAAGGTTCAGACACTTGGTATCCATGGAGAGGTTGTAAACTGGATTTGAAATTGGCTGTGTGGGAGAAGACAGAGAGTGGTAGTGGATGATTGCTTCTCAGACTGGAGGTCTGTGACTAGTGGTGTGCCTCAGGGATTTGTGCTGGGACCATTGTTGTTTGTTGTCTATATCAATAATTTGGATGATAATGTGGTGAATTGGATCAGCAAGTTTGCTGATGACAGTAAGATTGGAGGCATTGTGGTCAGCGAGGAAGGCTTTCAAAGCTTGCAGAGAGATCTGGACCAACTGGAAAAATGGGCCAGAAAATGGCAGATGGAATTTAATGTGGAAAAGTGTGAGATGTTGCATTTTGGAAGGACAAACCAAGGTAGGACATACACAGTAAATGGTAGGGCACTGAGGAGTGCGGAGTTACAAAGGGATCTGGGAGTTCAGATACATAATTCCCTGAAAGTGGCGTCACAGGTAGACAAGGTTGTAAAGAAAGCTTTTGGCATGCTGGCCTTCATAAATCAAAGTATTGAGTATAAGAAACAAAAACAGAATTACCTGGAAAAACTCAGCAGGTCTGGCAGCATCGGCAGAGAAGAAAAGAGTTGACGTTTCGAGTCCTCATGACCCTTCAACAGAACTGAGGTCATGAGGACTCGAAACATCAACTCTTTTCTTCTCCGCCGATGCTGCCAGACCTGCTGAGTTTTTCCAGGTAATTCTGTTTTTGTTTTAGATTTCCAGCATCCGCAGTTTTTTGTTTTTATCTATTGAGTATAGGAGTTGGGATGTTATGGTGAGATTGTATAAGACGTTGGTGAGGCCAACTTTGGAGTATTGTGTGCAGTTCTGGTCGCCTAACTACAGGAAGGATATCAGTAAGATTGAAAGCGTGCAGAGAAGATTTACTAGGATGTTGCCAGGTCTTAAGGAGTTGAGTTACAGAGAAAGATTAAACAGGTCAGGACTTTATTCCTTGGAGCGTAGAAGAACGAGGGGAGATTTGATAGAAGTTTACAAAACTATGAGGGGTATAGACAGAGTAAATGCGAGTAGGCTCTTTCTACTTAGATTAGGAGAGATAAACATGAGAGAACATGGCTTAAGGGTGAAAGGGGAAAGGTTTAGGGGGAACATTAGGGGGAATTTCTTCACTCAGAGAGTGACGAGAGTGTGGAATGAGCGACCATCTGACGTAGTAAATGTGGGCTCACTCTTAAGTTTTCAGAATAAATTGGATAGATACGTGGATGGGAGAGGTCTGGAGGGTTATGGACTAGGTGCAGGTCAATGGGACTAGAGGAATAATATTTCAGCACAGACTAGAAGGGCCAAATGGCCTGTTTTCTGTGCTGTAGTGTTCTATGGTTCTATGGTTCTATGGTCTTTCACTAGCTCTCCAGCCGGCAGGTGAGACCCGTGATGCCTCAACAAGATGCTGCCCAATGGTGTCAGTCTTCCCAAGATTTAGTTGAAAGAAGTATTAGCTCATCCAATACTTGATGTTGGATAAGCAGTGTAATAAATCATAAACAGTAGAAGGGTCAAGTAGGTAGAACTGAGTGTCGTCAGTGTACCTGTGGAACCCGATGCGTGTTCAGGTGTTGTTTCCGAAGGGCCTCATGTACATATGCGTATAGAAATAGAAGCAGGGCATGGCAAGGATAGGTCCTGGGGTACTCCAGAAGTAATGGCTTGGGCGTAGGAAGTGAAATCATTGCAGGTGATTCCCTGGCTACTATTTGATAGATAAGAATCGAACCAGGCAAGGGCCATTCTACCCAGCTGAAAAACAGAAGAGAGGCATTGGAGGAGAATGGTGTGATCAGCTGTGTCAAACGCTGCACATAGGTCAAGAAGAATGAGGAGGGGTAGGTTAACATAGTCACAGTCACAAAGAATATCATTTGTGACTTTGATAAGGGCCATATATTATGGTGGGAATGGAAACCTGACTGGAGGGAATCAAATATAGAATCTAACATACAAACTATACTAAATCAACTCCATCCTATAGTACTTATCATCATGTTTATGTTATTCTGAAACTGGTAGCATTTAAGAAAACAAAATTACCAAATAATCCCCAAAATAACCTTCAGATATACTTTAGGAGTGAGCTATGCAGAGAAATGAAACACATGCTTGTGATAGATTTTTTGGATTCTACACTAAAAGTGGAGGAGTCAATAAGCCTCCTTAATCAGGAAATGCCTGTTTCTGGTTGCCTACGTTCCCACAGGAATGTAGCAGCTGCTTGCCTGTACATTCAACATTTCAAATCGAAGCTTTGGGGTGGGAGGAGTGAAATTCACCCCTCCCTATTGATAATTTTACTGAAGTCATCATGAGTACAAAATGGTATTTCGCTCATCCTACTTACAAAGACTTTCCAGTACAATTGTTAACAGCAGGAATTTTGCTCTATAGATAATGAACTATTTGCGACACATTCTGCTAACTGCTGAGGTGGGGGATTGCGAGGAGAGTTTTCCTCCATTCACTATTTGTAGCATGGCCTCAAGCACGGATTTGAGGAATTTGATCTCCTGGTATAGGACGTTGGGAATTCAGATGCACAGGGCAGCGCGATTTTTCTTTACTCCCAAATTCCCGATAACTGTCTCTGTGATCCAAAGTACCGTTATTCTATACGCGTCAAGAAAATGTTTAGGATTTTGCTACAAAGAGTGAATCTTTCCCCCAGCCTTCATTCCTTGCCTCAACCACACATCTTTTTGAGGGGATTTTGTTATGGATTAACCCTGCCTCCTAAAACTCAGATTTTCCTTCAGTTTGTAAGACTGTTTGTAATCCTCATTTGGCTCCCTTCTCTAAGATTAATTGCTCTTTTTGACTTTTGTTCATATTTGGATGTTTTTTGACTACAAATGTTATGTGGTATTATTATTCACATATTAGTGATAGTGGGATGATCCAGATCTACCAGATTAATGGTTGGAAAATCCTTCACAAAATACATTTGCCACATGGATGAATAACAACACTTGCATTTATATGGCACCTTTATTGTAGTAAAACATCTTAAGGTTCTTCACAGGAGCATTATGAAATAATATTTGATACTGAGCCACATGAGATATTAGGACAGGTGACTAAAAGCTTGGTCAAAGAGCAATATTTTAAGGTATGTCTTTAAAGGAGGAGAGAGAGAGAGAGACAGCACAGTGGAGATATTTAGGGAGGCTTAGGTCATAGGCAGCTGAAGGTATGACCACCAATTTTGGAGCAATGATAATTGGGGATGTGCCAGAGGCCAGTATTGGAGGAATGCAGAGATCTTAAAGAGTCTTAGGACTGGATGACGTTAAAGATTTGAAAACAAGGATGAAAATTTTAACATTGAGTTGTTCACAAACCCTGAGCTAATGTAGGTCAGCAAACCCAGGAGTGATGGATGACAGGACTATCCACAACGAATTTCCCCATATGGGATAATTACAACATCCATGCAAAATGTTGACTATGAGTGTGAGAAGGAGATCTAATAAAAGAAAATTTCTGTTATAATATCTTTACAAATAATTCTGACTTTCAAAATAAACTATTCTATTTCCTTTTCTTTATAAATATAATGTATCTAATCAGTTAATAGATAGAATCCATCCCCTTCCAGCCAATTTGAACAGTGCAATGTAAACAGGGTGATGTAGCATTCCACACAGTTACCACTAACACCATTGCTTTAATCAGTTAAGAGTGGAAAATAAGGATGATAAATTAACAAATACTGCTCAATACTGATGGAGAGCAAGTGCTTTGCCAGCAAATGTTGTTCTTGGATCAGAATTCCTGTACGTGAGCAATAAATGTTTAATTTTCTAATCTTCAGGAGAGGACCGGCGTACTTATTTCAGAATTCAGTCAAAAAAAAACATATTTTATATGCAGTGATTCAACTAGCAAAATGTGCAATTCCTTACAATTTTTGACAGAATATTGTCAAATCTCTGAGTTTAAGAAAATGGATAATTTGGAACAATTTTCTGGACTGATCCAGTTTAGGTGCTGCAAGCGCAAGTTAATAGCATTAAATGTAAGAAATAATGGCAGAAAAATTTGGCTCTGTAGTGCAAGTATTTTCTACGCTACATGTGCTGGTTTAGAAGCAAAACAGCATCTACATTGCTTCCACCCAGTTCTGGCAAGGTTCGTGCCAAATGTTACCTTGGTGAGGGTGTTGGCGCAGGCATTATGACCACGTGCTGAAAATATACAGAGTAGGCAGATCATGATGTCAATCAATGTCTAGGGCTAATTTGATGCCACTGCTGACATTTTGGATTTTGTTGCTCTACTTAAAGCCTGCTCTTCAACAAATACTTCTGAACATGTTCAGTAGCATGAGGGACACCCCTTCCCACCTCCCCTCCCCCTCTCCCCAAACAATAAGTGCTTTTAAAGGTATCATCAACAACTTGCAGATTAGTTTCTTATTACTTTTTACTAGCACTGTCTGAGCTTGTGGAAGGACTGGGGATTGAAGTAGGAGCTTCAAGTTGGTGAAGACTGCAGGGAGTGGTGCTGCACATGGGGAAAGCATTGGTTGGGACTGCATGATCTGTGGTCACATCACTTGCTACAAGTCATGGATGCCATAGTTGCAGACCCCCTTGGGCTGCAGCACAAGAGGGAGATGGCACTGAGTCAGCGAAGAAGTGGATAAGCTACTCTGCAAAGGGAAGAGGAGGAGGACGTGGAAAAAGGCTCTGAGTAGGAGGTCAAATCAACCTCGAATTTTCTGGGAGCACTGCTCCTACCTGTACCTAAGCCAGGAGTAGTGCGTTCAGTGGCTGCGATCACAAAGGATGTGCTCACAGAATTCTGCCATCCCTTGTAACCAGATTAGCAGCCATGTGATGATGGTGCTACCAGTGACGATGAAGATGGCTGTGGTCCTCAACTTCTATGTGCCAAGGATCTTCCTGGTTGGAACAGGCAACAAAGCGATCATCTCACAGTTCAATGTCCATTGTTGCATCTGGGAGGTGACAGGCTCTTTATGCCAGGTGAGGGGACTTCGTTCTGTTCTCTCTGAACAGAGAGGAGCAGGTGGAATGCGCATGTGACTTTACCAAGACTGAGGGCTTCCCCATGGGGCAATGTGCATTGACTGCACCAAAGTTTGCAAAAGACATGAAAATTGGTGGTGTCATAAATAGTGAGGAGGAAAGCCTTAGATTAAAGGACAATATAGATGGGCTGGTCAGATGGGCAGAGCAGTAGCAAATGGAATTTAATCTGAGATGTGTGAGGCGATTTGATTTTGGGAGGACTAACACAGTAAGGGACTAAACAATGAATGGTAGGACCCTAGGAAGTACAGAGAATCGAGGGACCTTGTTGTACATGTCCATAGATCCCTGAAGGCAGCAGCACAGGTAGATAAGGTGGTTAAGAAGGCATACGGGATACTTGCCTTTATTAACCAAGGTATAGAATATAAGAGCAGGGAGGTTATGTTGGAGCTGTATAAAATGCTAGTTAGGCCAAAGCTGGAGTACTGTGTGCTATTCTGGTTGCCACACTATAGGAAGGATGTAATTGCACTGGGGAGGGTGCAGAGGAGATTCACCAGGATGTTGCCTGGGCTGGAGCATTTCAGCTATGAAGAGAGGCTGGATAAGCTAGGGTTGTTTTATTTAGAGCAGAGAAGGCTGAGGAGGGGACCTGTTGGAGGTATACAAAATTATGAGGGGCATAGATAGGGTAGATAGGAAGAAACATTTCCCCTTATCAGAGCTGTCAATAACCAGGGGGTATAGATTTAAGATAAGGGGCAGGAGGGGGTTTGAGGAAAATTTTTTTCACCCAGGAGGTGGTTGGAATCTGGAACACACTGCCTGAGGGGGTAGTAGAGGCAGGACCCCTCCAACTCTTAAGAAGTGGTTGAGCACTTGAAATGCCATAGCATACAGGGCTACGGGCCAAGTGCTGGAAAATGGGATTAGAATAGATAGGGGCTTGATGGCCAGCAGGGAAACAATGGGCCGAAGAGCCTATTTCTGTGCTGTATAGCCCTATGACTTTATGACTCTAAGTGTCTTTGAGGGCACCTCACCTCAATGCTGAGAAGTACCACAACCCCAAAGTTTAGCATTCATTCAATGTAGGGGGGGATAAAATCAATGTTTGATATCACAGGGAAGAAAGTAAGTGATTTTTTGGTGAATATTTTTCTCTATTCTCTCTCTAAATGAGGGCATTCATTCAAATTAGGAGCTGACAAATTAGAAATTTCAATTGACATTAATATACCAGTAAGTGAATTAATAAGAGTATAAGCATGCAGCAGGTCTAGAAATCATTAAAGTTAGTAGTTTTGTTTTAACCCCTTGGAGACCGATAATGTTTAAGAAGAAATTTAAATTTCCAGTGACTGACTGAAAGGATTACTCAACGAGAATTCAAGTTTCAAGACTTTTACTGTAACAAATTAATTAAAAGCCACATTGACTAAACACTATTTTTGTAGGCAACTTACTCTTTAAACTACAGTAAAGATCCCCCATTTAACATTTAAACAACAAAAAATCCCCCTCATTGCTTTACTCTGTCTCTTAGGTGGACCCTTCATTTTCTAGGAACCAGTTCAAAGCTATTCTCAGCTCCCACTGGCTTGCTTCCATTTTCTTTTTCAAGCCAGATAATTTTGAATCCTTGAACTGACTTTCATGGTAAGGATTACCCTGGAGACTCCTCCCTCTTGCAAAATCTTCCAGCTTCCTCATGTACTTGATCCCTTAATTTTGAATGCTTGCTTCCACCCAAATTCTGCATGGTGAACAATAGAGACTGCCTGCCTCTACCTCCCTATCTATTCTACTTATCTATTCTAATCCCATTTTCCAGCACTGGGCCCATAGCCCTGTACACTATGGCATTTCAAGTGCTCATCTAAATACTTCTTAAATGTTGTGAGGGTTCCTGCCTCGATCACCCCCTCAGACTGTGTGTTCCAGATTCCAACCCCCCTCTTGGTGAAAAAAAATTTCCTCAATCCCCTCTAAACATCCTGCCCCTTACCTTAAATCTATGCCCCCTGGTTATTGACACCTCTGCTAAGAGGAAAAGTTTCCTCCTATCTATGCCCTCATAATTTTGTACACCTCTATCAGGTCCCCCCTCAGCTTTCTCTGCTCTAAGGAAAACAACCCTAGCCTATCCAGCCTCTCTTCATAGCTGAAAGGCTCCAGCCCAGGCAACATCCTGGTGAATCTCAGCTGCACCCCCTCCAGCGCAATCACATCATTCCTATAGTGTGGCGACTAGAACTGCACACAATACTCCAGCTGTGGCCTAACTAGCGTTTTAACAGTTCCAACACAACCTCCTTGCTCTTATATCTATGCCTCGGCTAATAAAGGCAAGTATCCCATATGCCTTCTTAACCAACTTATCTACCTGTGCTGCTGCGTTCAGGGATCTATGGATATGTACACCAAGGTCCCTCTGATCCTCTGTACTTCCTAAGGTCCTACCACTAATTCTGTATTCTCTTGCTGTGTTAGTCTCCCAAAATGCATCACCTCACACTTCTCAGGATTAAATTCCACTTGCCACGGCTCTGTCCATCTGACCAGCCCATCTATATTGTCCTGTAATCTAAGGTTTTCCTCCTCACTATTTACAACACCATGTTATCTGCGAACTGTCACGAATGCTTCTTCTGTGGCCAACAAGTCTTGGGGTGGGACTTGAACCTGGAGCTTCTGGATCAGAGGCAGGGGGCATTACTTCCAGGCCAATAGGGTGTCTGAAAGCATAAATGCACAAGGGCAGGATACGTGTGAGGGAAGCTGCAGTGGTGGGTGGTGGGGGACTAAGTTTGAAGCGCATTTATACCATCTGCAGCTTGTATATCATAATAGATTGCAGGAGGAAGGTGAAGTTGGATGTGAATAGGTGGATAATGCAGAATCATAACTGCATCGTCAATTATTTTAGTGCTGCCACTGGCCACGGCTTCAGTAATGACTGCTCCAATTATTTCCAGCACTGTCTCCTCCATGAGGATGAGTGCATGCAGCTGTGCCTGCTCCCCTGCTAGTTACCTGCTGCTATGACCTATAATGGGCCATGTTGTCCTGCAAGAGAGTGGGAAGTTTATCAGTGAGTGTGGTGCAATGTGTTTGGGTGATGTGCCTGCTATGGTTGAAAAGCAGGCAGCGTATGCAAGCTGTGAGATGTTAGTGTACACTGGCAGTTGTGCTAAGTTTGTGAGTGTGAAATAAGGCTATCAAGGTGACATATGAGTCATGATTGAGAGAGATTGTTTGTAGGTGAGTGAAAGGGATGCAGTGAATTGAGCAGTGTGCGCTGTCACTCCATTTGAAGTTGTCTTCACTGACTTTGACCACTGGTGTGAGGTCATTAAACACATTTGTGGCACCGCATCCAGGTCTTCAGGGCTACACTGCTGGCATTGACTGCGACGGCCATCTGCTCCCATTGCCTTTGTAGTACCTGTCTGGAGGGCCTTCTGGCCCCCTGAGAGAAGAATATCTCTCTCCTCTTGTGCACCTTCTGCACCAACCCCCAGTGCAGCAGCCGAGAAACTTGGGTCATGCTCCTTAGCATATTGCACCACCTCTGTCCTCCTTGCTGTCTTCAACTCTTCTGTAACCAGCTTCAGCCGTTGCTTCATCTCTATTACAATTCACCTTTAAGAGGTGCAGTCTGACTTCAAGTAGTGCAAGCTAGCTTTAAGCGGTGCTAGTCCTACATGAACTTGGGCCTCCTACTGGGGCACACAGCCACTGAAAAGCGCATTCAATGCTGGGCTGCATATCTAGGCAGCTGACAGTATGGCCCTCATTGATGTGGGGATGGAGGAAAGGAAGTGGAGGATGCAGCAGCTAATGTCCACAAAGCAAGGTTCCATAAACGTCCATGAGATAATGACCAAGTAATCTGCTTTAGTGATGGTTGTTTGAGGGATAAATAAAGACCAGAACTTCAATGGAAAAGTAAATCAAAGGCGGTGTAAAACGTGCTGCTGATTCATTAAAGCTTGTTTTAGGCTATCACCCAAGACTAATTCCCTCTCCCCATGGCACCCACCACCCCCCCCCCCCCTCCCCATGCCCCCAGCTCCCCCATCCCCATGGAGACCCCAGCACTGTGAACTGCTGAACCACTGAAGAAAACCTTACATCCAGACCCAGGGAGGTCCCTTACTCTGCTGCTCATATAAGGTTTACTAACTGAAGATTTTGTCCTGAGCCAAAATGGGTTACTGTGAGTGCTGATTAAATATCATAGTTATAGTCATGCTAACAACCAAGTTCAAAATACCCATTTTACTGTTGAAGCATATCCTGGAAACAGTGGACACATTTTTCCTATTTGTTATGTGCTATTTCCATGGCGTTCAAAGGCAACAATGGGTTTCTTTTTGTGACTGATGCACATTTTTTGGGGCGTAATGCACAAAGAAATGAAGCATCCATCTGAAACAGGTGAGGGTGTTAGAGTGAGATTTAAATAATGTGAAGGTGGCATCACAGGACTTTCCAGGAGAACACAGGGCTGCTTTTGGGCAGATGAATGCAACTGGTTATAAAGAGAGGCTAGACCACAATTCAGATTGGAAAATACTTAAAAGAGGCAGCCAACGACTTGCTCTTGAATGTTATTTAGCTGGTTAGAGATTGATTTGTGGAGGAGACTCTTTCTGCTTTGTAGTAGAGCTTCATTATGTGAATGCCAGAGATTTAGATATGGCAGAAACAGTAGTTATCGATGTCAAATTCTCTTACATTTCTGTTTCTCAGTGATGTTGGTCGAAGGATAAATATTGAGCTGGATGCTGGGAAAACACCACTGCTCTTATTCAAATATTATCATGGGATTGTTTATGCTGTCTGAAAGGCCTTCAATTACATGGAGAGACAAGAGAAACTGGTTGTTATCCTTAGAGCTGATAAGGTTATGTGGAGATAAAAACAAAAAAACTGCGGATGCTGGAAATCCAAAACAAAAACAGAATTACCTGGAAAAACTCAGCAGGTCTGGCAGCATCGGCGGAGAAGAAAAGAGTTGACGTTTCGAGTCCTCATGACCTCATGACAGAACTTGTTCTGTCGAAGGGTCATAAGGACTCAAAACGTCAACTCTTTTCTTCTCCGCCGATGCTGCCAGACCTGCTGAGTTTTTCCAGGTAATTCTGTTTTTGTTAAGGTTATGTGGAAATTTGGTAGAGGTGTTCAAAGTCATGAAGGGTTCTGATAGAGTAACTAAGGAGAAACTGTTTCAAGTGAGGGAAGATTTGTTAATGAGAGGACACAGATTTAACATGATTGACAAAGGAACCAGAGGTGGGATGAGGAGAATTTGTTTGGCATAGTGAATTGCTATGATCCGGCACGCACTGTCTGAAAGGGTGGTGGAAGTAGGTTCAATAATAACTTTCAAATGGAAATTGGATACATACTTAAAAAAGAGACATTGCAGGCTGTGGGGAAAGAACAGGGTAATGAAGCTAACTGGATAGTTGGTACAAGCATGATGGGCTGAATGAACTTCCTCTTCTGTATCTTTTTATGATTCTATATGATAAGTATAATCACTCTGAAGAAGTACCTGAACTCATGCGGACAGACCGAAGGTGTTCTGCAAAGTGGTCACCCAGTCTGCGTTTGGTCTCTCCAATGTAGAGGAAACCGTAGAGGAATTGTAGAGAGAATGCCTTTAGTCTGTCCGCAAGCATTACCCAGACCTCCCTGTCTCTTGCCATTTCAACACTCCACCCTGCTCTCTTGCCCACATGTCTGTCCTTGGCTTGCTGCATTGTTCCAGTGAAACTCAACGCAAACTGGAGGAACAGCACCTCATCTTCCAACTAGGCACTTTACGGCCTTCTGGACTGAATATTGAGTTCAACAATTTTAGATCTTGAACACACTCCTCTATCCCCACCCCCTTTCCGTTTGTTACCCCTCCTTTTTGTTTTTTCCAATAATTTATATAGATTTTTCTTTTCCCACCTATTTCCATTATTTTTAAATGTATTTCCACCCATTGTTTATCTCTACCTTTTAATATTCCACCACCCCCACTAGAGCTATCTGTATCTTGTCTGTCCAGCCTTCTACTCTTAATTAGCACATTCCTTTAGATAATATCACCACCTTCAACACCTCTTTGTTCTTTTGTCTGTGACATCTTTTGGTTATCTCCACCTATTACTGGCTGCTGTCCCAACAAACTCCTCCCCACCCCCCACCTTAAACCAGCTTATATTTCACCCCTTTCCTATCTTTACTTAGTTCTGCTGATGGGTCATGAGGACTCGAAACATCAACTGTGCTCTTCTCCACCGATGCTGCCAGACCTGCTGAGTTTTTCCAGGTATTTCTGTTTCTGTTTTTGTTTTGGATTTCCAGCATCCACAGTTTTTTGCTTTTATCTTTGCATGACTGCGTGAATGCTGGAGTTATTTGTTTTCATGTTAATTCAATAGGCCCACAGCAAGTGTATATACAGATCCTGGGCCAGATTTTCGCTTCTGATTTTCGCTGGAGTCAGGAACCAGCTCGGCAGCTTAAAGCAGCCAGTCACACACAATTTTTGCTGCAGTGGGGGGGTGGGTGTGGGATGGAGTTGGGCCTGCCGACTCTGGGAGCAGATCTGAGGTGACTACGGGGACGGTCAAGAGCCACAATGGGCTAGTTAAAAGGCCCACCTCAGTCCTCTGGGACTTTGTCTCAGTTGTAATAAAAGCAGTTATATCCACTAGTCAAATACCTTGTGGTTTTATAACATTTTTCCAGTTGGCAGCCCCGTTCTCAGTTACTATCATTGTTTTTATGTTAATATGGTTATGAAATCATCGGCCCATGGGTGGCACTGCAGGATTAAGTCTTTTGTGATGAAAGCTGATAACCTTTCGATACATGTGTAGTATTTCATTAAAAAAATAATTAGTTAGCTTTGTTGAGGTAGCACTCTAAATGACAATGAATTCACAGGCTTAATTTTTTTTAAAGTATATTCATTTCTAAAATCAAGAATACAAGTTCCAGGTCAGGCAATATCTATGCGTAGTTCCGGACTGTTATTTACAGCCAAGGTTTGCTATTGGCTCACTCATCTCTGACTCAGAAGGTTGTGGTTGGAGCCTACACTCCAGCGGCAAGTGAGAGAAGAGACCAATCAGGCATCTGATTATACAGGTGCACAGAGCAGGCAGTCGCCAAGGAGGTGCATCCATTACCACCTTCGCTCCTTGCACACTGGACACCATCCTCGTCATCTGTGAACGCTGGCAGGGCCAGGATCGGAGAGCATGAGCTGCTGCAATCTCGATTCTAACAGTCTAAATCACATAATTTCTCAGAGCCTTTGCATTTTCCCTGCACACTGTCAGGTTTACTATCAGGTTTTTATGTATGACAACAACAACAACTTATATTTGTATAGCGCCTTTAATGTAATAAAACATCCCAAGGCATTTTACAGGAGCATTATAAAACAAAGGATGACACCAAGCCACAGAGGAGATATTAGGACAGCTAACCAAAAGCTTAGTCGAAGAGGTTTTAAGGAATGTCTTAAAGGAAGGAAGCGAGATAGAGAGGTGGAGAGGTGTGGGAAGGGTATTCCAGAGCTTGGGGCTAAGCTACTGAAGGTGTGGCCACCAATGGTGGAGCAATTAAAATTGGGATGCACAAGATGCTAGAATTGGATGAGCATAGATATCTTGGAGGGCTGTGGAGCTGGATGAGATTATGGAGATAGGAAGAGGCAAGGCCTTGGAGGGATTTGAAATCAAGAATGAGAATTTTAAAATCAAGATGTTTCTTGACTGGGAGACAGTGTAATTCAGCAAGCACAGGGGTGACAGAGGAATGGGACTTGGTGCGTGTTAACCAGAACCACCTTCCTTTGTGCTAGGAATGACTCCAGTCAGTGGAGTGTTTTCTCCCCGATTCCCATTGATTTCAATTTTATTGGGGCTCCTTAATGGCTCACTTGGTCAAATGCTGCCTTGGTATGAAGGGCAATCACTCTCACCTCACCTCTTGAATTCTGCTGATTTGTCCATGTTTGGATCAAAGCTGTAATGAGGTCCAGTGCAGAGGGGTGGTGACAGAAACTAAACCAAGCACTGTGAGCAGGTTATTACTGAGGAACTGCCATTTGATAGCATTGTCAACAACATCTTCCATTACTTTGCTGATGATTGACAATGGACGGATGTGTGGTAATTGGCCAGGTCAGATTTGTTCTGTTTTTTGTGGAGAGGACGTACCTGGATTTTTCCACAATTTTCCCCATTGCTGGGTAGAAGCCAGTGTTGTAGCTACACTGGAATAGCATGGTTAGGTGAGCAGCAAGTTCTGGAGCACAAATCTTCAGCATTATTACCATTATATTGTCGGGGTCATAGCATTTGCAGTATCCAGTACCTTCAGCCATTTTTCAATATCACATGAAGTGAATCGAATTGTGCTGAAGACTGGCATCTGTGATGCTGAGGACCTCAGGAGGCTAAGATGCATCATCCACCTGGCTCTTCTGGTTGAAGATGGTTGCAAATGCTTTGTCTTTTGCACTGATGTCCTGGGCTGTCCCATTACTGAGGATAGTGATGTTTGTGGAGCCCTTTCCTCCAGTTAGTTGTTTAATTGTCCACCACTATTTACTGTATGTGGCAGGACTGCAGAACTCTGATCTGATCCATTGGTAGTGAGATCACCTTTACTTTCCCTATTGCATGGTGCTTCAGTTGTTTATCATGTGTGTAGCTCTGTGTTTTAGCTTCAGCAGGTTGGCGTCTCATTTTTAAGTATGCCCGGTTATGCTCCGGGCATGATTTCTTCACTCCTGATTGAACTCAGATTGATCCCCTGGCTTGATAGTCATGGTAGAATGGGGGATATTCAGGTCCATGAGGTTACAGTTTGTGGATGAATACAATTCTGCTGCTGCTGATGGCACATGGTGCCTCACGGACACCCAGTTTGGAACTGCTGGATCTGTTCTGAATCTACCCCATTTAGCACGGGGGTAGTGCCACACAACAGATCGAAAGCACATGCTCAACAACAGTATATATTACTAACTGTTTATTTACAAATCAGAAATGCAATTAACCACATCTGGAATCCCAATCAGCCACATGTGGTTAGTGTATTGGACAAAACCCATTCAGGCAAAGTGACAAACTTGTAGCATTATTGTTCACCCAATCCCCACATATCTGTTTCCAATATTCTCTAGTCAACACAGAATAAATATTTTCCCAATGTGAAAGTAAACCCTTTAGACCTGCTTGAACAATGTGTACTATGAAAGGAAGAAAGTTACTTGCAGTTAGCCATAAATGTTCGCAGCTTCTGTGGGTACTGTTGGAGATCAGTGGAGGCTGTCCTGTGTAAGCAAGAGCTTCCTGAATGGCCATGGAGACCTTACTGCATGGTCTTGGGCTTGTAGATATGAATGTTGCACCCTTGCCTGTTACCTGATTCTGCAGCCATTTTTCACAAGCAAATTCAGACCACTGCTCTTAACTAACTTGACAATATTAACTGAGTGCTAAATATATCAGAGCAGAATTATTCCTGGCAGTCAGTAGCTTTAATTCAGGAAGTCAGAGTCTGATTATTGGTTCAAGCTGTAACAATTTATCATGGAAGGAAATTTGAAAGTGCTTATGAAAGGACACCAGAATTATCGGGTCATTATCCTTAAGTTACTAGGGAGGTAAAAGCAGCTGTCATTTTCCTGATGTTTCAGCGATGCATCGGTTGCGCAGAGCCTCAGTCAGGCCTATTTGGATAAATGCATTCAGCTCTCCACATCACACCCCAGGAAATATTTATTTACCTTGGAGACGGTGCACTGCAGAGTCACAAGAATGATACCAGGGTCTAAAGGGTCAATTTACAAGGGCAGGTTGTATAAACTTTGTTTTTTATTTTGGGTTTAGATGACCGAGGGATGATCTATTGAGGTCTTTAAAATAATAAAAGGATTTGATAGGATAAATACAGGGAAGCTATTTCCTCTCATGGAGGAAATCCAGAATAAAGGAGCATAACCTTAAAATTAGAACCTGGCAACTCAGGAATTAAATACAGAAGCACTTTTTGCACAAAAGGCAGTGGACATGTAAAATTCTTTCCACCCCCAAAAGTCTGTTGAGGCTGGGTCTTGAAATTTTCTAGACCTAGATTGACAGATTTTTGTTGGGTAAGGGGATCTGGGAATATGGAGCCAAGGTGTGTAAAATAAGCTGAAGTACAGATTGTTGGTGGTGGCAGCAATCCCTTGGAATCGAGGTTGACATCTCAGTCTTGGTGAGACTTCAGATGACTGAGGAGCCCAATTCTGGATCCACATGTTCTTCCTCAGTGGGAGCACGTTGTTGCACAGAGGAGTGGAAATCGCAGCCCTGGGTTAGCTTCCTTCTCCTTCCTCTGCTGCTGCCATTCCACCTCACTGTCGAGTCGTTGAGCCTCAAAGTGGCTTGTGCCTTGATGGACCAGATGGTGCCATGCCAAGCAATCGGCAGCATTCTTCCCCCCAGTCAGTGGTGTTAATGCCTCTGTGCTTTAGGGTGACCTTGATCGTATCCTTATACCTTTTCCTTTGGTCGCCCTTTGAACGTTGGCCAACGGAGAGCTGTGAGAAGAGAACCTGCTGAGGGAGGCGGTTTTCGGGCATCCAGATACAATGGCCTGACCATCGGAGTCAGTGCTGCACAAGTGGACTGGAGAAACATCCTTTGTCAGTGGGTCTGAAAGTCACCACTGCTGTTAACTTCTAAGTGAGTGGCTCTTTCCAGGGCTCCACTGGGGACCTCTGTGCTTTCTCAAGCTTCCACTGACAAATGCATACAGGAGGTGACAGATGCCCTCTTTGCCAAGGCTCACAATTATGTGCACTGGTCTAGAGATCAAGCTAGAAAAGCAGCCAGAGCTGCCATCGACTTCAGTCCTGAAAACAGGCAATGTAATACATCAACAGGAAAGGCTTTCATTCGCTCAATGCGCAGCTGCTCTGTGATCACCAGAAACACATCATGCAAGTTTATATGAGATACCCAGGAGGCTGCCACGACTCCTAAATCTTGGGTCGATCACAGATCCCAGACATCTTCAAGGGACCACACCACATCCAGGGCTGGCACCTCAGTGACAAAGTACATGGCTGGTGACGCCTGTCTGGCTGCCACAAACTGAGGGAAGGTAACATGATGCTCATTCCACCACACGAACATTGGTAGAGCAGACCATTGGCATCTTGAAGATGTGATTCGACATATCCAGCTGAACACTCAGTACACTCCCGAGAGGATATCACAGATCATCCTGCACAACCTGCTGCTGCAAGGGGGAAGACTTGCCAGATGTTGAGATGCAGGAGCTGCACATCTGCTCTAATGAAGAGGATATTGAGAGGGATGAGGGCAGTGAGGTAATGGCAGCCAAGGCTGCAGGGGAAAAAGCCATAGCACAGGGCAGATGAGGCAGGAGTGCATGTGAAGCACTCATAGCCAGGAGGATGATGACGAGCAGCAGTGATTATCCTGTCAGACCAGTGCCTGCCATAATGGTCCCACATCACCACCAGGGTGGCTGGTCTTCTCAGCCATCCTCTTCATTCTGAGACTGAGTTTTTACATATTTTGTTCACCATGTCCTAATCCTTTGAAGGATGATGAAGCCTCAGGGGCAGGTGTTCTTGCTGAGATGAGGTACCAACTGCAGGAGGACATTCCGGCGTCACATGACAGAAGGTGCTGCCTCTTCAAGTGCCTCTCCGGCATCCCAGTCGCTAAGGCAGCCTACAGGAGGCAGGAGTTACACTGGAGTCCTCAGTGGACTCAGGGCAGTGTACCTTCAGCCTGACAAAGTGCCTCAAGGAGATCCATCTCCAGCAATGGAAAAACACCTCATGTGTCACATCGATGGTGATATTGTTAGGCTAGACTTGGGCAAGGCAGGTGAGGACGTTCAACAGATGTTAGCGCTTATTCAGATACTCAGTCCTCAGTGTTACCTTAAGCCCCATTACATTGAGACCTTCGACTCTCAGTTAGGGATGCGGAGCTCCAGTTAGCCTGACCTTTCAATGGACACAGATCACCTCATGATGATAATCTTCACACATTTGCCTGATAGACATGAAAAAGCTTCCTCCTCGACACCATCATTTTCCCATAATGGTCAGCCCTGGCACTTGCGACCCTGAAAATGCAGACACACCATGGAGCCCTCAAGGCTCTGCTTTGTTGATAATAAAGAGCACAGATCAGCTGCATTCCATCCTAGCTCCTTGCCCATTTCTGCCTTCAGCATTGTCTTCCCATCAAGCTAACATATGAGCATCGAGAGTATGTACAATGGTTCCATTGACCACAACACATCTCCATGTGGATGTAGCATCGCTGAACCTGGCAAGTGCCTAGGCAAGGGGAGGCTAAACAGAATCAATGGGCCAGCTCTGCATCCCTTCTTTTTGACGTTAGCCTTGTGGGCACTATGCAGACAATTCCAAGGTGAAAAATGTTTAAAGCTATAGCTGTGAGTGAGAGGCAGAGCACTGACACATTGAGGTGGGAAGGTGCACACACTTATTGGTCAACTTAGCAGATGTACACTGGTAGAGTTGACAATATGCAAGGCTGGCAGGAGCGCTCATGACCTCCGAGTATGGGCACATAGATTTGCAAACACTCACAGATGACCAAGAGCATGCAGTTAAAGGAATGATGACCCTTCTCCATGCGCACCTCCTTCTACACTATACCATCACCTTTCCACAATGCAGACAAGTTAGGGGACTACATGAGCTTCCATCTTACACAGCCAAGAGTCAACATGGCTTGAACCTGTAATGCATGTCGATGAGATGTCCTGCACGTGCACACTTTACATTGAGGGTGAGGTATCAGTGATGTCGGGAATGAGCTGAGAAGGGACACACACTGTGATGTGATGGCTGCACACAACATCAACCAGAGGCACAGAATGTGAAATCTGCAATAAGTGTGGGGAGGGAACATTATGTGACATCTGATCGAGCACAAGACAACTCAGTATACACCGGAGGCACACACAAGAGGAGATGTGGAACGGTTACAATACTATTTACATTGGTGGAAAGTATAAACATGTGGTGAACACTCGTGCCATTGTTGTGCTCCCAATGTTTCTTGATCTTCCTAACCCTACCGCTATGTCTTGGTGCACCCCCGGCATCCACAGCAGAGATGGAGGCAGCCTGCTGACTGCTACGCTCTGCTGTCTGTGATGACCTTGGCAGGCGTCCTCTGGAGGGCTGAGACTTGGAGGCCTTGGCCTGCTTTGGGTCTCCTGCTGTGGGGGAGGTGCACCCTCCTTGGCCTGTGGAGCTGCAAGTGATGGGCTCACAGATAGAGGAGGTTGAGATCAGTTGGACACTCCCAGATTCACCTGGGTGGATGGCCCCAGGGTATCTGGGTGCTGGGCCTTGTCCCTATGGGAGCCCAAGTACCCCTGGCTGCATCCCTGAGGAGAAGGGGCACCTGGAGTGAGATCTATGTGCGCTGCCCCCTCCCCTTTGTGTAGACACTAGTGGGTGCCACGAGTGTACACAGGGATGGAGCACAACTCCTGAGCAGCCCAGGCGCAATGTCCTGGACCAGAGTCTTCATGGCGGCTGCCATCCTACCAGTGTTGAC
The DNA here is from genome assembly GCF_017639515.1 of Carcharodon carcharias. NCBI lineage: Eukaryota > Metazoa > Chordata > Chondrichthyes > Lamniformes > Lamnidae > Carcharodon > Carcharodon carcharias. The sequence goes on along the minus strand of NC_054484.1, from coordinate 100,893,035 downwards.
CTCGGTGCGTTGGCATGCTGGCACTATTACCTCAGACTGAACGTAGGCAGACTACTCCATCATACATTGCAGTCTGTGGAATGCAGCTGACTACCCTGTCTGATATCCCTGTGTCTGTTCCTGCATCTCCAACATCTCCATTGAGACCGAGTCCACAGGCACGTCATCTGACTGGGGCTCAGCAGAATCCTGGCCTGCAGCAGCCCTCCTGGTGTTGGTGACCTTGGATGTCCCTGCCTTCACCTGCTGTGTTCACCAGGTTGTGACATCAAACCTGATCTAGGTCTAGGTCTCACCGTGGTGTGCATCTCTGCACTGGTAGAGGCTGTATGTGAGCACCGTGATGGGTCTTCCACAGGTGGGTGCTTAAGATCCTTGTCCGAGGTTTCCTCGGGGCTAGATGTAAGGGGCAGGCTCCCGTTGTTCCTGGGGCACTTGGCTGTGGTCCTGTGAAAGAAAGTAGAGATAATTAGTACATGGCAACAAACTCCAAGAGATATCATTGCACCCACAGTCTCCCTGTCTGAAGGATCTGCTGGTGCAGGGTCCTCACATGGGTGAGTGACCATGTCACCACAGGCATAGTCCCGGTTTTCTCTGGCTAAGTGTCTCATACTGGGTGAGGGCCCTGATCTCTGGTATCCTGACAACCTCTCCCTTTTATTATGGGCGAGCTTGGCCTACGTGAAGACAGATGGAGAGAGTGTGAGCAGGGAGCAAGCCAAGGCAAGACGATAAGGATGCCTGCTTTGTGTGGGTGCTGGTTGGAGCAGTGTATGGGATGAGGGCATGAACTGCGCAGGCTATGAGCCCAGATGTGGAAGTCAGGGTGTGTGTGGGAGTGTGAGTGGTGATGTCTCTTGTGCTGGCAGTGTGTGAGATCCCTGTGGATTGTCATCCTGCAAATCTGTGAGGGGCTTGTGAGAGTGTGTGCTGAGAGGAATGAGAAGGTTGGCTTATCCTGACTGTGCGGATGAGATCATTCATCTGTTTGGCACTGTCTCACTTTTCTCCTGTGGATTGAGTCGGCGCTCACCACCACAGATATCTCATCCCAAGCTGGGTTGGGATGACCTTGCTGGACATCCACTGGCCATCCCCAGGGAGAGAAGGTCACGGTGGGCCTCAACAGTGTCCAGAAGGTGACCCAGCGAGGTATCGCTAAACTTGGGGACTGCATTCTTCCTGCTTTTGGGGTCATATCTGGCCTGGAACAGACCTGGGTTGCAGACATTGAAGGATCAGCGTGTGGGTACGGTTTAAATATGGCTCCCAGAGCGAGGTCATGGCAGGGCGAGTGAATCATAGGCTGCCCGCTGGCTAAACAGTGTGTTCCCAGCTGATGCATATTTAATGAGGCGAGAGGTGGACAATTGGGCACAAAAACGAGCCATGGCGGTCCGTGGTGAAAAAGTCACTTTTCCCACCCACCACCGCACTTAGCCTGGAGAGGTGAAACTCCAGCCCTAGGAATGGAGTTCAGGAAGTTCCGCACTCCCCTCCTGTGACTCCATCCATTCTGAGCAGAAAATCCAAATCACAGGAATTTGTGATTTCAGGATGGACAATTAACCTCTCTAAGGTGCAGGGGCAGAGGAAGAGGAACTGGGAGAGTAGGGACCAGAGCGAGAATAACTTGGAGAATGAAGACCAGGAGTGAAGGAAAAAGTGACAGACGGTGAGATGATGGTGAACAGGAACCAGGAGTGAATTTGTTGCAGGCAGAGGAGCTGGGAGAGCAAGGGCCAGGGTAAGAGGAGTTGGCAGAGAGGGGATTTAAATGAAAAGAGATAAATCATACAAGAACACAGCTGAACAAGGAAAAATGTTCTGATATGAAGCAGGAAATGAATGTATGGTGGGTTTCCCGGGTGCCTCCAAAGGCAGTGCCATCCCTATTGGCGATATAAATGTTGCCACCAGAAGAAAAGGTCACCACCTGTATACAGACTCAGCTGTCCCAGGGAGGCTGCCGATGTGTTATTTCTTTACATATTGTTCCTGGTCACTGAGGAAACCATCACAGCTAGAGAGTAGAATTATGAACTGCAGCTTAAAAACAATGTATTAGCATGTGAGTGATTGCTGTTGTGTTGTCTTGGTATGGCGATTAGTTTGAGCAGTAGTGCAGTCCACATAAAACATAGCATCTTTTTGCCTCTGGCCTTTGCTTGGTGGGGAATACTGATCTGGGGGCAGGCACAGATTGGTAGAGCGAGGCTGATGCAGTTCAAGAGGTACAGGATGCACTTCAGTGCAAGAGGAAATCCTTTCACAACCATTGTCCAAACATTCCTTACATTCTAACCAGGTGCCAATTGATAACAATCAGGACCAGAACCATAGTTAAATGTTTACAATCTCTCGGGCATGGACCACCAATTATAGTTCTCTCACTGTTGTCCCTTCTGACATCCGTTAAACACAGCTTGGACTGAACAGTAGGAAGTGAGAACTACCCACCTTATTTTATGAAAAATCTGCTTGCATTCACTGACCATGTTCATATTTGATGAATGGCACTTGGGATGTGGGCATTGTTGGCAAGGAGGACATTTATTGCCCACCCCTAGTTGCCCGGAGGAGGTGTTAGTGGCCTCCTTCTTCAATTGCTGCAAGCTTTATTTCAAAAGTTAAATAAATAAAGGATTTGCTCAACAGAAGTTCAATTTATTGAAAGATTTCACTTTGCTATATTTTTATACGTGAATTTAGTTCAAAAAAGTATGTTAGTTTCCTCTTATAGGAGGGGTCAAGAGTCACTTTAGCCCTCCCAATTCTTGTGCAGTTCATAACGTATAAGTCCACAGGACTCAAAACAGATGTAACTGAGCCCCTTAATTGAACAGAATCTGCTCCAGCTTCCTGAATATTTTAAAATGTATTTTTGATTTAGAACAAGGGAATGTATAAGCATATATAGCCAATAAAAAGAAACAATTACAGTTTTATATATAGGATATTAGGACAGGAAACATATTTACTGGTGCAATAGATTAGTCATCATCTAATATGCTCTATTTGTCAAGTAAACAGGGAGGGAAAGTGTAGTTGTGAGATATAATGAGCATCTGGCTGATCCAACATCTGCCCTACTCAAGGAATTGGAAATTTTTTTTGGCAGGCCATCCCATCCATCTCTGGGTTATCTTAAAGGAAAATTTGGGCCTTTTTTTTAGTAAAAGGGGAAGCAAGAAAAGAAAAGCAATTATAAGCCAGGGAAGAGAAAGAGCAAATTCCCAAATTGCTGGGACATGGCCCAAGCCAGTTATGTGATCACTAAAGGTGTTGTTTGGTGTGGTTGAGTTACTGTTTTGAGACTTGGCTTTCTGCTTTTATTTTTAGAGAATATAGAAGATCATTCATTGTGCCAGTCACCACATCTTCATCATTTTTTAAACATATATATTCATTCTTGTATGTGAGTGACGTTAGCAAGGTTGCATTTATTGCTAGTCCCTAGGTGCCCTGAGTTGCAGCAGTCCGTGTTGTGGTAGTACTCCCAAAATGGGGCCAGGTAGGGAATTTAAGGATGCTGACCCAGTGACAATGGTGCATGATTTGGAAAGCGGACTTGGCAGTGATGGTGTTCCCACAACATTAGTGTTCCCATAACAGGAGCAGAGATCCTGAGAGGGGGAGGTGTTGTTAAAGTCACCTTGGTGAGTTGCTGCACTGCAGTCTGTAGATGTTACATACTATGCCTACAATGTGCTGGTGCTGCAGGAGGAGGATGTCGCTCTTAGTGGCAGGGGCTTTGACCAAACAAACCCTGCATGGTGTTGAGGTTGTTGAGTGTTGTTGCAGCTGCACCCATCCGGGCAAGTGATAAGCATTTCATTACACTTCTAATTTGAGCATCTTAGATAGTGTACAGATTTTGATGGGTGAAGAGATGATCTATTTGTTGCAGAGGAACCAGCCTCTTCCCTGCTCTTTGCAACCACTATTGAACACTAGAATCAATAAACTTACAGCACAGAAGGTGGCCAGTTGGTCGGTCGAGTCTCTGCTCTTTGAAAGAGCAGTCTTGCCTAGTCCCACGCTCCCAGTGATCCAGTTAAACTCCTGGCTAATGGTGACCAATAGGAATGGTGAGGAACTTGGTGATGTTGATGTCATTGAAGTTCAGTGAAGTGCTGCTGAGTGTAAACTAGATGATCTGGTTATTCATCCCAATGGCATTTGTGGAATCTTAAACACAAGCTGGCTGTCACATTACAACAGTGACTATACCATAGATGCTGTTAGACCTGCTGAGCTTTTCCAGCATTTTCTGTTTTTATTTCCGATTTCCAGCATCCGCAATATTTTGCTTTTGTTATACTACTAAAGTACTTCATTAGTTGTAAAGTGCTTTTGGGTGTCCTGGGGCCAAGAAAGATGCAATATAAAACCCAATTATTTATTTTTCTCGTCTTTGAGAGTTTGCAGACCATAGAGGAAATGACATGATTCAGAAACTGGCTCTGCTGAAGTGCAGGTGGCAAAGGCAGGTGCCCTGTGACATGTCGAAGCAGGATGAATAGATCTGAATACTTGGGTACTGATGAGTACATATAGAATGCCCCAGAATCAAAGGGACCTGACTGGGCTGTATGATCCTGGAGCAAAGCCTACTCTGGAACTTTACAGGCTCGCATACCATAATAAAACATAACCTTGAGTTCCCAGCTTATTTTTTTCTGTACAATTGTTTACTTCTAAGATCCTAAAAATTTAGGCAGTTCCAAGAGACCAATCATTTCCAAAAATATAACTCCCTCACTGAACAGAAGAATGCATTGTGTTTAAGGAAATTATTAGTAAGTGACAGTATGAGATTGTAACTTGACGTTTTCATGGATATCAGAAATATTTTCTCAAATGCTCTCAGACAAACATAACATACTGAAGTATAATGTTCCTCCTCCCCATCACATTACATTTCACATGCGCAAAGCACCCAGTATATTAAGGCCTCCAGTGAACAAAATCAAATATGCTGCTAAGACCACCAACAGAAGATTCCTTTCCTCTGTACAATATTTTTAGTGTGCTGATGAGAATAACTATGCTAAAATAATACCATTATGGAGAGGGATGAGAGACAACTGAAACCCCAATTCCCTTCTCTTACTGTCTGTAATCAGTGTGCTTTTGAAAAGGAAAATGTGTGTGTTCCTTAACCTCTAAGTATGTGGTTAATTTGAATAATTATCAGCAAGCTTTAATGGGTTTAAATAAAGAGGATTATTTATTTGCGCATTCACCCTGAAGGTTCAAAGCTACGTCATTCACTTGCTAACACGCATACACACTCTCATGAAAAAAACTACAGCTAAAGAGAATAATGCAAAAGTTGTAAACAAAATAATAGTTCATAGTTCACGTGTTTCGCTCATCTTAGGAAGAAGTATGCATTGCAGGCCCAGGGAGGACTGAGTTTTCACTCCTTAAGGGTATCTACATGGATTCAATAGGCAGGGTTTTATATCAGGATTATTGCAGGATTCCCTCTAAGAGATGTATTTTTCAACAGGTCACGAAGTTAGTTACTTGTGATCTTCTTATAAGTAAGACACATTTCTGTGGTGGACTTGATGCTGCAGTCTTTAGTTTTAAGGCATTGATGTTGCTGCCTTTCCTGTTGCTGTTTCCTGCTGTGTGGTTTGCTCACTGACTGGTTTCTCCCTGGTTCTTGGGGTAATTGAATTTGTCTTTCATGGCCAGTTTCTGTCATGTGACCACCTGATCAATACATCTGTTGATTTTAAGTTTGAAGCCATTGCTACACAATGGGAGATAAATGGTGGCCATTCACACCTACCTGTGATTTGACTGGCTACTCTACAGCTCTCATCATTAAATTTTGAGCTTGGAGACAGTAAGCCTAGCAGCCCATGGATTTTGAGTTGTTGCTAAGTCCACAAACAATTTGATTTTGTCTTGGTATGGCCATTCAAGGGAGGCAGTCCACCCATAGTCATTCAGTTAAGAACTTGCCAGAGACTTAAGATACTACGCAGAAATTGCAAAAGTCACCTGACCCTCGGCAAACTTTTAATGTCCATTTTGTTTTAAAGAACCGGCAGTTCCAGAAAATTCTATACTGAATATAGTCCATGTTTAAAGTTATGAATGTGATATGCATTTACTGGGCATGACAAACATAAACAAGTACGTGATGGAAACAGTGCATGAAAACTGAACACAATAATTTTCTTTTATTTATGATTCCACAAGTGGCTGGAGGCACAACTAGGAAAAAGGAAGATGTTCATGGTTGGCAGCTAACTATGTTTGTAAAATAAAAGCAAAAAACTGCGGATGCTGGAAATCCAAAACAAAAACAAAAATACCTGGAAAAACTCAGCAGGTCTGGCAGCATCTATGGATAGGAGCACAGTTAACGTTTCGAGTCCGAATGACCCTTCAACAGAACTAAGTGAAAATAGAAGAGAGGTGAAATATAAGCTGGTTTAAGGGGGTAGTGGGACAAGAAGAGTAGGATAGAGAGCCAGTGATAGGTGGAGATAATCAAAAGATGTCACAGACAAAAGGACAAAGAGGTGTTGAAGGTGGTGATATTATCTAAAGGAATGTGCTAATTAAGGGTAGAAAGCAGGACGAGCAAGGTACAGATAGCCCTAGTGGGGGTGGGGTGGGGGGAAGGGATCGAATTAGGCTAAAAGGTAGAGATAAAACAATGGATGGAAATACACTTAAAAATAATGGTAGTAGGTGGGAAAAGAAATATCTATATAAATTATTGGAAAAGACAAAAAGGAGGGGGAAAATCGGAAAGGGGTGGGGATGGAGGAGAGAGTTCATGTTCTAAAATTGTTGAACTCAATATTCAGTCCAGAAGGCTGTAAACTGCTTAGTCAGAAGATGAGTTGCTGTTCCTCCAGTTTGCGTTGAGCTTTACTGGAACAATGCAGCAAGCCAAGGAGGGACATGTGGGCAAGAGAGCAGGGTGGAGTGTTGAAATGGCAAGCGACAGGGAGGTCTGGGTAAAGCTTGCGGACAGACCGAAGGTGTTCTGCAAAGCGGTCACCCAGTCTGCATTTGGTCTCTCCAATGTAGAGGAAACCACATTGGGAGCAACGAATGCAGTAGACTAAATTGAGGGAAGTGCAAGTGAAATGCTGCTTCACTTAAAAGGAGTGTTTGGGCCCTTGGACGGTGAGGAGAGGGGAAGTAAAAGGGCAGGTGTTGCACCTTCTGAGGTTGCATGGGAAGGTGCCGTGGGAAGGGGTTGAGGTGTAGGGGGTGATGGAGGAGTGGAGCAGGGTGTCCCGGAGGGAACAATCCCTGCGGGATGCTGCAGGGGGTGTGAAGGGAAGATGTGTTTGGTGGTGGCATCATGCTGGAATTGGCAGAAATGGCGGAGGATGATCCTTTGAATGCAGAGGCTGGTGGGGTGATAAGTAAGGACAAGGGGGACCCTATCATGTTTCTGGGAGGGAGAAGAAGGTGTGGGGGCGGGTGCACGGGAGATGGGCTGGACACAGTTGAGGGCCCTGCTGAGTTTTTCCCAGGTATTTTTGTTTTTGTTAACTATGTTTGTAGTACTATTTCTTTGTGGGACATGAGTGTTGACGGCTAGGCCAGCATTTATTGCCCTTGTTCAGAGGGCATTTTGAAGAGTCAACCACATTGCTATGGGTCTGGAGTCACATGTTGGCCAGACCAGGTGAGGACAGCAGATTTCCATTAGTGAACCAGATGGGTTTTTATGACAATCAGCAATGATTTCATTTGATGATATTTATTAAATTTCACCACCTGTTTTGGTGGGATTTGAACCCTGGTCCCCAGAGCAATACCCTGGGTCTCTGGATTACCAGTCCAGTGACAATACCACTATACCACTGCCTCCACAGTTTCAAAAGGAGGTGCCATGACCCAAATATCTGTGGTTGTTTCATTAATGTCATTTTCTCCATCATAAGACCATGCCTGAGGTTGTTTTCTGACAATTCTGCAGTGCTTAGCTCCATTTACAACTCCTCCAATAATGAAGCAGCCCATGCCAGCCTACAATAGCACCTGGATAACAACCAGACCTGGGCTGACAAATGGTGGACAATGTTGACCACATGATTGCCAAGCAATGACCATCTCACAACATGAATAGGGTCAACAACCTCACCCGAGCCTTTAATTCAACCACCATCTTGGAGTTTCACACCACTGAGAGTCACCATTCACCAGGAGTTAACCAGACCACAAATACCAAATTCATTATTATAATACTAAGCGGAGGCCAGATACCCTGTGATGTGTAGTTGAACTCCTGAATCCTCAACGCAGCTTTACCTTCAACCAGGCTCAAAACAAGAGTGTGATGGAATATGCATCACTCACTTGAATAACTGCAGCTGCAACACACTCAGAAACTCAGAACATCCAGGCAGCAGTGTGCTCTTGAGTCCTGTCAATGGACTCAGTATCAAACAACAACAAAAGCTTATATTTATATGACACCTTTAATGTAATAAAACATCGCAACATCAGAGAGTTTAAGTTAACTTTCTTTGAAAGAGCTATCCAATTTGTCCCACTCCTTTGTTTAATAGGGATTTTCTGCACCCACTGGCATGGAACGTGTTTGGGGGCGAGTGGACAATATGACACTATTGGTTTCACGATGGTGTGAAACCAGTTTGTGATCATCCGCTCAGCCTGCTGATGGCAAGTTGTGTTTCCAGCCATCGGATGTTGGGAACCTCATTGCAATACATCTGCTGGAATCGTCCCCATTGGATTGTCCACCCACCTCGGTGGGAAAATATGCCGATGTGTTTCACAACAGCACATAAGCAAAATGCACCTGGTGAGCTGCACTTCGCTTGGGATTTCAAGGTTCGTTTGCCTACCTTGGTCCGGTCAGCACTCCCAGTCATCAGTGCCAGGCTTCACAAGCAGCACCGCATCACTTTTAGGAGGGCTCATGGCAGGTCTCTACCTACCAGATCAACCATGTGTGGGTGGCTTTTTAATGGATGTCGGGCTAGAGCTTGCTTGGGGAAGGGGGAGAAGTGGTCTCAGGCAAGGGAAGAAGCTGCAGGATGAGAGCTGTACTGGGGAAGGGGGGTAACCCAGGGTGTGTGTAGGGGCACATGTTGATCTGTTCAAGTGGCCTCAAGATGGTGAGGGCTGAGGAGGCAGTCTCCAGAGGAGATGAGGCCAGATGGACATGTGAGGGTGTGTGTGTGTGAGAATGGGTGGTGATGTCCCTTGAGCTGGCAGTGAGTGAGATGCCAGTGAATGTGTGATGGGCTTGTGAGTGTGTGAGTTTAGAGTGATGAGATGGTTGCCATTACCCTGGCTGCACGGATGAGATCATTCATCTTCGACCTGCATTGGATGGCCAACCTGTTCTGTGCAGCATTGGCACTGACCACCACGGTCACATCCTCCCAAGCCTGGGTGGTCATGCTGCTGCTCATCCTGTGGCCAGAGCTTGGGTAGTGGACATTGTGGCCGGTCTCCATGGCATGCAGAAGGTATTCCAGTGACATGTCACTAAACCTGGGGGCTGTAGCCTTTTTGCCTTTCGTGGACATCTTCCCTGCACTAGTCCTGGGCTGGAAACACTGAGATGTGTGCGTCCAGCTGGATTTTAAATATGGCACCTGGCATGATGAAGCAGTGAGGTGATGGCATGGTGGGCAAATGCATAAGTAACGCTATGGGTTTGGGACAATATGGCATGAAAATCCGCCATTGCGGCTGGTGAGTAAAACATTTTACCAGCCCGCTACCGCACTTAGTGCAAATCTGGGACGACTCCGCCCAAAGCCTTTTGGAAATACTTTTGTTCTTGGTATCTATTTTAATTATTGTGCCAATCACAGACAATTAGGGCTGAATTTTAACTCACTCAAAACCCATTCATTGTCTAAATGTTAAAATTGGACCACTAGTTTCTGTCAACTGTCACGTTACATATCTTTACGCGTTATCACTTCAAGACTACCCACTCTGGTACAAACCAACCAATTGTGAGCTGGGTTAGGTTCCAGCCAATTAAGAAACAGAGATGGGCGACCAGCCCTTAAAGGTGACAACTCTTAGAGCCTTAGTGCAGCGAAGGAGGACATTTGGCACCTAATACCTGCGCTGGTTCTGTGAAAGAGAAATCTAATAAGTCCCACCACCCTGTCCTTTGCTCTGCACATGTTTGCTTTTCCAGTATAAATCCAATTCCCTTTTGAAAGTTACTGTTAAATCTGCTTCCACCACTCTTTCAGGCAGTGCACTCCAGATGATAATAACTCGCTATGTTAAAAAATATTGTCATCGCTCCTGCTACTTTTGTCAATTATCTTAAATCTGTGTACTCAGGTTGCTCACCTTCCTCCTAGTGCAAGAGGATAGTGTATATCCGCATGCCTCTACCCCAAAAAGCTAAGGATGCTGAGATAATTTAAATTTTCAAGAATGGGATCAGTAGATTTTTTTTTAGGTAAGGTTATCAAAGGATATGGAGCAAAAGCAGGTAAATGGAGTTGAGGTACAGATCAGCTATAATCTTATCAAATGATGTAAAGGACTCAAGGGGCCAAATGGTCTCCTTCTCCTATGCACCATCTCCAGACATGACATTACCTTCTTTCACTCTTACCCACAATGATGGAGGACCAGATGAAGAACTCTGCGACATGGTAGTTTAAACTGTTATACAATCCTTCAGCTCAACTTAGTGTTGCCGCACTTTTAGAAATGATTTAAGTGTTTGAAATTCACTCGAGAAATTTAAAAAACAAATCATAGGATTCATTTCGCCAGTGAGTCACAAACACAAGAAAAAGCCGCAGGACTAAAACCAAAAGAGGTTTCACAATCTCTGGATGCCACAAGATGCTTTACAACCAAGGTGCTTTAATTTTGAAATGTAGGGCAGAATTTTAACTGCCAAGGGGAGACAGGATTGCATGCAAGTGAGGATTTACATCCTGAAAAGTTGTGTTGAGTCAGGAACCTGACCTGGTCCTGCCCATTTCCAGGTTTGCAGCTGAGTGGGGAACCTCAAAGCATCTATTGGAAAAGTCATTATAACATGCAAACAGGTAATTAGCTTTGAATTTAACCCTGTGTTCTGGCTTTAACAGCCGATGCAAGGGTTTGCCGAGCTCTCTGTAACTCGTTGGGGTCAATGAGGTGAAATCCCAGCAGGGAGTGATTATTTAGTAAAATTGAGGTTCTGGGAAACCTTCAATGAGTGAAATCACAGAGCTTGTGGCCATTCACAGCAAAAGGCTTGTATTTTCAGGATTAGTTTTTGAGAGCCTGAATTCTGAAGTCTGAAATTGCACACTTCAGTCTGCTCCATCAAGAGTCTCTAGAATTATTGTGATCTGCTGTACGCTTCACAACATTGTACTGCAGGAAAGAGTGGAGCTGCAGCAAGAGGAAGGTGCAGAGCACCTGACATCCTCCAAAGACGAGGAGGAGGAGGAAGAGCAAGGTGTGGCCATGGTGCCTGCAGCCACACACCTGGATGCAAGAGAAGCCCGCAAAGTACTCATCCAGGAACATTTCACTTAAAACGTATGCATGAATCCATCTAAGAACGTCATTAGAAATTGTTTGCCCACCACTTCTCTGTTTCTCCTTCTCTCCTTCTCACGGCCCCCTCCCCCTGCCAAACCGATGTGCTCCATGCAACCAACCAACCAAGGGATGGGCAACAAATGTTGGCCTAGTCAGCAATGTTACTGTCCAGGGTGAATGGGAAATGCAACAATGTAGATGCCAGGAGAATGAGGAGTTCAAATTAAGTGTTTCATTGAAAAAAACCCAAGAGAATCCTGTTGTGCAATTAATTCTTTCTCATCCACTTCCTCTTACTTCTAAATGATGTAAACCTATGTGGCTTCAGCTGAGCTGGAGGCAGGCTTCTTGTTTCCCTGCTCTGACAGATGCGAGGCCTTTGGCAGATTTCATCTGGTTTTGGACCCTTTGAGGGCCCCGCTAAAGAATGCCAGACTTGCACCTGTGTAGGGGAAGATTCGGTCATTGTGGCAAGAGGCAGCATGTGTAACTCTGTCTGGGGGTCACTGCAAGAGCTGAGAACTTGGAGTGCCTTGAGAGAAGTCTCAACTGCTTTCACTTCCCTCCCAGAGCCTACTCGCTGGCAAGATTTGGAGAGCACTTGGCCGCATTTCAGTGAAGTGTTGAGCCACCGAATTACAGCTTTGTGCCATCGTGTGTAAAGTGGCAGTCAGAATGTGCAGGCTTTTGGTCAGGACCCGCATACATTCAGTGAGCTATCACATATGATTTTCTAAGCAGATGGCTACTATTTAATGGAGGTGGTATAAATGGAGACATCCCACACCATCCTCTCTTGCTCAGTCCACAAGCATGACCCAGACCTTCCTGTCCCTTGCCATTTCAACACACCATCCTCCCCTCATGCCCACATGTCCGTCCTGGAGGAACACCACCTCATCTTCCGACTAGGCACTTTACAGCCTTCCGGACTGAATATTGAGTTCAACAACTTTAGATCATGAACTCACTCCTCCATCTTTACCATTTACTTAATCCAGCTGTTTTGTTTTTTGTTTTTATTTTAATGTATTTTTATTTATTTACTCATTTTTAAAATCCTTTTCCCCCCACCAACTCCCCCCCCCCCACCCCACACACACACACCCCAACCAACTCGGCCATCTGCCACTTTTATTTCAGGTTTCCAGCATCTGCAGTATTTTGCTTTTACTTTCCTCCCATCCTCTTGCTTCAGTGGCAAGCTTTCCTTCAGCCATTCTAATCCCTGCTGGGGTCCCTTTAAATAGAGAGCCTTAATCCACAGAGCCTGGGTCGTCATCACACCTGCGCTCTGCATTTGGCCGGGAAACCCAGAAGTGCAACGCTAAAGTCATCACTGAGTTCTTGTGCTGTGCTCTTGTGAGTTAAACAGCAGTGGCAATGCTGACTTCAATGACAAATGGGTTCTATCCCACTGCCAGCCTCCCCACTGACTCCAGGCCAGTTTGGTTAAGATTCTGCCCATGGTTGGTTACCTTTGTAACGCAGCAGCTAACGTGCACCCAGCAAGCTCCTGCAGACAACAATGACCCTTTGATCTGTTTTAGTTGTTGGACACTGGGGCAAGATCTCTTGCTCTCCTTCAAATCTTTTATGTCTACCTGAGAAAGCACACTTCTGACATCTTATCTGAAAGACATAGTGCCTCCTAGCACTGCAGCTCTTGGTGATGCACTGAAATGTCAGCCTAGATTATATGCTTCAGTCAAAAAAAAAATACCTGGAAAATCTCAGCAGGTCTGGCAGCATCTGCAGAGAGGAACACAGTTAACGTTTTGAGTCCGTATGACTATTCGACATATCTAAGGAAAAATAGAAAAGAGGTGAAATATAAGCTGGTTTGGGGGGGGCGGTGGGACAAGTAGAGCTGGATAGAGGGCCAGTGATAGGTGGAGATAACCAAATGATGTCACAGACAAAAGAACAAAGAGGTGTTGAAGTTGGTGATATTATCTAAGGAATGTGATAATAAAGGTACAGATAGCCCTAGTGGGGGTGGAGTGGGGGGAAGGGATCGAAATAGACTAAAAGGCAAAGATAAAACAATGGGTGGAAATACATTTAAAAATAATGGAAATAGTTGGGAAAAGAAAAAAACTATATAAATTATTGCAAAAAATGGGAATCGGAAAGGGGGTGAGGATGGAGGAGACAGTTCATGATCTAAAATTGTTGAACTCAATATTCAGTCCGGAAGGCTGTAAAGTGCCTAGTCAGAAGATGAGGTGCTGTTCCTCCAGTTTGAGTTGAGCTTCACTGGAACAATGCAACAGGCCAAGGACGGACATGTGGGCATGAGAGCAGGGTGGAGTGTTGAAAGGGCAAGCGACAGGGGGGTCTGGGTCATGCTTGCAGACAGACTGAAGGTGTTCTGCAAAGCGGTCACCCAGTCTGCATTTGGTCTCTCCAATGTAGAGGAAACCACATTGGGAGCAGCGAATGCAGTAGACTAAATTGAGGGAAGTGCAAGTGAAATGCTGCTTCACTTAAAAGGAGTGTTTGGGCCCTTGGACAGTGAGGAGAGGGGAAGTAAAGGGGCAGGTGTTGCACTTTCTGCGGTTGCATGGGAAGGTGCTGTGGGAGGGGGTTGAGGTGTTGGGGGTGATGGAGGAGTAGATCAGGGTGTCCGGGAGGGAACAATCCCTGCGGAATGCTGCCAGGATGGGTGACGGGAAGTTGTGTTTGGTGGTGGCATCATGCTGGGGTTGGCGGAAATGGCGGAGGATGATCCTTTGAATACAGAGGCTGGTGGAATGATAAGTGAGGACAAGGGGGACCCTATAATAGTTCTGGGAGGGAGAGGAAGGCGTGAGGGCGGGTGCGTGGGAGATGGGCTGGACACGGTTGAGGGCCCTGTCAACCACCGTGGGTGGAAAACCTCAGTTAAGGAAGAAGGAAGACATGTCAGAGGAACTGTTTTTGAAAGTGGCATCATCAGAACAGATGCGACGGAGGTGAAGAAACTGAGAGAATGGGATGGACTTCTTACAGGAAGCAGTGTGTGAGGAGCTGTAGTCGAGGTAGCTGTGGGAGTCGGTAGGTTTGTAATGAATATTGGTGGACAGTCTATCACCAGAAATTGAGACAGAGAGGTCAAGGAAGGAAAGGAAAGCGTCAGAGATGGCCCATGTGACAATGATGGAGGGGTGGAAATTGGAAGCAAAATTAATACATTTTTCCAGGTCCAGACAAGAGCATGAAGCAGCACCGAAGCAATCATCGATGTACCGGAGAAAGAATTGTGGGAGGGGGCCTGAGTAGGACTGGAACAAGGATTGTTCCACATACCCCATAAAGAGACAGGCATAACTGGGGCCCGTGCGGTACCCATAGCCACACCTTTTATTTGGAGTAAGTGAGAGGAGTTTAAGGAGAAATTGTGAGAACAAGTTCAGCCAGACGGAGGAGAGTAGTGGTGGATGGGGATTGTTCGGGCCTCTGTTCAAGGAAGAAGCAGAGAGCCATCAGACCATCCCGGTGGGGGATGGAGGTGTAGAGGGATTGGATGTCCATGGTGAAGAGGAGGCATTTAGGGCCAGGGAACTGGAAATTGTTGATATGATGCAGGGTGTCAGAGGAATCATGAATGTAGGTGGGAAGGAACTGGACAAGGGGAGAGGGAATGGAGTCAAGAAAGCAAGAAATGAGTTCCGTGGGGCAGGAACAGGCTGACACGATCGGTCTGCCGGGACAGTCCTGTTTGTGAATTTTGGGTAGGAGGTAGAAGCGGGCCGTCCGAGGTTGGGAGACTATCAGGTTAGAAGCTGTGGAAGGAAGATCTCCAGAGGAGGTGAAGTCAGTAACAGTCCTGGAAACAATGGCTTGGTGTTCAGTGGTGGGGTCATGGTCCGGGGGAGGTAGGAGGAAGTGTCTGCGAGTTGATGCTCAGCCTCTGCAAGGTAGAGGTCAGTGCGTTCCACCAGTCTCCGCATTCAAAGGATCATCCTCCGTCATTTCCGTCAACTCCAGCATGATGCCACCACCAAACACATCTTCCCTTCACCCCCCTGCAGCATTCCGCAGGGATCGTTCCCTCAGGAACACCCTGGTCCACTCCTCCATCACCACTTACACTCAACCCCTTCCCACGGCACCTTCCCATGCAACCTCAGAAGGTGCAACACCTGCCCCTTTACTTCCCCTCTCCTCACCGTCCAAGGGCCCAAACACTCCTTTCAAGTGAAGCAGCAATTCACTTGCACTTCCCTCAATTTAGCCTACAGCATTCAGTGCTTCCAATGCAGTTTCCTCTACATTGGAGAGACCAAACGCAGACTGGGTGACCACTTTGCGGAACACCTTCAGTCTGTCCGCAAGCATGACCCAGACCTCCCTGTCGCTTGCCATTTCAACACTGCACCCTGCTGTCATGCCCACATGTCCGTCCTTGGCCTGTTGCAATGTTCCAGTGAAGTTCAACTCAAACTGGAGGAACAGCACCTCATCTTCTGACTAGGCACTTTACAGCCTTCCGGACTGAATATTGAGTTCAACAATTTTAGATCATGAACTCTCTCCTCCATCCTCACCCCCTTTCCGATTCCCATTTTTTGCAATAATTTATATAGTTTTTTTCTTTTCCCAACTATTTCCATTATTTTTAAATGTATTTCCATCCATTGTTTTATCTTTGCCTTTTAGCCTATTTCGATCCCTTCCCCCCACTCCACCCCCACTAGGGCTATCTGTACCTTTATTATCACATTCCTTAGATAATATCACCAACTTCAACACCTCTTTGTTCTTTTGTCTGTGACATCATTTGGTTATCTCCACCTATCACTGGCCCTCTATCCAGCTCTACTTGTCCCACCCCCTTAAAACCAGCTTATATTTCACCTCTTTTCTATTTTTCCTTAGTTCTGTTGAAGAGTCATACAGACTTGAAACGTTAACTGTGTCCCTCTCCGCAGATGCTGAGTTTTTCCAGGTATTTTTGTTTTTGTTTTGGAGTTCCAGCATCTGCAGTTTTTTGCTTTTATCTTATATGCTCAAGTGTCTGGAGTGGGACTTGAACCCAGGCCAGTGTGACCACTAGGTAAATCAGGTGGTCACCAGCGCAGAAAATTTGGAGGGGAGGGGCGGCAATCAACTGAATGAACTATTCATGAAACTACATAAGTAAACAAACAGGCTTCAGCAGTGGAATGAAAGGTCTAGATCTACTGATATACATCCACATATACTGACATCCATGTATTTACATTACAATCTTTAAATTTCATAATGTATTTCTCATTCTGTTTATTCAACAGTTTTATACATCTACGTGACTATTCCATAACTGCAAACCAGAAATAATATCAAAGAATGTAATTTAATCTAGCTTACTCTACTATAATGTTTATCGATTGTGTAAATTGCACATAAAATGATCGAGCAACTGTTGCAGGAATACATAGTACTACATCTTGTGAGCTATATTTCACATTATACTGTCCATTTCTTCTCGTACATATACTGTGAAACATGTAGAACAATGAGAATGTACAATCAGTATCATAATAATCTCCCTTTCCATATTAAATAAATCTGTAATTATGAATGGTGAATTTGTATTTATATTGATGCAAAATATTCATTTTCACAAGTTAATTGTGGGGGAGGGGCGGGGTGGTGGGGGACAGGTCCCAAGGCTGAAGGTTTGCCTAGGGTGTCTAATATTCTTGCACCAGCCCTGCTTGAACCTACAACACAAACAAAAATTGCTGGAAAAACTCAGCAGGTCTGACAGCATCTGTAGAGAGAAAGACAGAGTTAACGTTTTGAATCTGTATGACTCTCCTTCAGAACTAAAGAGAAGTAAAAATCTGGTGAAATATAAGCTGTTTTAGGGGGGTGGGAGAGATGAAGCTGGATAGAGGACCAGTGATAGGTGGAGGCAAAGGAGCGATTGAAAAAGATGTCATAAACAAAAGGTCGAAGGGGTGTTGGTGATGGTGATACTGACTAAAGGAGGTGCTAATGGTGACATTGAGAGTAGAAAGCAGGATGAGTTAGTGACAGATGGCCCTAGTGGGGTTGGGGAGAGGGGAAGATGTGGGGGGAAAAAAGATCGAAATAGACTGAAAGGTGGGGATAAAACAATGAATGGAAATAAATTTTAAAAATAATGATAGAACTAGGTGGGGAAAAAATATATATATATAAAAATTAAAAAATAGATATTTGAAAAAAGGGGATCAAAAAGAGGTGAGGATGGAGGAAGAGAGTTCATGATCTGAAGTTGTTGGGCTCAATGATGTGTTCCGGACTTAACTAATGTCAGCTGAGGGAATGCAAGTGCATCCCACCTTAAAGACATTTTTTATGTTGCACAACATTTATTACAAGATGATGAAACATTGTTCCTGAAGATTTTGAAAAGTCTGGGCTGACTTGAATCACTGACAACTGTCTTAGTTAATGAATGATATCAGCAGCATAAAATGAAGAATTAATCAACCATTTCCACAGCGTTTAGCTAATTTTGGTACTTCGTACGTACTTCGTTTTTGTTTAAAGTAGTGGGCGGAGTAAATGCTTTACAGTGAGAGTGCACACGTGTGGACAAGGGCTGCAGATATCTGAATCTGAAGTTAATGCGGTCTTCTGGCTGGAAACAACTGCTATTTTCCAGCTTGGTCTGGTTATGACATCTTTACTCGCTAAGAAGGGGTCAGCGCGATCCTTTTTATCAGATTCGGAGCATGGATGTGCCAGTGACTTGGTTCTTGTCGTCAGTTGAAAACCCCCCAACGAAGAGCCACCTGCAGTGCAAAGGGTTTAAAATCATGAAACTATCTTCCTGCAGTCTGGTCCGCGCTGGAGGCAGTGCTGAGCATATGCTGTTTCCAGTCTGACCTGATTGAAGTGGGCTAGCAGCGAAACATGTTAATCGGCGTTGTTCACTGTATAGGAAAAAAATAAGGCGTAGGAGCATCTGCTAATGTGACATAAATCTGGATTCTCCATAGCTGGAGTGTGTGAGTTGGCAACACTCTTAATTTGTTTCATGGAAATTCATTCGCGCTCCATCACTTTGCTTTACAACTGACTTCAAGAGCTGGTGTATGTGGATTGTCAATGCATCAACTATGGCAGACTCTGTATTTTTTGAAAAGCAGATTATCTCTGTGGTAAGTGATTTTGTTTTTGTCCATTCTCTTTTTAAAAACGAGGATACTGATTCCCCCACCCCTCTACATCCTTCGGGATAGCTGGCCAGTTGTGTGTTATTTGGCGTTGTGTCCTTTTATTTTTCATTATTTTGAAATGTTGTTATTGCAAGACTATCTACAAGCTCCCTCACATGCACTGTCTTCATTTCAGAATGTGAATAGGGTTGTGGAAAAGCTCGTTCCTCAATTCTGGATACATGAATGATTGTATAGAAAACTAATGTGCAAATGACCATAGAGTCTTTTGACATCGTGAAAGGGAACTGCAGGAATACGATTAATTTGATCTTGCATGCCTGCTATTTCCTCTGTTGCAATGACGAACACAGCAAACTTCAGGCAGCAAAAGTTTTGCAACTGTTTACATTTCCCGGGTGCTAAGAACTCAAAATGCTGACAAGTCATGCTTAGCTTCTGGGAATCATAGCTGGTTTGATGTATTGCAGAACCCTCCTCTAGCTTGTGAAGACCTTGGGTTCAGTTTAACAAACCCTTTCTGTGCAATCTTAGGCTCAAAGTTTACCAACATTAACAGCAACAAGTCTGTCAGATTAAAATTGCTTTGAGAATATCCATTCCTTCTACCTACACAGCAGTGTGTACAATCTATCGGACGGACTGCAGCGATACACCAAGGCTTCAACTCAAACGCATGACCTCCATTATCTAGGACAGGGGGAGCAGACACAAGGGAACACCATCACCTCTAAGTTCCAGTCCAAGTCACACACCATCCTGAGCTGGACATAAATTGGCACTCCTTCACAGTCACTGGGTCAAAACCTTGGAACTCCCTCCCAAGCAGCAATGTTGGTGGTGTACCTTTACCATAAGTTTAGGAAGAAGGCCTATCATCACTTTCTCTGTAGCAACCAGGGATGGGCAATAAATGCCAGTGACATGCTAGTAATGCCCACATCCTGAGAATGATTTAAAAATTCAGACACCATAGGACAACCACTGCTTTGGAACACAGCATCACACTCAGACTGAAGAAAAGTCATACGGACTCGAAATGTTAACTCTGTTTCTCTCTCCACAGAAGCTGCCGGACCTGCTGAGTTTTTCCAGCATTTTTTGTTTTTATTTCACACTCAGACTAAGTGGTTAGTGGCACAGGATATATTATAATGCTTTTTCCTAAAGTGATTCAGTGAGCATATTTTATAAATATGTGATTTTTTCTCTCTCCTGATACATAATTTCTGGTGATGAGATGAATGGGGTTAAATCTCCCCTGCATCTCTTTGGTCAGTTGTACTAGGGTTGTGTTTTATTGCATTCAGTTTACTGACTTAGTCAAAAAACTGTGACAAATTTTTAAAAAAACTCTGTTGCCAGGACGATGCTAGAAAGCTTACAGTGCGTAAAATAAATTGAATCTATTCAGGAGAGCTCAGCTGCAGGCTTTTGTTCACGAACTAATCCCAACATGTCTCTGCTTTATGTATTTGCACATAACGACATTCACCTGCATTGAAACTCATAATAAATTGGATAACCTTGCCTATTCTCCAGTTACATTCAGCCAGCTAATGTTTTATACGGACATTTTAACATGGGTGTGTGCCAACCCATTTCATCTTGGTGGTTCGGCTTTGTCATCCGATGGTGTTTGTGGTTGAGTTCTGCCATTGCACTTTTGGGTGGGATTATAGGTTGGAATTGGACTAAAGTGCTCCAGGCTCTCCATTGTTATGGAACATTTTGTCACAGAGAATAATAACCCTCTTTTACCTTGTTCCAGTGTCATTGGCTGTGTAAATGGTGCAACCAGCATAGTTGTAACATATCAGATTGATATTTTTCTACACATATTGCAGTCAGATGTGCTGCTCACAGTATGGTACTACTAAATGCATTGGTTCAGTATGCTGTTCTGGACTGAAAACTCCATTGAAGGTTCCTGCATTGGGGTACAATTATAAGAAATATAATTCACAGAAAGAAACAAACATATTGGTATAGTGCTGCTCTACACAGACTGTACAACAAAGGTAGTAGTTAAGTTTAGAAAGCAGAATACTTCTTTAAAAGGCATGAAACTTTTAAATGTTCAGAAAGGATTGGGTGTATTCGTACAAGGAACACAGAAAGTTATCATGCATATACAGCTAGCAATTAGGAGGGCCAATGGCATTTGCCCTTTATTGAATGAATAGGGAAATCTTATTACAATTATATAGGGTTTTAGTGAAACCACACCTGGAGTACTGTGAGTAAGTTTGGTCTCCATTTCTAATATATTTGCCTAGGAGGCAGTGCAGCAATTGGTCCTTGGGATGAGGGGGTTGTCCTTTGAAGAAAGGCTGAGTAACTTAGGCTTATACTCTCTGGAGTTTAGAAGAATGAGAGGTGATCTCATTGAAACATTCAAGACTATGAAGGGGATTGACAGGGTAGACACTGAGAGGTTGTTTCTCTGGCTGTGGAATCTAGAACATGGGGACACAGTCTCAGGATAAGCGATCAATCATTTGGGACTGAGATGAGGAGACATTTCTTCACTCAGAGGGATGTGAATCTTTGGAGTTCTCTATTCCACTGGCTCCATCATTTAGCATTTTCAAGACTGGGATCAATAGATTTAATGTAATAAAACTTCCCAAGTCCCTTCACTGAAGTGTAATCAAACAAAATATGATAGAGCCACATAAGGAGGTATTAGGAAAGTTGACCAACAGCTTGATGAAAGCGGTGGGTTTTATGGAGTGTCTTAAAGGAGGAAAGCGAGGTGGAGATGTTTGATGAGGCAATTCCAGAGCTTAGGGACAAGGCAGCTGAAGGCATGGCTGCCAATGGTGGAGTAATTAAAATTGTGCAATTAAAGCAAAATATTACGAATGCTGAAGTGGAAACAGAAAGTGCTGGAAATACACAGCCAATCCGACAGCATCTGTGGAGAGAGAGAAACAGAACATTTTAAGTCGAATGTGACTGTTCGACTCCAAAGGTTAACTGTCTCTCTCTCTCTCTCTCTCTCTCCACAGATGCTGCCAGATTTGCTGAGCATTTCCAGCACTTTCTATTGATAAAAAATGGGTATGAACAAAGAGCCAGAATTGGAGGCAATCTGAGTTCTCAGAGGGTTGTAAGGTTAGAAGAGGATACCAAAATAGAGAAGTGCTGGGAAATGGAGACAAAGATGAGAATTTTAAAAACAAAGCATTGCCAGACTAGCCAGTGTGGACCAGTAAGCTTAGACATGATGGATGAATGGGACTTGGTGCAAGCTGAAATACTGGCAGCAGATTTTTGGATGAGCTTATATTTATGGGGATTGCAAGGTGATAGGCAGTTCAGGGGAGCCTTGCAATAGTCTATTCTAGAGATAACAAGGGCATGGATGAGGATTTGAAACAGGAGAGCGAATGGAATTAATTATTTGTTTGCTTTACATGCAGTCTATCTTGCTTGATTAGTTAAGCCTGAAGCTGTTGCAGAGGTTGAATATTCTGTCAACATTCACTACCCGGGCTGAAAATGGCAACTTGGACAAGCTACGAATGTTGGCTGGCACCCTTGGCATTATGGAGCAATTTTAGCAGGGGGTGATGTGGTTCCAATTTGGAGTCTCACTAGTTGGTGGTCAGCAGTTTAGTGTAAATAAGGTCAAGAAAACAGGTGATGGATCAAATCAGCTGAGCCCAGAAAATGTATGAGAGAAGGTAAGACAGAAACTGGAGGAAAACTGGGTTCAAGGCTAGGATAGGGGAAGCTTGGGGATCAGGGCATGGGTGGAGTTGTCCCATTGGATAAGGGGAAGGGGTGGTGTCAATGATCAGGAGCAGCTACCCAGGTGATCTCAACCTCAGTGAGAAAGACATCCATGAACTCTTCATGCGTATAAATGGAGATGAGGGTGGAGAGCAGAGGGAAGAGGTGTTTAAGGAGTGCAGAAAAGATGCCAGTGATGGTACTAAAGTAAAGTTTGGTTCAAGCATGTAAGAATGTGGCCTGATAGCTTTTAATGTGATGCTGCCAGATATGGTGATGGATGGCTAATCCAGTTATGCGTTGGCATGCTTTGGACTTAAGGGAGAAAAATTGGGGTCCTACCCAGATGATTATCTGATCTGTGAGAGAGTAAACATTTTACCTGAGACAAGGTGGACACAAGGGAAAGGAAAGGTTAAGCAGATTGGCAGCTGCAGTAGTGTTGTGGCAAATGGAGTGCCAAAGGCTAGGCAATTGGATTTAGGATTGCAATTCGAAGTGATTTGGCACTGAGCATTTCTCAGGAGGGACACAGAAAAAAAATATACAAGGAAATAGTTGGAGATGGCCCTGCCTGCGATAGAGACCATGGAATTAGAGGAATCAGGGGAAATGGCAAAGTCAAGTGGGTGGCCATGAGTATGGATAGGGGAGTTTATAGAGTTTTAGGAATGACAGAAGGTCATTGAATTTAGAGGAGAGAGGGAAAGAGGAGCTGAGATGAAGACTGAAATCTCAAAGGCTCAGTACAGAGGCTGAGGAGGAAAAAGTAAGGATAACTTGGTGAAAAATTTAGGGCATGGCATCGTTATCATGAAAAAGTATTCGGCAAACAAAAGAAAAATGTTGGCAAATACAAATGCACTGACATTGAAACAAAGTCATTGTGGTATTTTTGTGTGTGGTTGATGATTTTTTTTTCCTACATTCAATATATACCAATCTCTCCTGGAGGTCCTGAGTGTATTTTAGGGAAATGTTTCCATAGGCACCTTGTTCCATATCCCCATTCTTCAAGTGTGACCCTAGGCACTGAATGCTAGCAGGCTTTCATGTGTGTGAAACATCACCACCAAGCCCCATCCTATCTGCACATTCATACAAACTCAATTTAACAAGAGGTGTTCAACAGCATTATGCTGCAGAAACCCTCTGATTTTTAGGTTTCATGCTGAAGTGCATGGCGTCAGTTGTGGTGTTAATATTGCAGAGCCAATAGAGGTCAGCTAATGCACTAAGGACTCTTGATCCAATCCGGAATCTTCTTCGAGCTATGCCAAATTCACTACCCAAAAAATGGCAGCATCTGTTCTCGCTCTTCTCCCTCTCCATCATTCTGTCAAGCTTCTGGAAGACAGCAGAATGAGTAACTGACAGATAGCAGCATTCTTCAGTGAGAAATACTTGTTTGTGAAATGTTGTAAACAAAAACAGGTGCTTCCTGTGTCTTAAACATGCAGATGTTTGCTAAAGGCAGTTTGCAAAAAGCCTGCATTAGCAGCTTTATATGGGAAGAGGGCAGGAGTGGGTGAGAAACTCCATTTACTGGGACCGTCAGAATAATGATTCCCCTACTCTCACCAGTCATTTACTGGTCTTCGTCCATTCTGAGCTGTTTTGATAGAGAAGATGGTGGAAATTGTTTCCACTGGTGGGAGGGTCAGTACCTTGAGGACACAGAATTAAGATAATTGGTAAGCAAAATTGCAGTCTCTTTCTTTCAAGAACTTAGTTCATTCTGTGCAGGCAGCAGTTTCCATGTAGACAGAGTTCTGCTCGTGCAATCTTCCCTGCATGACGCACTTCTTTCCAGAGCCTTCTCAACTCTCAGCTCCCGTCGGTTGAAATCCAGGCCAATGTGGCATGCACAAATCAGGATTTACCTGGATGGACACCTGGAGCAGCAAGTGGAGCCTCACGATGTTGGAGCCAGGAGCTGCAGGTAGAGCCTTGCACAGCCAGTGGAGCCTCGACCAAGTGGAGCATCCAGCAGCAGGTGTATAGCTGCAGCAGGTAATGGTGCGCAGTGGGCGCCTTTGTGGGTTGGGAATTGGGGGTTGGGGTTGAGGGGAAGAAGACTGGGAGGAAAGGCACAAAGAGGTGGGGCGGGTTTGAATGTCAAAGGTGGGTGGGGGAAGATGGAATCCTGCAGGGGACTTGGATGGGTGCAGTGAGGGAATGGAGGCTGGTGGGTGCAGGTGGACAAGGAGAATGTGAGTGGGGGGCGGGGAAGGTTCAGAGATATGTCTGTGGTATCAATTGAAGAATCCTGGGGGGGGGAAAGTGAGGGAATTGATGGCATGATGGAATAATGACTGCTAAAGGGGTAATGGTATGCAATAGGGTGGAAGGGTGAGGGTCCTGCAATGACGGGGCCATGGCAAAGATTGATTCCTCCCTGTGCATGAACTATTCCAGAGGGACATAGGCCCAGGCAAGGTTGTCCCATCGAATATAGGGGGTGCGCACAGGCATTAAAGCTAACAGATGCAATGAAAAGACAGCAGAGCTTAAAGTGCAGCTGTACATATACTATGATGTCTGCATCAACAATCAGCATTGACAGTGCACCCGTGTCACCATAATGAAATCAGTACTTTTAAATTTTACATTTCCTGCCACTGCATCTAAGTGCTCCCTCGACATCCGCAGCAGGGGTGGAGGCAGTTGTTGTCTTTGAAGGCTTTGGAGCCTGGAGGGCCCTGGCATAGTTTGGGTCTCCCAGCCTCTAGCTGCATCTCCAGCATCTTGTCTAGGACCGCGCCGAGATGCTCATCGTCTGACTCAGACTTAGCAGAAGACTCTTCCCCAGCAGTCCTCTGAGTGACAGTGATCTTGGCTGCCTCTGCCTCTTCCTGCTGTGGCCACATGTCTGTGAGGAGACCACCAGAGTGCGAGACCTTGCCTGAGCTAGATATAGTACCCACCAAGGCGTGTGTCTCTGGGCTGGCGGAGGGTGACGGCGTTGACGGCTGTACAGTTGCAGTCTCTTCATCGTCCTTATCATCCTCGCTCCTCCTCATATCAGACCCGGTGCTGGACTTGATTTCAGACTCAGGCCTCACCCTCTTCTTCCCGGCTCCTGTAATCAAAAGAGGAGAGAGTGAATGACTGCATGGGCTGCCTCCAACATGCCTGAGCATGATCCTTAGGGTTTCTATGTAAAGGCAGTAAGCAAGGCTCCTTACTGGATGGAGGACAGACGCCTACCTCACCTGTCTGCACATGAACGGTCCTGAACCTCCCCTGCCAGCTCGGTAGCCTGCTCTTCGAATGGTGTGAGCAATTGGGATGCAGGTGGTATTTGCATGCTGCCGGACTTCACCAACAACCCACTGACTACTGTGTGCCATGTGAAAGATGCACTGCAGCTAGTCCACAAGGGTTCTTCGGCAGCGCCCTCCATAGTGGTGAGCTGAATTACATAGAAGGGTAAGGCTGACAGAGGCATTGCATCAGCAGCGAATGCTGGTGCCCTCTACGTCACCCCCTCCCTAACACAGTATGAGCTCTCTGTGTGGCACGGACAAAGACCCATAGTCCCCTCTCTACCTGCAGACTACATGAACTGCCTTGGGGCTATGAGGCATCGCCGCATTAGGTTGAGACATGTTTTTATGCATGGCAGCACAGATGGTGGCCTTGCCACTGAGGCCCATGCCCCAGTTCCCATTCAGTGAGATGAGTATGTGGAGTAAAGGGTTCATTTACCCTGACAGCGTGAATTTTTCCTATCCCACCACCTTCGCGATTGCCTCCCATGCAGGGTTGCTGAGCTGCGCAGTCCTCTTCCTTCCATCCCTCGGGTAGAGTACTCCCCTCCTCTCCTCCACTGCATTCAGCAGTACTTTCAGTGAAGCGTTGCTGAACCTGGGTGCCAGTGCTCTCTGGAGCTAGTGTTTCATGTCCTGGTCCGTAGCTAAGAGTGCAATGAAGCAGTAGCTGTCTGGGTGCCTTTTAAAAATGGAGGCCAGTTATAACGGCGGGGCATGTGACTCCCTGCCTGCTGCACTGCAAACATCATCAGGAAATCCCCAGCTGCACAATTAATGAGCCCAGCATCATGCGATATGGCGTGAATGGGTTCCATGGCAGACAGCACTCTCGCTTCCCGCTCCTGCCATGGGATTTAAGCTCAGGGTGGAGAATCCTGGCCACTGTTGTAATGTAGAAAACACAGGAGCCAATTTGCACGCAGCAAGGCCCTACAAACAGCAATAAGATATATCACTCGATGATCTGTTTTATTGATGGTAGTTGAGGGATAAATATTGATCAGGGCATCAATCCTTTCCTTTGTTTTCTCCAGATAGTTTTGTTGTATCAGGTCTTTTTTTTTTCTCTATAAAAGATATGAAGAATCTGGAAATTCAGTTTTTCTAAACGTCTTAGAATTCTAGGAGTTAAAATGTATAGCATATCCAGTGGTAACCATTAGCATGCACAGTGTATCAGCTTGGCTCAGCAAATCAGAGAAGCAGTCTTGGGAAGGGATTGAGTATGGGAAAAGAGGCCATGGTGAGTAGTATGTTATGGTAAGGACTAGATGGAGCCAGAAGTATAGTCATGAAAGTGAGAATCATTGAGGGTGATCTCAGTCAAGTTACTTAGCTTAGACTGTGACCATTGAACCAAAGGAATCAACAAAATTATGCTGGCAGGTCCAATAAAAATCCTTTTCCTTGGATTAACCTTTTCACAGATAGTGATGCTAATACAAATATTACAGCAATAAAGCTACTCAAATATCAAGCAGAGTTTGATTACAGTAATAGAAACCTTAGATTACTCAAGTAATGCTAAAATAACAATCAGCTCCTTCTCAATTTGCATCAGCTAAAAAGCTTGATGTAAAACATGCGGAATTTCTCTCACTTCCAATTGTTGTTCCTCTCGCATTCCTGCAAGCTCTCTCATTACTTAATTTGCTGCCTCCCACTGTAGCCATTCCTGTAACTAAGCTGACCCTGGCCTCCTCCTGCTGCTGACTGACTGACTGGCTGCTGATGATATCTAGGTGACTGACTGGTAAACTGGCTACTTGACTGGCTCCAGGTCTTCGATGCTGTTTCAGGTTTTCAGTTTAAATCCTGTTTTGCTGTTCTTTAACAGGTTAAAGGCTGTTCTTTAACAGGTTAAATCCCTAGTCAAGTGCTTTTCTCTAAACTTGTGCAATATTAAAAAAAAAACCTCTAAAACAATGTTGTCCAGTAGATGTTACCAGTTTGCCACAGGTGTGCAATGGACAACAGTGTTTTAACTACATTCACTAACCTTAGTAGAAAAACTCACACAATACAGGTAAGTGTGTTCCATGTGTGTATATCTACTTAACAAACATTTACCACCATCCAGTAGCCAAGGAATTAAGGCACTCACAACAATCAAAAAGCACTCACACATTGCTTTATTTTACCTTTTACCGACAAATGCACAAAATATGAAAGTCTGCATATATTCCTTGTACATATGAGTATTGAGGTCACATGCCCAATGACAGTGTCTGTCATTCATTGTTTATTTACTGATCAAATGCAATTGACCACATCTGGATTCCCAATTAGTCACATGTGTCCTAAGAGGCAAATATGTGTAAACCACTTATTAACAAGCTGCTGAAACTAAATAGTCCCATCACAACGTATGTGTTCACTTGCCACAGAAATTGACTTTATAATTCAATAGAATGCTTGGAGTTTCCATGGTAATCCAGGGCATTTGAGTTAATGTGCACTGTTTAATAATAAGTAAGTCTTCCAACTAATTGACTGATTGATGTGAACAATTTTCACGTGACTAAATATTGAAAAAAAGTAACTAGATAATTCAAAAAGACTTAAAATTAATAGTTATTTTTAGCTATTTACATAAACTGACACTTTCGGTAAGAATCCCTCTTTGGAGAGTGTTCTGAAATTTGACACTATTACATAGGAATTATATAGAATCTACATAGCGGAAACAGGCCTAACTAGTATATGGTGGTGAATATACTTCACACAACCTCCCTCCCACTCTTAATTATCTCATCCAACGCTGCCCCTATATCCCTTTATTCCCTTCTCCCTCTTGCATGCATCAGGGCTCCCTTTTAAATGTATCAATACTATCTGCTTCAACTACTTGTGAGAACTCACTTTGAGAACTATTTATCCAGCACAGTTACTGTTGACAGAAAGAAAGAATTTGCAGCCAAGTAGTGACTTTCGTGGTTTCAGGATGTCCCAAAGCATCTTATGATCAAGTGCTTTTGAAATGTGGTTACTTACATAAAGTAGGAAATGCTACATCTAATTTGCACACAAACAGCAATGTGATAATAACCGGACAATCTGTTTAATAATGTTAGTTGAGGGGTAAGTATTGGCCAAGGCTCAGAGGATAACTTCCCTAATCATTTTACCATGGGACCTTTTGTGTCCAGCTAAGAATTCAGGGCCTTGGTTTCACAACTTATCTGAAAGATGGCACCTCCGGCAGTACAGCATCTATCAATACTGTAAACAGTCAGCCCAATAATAACAGCAACTTGTATTTATATAGCACCCTTAATATATGTAATTGTACAGACCCCTTGGGCTGTGTAACCCACATTGAATGTATGCAGTGAATACTACATGTATCACAATTGTATTGCTGCATCTCAGAGTGCAACATGATCTATGTAGATAACTTAAATACCGTTGCACTGTCTGACTGTTTGTAATGACCATGTTGAAATGTCTGTAATGTTCATTGATTGTATTGAAGTGCCTCATGATCCATGTGGAAAAGTTGAATCTGATTGCACTTTTTGTGTTGGCCATTTTGAAATGTTTTGTAATGTTCTTTCAGATATTTTATGAATAAAGTATACTTTTCTAAAAAAAACCTTAATATATGTAGTATATGTATTAATATGTGTATTAATATATGTGTATTATATATATTACACAGGGCCCTGTTCTTTGCAGACAGAAGGAACATGTACACACATTGTGCCTGTTTCAGCTAAACAAGATAAGTGACAGCCATTCGCTGGTTTATTCCCCAGGGCAATGTCTTGACCAGAGTCAAGCTGCCTGGTTTAAATTTCAAACAGTGCTTGGCAGTTAATTGTCAGTCGTCAGTTAACTGGTGCATTCTCCATAGTAACACCTCTACCAATCAAAGTCCACTTGCCAACTAATCAGCACTCTCTTCTCATACAGGATAAAGTTGTTGCTCCCCCTGACATTGAAATTGACATTGGTTTCATTGTATTCATTGATTGTCCTGATGTGTGCAAAATTAAAAACTTTGACAAATTGTCTTTTTTTCAGCAATACCCTTAATGTAGTAAAATGTCCAACTCACTTCACAGGAATGTTATCAGACAAAATTTGACACCAAGTCATATAAGGAGATGCCCACATCCTGTAAGAATTAATTTTAAAAAAGTAACCTAAAGCTTGGTCGATTATTCAGGTTTTAAGGAGCATCTTAAAAGGAGAAGAGAGAGGTTGAGAGGTTTAGGGAGGAAATTTCAGGGTTTGGTGTCTAGACAGTTGATGGTTCTGGAATGGGACCTGAACCCATAACTTTGTTACTTTAATGAAGAATTCTTACCACGAACCATTCTGTTTTAGAGCAAGGTTTTGTTCCTACTTGTCATTAAGAAGGCGGAGTAATTAAGTATATACTGTATTATTTATCTATTGGTTTTGGGTCATAATGACATGGTTTACAAGCTACAGTAATGATGTGGTTGAGCTATGGTATTTCATGTTGTCATTATGGCTGGGAGTATTAGCTGCTCCAGCAACTGATTAAAAATCAAACGTTGAGTTAGGCAAAACTGGGAAACTAGCAATTTACCAATATCTTTGCTCTGAGGTCTTACTATAAAATTAATTACAAGAGCAGGTGAGTACATTGGAACTCTGTGCCAAATGGTGCATGCCCTTTACCTAAGTGTACATATACTGCTACACCACTACCCCCAGCTCACCTAGTCTGCTTGGGTGTCAGTTCTCTCTCAGTGGTAGCAGGTTTTTCTTTGAGTCAGAACGTTGTGTGTTCAAGCCCCGCTCCAGAGATTTGAACGCGTAATCCAGGCTGACATTTCAACACAGTACTGGGGGAGTGCAACACTTTAGGGATACCATCTTTTGGATGAGATGTTAAATTGAAGTCCCATCTGCTCTCTCTGGATAAATGTAAAATATCCCATTTTGAAGAGCAGCGGAGAGTTCTTCCTGGTGTTCTGGCCAATATTTATGTCAATCAACAGCCACAACAGATTGTGTGGTCATTAACACATTGTTTTTTGCGGGATCATATAGTGTGCAATTGGGCAGCCATGTCCCCCCTACATTGCATCAATGATTACATTTCAAAAGTACTTAATTGGGTGTAAAGTGCGTTTGGTTGTTCCGAAAGTCACTGTATAACGTTTTCCTTTCTTTCTACTTATGTGGAAATGTATTTTCTTCGGGAAAAAGTATCAGTTTATTGGGCTGGAGGCTACTTAACCTACCAAAGAAAATCAAGTTGAGATGGCTTGTGTAGACTTGTTGAAACATCAGGGAGTCAAAAACTTAGAGGAACATTGGAATGATACTGCAAGGCACACAGATAGGTAAACATATAATCAACAGATCAAGTACATCATATAAACTTGACTTGATCTCCCTTGAATTTAGAAAGTTGAGAGGTGATCCAATAGAGGTGTTTAAAATGACAAGAAGATTTGATAGGATAGGTGAACTAATTTCTCTGATGGATGAATCCAGATCAAGGGAGAAAGACATTAAAATTAGAGCTGGACTGTTCAGGAGTGATGTCAGCAAAAGGGTCAGGGAAATCTGGAACTCTCTCCCCCCCCACCGTCCCCCCACCACCCCCAAAAAATCTGTTGAATCTATGTCAGCTGAAAGTGTAAAAACTGAATTTTTTTTAGGTAAAGTTATTACAGGATATAGAACCAAAGCAGATAAATGGAGTTAAGATACAGATCAGCCTTGATCTAACTGAATAGCAGAACTGGTTCAAGGAGCTGAATGGTCTACTCCTGCTCATGCATGTAAGTGCAAGTAAAATCTCCAATTTTATTTTATCTTTCCTTCTCAATATCTGTATACTATTTTCTGAGAAGCAACAAATAAAAGGACCAAAAAAATCCAAACGCAGATGCTCATAGCAAGGGTGAAGTTATTTTTGCACTTTAAAAAAGAACAGCTTTATATGAAGCTAAAGTGTGCTGAATGGTTCTAAATGTGTACATCAGCAAATAAATCCAAAGTAATCAGTGGTAATTTGCTTTAGACTCATGTGTAACCTTAAAATAAGACTCGAGAGATCCTATGGATCGGAAATACATATACAAGGCAGAATCGGGAAATACAGTCAAAAAGCAAAACTTCACAGATGATTCAGGTATTTCTGGTCAAAGCGATTTGTGTATTTTTAAGTCTCCTTCCCTGAACTGGTCCTAAATAAGATACCTAATCCATGAAAAAGATGCTTACATTAGAAATTGTGCCCCAAGTTAAGAGATTGCCAAAAAATGAATCTAATCCTTCTGCTGTGAGGCCTATTGCCAATTTTCTCATAGTTAATAATGATACATTATGAAGTGATTTAACACGGGGAGATCTGAAACTTATTCATCCGTAAAGAAGATCTGCTCTGATCTTTGCAGATAAAACATAGCCATAACTTACTAGTTTTATGTCAGGATCTTGGCAATGGATCCGCTAGTCCATCAGGATGTGAATTGCTTTTGCCAAATGACATAAAGGACCTGATTTTTCTCTAAGAAGCATTTACCTTCAGTACCGAGTCCCTTAAAGTGCGAATTGCTTTTGCACTCAATGATTTTACAAATTGTGACAATTGCATTATGTATTTATTTATTTCTACCGGTTCCAGTAGAAGCTAATATTTCAACTGTAAAACAGAAAATCAAGGCAGCCTACCCCATGAAACAATCTGCCAATCTAGTTCCCTGTTTAAAATTTGAACACAATAGCACAAAAAATACATCTAGAAATTTGTTTTCTCATCTGTGCTATGCAGCTACTTAATAATTAATATCAACAATTTTTGTTGTAAAAATACGGATTTGCCTTCCTGTCCAAACAGGAGTTAGGCAGGTTTTTTATACAATTTTATTGAAGCTTTATTCAAAATACATGTTCTAAAAATAACCACAAAAACAATAGCCACTATTCTCCCACCCACTCCGTGCATCTGGTTTTGATTTCTCTCCTGCCTGTTCCAGATTTGATTATCGATTGCCCATTTACCCTGCAAAAATGGATATCACCAAAACAGATTGTGCAGAGGCAAATGAAACTCAGTTACCCAGAATGTACTCTAACTTTATGATCAGTTTAATTTGAATTAGTTAAACTGAAACTCAATCAAAAAAACGCTCTATTGTTATATGATCTGTTACATCGTCAAATTCAGTGACAAGTGTTTATAAACTTGAATGTCTGCATGTGCTCGAACAAGTACTCTGAGGATCCATGCTATTACCTATAGGATGATCCTACTGATCCGTAGGAATGGGAACAGTTATAGTTTAGCAAATATTGCTCTCTGCTTTCTGATGTGGTTCTATTCAGGAAGTCTGAAAAGCAAGGGCCAGAGTCTACAGGGCAAGGGCTTAAAGAAGCATTTCGTCCTTGCCAGGAGTTTTTGGAACAAATTCAGTTGCACAACCTTTAATAGCCTGCTCTGTGGAGTGGGTTTGGGTCTGCTTGGGCCAGTTTCGGTGGGTGAGCTGTCTTATTGTCTACTGGAGAGATTTGCACTTCAGTGCAAGATTTGGTGATGCAGCATTTAATTTTGTTGATTAGACATAGTTAAATTTTTCTCTTAAGAAACATTTGGCAATATAAATTGTGTTGCAGGTGACATCATATGTTACATTAAAACAAATAGCTTTAAAATAGATTTGATGAAGATTTTCCAGGTTCCCCTTCTGGGGGACGAAAAAATGATGGCTTATGTTTCCACTTCATCGCCATAGTGATTTCAGTTTTAGAATTTACGCCAAATTTCTGGTTGACTTACCCTAGTTTGCTTGAGGTGAAGTCTTAGAATTTACCAAATACACTTGATCATGCAGTTTATCCTTGGGAAACCATTAGGGCTCGAAGTTACACCATGAAATACTTAATCACACATCTGAAATTTCTTTCTGCAGAATTTCAGTGGAGACAGCAACATATTTACTTTAAATATTTTAAAGCCTCAGTTGTTAACATTGGGCAGAATTTCAGGTGGAATTGCACACTAATCCCACATTTTCAAAGCCTTAGCCTTTACATGTACTCTTGGAGCTATTAGGTGCAATGAAATGACATTTTTTGCAATGGAGGGAAAAAGCTAATTGCTTAACGCCCAATTGTATATTAATATTTCCCTTTCTGAGGAATACAGCAATTTTATTCCCCCCAGCTGTGGTTGAATGTACGACCCATTTCCTGCACTTCTGCCCTATCCCCTTGTCTCACTTTCCACTTTCCACCAGCCTCCACATTCAAAAGATCATTCTCTACCATTTCCACCACCTCCAACATAATGCCACCACTGAACAAATCTTCTCCCTTCCCTTGTCAACATTCCAAAGGGACTGTTCTTTAGCTCCGTGACACCTTGGTCAACTCCTTAATCACTCCCAACTCCTCGTCCCCTTCCCACAATTCCTTCCAGCAGGAGGTATAACATCTACCCTTTTACCTCCATTTTCTTCATCATCCAAGGCCCCAAACACTACTTCCAGACGAAGCAGTGATTTTTTTTTACTTGTATTTCTTTTCATTTGCTGTACTGTATTTGCTGCTCACAACACGATTTCCTCTGCATTTGGGGAGACAAATGCAGATTGGGTGACCGCTTTGCGGAGCACCTCTGTTCAGTTCGCAAACACAACGCCAAACTTCCGGTTGCTCGCCATTTTAATTCACCACCTTGCTCTCTCACTCATATTTCTGTCTTCGGCCTGCTGCAGTCTTCCAGAGAAGCGCAGTGAAAGCTTGAGGAACAGCACTTGGTCTTCTGATTAGGCGCTTTACAGCCTCCTTGACTCAACACTGAGTTTGACAATTTTAGACCATGAACTCTGTCCCCATTTTGATTTTTTTTTGCCATGTGCTGGCTTGGATCTTGTTTTTTATATTTTGCTTTTGGACAGAGCTGTTCATTTTTTTGGCATTTACACTCACTCTGGACAAATGCTTTGTGCCTTACTACAGCCATTACCACTCTCTTTGCCTTTTGTTCCATGACATCTTTGACATTTAATCTCTCTCATCCTCTACCCAATCCCAGACCTTTCCTTTTGTTCTTCCTCCCACTTTCCCCTTTTAAAGACATACAACCCATTGCATTTCTACTCTCCTCAAGTCCTGAAGAAGTCAAAGTCAGTTCGAAATGTTAACGCTGCTTCTCTTTTCACAGATACTGCTGCTTCCTCTAAGTTTTTCTAGCATCTTCTGTTTTACTTATGCTCATCTTTGCATTTCTTTTAATGATTATGCCGTCACAAACAACTAGCTTCTGTCAACTGTCACAGCTGCCAGACAGCATACATTATGACTTCAAAAAGACTTCCTGTGGTATAGACCAACCAACTGTGACCCAGATCAGGTTCTAACCACATTAACAGAGATGGGCCACCAGTCCTTTGAGGTGATAACTCTTAGAATCTTACAGCACAGTAGGGAGCCCTTTGGCACATAGTACTTGTGCTGAATCTGTGAAGGAGTAATCTAACTCCCACTCTCCTGCTCTTTCACTATAGCCCTGAAACTTTTTCCTTTTCTTTCTTTGACAATTATTATTGAATCTGCTTCCACTGCCCTTTCAGGCAGTGCATTCTGAATCATAGCAATGCGCTATGTAAAACAAATTCTCCTCACCTCTGCCCCCTGCTTCTTTTGCCAATTAACTAGTTACCGAAACTACTGCTAGTGGAAACTAAAAACAAAAAAACTGCGGATGCTGGAAATCCAAAACAAAAACAGAATTACCTGTTTGGGTCATGAGGACTCGAAACGTCAACTCTTTTCTTCTCCGCTAGTGGAAACTGTTGCTCCTTATGTACTGCATCAAAGCCCATCATAATTTTGAATAGCTCTATTAAATCCCCCCTTACCCTTCCCAGCTGTATGGAGAACAATGCTAGCTCAGCTATTCTCTCTATATGTTGTTGGACTGCATTAAAAGGAAGTTTCATTCCGGATATCTGTTTGATAAAATTTATTTTGGCAGTTTTCAGTACTAATTACAACATAGAGATAATCTGAAAACTCAGAGGAATGATATTAATGGATGAAAAATTCTTTGCCACTTTATATCAGCATTTATATTTATGTTTTTGGGAATACTGAACTCAGAGGAAATTATGATCCTACTTCCAACAAGAAACTGGGTACTAATTAAAAGGTAATCATATTTTGTTCACATATACTGAACAGATAACTAACAGCCATTTAACATTTATTAAGTAGTCAACATAGTTAAGAATATTAATAATGGAACAGCTTTGACAGTTACTCTGGATTTTATGATTGTTATCATGTTCAAAATCATTCCCAAGCTGTTAATAATGACCCAATCTTGTTAGAATAAGGCACCTTGCAGCAAAAACCTTTTGTCATGTAAGTTACAGGAAGTGAGTTTCTAACAATGTGGCGAAGGCAACAGGGCATCTGGGATCTTAGTGAATGGTGGTGGAGCCTTAAGCAATGAGATTTAATGATGGAGAAGGAAATAGAGGAATAACAGAGAAGGGAGTGCATCAGAGTCAAATCAGACACAGAGAGGGAATGAAAGATTTGATTGAGAGAGAAAGAGAGACTGAAAAGGTAAGAAAAAAATTAACATTTGATATTTTTCAAATCTCTAACACTAATTTTACTATTCAAGGGATGTGATTTAACTGTTTAATTGTTCCTATCTGGGTCAGAAAAGTTGCTTAGCATTGCATTAAAAATTATCATGCCGTTAAGATCGTGCTAGGTCATAAAGGGGAATCCCAAACTCTTCCATAGGGACATAAAAAGTAAAAGAGTGGTAAAAGGAGGAGTAGGGCTGATTGGGGTCCAAAGAGGGGATTTTACCGCTCCCTGAAGGCAGGGAGCATGGCTGAGGTATTCATTGAATACTTTGCATTTGTCTTTACCATGGAAGAAGATGTTACCCAGGCCATGGTGACAGGAGGAAGCTATGTCACTAGCAGTGTTCAAAATTGATAAAGAGGAGGTATTGGATAAACTGTCAGTACTTAAAGCTGACAACACTCTGGAACCAGATGAGATGCATCCAAGGATATTGAAGGAAGTGATAGTGGAAATTGCAGGGACACTGGTCATATTCTTTCAGTCTTCCCTAGACTCAGGGGAAGTGTCAGAGGACTGGAGAACTGTAAATATTATGTCCTTGTTCAAAAAAGGTTGTAAGGATAAGCCCAGCAACTACAGATCAGTCAGTTTAACTTCAGTGGTGGGGAAGCTTCTAGAAAAAATTATTTGGGATGGAATTAATAGTCAGATGGGAAAATAGGTTGATTAGGAAGAGCCAGCATGGATTTCTTAAGGGGAAATCGTGTTAACTAACTTGCTAGAGTTTTTTGGAGCAGTAACAGAGACGGTTGATGAGGTTATGCTGTTGATGTGGTGTTCATGGACTTCCAAAAGGCATTTGATATAGTGCCACACAACAGACTTGTGAGAAAAGTTATAGCTCCATGAATGAAGGGACAGTAGCAACATGGATACAAAATTGGCTGAGTAATAGTAAACAGAGGGTAATAGTCAATGGATATTTTTTGGGCTGGAAGAAGGTTTGTTGTGGAGTTCCCCAGGGGACAATGGTATTGGGACCCTTGCTTTTCCTGATTTATATTAATGATCTAGATCTTGGTGTGTAGGGGATAAATTCAAAGTTTGCTGATGATGCAAAGTTTGGAAGTGTTGTAAACTGCGAGGAGGACAGTGGGGAATTTCAAAAGGACATAGACAAGTTGGTGGAGTGGGTAGATAGGTGGCAGATAAAGTTCAATGCAGTAAAGTGAGAGGTGATTCATTTTGGTAGGAAGACGGAAAAACAATATATAATAAGGGGTACAACTCTAAAGGGTGTACAGGAACAGAGAGACCTGGTTGTATATGCGCCTAAGTCATTCAAGGTAGCAGGTCAGGTGGAGAGAGCAGTTAATAAAGCATACAGTATCCTGGGCTTTATTAGTAGGGGCATAGAGTACAAGAGCAAGGAGGTTATGCTGCACTTGTATAGGACACTTGTTAGACTTCAGCTAGAGTATTGTACACGGTTCTGGGCACCACACTTTAGGAAGGATGTGAACACATTGGAGAGAGTGCAAAAGAGGTTTACAAAAATGGTTCCAGGGATGAGAAACTTCAGTTATGAGGATAGACTGGAGAAGTTGGGACTATTTTCCTTGGAGAGGAGAAGGCTAAGAGGAGATTTGATAGAGGTGTTCAAAATTATGACGGGGTTGGACAGAGTAGATAGGGAGAAACTGTTCCCGCTTGTAAAAGGATCAAGAATGAGTGGGCACAGATTTAAAGTGATTTGCAAAAGCAGCAAATGTGATGTGCAAAAAATCTTTTCCACAAAATGAGTGGTTCGGGTGTGGAATGCACTGCCTGGAAGGTGAAGGCAGGTTCAATCGAGGCATTCAAGAGGGCATTGAATGATTATTTAAATAGAAACAATGTGCAGGGTTACGGGGAAAAGTTAGGAGAATGGCATTGAGTCATAATGTTCATTTGGAGAGCAGGTGCAGACACGATGGGCTGAATGGCCTCCTTCTGCAACGTGATTCCATGAAAGTATGACACTAAGCCCTGTGAGGAAAATTAGATCAGATGACCAAAAGCTTGGTCAAAGACGTAGGTTAAGGAGTTCCTTAAAGGAGCGAAGCGAGGTAGAGAGGCGGAGAGGTGTAGGGAGGGTATTGCAGAGCTTGGGACCTAGGCAACTGAAGGTGTGTCCACCAATGGTGGAGCAATTAAAATCTGGGATGCATGAGCGGCCAGAGTTAGAGGAACACACATATGTCGGAGGTTTGTGGGCCTGAAGGAGACAGAGTTGGGGAGGGGCGAGACCATGAAGGCATTTAAAAACAAGGATGAGAATTTTAAAATTAGGACATTTCTTAATGGATGCTAAGGGTGAGACTCTGTTATACAAAGCAAACAGTAGAGCAGGATCAATTGACAAGCCAGTTCTGAAGATTTGCATTGTCTTGTGCATTAGTAATAGACTGTGTCATTAACTTGCTGTACCATTTCAGCAAGATTCAGCCCCCTTTCCCCTTGTCTTTTCAGCACTTTGCTCTCAAAAATAAAGTCGCGTTATATCCATGTCACAGCAAACATAGTTATCTTGACATCTGTGGTGGAGGAAACAAAATCTGAACAATATAGTCTGAGCCTTCTTTAACAGCTCAATGCACCACTTCGAAAAAAGGATGGGTGCAAATTTACTATACTTGATTCAAATTCATTGGCCATTCCCTTTATGCAAATATGATAGGTGTAAACAAACTTTGCATTGGTGCAATGAATGCCAGTGTCAAAATTGAGACAGGAGAATTAGTTCAGGCTAATGAAAACATCTCCATTGTTAAAACAGTAAACAGTTTCCTTATTAGAGTTAGAGAACTTGGTTACACAGCATCTTTGTATTTGGACCACTTTGTGCTTTTTCTTTGAAATACAGATATGAGGGCAGGACATTTTGGATTTTTTATCTTTTCCTGTGCCAACTTCAACAGAGAAGTTGAAAGGCTGGGCAGGCCAAAGTGACAAGATTACAGATAATTTGAAAAATGTTTTTGAGTAGCTTGGAACTGATACTTTGTATTGGGTTATTATCTTTAGTGTATGAGTAATGAAATCAAAGAACCCAAATTTTCTTTGCTCCTTAATTGGCCTGGATCTTATTTTTTTTTTCTCACATCCCTCAAGAGCTTATGTGACACCGGGTGGGGTGGGAAGTGTATATGTTGTGATACACAAAGCATTGCAGTTGTGTGGCTGAATGGACCAGTGAGTCTTTTCCTGTCCATCAATGTTTGTACATAATCGTGACTTTCCCAGTACTACTGATGTAAGGGGAAATTTCCTGGTCAACATCAATGCTAGACAAGGCGTTGGAGTTGGTGCTGGGGGTGAGGTTGGGGGGTGGGGGGTGGGGGGGGGGTAGTTGGTGGCTGCGCTGCGGTGCGGGGAGGATCATGGGAAGCTGGGTTGGGGCAGAAGGGTTGATGTAGAGGGTAAATAATTAGTTGTGTATTGGAGATTTAATTGAAACAAATCATTTCAGTTTCATTGCGTTCAAAACAGATGGACTGGTAGAAAAATAATTAAAAAGTCTAATGGAATGTTGGTCTTTAGCTCAAGGGGCTGGAATACAAAAGGGTGGAAGTTATATAAAGCTCTGGTGGTCTGCATCTGGAGTATTCATTTCAGTTCTGGGCATTGCAGCTCAGAAAGGTGTAATAGCATCCTCTCGTGGCCATTTGTGTATGTATGTATATAAACCAAAACTAGATTAAACTGGTTCAGTTGGGTACACAAACTCCATGTGCATGCATCAATCTCTTTTGTCCTGTAAAGATATTACAGTCTGACAATGAGGTGGGATTGTGAATCTCCCTTAGTCAAACAAACTTGGGTTGGAGAAGCTTCCAGTAAACCTGCAGAGGAACCGAGGGTTTTTTTTTTTGGCAGAGAAATAGGCTTAAAAATCCAGTCTTAGAGAAAAGGCTGTTTGTACATAGGGGTGGACTGACTTTCGAAG
This sequence comes from Carcharodon carcharias, assembly GCF_017639515.1. Taxonomy (NCBI): domain Eukaryota; kingdom Metazoa; phylum Chordata; class Chondrichthyes; order Lamniformes; family Lamnidae; genus Carcharodon; species Carcharodon carcharias. The sequence continues at coordinate 100,852,806 of NC_054484.1, read as the reverse complement.
ATGACTGCATCAACAGATAATATTGGGTGTTGATACCTGTCTGGAGCCTATTAACATGACCAAGAGTCTTTTGGTACATATGTGGACCGGCTCGAGATGTTTTTCACTGATAGCCAATAACCTTGAAGATCCTGCAATCCCAGCTGTTAATCAGGGAGTGGGGGAAAGGAAAGGGGTGATTTTGTTTTTGCTTTTTGACAGATGCAGGCCTAGAAATGTATGAAATGCTGAAGGATTTGCTCACCCCTGCTAAGTCAAAAGACATGCCGCTGCCAGACATTTTGTGTAAGTTTGAGCAGCACTAAATAATACCGAGCCATTGGAAATTGCAGAAATCTATCAGTTTGGAACAAGGAATCAATTTCCCAATAAGGACATTGGAGGTAAAAACAGAAAATACTGGAAGAACTCAGCAGATCTGGCAGCATCTGTGGAGAGAGAAACAGAAGGTAGAATCATCCCAGATTTGCACAAAGAGCGGTAGTGGGCGAGTAAAATGACGTTATCACACCATATCATCCCAAACCTGCCGCAATAATTATGCATTCTGGGAAACATGCTACTTCCATGGAGGGCGGGCTCTCATTCACGTGCTACACTATCACCTTGCTGCTTTATCATGCTGGGTGCCATATCTAAAGTCCCACTGCAAGCTCACATCTCCGTGCTTCCAGCCCATAACTACTGCACGGAAGATGCCCACAAAAGGCAAAAAGACTGCAGGCCCCATGTTTAGTGACATGTCACCGGAATGCCTTTTGGATGCTGTGGAGGCCCACCATGATGCCCTTACTCCCGCTCTGGGCACAGGATGGGCAGTGGCACGATCAACCAGGCTTGGGAGGCAGTGGCAGCAGTGGTCAGTGCCAATGCTGCATAGAAGAGGTTGGCCATCCAATGCAGATAGAGGATGAATGATCTTACCCGAGCAGCCAGGGTATGGTAACCATCTCATTGCTCTAAACTCACACACTCAAACCCATCACTTATTCTCTGGCATCTCACTCATTGCCAGCTCAAGGAACATCACCACCCATTCTCACACAAAAAACCTCACATGTCCATCTGGCCTCATCTCCTCTGAAGACTGCCCCTCAGCCCTCACCATCTTGAGGCCACTTGCACAGATCAGCATGTGCCTCTGCACACTCCCTGGGTTACCCTCCTTCCCCAGTACAGCCCTCGCCCTGTGGCCTCTTCCCTTGCCTGAAACCACTTCTCCCCCTTCCCCAAGCAAGCCCTAGCCCTGCAGCCATCAAAAAGCCACCCACACATGGCTGATCTGGTAGGTAGAGACCTACCATGAGCCCTCCTAAAAGTGATGTGGTGCTGTCTGTGAAGCCTGGCGCTGATGACTGCGAGTGCTGACTGAGGCAAGGTAGGCAAACACACCTTGAAATCCCAAGCGAAGTGCAGCCCACCAGGTGCATGTCGCTTATGTGCTGCTGTGAAACATGTCGGTGTGTTTTCCCGCTAACGTGGGCAGACGATCTAGTGGGGGAGGGACGATTCCGACAGTCAGGCCTGATAATGATATGCTAATGTATTACAATGAGGTTCCCGATGTCTGATGGCTGAGAACATGGCCTGTGATCGGCGGGCTGAGTAGGCGATTGCGAACTGGTTTCATCCCGTTGTGAAACCGATTGCGCCACATTGTCTGCTCGCGCCACCGAACACACCCGACGCCGGCGGGCATGGAAAATTCTGGCCAGAGTTAACGTTTCGAGTCCGTATAGCTCTTCTTCAGAGCTGAAGAGCGGCAGAAATGTGATGGATCTTATACTATTGAAGGGCGGTGGGATGGAGCAAAATAGAAGGTCAGGGATAGGTGGGAGTCAGCAGACACTTGACAAAGATGTCATGGACCCAAGACAAAGAGAATGTTAATGGTAGTGTTAAAGACTAAAGATGCTAATAGTGGCGGAATCAAAAAATAAATGGCCATGTGGGGGTGGGGGTTGGAAAAAAAGGTTTAAAAAGATCAAATTGGAGGACAGAGTTCATAGTCTGAAGTTATTAAACTCAATGTTAACTCCGGAAGGCAGTAAGGTGCCTAATAAGAAGAAGAGGTGCAGTTCCTCCAGTTTGAGTCGGGCTTCACTAGAACATTGCTGAAGGCCAAGGGCAGAAATATGGGCGCGAGAGCAAGATGGTGTGTTGAAATGGCAAGTGACAGGAAGGTCTGGGTTATGCTTGTGGACTGAGAAAAGGTGTTCCACAAAGCGGTCACCCAGTCTGAATTTAGTCTCCCCAATGTAGAGGAGACTGCACTGGGAACAGTGAATACAGTAGACTAAATTGAACAAGATGCAAGTGAATCGCTGCTTCACCTGAAAGGTGTGTTTGGGGCCTTGGATGGTGAGGAGAGAGGAGGTAAAGGGGCAGGTGTTATTCCTTCTGCCATTGCATGGGAAGATGCCATGGGAAGGGGCTCTGGTGTTGGGGGTGATGAAGGAGTGGACCAGTGTGTCACAGAGAGAACAGTCCCTATGGATTGCTGACAGGGGAGGTGAGGGGAAGATGAGTTTGGTGGCGGCATCATGCTGGAGTTGGTGGAAATGGTGGAGGATGATTCTTTGAATGTGGTGGCTGGTGGGATGATAAGTGAGGACATGGGAAACTTTATCATGGTTCTGGCAGGGAGGGGAAGGGAGTGAGGGCGGAGGTGGGGGAGATGGGTCAAATGTGGTTGAGGGCCCTGTCAACCACACTGGAGGGAAAAAATTGGAGAGTTTATTGTGGCTTTAAAGAAGCTGCCCATTTATTGCAGTTTTGGAGAGTATTGTGGAACAGATTTGTGTGTGATTTAAAAATTGAACACATTCGCAGTAAGTTGCTAACATTGCCAGACAACATTGTCCATGGGCATGACAGAAGATAACTTGAGAGAATTCAGAGTTAACAACCAGCAGTCATCTGCTGAAGTAAATAGCTGCAGCTGAGTAAGCAGGAGGCCACAATGACAGCAGGTAATAGCAGCAGAGGTATGACAAAGTCCTGTTACCAATGTTGAGGCCAAGATTGGGCACAGAATTGTCTATTTGTGAATGCAGAGTGCCAGAACTGCGAGAAGAAGAGTCATCTTGCTAAGACATGCCTGAAAAAGGGAAATGGAGAAACCATTAGCAGGAGGAAACAGCAGTCACTGCATACAGTTGTCGAACAGCACCAGGTCAATGAGGGGTGTTGGATGGAGCTCCAGGAAACATGGAGGTCAATGCAGGTACATCTATTAGGTAGGTTTGAAGGAGCATCTTATAGGAGGAGAGAGAGGTGGAGAGGCAGAGAAGCTTAGGGAGGAAATTCAAGATTGTAGGGGCTTGGCAGCTGAAGGCATGTCCAGCAATGGTGGAGTGACTAAAACAGTGGTGCACAAGAGGCCAGAATTGGAGAAACACAGTTGTAGAGCTGGAGCAGGTTTCAGGGATGTGGAGCGGCAAAGCCATGCAAGGATTTGAAAACTAGGATGAAAATTTTAAAAGCTTAATCGTGTGTCAATGTTGGACAGTGAGCACAGGTTGTGATGGGTGAACGAGACTTAGTATGAGTTACAGGTAGGGGAGTTTTGTATGAATTCAATGGTGGAGGATGGGAGGCCAACCAGGAGGGCATTGTAATAGTCAAGACAAGAGGTAGCAAAGACATGGATGGGTGTTTCAGTAGCAGATGAGATGAGGCAGGGGCAGAGTCGGGCAATGTTACAGAGATGGAAGCAGGCAGTCTTGGTGATGGATCAGATTTATGGTCGAAGCTCTTCATGGGTTCAACAATGACAGCAAGGTTTTAAACAGTCTGGTTCAGCCTTCAACAGTTGCCAGAGAGAGGGATGGAGTCATGGCTAGGCAATGGAGTTTCTGGCAGGAATATAAGTAACAATGCTGTTGGGAGTTCATGTAGTGACAGTCTGTGCTCGGGTCTGTCTAAGTGGCAACACATTGTCTCGAGTACAATTTATTAAAAGCAAAATTCCATTAGTGGTTTCACAGAAAAGGTATTTATCTTAGCAAATATCTGAAGTTTCTCACCATAACCAACATTGGATGGTGCAGTGATGTCCTTGTGCATATGATAATCTCATTTGAAGTACCATTTTGAATGAGTTTTGGGTTTTGCGCCTTACAGTGGAAGGGTACAGGTGTAGTGAAGTCATGCTTGTGTTTACAAAGATTAGGTGGAGAGGTGAATTTTAACTCAGTCGTGGTGTAAAACAGGTAATTTTGCACTGGTTTTCCATTATAAACTCTGGGCAGTAAAATGAGTGTTAATTTGATAATTCCCATTTTACACCATTGCTTGGAGTTAAAATTAACCCCTGCATTTACCGTTTCACAACACCTGGCACAAAGAGGAAACTCTTTGCCTGGCGTGAGTTAACATTCTCTTGACTCAAACTTCTCTATGTTATGAGTTAAAATATATCATTAGCAGAAGCCTGAGAGTAGGTTACCTGGTCACCTTCTTAGATTTTGAGAGAGGAATGAAAAAAATTACATTAATATAATGCTTTATCATGTCCTCAGGACACTTGAATAGCACTTTGCAACTGATAAAGGAATTCTTGAAGTGAATATAGAGTTATATAGGCAAATGTGGCAAAAATGTAAACAGTACATTCCCACAAAAGCAAATGAATGAGGGCAGGATAAAGAACAACGCTTACAAAGCAAATACACAATAGGGGCCTGCTCTTTTGCTAAAGCTGCTGCCCTGATATCTCAGTTGTATGAAAATATTGTATACAATATGGAAGAACTACAGGGAGTAGATCTCTAAGGGTGCCGGTGTCAGGGAGACAGAGCAGCATAACCAGATCCTTATCAAGAAATGTTCATACACATAGTAACACATAACCTGAAATTCAAGTTCTGTGGGACTGGAAAATCAAATACATTTGAGCTAATAACTAAATAAATAATTCAGCGGAGGGGTAAGTCAAGTATTGTTGGCCCGCCTTGTACTGAGAGAAGATTGGCATCCAACCAGACTTTGCAATTGCTATTATATGCAGTTTTATTTTCAGTTGCTCTACCTTAAATGCATACCTTCCAAGTATAGAGAAGTGTGTTCCACGATTTACCCTATTATGTCAAGTCGTTCTGTTGGGCTCTTCTGAATGTTTACAGGTTAAAGCATGCAGCCAATACCACTGAAATTAAGTCAAGTGTGGACTTCTTGGGAAGAATTTCAAATCCCACCACTAAAGCAGCAAGCAGCAATGTCTTGCATTAGCTGAGATCAGCAGCATCACATGTACAGGATGAGATTTAATGTGCCTGTAGGGATTTACCATGGGAGCAGGGAAGTATAGGGAATAGGAAGTGGTACTTAATAATACTGATCAGATAGTGAATTGTGGCTGCATTTATGTCAACTACATCCAGAGTTTTCTTGGAAGAGTGTCAAATAAAGAAAAAGGTATTGATTTATATAGCACCTTGCATATAGCACCTCAGGATGTCCCAAAGTGCTTTGCAGCCAATGAAGTACTTTTGAAATATAAGGTGAGATTTTAACTTACTTGCACAGGGTTAAAATTGGGCCTATAGGTACTGTGGTAGGGAAACATGGCAGCCAACTTGCACACAAAATGAGTAATAGCAATGGAGAATTTTAAATGCAGATTAAAGGAAAGTTGATGAGAGCTAGTGTTTATTTAATCCACATATGTGATGAAGTGGCTATAATATGGGGCTGAAAGAAGTTGAGCTCATGGTTACTTTCCAGCTCAGCACAAATACAGAGAATAATCATTGGATCAGTCGAACGATGAACTACTGCATTTCAATTTTTAAAAAAAATTGCGTTCAAATCAATTAAAATCTTTATTTTAATCTCTAAAATATAGAGTGTCTATTTTAAAATGCGACTAAATATTGGGAAGACCAAAGCCATTGTCTTCTGCCCTCACCACAAAGTTTGCAACCTTACCATTGATTTCATCCCATGCCTCGCCACTTTCTCAGAATGAAATGGCCTGTTTGCAGCCTCGGTGTCAGCCTTAGCTCAGCGTTAGAACTCTTGGCTCTGAGTTAGAAGCTTGGATGTTTAAGTCCCACTCGAAAGACTTAACTATCAGAGGAGATGTTAAACCAAGACTATGCCTGACCTCTCAGGTGATTGTAAAATATCCATCAACAATATTCAAAGAGGAGGAGGGGAGTTCTTATTCCTGTAGGGAAGTAATATGCTTCTAGAGGTTTTTTATAGTTTAAAATTAATTTTCTCTTTCGCTATCTGATTTCACCCACTTTCATTCACTATCATTCCTTTCTCATTGAATCACATTGACTGCTGGTCTCATCATTCACCCAGCTCCCAGATGTCCTGTTGACCTCGTCTTGTCATTGTAAACGTGCGGCTCTAGCAATTTGTGGTGCAAAATCTTTGGAGCTGAAGGGTGATAGAAAAATATCTAACAAACGGGTAATGTGGTGGGATGCTGTCTGCTATAGCAAATTATGGGACCATGTTTCACAATAACTGTCCCCTGGGGAATTACAGCTTTAATTCCTTCTGTTGCGCACCATGATTTTTGTAAGGTAGTGGCAATACACTGTAACTGTCTCTTTTTACACTTTACATAACCTTTTGTTAACACGGAGAAGCACAATTACAAATAAATAATTTCCTTAGTATTGGAACAGGACCCGGCTCAGATGCTGCTGTTTGTTTACTGTATTTGTGGTAAAATGTGCTTTTGATTTAATCTATCCCTGAAGGCAGAGAACAGCGATGGCTGATATTTGACCATCCGGCTACACATGCCTTTGCATGTTCTGCAGTATCAAACCTCAAAGATGTACAAGAATCAGGAAAGTGAGTTTTCCTGAGGTCTTATATCAGGTCTCTTTGTGCACATTCCTTGGCACAAGGGTGCCAGTTATTCAAAGCAAATTGCTTCAAAAACAGGGAAAGAGAAAAAGACTTGCGCTAATTTCTCTAAGTCTCAGAGCACTTCACACCATGAGTTTCTTTTTGAACACAGTGACTGTTGTTATGTAGGGCAATGTCATAACCATTTTGAGTACAGCAAGAGGTCAGAAATTGCCCTGACTCGATATTTTTGGCAGTATTGGTAGAAGGTAGAGTGTCAGCCAGCTCACTTGGAGACTCGTTGCTTTCTTTAAATAGTACTAGTGGATCTGTACTGTGCACCATAACACCAAAACAAGGACTGATTTCACACCTCATCTGAAGGCCAGAATCTCTGACAATGCAGCGCCTTCTCTGATAATGTATACATTATATATTTTATGATATGTTATGTGCGGTTAATGCAGAGGGGGCCTGGTCTTAATTGTACTCAGGTGATGAAGTAACTTAATATAATTCTAGCAAAAAAAGGCCTCAGTAAAAATAACAACTTGCATTTATATAACACCTTCAATGCAGGAGAACATCTCAAGGTCCTTCACAGGAGCACGCACAATCAGACAAAAAGTGACAGCGAGCCAAAGAAGGAGCTATCAGGACAAGTGACAAAATGCTTGCAAAGTTAAGAGTAACCTTGGACACATTTGCATATCTGTAGCGTTGGCGTAATGCAGTTTTGCTTCTTGTGGATGCTGTGGTTATTGTCTAAATGCAGCCTGAATCCAACATGGAGCAGTGCAGAATGGGCATCCCTGGCAATGGTCATCTCAGTGTGCTTTGTTTCAGAATCAGCCCAAGCCTTGACACCTAGGGTACTCTTTGTAAGTTTAATGATGGCACAAAGCTGATGCTCCTTTATATGATTGCTAAATTTGTAGTAAAAGTCCAGAATGGGCTGCTATCCTGAAGACTCTGTCAGCAATGTCTGGCCATTCAAGAGACATCTAGCACCTCAGTGTTAACAAACTTCTCTGATCTTTGCTAATCTTAGCCTCTCTAGGGTGCCAGTGTTGGCTCAATGCCAGAATTCTATTGACTAAGTAATGGTTGGGGAACAGAAGTTGTACCCATTTGTAAAAAGTGAATTTCATCAGATTCAATGTCCTGTATGCTTTCCCTCTACTGTGGGAAAAGAAATGTATTACAGATCGAATCAAACAACGCTTGGCCAATTTTCACTCAGTCCAACTGCAAAGAGATTGAAGAAGTTCTTATGCTTAACATATGGATATCTGATCCAGATCATAAGGGAGTTTCACTGGTACCCTCCTGGGTCCTGCTGCCATGTTTGCTGATACAGAACAGTGGGAATCAGCTTCTATAAAAAGGCAGGTAATAAGACCACTTAGGGACTGACCTGCTTCTCTGAACCTGAATAGACACCTGTGGCTGATCTGAATTTGTAACACTTAGCAACACTATCGGGCTCATCCATAATTGCTCCGTGTCTCACATAAAGTCTTTTTGTATTTCCACTCACATGGATATATATTTTTTTAATTAATACACAGGATGTGAGTGTCACTGGCAAGGCCAGCATTTATTGCCCATCCCTAATTGCCCTCAAGGAGGTGGTTGGGAACTGCCTTTTGAACCGCTTCAGTCTGACGATTATAGATTTTTGTAGTGGTTTTAATCCAATGAGTGGCTTGTGAGGCCATTTGAGACCACAGTGAAAAGTCAACCACCTTGCTATGGTCTGGAGTCACATTTAGGGCAGACTGGGTAAGGATAGCAGATTTCCTTCCCTTAAAAGCATTGGTGAATCAGATGAGGTTTTACAACAATTCAGTAGTTTCATGACCACCATTACTGAGACTAGCTTTTTGTTCCAGATTCAGGAAATTAACTGAATTTAAATTCCTCAACTTCTGTGGTGGGATTTGAACCCATTTCCCTGGATTATTAGTCCAGCAACATAACCACTATGGTATTGAAACCCAGAAGATAAAAACAACTCAAAAGTCACCAGCAACAGGTTTTCTTATTACCCAATTTGGTAACTAATGTTGTTAACATCCTTGCCTGATCTGGCATGCCACTCCAGTGCCACAACGCTTAGTTGACTATTCTTTGAAGTAGCCTTATAAGTCACCGAGTTGCATCAAATTGGTGCAAACGAAAGAAAAAATTATTCTTGGGATGTGTGCACGGGCACATGTGTACATAGACACACATTCTAGCACGCATTACAGGATATTGTTCAGGTGTGTGAACCCTTCTCTCAAGTCCACGATGTTGAGACCAACTGGAGACCTGCACTACCTCCCTGAGTGAAATCAACACAGACCAGGGATTGTACTGCAAGGTTTGTGGCCTGCACATGCTAGGTAGTGTATTTGCCAGCCAACTGCTGAGTTTTCCAATGGGAAAACAGCAGTGATATCTGGTAATCAAATTATAAGTCTGTGGGATGGGGCCTATGTATATTTAAATGCCACGTATAAGAGGCACTGTTAATGCAGATTTATTTCTGTTATGTTTTGTTGGGTGTTGGAGTAGCAATGCAATTATGCTTTTTTCCAAATAATCATTGGCTATAAAATCAGACAGAAACATTCAGTAGTATTTGGAGAAAACTTACCCCTCATTTTAACTTTTACTGCATATAAAATTTCGACATATTGCAAATTACAAACAGATCTGTCCTTTCACTCAGTGCTCCAAGAGCCTGTAAACATCTGTGTCCACTATGCCTGCAGACCAAACTCAACAGTGCAGCTTCTCTAAGAGAAGGATAATCAACTACAAAGCCTAGTACTCTGCTAGACATGCTGGGATACATGCCTACAGTGTCATTTGATACTGGGAATGTTTCTTTTTAAATTCCACTGAGTCAGCTGTAAAGAATGTTTGATTTATACAGCAGATGATTTTTGCCACCAAGGAGCTGAACACTGATGGTTAGCTTTGAAATCAACTCAACTATTAGTTTCCCGTAACAAAGTAACAATCTCTGTTAACTAACTCAAGAGTAGGGTTCGGTATTGCCTTGACGTCCATACAACATTACATGGCGCTTTTGTAAACAACTTTGAAAAGGGTAAGCAGAAAGTTGATTTCACCTAAATTCCCTTGCTGACATGTGCACAGTTTGCAGGTGACGTTAGGTAGGAAATGTCAACTTTGCTCCATTTCGTTTTGTTTATTATCCATGTAAACTGCTAATAGGCTACATTTACAACACATTAGCTAAAGTGAGCAGACATAAATGTGAAGTGATGTGCCTTGCATTGTGTGCTCTGCTTTTCTCATATCCAGACTTTCAGACTTCACAGAACTTCCAGGATTGTTTCCATTTTGTCCCTAATGAAGATCAAAATGAAAGAAAAATTTGCTTTTGATAGGAACAAAAAGTCTTGGATTTAAAAAGTTTTGGTTTTGATTGGGGAGGATTGTGCACACAAAAACGTATCTTGCATATGGGTCTGAATGGAGCATGTTGAATGTCAATTACAGGCACAGTAATTGACCTTTTAGGTGTCCCTGACCTGATATTTAATTCCATTGACTTCAGTTGAACTGAATATCAAAAAATTATTTAGTGATAAGCCAGTGCAATTCTACTGCTTTGTCTTCCTGTCCGTGTCCAATTTCACCCTTTGAAAGTTGGGCATTCATTTCACAATGAGCATTCAGTGTCTAAATTTATTATCCATAAAGCTGTTAGACATGAGTACTTGAACTTATGGAGCTGGAAAAAGGCAGTCTTGGTGATGGCATGCATATGTGTTCGGAAGCTCATCTCAGGGTCAGATATGACAGTAAGGTTGTTAACAGACTGGTTCAGCCTTAAATATTTGCCAGGGAGAGGGATAGAGTGGGTGCAAGGGAATGGAGCTGGTGGCGGGGTCTGAAGACAATGGTTGTGGTCTTCCCGAAATTTAATTTAAGGAAATTTCTTCTGCTTATGCAGTCCTGGGTGTCGGACAAGCCGTCTGATCATTCAGAGACAGTGGAGGAGTCGAGAGAGGTGGTGATAAGATAGAGCTGAGTGACATCAGTGTTCAGGTGGAAACTGATATTATGCTTTCAGATGATGTCACTGAGGGGCAGTATGTAGATGAGAAATAGAAAGGGGCCAAGGATAGATCCTTGGAGGACATCAGAGGTAATGTTGTGGGAGTGGGAAGAGAAGGGAATGTGCAAGTCATGGGGAGAAGGTGGGAGAATGGCACTAAGTGAATTGCTTGTTCAGAGAGCATGTGCAGACACAATGGGCCAAATGGCCTCCTTCTGCATTTCTGTGTTTCTGAGAAACAATAGGGTTTAGATGTGGCTTTCAATGCAATTAACTAGTAACTCTTTAGAATCGGAATTGTAACTGTAGCACAGGTTTCCATTTAAACCAAGTATTTGAGGCCAAGAAGGCCAAGCTATGTAGAACTTTTCTTCCTAAACTGGGAGAGTGTGTGGGTCCCTGCAGGGGCAGCTTTAATGGAAATGAAAATTGAGTGGGGTGTAAAATGGGCTGCCAATTCACTATCACACATTTTGTGCTGTACCCAAGATCAATTTCAACCCTGTTGAAGGTTCAGTTGTAATGGACAGGAGAGGAGAGATAAAGTGAAAACCCCAATTCCCTTCTATTCATAATCAGTGTGGTTTACTTTGAAAGGTATATGTGTATGTTTCTAAACCGCTGTTAGTATGTGGTCAATTTTAAAAGTACCAGCAGCAGACAATTGTGGGTTTAAACAAAAAGGACTATTTATTCTCACACTCACCCTGAAACATCTAAACATTACATCAGTCACACATCACATACTCAAGAAAGGTACAATTAAAGAAGATAGTGCACATCTACAAGTATAAACCAAAAGAATACTTAGCGGTTCACGTGTCTTTGTGAGTCCAGTGAAGAAGGAAGCTTTTCCCATTCTTGAATTGTAGTTCAGGTAAGTTCAGATGGCTGGGGAGCAGATACCAGGTTTACTTTGAAAAGAAGAACATTCAGCAGCTCATGAAGTCAGGAACTCATGGCTGTTGTATCAGGCAGTCCAATTTCTCTGCAGGTGAAGTCAGTGCTTTGGAATCAGGCTGGTTTTTAGAGAGACTTTTAAGCCTCTTGCTTCTTAAAGATAACGATGGCACAGCCTTTCTCTGCAGCTGTTGTCTTGTCATTGTTACTCTGCAGGCTGCCCCAGGTCTCTTCTGAGTTTTGGGATAAAAGGATTTCAGTATCAGAGAATCAATTTTAATCATGTGGTCATGGCTGTTGATATACAGTACAGGACAGATGTTGATCTTTCACACTTGTGGATAACTGGTCTTGTCAGTTTTCCTTTGTTACATTGCAAACCTGAATACGTAGGGCAGAATCTTACCCTTATATGTCTTACCCCAAAATCTTACCCTTATACCCTTATCCCAGTTCTGTTGAAGGGTCATGAGGACTCGAAATGTCAACTTTGTTCTTCTCCGCCGATGCTGCAGGTAATTCTGTTTCTGTTTTAGAATCTTACCCTTGTCAGGCAGGGTTGGCGGGTGTGGTCAGGAAGCCGAATTAAGGCCTGCCCAGCGTGAAACATGAGTGGCAGCGCTCAGCGCTGCCTGTGCAGGCAGGGGGAGAAGGGCAAGCGTGAACTTTGCACTTTTTTTTTGTTATATAACTCTTCATCTCCCTGAGGGAAATCTGTGTTGCTCTGTGAAATGACAATGGCAATTTCAGCTCTGTTGAAATTGGGAGAGCTGTCTCACAGACTAGTCAAGCAACAGCCATCCTCATGGAATCATATCTTACAGATAATGTCCCAGACACCATCATCACCATTCCTGGGTATGTCCTGTTCCACTGGCAAGGCAGCAGAGGTGGTGGCACAGTGGTATACAGTAGGGAGGGAGTTGCCCTGGGAATCCATTGAGTCTCATGGCATCAGCTCAAACATGGGTAAAGAAACCTCCTGCTGATTACTACGTATTGTTCCTCCCTCATCTGATGAATCAATGCTTCTCCATGTTGAACACCACTTAGGAGAATGTATTCTGGGTGGGACTTCAATGTCCATCACCAAGAGTGGCTTGTTAGCACCACTACTGGCCAAGTCCTGAATGACATAGCTGTTAAACTGGCTCTGCGGCAGGCAGTAAGGGAACCAACATCTGATCCCTCATCTGCCTGCCACAGATGCATCTGTCCATGACAGTATCAGTAGGACTGACCAGCACACAGTCATTGTGGAGATGAAGTCCCGCCTTCACATTGAGGATACCCTCCATCATGTTGTGCTACTACCTCAAGACGGGTCTTCAAAGAGGTGCTGTGGGCCATCAGCAGCAGCAGAATTGTATACGAACACAAGCTGTAACCTCATGCCCTGGCATACCCCCCACTCTATCATTACCATCAAGCCAGGAGATCAACTCTGGTTTAATGAAGGTTGCAGGGGGGCATTCCATGAGCAGCACCAGGTATATCTGATAATAGGGTGTCCACCTGATGAAACTATACCACAGGACCACTTGCATGCAAAACAGCAAAAGCAGCAAATGATAGACAGAGCTACGCGATCCCACAACCAACGGGTCAGATCTAAGCTCTGCAGTCCTGCCACATCCAGTCATGAATGGTTATGGACAATTAAACAACTCACTGGAGGAGGTGGCTCCACAAATCTCCCCATTTTCATTGATGGAGGAGCCCAGCACATCAGTGCAAAAGATAAGGCATTCGCTACAATTTTCAGCTAGTCGTGCCGATTGGATGATCCATCCTGGCCTCCTCTGGAGGTCCCCAGCATCACAGATGCCAGTCTTCAGCCAATTTGATTCACCCCACGTGATATCAAGAAATGGCTGAAGGCACTGGATACTACAAAGGCTAAGGACCCTGACAATATTCCAGCAATAGTACTGAAGACTTGTGCTTCAGAACTTGCTGCGCTCCTAGCCAAGCTGTTCCAGTACAGTTACAACACTGGCATCTACCTGGCTATATGGAAAATTACCCAGGCATGTCCTGTACACAAAAAGGGCAAATTCAACCTGGCCAATTACCGCCCCAAGGGGTCATCAACAGTGCTATCAAGTGGCACTTGCTTAGCAATAACCTGGTCACTGATGCCCAGTTTGGGTTCCGCCAGGGCCACTCAGCTCCTGGCCTCATTACAGCCTTGGTTCAAAAATAGACGAAAGAGCTGAATTCCTGAAGTGAGGTGAGAGTGACTGACCTTGACATCGAGGCTGCATTTGACTGAGTGCGGCATCAGGGAGCCCTAGCAAAACTGGAGTCAATGGGAATCGGGGGGAAAACTCTCCACTCGTTGGAATTACTCCTAGCACAAAGGAAGGTCATTGTTGTTGCTGAAGGTCAGTTATCTCAGCTCCAGAACATCACTGCAGGAGTTCCTCAGGGTAGTGTCCTTGGCCCAACCATCTTCAGCTGCTTCATCAATGACCCCCCTTCCATCATAAGGTCAGAAGTGAGGATGTTCGCTGATGATTGCACAACATTCAGCACTATTCACAACTCTTCAGATACTGAAGCAGTCCATGTTCAAATGCTGCAAGACCTGGACAATATCCAGGCTTGGTCTGACAAGCGGTAAGTAACATTCGCACCAGACCAGTGCCAGGCAATGATCGTCTCCAACAAGAGAGAATCCAACCATTGCCCCTTGATGTCCAATGGCATTACTATCACTCAATTCCCCACTTATCAACATCCTGGGGGTTACCTGAAACTGAACTGGACTAGCCATATAAATACTGTGGCTACAAGAGCAAGTCAGAGGCTAGGAATTGTGCGACGAGTCACATCCTGACTCCTCAAAGCTTTTACACCATCTACAAGGCACAAGTCAGGAGTGTGATGGAATGCTCCCCGCTTGCCTGCATGAGTGCAGCTTCTACACCAGCAGCCAGCTTGATTGGCACTACATCCACGAACATTCACTCCCTCCACCACCAATGCACAGTTGCAGCAGTGTGTACCATCTACAAGATGTACTGCAGGAATTCAACAAAGCTCCTTCGACAACATCTTCCAAACCCACAACCACCAGCATCTAGAAGGACAAGGGCAGCAGCTAGATGGGAACACCACCACCTGGAAGTTCCCCTCCAAGTCAGTCAACATCCAGACTTGGAAATATATCGCCATTCCTTCACTGTTGCTGGGACAAAATCCTGGAACTCCCTCCCTAACAGCACTGTGGGTATACCTACACCATATGGACTGCTGCGGTTCAAGAAGGCAGTTTAGCACCACCTTCTCAAGGGAACTAGGGATGGGCAATAAATGCTGGCCTAGCCAGCGAAGCCCACATATCGTGAATGAATTAAAAAAAGCTCCCCTGAGAAGATTGTAATCAGTCTTCTTCTTAGAATACTGTAGCAGTTTGATACAACTTAATGACTTACTAGGCCCCTTCTCAATGTAGTTAAGAGTCAACCATGTTGTTATAGGACCGGAGTCACACTGGAGCAGGAGTAGGCCATTCATCCCATCAAGCCTGCTCCACCATTCGATATGATCATGACTGATCATCGACTTCAGTGCCTTTTCCAACACTGTCCCCATATCTTTTTACATCATTGGCATATAGAAATATGTCAATCTGCACTTTAAATGTACCCAATGACTGAGATTCCACAGCCCTCTGTGGTAGAGAATTCCAAAGAATCACAACCATCTGAGCAAAAAGGAAATCGTATCTCGGTCCTAAGTGGCTTCCCTCTTAGTTTGAAATTATGTTCCTTGGTTCTAAATTCCCCAACCAGGGGAAACATCTTACCTGCATCTATCCTGTCTATCCCTTTAAGTGTTTTGTAGGTTTCAATGAGATCACCTCTCATTCTGCAAAAGTAGAGAATACGAGCCCTATCTGTCTTCAAAGGACAGTCCTGTGATCCAGGCATCAAGTCTGTTGAACCTTTATTGCACTCCCTCTATGGCAATAATATCCTTCCCAAGGCAAGGGGACCAAAACTGCACACAGTACTCCAGGTGTGGACTAACCAAGGTTCTAAACAATTGAAGCAAGGTCACTACTCCTGTACTCAAAACCTCTTGCGATAAAGGTCAACGTACCATTAGCCTTCCCATTTGCTTGCTGCACCTGCATGTTAGTCTTCAGTGACTTATTGACAGGGACACCCAAGTCATTTTTACATCTATACTTTCTAATCTACACTTTCTAATCTCTTACCATTCAAGAAATACTCTGTGCCTCCTACCAAAGTGGATAACCTCACATTTTTCCACAGTATGTTCCAACTGCCATGTTTTTTTCCCACTAAGACTGTCCAAGTCCCCCTGAAGGTGCTTTGCACCTTCCTCACAACACACATTCCCACCTAGCTTTGTGTCATCCATGAACTTTGAATGATTACATTTGGTTCTCACGTCACATAAAGGCCAGATCAGTTAATGCTGAGAAGGTTCCTTTCCCGAAGCACATTAGTGAACCAGTTGAATTTTTTGCCACAATCTTATAGCTCCATGCTAATTTTTACTGGTTTCAGCTTTCTGTTTCCAACATTTAAATAAAGAAGATAAAAGCAAAAAAACTGCAGATGCTGGAAATCCAAAACAAAAATAAAAATACCTGGAAAAACTCAGCAGGTCTGACAGCATTTGCGGAGAGGAACACAGTTAACGTTTTGAGTCCGTATGACTCTTCAACAGAACTAAGGAAAAATAGAAGACAGGTGAAATATAAGCTGGTTTAAGGGGGTGGTGAGACAAGTGGACCTGGATAGAGGGCCAGTGATAGGTGGTGACCGCTTTGCAGAACACCTTCAGTCTGTCCGCAAGCATGACCCAGACCTCCCTGTCGCTTGCCATTTCAACACTCCACCCTGCTCTCATGCTCACATATCCATCCTTGGCCTGCTGCAATGTTCCAGTGAAGCTCAACATAAACTGGAGGAACAGCACCTCATCTTCCGACTAGGCACTTTACAGCCTTCCAGACTGAATATTGAGTTCAACAACTTTAGATCATGAACTCTCTCCTCCATCCCCACCCCCTTTCCGATCCCCCTTTTGTCCAATAATTTATATAGATTTTGCTTTACCCACCTATTTCCATTATTTTTAATGTATTTCCATCCATTGTTTTATCTCTACCTTTTAGCCTATTTCGATCCCTTCCCCCCACCCCACCCCCACTAGGTCTATCTGTACCTTGCTCATCCTGCTTTCTATCCTTAATGTCACCTATTATCACATTCCTTAGATAATATCACCACCGTCAACACCTCTTTGTCCTTTTGTCTATGACATCATTTGGTTATCTCCACCTATCACTGGCCCTCTATCCAGCTCTACTTGTCCCACCCCCCCTTAAACCAGCTTATATTTCACCTCTCTTCTATTTTTCCTTAGTTCTGTTGAAGAGTCATACGGACTTAAAACGTTACCTGTGCTCCTCTCCGCAGATGCTGTCAGACCTGCTGAGTTTTCCAGGTATTTTTGTATTTGTTTTAAAAAAATAACCTGGATTCAGATTCTCGAGTTGCTGCGGTGCAAGTTACCTCTTGTTCTCTGGGTTATTATTAGTCCAGGCCTTTGGATTACTTGGAAAAGAAGGAGTCAAGATTTTTGTAACATGTCAGCCAAAGTGAAGTGGCCCACAAGTTGTATTACACTGCTATTAGTAGATCAAGAGGGCCTATCAATTTCTGCTTGAGGCAACTCTGGATAGACAGAAAATGTCAGCGGTGCCCATGTCTTGAGAACTAACAATAAAAAAAGACTGAGCAGGTGCATGTAGGTATGAGAAAGATAGTTAAAACCAGCTGATCTGCCACAGCCCTTTTCATTAATCAGCTTCAGCAGAAACTTAAAACTTTTGACATGTCTGTTCGGTTGAACTTAGTGATGTCAATTGTTAAGATGCTTTTTAGGAGGTGGGGAAGAGGCAGCGTTAAACCATTTGTAGTTGTGGCTTCGAGTAGAGCAGCCAATGTTTTGTACTCTTATAGTCTAACTGTGTTATAACTAATTTAGCTTAATTTATTCTGTTTCGAATAATTAAACTACTTTGAAGATGAGGAGAGGGGTTCTCCTCCGTGACCACGACCAATATCCCTCAACCAACAACACTAAGACATATGATTGGTGGTCATCATAATGATGTTCCTAGGACCTCGCTGTGCTTAAATTTGGCTGTTAGGATTCTTCCATTACAACAGCGACTACACTTGCAAAGTACTGTATTGGCTGCAGAGTGCTTTGAGGCATCCTGGGATAATGGAAGGTGCTACAGAAATGCATGTTTTTGATTTTGTTTGATAGACTATGTAACGGTAAATGAAGTAGTGGCAAAAGTATGCATCAAAGGGAATAAGTGGCATGCAACTGTATGGCCAGGATCGTTAGGTTGGCAAGACAGGAGCAGGGCTGCTCGCCGACATGTAAAATGACGCGGAATGACGTTGGGCGATTTTCAGATCGGCAGGGGCGCAGCCAAATCAGCCGTGCGCCCGCTGACCTGTCAATGGCTTATTGAGGCCATTTAAAAAGTAATTGAGATAATTAATGGAGCTGCCCATCCAACCTTAAGGTTGGTGGGCAGGCCGGGAGCTCTGGCGGGCTTCAGAAAAAACATGAAACCTCATCCACGAGCAGGATGAGGTTTCATGAGGGTTTTTAAAAATTTAATAAACGTATGCTTTGAAGTGATGGACGTGTGCCAGTGTCACATGAGGGGACATGTCAGGGAAATTTTATTTTTGCACCTGCACTGTTTTTAAATTTGGCACCGATCTCTGTGAGGCAGCACTTAGTCTCAGGGAGATGAGTGTGCTCTTCCACACGCATGCACGAAAGAGCACACTCTTCGCTGAGGGACTCCCCCCCCACCCCGCCATGCCCGCAAAGGGAGTGCATAGTGCTTCCTGGCAGACATCATGCTGGGCCCGCTCCTGCATTTTCCCCTCCCCTGACAGGGGGGGAAAACTCTTCCCTATGTTAACAAGTGGGAAATTGCTGGCCATTTCCGCCCCAGGATTTATGGCTTGCCCAGCAATAGGTTTGGAGCCCACCTCGGGGTCTATACTTATGTCTCTGCCTGGATTCTCTAATTCTTCAAAGGACCCTTTTAAGACCCTTTTAAAATTACAGCTCAGGCTGTCTCAGCTGCTGACTCACCAATTAGTTGTTTACCAGCATTTGTCCCACCCCTCCTGCGCTAACAGGCATCCACGATGAACCTAGAGCATTACAGGCATTCTCTCTAGTTTAATTAGACATTTCAGCAAGATCAGCAAATGAGCAACTCATTACTTAGGCTGGAATCAGTGACTCACAGATTTTTGGGGTTCTTCTGTTTATTGTTGTAGTTCCAACCACTTACATAAATAGTTGGAGATTATGCCGTGGAGAACAGTTGCGAGACTGCATCTGGTAAATGGATCTTGGTCATGTGACAGACCTGAGTCAGTCTTTCATTGATAATGTCAAATGCGTCAACTGGTGTGGTAACTGTACTGCACTGTTCTTGTTTAGTGCAGGATGACAAAAAAACGTCTTTAAACAGTGCCCAACGGTGATCCAGGTCCCCTATATAAAAATGTCCAAATTGCACACAACCTTCATTTCTTTTCCTGCTGAAAATTGGCTCCAAAGATGCTTTTATGGAGCAAGCCTTTGGCTTGGTGCTAGAAACCCTGCCTCTCAGTCAGAAAGTTTGAAACTAACCCTAGAAAACTTTGTCTAGCGAAGACATAGATAATGGTCTCTAAATACTGGGTCGACATCTCACTGGATACTCACATCTGAAATGTTAAACCAAGGTCTCCTCTGGTGGATGCAAAAGATTCCAGGGTGTTATTTCAAAGAAAAGTAGGGTAGCTCTCCCTGGTGTCCTGGTCAACATGTATCCCTCAATCAACAGCACAAAAATGGATTATCTGGTCATTATCACATTGCTTTCTGTGGGAGCTTGCTGTGTTGGTGATCGCATTTCCTACATTACAGCCAATGACTGTTGTAAAGTGCTTTAAGATATCTGGTGGTTTGAAAAACACTATATAAATGCAAGTCTTTTTTAAACCTCCCCCCTCAAAATACTCCCGGAAATTGGTAAAATACAGATTTTAAAGATTCCGGAAAATATTTAAAAGCAGCAGAAAATACTTTCAGAAAATAATATAACTGCTTGTTTAAACTTATATTTGCTTTAGAATTGATGTGATTTTTTTTCACAAAGTTAGTTCCTTTTCCCCCTCTTTTAATAATGACAGATTATCATCAGAGAATAGGTCCATTGATACGGTGCTTTTTTGAGGATGTGGTATTTGCCTGGCTCACTCCTGTTGGTATGGGTGCAATTGGAAGATGGCTACATTTTCCAACAGTTGTATCTGTTGAACTGAAGGTAACCTCAATTATACATTCCCCATCAACAGAATGTCTAATTAAGGAGAGCAGCTGTAAACCTTCAGGATAATATGTGAGGCCGTACTCCTAGTCCTGAAGAGATTAATAGTGGCCTCTGGCTGCAGGTTGTTGACTAATTAGAGATCCTTTTACTTCTGGCTGATGTAGCTTGATTGAAGTTATGGCCAATTTTTCTTCCATTAAATTCAGATTTACGTTGGTCTATATGCAATAAATTCTAATCTGCTGTTAGCAAGTAGAAACGAAAGCACTTGTTTCAAAATCTTTGACTTATAAATGGTTATTTGGTTATGTTTTAATTGTGATGCAGCACACAAGCTTGTCATGTAACTAGATGAAATGTTGCAACATGATCGGTGTTTCCCCCGTGTAGCGATCTTTCCACAAAAGGTGAGGATGCTGTCAATGTCACAGTAAAGGAGGAGGGGTTTAGAGGAACTGGATAGGATAGATGTACTTTAAAGGTTGGCAGTGCTCAAGGTAGAAAAGTCAGTAGAAAAGGAGACTGTAAATGTTACACCTCTTCGAAACTTAGGGGAGGGATAAACCTGGCAACTAAAGGCCAATCAACCTAATGAATTTATAAAGACTATCGTCTGAGTCTGAATGAATTGTTACTTGGAAAACATAAAAAGAGTGTCTTGCATTTATATTGCACCTTTCATGACCACCACATATGTAAAAAGAGCTTTACAACCAGTGAAGCAGTTTTGATGTGTAGTCATTTTTGTAATGTAGGAAACACAGCAGCAAACTCCCTCAAACAGCAATTTTTAGTGATGTTAATTGGGGGATAAATATTGCCTAGAGCCCCCAGGATAACTCCCCCTGCTCTTCTCTATGAAATAGGGCCTTGGGATCTTTTGCATCCAGCTGAGAGGACAGATGGGGCCTTGGTTTAATGTTTCATCTGAAAGGCGGCACCTCCACCAATTCAGTGCTACACTGGAACGTGAGCCTTGATTTTTGTGCCTATGTCCTGGGGCTGTGTTTTACGTGCTGGACGTGTTTTGAGTGGGGGAGGCATGTAAAATAGGGCTGGTGCCCACCCCCACCACCTTCCCTCCCACCCTGAGCTGACCCCCCGCCCCACCCCCATAATACTGGGGTTGGGTGGGTGCCATAATCAGCAGCCCACCCACCATATTTAAATAATTAATCAATGGTCAATTAGACTTGTTACCAAGCCAATTGACCTTGATAATATGCTGCCCACACCATAAAATGTTTGGCGCGGGCAGTTGGGTGGGAGTGGGTAGCCCAATTTTTTTTTTGACCAAGTTCTTCAAATGGTGGGAAGGAAGCAGGGTGTTCGATCTTTGGGGCTGCCATTTGCTGATCGGTGGGTGGGGGTTGGAGGGGGGTGCTCTCTGTCCCCCTGAGTTGGAACCCCCCCCCCCCCTTACTTCCTAACCGCCCAACAGCCTTAAGCCCAACCCCTGTCCCCCTCTTGACCTACCCAGACCCTCCCTGCCCAAGACTCTGGACTTGGTCCTCCAGGGATCCAGGGCCTTCTTCCTTCTTCTTTTGCAGTCCCAGCCGCAGCCACTGATGCGCTCTTGGTGCTGCTGGGACTGGCGGACCTGCCTTCCAATGCAACTGGTCAGCATCTCCAGTGGGCAGGACTCCCTCCCCAGGCTGGGGTCGGAGTCCCATGCGGCCCTGGTTTAACCCATCCACAGCGCATTATGGCATCTGGGAGGGCCGGGTTTGCTTCGGGGTGGGTTGCGCGACGGTCTTCCCACCTCCACCTCCCATATTATTCAACACCTGGAGTGGGACTTCAACCCAGAATCGCTGTTTCAGAGGCAAAAGTGTGACCAAATGAACCACAGTTGATATTACAATATGGGTTTATTAATGACAGTCACTATGGATTTGCCAAAGGCAAACTTGTCTGACAAACTTGATTGAGTTCTTTGATGAAGCAACAGAGAGAGTTGATGAGAGTAGTGTGGCTGATGTTGTGTTTGTGGACTTCCAGAATGAATTCAATAAAGTGCCACATCTTTGCAAAATTAAAACCCATGGGATTGAAGAGATAGAGAAAATTGGATACAAAATTGACATAGACAGAAAGCAGCGGTTCTACTGGTGAACTGTGGTTTTTCAGATTGGAGGGAAGGTGACAGTGTCCCCCAGGTGCCAATATTAAGACCACATATTTTTGGTATATAATGATGACCTGGACTTGAGCACAATTTTAAAATTTACAGATAACATTAATCTTGGAAATGTAATTAACAGTGTGGAAGATAGTAGCAAACTTCAGAAAGACATAGAGAAACTGGTAAGATGGATAGAAACATGAAATTTATTGCAGTGAAGTGATGCATTTTGGGAGCAATAATCAGTACAGGAGATAAATTAAATGGTAAAATTTTATTTAGGTGCAAGAACAGAGATACTTGGTGGTGTAAGTACACTGTACTAATAACTGGGGAACACAGATTCAAGATAATTGGTAAAAAGAATCAAAGGGGAGATGAAACAAAAGAGATGATTTTTTTTACACAGCAAGTTGTTATGATCTAGAATTTAGTACTGAGTGGAAACAGATTCAAAAGTAACTTTGAAATGGGAATTGGATATATACTTTAAAAGGAAACAGTTACAGGGCAGAGGAGTGAGACTAATTAGATAGCTCTTTGAAAGAACCAGCACAGGAATGATGGGCCAAATGACCTCCTTTAGTATTGTCATACTGGCAAGATGAGGTCAGGCCATGAGTGGTAGAGTTAAATTAAAAGCGAAATGTACTCAAATGTTCTCAGACATGTGACTATAAAAGGAGACAAAAATCCTATGTATTTGATGTGATTTAATAAGGACTGATAAAAGTATATTTCTCACAGATTTCACATAATGACTTAAGATGTAAGGCTATGTACATTTCTATCTCTACCTTGTGATGAAGCATATCAGAAGTTGGACTAGATTAATTTAATTCTTCTGCAGGAACGTTAGTTTTGAGCAGTGTTTTGGACACAGCAGAGATTTCCAATAAAGGCTTTTTGCCAAATTTCTCTGGCTGTGTGACAGAAAATAAGTGCAGAATTCATTTTTTGTTTTCTCTCTGTTCCGTTATGAGATCAAGAACTGTAACCAGTTCCTGCAGCCCCAGTGGGACTGCCACCCAAAGTGAGGACATTCATTCTTTGTTGTTCCACATTCCAAGCCCACCTCTCAGTCTAATTCACTCCTTTATATATGCATAGACCAATGGTGGAATAATATTTCCGTATCAAGTCCTATCAGTACAGCTTGTCTTGTTAGTTGTTCCCTATAGCAATACTATGACAAATAGTCTATTTTCTGATAAATTGCTCTCCAGCGTATATAGCTTAGGAGTAAGAATTGTTTTAAAGATGTAGTACTTTAGCCTTAGAAGTTTTAAAAATAAATTATGTATTTTTCTGCAGCACATTTTACTTGGGAAAGAGGAACACTTTAGATTAAAGTATTGTTTCAATAATCTTTTTAAGGCTCTTATACATGATGAGCCATATACAAATGTGAGTTGCTTTTGCTTCCAACATCTGTACTGATAAAACTTATATTTAGCTGAGCAAATGAGAAATTGTGTGTGCACCATGAATAATTTTCAGTTGCAGCATTTTAAATTCTAGTTGCTATGTTTTATTGCAGCTTTAATTGTATAGTATTTCTCTCTTGCCATCCTTCCCCTTAGTTTGTTGAAGTTCCTTAGCCCTTTCTTTGATGCATCCATTCTTTGTTGGCTCATAGAGCCAATAATCACCAGAGATGAAAATACAGAACCTTCTCAGAGTAAGTCTTTAGTCTTCCAAAATATTGCTGGCAGGTTTTTGACATTTGAAAACTAAAGATTACATTGGTACTTATAAATATTTATCTGATTGCCAGAGGTCTGCATTCCCTGTGGACTATGCAAAATTGTTTGTATCAGTAAAATGAAAGCCAAATTGCAAAGACTTTGACAAGGCAAATAGAAATTGTGTATTGATTTAAATGCCAGGGAACTGGATCTTATGCGCAATTGCACAATTCTACCTCTGTAAATCAGTGGGTCCTCATGAAGGGAAATAAAGCTTATTGTTTTATTCCATAAGAAGTTCCTTAGGAGAACTGTTCAGAAATTGTACTAAATTAAGAGAAGCTCTTTTTTAGTTTTGACTTTATCGTGGGAACAGAATATAAGACAGAACAGTTTTGAGCTATTTTCAATGTGATAACATCATACCTAACTGGCACAATGATGCTTTTGCAAAGCAGTGGCATGTTTTGATGTAAAACATCAGATGTTTTCCAGATACTTCAACAAAAGACCACAGTTTAAAAGTCCTTTCCCACCTGCATTCTTGTTCCCAGCAGATCATAATAAACAGAGAGGTCTGTACCTTGTAACAGCTTCAGCCAGCAGTGAATGATATTGTTTGCAGGCTAAAGATAGGCGGCCGACTAGTTCAATTTTGGTTCTGACCAGCTGACTGGTTGCTACAGATTTTCTTTTCACAACAGTATTCTCACAAGTCACATAGGATTTACATATGAACTTGCAAAGTTCATGGCAGGAAAATAACGTCTAGTCCACTGAGTCTGCTCCACACAATGATGGCTGGAGCATCATGACTAAATTTATCTTCCCTCCCCCCGCTCCCACAGCTAGAGTATAGCCACTTTGAAGAATGGGTCATGAAATGTGGAAGGCTGACACAAATCTTATGCAAATATAGGTTAATGCTGCATAGCATCAATAAAACATGTCTAGCTATCTCTATTGTTGTGATCCCCATAGGGGAACCATGAGCCAAAATAACCAAATTTACTGAATGACCCCGAGTGAAGAAATTAACAACAAGATTTCACTTTTTGTAGTTTCTACTTTAACACAATCAGAACCGACACAAATTACACATGAATTAACAGGCAAAGGTAAATTTCATTTTAAATAGTCCATACGACAAACATACAACTCATGCAATGACAAGCACCCACATCTCTCCCTGCACAAATGTGGCACCATGTCACAGTCTTACCAACTCGCCTCCTGGTATGTAGGATCTCTCACTTTCTCGTCAGTTTGGCCCTTGAGTCGCATTCATCAGCAGCTGTATTCCATCTGAGGTCCCCAGATATGGTTACATGTCTACGATCCCCCTCTCACTTGGATCATGTCAGTCCTGACGCGTAGTTTGCCAGAGTTCCTTTTTAACCAACCAACCAACCAACAATATCTGGTTCACTTACTGGTTCTCTGATACAAACTCTCAGCTCTTTTGCATTCTTGAACTATTAACAGTGCATTTAGGGTTCAGTCCCGTTTAGCTCAGTCATACATTGTCTCTCCATTAGCTTCTGGAATTCTATTTTCTTCTTACTGCCAAACAGAAAACTGACCTTTTCTAGAGAGCTCGGCTTGCTCCTAAAAACACCAAGAATTTGATGACTGTGTTTCGTTGCAGCATTTTTTGTGCCTGTATTCGTGTGCTGATCGCCTTTTGCTTCAAGCTCTCCTTTTGTGTCTGCAGCTCTCCTTTGTGTCTGACAGCCACATTTTAAAGAAATTCCAGATTTTCTTTACTGTACTGCTTCCGGGTCAAAGGTCATTACACTATACTAATTATTATCTATTCCCTCCAGTATCTACAACCGGTGAAAGATAAAGAGCAACCCAAACATTCAGGTCAAACAGAGGAATTAACCACATACATACAGTAATGTATGATGCATGTTTGTGATTTTACTTTTCAATCAAGAGTCAGTTTCTTCAGCACAAGTTACTACAGGGGGGTTTGCAACATTTAATTCATACGAAAGAAGCTGGCTGTAAAGAAAACAACTTTGCAGTTGGTATAGTACTTTTAAAGTATAGTCACTGTTGTAATGTAGGAAACACTGCAGCCAATTTATGCACAGCAACCTCCCACAAACAGCAATGTGATAATGACCAGATAACCTATGTTAATGATGCTGGATGCAAGATAAATATTGACCAGGATACCAGGGAGGAGTCTATTTTGAATAGTGCCATGGGATCTTTTATGTCCTTCTGAGAGAGCAGGCGCGCTTAACAAGTCATCTGAAAGACTCAGACTGCATGGCCCTGGCTCAATACTGCCCTAAACTGCCATTCTAGATTTTGTGCTCCAGCTTCCGGAGTAGAACTTGAATCCACATCTTTCTCGCTCAAAACTGGGAGTGTTATAAAATGAGCCACAGCTGTAGAATACTATGCTGCTTCTCACCTTATACATGACATGATATCACAATATAGATATGGGTTATCTTTGTCCCTCTTGATAGGTAATGATATTCTGGAAGGTTACTGATGCTGTTGAGTCCTTCAGAAATCTTGAGATTGTGATTGAGGATTATAGCACAATTAACAACAGTTTTTTTTCCAGTGCAGGTAGAGGGAGGACCTTATGGAATAAATTTTACAGGGTCGCACTCCTGCCTTGGAGGAAGCTGAAGGTAGCAGTACTGCTATAGGCTTATCCCCGATCTGCACTTCTGTCTAGTGAAGCTTTGTGCTGGGGTATTCCCTTACTTTCAGTTTACCTGTTCTCCTTGGTTCACTGGCGTCATGCCTCTGAATCAGAAGGGCTTTTGTTCAAGGCCCAAGCCAGAGGCGTGAGCACATAATCCAAGCTGGCACTTTAGTATAGTACTGGGAGAGTGCTGCACTGTCTAGGTGCCATCCTCTGAATGAAACAGGAAACTGAGGCCCCAGCTGTTCTCTCAGGTAACTTAAAATATATTATTTTGATATTTCAAGAAGGACAGGTGAGTTCTCCCCAGAGTCATTCTTCAATCAACTTCCAACCAATGACCCCAAGGGTGATTGAAAAACCAACTCTATGTATCTAGTTGGAAATGGGCTATGCATGCTTGTTGTATGCTTTTTAGCATATAACATTTGACTTGAAATAAAATATAATCTGATATCAGTTTAGTTGAAGTCATACACCTGATTCCTGTACGCTGGAAAGTGTAACCATCAGTTGAGGACAGGATCAACCTCAGCTGTGATTGCCCCAGAGTCATTGTCTAGACTTACACATGTAGGTTTGTGACTCAGACTTAGTGACCAGCAACTGAGCGCTACATTCCAAGATGGGCCACCACCTCAATGGCAAACAGGGCCAAGAGAAAGAAATTGAAGGAAAAAGCTTCCTTTGTCAAAGCAATGATCTGCTTAACTAAATAGGCAGTAATTGAATTAATAGGTTCCAATAATACCCTAAACTCTGAAACTGATAACACACTGACCATACAGCAAGAGTCGAAACCCAAACTTTCCTTAACATTAACATCATAAATCCTCACTCCTTAATCAATGATAGCTTCACTGGTGAGACCTTCCAGCTAAGAACTTGGTCCAGCGATTTCTTGCTCTTTGAAGCTTCAACAGACTCCTTAAATAGCTGCTGAAGACTTGGTATTCTGCAACCTCCAAGAATAGCAGCTTTCCTGAATTCACCTTTGACCAACGCTGTGACATTTGAGTAAGCTGAGTAGTCTATTACTTGGCAGACACTGCCAAGCCTCCAGACAAATGGTCCTATTAAGTTACCTTTCTGACATATAAGCTCGCAATCACGTGCTTTAAGCATTTATTGTGCTGTCATGGAATTAAATACTAACATAATGGATTGAATTTTCCCAGTCCAGTAGCAATGAGCTGGGAGGTGAGAGGACTGGCAACATTGGGGGGAGGTGGTTTCAGGAAGAGAGCCCGGCATTCTTCCTGCCACCGTGGCAACAGCCTGCCCCGCCTGGCCCTGGCTTCCCCCAACCAAACTCATCACTCTTTGAGAGTGACTAGCCATTGAATAGCCCTCTCCATTGTGATGCAGCCTCAGCAATAGCCACCACCTCAGCTCTTGGGGCAGACTGCCATCCTCAATTGCCATCCTCAAGAAGCCTCAGCAATGGCTTCTTAATTGGTTGCTGCTGGCAAAATGCTGTCCCAGGGTCTCAACACTGACTGGAGCGGGCTCACCTCCCACATTCAGCCCTGGTGGGACCTCAAGGTCCCCTGAAAAATTCAGCCCAATGGCTGAATTTTCAGAAATCTCGAAGATATGGGAAAACCTGGCAAATTTTCAAAGCACCTTTAGGACCAATGTTGATCTGACAAGTTTTCTGTCTAGGCAGAACAAAGCTTTTAAAAGACAGAGTTTAGTTCTGGTGCAGTCCAAAAAAGTCAATGAGAAGCAAGTTTCTTACCTAAGACAGTAGTCAATTGAAATTCCCTATTAGGTGACTTGCTTTGCATATTACACTGAATTATATTTGTAAGCCCTTCATCATTTGTGGGTGAGTCCAGAACAAGGGGACATAAATATTAGTTAGTCACCAACAGATGAAGTAAAGAATTTTTTTTAGAAATTTCTTTATACGGAGAGGTGACAATGTAGAACTCATTGCCAAAATGCAGTGGTACTGTATCAACAAATAGCAACTCTGAATTTAAAAGGAGGTTTGAAAGAGAAAGAAATAGAAAGATGTTGGGTTAGAAAGTAGTAATTAGACTGGGAGGGGGCTTGAGTGGAGTATAGACACTGGCGTAGACCAGTTGGGCTGAATGTCCCGTTCCTCTGTTGTATGTTCTTTGCAATTCATTAATAGCACCAACTAAGATACTTAGTATAGGGTGTTGGTGACACCATATCTGGAGTACTGTGTACAGTTTTGGACTCTATACTTGAGAAAGGCATAATAATAATAGCGTTAGAAGCAGTTGAGAAAAGGTTCACTCTGCTGATTCCTGGGATGAAGGGGTTATCTAATGAAGAAAGGTTGAAAGGTTGGATAGGCTGGGCCTGAATCCATTGGAGTTTAGAAGAATGCGAGGTGATCTTATTGAAACACATAAGATCCTGACGGGACTAGACATGGCGAATGCTGAGAGGATGTTTTCCCCTAGACTAGAACTGAGGAACACAGAGATGAGGAGATTTTTTTTTCTCTCATCGGATCATTAGTCTGTGGAATTCTTTTCCCCAGAGAGCACTGGAGGCAGGGTCCCAGAATCATAGAAAGTTTATGGTGCAGAAAGGGGCCACTTGGCTCATTGTGTCTGTGCTGGTCAAAAAACGAGCCAGCTAGCCTAGACCAACTTTCCAGAATTTGGTCCGTAGTCTGGCAGATTAAGGCACTTGAGCTGCATATCCAGGCACCTTTTAAATAAGTCGAGGGTTTCTACTATTTCAGGCAGTGAGTTCCAGACCTCCACAACCCGCTGGGTCAAAAATTATTTCCTCATCTCCCCTCTAATCCTTTTACAAATCACTTTAAATCTATGCCTCCTAGTCACTGACCTCTCTGCTAAAGTAAATAGGCGCTTCCCATCAACTCTATCCAGATCCCTCACAATTTTGTACATCTCAATCAAATCTCCCCTCAGCCTCCTCTGTTCCAGGAAGAACAACCCCAGCCTATCCAATCTTTCCTCATAGCTGCAATTGATTATTGAATATTTTGAAGGCTGAGTCAGTTGGATTCCTGATTGGCAAGGGAGTCAAAGGTTATCTGTGGTAGACAGAAAAGTGATGTTGAAGCCACAATCAGATCAGCCGTGATCTTGTCAAATAGCAGAGCAGGCTTAAGGGGCCGAATGGCCTATTCCTCTTAATTCATATGTTTGTATGTAGTAACAAAACAAGAATCAGATTCCAGGTAAAGGTTATCTAAATAAGATCAATACAAAACCCACAAAATCACAAAGTAAGTTTAGAAAAAGTGGATTGTCTCTGTAGAACATAGAATTAGAATTACATAGAATGTATAGCACAAAAACAGGACTTTTGGTCCAGCAGAACTATGTTGATTTACAGGCTCCATATGTGCATGTTCCCACTCCACTTCATTTAATTCTCTTAGCATAATCTTCTATTCCTTTTACCTTCATGGAAATCTAGATTCCATCTAAATGCATCTATGCTATTAACATCAAACTACTCTTTTGTGGTAGTGAGTTCAAATACATTATTTTCCTTTTGTACTATGAATTCTGATAAGAAGCACATTTTTAAGGCTGCCTTGCAAAGTTTTCAACAATTCTATCTAATAGTGCTCAACATAGCCTCAATGGTGGTGGGTTACTCTTGTGATTAATAGTGTCCAGAAGAAGTATATTCCACTAAAAAACAAGAACAAACTAATAATGACACAAAATAGATGAATAAAGAAATAAAGCTTGAAATTGAAACCAAAGAGAAGGCATACACTAGAAAACCAAGGAAGGATTGAAAAAAGAAAGACTAAGATGTTAGGAAAGAAGTCTAAAAACATTTAGGAAGGCAAAACAGAACTATGAAATTAAACTATAAAGCAATATATAAATAAATAAAGTATTCTACAGACACAGATAATAAAAGAAAAACCAAGGGTGCCACTAGGAGATGCACAAGATAATGTGCAGGGAATGATAGTGAAATGGAAGAAATGTTGAATAATTACTTAGTCTGCTGGTATATACTGAGGCAGAGAAGATGGAAATAACATTTGATGAAGCAAAAAGAGATATAAAGACATTTAAGATGGAAAGGGGGAGATATTTTATGTATGGATTATTAAATAAGTTAGTGAAGAGATAGTAGCAGCGCATATATAAAGATTAATTAGAAAAAGGAGCAATACCAGAGGACTGGCAGTCAGCTAATGTTATTTCTATATTTAAAATGGGAGATAGAACAAGTCCAGGAAACTATAGATTAGTTAGCTTAATGTCCTGGTAGAAAAGATAATGGAATCTTTACTCAAAGATGAAACAGAAAAATTATCTGCGGCTGAATTTTCATTCCTGAGTTGGGAACCAGATGTGGGGACTAGTTATAAAAAGGAGATAGAAGCACTGTAGAAAGTGCAAAAATACATAACAAGGATGACACCTGAACTGAGAAGTTATACTTCTTAGGCAGAAATAACAGGCTGGGGTGCTTTTCTCCAGAAGAGAGATGGTTGAGGGGTGTCATGTTAGAGGTAATTAAGAATTTAAAAAGGTATCAGTCATGAGCAAATTGGTAGAACTCTCACCTCTGAGTTAGAAGGTGCAGATTCATGTCCGGCTCCAGGACATGAGCATAATAATTAAGGTTGACACTCCAGGACAGCATACTGAGGGGAGTGCAGCACTGTCAAAGGTGCCATCTTTTTGGATAAGATGTTAAACCAAGGCCTTATTTGCCCTCTCAGGTGAAAGATCCCATAGCACTACTTTGAAGAGGAGTAGGGGAATTATCCCTAGTATCCTGGCCAATATTTATCCCTCAATCAACATTACAAAAACAGATTATCTGGTTATTATCACATTTCTGTTTATGGGAGCTTGCTGTGCACAAACAGGCTGACCCATTTCCTACATTATAACAGTGGCTACACTTCAAAAGTACTTCATTGGCTGTAAAGCACTTTGAGATATCTTGTGACCATGAAAAGCCCTATATAAATGTAAGTCCTTTTTGATAAGGTCTCCTGCTTGCAGGGATAGCCCAAACCTGGATGTCATAAATGTAAGACAATCACTAATAAGTCCAATAAATAATTCAGAAGAAATGCTTTTGAGAGTGGTTAGAATGTGGAACTCACTACCACAAAGAGTAGTTGATGTTAATAGCATACATGCATTTAGATGGAATCTGGATTTCCATGAAGGGAAAAGGATTAGAAGATTATGCTAAGAAAATTAAATGAAGTGGAGTGGGAGCATGCACACACGAGGCCTGTAAATCAACATAGTCCTGTTGGACTAAAAGTGCTGTTTCTGTGCTGTACATTCTACGTAATTCTATGTAATCTATTAATATTCTTAAAATCCCTTTCTTGTCTAGATTTGGGTTAATAATGAAAATAATGTAGCAGTGGAGCTCAATTAATTGATTGGATTTTCTGAAATCAGTAGCGCCCCGTGTTTAGAATACAGTCCACATTTTATACGTCTTTGAAGCTAAGGTACCAGAGAGAAGCTATTTGGTATTATTAATTTAAAATCACAATAAAATGATTCACTATAAAACATATTGCCCGTGTTCAGTCCAATCTGTGGAATGCAAGCCTGGACTTCCAGTTCTGACAAATGATGTACAGATGAGAACTTGTACTGGCAATTTCCTGTGTACTTCTCTTTAGAGTGCAGACCATGCAATTTTAATTATTGTCATTCAGACATTTAAAAATTCATTTATTTTGAATTTTCAAATGAGTCTTTTTTAAACAAGAAATACTGGATTACACACGATTGCAATTTACTATACTAATATTATTAAGGGTCGTGCTCGCTGGGCAAATACCTAATTTTAAAGAGTAAGTATTTGAAGATTTTTACATGAATTTTGTAATTGCAAACAGGACATACCCTGAAGCTTTCTGCTAATTATTTCTGCATTTACTTCCCATTGATATCTTGACCAATGCACTTCTTCATAGTTCTGGCAACATGCATGACATGTTCATTCATCTGCACTTGATTAGTACAGAAGCATTCGAAAATACTGAAGATATTTAACCTTTCAAGTACTGATGTCTCTCTTCTAACTTGCATTGACTTTGCATTTTGGATAAGAGATGGCTCAAGCGACACTGAATGCAAGAACTGCATTGACAGATTCTGATGAACAGTTGCCAAATGTGAAACGCTTCTGATCTGAGATACATTTGCTACTGTTGCTTCACTTGCTGAAATTATATATGTATACCATATATTCACATCTCCTGTGGTATCGCTAACAGCAAATTCAGAGGTTTTGTAACAACAGGGGATAGTGCGATAAATTGCCTGACCTTGAAAATTGATTGATGAGCCCCTGAGGCAGCCTTGGGTGGAAGGAGGCCTGTGGTCTGAAAATTGTAGGAAAGGGTCTTAGAGTCAAAGTCTAGCAATAACTTGCAGTGGGGTGGGTGGCACGTAGTGGGGATGGTGAAAGTGGAATAAGGAATTGGGAGTGGGCCTCTGAATTTTTCAATGATGTTGGTTGGAGGATAAAGATTGACCAGAATTGCTTTGCCCTTCTTCGAATCATGACCTGCAGGGAGGAGACAGGACCTTTGTTTAGGAAGCGAAAGAAGATAGAATATTATAGAATATCATGTCTTTTTTTAATTCTTTCTCGGGATGTGAGCGTCGCTGGCTAGGTCAGCGTTTATTGCCCATCCCTAATTGCTCTTGAGAAGGTGGTGGTGAGCTGCCTTCTGGAACTGCTGAGTCTGTGTGGTGTAGCTACACCCACAGTGCTATTAGGAAGGGAGTTCCAGCATTGTGATCTAGTGACAGTGAAGGAACGGCAATATAGTTCCAAGTCAGGATGGTGTGTGACTTGGAAGGGAACTTGCAGGTGGTGGTGTTCCCATGCATCTGCTACCCTTGTGATGTAGTTACACAGACAGCAGCTACTCTGCACAACCTCTCTAAAGTGACTGTCTTTCAGGTGCAAGTCTCCCTCAGAACACATTTATGTTTGGCTATGTGCTACTTTTAATGGACCCATTAACCCAGGTTAGTGGCTGCATTAAAATTTTGCAATAAGAATGTGTGTGAATGCATTAATTGGCCCACTAAAAGTAGCACATAGAGGCAAGTAAAGCCATAAATGTTGACATTCATCCATAGAGGGCATCACATTCAAACCATATATTTCCTTATTCAGTGCACACACGCACACAAACATGCACACGCACTCCTCTTTTTAGTAGTAGTCGCAAATCAGGAGCTGGCACTTGGACTGTGTTTTTTTACCTTTGCTAGTTCAGGAAGGCTGAGATCAATTGCAATTTTCTCAACTAGATGGAGAATTGAACGTGGGACCTTCTGTCTATATGGCATGAAGCAATATATTTAACAGAAGAGCTACCAGGACAGTTCAGGATGTGGTTTTAATTGAGTGACATTACTTAAAAGTAGCTAAAGATTGTTGCGGGGCAGTGTTCCTTTAACTCCAGGGCTGTAACTCTAAAGTGCTACTGTTTGTTTTCTGCCACTGTACAGCCATCAGTGATATGTTGAAATATTTGAAATTAGAAAAAATTGACTTGAATTTATGACCTCAGGATGTCCCAAAGTGCTTTACAACCAATGAAGTATTTTCGAAGCGTGGGTTGTTGTAATATAGGGCACTTAGCAGCCAAATTGTGACAGAAGGTCTGACAAACAGGAATGAGGCAAAATGCCAAATTATCTTTTTTTAGTGATGTTTGTTGATGGATAAATATTGACCAGAGCTCCTCTGCTCTTCTTCACA
The DNA here is from genome assembly GCF_017639515.1 of Carcharodon carcharias. Classification (NCBI taxonomy): domain Eukaryota; kingdom Metazoa; phylum Chordata; class Chondrichthyes; order Lamniformes; family Lamnidae; genus Carcharodon; species Carcharodon carcharias. Next base: position 100,818,360 of record NC_054484.1, on the reverse strand, counting down.
TGGTGCATTGGGATCCTTTATATCCATCTGGGAGTGTATGACAGGACCTTAGTTTAAGAACAGGAGTAAGATTGCACCAGGGCCTAACCTGATTTTAAGTGCGCCTGCTTTGTGGTTTACCGAAGTACAAGAACAGAATCAGGAAGTTGTGGCAAACAGAAACAGGAAATTGACCCCAAGTGCAGAATATAAAAACTCAGCAGTAAGTGTTACCTTTCATTGTGATAGTGATCTTTTAAGTGCTTGATGTAATTCATCTTTTAAAAACGGCAAGAAATTCACATAATACGTAGCATTTTACCGAAAATTAACACTGAGTGCATTACCAAAGTTATCAAAGATAATTGGATTGTAGACAAAAATATTACATTTATTAGTTATCCTTTTCTGTATACCATTTAAACGCTTGTCTCCTAGGCCAGGATTTTTAGATGGCGGGGTTTCCCTTCTCACTATCTGAAGAGTCGACAGGAACGCTTACCCACCGACACTGGCTGCTTCGCAGTGATTTCCACTCCTACACTTATTAATTGGCTGGAGACAGAGCTTCCGCCCCTCCTTTGGGAGGAAGTCCTGTCTTAGAGAGCTGATTAGCTGGCAGCTCTCTAGTCTGTGCAATTCCAGAAGCTTCAGTGGCCAGGACTGGGACTGCAATCAGTCCCTGAAGCCTAAGTCCCGGGATTTCAGGAACAGCTATGTTTTGGGGGTCTCAGGCTGCTGAGGGTAGGAGAGGCCGGGATGGGGGGGTGGGTGGGGGGCGGATGTCCTGTGGTTACCGGACCTTAAGGTGGGGGCTGCCCGATGTTAACTGGGGGCTGATGATGGAGACCACCCCTCCCACTTCCCGCCTGAGGCCTGAAACCGATTATTTCCAGGCTTCCCACGTACCCCGGCTCTCCTTCCTACAGCCTGAAAATTGAGGCTGTGCAGGAAATGGCCCATACGTGGTCAATAATTGGCTACTTATGGGCCTCAGTTGGGTCAAGGGTGTGTGGAGGCCTTGCCTGGCCCAGCATAAAATTGCAGAGAGGTCAGGGGTGGGTGGGAACCCAGCGGGCAGCCCATCCGAGGTATTTTATGCTCACCCTCCACTTACAAACCCACCGGCAGCGGAGCCTAAAATTCTGCTTCTAGAAGCTCCTAATTTTTGATTTAATCCTCATTCATCATAAGAACTTTCCTTTTAATTTATACAACCTAAATTGGAAGAAGTGTGTTAGGTAAGTTACATTTTAGAGTTTACTAATAAAGTTGTAAGAATGACAGTGTCGTTGTACACAGTGGGATAACATTTAAAATGATATAAATGTCATTTTTAAAACTTTCTTGATGTAATCACTTCGCAAAAATATTTCAGTGAAGCAGATAGTTCATATTCTCAGAATATAACTTTCTCAGCATGGACTGGTAATATGGCTGTTCCAGGAAATTAATTCTAATATTAACTTCCCTGACCTGCTGCTGATGCATCTCCAAACAAGATATTTCTGCTATGAGCAGGAACCCACTTAAATATTGACGTATGTTGAAATGGAAGTCTGAAGACTACTTCTAGGTATGGCATTCAGCCACATCAGATATTGGTTTTAAGATAAGAGAGAAAGAATGTATTTGTATAGTGCCTTCCACAACCTCAGGATCTCCCAAAGTGCTTTATAATCAGTGGAGTACTTTTTAAGTGTAGTTACTGTAGGAAACATGGCAGCCAATTAGTACACAACAAGGCCCCATAAACAGAAAAGACATAACCAGATAATCTGGGCTTTTTAGTAATATTGAATGAGGAATAAAAATTAGCAAGGGCACCAGTGTGAACCCCCCTACTGTTCTTGACCTAGTTTTATGGGGTCTTTTACATCCACCTGGGAGGCCCTCAGTTTAATGTCTCATCCAGAAGGCAGCACCCCCAATAGTGCAGTGCTCTGTGCTGCATTGTAATATCAGTCTGAACTACATGTACAAATCTCACGGGTATGTCTTGAACCCCTGATCTTCTGACTGCAGTGCCTTTTGGCCCATCACCCAGGATCCTCAGTTGAAAGAAGAATATTAGAATGGTAATTATTACTTGTCTGTATGACATAGTCTGCATGTATTTTTAATAAGAAATGTTGGGGTGTCCATCAATGTGAGAAAATTGCAGAATGATTGCGATTACTTACCTCAAACTCCAGACTGAACTATTTTTGTCGATAATGATTCAGTGTAGCTCAGTAATACAGGCTGAAAAATTTGGCTCTGTAGTCCTGCTGGTGTTGGCACTACGGGAGCCTAGGGTCTGAAAACGGTGTCCAAGTTGCTTCCAACGGGGTCTTGCCAAGCTTGGGAGATTGTGAGCATTGGTGTGCCGGAAGCATACAAGGTGGGCAGATTGTAATGTCACTTAGTACCTAGTGCTGATTTGGTGCCTGACTTGTCAATTTAGACCTTACAGATCCTAATTCCCTCTCTCAAACACTTTCAACTGAACATGCATTTCCCCTCAATGAGTGCTATTTAAAGGGATCAGCATGGGCCTTTCAGGTGAAGTGGTTTTGACTTTCTTTTGCAGCTGTTGAGTTTGCGGCAGTAATGAATTTGGTATTGTTGGAGGAGTTGTGAAAGTTGTTGGGAGTCAGAAGGAATTGGTGTGGGACGTTTCCAAGGTGGCATTTGAAGCCCTCTTAGCAGACAGCCTGCTCTCTCATAGGGGCTATCATTGTGGTCCTTCTTGAGCTGCAGGATGACGGGGAGAAAGAACACAGGTAGCAGAGAGGGGAAGCTCTATGTAGAGGGAGGACGGGGAGGGCTCTCAGTAGGAGGTCCTACCTGCCTAGGATATTCAGGAAACAATTCTCTTACCTCCACCTCAGCCAAGAGCAGTGTCTGAAGCACTTATGATTCACCAAGAAGGTGATCACTGAACTGTGCCAGCTCCTCCAACTTGACCTGCAGTGTACAATGGTGTGAGTACCACGCTGCCAGTGACCATAAAGGTCACTGTGGTCCTCAATTTCTGTGCCTACAGATCCTCTCCAGGCTGGAACAGGTGCCAGAGGCCCTGTACATAAGAAGAAAGGGGAGAATTTTCCCCCCGTTGGGGGGGTTGTGTGAGGGCTTATGTGGGCGGGCCAATTAAGGCCTGCCCAGCATGACATGCACAGAGGTGCCTCAAGGAGATTAGTTTTAAGTTTTAACAGTTCAATAAAGTGTTGAAAAAATTTTTATGACATGTCCCTTCATGTGAAACTGTCACATGAGCCGGGACATCTGCATTCATTTCAATAAAAATTGCTAAGAAAATTTAAAATCATTCATGAAACCTCATCCCGCCCGTAGATGAGGTTCCATGAAAAATGTGAAGGCCGCTTGTGCTCTTCTCCTGCCCCCTGCCAAGCTTAAGGTTGGACGGGCAGCTCTGTTAATTATTTTAATTGTTAGTTAAAGGGCCTTAATAGACCTTTGACAGTTCGGCGGGCACAGGAGAGAAACAGGAGGAGCAAGCACATGTCTTTGCCAGGGTGGTGGGATCCTCATAGTGCATTGACTGCATGTGGCTCTGCAGAGACCACAATGCAATGGGGAGAAGTATGGAAACTGCAAGGGATATAACTCCTCTAATGTGCACAGACTATATGTTGGTGAATGTGCACTATCCTGGCAACAGCCTCAAAGCTTTCATTTTGCACCAGTCCTCTGTTTTCCCATATTTCAGTCACCATGACGAACCAGAGAGTGACTGCTTGATGACAGGGCTATGAGCTCTACACCTGGGTCATGACTCCTCTCTCCCATCTGATTACAAGTGGACAGCTCATGTACAAGCAGAGCCATGCTGCCACTAGGCAGCAACTTGTGGAGTAAACCATCCATGTTCTAAAGCAATGGCCCCATTGCTTGGACTGCTCGAGAGGAGCCCTACAGCACTAGGCGGAGTTGTGTCTCCAAATTTGTGGTCTGCTGCACGCTGCACAGCCTGGCTCTCATGAGGGCACAGCCTTTGCTATGAAGCCTTCGGCGAGGATCTAGGGAGGAGGAGGTGGAAAGGAGAAGATGTCCTGTGGATCCCATTTCTCCGTATGAGCTGCCTGTGAGTGGGCAGCCAGACTCCAGTTACCCTAAAATCGTATCGCTGCTTCAGAATTCCCCAATTTTGACACTTCTGCTATGGACCATTACAGTGTCCTCTTGGCCACAATCCTGAAATAAAAGATACCTCCCCAAAAATATTATTCCATAGGGCAGAATTTTCTGGCTGATGTGCGGGTGGCGGAGCCCGTACACCAGCTCTTAAAATGTCGCTCGAGTGTCCTGAAATCAGTGTGCGGCATCGCGATATTTCAGTCGGCGGGCGCACTAGGCAGCAGGACGCGCGCCCACCATTAATTAAAGGCCTCGTTAAGGCCCTTAACTTGCCAATCGTTGACAATTTTGAGGGGCCCGTGTGAACTTCGGCTCAGCGCAAGGGCCCATTACAACTTTATCCATCAACAGTTCCAATTATCCAAACAAAACGGAACTATTCACCCTTGTGCATTCCCTTAGCACCTGTCTTGTGGGCTCCTATGCAGTGCTACCCCAGTGGTTGCAGCATGGGTGGTGTAAGACTGCTGACTTTCTCTGGGGGATGCGGCAGATGCCATGGAGGATGACCTCACAGCTCTGGGACTTGAGGGCCTGGCTTTGGACTGCACCAGCTCGGCAAGAGAGCAGCTTGGAATGGCTGACTGAGAGGCAAGAGCAGGTGCGCTGTGACAGACTGATAGTGGTGGAAACAGGAATGCTGTCCTCCTGAGTATGCGCAGCAGGTTCATGGTCAATGGAGCCACCATCTCTCCCCCTAGGTGGTGCCTCAGCAATTCTAGCAGTCTGCTGGAATACTGATTGTTGGACTGCTGTGGGAGCCTGCAAGCCCCTTTGAGCATTAAGATCCCCAACCATGATGGCAGCGGTCTGAGCCTGTGTGGCACCAAGCTGGGCTTGCAGAGCAACAAGCATGGATCTCATGACCTCTGTCTGAATTTTTACTATTGCACTGCAATATCAGCCACCAGATGCTGCATCACAGCTGGGTCCACAAGTGCTGTTATGGAGTTAGCCACCACTTCTACATTGGAAATGATGGGCTCCAAACACTGCAAAACCCTGTACAAAGTTGGAGTCGGACTCCTTCATGGTCCATGACAGTAACAAGGCTCTGTGACAGGGTTGCCAATGTGCCAAACATTGCTGTGTGCATCACTATCAGCATTCTCCTGTATGATGGCCCTTCAAAGTCCTCATCTGAGTCCTCTGCAGCAGAACTTGTGTGATGCTGTATGTGCCTGCATGCCTTTGTAATGTAAAGGTGCTTGGAAGTTAATGTGGGACTATCCACACTATGATGTATAGAGTCACATGGTAATAGACTGAGAGAACAGTCTAGAAGGAACACTCTGGAACAAGCCTGCATGGAGACAACAGCTCCATGCATGACCATGCTTTGGACCTGTAAATGGTTAAAGGTTCACAAAAGGTTCATGTTTAAATGTACGTGCCTCAAGTTCCCGCCGTTGAGACAGCTAAAGAACCCATATTACAACATAACTCATTTGCAATCTCACCACACCCCTCCCCCAACCCGGGGAACCAGCACATATGCTAATCTTTCCCCCTGGCCTGGCTGTAAGCCACTAGCATCCTCTAAAGTACCTGGGGTGCGAGTATCTGAGCTGGTGTCTGCAAATGTCAGATCAGCTGTTGGTGCTTCTTCATCAGATGTCTCCCATCCTTTATTGTGCGGTTGCCTTGGTTAACCAGGAAAGCATCTGAAAGCATAATCCCAGAAGATGAAGGTTGGGGTGAGGGAAAGGGGTTGGGTGGAAGGCAAGAGGTTCATTGTCACAGCTTGCACTTCATGCTAGATGGGGAGGTGGCGGCATAGTGGTATTGTTCCTGGATTAGTATTCCAGAGACCCAGGGTAATGCTCTGGGTGCCTGGGTACGAATCCCACCACAGCAGATGGTGAAATCTGAATTCAGTTTAGAACAAAAATCAGAAATTAAAAGTCTGATGATGACCATAAAACCATTGCCTATTGCCGATTGTCGTAAAAACCCATTTGGTTCACTAGTACCCTTTAGCAAAGGAAATCTGTCGCCTTACCTGGTTTGGCCTACATGTGACTTCAGAATCCCAGCAGTGTGGTTAATTCTTAAATGCTCTCTGAACAAGGGCAATAAGGGAAGGGCAATAAATGCTGGCCTAGCCAGTGATGACCACATCCCATGAATCAATAATAAAAAAAGACAGTAGGTTGAGGGTGAAGTGGCATTTGAGAAGGTGCATAAGACAGGAATATACCAGAAGTAATGGATGCAATGGCCTTAATCACTGCTGAACCAATAATTCGCAGCCCTGACTTCTCCATGGGACTCAGGAGATGCAGACATGCTTATACATTGCTGGTTCTCTGCCTCCTGTTACCTGTGACCTTGTTTTGCAAGAGAGAAGGAGTGTCATTGAGTGTATCAAAAGGTGTTTGGGTGATGTGCCCATCATACCTGAATGTGCTGGCAGTAGCAATATAAAATAAAGGGTACAATTCTAAAGAAGGTGCAGGAGCAGAGGGACCTTGGGGTACGTGCACACAAATCATTGAAGGTGGCAGGGCAGGTTGAGAAAACGGTTAAAGCATGCAGTATCCTCAGCTTTACTAACAGAAGCATAGGCTACAAAAGCTATAAGCTATAATAAGGAAGTTATAATAAACCTGTATAAAACACTGGTTTGGCCGCAGCTAGAGTAGTGTATTCAGTTCTGGACACCACACTTTAGAAAGGATGTGAAGGCATTAGAGAAAGAGTGCAGAAATCATTTGCAATAATGGTTCCATGTATGAGGAACTTCAGTTACGTAAATAGTTTGGGGAAGTTGGGGCTGTTCTGCTTGGAGGAGAGGGGATTAAGAAGAGATTTGATACAGGTATTAAAAACCATGAGAAGTCTGGACAGAACAGGCAGGGAGTAACTATTCCCATTGGCGGAAGCATCGAAAACCAGAAGGAACTTATTTAAGGTGATTTGCAAAAGCAGCAATGATGACATAAGGAATAAATCTTTTTTATGCAGTGAGTGGTTAGGATCTGATATGCACTGCCTAAGAGTGTAGTGGAGACAGACTTAATTGTGGCTATCAAAGGAGAATTGGACAGTTATTTGAAGTAAAAATTTGCAGGGCTATGTGGAAAAGGTGGGCGGAGCATGACTAGGTGAGTTGTTTTTGCAGAGGGCTGGCACGTATGATTGTGTGAACGACCCCCTTCTGTGCTATAACATTGTATGTTTCTATATGGAAACTGAGAAGTGGGTGTGAGGCTTGCAGCAGTGCTGTGTACGTGAGGATGATGTTGAACATCTGAGTGCTCGGCATGAATCCTGATTGCTAGAGATTGCTGATGCGTGAGTGATGGAGCTGTGGCTGGGTCATAGAGGTCCACAGTACAGAAAAAGGCCCTTCAGCCCATCGGGTCCATACCAGTCAAACAAGTACGAAACTATTCTAATCCCATTTTCCAGCACTAGGCCCATAGCCTTGTATGCCATGGCATCGCAAGTGCACATCCAAATACTTCTTAAATGTTGTGAGGATTTCTGCCTCTACCACCCTTTCAGGCAGTGAGTTCCAGATTCCCACCACCCTCTGGGTGAAAAAATTCTTCCTCACATCCCCTCTAAATCTCCTGCCCCTTACCTTAAATCTATGCCCCCTGGTTATTGATCCCTCCACAAAGGGGAAAAGTTCTTTTCTGTCTACCCTATCTATGCTCCTCATAATTTTATACACCTCAATCATGTCCTCCCTCAATCTCCTCTGCTCCAAGGAAAATAACCCCAGTCTATCCAATCTCTCCTCATAACTAAAACTCCCCAGCCCAGGCACTCTCTCTGTGCAATCACATCCTTCCTATAATGCGGATTCCAGAACTGCACCCAATACTCCAGCTGTGGCCTAACCAGCGTTTTATACAGTTCCAGCATAACCTCCCTGCTCTTATATTCTATGCCTTGGCTAATAAAGGCAAGTATCCCATACGCCTTCTTAACCACCTTATCTACCTGTCCCGTTACCTTAAGGGACTGGTGGACATGCACATCAAGGTCCTTCTGAACCTCGCTACTTCCCAGGGTTTTACCATTCATTGTGTATCCCAGGCCTTGTTTGTCCTGCCTAAGTGCATTACCTCACAACTATCCGGATTAATTTCCATTTACCACTGATCAGTCCATCTGACCAGCCCGCCTATATCCTCCTGTAATCTAAGGCTATCCTCCTTACTATTTACCAGCCCACCAATTTTCGTGTCATCCGCGAACTTACTGATCAACACTCCTACATTCAAGTCTAAATCATTTATCTGTACCACAAACAGCAAGGGACCCAACACCGATCCCTGTGGAACCTTACTGGACACAGTCATCCAGTCACAAAAACACCCCTCGACCATCACCCTCTATTTCCTGCCACTCGGCCAATTCTGGATCCAATTTGCCAAATTGCCTTGGATCCCATGGGCTCTTACCTTCGTTATCAGTCTCCCATGCGGGACCTTATCAAAAGCATTGCTGAAGTCCAAGTAGACTACATCAAATGCATTGCTCTCATCTACACACCTGGTCACGTCTTTGAAAAATTCAATCAAATTGGTCAGACATGACCTCCCCTTAACAAAACCATGCATACTGTCATTGATTAATTCCTGTCTTTCCAAGTGTAGATTAATTCTCAGAATTGCTTCCAATAATTTCCCCACCACTGAGGTTAGACTGACTGGCCTGTAGTTCCCTGGTTTAGCACTTCTTGAATAATGGTACCACATTGGCTGTCCTCCAGTCCTCTGGCACCTCCCCTGTGGCCAGAGAGGTATTGAAAATTATTGCCAGCACCCCTGCTATCTCCTCCCTTGCCTCACTTAACAGCCTGGGATACATTTCATCCGGGCCTGGAGATTCCTCTACTTTAAAGTATGCCAGACCACTTAGAACCTCCTCCCTTTCTAAGCTAATTTCTTTAATTATATCACAGTCCCTCTGCCTGATTTCCATATCCACGTCGTCCCTCTCACTTGTGAACACTGACACAAAGTATTAATTTAGAACCCTACCTACGTCTTGGGCTCCACACACAAATTACCACTATGGTCCTTAATGGGCCCTACTCTTTCCCTAGTTATCCTCTTACTCTTAATGTACTTGTAAAATAACTTTGGATTTTCCTTTATTTTACCTGCCAATGTTTTTTCATGCCCCCTTTTTGCTTTCCTAATTTCCATTTTAAGTTCCCCCCCCTACACATTCTATACTCCTCTAGGGCTTCCACTGTTTTGAGCCCTCAGTATCTACCATAAGCCTCCCTTTTCCTCTTTATCCAAACCTGTATATCCCTCAATGTCCAGGGTTCCCTGGATTTGTTGGTCCCACCCTTTGTTTTCACTGGAATATATTGGCCCTGTACTCTCCCTATTTCCTTCTGTTCTGACGCACTTTACCTAAAAATAGCTGCTCCCAGTCCACTCTGGCCAAATCATATCTGATCTTATTAAAATCTGCCTTCTCCCAATTTAGAACTCTGATTTCTGGCCCATCCTTGTCCTTTTCCAATAACAACCTTGAATCTCACAGAGTTATGATCACTATCTGCAAAATGCTCCCCCACTGATACCTCTACCACTTTCTGGCTTCATTCCCTAAATTTAAGTCCAGTACCGCTCCCCAACCCACCCCCCCCCACCACCCCCCTTGTAGGACCTTCTAAATACTGCCTTAAAAAGCTCTCCTGGATGCATTTTAAGAATTCCGCTCCCTCTAAACCTATCACACTATGACTTCTCTGAAATTCGCCTGCATGTCTGCTCTTCTATTTCCCTCTGACTGTTTGGGGGCCTACAGTACACACCCAGCGATGTTTTTTAATTCTACCCTTATGGCTTCATTTAAGGAGCCTTCTAAGATGTCATCCCTCCTTACTGCTGTAATTAATTCCTTGATCAATATTGCGATACCCCTTCCTCTTTTACCTCCTTCCCTGTCTTGCCTGAAGACCCTATTTCCTGGAATACTGAGCTGTCAATCCTGCCCCTCTCTCAACCATGTCTCTGTGACAGCAATGACAACATACTTCAATTTCTGTTAATTTGTGCCCTCAACTCATCTGCCTTATTCGTCAGAATTGTTGCATTAAAATAAATACCATCCAATCTTGCCAAACTCCCTTGTGCCTTAACTGGCCTATATTTTCTATGCTTTAGAGATTCACTTGCTCTCTCTTCTAATTTTGGCTGTGCATCTCCCCCTGCTGAACCTTCCCTCAGGATCCCATCCCCCTGCCAAATTAGTATAAACCCTCCCCAACAGCACTAGCAAATCTCCCCACAAGGATGTTGGTCCTATTCCGGTTCAGGTGCAACTTGTCCACCTTGTACAGGTCCCATCGCTCCCAGTAACGGTCCCAACGTCCCAGAAATCTAAAGCCCTCCTTCCTGCACCATCTCTCCAGTGATGCATTAATCTGGACTACCTCCTATTTCGATATTCACTGGCACATGGCACCAGAAATAATCCAGGGATTACTACCTTTGAGGTCCTGTTTTTTAATCTGTTTCCTAGCTTCCTAAATTCTGCTTATAGGACCTCATCCCTCTTTCTACTTATGTCGTTTTATACCAATATGTACCACAATCTCTGTCTGTTTGCCCTCCCCCTTTAGAATGTCCTGCAGCCATTCAGTGACATCCTTGACCCTGGCACCAGGGAGGCAACATACCATCCTGGAGTCACATCTACGGCCATAGAAACACCTGTCTGTTCCCCTTTCTATCGAGTCTCCTACCCCTATTGCTCTTCTCCTCTTTTTCCTACCCCCCCCACCACCGTGCAGCTGAGCCATTCACAGTGCCATAAGCCTGGCTGCACTCCCCAGAGGAACTGTCGCCCTCACCGTTTTCCAACACAGAGAAACGGTTCTCGAGCAAGATGCACCCTGGGGATTTCCTCACTACCTATCTGATACCTTTCTTCTGACTGATGGTCACCCATTCCAAACTCGGAGCTCAAGTCGCTGCAGCTGGTGGCACTTCCTGTACACGTGGTCAGCCAGAGCACAAGGAGCGTCTAGGACTTCCCACATGTTGCAGGCTGTACGTAACAAGGTACTGAGCTGCCATGCGATGCCACTAGTTGAAAAAGAACCTTACTTTAAGTTAAATACAGTACAAAAAGTTAAATTATTTATGTATTTTAAATAAAAACTAGAACCCTTACCTTTCCTTAGCTTAATCTATTTTAAACTGGAGGAAAACACTTATCCACTGCTCACCAATCAGCTCTCACCTTTGTGCTGACGTCACGATCTTACTAAATGGCAGAGGCTCTAGGGCCCAAATGGCCTATTCCTGTCCCTATTTCTTATGTTCTGGGTTGCGCATTGCAATTTCTGTGCCCAAAAACCAACAATATCACATTTTTGCCCATAGTGCACTTATATACTTGGCTACAGGAAAAATATGGCCTGGTCTCAAACTGATCTAAGTGGAACAGTTGACCAATAGTGCAAAAACAATGTGAAAAATGTCCTTTTATCTTCTAATCACAACACTTATCAAAAATGAGGGAGTGTTTCAACTTTATTTCATTCGCTTTTTGACATTATTATGCGTTAGTTATTTTCATAAGTAACAGTGGAAGTTGTACTGAAAACCCTGGAATGACAGGAGTCCATCTTGTAAAATTTGTTTTAGTTTCAGACTACCAATGGTGCTGTTACTCTAGACCCAGAGTCTGGTGTTGCCTTCTGGCCATTTTCCAGAAATAAAACCTTGGGGCAGAAATTTTCGCTCGAGCGTGAAACGCGCAATGACGTTGGCCGAATGTGCCGATGTCAAAGTGCAGTAGTGCGGCAGTTCAGTCGGTGGGCACGCGCCAGAGCCGACAGCGCACCTGCTGACGGTTAAAAGATCTGTCAAGGCCATTAAGTTATCAATTAACTTGAAATTTTCCCCAACAGTTGGCGGGCAGGCAAAAAGGCCAAGCGGCCTTTGCATTTTTTTGGAAACCTCATCCACGGGCGGGAAGAGATTTCCAAAAGCAAATAAAGATAAAAGGAAACTTTTAAAATTGAATTAACAACATGTCCCTGCTCATGTGACAGAGGAGTCACATGACAGGACAAGTTTTATGACATTTGTATTTTCTTCATTTTCTCTTTTAACAATGCTTCGTCTCCCTGAGACAGCTCCGTGCCTCAGGGAGATTATGGAGCGCTCGCTTGCGCACATGTGCGTAGTTCACGATTGGCCCGATCGCCTTCTTCCCCCTCCCCCTCCCCCTCCCCCTCACCCACACAGGCAGCTTGTCGGGTGCGTGCGATCGGTGGGCGTGGGAGCAGATGGGGAACGGGGCCCCCGACTGCGATTTCATGCTGGCTGGCGTGAAAAGCACGTGGGGGCGGGAAGAGAGCGGGCGCTGATGTCACTGCGGGTGCCGGGTGAGCGCTTCCAGTGAGCTCCCTAAAGACAGAGCTGCCTCAGGGAGCTGCGGACCTCCACAGAATAAACAAAACAACAAAAATGCTGCAAAGTATGTCCAAGCAGCACAATCCAGCGTCTGAAAGCATACCTCATAAAATAAACAGTACCCAGATATCTCTTTATTTTATTTCCCCGCGGAGATTTCATCCCGCGACGGATCAAGGTTTATGCAGAACTGTAAAGGCCGCCTGGCCGATTGGCCGATCCACCAACCATAAAATGGGATGGGCCACGGAAAATCGCTTTCGATTGCCTCCATAATTTTCAGTGGGCAGGCTTCTGACTGTCGTGTGCACCCGCCAACCTGAAGATTGCTCGCGTGCAGGATGACATCAGGACACTCGCCCGATGTCATCTCACGCTATGTCATGTACTTTCAGCCTGGGCGTGCGCACGCCTGCGAGGCACAAAATTCTGCCCATTGTGTGTTTTTTTTTTATCCCTTGTAAGTTTCTGGCCCTCCTTTGCCGAAGGCGTTTGCTCTTTTCTAAAGGCATGACTTCACAGCAGTAAATTAAATGATTAATTATAAATATGTAAGCCTTGATAAGGAGTATCGATAGGCTATTTGACTGCAGGGATCATCACATTGTAATGTCGCACATAAACATGTACAGCAGATGTCACTGCATCGTAATCAAGGGCGGGAACACTGACTGATTGCCTATCCCTGGTCTGAAAGATGCTAAGGTCAATTGTTCACCTCCAGTATTGTCCCTTCTGAGCACAGATCAAAGTCAGCATATTCCTTTCCTATATGATTCACCTATTTATTGGATAAACCCACTGAGCCATCAAATGTGATTATAATTGGGCATTTGATGGATGGTTGCAATGATTGACTCAGCAGGTTAGAATAATTTCAACGAGGGGTTGTATCTTGTGTGGCACTTCCAGCTGTGAGAGGTGGGTGGGTCAGCCTTGGCTAAGATTAACGTTTCATTATTGCTGTAGTTCTAATGACAGAGAAAATGCTGTATATGAGAATTGCATTAATCTCAGCCCTCAATGCACTGATTGATAGAGGGACACTACAGAGAATAGCAGACTTAGCTGTTGCCTGCTGTCAATACAACAACACATTAGCATTTTGAAGATAGGTGTCCATGCATTTTTCTTTGCCGGGGAATTTCTGTTCCAGTTGCCATGGAGTGTTGTGCTTTGTTTTCAAACTGGTTTCACCCTGCTGACTAATCTTGGTCTCATGAATGCTGTCTACAGCATTGTGGACTCTTTCAAATCACACCCAAAACATGGAATAATGCAGAAGTGAGTTTTAATTAATACAAAGATGTTTCACTTTACAGCATCTCCAGCTGTGTGCTTGTCTAATGCTATGTCATTACTGTCTGACGTGATTTGCAGAGCCGTACAGCACAGAAGGAGGCCATTCAGTCCATCGTACCTGTGCTGACTCTTTGAAAGAGCTTTCCAATTAATCCCACCAGCCTCCTCTTCCCCAAGAGCCCTGCAAATTCTTTCCTTTTCCTGTATATACTCAATCACCTTTTGAAGTTATTATTGAATCTGCTATTTCAGGCAGTGCATTTCAAATCATAACAATTCACTGTGTAAAAATATTCTCCTTTTATGTTCTCCTTAAGTGTTAATCCCCGCTGGTGCTTTTGCCAATTACTTTACATGTCTCTCTTCTGGTTACTGACCCTCCTGACAATGGAAACAGTTTCTCCTTGAATACTCTCTCAAAAAAACCCTTAAAATTTTGAACACATCTGTTAAATCTCCTCTTAACGTTTTGTGCTCTAAGGAGAACAATCCCAGCTTTTCTAGTCTCTCTACATTGTGGTCTGAAGTACTCCAAAATATTCAAAGTATTAGCATAAGCCTTTACTCATCGCCTTCAGTACCTCACCCAAATAATTATCGCTTTGATGTAAGCCTAGATACTGAACTGTAAGCTATTCGACCACGGTGGCATCACAACTCAGAAGAAGCCTATCATCATACATAAGATCGTAAGACATAGGAGCAGAAATTAGGCCAATCAGCCCATCGAGTCTGCTCCGGCATTCAATCATGGCTGATAAGTTTCTCAAACCTTCTCCCTCCTTCTCCCCATAACCTTTGATCCCCTTACCAATCAAGAACCTATCTATCTCAGTCTTAAATACACTCAATGACCTGGCCTCCATAGCCTTCTGTGGCAATGAATTCCATAGATTCACCACTCTCTGACTAAAGAAGTTTCTCCTCATCTCTGTTCTAAAAGGTCTTCCCTTTACTCTGAGGCTGTGCCCTTGGGTCCTAGTCTCTCCTACTAATGGAAACATCTTCCCCACGTCCACTCTATCCAGGCCTTTCAGTATTCTGTAAGTTTCAATCAGATCCCCCCCTCATCCTTCTAAACTCCATCGAGTGTAGACCCAGAGTCCTCAAACGTTCCTCATGTGTTAAGCCTTTCATTCCTGGGATCATTCTCATGAGCCTCCTCTGGACCCTTTCCAGGGCCAGCACATCCTTCTTGAGATACGGGGTCCAAAATTCCTCACAATATTCTAAATGTGGTCTGACCAGAGCCTTATAAAGCTTCAGCAGCACATCCCTGTTTTTGTATTCTAGTCCTCTTGAAATAAATGCCAACATTGCATTTGCCTTCCTAACTACCGACTCAACCTGCAAGTTAACCTTAAGAGAATCCTGGACTAGGACTCCCAAGTCCCTTTGCACTCCAGATTTCTGAATTCTCTCCCCACTTAGAAAATAGTCTTTGCCTCTATTCTTCCTCCCAAAGTGCATGACCTCACACTTCCCCACATTGTATTCCATCTGCCACTTCTTTGCCCATTCTCCTAACCTGTCCAAATCCTTCTGTAGCCTCCCCGCCTCCTCAATAGTACCTGTCCCTCCTTTGTATCATCTGCAATCTACATCTTGATCTATCTGATTTTTCACAAGTGTCAGTGAAAAGAGTAGCGATGGGATGATATATTTTTCACTTTCAGCTCAAAGGCAGTGAAACTAATTGTAGTACATTACAGATAATGATCAGCATCTGTTGAGGATCTATGACAAATTAAGTCTTTATAGCTTAATTCCACACTACCATATTTACCACTGGCCCATTGTGAACACTGCAATTTTGCATTCTGCCAATGTAATAAGTATATTACTAGAGTATAAGCCTGGGATATAAATTTAATAAGGTACAGAGAAACCCATTAGTTCTCATGATTGAGTAATTGACTTTCAACCAGAAAGTCATAAAATGAAGACTGACTTAAAACCTATTTAAACATGTTTGGCTATACAAAAAACATTTTGAAATCTCTAACGGCACTTAATATTCTTTTAATGATCAGCACGTAAGCCATCAGGAATTAATTTCAAGGAATTGACATAGACAGTCGAACAAATGCAAACATAAACAGATGCCTTCAATCTTCAAACGACTTCTACAATCTTGACAATAATGAGTAGTCTGTGTGGGTTTATCATTCTATTTAGTGGAGTTGCCATATTCTCACCTCTGAGTCAGAAGGTTCAAATCCCACTCCAGAGTCAAATTGAGCCTGTGAATCAGAATCGCGTATTACATGCCATAATATAATATATAGTGCATGCTGTCCACGTTATTTTCTAGTCACTCATCATTTTCTTAACAGAAAAAAGCACTCGCATTTATGTAGTGGTAAACCACTTGAACATGCAGATTATGATGTTATCTGTAGCTGTCAGTTGGATCTGCATCCGGTGATACACTTATCTCTTATGCTGTATACAATATAGTCATAATAACTGAGATCACTTCTGCACAGTGTATCTTATATCCATGGTGAGAGTGCCACAGTACCTTCCCGATCCTTCATTAAGGCAGGACTTTATCATTATGGGCCCGGATTTGCCTTGTCTAATATAGTTGTCACTGGTTTTGACTGAATAAATCTTAACCTGTCCTGAATAAATCTTCCTTAGGCAAGGTACTCCATACCTTTTTCAATTTATGCAGTGTGATAATAAAAGCAAAAGATACCATTACTGTAATAAATCTGATCAAACAGTAAGGATCAGATTATTTAGAATAAAAGAAAAAGCATTTATGACTCTTATTTTGCTTATCCGTATTTTTAAATTCCAGGTGCCTCTTTAAATATGTTTGCAAATTAGACTTTAGTGATCACTCTTGCAATTTTTCCTCCTATAGTAGTCGAGGCTTCCCACAGCTTCATGTCAGCTGCAAGAAAACACTGAATACCAAAGCCCAGCAGAAAGGTTGATTTATCATCCCGAGTAGCTGGAACACTTTTCTAGGAATGTTGTTTTGCAAATTCTGACTTAGAGGAATGGAATAGTCAGCATTAGATAAACCAGCAAGCTCCTAGCAGGCACTCAAATCACAGAATAATAAGTATGTAGTAAGTGATAAGTATGCCTTTTTGCAATGTGCTACAGGCCTATTTATTGAGTGCACACACCTTTAAACCATCTCCATATGAGTGTGTCAGAGCTTATGCTGAAGTGAAGACATGTACATTGATCTGCACCAGAATTTAGACTTCAAGGTAATCAAAAGTGACATGCCATTCAAAACATGTTATGTTCATTAGGTCACCTATTCAGTGAATGATAGGAGGAGGGGAAGATATATTCTGTACCCTTGTTAAGTGTTCCTACAGCTGTATGCAAGATTATTTTGTTTATAAGTGGTTTATTCTTTCAGTTTGGTCAAATGTTTCTATGAGCCAGTGACGTGCCCATTTCCTTTGGGCATCTACACCTTAGTAAGCCAACACATCTTGGGTTTTTAAAATGACTTTGGCTTCATGTTGACCTAAAATTGTTCATTGCGTCTTGAGTACAAGGTTCCTAAATTGAATATATACAAATGGTGCGAGTGCATTTTTGGGATATATTATTGTACTACTTCAGCTTTGCACTGATTACATAAGCAGAACATAGGCAGAAAAGGGCGAGAAAAGTCCACTTACTGTGACAGTGTAATTTCACATACTTGTTGTTCATTACTGTTATGGATTTGATTTTTCAGACAGGTTTCACATTAGAAACATCGGACTTTATTTATAGGCTGCAGCAGCAGTTACATGCTTCTATCAAGCTCCACGACTAGAAAAAGAGCTCCCACTCTAAGGTTTTCCGGGCTTAGAGCTGATTTGTTCACACTGTCATGTGATACTATACAACTCAATAAGTCTTAAAGCTGTAGTCACTGCATTCCTTAAAACTACAATTACTACAACTACCTGGTTGTGCCGTCCCTTGAAATAGGCAAAAGAAAAGAATAAAAATAGCCGACCAATTTATGAAAATCTCAGGAAAATTCCTTTCCAACATTTTAAGGTAAAGAAATAAGCTCCAGTAGCTGTGGTTGCCCAGATGCATCACATTTACAGCGACCAACCACTTTCTCTCTAAAATTGGAAAGGTCCCTCTTGCCAAGACTTTGATAAGTTCCCTTTTAATGGACTGTGCAACTCTGTGCACACCACATGTTGTCTTTGCAGTTTGTTCTTTTAGGGAAAAAAATTATGGCAAAGGAATGTTTTCTGACATCCAACTATACTGTTTTTAGAACCTCTAGTCCTATTGTCCCTTTCCATTTCAAAGAAACCACTGATTGAACTTTATACAATCATCTTAAAAGCTTCAAATCATATCGCTTCAACTATAAGTCTACACAAAGCCCAAAGTAAATCTCTCATTAGGAGGACCCTATCCACCATCTCCCTAAGCACTCTCTGATAATTGTCAGCTGGTCCAACAGAGCCAGCTGTTCCATTGACCATTCTTTAATAACGAGATTTAACCTTCATTTGGACATCAATATGCTTCCAAACAGATCTGATCACCCCAGAGCAGAATTTGGTGCAGAACCAGCATTGTAAGTTAGCCCTGACAGCTTGCCATCGCTGTAAAAAGCACCTGCCTCTGCTTTCAGTACTGGAGTCACATACAGGCTGGACTAGGTAAGGAAAGGGCATTAGGTGACCAGTTTGGTTTTTACTACCATCTGACAGTTTCATGGTCACTGCTATTGATAGCAGCATAAAGGGCAGATTTTCAAACTGTCGTGGTGGGGTTTGAACTTGTGTTTGAGATGACAAGAAGGGATGGAAATATGCGGTTAGCAATGCCTGTGCGACCTACTTGTGGATTGCCAGGGCAGAAGGTATTCCTCAGGCACCAGTAGGCAGCATGAGC
This sequence comes from Carcharodon carcharias, assembly GCF_017639515.1. Lineage (NCBI taxonomy): Eukaryota > Metazoa > Chordata > Chondrichthyes > Lamniformes > Lamnidae > Carcharodon > Carcharodon carcharias. The sequence goes on along the minus strand of NC_054484.1, from coordinate 100,799,641 downwards.
TGGGATTGGCTACTTATTGTCAAAGGGACCAGTCAAAGAAGTAGCATGGAGATACCTACTCCCTGGGCTGTGTGCATGGACAAAGCAGTGGGGAGAGGAAGGAGGAAATTCTGCTTATATGCTCCTGCCCTGGAATTGGAGGGAAAATGCCTCACTGTCTCTCCCAGGTACAACTGCTTCCTGGACACTGAGCTGCAGAAAGGGCAGTGAGAAGAGGAAGGAGTGTCACCAGTGGATATTCCATCAGTCTGTTCCTTACAGTAAAGAAACTTAGTCTTTAATATAACGGGACTGGTTGCAACAAAAATCTTGGAAAGACTGCACTGCTTAAAAAAGCAGCGAGACACCTGTGCTGACTCTTAGGAGGAAGGCCTGCCACATCTTCTGTTCATCACTGGACAGCAGTAGCAGTGGGCCTTCCACCTAAATGGGGAGCCTGAAATAAGATGTACCGCCCACCAAGAGCCGCCAGCCAATCAGAGGCAGCTGCCAGCCAACTAGACGAGGACATTACTGTTGCCAGAACAACACTCACCACCCCAACCCCCCTGCCTCCTGAGCCCCAGGATTGCAGAAAAAAGCGCTCTGGGCAGGAGGGGAGTTTGGGAGGGGGGGGGATGCAGAGGGAGAGGGGGGAAATGAAGATCATCAGCAAGGGCAGGGGTTGGCTGTCAGTGGCCACCGCCCCTACCCCATGTCCATGCCCTTGATCATACACAGGTTAGTGCAAATGGAGGGAGCCCCCTCCTCCAGCTGACATGCAGCTCACCCAGTTTAACCAGCTGTGCAAGCTGCATGTCAACAGGCCTGCCTGGAGCTGGGAAGATTGCAGCAGAGTTGGGAATAGGCCCATAAGTGGTCATTAATTGGCCACTTAAGGTATTCAAGTGGAGCTGGGGCAGCGAGGCCAACCATGGGCCTTCCCAGAACTTAGTTCCAGTGGAGGTGGGAAGACCTCGGGTATTGGTCCCGAGGCCTACCCACCAAATTTTCAGGCCTTCCTGCCACCTTCCTCACCTCATATGGGGTCAGAGGATTCTGCCCATAATATATAAATAAATAATATACTAGCCCAGCTTTTCTGGTCTCTGGATCATCAGAGACCTATGACTGAAGGTGCGCGTTGGGTCCTTGAGGAAGTTCTGATGCATTCACTCAGTGGAAATTACCTGGGAAGTTTCAACCTCTGGTGGGCTATTCCCCTGTGCCCCGGGACCCTCCATGACTGTCTCCGACTCTGAGTTAAGAGTCAGAGACTTCAGACAGTGCCATGGGACTTACCCAGGAAATATTAGACAGATTAAAACATGGTCTAACCCCTGGGTAACGACAGAACTAATCCCCATAGTACTCATACTGACACCCCCCCCAACAGCTATCCAGCTGCCCGACCTGACTACTCCTCCCAACCTGACCACCGCCCAACTACCCCCCCCGCCCGATCCAACCTGACCAGCCCCCAACCTGACTACCCCAACCCACCTACCCACCTCAGCAATCTGTCATCCTGTCCACCCTCCACCTCACACACCTGCCACCTTATCCACTTGCCACACCCCCTGACCCATTCACTCATTCATCCATTCACTAACATTCACATTGGACTTTAAACTTACCATGCGGCAGCTAGTGTCATAAAAAAAGGAGGCGTGTCTTGTATTTGCCCCAATTCTACAGTATTGTGAAGCAGCTCTCCGAGGGATGATGCGCTCCGCATTTCTGGAGAAGCTGGAATGAGGAGAACTAGCAAGAAATGTGGACCAGCACTGAGATATGGAAATGCTTGAGCAAACCAGCAATCTGATGACAATTGCCGCTCCATGGAAGATCTGGGCCATTCTATATAATTATTAATATTGCTGATATTGAAGGGAACTAATTTGTTCTTTTTAACTTTTAGACTTCCTTGCTATTTTAGAAAGTTTTATTGAAACTGCCTGGAAGTTGTTACAAATACGAAATTTGTAAGATTATGTTTTGTGGCTGTCTCTTTAATTTAGTTTAAAATGGAAAAATAAAGGGGACTGTGTGTCCGGTTCTGAATTCTGCTTGACAACAAGCTTGGATGACTTGGTTGCTAATGGTTAAGATTGGGGGGGGTGGGGGGGGGGGGGGGGTGGGGGGGTTGCGGAGGGACGGGACGGACGGCCTAAGTTATCTCTCTGGGAAGAAGAGGCGAGGTATTCATACCTGTAAACAATGAGCAGCTGTGCTGATGGTGGATTTCTAAATTTCACAGGGAGGTGTTAGGAATGTCGAGCTTTATAAACGGTTATACTTCAATCTGTCTATTTAATTCCAAGATAGAATGGTGTTGGGATTTGGAAATCAATTTCTAGCATTTCTACCTGGATACGTGGCTCATGTGGTTCACATTGCCTTGGAGGTGGACTTTGAGAGGGGAACAGGCCATAGAAAACCATTGTAGTATTGTTTTTTAGGGTTTGCTTAAGATAATCCCAAACAGGTCAACATTTCATTTTGGAGTTTTATATTGGCTCGGCTAATCTCCTGTCCTACTTTCTGTGGAGCTACCAATTCTTCTAGGTAGGTCTTGCATTATTATGTGGAAATAATAATTAAATAGACATTTTAACTATTAAAAAGTGATAAATTTAATAGTTAAGTTTTGATGGTTTAAAAGTTGCATCTTTGACAAACGGGGAATTTAAAATACGTGCATCTAATCTATTCCTGCCTTCTAATTACTTCGTTACAATTCCGTTAGAGACCAATAGCTTTTGAAAAGAAATTCTAATTTCCAGTGACTGACTAAAAGGATCACGCAACAAGATTTCAAGTTTTAAGACTTTTACATGTAAGAAACATACTTGAAGCAGCATTGACTAAACACTATATCAGTAGGTAATTTACACTCTAAATTACAGAATAGATTCCCCATTTAATGACCAAAAATCCTTCCTCCTTTTCCAGCTGGGTAATTTTTGATCCCTAAACTGACTTCCATGGTGAGGATTACCCTAGAAATCACTTCCTCTAGCTACTACCCCCTTCAATCCGAGCACAAGCTACCACCCGCATTCTGCATGAACAATAGAGTCTGTCTGTCTGTCTCTCTCTCTCTCTCTCTCTCACGCTCTCAGATTCTTGTTGATTGACCTGTAACATGACCCGAGTAACTATTACTCATTTTACAATGTTGTCGCTTACAAGTGGGGCTATTTTTGAGTCATCTGCTTCATTTTTAGGGCCACATTTACATTTTTGAAGCTATACAAATAGTTGTTTGGTATTACAGAACTTGAGTATTGCTGGAAAAAGACATGTTGTTGAAGCTTTTTGTCTAACCAATCAGCACTCTCTTCTCATGCGGTATAAATTATTGTTCACTTTACAATTTGGTAGTCTTGTGAATTGTCTTGATGCGTGCAAGACGAAAAGCTTCGACATCATGTCCTTGTTCAGCAATGCTCATTTTTGAAGTTGTTGGTCAGCCATTTCTAAATTGGGATGTCTCCTTCACATTCATCTCATGGAGCTCAAAATCCTCTTTTGGCACAGGCCAAATTTGGGAGAACAAAATCTAGAATTATGGCTTCAGTTCAAATTGGAATAATACTAGATATTCACATATCCACCATTATGTTAATGGAACAGCACAGAATATAGTTATATAATATACAGAACAACAATCACTGGCACAGTACAGAGTCATGATTTAATTTGTTTCCAATTATATAAACCATGTGTGCCAAGCCCAGGCAGTTTCAAACATTAGCAAAGTCTTGCCTTGAACTCACTGCCAGACATTTGTTCTTCTTTATATTGCAGATAGCTTAATGTTTATTTTAAAATGGTTCCTGTGGGGTGCCATTGTGACTAAACAAATGTCATCCATTTAGAGCAACTGTCCAAGATTAAATTATGATGGTTGGAAGGTTAGACAGATAATCTGGAGCTTCTCTCACATATGCGTTGGGCTCAGGGACAAATTTCACAGAACTTTCCCTCAGGAAATTACATACAATTTGAGTTGAGTCCATGGTAAGAAAAGCTACTCATGGTCCTTGGAGGGAGCAGGCTTGATAGGCTAAATGGTCTTTTAAGAACAGTGTAAGAGTACTTGGAAGAAGGAAAGGTTCTTCAAAACATTTTGATTTCTCATTGCACTTTATATTGAAATCATGCTGTATGATATTAATAACAAATATACTAAATGTTCATATGAAATTCCCTTTACCATCATTTACAGCATGGCATTAACTGACATATAAATTAGATATCTGGATGTCTTCATTAATATATCAAAAGCAATGTCAGCCAGACACCACACAACACAATTTCACTCCAAGAATTATGCTCTTCTCACAGTAACATTTTGCAGGAAGTTGATGTGCTAGAATTTGCTAGTAAAGTAATGGCAAATTTGATGTGCATAAATGTGTAAGTCATCCAGCAATTGTGGCAAGTAACATATACCCCATGTTATGAATCAATACAAATTGCTATGCAATTTATGCTGCTCTGCCATTAGTATCACAAAAAAACTGAGCTCACCATCAACTTCCCCATGACTTTTAATAGGCTGCAGCATTTGCTTTGTCAAAATGATTTAATCCTGTTGCAAAAAGTTAGGGCTGGTATTTAACAGTATAAGGACCTCTTCAATTATGGAATTTATGTTCCTGCAATGCTCGTTAATTAATCTATCCCAGAAAGTGAACAATTGAGATCATGGTCTCTTAGGTAGTAAATTGATCTTGGAGAACGTACACGTTAAATGTAAATATATTTCTTACATGACCTTTCTGTCTCTTTTCTCTCTCAATCTAATATTTTGTTCTTTCTTTGTGTCTAATTTCACTCTAATTCAGCCTATTTCCTTCTTTGTTGTTCCTTGGCTTCTTTCTCAATCCTTAAATCTCATTTCTGTTTCTTAAAGAGCGGAAACACAAGTTATATAGTATCATGTGAATGGTACTTCAGCAATAAATCATGTTCTTCTCTCTTTTTACTGTTTCTAACCTTATTGATGTTTGTTCAGGGATCAATATTGGCCGGAAAACCAAAGGAGACCAGACCACCCCGCGCACCCCCCCCCCCGCCCTGTTCTGCTACAAAATATTGCCATGGAATAGTTACATATACTTGGGAAGGCAAATAGAGCCTTAGTTTAATGTCTCCTCCAAAAGAAGCACCTTTGAAAGTGCAGCACACTCTCAGGAATCCACTGACTTATCGTCTTCCTTCACCCAATCTAGGCCTGAATTTTCAAAGGTACAGAAAAGGTCCCCAACTTAGCCAAAATGGCACCAGAGCCCCGATTCCATAAGTCCCACCCTCCAAGCTCAAAGCCCAAAACCCACCAATTTTGCCCAGGTGGGGTGGGGCAATGGGAGCCATTGTATTTTGCACATCCATGGTTCACAGAGGCAGCTGGACATGTAAAAGTGCAGCTGCCTTCAAACAGATCCAATTTTTGTTAGCGGGATGTCCAAAACACAACTCAGTGGCTTTAGACCTTTGAGAAAAAAAACTCTAAAACTGCCGGAGTTATTTGGAGAGGTAGGGTACCCTTTTGGAAAGTTTCCAGGTACCCCTTTGGGAGAGGTAAAGTGTCCTTTGGGATTCGTAAGAATAGATATGAATGCACATAATAAATGGATATTCTCTGTGGAACCGTCAAGCTTTCAAGGCATTTAAATCTCCTGCCCTTTATATTTTTAAAAAAGTCTGCAGCTGGTTCTTGCATTTTCACTCTGTCTGTTGACATAAGCCTGAGGGTTATCAACATAGAATTAGTGCTGCATGACTGATTCCACAAACTGTCATCACAGTGGGGTGCCTGTCAGTTCACAGTTTGAGTGGTTATAAAGTCTTTAATGTAGGGCAACGAATACAGATGAGTGTTTTCATGTGGGATTAAATACTTGAATTAAATATTTGCTTTTATTAAGGGATTAAGTAGTTGAAAGAATATATATGTATTGAATGGGTTTTTATGAATGCATTTTTGTGAATGACAGTCTGTTTTAAAAATAAATGCTGCAATGGGCACTTAGGCCAGGATTTTATGAACTCGCTGTGGTGTGTCTCCCCACGGCGGATGCAGCAAACCATTTAAATCTCCATTCAGTTCGGTGCGACCATGATATCCTCCTGGGTGGGAGGGGCCATAAATCCTGGCCTTAGAACTTTATTTTATTTCATCTTAGTATGGCTCCTGAGTTCTGCCCATGGTGGATACTGGGTGAGTTGGCTGGAGGGCTAAAGGGCCATGGGGGTGGGTGGAGCAGTATAGGTTGGCATGGAGGGTATGAGGGACCATGGGTGTGGGTGGGAGGCATAAAGTGGCATGGATGGAGCGTGGGGAGTGTGTGGGGGGTGGGGGTAAGGGGGTGTGAGGGCTGAGGGATGGAGGGCTGTTTTTGTTATATTTTTTTACAAGTGCCGCACTGCCCGCTTCCACACCCAGCAGGCCCTGTGGCTGCCTGCATGGTGGGTCCAACTCCGGTTAAAGCCTGTCCACCCCACTCCAGGGACAAAAATTAGAACATCTGGGGCACTTTCTCTTGAGTTGGGTTTGCAGAATTGGGATTCTTTTCAGATTCTGTGCTTCTGACTTGAAAGCAAAAATTCGGCCCCTCGTGTCAAAATAATCTCAGGCAGAGGAAGAGAATTAGATCGTAGGGGAAGCATGTTATAAATGTACCATGCTTGGGAGGAAAGGATAACTTTGAACCTAGTGATTCCTGAAGCTCTCCATCACGGGTGGTTTTCCTTGCCTAATATCTGGATCCATTGTTGATTAATTGAAAGAGATTGTTTGCTACGTTTAGTCAACAACTCCATTATTAATGTATCATGCAACTGCCAGGATGGTAGAATGCAAACTAGACAGACTAAATACCCATCCAAAGAAGGAAGCAATGAGAAGCAGGTAGCAAAAAAAAAAAACAAGGAAAAAAGTTAAAGCTTTGACAATAGATTTTCTGCATCAGTTATGCCCAATAAGTGTTTGCAAAATTAGAGTAACTGATAGAATTATGGGCAGAGATAGATTACACCAAGTCTTTACCCACTAAATAATGATTTAAGGAGGAGGAAATGTGTCCAACAATGTCCAAATTGTAATCATTTGTAAGTGATAAACATCAATGTGAACAAATTCAAAAGGGCCTCAACAGGTTACATCAGGAAGTGGAGGAATGGCAGGTGCAATTTAATATTGCAAAAAGCATGGTTATGAGATTTGGCAGGGGGAAAGTTGATGTAGATCTTGTGCTAAATGGCAATACTCTTTAAATGTGCTCAGGCTGCTAAAAGGAGCACACAGAATATTTGGATTTATCTTAAGAGGTATAACTTATAAACCTAGAGAGGTAGTTTTAAAACTGTATTCAGCCCTGGTGAGATTACATCTGTAGCACTGCATACAGTTTTGGTCCCCCTATTTCAACTAGGATATTGATTAGTGGGAGGGGGTACAGAGAAATACTATATGACTTAGGAGAAGGTTTATTACAATAGGTCTTTTCTGACTTGAATACAATAGATGCATTTAAAGGAAAGTTAGATGAACTCATGAGGGAGAAAGGTTATACTGATAGGGTGAGATGAAGCAGAATGGGAGGAGGCTCATGTGAAGTATAAACATTAGCATGGACTAGTTGGGTCAAATGTGCAGTAACAGCCCATTCTTTGTGATTTTCCTTTTACCTATATTTTTCAGAGAGTTTAATAACCAGAACAAGTGGAAAGGTGCCTAGCAATTCAAGTTGCACATCCTTCATTCAATAGTTTTTCACATCACAAAAATGACTGTAACTTCAAAGAGTACTTAATTGACTGTAAAGCATTTTGGGATATCCTGGGCTATATAAAAGCAAATCTTCCTTTCTATTTGCCAGAATAACACTACGTATACCACTTAAGCCATCAACAATTTACAGACATTTTAAAATAAAGGTGATTCAAATTCTGTACATAATTCAAGTCATTCAATTCATTTCATGAAGAGGCACTACCTCACGAATTGTTACATAAGGGTGAATAAAGTCATGAGAAGTAAAGGGTTGATTAATGCCATAGGCTCTTTGTACAGTGATGTATTTTGATGGAAAATACATTGTTTGTCTTGAGCAGATGGAACAAGAAGATTTACCAAATACTTGCTGTGAAGACGGGGTCTCTTCAGGTTGATGGTTTTCAAAATAAGATTCAAGCTTTGGTTACGTTTGTGTTAATTGTAGAATTCTCAGGCAATTTCTTGTCAACAGACTGGTTATTTTTCATGTACTAATAACATCAATGTAGATTAGAGAAAGTAATCATGCCCATTTTGTTTTGGGCTGACAAGCTACAACAATAATGAGATTCTACAAACCCCACCACTTTGTGTCTATCTTCTGGAAATCATGCCTGCTGTGTGTTGCTTGCTTCCTGATGCTTCAGTGTGGTCATGCTCCCAAGTTGCTCAAACTTACAAAGCTGAGGAAACAATGGATGATTTGGGGACATCTCAACATCACTGGGGAACGGCAGATGGTGACAAATAGGATGAATTTGAAGTGGATGCTAATCATCATAGCAGGTATTAAAAATTCTCTCTCCCTGCTCAATGTAGGAAATGAGCAGGAGGCTTCAACAAAATCTGACCACTTCCTAAATTACACCAAATACAATCTTGCTAGGACAATATTGCACGTACATTAGCACTCATTGTAGAAGGTGAAGGACATTTGAAGAGGACAATGTTCCCTTCAACTCAGTTTTCACTGTGCAGTAGGAATGATCATATCATCCAGAAATAAAGGGGGGAATTTAATGGAGCCCACTGAAGCGGGCATGATGGCTGGGAGGCAGGGAGAATCAGGCAGGAGTAGCCACATTGGATTCCTGGCATCAGGAAAACAGTCCCAAATTAAGTTGGGGTGGGAAGGGTCTGATACGGTAATCCTTGCTGATGGGTGTCATTTAGGCTCATTAATGAGCCACTTGAGAGTAATTATCCTTGAGCCTGCCAGAATTTAGTGGTGGCTCAAGGATTTAATGGGACTCGCACAGCTCTCCTGAACCTTCCAGAGGCAGCCCAGCAAACCCCATTGGGTTGTCAGATGCTCAGTGCCCGATCGAAGGACCCAGTATCAGGAAGGGAGCTACTGAAAGCCACCCCCTGCACTTGCGTCCGAAACAGCAACCCCTCCCTAGGACCCCCATACCGTCCCATTCATCTGTGTGCAGGGAACCAGCGGCGATCCTTAAGCTAGGCATTGGAGCATTACCAGCAGCAGCCACCATTCCTGGTGATGCTGCCAGCAATGGCGAGCTGCTGGCCCCTGATTAGCCAGTAGATCTCAGGGTGGGATTTCTGCACCACCAGGGCTTGATTGCATGGACAGCCCAAAGCTGGCCAGTTAAGTGCCTGAGAGCACTTAAATAGCTTTGGGCCTTCCCAATGGAAGCGACTCAGGGCTCCCACCAGTTCTCCAATGAGGATGAACCCCCATTGCTAGCATTAAATCGTGGCCAAAATTGAGCCAGATTTTACGACCAAAATAGTGGGAAGTTTAATGGCATTCACTACTTTGATGTATAATTCATCCAACAACTTGTGGTGAAAAAGAGATATCCTGTGAATCATGAATTATAAGTTTCTGTATAATTTGTACCTTTTGGCTTGTAAAAATGGCAGCTTGTCCTCAACATCTCAGAGTTTCATTTCATCACTGCATTTGCTCATTAAACTTGCCACAGAAAGAAAGTGCAGTAAATTAACTGCATAAGTACCTTTTTAAGTGAGAAGGTTTTTTTGTTTGCAATGCCAGTCAACCTCTCTGGCCCAGAAAGGGAACATGTGAAACTTGAGTCTCATTGCTACAGGTAGTAAATTGTTGTTTGAGATTTTCTTTTAAATTTCTTCTTTTACATTCTGTATTTTTTTTCTCTCTCGATCTTGTAATCCAATCTGACTCTATTTCACTCTCTGTACCTGGTTTGACTCTAATTCACCCTGTTTCTTTCTCTGTTTCTTTCTTGGTCTTTAAATCTCATTGGTTAAGGAGACAGACTGTTGGTCTCAACATTTACCAAGATCCTAGATACCCATTGCACTTGCCACGTCAATGCTAGTAATTCACAGGGAAAGATTTTCAGCTGAAGATCAAGGGGAAAAGTCTAAATAATGGGAAGTCCTGCTTCAGCAAGATCTGGGCCAAAGTATGTGCAAACACAGGCAGTTACTTGACAGGTGCTCTACGAGCTGAGGAAAACCTATACCTAGCAGCAACAGCTCAACATAGCAAAGCTTGGTGAAACATCTGTATGTTACTATTGACACTGCATCCAACTATTTATTTTAGCAGAGAAAAGTCAACAGAGACAAATTTCAAATAAACTGTCCAGAATTCCAGTAGTATGTCACTATAATAACAGTTCTTGATCGCAACATGTGTACCAACTAACAACACACGAGTTGCAGCAATCAAATAGTTTTGATTTAAACACAGCAGGTGTAGGATCATTCCATTATGTTAAATTCAGCTGCAGAGGGAAAAAACACCCAGTCAAAACTGCGAGAGTAAAGTACAGTGGTGGGTGCTTTCTGACCTTTCTGTGATGGAAGAAAAGGGTACCTTTTGATTGGAGGCAAATCTTTGATTTTTCCAACCTGTTGGTTACAAGTTCTCAAAAATTGCTACACTCTCACCAAACATTTACCCAAACCAAAGGGAAGAGTCAAAATATCACCTCTGCTCAGGATAGAGGGCCACGGGTACTCAACGGTTCTCTCTCTGATACACATGCATTCAGTGGTTCTCTCTTAATCTCCATTCTCTCAACTTTCTGTTCTTTCACATATAAGCAGAGATTATAACCCTGCCCACAAGGGGACTTCAACCGTGGGAAAATCATCACCGAGCCACTCATTCATACCCTAGCAGATAATTTAGAGTTGAATTGGTGAAAGCCCAAAAGCAGCTGATTCACACACGTCAAAGTTACTTATGGCTCAAGGAAATCAGTTGGTGAGCAGAAAGTATGATAAGAAAATGCTTAGGCTTTGACATAATAGGTTAGTAGTTTTGGAATAATAGCTTAGCTTTCAAACGCCTGGGGTTGGTTGTAAAAAGAAAGATTTGGACTTGTAAGCACCTTTCATGGCTTCAGGATGCCCAATGTGTTTTACAAATAGTGAACTACTTTTGTAGTGTACTGTAGTTAGTTGTAATGTAGGAAAATGCAGCAGCCAATTTGTGGACAGCAAGCTTCCAAGAACAGCCATAATGTAATGACAAGATAATCTGGTTTATTAATGTTGGTGAAAGGACAAATATCAGTTAGGACACCAGGGAAAACTTCCCTATTCTTCACAATAGGGCCATGGGATATTTTATTTTCACCTAAGTGGACAGACAGGGCCTCAGTTTCAATGTCTCAGTGAAAGGTAGCCTCTAAGAGTCAAGCTTATTGCTAATGTCAGTGGAGTTGGATTTGAACCCATGATCTTCTGGTTCAGAGGTGAGAGTTCTACCACTGAGTTATGGCTGACTTCATAATGTGTTAAGTGCATTTTTGGTTAGTAAAAAGAAAATAAGTAATAGATACTGACATTGGGCATGTAATCTCAATCCTCATATTTCCATGGTGATGCATACTTAATCTTGTGCATTTGTTGGAAAATGTTAAGATTAAGAACAGTGAAGAAAAGTGTTTTTATATTGTGAGTGCTTTATTTCCATGGTTACTGAATGGTGGTCAGTACACATGTGGAGTACATTAACCTACATTATGTAAGTGTGTGTAAGGTGTTTTCTACTAAAGTTAGTGTAATTGGCTAAAATGATGTCACAATAGTCAAAGCTGTGGCTCAATGGCAGATTTACTGTTAGTGGGGCCCTGTGCTCAGCTTCATTTTTGACCCCCACCACCCCTTGTAGACAACCCAAAACTACGGGGCATTTGTTATTTCACTGGCTTTTTCACAGTCACGTAAATGCTTCTGCACACTGTCATATTACCTCAGTTTTGGCCACTCAGTCGAAAAAACTTAGTGCCTCCAACGAAATGATACCACTTAAAATTTAATTTATAAATTAAGGCACTGATTTGCTCTCGTGACGCAATTGGTTAGCATGTGGTATATTAATGGCAGGATTGAGGTGTGTGCAGTGCCGAGGTTGAGTTCAAGCCAAACCTAGAGGAACTTTGGTTGAGCAGTTCATGTTGTGAAAAACATGAGCGTTCAGCTGGCTGTGGAATGGAACATGGTGCAATCTCAAGCAATAAAATAATTTAATTGGAAGGGTCCAAATTCTGTAGATTTAGAACGAATCTGTCCCAGTTAAATGGCTCAAGTGTCAACATAAATGCTGCAAATACTCAGCAGATGAAGCAGCTTCTGTGGAGAGAGAAACAAAGGTGATGATCCTTCTGCTCTCGCTGATCCTACTCTGTGTGTTTCATTTCGGCATTGACTGTTTAGTTCATGTTGTTCAATTTGTTGCCAATTTATCGGATTGAAAAAAGTTGAAGCGACTGTTACTATAATCTAAACCATCCGATGTTTATAGGTAATATAAGATGTTATGAACAGGTTAAACATTCAGGATAGAGGTTAAAGTCCGTGGTTAAGCTCAGTCTTATAGAACAGTTAATTTATACCCGAGCTTACCTCACAACTTATTTATTACCCTTTAAACTGCATCAATATATGAAGTAGGCAATAGAATTCTCGAAGGGCATTAGGAGGTGTGGGCGGGAAGGGGGTCATCATGTAGGTTCCTGACTAGCGGTCTCCATGTTAATTTAACCTGTGACTCTCTTCGATCTCTCTCCCATCTTTATGCTGGAGTTTTTAAAAAGAGATTGAAATGTAACAACGTGATGAGATACCCGGTGGTTGGGAACAATGGCAAAACAGCCAGTAAAGTACTGTTGAGTTGCAGTCACTGTTGCACACGGGAAGCTCCCACAAACAACACGTCACTTTTATTGGATAACCTGCTTTCGTGACTCTGCTCTCCTGGAAGTCAGTGCCAGCCTGAACCTCCATTAACAGACACCAGAAAAAGGGCTGAAGCTTCAAGGAAACATCAAAGCCACTCCATTTCCTGCTTGGTTCCCTCTGAATGAATAGGGCCACAATGGAATGGGCATCCCAATTTCTTCTCGTCCTGTCCCCCAAAGTCCAGCCAGTCATTGTCCTGTTCAACTCGGATTCCCAATCCGTTTTTGCAATATTCAGGTTTTCATTTCCTGCCACCACACTGCCCACAAAGAGAAGGGTTATTATGCAGTAAAATGAATGTGCTGTGCATCCAGGTCGATTCTCTCTCTCTCTCTCTCCCCCCGACCCCGCTCGTCTTATAATCTACATTGAAAACTAGCCGGCCAGCAATGCAATCTGGGGCCTCTGAAAGGTAGAACCCTGTCACCATTCCTCTCCCTGGAAACCTGTCACCATTCCTCTCCCTGGAACCCTGTCACTATTCCCCTCCCTGGAACCCTGTCACTATTACTCTCCCTGGAACCCTGTCACTATTCCTCTCCCTGGAACCCTGTCACTATTCCTCTCCCTGGAACCCTGTCACTATTCCTCTCCCTGGAACCCTGTCACTATTCCTCTCCCTGGAACCCTGTCACTATTCCTCTCCCTGGAAACCTATCACTATTCCTCTCCCTGGAACTGTGTCACTATTCCTCTCCCTGGAACCCTGTCACCATTCCTCTCCCTGGAACCCTGTCACTATTCCTCTGTCTGGAACTGCGTCACTACTCCTCTCCCTGGAACCCTGTCACTATTCCCCTCCCTGGAACGGTGTCACTATTCCTCTTCCTGGAACCCTGTCACTGTTCCTCTGCCTGAAACTGCGTCACTATTCCTCTCCCTGGAACCCTGTCACTATTCCCCTTCCTGGAACCGTGTCACTATTCCTCTGCCTGGAACCCTGTCACTATTCCTCTTCCTGGAACCCTGTCACTATTACCCTCCCTGGAACCCTGTCACTATTCCTCTCCCTGGAACTGTGTCACTATTCCTCTTCCTGGAACCCTGTCACTATTCCTCTCCCTGGAACCCTGTCACTATTCCTCTTCCTGGAACCCTGTCACTATTCCACTCCCTGGAACCCTGTCACTATTCGTATCACTGGAACTGTGTCACTATTCCTCTTCCTGGAACCCTGTCACTATTCCTCTTCCTGGAACCCTGTCACTATTCCTCTCCCTGGAAACCTGTCATTGTTCCTCTCCCTGGAACCCTGTCACTATTCCTCTCCCTGGAACCCTGTCACTATTCCTCTCCCTGGAACCCTGTCACTGTTCCTCTCCCTGGAACACTGTCACTATTCCTCTCCCTGGAACCCTGTCACTATTCCCCTCCCTGGAACCCTATCACTATTTCCCTCCCTGGAACCCTGTCACCATTCCTCTTCCTGGAACCCTGTCACTGTTCCTCTCCCTGGAACCCTGACACTATTCGCCTTCCTGGAACCGTGTCACTATTCCTCTTCCTGGAACCCTGTCACTATTACCCTCCCTGGAACCCTGTCACTATTCCTCTCCCTGGAACTGTGTCACTATTCCTCTTCCTGGAACACTGTCACTATTCCTCTTCCTGGAACCCTGTCACTATTCCTCTCCCTGGAACCCTGTCACTGTTCCTCTCCCTGGAACCCTGTCACTATTCCTCTCCCTGGAACACTGTCACTATTCCTCTCCCTGGAACCCTGTCACTGTTCCTCTCCCTGGAACCCTGTCACTATTCCTCTCACTGGAACCGTGTCACCATTCCTCTCCCTGGAACCACGTCACCATTCCTCTCCCTGGAACCCTGTCACCATTCCTCCCCCTGGAACCCTGTCACTATTCCCATCCCTGGAACCCTGTCACAATTCCTCCCCCTGGAATCCTGTCACTATTCCTCCCGCTGGAACCCTGTCACCATTCCTCTCCCTGGAACCCTGTCACCATTCCTCTACCGGAACACTGTCACTATTCCTCCCCCTGGAACCCTGTCAATATTCCTCTCCCTGGAACCTGTCACTATTACTCTCACTGGAACCCTGTCACTGTTCCCATCCCTGGAACCCTGTCACCATTCCTCTCCCTGGAACCCTTTCACTATTCCTCTCACTGGAACCGTGTCACCATTCCTCTCCCTGGAACCACTTCACCATTCCTCTCCCTGGAACCCTGTCACCATTCCTCCTCCTGGAACCCTGTCACTATTCCCATCCCTGGAACCCTGTCACTATTCCTCCCCCTGGAACCCTGTCACCATTCCTCTCCCTGGAACCCTGTCACCATTCTTCTTCCTGGAACCCTGTCACTATTCCCCTCCCTGAAACCGTGTCACCATTCCTTTCCCTGGAACCCTGTCACTATTCCTCCCCCTGGAATCGCGTCACTATTCCTCTCACTGGAACCCTGCCACTATTCCTCCCCCTGGAATCGCGTCACTATTCCTCTCACTGGAACCCTGTCACTATTCCACTCCCTGGAACCCTGTCACTACTCCTCTCCCTGGAACCCTGTCACCATCCCTCTCCCTGGAACCCTGTCACCATTCCTCCCCCGGAACCCTGTCACCATTCCTCTCCCTGGAACCCTGTCACTATTCCTCTCCCTGGAACCCTGTCACTATTCCTCTCCCTGGAACCGCGTCACCATTCCTCTCCCTGGAACACTGTCAGCATTCCTCTCCTTGGAACCGGGTCACTATTCTTGTCCCTCGAACCCTGTCACTATTTCTCCCCCTGGAATCGCATCACTATTCCTCCCCCTGGAACCGGTCACTATTCCTTTCCCTGGAACACTGTCACTATTCCTCTCCCTGGAACCCTGTCACTATTCCTCTCCCTGGAACCCTGTCACTATTCCTCCCCCTGGAACCGGTCACTATTCCTCTCCCTGGAACCCTGTCACCATTCCTCTCCCTGGAACCCTGTCACTATTCCTCTCCCTGGAACCGCGTCACCATTCCTCTCCCTGGAACCCTGTCACTATTCCTCTCCCTGGAACCCTGTCAATATTTCACCACCTGGAATTGCATCACTATTCCTCTCCCTGGAACTGGTCACTATTCCTCTCCCTGGAACCCTGTCACTATTCTTCTCCCTGGAACCCTGTCACCTTTCCTCTCCCTGGAACCCTGTCACTATTCCTCCCTCTGGAACCGGGTCACTATTCCTCTCCCTGGAACCCTGTCACTATTCCTCTCCCTGGAACCCTGTCACTATTGCTCCCCCAGAAGCCTGTCACTATTCCTCCCCCTGGAAACCTGTCACCATTCCTCTCCTTGGAACCCTGTCACTATTACACTCCCTGGAACGCTGTTACTATTCCTCCCCTTGGAACCGCGTCACTATTCCTCTCCCTGGAACCTGTCACTATTCCTCTCCCTGGAACCCTGTCACTTTTCCCTCTCCCTGGAACCCTGTCACCATTCCTCTCCCTGGAACCCTGTCACCATTCCTCTCCCTGGAACCCTGTCACCATTCCTCTCCCTGGAACCCTGTCACTATTCCTCTCCCTGGAACCCTATCACTATTCCTCTCCCTGGAACCCTGTCACTATTCCTCTCCCTGGAACCCTGTCACTATTCCTCTCCCTGGAGCCCTGTCACCGTTCCTCTCCCTGGAACCCTGTCACTATTCCCCTCCCTGGAGCCCTATCACTATTTCCCTCCCTGGAACCCTATCACTATTCCTCTCCCTGGAACCCTGTCACTATTCCTCCCTCTGGAACCGGGTCACTATTCCTCTCCCTGGAACCCTGTCAGTATTCCTCTCCCTGGAACCCCGTCACCATTCCTCTCCCTGAACACTGTCAGCATTCCTCTCCTTGGAACCGGGTCACTATTCTTGTCCCTCGAACCCTGTCACTATTTCTCCCCCTGGAATCGCATCACTATTCCTCCCCCTGGAACCGGTCACTATTCCTTTCCCTGGAACACTGTCACTATTCCTCTCCCTGGAACCCTGTCACTATTCCTCTCCCTGGAACCCTGTCACTATTCCTCCCCCTGGAACTTTTCACTATTCCTCTCCCTGGAACCCTGTCACCATTCCTCTCCCTGGAACCCTGTCACTATTCCTCTCCCTGGAACCGCGTCACCATTCCTCTTCCTGGAACCCTGTCACTATTCCTATCCCTGGAACCCTGTCAATATTTCACACCCTGGAATTGCATCACCATTCCTCTGCCTGGAAACGGTCACTATTCCTCTCCCTGGAACCCTGTCACTATTCTTCTCCCTGGAACCCTGTCATCATTCCTCTCCCTGGAACCCTGTCACTATTCCTCCCTCTGGAACCGGGTCACTATTCCTCTCCCTGGAATCCTGTCACTATTCCTCTCCCTGGAACCCTGTCACTATTGCTCCCCCAGAAGCCTATCACTATTCCTCCCCCTGGAAACCTGTCACCATTCCTCTCCTTGGAACCCTGTCACTATTACACTCCCTGGAACGCTGTTACTATTCCTCCCCTTGGAACCGCGTCACTATTCCTCTCCCTGGAACCTGTCACTATTCCTCTCCCTGGAACCCTGTCACTTTTCCTCTCCCTGGAACCCTGTCACCATTCCTCTCCCTGGAATCCTGTCACCATTCCTCTCCCTGGAACCCTGTCACCATTCCTCTCCCTGGAACCCTGTCACTATTCCTCTCCCTGGAACCCTATCACTATTCCTCTCCCTGGAACCCTGTCACTATTCCTCTCCCTGGAACCCTATCACTATTCCCCTTCCTGGAACCGTGTCACTATTCCTCTGCCTGGAACCCTGTCACTATTCCTCTTCCTGGAACCCTGTCACTATTACCCTCCCTGGAACCCTGTCACTATTCCTCTCCCTGGAACTGTGTCACTATTCCTCTTCCTGGAACCCTGTCACTATTCCTCTCCCTGGAACCCTGTCACTATTCCTCTTCCTGGAACCCTGTCACTATTCCACTCCCTGGAACCCTGTCACTATTCGTATCACTGGAACTGTGTCACTATTCCTCTTCCTGGAACCCTGTCACTATTCCTCTTCCTGGAACCCTGTCACTATTCCTCTCCCTGGAAACCTGTCATTGTTCCTCTCCCTGGAACCCTGTCACTATTCCTCTCCCTGGAACCCTGTCACTATTCCTCTCCCTGGAACCCTGTCACTGTTCCTCTCCCTGGAACACTGTCACTATTCCTCTCCCTGGAACCCTGTCACTATTCCCCTCCCTGGAACCCTATCACTATTTCCCTCCCTGGAACCCTGTCACCATTCCACTTCCTGGAACCCTGTCACTGTTCCTCTCCCTGGAACCCTGACACTATTCGCCTTCCTGGAACCGTGTCACTATTCCTCTTCCTGGAACCCTGTCACTATTACCCTCCCTGGAACCCTGTCACTATTCCTCTCCCTGGAACTGTGTCACTATTCCTCTTCCTGGAACACTGTCACTATTTCTCTTCCTGGAACCCTGTCACTATTCCTCTCCCTGGAACCCTGTCACTGTTCCTCTCCCTGGAACCCTGTCACTATTCCTCTCCCTGGAACACTGTCACTATTCCTCTCCCTGGAACCCTGTCACTGTTCCTCTCCCTGGAACCCTGTCACTATTCCTCTCACTGGAACCGTGTCACCATTCCTCTCCCTGGAACCACGTCACCATTCCTCTCCCTGGAACCCTGTCACCATTCCTCCCCCTGGAACCCTGTCACTATTCCCATCCCTGGAACCCTGTCACTATTCCTCCCCCTGGAATCCTGTCACTATTCCTCCCGCTGGAACCCTGTCACCATTCCTCTCCCTGGAACCCTGTCACCATTCCTCTACCGGAACGCTGTCACTATTCCTTCCCCTGGAACCCTGTCAATATTCCTCTCCCTGGAACCTGTCACTATTCCTCTCACTGGAACCCTGTCACTGTTCCCATCCCTGGAACCCTGTCACCGTTCCTCTCCCTGGAACCCTTTCACTATTCCTCTCACTGGAACCGTGTCACCATTCCTCTCCCTGGAACCACTTCACCATTCCTCTCCCTGGAACCCTGTCACCATTCCTCCCCCTGGAACCCTGTCACTATTCCCATCCCTGGAACCCTGTCACTATTCCTCCCCCTGGAACCCTGTCACCATTCCTCTCCCTGGAACCCTGTCACCATTCTTCTTCCTGGAACCCTGTCACTATTCCCCTCCCTGAAACCGTGTCACCATTCCTTTCCCTGGAACCCTGTCACTATTCCTCCCCCTGGAATCGCGTCACTATTCCTCTCACTGGAACCCTGCCACTATTCCTCCCCTGGAATCGCGTCACTATTCCTCTCACTGGAACCCTGTCACTATTCCACTCCCTGGAACCCTGTCACTACTCCTCTCCCTGGAACCCTGTCACCATCCCTCTCCCTGGAACCCTGTCACCATTCCTCCCCCGGAACCCTGTCACCATTCCTCTCACTGGAACCCTGTCACTATTCCTCTCCCTGGAACCCTGTCACTATTCCTCTCCCTGGAACCGCGTCACCATTCCTCTCCCTGGAACACTGTCAGCATTCCTCTCCTTGGAACCGGGTCACTATTCTTGTGCCTCGAACCCTGTCACTATTTCTCCCCCTGGAATCGCATCACTATTCCTCCCCCTGGAACCGGTCACTATTCCTTTCCCTGGAACACTGTCACTATTCCTCTCCCTGGAACCCTGTCACTATTCCTCTCCCTGGAACCCTGTCACTATTCCTCCCCCTGGAACCGGTCACTATTCCTCTCCCTGGAACCCTGTCACCATTCCTCTCCCTGGAACCCTGTCACTATTCCTCTCCCTGGAACCGCGTCACCATTCCTCTTCCTGGAACCCTGTCACTATTCCTATCCCTGGAACCCTGTCAATATTTCACACCCTGGAATTGCATCACCATTCCTCTGCCTGGAAACGGTCACTATTCCTCTCCCTGGAACCCTGTCACTATTCTTCTCCCTGGAACCCTGTCATCATTCCTCTCCCTGGAACCCTGTCACTATTCCTCCCTCTGGAACCGGGTCACTATTCCTCTCCCTGGAATCCTGTCACTATTCCTCTCCCTGGAACCCTGTCACTATTGCTCCCCCAGAAGCCTATCACTATTCCTCCCCCTGGAAACCTGTCACCATTCCTCTCCTTGGAACCCTGTCACTATTACACTCCCTGGAACGCTGTTACTATTCCTCCCCTTGGAACCGCGTCACTATTCCTCTCCCTGGAACCTGTCACTATTCCTCTCCCTGGAACCCTGTCACTTTTCCTCTCCCTGGAACCCTGTCACCATTCCTCTCCCTGGAACCCTGTCACCATTCCTCTCCCTGGAACCCTGTCACCATTCCTCTCCCTGGAACCCTGTCACTATTCCTCTCCCTGGAACCCTATCACTATTCCTCTCCCTGGAACCCTGTCACTATTCCTCTCCCTGGAACCCTGTCACTATTCCTCTCCCTGGAACCCTGTCACCGTTCCTCTCCCTGGAACACTGTCACTATTTCTCTCCCTGGAACCCTGTCACTATTCCCCTCCCTGGAGCCCTATCACTATTTCCCTCCCTGGAACCCTGTCACTATTCCTCCCTCTGGAACCGGGTCACTATTCCTCTCCCTGGAACCCTGTCACTATTCCTCTCCCTGGAACCGCGTCACCATTCCTCTCCCTGGAACACTGTCAGCATTCCTCTCCTTGGAACCGGGTCACTATTCTTGTCCCTCGAACCCTGTCACTATTTCTCCCCCTGGAATCGCATCACTATTCCTCCCCCTGGAACCGGTCACTATTCCTTTCCCTGGAACACTGTCACTATTCCTCTCCCTGGAACCCTGTCACTATTCCTCTCCCTGGAACCCTGTCACTATTCCTCCCCCTGGAACCGGTCACTATTCCTCTCCCTGGAACCCTGTCACCATTCCTCTCCCTGGAACCCTGTCACTATTCCTCTCCCTGGAACCGCGTCACCATTCCTCTTCCTGGAACCCTGTCACTATTCCTATCCCTGGAACCCTGTCAATATTTCACACCCTGGAATTGCATCACCATTCCTCTCCCTGGAAACGGTCACTATTCCTCTCCCTGGAACCCTGTCACTATTCTTCTCCCTGGAACCCTGTCACCTTTCCTCTCCCTGGAACCCTGTCACTATTCCTCCCTCTGGAACCGGGTCACTATTCCTCTCCCTGGAACCCTGTCACTATTCCTCTCCCTGGAACCCTGTCACTATTGCTCCCCCAGAAGCCTGTCACTATTCCTCCCCCTGGAAACCTGTCACCATTCCTCTCCCTGGAACCCTGTCACTATTACACTCCCTGGAACGCTGTTACTATTCCTCCCCTTGGAACCGCGTCACTATTCCTCTCCCTGGAACCTGTCACTATTCCTCTCCCTGGAACCCTGTCACTTTTCCTCTCCCTGGAACCCTGTCACCATTCCTCTCCCTGGAACCCTGTCACCATTCCTCTCCCTGGAACCCTGTCACCATTCCTCTCCCTGGAACCCTGTCACTATTCCTCTCCCTGGAACCCTATCACTATTCCTCTCCCTGGAACCCTGTCACTATTCCTCTCCCTGGAACCCTGTCACTATTCCTCTCCCTGGAACCCTGTCACCGTTCCTCTCCCTGGAACACTGTCACTATTCCTCTCCCTGGAACCCTGTCACTATTCCCCTCCCTGGAGCCCTATCACTATTTCCCTCCCTGGAACCCTGTCATCATTCCTCTCCCTGGAACCCTGTCACTATTCCTCCCTCTGGAACCGGGTCACTATTCCTCTCCCTGGAATCCTGTCACTATTCCTCTCCCTGGAACCCTGTCACTATTGCTCCCCCAGAAGCCTGTCACTATTCCTCCCCCTGGAAACCTGTCACCATTCCTCTCCTTGGAACCCTGTCACTATTACACTCCCTGGAACGCTGTTACTATTCCTCCCCTTGGAACCGCGTCACTATTCCTCTCCCTGGAACCCTGTCACTTTTCCTCTCCCTGGAACCCTGTCACCATTCCTCTCCCTGGAACCCTGTCACCATTCCTCTCCCTGGAACCCTGTCACCATTCCTCTCCCTGGAACCCTGTCACTATTCCTCTCCCTGGAACCTGTCACTATTCCTCTCACTGGAACCGTGTCACCATTCCTCTCCCTGGAACCACGTCACCATTCCTCTCCCTGGAACCCTGTCACCATTCCTCCCCCTGGAACCCTGTCACTATTCCCATCCCTGGAACCCTGTCAATATTCCTCCTCCTGGAACCCTGTAACCATTCCTCTCCCTGGAACCCTGTCACCAATCCTCTCCCTGGAACCCTGTCATTATTCCCCTCCCTGAAACTGTGTCACTATTCCTCCCCCTGGAACCCTGTCGCTATTCCTCCCCCTGGAATCGCGTCACTATTCCTCTCACTGGAACCCTGCCACTATTCCTCCCCCTGGAATCGCGTCCCTATTCCTCTCACTGGAACCCTGTCACCATTCCTCTCCCTGGAGCCCTGTCACTATTCCTCTCCCTGGAACCCTGTCACTATTCCTCTCCCTGGAACCCTGTCACCATTCCTCTCCCTGGAACCCTGTCACTATTCCTCTCCCTGGAACCCTGTCACCATTCCTCTCCCTGGAACCCTGTCACCATTCTTCCCCTGGAACCCTGTCACCATTCTTCTCCCTGGAACCCTGTCACTATTCCACTCCCTGGAACCCTGTCACTAGTCCTCTCCCTGGAACCGCGTCACCATTCCTCTCCCTGGAACACTGTCACCATTCCTCTCCTTGGAACCGGGTCACTATTCTTCTCCCTCGAACACTGTCACTATTCCTCTCCCTGGAACCCTGTCACCATTCCTCTCCCTGGAACCCTGTCACTATTCCTCTCCCTGGAACCATGTCACTATTCCTCTCCCTGGAACCCTGTCACTGTTCCTCTCCCTGGAACCCTGTCACTATTCCTCTCCCTGGAACCCTATCACTATTCCTCTCCCTGGAACCCTGTCACTATTCCTCTCCCTGGAACCCTGTCACTATTCCTCTCCCTGGAACCCTGTCACCGTTCCTCTCCCTGGAACACTGTCACTATTCCTCTCCCTGGAACCCTGTCACTATTCCCCTCCCTGGAGCCCTATCACTATTTCCCTCCCTGGAACCCTGTCACCATTCCTCTTCCTGGAACCCTGTCACTGTTCCTCTCCCTGGAACCCTGTCACTATTCACCTTCCTGGAACCGTTTCACTATTCCTCTTCCTGGAACCCTGTCACTATTACCCTCCCTGGAACCCTGTCACTATTCCTCTCCCTGGAACTGTGTCACTATTCCTCTTCCTGGAACCCTGTCACTATTCCCCTTCCTGGAACCCTGTCACTATTACCCTCCCTGGAACCCGGTCACTATTCCTCTCCCTGGAACCCTGTCACTATTCACCTCCCTGGAACCCTGTCACTATTTCTCTTCCTGGAACCCTGTCACTATTCCTCTCCCTGTAACCCTGTCATTATTCCTCTCCCTGCAACCCTGTCACTATTCCCCTCCCTGTAACCCTGTCACTGTTCCTCTCACTGGAACCCTGCACTATTCCTCTCCCTGGAACCCTGTCACTATTCCTCTCCCTGAAACCCTGTCACTGTTCCTCTCCCTGGAACCCTGTCACTATTCCTCTCCCTGGAACCCTATCACTATTCCTCTCCCTGGAATCCTGTCACTATTCCCCTCCCTGGAACCGTGTCACCATTCCTGTCCCTGGAACCCTGTCACCATTCCTCTCCCTGGAACCCTGTCACTGTTCCTCTCCCTGGAACCCTGTCACTGTTCCTCTGCCTGGAACTGCGTCACCATTCATCTCCCTGGAACCCTGTCACTATTCCCCTCCCTGGAACCCTGTCAGTATTCCTCTTCCTCGAACCCTGTCACTATTACCCTCCCTGGAACCCTGTCACTATTCCTCTCCCTGGAACTGTGTCACTATTCCTCTTCCTGCAACCGTGTCACTATTCCCCTTGCTGGAACCCTGTCACTATTCCCCTTCCTGGAACCCTGTCACTATTACCCTCCCTGGAACCCTGTCACTATTCCTCTTCCTGGAACCCTGTCACTATTCACCTCCCTGTAACCCTGTCACTATTCCTCTTCCTGGAACCCTGTCACTATTCCTCTTCCTGGAACCCTGTCACTATTCCTCTCCCGGGAACCGTGTCACCATTCCTCTCCCTGGAACGCTGTCACCATTCGTCTCCCTGGAACCCTGTCACTATTCCTCTCCCTGGAACCCTGTCACTATTCCTCTCCCTGGAACCCTGTCACTATTCCTCTCCCTGGAACCCTGTCACTGTTCCTCTCCCTGGAACCCTGTCACTGTTCCTCTCCCTGGAACCCTGTCACTATTCCTCTCCCTGGAACCCTGTCACTATTCCTCTCCCTGGAACCCTGTCACTATTCCTCTCCCTGGAACCCTGTCACCGTTCCTCTCCCTGGAACACTGTCACTATTCCTCTCCCTGGAACCCTGTCACTATTCCTCTCCCTGGAACCCTGTCACTATTCCTCTCCCTGGAACCCTGTCACTATTCCTCTCCCTGGAACCCTGTCACTATTCCTCTCCCTGGAACCCTGTCACCGTTCCTCTCCCTGGAACACTGTCACTATTCCTCTCCCTGGAACCCTGTCACTATTCCCCTCCCTGGAACCCTATCACTATTTCCCTCCCTGGAACCCTGTCACCATTCCTCTTCCTGGAACCCTGTCACTGTTCCTCTCCCTGGAACCCTGTCACTATTCGCCTTCCTGGAACCGTTTCACTATTCCTCTTCCTGGAACCCTGTCACTATTACCCTCCCTGGAACCCTGTGACTATTCCTCTCCCTGTAACTGTGTCACTATTCCTCTTCCTGGAACCCTGTCACTATTCCTCTTCCTGGAACCCTGTCGCTATTCCTCCCCCTGGAACCCTGTCACTGTTCCTCTCCCTGGAACCCTGTCACTATTCCTCTCCCTGGAACCCTGTCACTATTCCTCTCCCTGGAACCCTGTCACTGTTCCTCTCCCTGGAACCCTGTCACTATTCCTCTCCCTGGAACCCTGTCACTATTCCCCTCCCTGGAAACCTATCACTATTCCTCTCCCTGGATCCCTGTCACTATTCCCCTCCCTGGAACCGTGTCACCATTCCGCTCCCTGGAACCCTGTCACTGTTCCTCTTCCTTGAACCCTGTCACTGTTCCTCTCCCTGGAACCCTGTCACTATTCCTCTCCCTGGAACCCTGTCACTATTCCCCTCCCTGAAACCCTGTCACTATTCCTCTTCCTGGAACCCTGTCACTATTACCCTCCCTGGAACCCTGTCACTATTCCTATCCCTGGAACTGTGTCACTATTCCTCTTCCTGGAACCCTGTCACTATTCCCCTTCCTGGAACCCTGTCACTATTCCTCTCCCTGGAACCCTGTCACTATTACCCTCCCTGAAACCCGGTCACTATTCCTCTCCCTGGAACCCTGTCACTATTCACCTCCCTGGAACCCTGTCACTATTTCTCTTCCTGGAACCCTGTCACTATTCCTCTCCCTTTAACCCTGTCATTATTCCTCTCCCTGCAACCCCTGTCACTATTCCCCTCCCTGTAACCCTGTCACTGTTCCTCTCCCTGGAACCCTGTCACTATTCCTCTCCCTGGAACCCTGTCACTATTGCTCTCCCTGGAACCCTGTCACTGTTCCTCTCCCTGGAACCCTGTCACTATTCCTCTCCCTGGAATCCTGTCACTATTCCCCTCCCTGGAACCGTGTCACCATTCCTGTCCCTGGAACCCTGTCACCATTCCTCTCCCTGGAACCCTGTCACTGTTCCTCTCCCTGGAACCCTGTCACTGTTCCTCTGCCTGGAACTGCGTCACCATTCCTCTCCCTGGAACCCTGTCACTATTCCCCTCCCTGGAACCCTGTCACTATTCCTCTTCCTCGAACCCTGTCACTATTACCCTCCCTGGAACCCTGTCACTATTCCTCTCCCTGGAACTGTGTCACTATTCCTCTTCCTGCAACCCTGTCACTATTCCCCTTCCTGGAACCCTGTCACTATTCCCCTTCCTGGAACCCTGTCACTATTACCCTCCCTGGAACCCTGTCACTATTCCTCTTCCTGGAACCCTGTCACTATTCACCTCCCTGTAACCCTGTCACTATTCCTCTTCCTGGAACCCTGTCACTATTCCTCTCCCGGGAACCGTGTCACCATTCCTCTCACTGGAACCCTGTCACTATTGCTCTCCCTGGAACCCTGTCACCATTCCTCTCCCTGGAACCGTGTCACCATTCCTCTCCCTGGAACCCTGTCACTATTCCTCTCCCTGGAACCCTGTCACCATTCCTCTTCCTAGAATCCTGTCACCATTCCTCTCCCTGGAACCCTGTCACTGTTCCTCTCCCTGGAACCCTATCACTATTCCTCTCCCTGGAACCCTGTCACTATTCCTCTCCCTGGAACCCTGTCACTATTCCTCTCCCTGGAACACTGTCACCATTCCTCTCACTGGAACCCTGTCACTATTCCTCTCCCTGGAACCCTGTCACTATTCCCCTCCCTGGAACCCTATCACCTATTCCCTCCCTGGAACCCTGTCACCATTCCTCTTCCTGGAACCCTGTCACTGTTCCTCTCCCTGGAACCCTGTCACTATTCCTCCTTCCTGGAACCCGTTTCACTATTCCTCTTCCTGGAACCCTGTCACTATTACCCTCCCTGGAACCCTGTCACTATTCCTCTCCCTGTAACCTGTGTCACTATTCCTCTTCCTGGAACCCTGTCACTATTCCTCTCCTGGAACCCTGTCGCTATTCCCTCCCCCTGGAACCCTGTCACTATTCCTCCCCCTGGATCCCTGTCACTATTCCCATCCCTGGAACCATGTCACCATTCATCTCCCTGGAACACTGTCACCATTCCTCTCCCTGGAACCCTGTCACTATTCCTCTCCCTGGACCCTGTCACTATTCCTCTCACTGGAACCGTGTCACCATTCCTCTCCCTGGAACCACGTCACCATTCCTCTCCATGAAACCCTGTCACCATTCCTCCCCCTGGAACCCTGTCACTATTCCCATCCCTGGAACCCTGTCACTATTCCTCCCCCTGGAATTGCGTCAGTATTCCTCTCACTGGAACCGTGTCACCATTCCTCTCCCTGGAACCACGTCACCATTCCTCTCCATGAAACCCTGTCACCATTCCTCCCCCTGGAACCCTGTCACTATTCCCATCCCTGGAACCCTGTCACTATTCCTCCCCCTGGAATCGCGTCACTATTCCTCTCACTGGAACCCTGTCACCATTCCTCTCCCTGGAACCCTGTCACTATTCCTCTCCCTGGAACCCTGTCACTATTCTTCTCCCTGGAACCCTGTCACCATTCCTCTCCCTGGAACACTGTCACCATTCCTCTCCCTGGAACCCTGTCACTATTCCTCTCCCTGGAACCCTGTCACCATTCCTCTCCCTGGAACCCTGTCACCATTCTTCCCCTGGAACCCTGTCACCATTCCTCTCCCAGGAACCCTGCACTATTCCTCTCCCTGGAACGCTGTCACTATTCCTCCCCCTGGAACCGCGTCACTATTCCTCTCCCTGGAACCTGTCACTATTCCTCTCACTGGAACCCTTTCACTGTTCCCATCCCTGGAACCCTGTCACCATTCCTCTCCCTGGAACCCTGTCACCATTCCTCTCCCTGGAACCCTGTCACTATTCCTCTCCCTGGAACCTGTCACTATTCCTCTCACTGGAACCCTGTCACCATTCCTCTCCCTGGAACCCTGTCACCATTCCTCCCCCTGGAACCCTGTCACTATTCCCATCCCTGGAACCCTGTCACTATTCCGACCCCTTGAACCCTGCCACCATTCCTCTCCCTGGAACCCTGTCACCATTCCTCTCCCTGGAACCCTGTCACCATTCCTTTCCCTGGAACCCTGTCACTATACCTCCCCCTGGAATCGCGTCACTATTCCTCTCACTGGAACCCTGCCACTATTCCTCCCCCTGGAATCGCGTCACTATTCCTCTCACTGGAACCCTGTCACCATTCCTCTCCCTGGAAACCTGTCACTATTCCTCTCCCTGGAACCCTGTCACTATTCCTCTCCCTGGACCCCTGTCACTATTCCTCTCCCTGGAACCCTGTCACCATTCCTCTCTCTGGAACCCTGTCACTATTCCTCTCCCTGGAACCGCGTCACCATTCCTCTCCCTGGAACACTGTCACCATTCCTCTCCTTGGAACCGGGTCACTATTCTTCTCCCTCGAACCCTGTCACTATTTCTCCCCCTGGAATCGCATCACTATTCCTCCCCCTGGAACCGGTCACTATTCCTTTCCCTGGAACACTGTGACTATTCCTCTCCCTGGAACCCTGTCACTATTCCCCTCCCTGGAACCGTGTCACCATTCCTCTCCCTGGAACCCTGTCACTATTCCTCCCCCTGGAACAGCGTCACTATTCCTCTCCCTGGAACCTGTCACTATTCCTCTCACTGGAACCCTGTCACTATTCCCATCCCCGGAACCCTGTCACTATTCCTCCCCCTGGAACCCTGTCACTATTCCCATCCCTGGAACCCTGTCACCATTCCTCTCCCTGGAACACTGTCACCATTCCTCTCCCTGGAACCCTGTCACTATTCCTCTCCCTGGACCCTGTCACTATTCCTCTCACTGGAACCGTGTCACCATTCCTCTCCCTGGAACCACGTCACCATTCCTCTCCATGAAACCCTGTCACCATTCCTCCCCCTGGAACCCTGTCACTATTCCCATCCCTGGAACCCTGTCACTATTCCTCCCCCTGGAATCGCGTCACTATTCCTCTCACTGGAACCGTGTCACCATTCCTCTCCCTGGAACCACGTCACCATTCCTCTCCAGGAAACCCTGTCAGCATTCCTCCCCCTGGAACCCTGTCACTATTCCCATCCCTGGATCCCTGTCACTATTCCTCCCCCTGGAATCGCGTCACTATTCCTCTCACTGGAACCCTGTCACCATTCCTCTCCCTGGAACCCTGTCACTATTCCTCTCCCTGGAACCCTGTCACTATTCTTCTCCCTGGAACCCTGTCACCATTCCTCTCCCTGGAACCCTGTCACTATTCCTCTCCCTGGAACCCTGTCACCATTCCTCTCCCTGGAACCCTGTCACCATTCCTCTCCCAAGTACCCTGCACTATTCCTCTCCCTGGAACGCTGTCACTATTCCTCCCCCTGGAACTGCGTCACTATTCCTCTCCCTGGAACCGGTCACTATTCCTCTCACTGGAACCCTGTCACTGTTCCCATCCCTGGAACCCTGTCACCATTCCTCTCCCTGGAACCCTGTCACCATTCCTCTCCCTGGAACCCTGTCACTATTCCTCTCCCTGGAACCTGTCACTATTCCTCTCACTGGAACCATGTCACCATTCCTCTCCCTGGAACCCTGTCACCATTCCTCCCCCTGGAACCCTGTCACTATTCCCATCCCTGGAACCCTGTCACTATTCCGCCCCCTGGAACCCTGTCACCATTCCTCTCCCTGGAACCCTGTCACCATTCCTCTCCCTGGAACCCTGTCACCATTCCTTTCCCTGGAACCCTGTCACTATACCTCCCCCTGGAATCGCGTCACTATTCCTCTCACTGGAACCCTGCCACTATTCCTCCCCCTGGAATCGCGTCACTATTCCTCTCACTGGAACCCTGTCACCATTCCTCTCCCTGGAACCCTGTCACTATTCCTCTCCCTGGAACCCTGTCACTATTCCTCTCCCTGGAACCCTGTCACTATTCCTCTCCCTGGAACCCTGTCACCATTCCTCTCCCTGGAACCCTGTCACTATTCCTCTCCCTGGAACCGCTGTCACCTATTCCTCTCCTGGAACACTGTCACCTATTCCTCTCCTGGAACCCTGTCACTATTCTCTCCCTCGAACCCTGTCACTATTCTCCCCCTGGAATCGCAGTCACTATTCCTCTCCCTGGAACCTGTCACTATTCCTTTCCCTGGAACCCTGTCACTATTCCTCTCCCTGGAACCCTGTCACTATTCCTCTCCCTGGAACCCTGTCACCATTCCTCTCCCTGGAACCCTGTCACTATTCCTCTCCCTGGAACCCTGTCACTATTCCGCTCCCTGGAACCTGTCACTATTCCTCTCCCTGGAACCCTGTCACTATTCCTCCCCTTGGAACCCTGTCACTATAGCTCTCCCTGGAACGCTGTCATTATTGCTCCCCCAGAACACTGTCACTATTCCTTCCCCTGGAAACCTGTCACCATTCCTCTCCCAGGAACCCTGTCACTATTCCTCTCCCTGGAACCTGTCACTATTCCTCTCCTGGAACCCTGTCACTATTCCTCTCCCTGGAACCCTGTCACTATTCCTCTCCCTGGAACCCTGTCACTATTCCTCTCCCTGGAACCCTGTCACTATTCCTCTCCCTGGAACCCTGTCACTATTCCTCTCCCTGGAACCCTGTCACTATTCCTCTCCCTGGAACCCTGTCACCATTCCTCTCCTTGAACCCTGTCACTATTCCTCTCCTGGAACCCTGTCACTATTCCTCTCCCTGGAACCTGTCACTATTCCTCTCCCTGGAACCCTGGTCACTATTCCTCTCCCTGAACCCTGTCACTATTCCTCTCCCTGGAACCCTGTCACTATTCCCTCCCCTGGAACCTGTCACTATTCCTCTCCCTGGAACCCTGTCACTATTCCTCTCCCTGGAACCCTGTCACTATTCCCTCCTGGAACCTGTCACTATTCCTCTCCTGAAACCCTGTCACTATTCCTCTCCCTGGAACCCTGTCACTATTCCTCTCCCTGGAACCCTGTCACTATTCCCATCCCTGGAACCCTGTCACCATTCCTCTCCCTGGAACCCTGTCACCATTCTTCCCCTGGAACCCTGTCACCATTCCTCTCCCAGGAACCCTGCACTATTCCTCTCCCTGGAACGCTGTCACTATTCCTCCCCCTGGAACCGCGTCACTATTCCTCTCCCTGGAACCTGTCACTATTCCTCTCACTGGAACCCTTTCACTGTTCCCATCCCTGGAACCCTGTCACCATTCCTCTCCCTGGAACCCTGTCACCATTCCTCTCCCTGGAACCCTGTCACTATTCCTCTCCCTGGAACCTGTCACTATTCCTCTCACTGGAACCCTGTCACCATTCCTCTCCCTGGAACCCTGTCACCATTCCTCCCCCTGGAACCCTGTCACTATTCCCATCCCTGGAACCCTGTCACTATTCCGACCCCTTGAACCCTGCCACCATTCCTCTCCCTGGAACCCTGTCACCATTCCTCTCCCTGGAACCCTGTCACCATTCCTTTCCCTGGAACCCTGTCACTATACCTCCCCCTGGAATCGCGTCACTATTCCTCTCACTGGAACCCTGCCACTATTCCTCCCCCTGGAATCGCTGTCACTATTCCTCTCACTGGAACCCTGTCACCATTCCTCTCCCTGGAAACCTGTCACTATTCCTCTCCCTGGAACCCTGTCACTATTCCTCTCCCTGGACCCCTGTCACTATTCCTCTCCCTGGAACCCTGTCACCATTCCTCTCTCCTGGAACCCTGTCACTATTCCTCTCCCTGGAACCGCTGTCACCATTCCTCTCCTGGAACACTGTCACCATTCCTCTCCTTGGAACCGGTCACTATTCTTCTCCCTCGAACCCTGTCACTATTCTCTCCCCTGGAATCGCATCACTATTCCTCCCCCTGGAACCGGTCACTATTCCTTCCCTGGAACACTGTGACTATTCCTCTCCCTGGAACCCTGTCACTATTCCCCTCCCTGGAACCCTGTCACCATTCCTCTCCCTGGAACCCTGTCACTATTCCTCCCCCTGGAACCCTGTCACCATTCCTATCCCTGGAACTGTCACTATTCCTCTCACTGGAACCCTGTCACTGTTCCCATCCCCGGAACCCTGTCACTATTCCTCCCCCTGGAACCCTGTCACTATTCCCATCCCTGGAACCCTGTCACCATTCCTCTCCCTGGAACACTGTCACCATTCCTCTCCCTGGAACCCTGTCACTATTCCTCTCCCTGGACCCTGTCACTATTCCTCTCACTGGAACCGTGTCACCATTCCTCTCCCTGGAACCACGTCACCATTCCTCTCCATGAAACCCTGTCACCATTCCTCCCCCTGGAACCCTGTCACTATTCCCATCCCTGGAACCCTGTCACTATTCCTCCCCCTGGAATCGCGTCACTATTCCTCTCACTGGAACCGTGTCACCATTCCTCTCCCTGGAACCACGTCACCATTCCTCTCCAGGAAACCCTGTCAGCATTCCTCCCCCTGGAACCCTGTCACTATTCCCATCCCTGGATCCCTGTCACTATTCCTCCCCCTGGAATCGCGTCACTATTCCTCTCACTGGAACCCTGTCACCATTCCTCTCCCTGGAACCCTGTCACTATTCCTCTCCCTGGAACCCTGTCACTATTCTTCTCCCTGGAACCCTGTCACCATTCCTCTCCCTGGAACCCTGTCACTATTCCTCTCCCTGGAACCCTGTCACCATTCCTCTCCCTGGAACCCTGTCACCATTCCTCTCCCAAGTACCCTGCACTATTCCTCTCCCTGGAACGCTGTCACTATTCCTCCCCCTGGAACTGCGTCACTATTCCTCTCCCTGGAACCGGTCACTATTCCTCACACTGGAACCCTGTCACTGTTCCCATCCCTGGAACCCTGTCACCATTCCTCTCTCTGGAACCCTGTCACCATTCCTCTCCCTGGAACCCTGTCACTATTCCTCTCCCTGGAACCTGTCACTATTCCTCTCACTGGAACCATGTCACCATTCCTCTCCCTGGAACCCTGTCACCATTCCTCCCCCTGGAACCCTGTCACTATTCCCATCCCTGGAACCCTGTCACTATTCCGCCCCCTGGAACCCTGTCACCATTCCTCTCCCTGGAACCCTGTCACCATTCCTCTCCCTGGAACCCTGTCACCATTCCTTTCCCTGGTACCCTGTCACTATACCTCCCCCTGGAATCGCGTCACTATTCCTCTCACTGGAACCATGCCACTATTCCTCCCCCTGGAATCGCGTCACTATTCCTCTCACTGGAACCCTGTCACCATTCCTCTCCCTGGAACCCTGTCACTATTCCTCTCCCTGGAACCCTGTCACTATTCCTCTCCCTGGAACCCTGTCACTATTCCTCTCCCTGGAACCCTGTCACCATTCCTCTCCCTGGAACCCTGTCACTATTCCTCTCCCCTGAACCGCGTCACCATTCCTCTCCCTGGAACACTGTCACCATTCCTCTCCTTGGAACCGGGTCACTGTTCTTCTCCCTCGAACCCTGTCACTATTTCTCCCCCTGGAATCGCATCACTATTCCTCCCCCTGGAACCGGTCACTATTCCTTTCCCTGGAACACTGTCACTATTCCTCTCCCTGGAACCTTGTCACTATTCCCCTCCCTGGAACCGTGTCACCATTCCTCTCCCTGGAACCCTGTCACTATTTCTCTCCCTGGAACCCTGTCACTATTCCGCTCCCTGGAACCTGTCACTGTTCCTCTTCCTGGAACCCTGTCACTGTTCCTCTCCCTGGAACCCTGTCACTATTCCTCTCCCTGGAACCCTGCCACTATTCCCCTCCCTGAAACCCTGTCACTATTCCTCTTCCTGGAACCCTGTCACTATTACCTTCCCTGGAACCCTGTCACTATTCCTATCCCTGGAACTGTGTCACTATTCCTCTTCCTGGAACCCTGTCACTATTCCCCTTCCTGGAACCCTGTCACTATTCCTCTCCCTGGAACCCTGTCACTATTACCCTCCCTGGAACCCGGTCACTATTCCTCTCCCTGGAACCCTGTCACTATTCACCTCCCTGGAACCCTGTCACTATTTCTCTTCCTGGAACCCTGTCACCATTCTTCTCTCTAGAACCCTGTCACTATTCCTCTCCCTGGAACCGCGTCACCATTCCTCTCCCTGGAACACTGTCACCATTCCTCTCCTTGGAACCGGGTCACTATTCTTCTCCCTCGAACCCTGTCACTATTTCTCCCCCTGGAATCGCATCACTATTCCTCCCCCTGGAACCGGTCACTATTCCTTTCCCTGGAACACTGTGACTATTCCTCTCCCTGGAACCCTGTCACTATTCCCCTCCCTGGAACCGTGTCACCATTCCTCTCCCTGGAACCCTGTCACTATTCCTCCCCCTGGAACCGCGTCACTATTCCTCTCCCTGGAACCTGTCACTATTCCTCTCACTGGAACCCTGTCACTCTTCCCATCCCCGGAACCCTGTCACTATTCCTCCCCCTGGAACCCTGTCACTATTCCCATCCCTGGAACCCTGTCACCATTCCTCTCCCTGGAACCCTGTCACTATTCCTCTCCCTGGACCCTGTCACTATTCCTCTCACTGGAACCGTGTCACCATTCCTCTCCCTGGAACCACGTCACCATTCCTCTCCATGAAACCCTGTCACCATTCCTCCCCCTGGAACCCTGTCACTATTCCCATCCCTGGAACCCTGTCACTATTCCTCCCCCTGGAATCGCGTCACTATTCCTCTCACTGGAACCGTGTCACCATTCCTCTCCCTGGAACCACGTCACCATTCCTCTCCAGGAAACCCTGTCAGCATTCCTCCCCCTGGAACCCTGTCACTATTCCCATCCCTGGAACCCTGTCACTATTCCTCCCCCTGGAATCGCGTCACTATTCCTCTCACTGGAACCCTGTCACCATTCCTCTCCCTGGAACCCTGTCACTATTCCTCTCCCTGGAACCCTGTCACTATTCTTCTCCCTGGAACCCTGTCACCATTCCTCTCCCTGGAACCCTGTCACCATTCCTCTCCCTGGAACCCTGTCACCATTCCTCTCCCTGGAACCCTGTCACTATTCCTCTCCCTGGAAGCCTGTCACCATTCCTCTCCCTGGAACCCTGTCACTATTCCTCTCCCTGGAACCCTGTCACTATTCCTCTACCTGGAACCACGTCACTATTCCTCTCCCTGGAACCCTGTCACTATTCCTCTCCCTGGAACCTTGTCACCATTCCTCTCCCTGGAACCCTGTCACCATTCCTCTCCCTGGAACCCTGTCACTATTCCTCTCCTGGGAACCCTGTCACTATTCCTCTCCCTGGAACTTGTCACCATTCCTCTCCCTGGAACCCTGTCACTATTCCTCTCCCTGGAACCCCGTCACTATTCCTCTCCCTGGAACCCTGTCACCATTCCTCTCCCTGGAACCCTGTCACTATTCCTCTCCCTGGAACCCTGTCACCATTCCTCTCCCTGGAACCCTGTCACCATTCCTCTCCCTGGAACCCTGTCACTATACCTCTCCCTGGAACCCTGTCACTATTCCTCCTCCCTGATACCCTGTCACTATTCCTCTCCCTGGAACCCTGTCACTATTCCTCTTCCTGGAACCCTGTCACAATTCCTCTCCCGGGAACCCTGTCACTATTCCTCTCCCTGGAACCCTGTCACTATTCCTCTCCCTGGAACCCTGTCACCATTCCTCTCCCTGGAACCCTGTCACCATTCCTCTCCCTGGAACCCTGTCACTATTCCTCTCCCTGGAGCTCTGTCACCATTCCTCTTCCTAGAATCCTGTCACCATTCCACTCCCTGGAACCCTGTCACATTTCCTCTCCCTGGAACCCTGTCACCATTCCTCTCCCTGGAACCCTGTCACTGTTCCTCTCCCTGGAACCCTGTCACCATTCCTCTCCCTGGAATACTGTCACCATTCCTCTCACTGGAACCCTGTCACATTCCTCTCCTGGAACCCTGTCACATTCCTCTCCCTGGAACCCTGTCACTATTCCTCTCCCTGGAACCCTGTCACTATTCCTCTCCCTGGAACCTGTCCACTATTCCTCTCCTGGAACCTGTCACTATTCCTCTCCCTGGAACCCTGTCACTATTCCTCTCCCTGGAACCCTGTCACTATTTCCTCTCCCTGGAACCCTGTCACTATTCCTCTCCCTGGAACCCTGTCACTATTCCTCTCCCTGGAACCCTGTCACTATTCCTCTCCCTGGAACCTGTCACTATTCCTCTCCTGGAACCCTGTCACTATTCCTCTCCCTGGAACCCTGTCACTATTCCTCTCCCTGGAACCCTGTCACTATTCCTCTCCCTGGAACCTGTCACTATTCCTCTCCTGGAACCCTGTCACTATTCCCTCCCTGGAACCCTGTCACTATTCCTCTCCCTGGAACCCTGTCACTATTCCCTCCCTGGAACCCGTCACTATTCCTCTCCCTGGAACCTGTCACTATTCCTCTCCCTGGAACCCTGTCACTATTCCTCTCCTGGAACCCTGTCACTCTTCCTCTCCCTGGAACCCTGTCACTATTCCCTCCCTGGAACCCTGTCACTATTCCTCCCCTGGAAACCCTGTCACTATTCCTCTCCCTGGAACCCTGTCACTATTCCTCTCCTTGAACCCTGTCACTATTCCTCTCCATGAACCGCTGTCACTATTCCTCTCCCTGGAACCTGTCACTATTCCTCTCCTGGAACCCTGTCACTATTCCTCCTCCAGGAACCCTGTCACTATTCCTCCCCTGGAACCCTGTCACTATTCCCTTCCCTGGAACCCTGTCACTATTCCTCCTCCCTGGAACCCTGTCACTATTCCTCTCCCTGGAACCCTGTCACTTTCCTCTCCCTGGAACCCTGTCACTATTCCTCTCCCTGGAACCCTGTCACTATTCCTCTCCCTGGAACCCTGTCACCATTCCTCTCCCTGGAACCCTGTCACCATTCCTCTCCCTGGAACCCTGTCACCATTCCCTCTCCCTGGAACCCTGTCACTATTCCTCCCCTGGAACCCTGTCACTATTCCTCTCCCTGGAACCCTGTCACTATTCCTCTCCCTGGAACCCTGTCACCATTCCTCTCCCTGGAACCCGTCACCATTCCTCTCCCTGGAACCCTGTCACCATTCCTCCTCCCTGGAACCCTGTCACTATTCCCATCCCTGGAACCCTGTCACTATTCCTCCCCCTGGAACCGCTGTCACTATTCCTCTCACTGGAACCTGTCACCATTCCTCTCCCTGGAACCCTGTCACCATTCCTCTCCCTGGAACCCTGTCACTATTCCTCTCCCTGGAACCCTGTCACTATTCCCTCCCTGGAACCCTGTCACTATTCCTCCCCTGGAACCCTGTCACTATTCCTCTCACTGGAACCCTGTCACATTCCTCTCCCTGGAACCCTGTCACTATTCCTCTCCCTGGAACCCTGTCACTATTCCTCTCCCTGGAACCCTGTCACCATTCTCTCCCTGGAACCCTGTCACTATTCCCTCCCTGGAACCTGCTCACTATTCCCTCTCCTGGAACCCTGTCACTATTCCTCTCACTGGAACCTGTCACTGTTCCATCCCTGGAACCCTGTCACCATTCCTCTCCCTGGAACACTGTCACCATTCCTCTCCCTGGAACCCTGTCACTATACCTCTCCCTGGAAACCTGTCACTATTCCTCTCACTGGAACCCTGCCACCTATTCCTCTCCCTGGAACGCTGTCACCTATTCCTCCCCTGGAACCCTGTCACTATTCCATCCCTGGAACCCTGTCACTATTCCTCTCCCTGGAACCCTGTCACCATTCCTCTCCTGGAACCCTGTCACCATTCCTCTCCCTGGAACCACTGTCACCATTCCTCTCCCTGGAACCCTGTCACTATACCTCTCCCCTGGAACCGCGTCACTATTACTCTCACTGGAACCCTGTCACTATTCTCTCCCCTGGAACGCGGTCACTATTCTCTCACTGGAACCCTGTCACCTATTCCTCTCCCCTGGAACCGTCACTATTCCTCTCCCGTGGAACCCTGTCACTATTCCTCTCCCTGGAACCAGTCACCTATTCCTCTCCCTGAAACCTGTCACATTCCTCCCCAGGAACCTGTCACATTCCTCCCTGGAACCCTGTCACTATTCCCATCCCTGGAACCCTGTCACTATTCCTCTCCCCTGGAATCGCGTCACTATTCCTCTCACTGGAACCCTGTCACCATTCCTCTCCCTGGAACCCTGTCACTATTCCTCTCCCTGGAACCCTGTCACTATTCTTCCCCTGGATCCCTGTCACCATTCCTCTCCCTGGAACCCTGTCACCATTCCTCTCCCTGGAACCCTGTCACTATTCCTCTCCCTGGAACCCTGTCACCATTCCTCTCCCTGGAACCCTGTCACCATTCTTCCCCTTGAACCCTGTCACCATTCCTCTCCCAGGAACCGTGCACTATTCCTCTCCCTGGAACGCTGTCACTATTCCTCCCCCTGGAACCGCATCACTATTCCTCTCCCTGGAACCTGTCACTATTCCTCTCACTGGAACCCTGTCACTGTTCCCATCCCTGGAACCCTGTCACCATTCCTCTCCCTGGAACCCTGTCACCATTCCTCTCCCTGGAACCCTGTCACTATTCCTCTCCCTGGAACCTGTCACTATTCCTCTCACTGGAACCCTGTCACCATTCCTCTCCCTGGAACCCTGTCACCATTCCTCCCCTTGGAACCCTGTCACTATTCCCATCCCTGGAACCCTGTCACTATTCCGCCCCCTGGAACCCTGTCACCATTCCTCTCCCTGGAACCCTGTCACCATTCCTCTCCCTGGAACACTGTCACCATTCCTCTCCCTGGAACCCTGTCACTATACCTCCCCCTGGAATCGCGTCACTATTCCTCTCACTGGAACCCTGCCACTATTCCTCCCCCTGGAATCGCGTCACTATTCCTCTCCCTGGAACCCCTGTCACCATTCCTCTCCCTGGAACCCTGTCACTATTCCTCTCCCTGGAACCCTGTCACTATTCCTCCCCCTGGAATCCCTGTCACTATTCCTCTCCCTGGAACCCTGTCACCATTCCTCTCCCTGGAACCCTGTCACTATTCCTCTCCCTGGAACCCTGTCACTATTCTTCTCCCTGGAACCCTGTCACCATTCCTCTCCCTGGAACCCTGTCACCATTCCTCTCCCTGTAACCCTGTCACCATTCCTCTCCCTGGAACCCTGTCACCATTCCTCTCCCTGGAACCCTGTCACCATTCTTCCCCTGGAACCCTGTCACCATTCCTCTCCCAGGAACCGTGCACTATTCCTCTCCCTGGAACGCTGTCACTATTCCTCCCCCTGGAACCGCATCACTATTCCTCTCCCTGGAACCTGTCACTATTCCTCTCACTGGAACCCTGTCACTGTTCCCATCCCTGGAACCCTGTCACCATTCCTCTCCCTGGAACCCTGTCACCATTCCTCTCCCTGGAACCCTGTCACTATTACTCTCCCTGGAACCTGTCACTATTCCTCTCACTGGAACCCTGTCACCATTCCTCTCCCTGGAACCCTGTCACCATTCCTCTCCCTGGAACCCTGTCACTATTCCTCTCCCTGGAACCCTGTCACTATTCCTCCCCCTGGAACCCTGTCACCATTCCTCTCCCTGGAACCCTGTCACCATTCCTCTCCCTGGAACCCTGTCACCATTCCTCTCCCTGGAACCCTGTCACTATTCCTCTCACTGGAACCCTGTCACTATTCCTCTCCCTGGAACCCTGTCACTATTCCTCTCCCTGGAACCGGTCACTATTCCTCTCCCTGGAACCCTGTCACTATTCCTCTCCCTGGAACCCGTCACTATTCCTCTCCCTGGAACCTGTCACTATTCCTCTCCCTGGAACCCTGTCACTATTCCTCTCCCTGGAACCCTGTCACCATTCCTCTCCCTGGAACCCTGTCACTATTCCTCTCCCTGGAACCTGTCACTATTCCTCTCCCTGGAACCCTGTCACCATTCCTCTCCCTGGAATACTGTCACCATTCCTCTCACTGGAACCCTGTCACCATTCCTCTCCCTGAACCCTGTCACTATTCCTCTCCCTGGAACCCTGTCACTATTCCCTCCCTGGAACCCTGTCACTATTCCTCTCCCTGGAACCTGTCACTATTCCTCTCCCTGGAACCCTGTCACATTCCTCTCCCTGGAACCCTGTCACTATTCCTCTCCCTGGAACCCTGTCACTATTCCTCTCCCTGGAACCCTGTCACTATTCCTCCCCCTGGAATCCTGTCACAATTCCTCTCACTGGAACCCTGTCACCATTCCTCTCCTGGAACCCTGTCACCTATTCCTCTCCTGGAACCCTGTCACTATTCCTCTCCCTGGAACCCTGTCACTATTCCTCTCCCTGGAACCCTGTCACTATTCCTCTCCCTGGAACCCTGTCACTATTCCTCTCCCTGGAACCCTGTCACTATTCCTCTCCCTGGAACCCTGTCACTATTCCTCTCCTGGAACCTGTCACTATTCCTCTCCCTGGAACCCTGTCACCATTCCTCTCCCTGGAACCCTGTCACCATTCCTCTCCCTGGAACCCTGTCACTATTCCTCTCCCTGGAACCCTGTCACTATTCCTCTCCCTGGAACCCTGTCACTATTCCTCTCCCTGGAACCCTGTCACCATTCCTCTCCCTGGAACCCTGTCACTATTCCTCTCCCTGGAACCCTGTCACTATTCCTCTCCCTGGAACCCTGTCACTATTCCTCTCCCTGGAACCCTGTCACTATTCCTCTCCCTGGAACCCTGTCACTATTCCTCTCCCTGGAACCCTGTCACTATTCCTCTCCCTGAACCCTGTCACTATTCCTCTCCCTGGAACCCTGTCACTATTCCTCTCCCTGGAACCCTGTCACTATTCCTCTCCCTGGAACCCTGTCACTATTCCTCTCCCTGGAACCCTGTCACTATTCCTCTCCCTGGAACCCTGTCACTATTCCTCTCCCTGGAACCCTGTCACTATTCCTCTCCCTGGAACCCTGTCACTATTCCTCTCCCTGTAACCCTGTCACTATTCCTCTCCCTGGAACCCTGTCACTATTCCATCTCCTGGATACCTGTCCCTATTCCTCCCTGAACCCAGTCACTATTCCTCTCACTGGAACCCTGTCACCAGTCCTCTCTCCCTGGAACCCTGTCACTATTCCTCTCCCCTTGAACCCTGTCACTATTCCTCTCCCTGGAACCCGTGCCACTATTCCTCTCCCTGAATCGCTGTCACTATTCCTCCCCTGGAACCCTGTCATCCACTATTCCTCTCCCTAGGAACCCTGTCACTATTCCTCTCCCTGGAACCCTGTCACTGATTCCCCTCCCTGGACCCTGTCACTATTCCTCTCCTGGAAACCCTGTCACCATTCCTCTCCCTGGAATCCCTTCACGATATCACTCTCCCTCGGAACCCTGTCACCTATTCCTCTCACTGGAACACTGTCACCATTCCTCTCCCTGGAACCCTGTACACCATTCCTCCCCCTGGAACCTGTCACTATTCCATCCCTGGAACCCTGTCACTATTCCTCCCCCTGGAATCGCGTCACTATTCCTCTCACTGGAACCCTGTCACCATTCCTCTCCCTGGAACCCTGTCACTTTCCTCTCCCTGGAACCCCTGTCACTTTTCCTTTCCCTGGAACCCTGTCACCATTCCTCTCCCTGGAACCTGTCCACCATTCCTCTCCCTGTAACCGCTGTCACTATTCCTCTCCTGGAACCCTGTCACCCATTCCTCTCCCTGGAACCCTGTCACCATTCTTCCCTTGAACCTGTCACCATTCCTCTCCCAGGAACCGTGCACTATTCCTCTCCCTGAACGCTGTCACTATTCCTCCCCCTGGAACCTGCATCACTATCCTCTCCCTGGAACCTGTCACTATTCCTCTCACTGGAACCCTGTCACTGTTCCCTCCCTGGAACCCTGTCACCTTTCCTCTCCCTGGAACCCTGTCACCATTCCTCTCCCTGGAACCCTGTCACCTATTCCTCTCCCTGGAACCCTGTCACCATTCCTCTCCCTGGAACCCTGTCACCATTCCTCTCCCTGGAACCCTGTCACTATTCCTCTCCCTTGAACCCTGTCACCATTCCTCTCCCAGGAACCTGTCACTATTCCTCTCCCTGGAACCTGTCACTATTCCTCTCCCTGGAACCCTGTCACCATTCTCTCCCTGGAACCCTGTCACTATTCCTCTCACTGGAACCCTGTCACTGTTCCTCCCCTGGAACCCTGTCACCATTCCTCTCCCTGGAACCCTGTCACTATTCCTCTCCCTGGAACCCTGTCACTATTCCTCTCCCTGGAACCTGGTCACTATTCCTCTCACTGGAACCCTGTCACCATTCCTCTCCCTGGAACCCTGTCACTATTCCTCTCCCTGGAACCCTGTCCCTATTCCCATCCCTGGAACCCTGTCACTATTCCTCCCCCTGGAACCCTGTCACCTATTCCTCTCCTGGAACCCTGTCACCATTCCTCTCCACTGGAACTGTCGTCACTCTCCTTCCCCCCTGGAAACGTGTCACTATTCCTCCCCTGGAATCCGCGTCACCTATTCCTCTCCCTGGACCCCTGCCACTATTCCTCCCTCCCTGAATCGCGTGCATATTCCTCCTCCTGGAACCCTGTCACATCCTCTCCCTGGAACCCTTCACCTATTCCTCTCCCTTGGAACCCTGTCACTATTCCTCTCACTGAACCCTGTCACTGTTCCTTCTCCCCAGGAACCCTGTCACTAT
The DNA here is from genome assembly GCF_017639515.1 of Carcharodon carcharias. Lineage (NCBI taxonomy): Eukaryota > Metazoa > Chordata > Chondrichthyes > Lamniformes > Lamnidae > Carcharodon > Carcharodon carcharias. Next base: position 100,757,077 of record NC_054484.1, on the reverse strand, counting down.
TCCTCTCCTTGGAAACATGTCACCTATTCCTCTCTCCTGGAACCCGGTCACTATTACACTCCCCTTGGAAACGCTGTCACTATTCTCTCCCCTTGGAAACCGCGGTCACTATTCCTCTCCCTGGAACCTCTCACTATTCCTCTCCCTGAACCCTGTCACTATTCCTCTCCCTGGAACCCTGTCACTATTCCCTCTCCCTGGAACCCTGTCACTATTCCTCTCCCTGGAACCCTGTCACCATTCCCATCCCTGGAACGCCTGTCACTATTCCTCACCCCTGGCGATCGCGTCACTATTCCTCTCACTGGAACCCTGTCACCGATTCCTCTCCCTGGATACCCTGTCACTATTCCTCTCCCTGGAGCTCTGTCACCATTCCTCCTCCTAGAATCCTGTCACCATTCCACTCCCTGGAACCCTGTCACATTTCCTCTCCCTGGAACCCTGTCACCATTCCTCTCCTGGAACCCTGTCACCATTCCGCTCCCTGGAACCCTGTCACCATTCCTCCCCTGGAACCCTGCACTATTCCTCTCTCCTGGAACCGCTGTCACTATTCCTCTCCCTGGAACCGCTGTCACATTCCTCTCCCTGGAACCCTGTCACTATTCCTCTCCTGGAACCTGTCACAGTTCCCTCTCCTGGAACCCTGTCACATTCCATCCCTGGAACCCTGTCACCATTCCTCTCCCTGGAACCCTGACACTATTCCTCACCCTGGAACCCTGTCACTATCCTCTCCCCTGGAACCGCAGTCACTATTCCTCTCCCTGGAACCCTGTCACTATTCCTCTCACTGGAACCTGTCACTTTCCTCTCCCTGGAACCCTGTCACCTATTCCTCTCCCTGGAACCCTGTCACCATTCCTCTCCCTGGAACCCTGTCACTATTCCTCTCCCTGGAACCCTGTCACTATTCTCTCACTGGAACCCTGTCACCATTCCTCTCCCTGGAACCCTGTCACCATTCCTCTCCCTGGAACCCTGTCACCATTCCTCTCCCTGGAACCCTGTCACTATTCCTCTCCCTGGAACCTCGTCACTATTCCTCTCCTGGAACCCTGTCACTATTCCTCTCCCTGGAACCTGTCACTATTCCTCTCCCTGGAACCCTGTCACTATTCCCTCCCCTGGAACCCTGTCACTATTCCTCTCCCTGGAACCTGTCACCATTCCTCTCCCTGGAACCCTGTCACTATTCCTCTCCCTGGAACCTGTCAACATTCCTCTCCCTGGAACCCTGTCACTAGCCTCCTCCCCTGAACCTGTCACTATTCCTCTCCCTGGAACCCCTGTCACTATTCCTCTCCCTGGAACCCTGTCACTATTCCTCTCCCTGGAACCCTGTCACTGTTCCTCCTCCCTGGAACCCTGTCACATTCCTCTCCCTGGAACCCTGTCATATTCTCTCCTGGAACCCTGTCACTATTCCTCCCCCTGGAACCGTGTCACCTATTCCTCGTCCCTGGAACCCTGTCCACCATTCCTCTCCCTGGAACCCTGTCACCTTTTCCTTCCCTTGGAACCCTGTCACATTCCTCTCCAGGAACTCGTCACTATTCCTCTCCTGGAAACCTCGTCACTATTCCTCCCCCTGGAACCGCAGTCACTATTCCTCTCCCTGAACCTGTCACTATTCCTCTCACTGGAACCCTGTCACTGTTCCCATCCCTGGAACCCTGTCACTATTCCTCTCCTGGAACCCTGTCACACTTTCGCTCCCTGGAACCCTGTCACTGTTCCTCTCCCTGGAACCCTGTCACTATTCCTCTCCCTGGAACCCTGTCACTATTCCTCTTCCCTGGCAACCCTGTAACTATTGCTCCCCCTGAAGCCGAGTCACCTATTCCTTCACTGAGAACCCTGTCCACTTTCCTCTCCTGGAAACCTGTCACTATTCCTCTCCCCTGGAACCCTGTCACTATTCCTTCCTGGGAACCCCTGTCACTATTCCTCCTCACTGGAACCCGTGACACTACTCCTCCTCCCTGGAACCACTGTCACAATTCCTCTCCCAGGAACCTGTAACTATTCCTCCCCCTGAGAAAACCTGTCACCATTCCTCTCCCTGGAACCCTGTCACAATACGACCTCCCTGGAACGCCTGTTACATTCCTCCCCTTGGAACTCCGCGTCCACTATTCCTCTCCCAGGAACCTGTCACTATTCCGGCCCTGGAACCCTGTCACTTTTCTCTCCCTGGAACCCTCTCACATTCCTCTCCCTGGAACCCTGTCACTATTCCTCTCCCTGGAACCCTGTCACTATTCCTCTCCCTGGAACCCTGTCACTATTCCTCTCCCTGGAACCCTGTCACTATTCCTCTCCCTGGAACCCTGTCACTATTCCTCCTCCCTGGAACCCTGTCACTATTCCTCTCCCTGGAACCTGTCACCATTCCTCTCCCTGGAAACCTGTCACTATTCCTCTCCCTGGAACCCTGTCACTATTCCTCTCCCTGGAACCTGTCACTATTCCTCTCCCTGGAACCCTGTCACTATTCCTCTCCCTGGAACCTGTCACTATTCCTCTCCCTGGAACCCGGTCACTATTCCTCTCCCTGGAACCCTGTCACTATTCCTCTCCCTGGAACCTGTCACTGTTCCTCTCCCTGGAACCCTGTCACTATTCCTCTCCCTGGAACCCTGTCACTATTCCTCTCCCTGGAACCCTGTCACTATTCCTCTCCCTGAACCCTGTCACTATTCCTCTCCCTGGAACCCTGTCACTATTCCTCTCCCTGGAACCCTGTCACTATTCCTCTCCCTGGAAACCCTGTTCACTATTCCTCTCCCTGGAACCCTGTCACTATTCCTTCCCTGAACCCTGTCACTATTCCTCTCCCTGTAACCCTGTCACTATTCCCCTCCCTGGAACCCTGTCACTATTCCTCTCCCTGGAACCCTGTCACTATTCCTCTCCCTGGAACCCTGTCACTATTCCTCTCCCTGGAACCCTGTCACTATTCCTCTCCCTGGAACCCTGTCACTATTCCTCTCCCTGGAACCCTGTCACTATTCCTCTCCCTGGAACCCTGTCACCATTCCTCTCCCTGGAACCCTGTCACCATTCCTCTCCCTGGAACCCTGTCACCTGTTCCTCTCCCTGGAACCCTGTCACTATTCCTCTCCCTGGAGACCTGTCACCATTCCTCTCCCTGGAACCCTGTCACTATTCCCTCTCCCTGGAACCCTGTCACTATTCCTCTTCCCTGGAACCCTGTCACTATTCCTCTCCTTGGAACCCTGTCACCATTCTCTCCTGGAACCCTGTCACTATTCCCTCTCCCTGGAACCCTGTCACCTATTCCCTCTCCCTGGAACCCTGTCACTATTCCCTCCCTGGAACCCTGTCACCTATTCCTCTCCTGGAACCCTGTCACTATTCCTCTCCTGGAACCCTGTCACTATTCCTCTCCCTGGAACCCTGTCACTATTCCTCTTCCCTGGAACCCTGTCACTATTCCTCTCCCTGGAACCCCGTCACTATTCATCTCCCTGGAACCGTGTCACCATTCCTCTCCCTGGAACCCTGTCACTATTCCTCTCCCTGGAACCCTGTCACCATTCCTCTCCCTGGAACCCTGTCACTATTCCTCTCCTTGGAACCCTGTCACCATTCCTCTCCCTGGAACCCTGTCACTATTCCTCTCCCTGGAACCCTGTCACCATTCCTCTCCCTGGAACCCTGTCACCATTCCTCTCCCTGGAACCCTGTCACCATTCCTCTCCCTGGAACCCTGTCACTATTCCTCTCCCTGGAACCCTGTCACCATTCCTCTCCCTGGAACCCTGTCACTATTCCTCTCCCTGGAACCCTGTCACATTCCTCTCCCTGGAACCCTGTCACCATTCCTCTCCCTGGAACCGCTGTCACCATTCCTCTCCCTGGAACCCTGTCACTATTCCTCTCCCTGGAACGCTGTCACTATTCCTCTCCCTGGAACCCTGTCACCATTCCTCTCCCTGGAACCCTGTCACTATTCCTCTCCCTGGAACCCTGTCACATTCCTCTCCCTGGAACCCTGTCACCATTCCTCTCCCTGGAACCCTGTCACTATTCCTCTCCCTGGAACCCTGTCACCATTCCTCTCCCTGGAACCCTGTCACTATTCCTCTCCCTGGAACCCTGTCACTATTCCTCTCCCTGGAACCGTGTCACATTCCTCTCCCTGGAACCCTGTCACTATTCCTCTCCCTGGAACCCTGTCACTATTCCTTCCCTGGAACCTGTCACTATTCCTCTCCCTGGAACCCTGTCACTATTCCTCTCCCTGGAACCCTGTCACTATTCCTCCCCTGGAACCCTGTCACTATTCCTCTCCCTGGAACCCTGTCACTATTCCTCTCCCCTGGAACCCTGTCACTGTTCCTCTCCCTGGAACCCTGTCACCATTCTCTCCCTGGAACCCTGTCACTATTCCTCTCCCTGGAACCTGTCACTATTCCTCTCCCTGGAACCCTGTCACTATTCTCTCCCAGGAACCCTGTCACTATTCCTCTCCCTGGAACCCTGTCACTATTCCTCCCCCTGGAACCGGTCACTATTCCTCTCCCTGGAACCCTGTCACTATTCTCCTCCCTGGAACCCTGTCACTATTCCTCTCCCTGGAACCCTGTCACCATTCCTCTCCTGGAACCCTGTCACTATTCCTCTCCCTGGAACCCTGTCACTATTCCTCCCCCTGGAACCCTGTCACTATTCCTCTCCCTGGAACCCTGTCACTATTCCTCTCCCTGGAACCCTGTCACTATTCCTCTCCCTGGAACCCTGTCACTATTCCTCTCCCTGGAACCCTGTCACTATTCCTCTCCCTGGAACCCTGTCACTATTCCTCTCCCTGGAACCCTGTCACTATTCCTCTCCCTGGAACCCTGTCACCATTCCTCTCCCTGGAACCCTGTCACTATTCCTCTCCCTGGAACCCTGTCACTATTCCTCTCCCTGGAACCTGTCACTATTCCTCTCCCTGGAACCCTGTCACCATTCCTCTCCCTGGAACCCTGTCACTATTCCTCTCCCTGGAACCCTGTCACTATTCCTCTCCCTGGAACCCTGTCACCATTCCTCTCCCTGGAACCCTGTCACCATTCCTCTCCCTGGAACCCTGTCACTATTCCTCTCCCTGGAACCCTGTCACCATTCCTCCTCCTAGAATCCTGTCACCATTCCTCTCCCGGGAACCGTGTCACCATTCCTCTCCCTGGAACCCTGTCACTATTCCTCTCCCTGGAACCCTGTCACTATTCCTCTCCCTGGAACCGCTGTCACCTATTCCTCTCCCTGAACCGCTGTCACCTATTCCTCTCCGGAACCCTGTCACCATTCCTCTCCCTGGAAACCCTGTCACTATTCCTCTCCCCTGGAACCCTGTCACTATTCCTCCCCTGGAACCCTGTCACCATTCCTCTCCCTGGAACCCTGGCACAATTCCTCTCCCTGGAACCCTGTCATATTCTCTCCTGAACCGCTGTCACCATTCCTCTCCCTGGAACCTGTCACTATTCCTCGCCCTGGAACCCTGTCACTATTTCTCTCCCTGGAACCCTGCACACTATTCCTCTCCCTGGAATCCGGTCACTATTCCTCTCTGGAACCTGTCACTATTCCTCTCCCTGGAAACCCTGTCACTATTCCTCTCCCTGGAACCCTGTCACTATTCTCCCCTGGAAGCCTGTCACTATTCCTCTCCCTGGAACCTGTCCACCATTCCTCTCCCTGGAACCCTGTCACTATTCTCTCCCTGGAACCCTGTCACCATTCCTCTCCCTGGAACCCTGTCACCATTCCTCTCCCTGGAACCCTGTCACTATTCCTCTCCCTGGAACCGCTGTCACTATTCTCTCCCTGGAACACTGTCACCATTCTCTCCCTGGAACCCGGTCACTGTTCCTCTCCCTGGAACCCTGTCCACTATTCCTCTCCCCTGGAACCGGCATCACTATTCCTCCCCCTGGATCCCGGTCACTATTCCTCTCCCTGGAAACACTGTCACTATTCCTCTCCCCCTGGAACCCTGTCACTATTCCTCTCCCCTGGAACCCTGTCACCTATTCCTCCCCCTGGAACCTGGTCCACTATTCCTCTCCCAGGAACCCTGTCACCCATTTCCTCTCCCTGGAACCCTGTCACTATTCCTCTCCCTGAACCGCGTCACCATCTCCTCTCCCTGGAACCTGTTTACTATTCCTCTCCCTGGAACCCTGTCCAATAATTTCCACCCCTGGAACTGCATCACTTATTGCCCCTCTCCCTGGAACCGCGTCACTATCCTCCCTCCTGGAACCGGTCACTATTCCTCTCCCTGGAACCCTGTCACTATTCCTCTCCCTGGAACCCTGTCACTATTGCCTCCCCCTGAAGCCTGTCACTCATTCCTTCCCCTGGAACCCTGTCACCATTCCTCTCCCTGGAACCTGTCACTATTCCTCCCCTGGAACCCTGTCACTATTCCTCCTCCTGGAACGCTGTCACTATTCCTCTCACTGGAACCCTGTCACTATTCCTCCTCCCTGGAACCCTTCACATTCTCTCCCTGAACCCTGTCACTATTCCTCCCCCTGGAAACCCTGTCACCATTCCTCTCCTGGAACCCTGTCACCTATTCCTCTCCCTGGAACCCTGTCACTATTCCTCTCCCTGGAACCTCGTCACCATTCCTCTCCTGGAACCTGTCACCATTCCTCTCCTGGAACCCGTCACTTTCCTCTCCCTGGAACCCTGTCACTATTCCTCTCCCTGGAACCCTGTCACTATTCCCTCCCTGGAACCCTGTCACCATTCCTCTCCCTGGAACCCTGTCACTATTCCTCTCCCTGGACCCTCGTCACATTCCTCTCCCTGGAACCCTGTCACTATTCCTCTCCCTGGAACCCTGTCACTATTCCTCTCCCTGGAACCCTGTCACTATTCCTCTCCCTGGAACCCTGTCACTATTCCTCTCCCTGGAACCCGTGTCACTATTCCTCTCCCTGGAACCCTGTCACCATTCCTCTCCCCTGGAACTGCGTCACTATTCCTCTCCCTGGAACCGTGTCACTATTCCTCTCCCTGGAACCCGTCACCTATTCCTCTCCCTGGAACCCTGTCACTATTCCTCTCCCTGGAACCCTGTCACTATTCCTCTCCCTGGAACCCTGTCACCTATTCCTCTCCCTGGAACCCTGTCACTATTCCTCTCCCTGGAACCCTGTCACTATTCCTCTCCCTGGAAGCCTGTCACTATTCCTCTCCCTGGAACCCTGTCTCATTCCTCCTCCCTGAACCCTGTCACTATTCTCTCCCTGGAACCCTGTCACTATTCCTCTCCCCTGAACCTGTCACTATTCCTCTCCCTGAACCGCTGTCACTATTCTCTCCCTGGAACCCGTCACAATTCCTCTCCCTGGAACCCTGTCACCATTCCTCTCCCTGGAACCCTGTCACCATTCCTCCTCCCTGGAACCCTGTCACTATTCCTCCCTGGAATCCTGTCACTATTCCACCTCCGCTGGACCCTGTCACCATTCCTCTCCCTGGAACCCTGTCACTATTCCTCTCCTGGAACCGCTGTCCACATTCCTCCCCTGGAACCCTGTCACTATTCCTCTCCCTGGAACCCTGTCACTATTCCTCTCACTGGAACCCCTGTCACTGTTGCTCCCCAGAAGCCTGTCACTATTCCTCCCCCTGGAACCTTGTCACCATTCCTCTCCCTGAACCCTGTCACTATTCCTCTCCCTGGAACCAAGTCACCATTCCTCTCCCTGAAACCCTGTCACTATTCCTCCCTGGAACACTCGTCACTATTTCCACTCCCTGGAACCCTGTCACTATTCCTCTCCCTGGAACCCTTTCACTATTCCCCTCCTGGAACCTGTCACCATTCCTCTCTCCTAGGAACCCTGTCACCATTCCTCTCCCTGGAACCCTGTCACGATTCCTCTCCCTGGAACCCTGTCACCATTCCTCTCCCTGGAACCCTGTCACTATTCCTCTCACTGGAACCCTGCCACTATTCCTCCCCCTGGAATCACGTCACTATTCCTCTCACTGGAACCCTGTCACCATTCCTCTCCCTGGAACCCTGTCACTATTCCTCTCCCTGGAACCCTGTCACTATTCCTCTCCCTGGAACCCTGTCACCATTCTCTCCCGAGAACCCTGTCACTATTCCTCCCCCTGAAACCTGTCACATTCCTCTCCTGGAACCTGTCACCATTCCTCTCCCCTGAACCCTGTCACTCATTCTCTCCCTGGAACCCTGTCACCATTCCTCGCCCCGGGAACCCTGTCACTATTCCTCTCCCTGGAACACTGTCACTGTTCTCTCACTTGGAACCGCGTCACATTCCCTTCCCTGGAACCCTGTCACCTATTCCTCTCCAGGGAACCCTTTCACTATTCCTCACACCTGGAACTGTCTCACACCTATTCCTCTCCCTGGAACCCTACGTCACCTAGTCCTCTCCCTGGAAACCTGTCCACCTATTCCTTCTCCCCTGGAACCCTGTCACCTATATCCTCATCCCTGGAACCCTGTCACTATTCCTCCCCCTTGACACGGGTCACCTATTCCTCTCCCTGGAACCCTAGTCACCTATTGCTCTCCCCAGAAGCCTGTCATATTCCTCTCTGGAGGAACCTGTCACCATTCTTCCTGGAACCCTGGCAATATTTCTCTCCTGGAACCCTTGTCACCATTCCTTCTCCCGGGAACCCTGTCACCCATTCCTCCCCCGGGAACCCTGTCACTATTCCTCTCCCTGGAACCCTGTCAATATTCTCTCCCTGGAACCCTGTCACCATTCCTCTCCCTGGAACCCTGTCACCATTCCTCTCCCTGGAACCCTGTCACTATTCCTCCCCTGAACCCTGTCACAGTTCCGCTCCCTGGAACCCTGTCACTATTCCCTCTCCCTGGAACCCTGTCACCATTCCTCTCCCTGGAACCCTGTCACTATTCATCCCCTGGAACCGTGTCACCATTCCTCTCCCTGAACCCTGTCACTATTCCTCTCCCTGGAACCTGTCACCTATTCCTCCCCCTGGAACCCTTGTCACCTATTCCTCTCCCTGGAGCCTGTCACTATTCCTCCCCCTGGAAACCTGTCACCATTCCTCTCCCTGGAACCCTGTCACCATTCCTCTCCCTGGAACCCTGTCACTATTCCTCTCCCTGGAACCTGTCACTATTCCTCTCACTGGAACCGTGTCACCATTCCTCCTCCCTGGAACCCTGTCACCTATTCCTCTCCCTGGAACCCTGTCACTATTCCTCTCCCTGGAACCCTGTCACTATTCCTCTCCCTGGAACCCTGTCACTATTCCTCTCCCTGGAACCCTGTCACTATTCCTCTCCCTGGAACCCTGTCACTATTCCTCTCCCTGGAACCCTGTCACTATTCCTCTCCCTGGAACCCTGTCACTATTCCTCTCCCTGGAACCCTGTCACTATTCCTCTCCCTGGAACCCTGTCACTATTCCTCTCCCTGGAACCCTGTCACTATTCCTCTCCCTGGAACCCTGTCACTATTCCTCTCCCTGGAACCCTGTCACCATTCCTCTCCCTGGAACCCTGTCACTATTCCTCTCCCTGGAACCCTGTCACTATTCCTCTCCCTGGAACCCTGTCACTATTCCTCTCCCTGGAACCCTGTCACTATTCCTCTCCCTGGAACCCTGTCACTATTCCTCTCCCTGGAACCCTGTCACTATTCCTCTCCCTGGAACCCTGTCACTATTCCTCTCCCTGGAACCCTGTCACTATTCCTCTCCCTGGAACCCTGTCACTATTCCTCTCCCTGGAACCCTGTCACTATTCCTCTCCCTGGAACCCTGTCACTATTCCTCTCCCTGGAACCCTGTCACCATTCCTCTCCCTGGAACCTGTCACTATTCCTCCCCTGGAACCCTGTCACCTATTCCTCTCCCTGGAACCCTGTCACTATTCCTCTCACTGGAACCCTGTCACTATTCCTCCCCCTGGAACCCTGTCACTATTCCTCTCCCTGGAACCCTGTCACCATTCCTCTCCTGGAACCCTGTCACTATTCCTCTCCCTGGAACCCTGTCACTATTCCTCTCCCTGGAACCCTGTCACTATTCCTCTCCTGGAACCCTGTCACTATTCCTCTCCTGAACCTGTCACTATTCCTCTCCCTGAACCCTGTCACTATTCTCTCCCTGGAACCCTGTCACTATCTCTCCCCTGGAACCCTGTCACATTCCTCTCCCTGGAACCCTGTCACTATTCCTCTCCCTGGAACCTGTCACCATTCCTCTCCCTGGAACCCTGTCACCATTCTTCTCCCTGGAACCCTGTCACTATTCCTCCCTGGAACCCTGTCACTATTCCTCTCCCTGGAACCCTGTCACTATTCCTCTCCCTGGAACCTGTCACCATTCCTCTCCCTGGAACCCTGTCACTATTCCTCCCCTGGAACCCTGTCACCATTCCTTCCCCTGGAACCCTGTCACTATTCCTCTCCCTGGAACCCGTCACTATTCTCCCCTGGAAACCCTGTCACTATTCCTCTCCCTGGAACCGCGTCACCATTCCTCTCCCTGGAACCCTGTCACTATTCCTCTCCCTGGAACCCTGTCAATATTCTCTCCCCTGGAATCCTGTCACTATTTCCTCTCCCTGAACCTGTCACTATTCCTCTCCCTGGAAGCCTGTCACTATTCTCTCCCTGGAACCCTGTCACATTCCTCTCCCTGGAACCCTGTCACTATTCCTCTCCCTGAACCCTGTCACCATTCCTCTCCCCTGAACCCTGTCACTATTCTCTCCCTGGAACCCTGTCCACTATTCTCTCCCTGGAACCCTGTCACTATTCCTCTCCCTGGAACCCGGTCACTATTCCTTCCCCTGGAACCCTGTCAACTATTCCTCTCCCGGGAACCCTGTCACTATTCCTCCTCCCTGGATCCCGTCACTATTCCTCCCCTGGAACTGGTCACTATTCCTCTCCCTGGAACCCTGTCACCATTCCTCTCCCTGGAACCCTGTCACTTTTCCTCTCCCTGGAACCCTGTCACTATTCCTCTCCCTGGAACCCTGTTCACTATTCCTCTCCCTGGAACCCTGTCACTATTGCTCCCCCTGGAAGCCTGTCACTATTCCTCTCCCTGGAACCCTGGTCACCTATTCCTCTCCCTGGAACCCTGTCACTATTCCTCCTCCTGGAACCCTGTCACTATTCCTCCTCCCTGGAACCCTGTCACTATTTCCTCCCCTGGAACCCTGTCACTATTCCTCTCCCTGGAACCCTGTCACTATTCATCTCCCTGGAACCCTGTCACCATTCCTCTCCTGGAACCCTGTCACATTCCTCTCCCTGGAACCCTGTCACTATTCCTCTCCCTGGAACCCTGTCACTATTCCTCTCCCTTGGAACCTGGTCACCATTCCTCTCCTGGAACCCTGTCACTATTCCTCTCCCTGGAACCCTGTCACTATTCCTCCCCTGGAAACCTGTCACTATTCCTCTCCCTGAACCTGTCACTATTCCTCTCCTGGAACCCTGTCACCTATTCCTCTCCCTGGAACCCTGTCACCTTTCCTCTCCTGGAACCCTGTCACCTATTCCTCTCCCTGGAACCCTGTCACTATTCCTCTCCCTGAAACCTGTCACTATTCCTCCCCTGGAACCTGTCACTATTCTCTCTCCCTGGAACCCTGTCACCATTCCTCTCCCTGGAACCCTGTCACTATTCTCTCCCTGGAACCCTGTCACTATTCCTCCCCTGGAACCTGTCACTATTCCTCTCCCTGGAACCCGGTCACTATTCCTCTCCCTGGAACCTGTCACTATTCCTCTCCCTGGAACCCTGTCACTATTCTCCCCCTGAACCTGTCACTATTCCTCCCCCCTGAAGCCTGTCACTATTCCTCTCCTGGAAAGCCTGTCACTATCCTCCCTGGAACGTGTCACCATTCCTCTCTGGAACGCTGTCTATTCTCTCTTGGAACCGCGTCACTATTCCTCTCCCTGGAAACCTGTCACTATTCCTCCCCCTGGAACCCGTCACTATTCCTCTCCCTGGAACCCTGTCACTATTCCTCTCCCTGGAACCCTGTCACTATTCCTCTCCCTGGAACCCTGTCACTATTCCTCCCCCTGAACCTGTCACTATTCTCTCCCTGAACCTGTCACCATTCCTCTCCCTGAACCCTGTCACTATTCCTCTCCCTGGAACAGCTCACACATTCCTCTCCCTGGAACCTCTGTCACATTCCTCTCCCTGGAACCCTGTCACTATTCACCCTCCCTGGAACCCTGTCACTATTCCTCTCCCTGGAACCCTGTCACTATTCCTCTCCCTGGAACCCTGTCACCTATTCCTCTCCCCTGGAACCCTGTCACCATTCCTCTACCTGGAACGCTGTCACTATTCCTCCCCCTGGAACCCTGTCACTATTCCTCTCCCTGGAAACTGTCACTATTCCTCTCACTGGAACCCTGTCCCTGTTCCTCTCCCTGGAACCCTGTCACTATTCCTCTCCCTGGAACCCTTCACTATTCCTCTCCCTGGAACCCTGTCACCATTCCTCTCCCTGGAACCCTGTCACCATTCCTCTCCCTGGAACCTGTCACATTCCTCTCCCCTGGAACCTGTCACTTTCCTCTCCCTGGAACCCTGTCACTATTCACTCCCTGGAACCCTGTCACCCTTCCTCTCCCTGGAAACCTGTCACCATTCCTCTCCCTGGAACCCTGTCACTATTCCTCTCCCTGGAACCCTGTCACTATTCCTCTCCCTGGAACCCTGTCACTATTCCTCTCCCTGGAACCTGTCACTATTCCTCTCCCTGGAACCCTGTCACCATTCCTCTCCCTGGAACCCTGTCACCATTCCTCTCCTGGAACCCTGTCACTTACCTCTCCCTGGAACCCTGTCACATTCCTTCCCCCGAACCCTGTCACCTATTCCTCCCCTGGAACCCTTGTCACATTCCTCTCTCCAGGAACCCTGTCACCTATTCCTTCCCCTGGAAGCGCTGTCACATTCCTCTCCCTGTAACGCCTGTCACTATTCCTCTCCCGAACCTGTCACTATTCCTCTCCCTGGAACCCTGTCACTATTCCTCTCCCTGGAACCTGTCACGATTCCTCTCCCTGGAACCCTGTCACCAATCCTCTCCCCTGAACCCTGTCAGCTTTCCTCTCCCTGGAACCCTGTCACTATTCCTCTCCCTGGAACCCTGTCACCTATTCCTCTCCCTGGAACCCTGTCACTATTCCTCTCCCTGGAACCCTGTCACCATTCTTCTCCTGGAACCCTGTCACTATTCCTCTCCCTGGAAACCCTGTCACTATTCCTCTCCCTGGAACTGGTCACTATTCCTCTCCCTGGAACCCTGTCACTATTCTTCTCCCTGGAACCCTGTCACCTTTCCTCTCCCTGGAACCCTGTCACTATGCTCTCCACTGAACCCTGTCACTATTCCTCTCCCTGGAACCTGTCACTATTCCTCTCCCTGGAACCCTGTCACCTATTCCTCTCCCTGGAACCCTGTCACCATTCCTCTCCCTGGAACCCTGTCACTATTCCTCCCCTGAACCCTGTCACCATTCCTCTCCCTGGAACCCTGTCACTATTCCTCTCCCTGGAACCCTGTCACTATTCCTCTCCCTGGAACCCTGTCACTATTCCTCTCCCTGGAACCTGTCACTATTCCTCTCCCTGGAACCTGTCACCATTCCTCTCCCTGAACCCTGTCACCTTTCCCTCTCCCTGGAACCTGTCACCATTCCTCTCCCTGAACCCTGTCACTATTCCTCTCCGCTGGAACCCTGTCACTATTCCTCTCCCTGGAACCCTGTCACTATTCCTTCCCTCTGGAAGCCTGTCACTATTCCTCTCCCTGGAACCCTGTCACCTATTCCTCTCCCTGGAACCCTGTCAACTATTCCTCTCCCTGGACCCTGTCACTATTCCTCCCTGGAACCCTGTCACTATTCCTCTCCCTGGAACCTGTCACTATTCCTCTCCCTGGAACCCTGTCACTATTCTCCCCTGGAACCCTGTCACCATTCCTCTCCCTGGAACCCTGTCACCATTCCTCTCCCTGGATCCTGTCACTATTCTCTCCCTGGAACGCTGTCACTATTCCTCTCCCTGGAACCGTGTCACTATTCCTCTCCCTGGAACCTGTCACTATTCCTCTCCCTGAACCCCGTCACTTTTCTCTCCCTGAACCCTGTCACCATTCTCTCCCTGGAACCTGTCACCATTCCTCTCCCTGGAACCCTGTCACATTCCTCTCCCTGGAACCCTGTCACTATTCCTCTCCCTGGAACCTGTCACTATTCCTCTCCTGGAACCTTGTCACCATTCCTCTCCTGGAACCCTGTCACCATTCCTCTCCCTGGAACCCTGTCACTATTCTCTCCCTTGAACCCTGTCACTATTCCTCTCCCTGGAACCCTGTCACTATTCCTCTCCCTGGAACCCTGTCACCATTCCTCTCCTGGAACCCTGTCACTTTTCTCTCCCTGGAACCCTGTCACTATTCCTCCCCCTGGAACCTGTCACTATTCCTCTCCCTGGAACCCTGTCACTATTCCTCTCCCTGGAACCCTGTCACTATTCCTCTCCCTGGAAACCGCTGTCACTATTCCTCCCCTGGAACCCTGTCACCATTCCTCTCCCTGAACCCTTCACTATTCCTCTCCCTGGAACCTGTCACTATTCCTCTCCCTGGAACCCTGTCACCATTCCTCTCCTTGAACCCTGTCACCATTCCTCTCCCTGGAACCCTGTCACTATTCCTCTCCTGGAACCCTGTCACTATTCCTCTCCCTGGAACCCTGTCACCATTCCTCTCCCTGGAACCCTGTCACCATTCTCTCCCTGGAACCCTGTCACTATTCCTCCTCCCTGGAACCGTGTCACCATTCCTCTCCTGGAACCCTGTCACTATTCCTCTCCCTGGAAACCTGTCACTATTCCTCTCCCTGGAACCCTGTCACCATTCCTTCCCCTGGAATCGCTGTCACTATTCCTCCCACTGGAAACCTGTCACTATTCCTCTCCCTGGAACCCTGTCACTATTCCTCTCCCTGGAACCCTGTCACTATTCCTCTCCCTGGAACCCTGTCACCATTCCTCTCCCTGGAACCCTGTACCTTTCCTCTCCCTGGAACCTGTCACTATTCCTCCCCTGGAACCCTGTCACTATTCCTCTCCCTGGAACCCTTCACTATTCCCCTCCCTGAACCCGTGTCACTCTTTCCTCTCCCTGGAACCCTGTCACTATTCCTCTCCCTGGATCGCTGTCAATATTCCTCTCCCTGGAACCCTGTCCACTATTCCTCCCCCTGGAACCCTGCGTCACTATTCCTCCCCTGGAACCCTTTCACTATTCCTCTCCCTGGAACCCTGTCACTATTCCACTCCCTGGAACCTGTCCACTATTCCTCTCTCTGGAACCCTGTCACCATTCCTCTCCCTGGAACCTGTCACTATTCCTCTCCCTGGAACCCTGTCACTTTTCCTCTCCCTGGAACCTGGTCACCATTCCTCTCCCTGGAACCCCTGTCACATTCCTCCCCTGGAACCCTGTCACATTCCTCTCCCTGGAAACCCTGGTCACTATTCCTCTCCCTGGAACCCTGTCACTATTCCTCTCCCTGAACCCTGTCCACTATCCTCTCCCTGGAACCCTTGTCACTATTCCTCTCCCTGGAACCCTGTCACTATTCTCTCCCTGGAACCTGTCACCATTCCTCTCCCCTGGAACCTGTCACTCTTTCCTCCTCCCTGGAATCGTGTCACTATTCCTCCCCTGGAACTCTGTCACCATTTCCTTCTCCCTGAACCTGTCACTATTCCTCTCCTGGAACCCTGTCACTATTCCTCTCCCTGGAACCCTGTCACATTCCTCTCCCTGGAACCCTGTCACTATTCTCTCCTGGAACCTGTCACTCCTCTCACTGGACCCTGTCACTTTGCTCCCCAGAAGCCCTGTCACTATTCCTCCCCCCTGGAAACTTGTCCACCATTCCTCTCCTGGAACCCTGTCACTATTACACTCCCTGGAACGCTGTCACTATTCCTCCCCTGAAACCGCGTCACTATTCCTCTCCCTGGAACCTCTCACTATTCCTCTCCCTGGAACCCTGTCACTATTCCTCTCCCTGGAACCCTGTCACTATTCCTCTCCCTGGAACCTGTCACCTATTCCTCTCCTGGAACCCTGTCACATTCCTCTCCCTGAACCCTGTCACTATTCCTCTCCCTGGAACGCTTTCACTATTCCTCCCCTGGAAACCTGCTGTCACTATTCCTCTCCCTGGAAACCTGTCATATTCCTCTCCCTGGAACCCTGTCACTTTTCTTCTCCCTGGAACCCTGTCACCTTTCCTCTCCCTGGAACCCTGTCACTATTCCTCTCCCTGGAACCCTTCACATTCCTCTCCCTGGAACCCTGTCACAATTCCTCTCCCCTGGAACCCTGTCACATTCCTCTCCCTGGAAACCCTGTCACTATTCCATCTCCCTGAAACCTGTCACTATTCCTCCCCCTGGAACCCTCTCACCTATTCCTCTCCCTGCAACCCTGTCACTATTCCTCTCCTGGAACCTGTCACTATTCCTCTCCCTGGAACCTCTGTCACATTCCTTTCCCTAGAACCCTGTCACTATTCCTCTCCCTGGAATCCTTCACTATTCCTCACCCTGGAACCCTGTCCACTATTACTCTCCTGGAACGCTGTCACTATTCCTCCCCTTGGAACCCGTCACTATTCTCTCCCTGGAACCTGTCACTATTCCTCTCCCTGGAACCCTGTCACTATTCCTCCCTCTGGAACCCTGTCACCATTCCTCTCCCTGGAACCCTGTCACCATTTCTCTCCCTGGAACCCTGTCACCATTCCTATCTCTGGAACCCTGTCACTATTCCTCTCCCTGGAACCACGTCACCATTCCTCTCCCTGGAACCCTGTCACTATTCCTCTCCCTGGAACCCTGTCACTATTCCTCCCCTTGGAACCCTGTCACTATTGCTCTCCCTGGAACGCTGTCACTATTGCTCCCCCAGAACACTGTCACTATTCCTTCCCCTGGAAACCTGTCACTATTGCTCCCCCAGAAGCCTGTCACTATTCCTCCCCTGGAACCTGTCACCATTCCTCTCCCTGAACCCTGTCACTATTCTCTCCCTGGAACCTGTCACTATTCCTCCCCTGGAACCCTGTCACTATTCCTCTCCCTGGAACCTGTCACTATTCCTCTCCCTGGAACCCTGTCACTATTCCTCTCCCTGGAACCCTGTCACCTATTCCTCTCCCTGGAACGCCTGTCACTATTCCTCTCCCTGGAACCCGTCACTATTCCTCTCCCTGGAACCCTGTCACTATTCCTCTCCCTGGAACCTGTCACTATTCCTCTCCTGGAACCCTGTCACATTCCTCTCCTGGAACCCTGTCACTATTCCTCTCCCTGGAACCTGTCACTATTCCTCTCCTGGAACCCTGTCACCATTCCTCTCCCTGGAACCCTGTCACCATTCCTCTCCCTGGAACCCTGTCACTATTCCTCTCACTGGAACCCTGTCACTGTTGCTCCCCCAGGAATCGTGTCACTATTCCTCTACCTGGAACCCTGTCACCATTCCTCTCCCTGGAACCCTGTCACTATTCCTCTCCTGAACCCTGTCACTATTCCTCTCCCTGGAACCCTGTCACTATTCCTCTCCCTGGAACCTGCTCACTATTCCTCTCCCTGGAACCCTGTCACTATTCCTCTCCCTGGAACCCTGTCACTATTCCTCCCCCTGGAACCTGTCACCATTCCTCTCCCTGGAACCCTGTCACTATTCCTCTCCCTGGAACCTGTCACTATTCCTCCCCTGGAACCCTGTCACTATTCCTCTCCCTGGAACCCTGTCACTATTCCTCTCCCTGGAACCCTGTCACTATTCCTCCCCTGAACCCTGTCACTATTCCTCTCCCTGGAACCCTGTCACCATTCCTCTCCCTGGAACCCTGTCACTTTTCCTCCCCTGGAACCCTGTCACTATTCCTCTACCTGGAACCACGTCACCATTCCTCTCCCTGGAACCCTGTCACTATTCCTCTCCCTGGAACCCTGTCACTATTCCTCCCCTTGGAACCCTGTCACTATAGCTCTCCCTGGAAAGCTGTCACTATTGCTCCCCCAGGAACCCTGTCACTTTTCCTCTCCCTGAACCTGTCACTATTCCTCTCCCTGGAACCCTGTCACCATTGCTCTCCCCTGGAACCCTGTCACTATTCCTCTCCTGGGAAACCTGTCACTATTCCTCTCCGTGGAACTTGTCACCATTCCTCTCCCTGGAACCCTGTCACTATTCCTCTCCCTGGAACCCTGTCACTTTCCTCTCCCTGGAACCCTGTCACTATTCCTCCCCTGGAACCCTGTCACTATTCCTCTCCCTGGAACCCTGTCACTATTCTCCCCCTGAACCTGTCTCTATTCCTCTCCCTGGAAACCCTGTCACCATTCCTCTCCCTGGAACCCTGTCACTATTCTCTCCCTGGAGCCCTGTCACCATTCCTCTCCCTGGAACCCTGTCACCATTCCTCTCCCTGGAACCCTGTCACTATTCCTCTCCCTGGAACCCTGTCACCATTCCTCTCCCTGGAACCCTGTCACCATTCCTCCCCCTGGAAACTGTCACTATTCCTCTCACTGGAACCCTGTCACTGTTCCCATCCCTGGAACCCTGTCACCATTCCTCTCCCTGGAACCTGTCACTATTCCTCTCCCTGGAACCTGTCACTATTCCTCTCCCTGGAACCCTGTCACTATTCATCTCCCTGGAACCTGTCACTATTCCTCTCCCTGGAACCCTGTCACTTTCCTCTCCCTGGAACCCTGTCACTATTCCTCTCCCTGGAACCCTGTCACCATTCCTCTCCCTGGAACCCTGTCACTATTCCTCTCCCTGGAACCTGTCACTATTCCTCCCCTGGAACCCTGTCACTATTCCTCTCCCTGGAACCTGTCACTATTCCTCTCCCTGGAACCCTGTCACTATTCCTCTCCCTGGAACCCTGTCACCATTCCT
This sequence comes from Carcharodon carcharias, assembly GCF_017639515.1. Lineage (NCBI taxonomy): Eukaryota > Metazoa > Chordata > Chondrichthyes > Lamniformes > Lamnidae > Carcharodon > Carcharodon carcharias. The sequence goes on along the minus strand of NC_054484.1, from coordinate 100,738,035 downwards.
CTCCCTGGAACCCTGTCACTATTCCTCTCCCTGGAACCCTGTCACTATTCCTCTCCCTGGAACCCTGTCACTATTCCTCTCCCTGGAACCCTGTCACTATTCCTCTCCCTGGAACCCTGTCACTATTCCTCTCCCTGGAACCCTGTCACTATTCCTCTCCCTTGGAACCCTTGTCACTATTCCTCTCCCTGGAACCCTGTCACTAGTGCTCCCCAGAAACCTGTCACTATTCCTCCCCTGGAAACCTGTCACCATTCCTCTCCCTGGAACCCGTCACAATTCCTCTCCCTGGAACCCTGTCACTATTCCTCCCCTGTAACCTGTCACTATTCCTCTCCTGGAACCTTGTCACAATTCCTCTCCCTGGAACCTGTCACCATTCCTCTCCCTGGAACCCTGTCACTATTCCTCTCCCCTGGAACCCTGTCACTATTCCTCTCCCTGGAACCCTGTCACTATTCCTCTCCCTGGAACCCTGTCACTATTTCCTCTCCCTGGAACCCTGTCACTTTCCTCCCCTGGAACCCTGTCACTTTCCTCGCCCTGGAACCTTGTCACTATTCCTCTCCCTGGAACCCTGTCACTGTTCCTCTCCCTGGAAACCTTCACTATTCCTCCCCCTGGAACCCTGTCACCATTCCTCTCCCTGGAACCCTGTCACCTATTCTCTCCCTGGAACCCTGTCACTATTCCTCTCCCTGGAACCGCGTCACCATTCCTCTCCCTGGAACCTGTCACTATTCCTCTCCCTGGAACCCTGTCACCATTCCTCTCCCTGGAACCCTGTCACTATTCCTCTCCCTGGAACCCTGTCACTATTCCTCTCCCTGGAACCCTGTCACTATTCTCCTCCCTGGAACCTGTCACTATTCCTCCCCTGAACCCTGTCACCTTTCCTCTCCCTGGAACCCTGTCACTATTCCTCTCCTGGAACGCTGTTACTATTCCTCCCCTGGAACCTGCGTCACTATTCCTCTCCCTGGAAACCTGTCACTATTCCTCCCCTGGAACCTGTCACTTTCTCTCCTGGAACCCTGTCACCATTCCTCTCCCTGGAACCCTGTCACTATTCCTCTCCCTGGAACCCGTGTCACTATTCCTCTCCTGGAACCCTGTCACTATTCCTCTCCCTGGAACCCTGTCACTATTCCTCTACCTGGAACCCTGTCAACATTCCTCTCCCTGGAACGCTGTCACTATTCCTCTCCCTGGAACCGTGTCACTATTCCTCTCCCTGGAACCCTGTCACGATTCCTCTCCCTGGAACCCTGTCACCATTCCTCTCCCTGGAACCCTGTCACTATTCCTCTCACTGGAACCCTGCCACTATTCCTCCCCCTGGAAGCCTGTCACTATTCCTTCCCCTGGAAACCTGTCACCATTCCTCTCCCAGGAACTCTGTCACTATTCCTCTCCCTGGAATGCTGTCACTATTCCTCCCCCTGGAACCGCGTCACTATTCCTCTCCCTGGAACCTCTCACTATTCCTCTCCCTGGAACCCTGTCACTATTCCTCTCCCTGGAACCCTGTCACTATTCCTCTCCCTGGAACCCTGTCACCATTCCTCTCCCTGGAACCCTGTCACTATTCCTCTCCCTGGAACCCTGTCACTATTCTCTCCCCTGGAACCCTGTCACTATTCCTCTCCCTGGAACCCTGTCACTATTCCTCTCCCTGAACCCTGTCACTTTCCTCTCCCTGGAACCTGTCACTATTCCTCCCCTGGAACCTGTCACTATTCCTCCCTAGAACCCTGTCACTATTCCTCTCCCTGGAAACCTGTCACTATTCCTCTCCCTGGAACCCTGTCACTTTCCTCTCCTGAAGCCCTGTCACTATTCCTCCCCTGGAACCTGTCACTATTCCTCTCCTGGAACCCTGTCACTATTCCTCTCCCTGGAACCTGTCACTATTCCTCTCCCTGGAACCCTGTCACTTTCCTCCCCATGAACCCTGTCACTATTCCTCCCTGGAAACCTGTCACTATTCCTCTCCCTGGAACCCTGTCACTATTCCTCTCCCTGGAACCTGTCACTATCCTCTCCCTGGAACCCTGTCACTTTTCCTCTCCCTGAACCTGTCACTATTCCTCCCTGGAACCCTGTCACTTTTCCTCTCCCTGGAACCCTCTCACCATTCCTCTCCCTGGAACCCTGTCACTATTCCTCTCCCTGGAACCCTATCACCATTCCTCTCCCTGGAACCCTGTCACTATTCCTCTCCCTGGGAACCGCGTCACCATTCCTCTCCCGGGAACCTGTCACTATTCCTCTCCCTGGAACCTTGTCACCATTCCTCTCCCTGGAACCCTGTCACTATTCCTCTCCCTGGAACCCGTCACTATTCATCTCCCTGGAACCGTGTTACCATTCCTCTCCCTGGAACCCTGTTACCATTCCTCCCCTGGAACTGCGTCACTCTTCCTCCCCCTGGAATCGTGTCACTATTGCCTCTCCCTGGAACCCTGTCACTATTCCTCTCCCTGGAACTCTGTCAGTATTCCTCTCCTTGGAACCCTGTCACCATTCCTCTCCCTGGAACCCTGTCACCATTACTCTCCCTGGAACCCTGTCACTATTCCTCTCACTGGAACCCTGTCACTGTTGCTCCCCCAGAAGCCTGTCACTATTCCTCCCCTGGAAACTTGTCACCATTCCTCTCCCTGGAACCCTGTCACTATTACACTCCCTGGAACGCTGTCACTATTCCTCCCCTGAAACCGCGTCACTATTCCTCTCCCTGGAACCTCTCACTATTCCTCTCCCTGGAACCCTGTCACTATTCCTCTCCCTGGAACCCTGTCACCATTCCTCTCCCTAGAACCCTGTCACTTTTCCTCTCCCTGGAACCCTGTCACTATTCCTCTCCCTGGAACCCGTCACCATTCCTCTCCTGGAACCCTGTCACTATTCACTCCCTGGAACCCTGTCACTATTCCTCCCTATGGAACCCTGTCACTATTCCTCTCCCTGGAACCCTGTCACTATTCCTCTCCTGGAACCCTGTCACTGTTGCTCTCCCCAGAAGCCTGTCACTATTCCTCCCCCTGGAACCTTGTCACCATTCCTCTCCCTAGAACCCTGTCACTGTTCCTCTCCCTGCAAACCTGTCACTATTCCTCCCCCTGGAACCTTGTCACCATTCCTTTCCCTAGAACCCTGTCACTGTTCCTCTCCCTGGAAACCTGTCACTATTCCTCCCCCTGGAACCCTGTCACTATTCCTCTCCCTGGAACCCTGTCACTATTCCTCTCCCTGGAACCCTGTCACTATTGCTCCCCCAGAAGCCTGTCACTATTCCTCCCCCTGGAAACCTGTCACCATTCCTCTCCCTGGAACCCTGTCACTATTACACTCCCTGGAACGCTGTTAATATTCCTCCCCTTGGAACCGCGTCACTATTCCTCTCCCTGGAACCCTGTCACTTTTCCTCTCCCTGGAACCCTGTCACCATTCCTCTCCCTGGAACCCTCTCACCATTGCTCTCCCTGGAACCCTGTCACTATTCCTCTCCCTGGAACCCTTTCACCATTCCTCTCCCTGGATACCTGTCACTATTCCTCTCCCTGGACCCGCGTCACCATTTCTCTCCCAGGAACCCTGTCACTATTCCTCTCCCTGGAACCTTGTCACCATTCCTCTCCCTGGAACCCTGTCACTATTCCTCTCCCTGGAACCCCGTCACTATTCATCTCCCTGGAACCGTGTTACCATTCCTCTCCCTGGAACCCTGTCACTATTCCACTCCCTGGAACCCTGTCACCATTCCTCTCCCTGGAACCCTGTCACCATTCCTCCCCCTGGAACTGCGTCACTCTTCCTCCCCCTGGAAACGTGTCACTATTCCTCTCCCTGGAACCCTGTCACCATTCCTCTCCCTGGAACCCTGTCACTATTCCTCTCCCTGGAACCGTGTCAGTATTCCTCTCCTTGGAACCCTGTCACCATTCCTCTCCCTGGAACACTGTCACCATTCCTCTCCCTGGAACCCTGTCACTATTCCTCTCACTGGAACCCTGTCACTGTTGCTCCCCCAGAAGCCTGTCACTATTCCTACCCCTGGAAACTTGTCACCATTCCTCTCCCTGGAACCCTGTCACTATTACACTCCCTGGAACGCTGTCACTATTCCTCCCCTGAAACCGCGTCACTATTCCTCTCCCTGGAACCTCTCACTATTCCTCTCGCTGGAACCCTGTCACTATTCGTCTCCCTGGAACCCTGTCACTATTCCTCTCTCTGGAACCCTGTCACCATTCCTCTCCCTGGAACCCTGTCACCATTCCTCTCCCTAGAACCCTGTCACTTTTCCTCTCCCTGGAACCCTGTCATTATTCCTCTCCCTGGAACCCTGTCACCATTCCTCTCCCTGGAACCCTGTCACTATTCCTCTCCCTGGAACCCTGTCACTATTCCTCCCTCTGGAACCCTGTCACTATTCCTCTCCCTGTAACCCTGTCACTGTTGCTCCCCCAGAAGCCTATGACTATTCTTCCCCCTGGAACCTTGTCACCATTCCTCTCCCTAGAACCCTGTCACTGTTCCTCTCCCTGGAAACCTGTCACTATTCCTCCCCCTGGAACCTTGTCACCATTCCTTTCCCTAGAACCCTGTCACTGTTCCTCTCCCTGGAAACCTGTCACTATTCCTCCCCCTGGAACCCTGTCACTATTCCTCTCCCTGGAACCCTGTCACTATTCCTCTCCCTGGAACTCTGCCACCATTCCTCTCCCTGGAACCCTGTCAATATTCCTCTGCCTGGAACCCTATCACCATTCCTCTCCCTGGAACCATGTCACCATTCCTCTCCCTGGAACCCTGCCACTATTTCATCCCCTGGAATCGCATCACTATTCCTCCCCCCTGGAACCGGTCACTATTCCTCTCCCTGGAACCCTGTCACCATTCCTCCCCCTGGAACTGCGTCACTCTTCCTCTCCCTGGAATCGTGTCACTATTCCTCTCCCTGGAACCCTGTCACCATTCCTCTCCCTGGAACCCTGTCACTATTCCTCTCCCTGGAACCCTGTCACTATTCCTCTCCCTGGAACCCTGTCACCATTCCTCTACCTGGAACCCTATCACCATTCCTCTCCCTGGAACCCTGTCACTATTCCTCTCACTGGAACCCTGTCACTGTTGCTCCCCCAGAAGCCTGTCACTATTCCTCCCCCTGGAAACTTGTCACCATTCCTCTCCCTGGAACCCTGTCACTATTACACTCCCTTGAACGCTGTCACTATTCCTCCCCTGAAACCGCGTCACTATTCCTCTCCCTGGAACCTCTCACTATTCCTCTCCCTGGAACCCTGTCTCTATTCCTCTCCCTGGAACCCTGTCACTATTCCTCTCACTGGAACCCTGTCACCATTCCTCTCCCTGGAACCCTGTCACCATTCCTCTCTCTAGAACCCTGTCACTTTTCCTCTCCCTGGAACCCTGTCACTTTTCCTCTCCCTGGAACCCTGTCACCATTCCTCTCCCTGGAACCCTGTCACTATTCCTCTCCCTGGAACCGCGTCACCATTCCTCTCCCTAGAACCCTGTCACTTTTCCTCTCCCTGGAACCCTGTCACTTTTCCTCTCCCTGGAACCCTGTCACCATTCCTCTCCCTGGAACCCTGTCACTATTACACTCCCTGGAACGCTGTTAATATTCCTCCCCTTGGAACCGCGTCACTATTCCTCTCCCAGGAACCTGTCACTATTCCTCTCCCTGGAACCCTGTCACTATTCCTCTCCCTGGAACCCTGTCACTTTTCCTCTCCCTGCAACCCTGTCACTATTCGTCTCCCTGGAACCCTTTCACCATTCCTCTCCCTGGATCCCTGTCACTATTCCTCTCCCTGGACCCGCGTCACCATTCCTCTCCCGGGAACCCTGTCACTATTCCTCTCCCTGGAACCTTGTCACCTTTCTCTCCCTGGAACCCTGTCACTATTCCTCTCCCTGGAACCCCGTCACTATTCATCTCCCTGGAACCGTGTTACCATTCCTCTCCCTGGAACCCTGTCACTATTCCTCTCCCTGGAACCCTGTCACCATTCCTCTCCCTGGAACCCTGTCACCATTCCTCCCCCTGGAACTGCGTCACTCTTCCTCCCCCTGGAATCGTGTCACTATTCCTCTCCCTGGAACCCTGTCACCATTCCTCTCCCTGGAACCCTGTCACTATTCCTCTCCCTGCAACCGTGTCAGTGTTCCTCTCCTTGGAACCCTGTCACCATTCCTCTCCCTGGAACCCTGTCACCATTCCTCTCCCTGGAACCCTGTCACTATTCCTCTCACTGGAACCCTGTCACTGTTGCTCCCCCAGAAGCCTGTCACTATTCCTACCCCTGGAAAATTGTCACCATTCCTCTCACTGGAACCCTGTCACTATTACACTCCCTGGAACGCTCTCACTATTCCTCCCCTGAAACCACGTCACTATTCCTCTCCCTGGAACCTCTCACTATTCCTCTCCCTGGAACCCTGTCACTATTCCTCTCCCTGGAACCCTGTCACTATTCCTCTCTCTGGAACCCTGTCACCATTCCTTTCCCTGGAACCCTGTCACCATTCCTCTCCCTAGAACCCTGTCACTTTTCCTCTCCCTGGAACCCTGTCACTATTCCTCTCCCTGGAACCCTGTCACCATTCCTCTCCCTGGAACCCTGTCACTATTCCTCTCCCTGGAACCCTGTCACTATTCCTCCCTCTGGAACCCTGTCACTATTCTTCTCCCTGGAACACTGTCACTATTCCTCTCCCTGTAACCCTGTCACTGTTGCTCCCCCAGAAGCCTATGACTATTCCTCCCCCTGGAACCTTGTCACCATTCCTCTCCCTAGAACCCTGTCACTGTTCCTCTCCCTGGAAACCTGTCACTATTCCTCCCCCTGGAACCCTGTCACCATTCCTTTCCCTAGAACCCTGTCACTGTTCCTCTCCCTGGAAACCTGTCACTATTCCTCCCCCTGGAACCCTGTCACTATTCCTCTCCCTGGAACCCTGTCACTATTCCTCTCCCTGGAACTCTGCCACCATTCCTCTCCCTGGAACCCTGTCAATATTCCTCTGCCTGGAACCCTATCACCATTCCTCTCCCTGGAACCGTGTCACCATTCCTCTCCCTGGAACCCTGTCACTATTTCATCCCCTGGAATCGCATCACTATTCCTCCCCCCTGGAACCGGTCACTATTCCTCTCCCTGGAACCCTGTCACCATTCCTCCCCCTGGAACTGCGTCACTCTTCCTCTCCCTGGAATCGTGTCACTATTCCTCTCCCTGGAACCCTGTCACCATTCCTCTCCCTGGAACCCTGACACTATTCCTCTCCCTGGAACCGTGTCACTATTCCTCTCCCTGGAACCCTGTCACCATTCCTCTACCTGGAACCCTATCACCATTCCTCTCCCTGGAACCCTGTCACTATTCCTCTCACTGGAACCCTGTCACTGTTGCTCCCCAGAAGCCTGTCACTATTCCTCCCCCTGGAAACTTGTCACCATTCCTCTCCCTGGAACCCTGTCACTATTACACTCCCTGGAACGCTGTCACTATTCCTCCCCTGAAACCACGTCACTATTCCTCTCCCTGGAACCTCTCACTATTCCTCTCCCTGGAACCCTGTCACTATTCCTCTCCCTGGAACCCTGTCACTATTCCTCTCACTAGAACCCTGTCACCATTCCTCCCCTGGAACCCTGTCACCATTCCTCTCTCTAGAACCCTGTCACTTTTCCTCTCCCTGGAACCCTGTCACTTTTCCTCTCCTGCAACCCTGTCACCATTCCTCTCCCTGGAACCCTGTCACTATTACACTCCCTGGAACGCTGTTAATATTCCTCCCCTTGGAACCGCGTCACTATTCCTCTCCCAGGAACCTGTCACTATTCCTCTCCCTGGAACCCTGTCACTACTACTCTCCCTGGAACCCCGTCACTTTTCCTCTCCCTGGAACCCTGTCACTATTCGTCTCCCTGGAACCCTTTCACCATTCCTCTCCCTGGATCTCTGTCACTATTCCTCTCCCTGGACCCGCGTCACCATTCCTCTCCCGGGAACCCTGTCACTATTCCTCTCCCTGGAACCTTGTCACCATTCTCTCCCTGGAACCCTGTCACTATTCCTCTCCCTGGAACCCCGTCACTATTCATCTCCCTGGAACCGTGTTACCATTCCTCTCCCTGGAACCCTGTCACTATTCCTCTCCCTGGAACCCTGTCACCATTCCTCTCCCTGGAACCCTGTCACCATTCCTCCCCCTGGAACTGCGTCACTCTTCCTCCCCCTGGAATCGTGTCACTATTCCTCTCCCTGGAACCCTGTCACCATTCCTCTCCCTGGAACCCTGTCACTATTCCTCTCCCTGCAACCGTGTCAGTGTTCCTCTCCTTGGAACCCTGTCACCATTCCTCTCCCTGGAACCCTGTCACCATTCCTCTCCCTGGAACCCTGTCACTATTCCTCTCACTGGAACCCTGTCACTGTTGCTCCCCCAGAAGCCTGTCACTATTCCTACCCCTGGAAACTTGTCACCATTCCTCTCCCTGGAACCCTGTCACTATTACACTCCCTGGAACACTGTCACTATTCCTCCCCTGAAACCGCGTCACTATTCCTCTCCCTGGAACCTCTCACTATTCCTCTCCCTGGAACCCTGTCACTATTCCTCTCCCTGGAACCCTGTCACTATTCCTCTCTCTGGAACCCTGTCACCATTCCTTTCCCTGGAACCCTGTCACCATTCCTCTCCCTAGAACCCTGTCACTTTTCCTCTCCCTGGAACCCTGTCACTATTCCTCTCCCTGGAACCCTGTCACCATTCCTCTCCCTGGAACCCTGTCACTATTCCTCTCCCTGGAACCCTGTCACTACTCCTCCCTCTGGAATCCTGTCACTATTCCTCTCCCTGGAACCCTGTCACTATTCCTCTCCCTGGAACCCTGTCACTGTTGCTCCCCCAGAAGCCTCTGACTATTCCTCCCCCTGGAACCTTGTCACCATTCCTCTCCCTAGAACCCTGTCACTGTTCCTCTCCCTGGACACCTGTCACTATTCCTCCCCCTGGAACCTTGTCACCATTGCTTTCCCTAGAACCCTGTCACTGTTCCTCTCCCTGGAAACCTGTCACTATTCCTCCCCCTGGAACCCTGTCACTATTCCTCTCCCTGGAACCCTGTCACTATTGCTCTCCCTGGAACTCTGCCACCATTCCTCTCCCTGGAACCCTGTCAATATTCCTCTCCCTGGAACCCTATCACCATTCCTCTTCTTGGAACCCTGTCACCATTCCTCTCCCTGGAACCCTGTCACTATTTCACCCCCTGGAATCGCATCACTATTCCTCCCCCCTGGAACCGGTCACTATTCCTCTCCCTGGACCCCTGTCACCATTCCTCTCCCTGGAGCCTTGTCATCATTCCTCTCCCTGGAACCCTGTCACCATTCCTCTCCCTGGAACCCTGTCACCATTCCTCTCCCTGGAACCCTGTCACCATTCCTCCCCCTGGAACTGCGTCACTCTGCCTCCCCCTGGAATCGTGTCACTATTCCTCTCCCTGGAACCCTGTCACCATTACTCTCCCTGGAACCCTGTCACTATTCCTCTCCCTGGAACCATGTCACTATTCCTCTCCTTGGAACCCTGTCACCATTCCTCTCCTGGAACCCTATCACCATTCCTCTCCCTGGAACCCTGTCACTATTCCTCTCACTGGAACCCTGTCACTGTTGCTCCCCCAGAAGCCTGTCACTATTCCTCCCCCTGGAAACTTGTCACCATTCCTCTCCTGGAAGCCTGTCACTATTACACTCCCTGGAACGCTGTCACTATTCCTCCCCTGAAACCGCGTCACTATTCCTCTCCCTGGAACTTCTCACTATTCCTCTCCCTGGAACCCTGTCACTATTCCTCTCCCTGGAACCCTGTCACTATTCCTCTCACTGGAACCCTGTCACCATTCCTCTCCCTGGAACCCTGTCACCATTCCTCTCCCTAGAACCCTGTCACTTTTCCTCTCCCTGGAACCCTGTCACTTTTCCTCTCCCTGGAACCCTGTCACCATTCCTCTCCCTGGAACCCTGTCCTATCCTACCCTCTCACTATCCCTCCCTGTCACCTGTCACTCATTCCTCTCCCTGGAACCCTGTCCTTCCTCTCCCTGGAACCCTGTCACTATTCCTCTCCCTGGAACCCTGTCTACCCTCCCTGGAACCCTCCCACTTCCTCTCCCTGGAACCCTGTCCACTCCCACCTCACTATTCCTCTCCCTGGAACCCTGTCACTACTTCCTCTCCTGGAACCCTGTCACCATTCCTCCCCTGGACCCTGTCACTCCTCTCCTCTCCCTGGAACCCCTCCTCCTCCTCTCCTGGAACCCTCCTCTCCCTCCTCTCCCTGGAACCCTGTCACCATTCCTCCCCTGGAACCCTGTCACTATTCCTCTCCCTGGAACCCTGTGTCACTCCTCCTCCCTGGAACCCTTCCTCTCTCCCTGGAACCCTCTGTCACCCTTCCTCTCCCTGGAACCCTGTCACTATTCTCTCTCCCTGAACCCTCCCTATCTCCTCCCTCTGGAACCTGTCACCCTATTCTCCCTGGAACCGCGTCACCATTCCTCTCCCGGGAACCCTCTCACTATTCCTCTCCCTGGAACCCTGTCACTATTCCTCTCCCTGGAACCCTGTCACCATTCCTCTCCCTGGAACCCTGTCACCATTCCTCTCCCTGGAACCCTGTCAACATTCCTCTCCCTGGAACCCTGTCACTATTTCACCCCCTGGAATCGCATCACTATTCCTCCCCCCTGGAACCGGTCACTATTCCTCTCCCTGGAACCCTGTCACCATTCCTCTCCCTGGAACCTTGTCATCATTCCTCTCCCTGGAACCCTGTCACCATTCCTCTCCCTGGAACCCTGTCACCATTCCTCTCCCTGGAACCCTGTCACCATTCCTCCCCCTGGAACTGCGTCACTCTGCCTCCCCCTGGAATCGTGTCACTATTCCTCTCCCTGGAACCCTGTCACCATTACTCTCCCTGGAACCCTGTCACTATTCCTCTCCCTGGAACCATGTCACTATTCCTCTCCTTGGAACCCTGTCACCATTCCTCTCCTGGAACCTATCACCATTCCTCTCCCTGGAACCCTGTCACTATTCCTCTCACTGGAACCCTGTCACTGTTGCTCCCCCAGAAGCCTGTGACTATTCCTCCCCCTGGAAACTTGTCACCATTCCTCTCCCTGGAACCCTGTCACTATTACACTCCCTGGAACGCTGTCACTATTCCTCCCCTGAAACCGCGTCACTATTCCTCTCCCTGGAACTTCTCACTATTCCTCTCCCTGGAACCCTGTCACTATTCCTCTCCCTGGAACCCTGTCACTATTCCTCTCACTGGAACCCTGTCACCATTCCTCTCCCTGGAACCCTGTCACCATTCCTCTCCCTAGAACCCTGTCACTTTTCCTCTCCCTGGAACCCTGTCACTTTTCCTCTCCCTGGAAACCTGTCACCATTCCTCTCCCTGGAACCCTGTCACTATTCCTCTCCCTGGAACCGCGTCACCATTCCTCTCCCGGGAACCCTCTCACTATTCCTCTCCCTGGAACCCTGTCACTATTCCTCTCCCTGGAACCCTGTCACCATTCCTCTCCCTGGAACCCTGTCACCATTCCTCTCCCTGGAACCCTGTCACCATTCCTCTCCCTAGAACCCTGTCACTTTTCCTCTCCCTGGAACCCTGTCACTATTCCTCTCCCTGGAACCCTGTCACCATTCCTCTCCCTGGAACCCTGTCACCATTCCTCTCCCTAGAACCCTGTCACTTTTCCTCTCCCTGGAACCCTGTCACTATTCCTCTCCCTGGACCCCTGTCACCATTCCTCTCCCTGGAACCCTGTCACTATTACACTCCCTGGAACGCTGTTAATATTCCTCCCCTTGGAACCGCGTCACTATTCCTCTCCCTGGAACCTGTCACTATTCCTCTCCCTGGAACCCTGTCACTATTCATCTCCCTGGAACCCTGTCACTATTCCTCTCACTGGAACCCTGTCACTATTCCTCTCCCTGGAACCCTGTCACTATTCCTCTCTCTGGAACCCTGTCACCATTCCTCTCCCTGGAACCCTGTCACCATTCCTCTCCCTGGAACCCTGTCACTATTCCTCTCCCTGGAACCCTGTCACTACTCCTCCCTCTGGAACCCTGTCACTATTCCTCTCCCTGGAACCCTGTCACCATTCCTCTCCCTGGAACCTTGTCATCATTCCTCTCCCTGGAACCCTGTCACCATTCCTCTCCCTGGAACCCTGTCACCATTCCTCTCCCTGGAACCCTGTCACCATTCCTCCCCCTGGAACTGCGTCACTCTGCCTCCCCCTGGAATCGTGTCACTATTCCTCTCCCTGGAACCCTGTCACCATTACTCTCCCTGGAACCCTGTCACTATTCCTCTCCCTGGAACCATGTCACTATTCCTCTCCTTGGAACCCTGTCACCATTCCTCTCCCTGGAACCTATCACCATTCCTCTCCCTGGAACCCTGTCACTATTCCTCTCACTGGAACCCTGTCACTGTTGCTCCCCCAGAAGCCTGTGACTATTCCTCCCCCTGGAAACTTGTCACCATTCCTCTCCCTGGAACCCTGTCACTATTACACTCCCTGGAACGCTGTCACTATTCCTCCCCTGAAACCGCGTCACTATTCCTCTCCCTGGAACTTCTCACTATTCCTCTCCCTGGAACCCTGTCACTATTCCTCTCCCTGGAACCCTGTCACTATTCCTCTCACTGGAACCCTGTCACCATTCCTCTCCCTGGAACCCTGTCACCATTCCTCTCCCTAGAACCCTGTCACTTTTCCTCTCCCTGGAACCCTGTCACTTTTCCTCTCCCTGGAAACCTGTCACCATTCCTCTCCCTGGAACCCTGTCACTATTCCTCTCCCTGGAACCGCGTCACCATTCCTCTCCCGGGAACCCTCTCACTATTCCTCTCCCTGGAACCCTGTCACTATTCCTCTCCCTGGAACCCTGTCACCATTCCTCTCCCTGGAACCCTGTCACCATTCCTCTCCCTGGAACCCTGTCACCATTCCTCTCCCTAGAACCCTGTCACTTTTCCTCTCCCTGGAACCCTGTCACTATTCCTCTCCCTGGAACCCTGTCACCATTCCTCTCCCTGGAACCCTGTCACCATTCCTCTCCCTAGAACCCTGTCACTTTTCCTCTCCCTGGAACCCTGTCACTATTCCTCTCCCTGGACCCCTGTCACCATTCCTCTCCCTGGAACCCTGTCACTATTACACTCCCTGGAACGCTGTTAATATTCCTCCCCTTGGAACCGCGTCACTATTCCTCTCCCTGGAACCTGTCACTATTCCTCTCCCTGGAACCCTGTCACTATTCATCTCCCTGGAACCCTGTCACTATTCCTCTCACTGGAACCCTGTCACTATTCCTCTCCCTGGAACCCTGTCACTATTCCTCTCTCTGGAACCCTGTCACCATTCCTCTCCCTGGAACCCTGTCACCATTCCTCTCCCTGGAACCCTGTCACTATTCCTCTCCCTGGAACCCTGTCACTACTCCTCCCTCTGGAACCCTGTCACTATTCCTCTCCCTGGAACCCTGTCACTATTCCTCTCCCTGGAACCCTGTCACTGTTGCTCCCCCAGAAGCCTGTGACTATTCCTCCCCCTGGAACCTTGTCACCATTCCTCTCCCTAGAACCCGGTCACTGTTCCTCTCCCTGGAAACCTGTCACTATTCCTCCCCCTGGAACCTTGTCACCATTCCTTTCCCTAGAACCCTGTCACTGTTCCTCTCCCTGGAAACCTGTCACTATTCCGCCCCCTGGAACCCTTTCACTATTCCTCTCCCTGGAACCCTGTCACTATTCCTCTCCCTGGAACTCTGCCACCATTCCTCTCCCTGGAACCCTGTCAATATTCCTCTCCCTGGAACCCTATCACCATTCCTCTTCTTGGAACCCTGTCACCATTCCTCTCCCTGGAACCCTGTCACTATTTCACCCCCTGGAATCGCATCACTATTCCTCCCCCCTGGAACCGGTCACTATTCCTCTCCCTGGAACCCTGTCACCATTCCTCTCCCTGGAACCTTGTCATCATTCCTCTCCCTGGAACCCTGTCACCATTCCTCTCCCTGAAACCCTGTCACCATTCCTCTCACTGGAACCCTGTCACCATTCCTCCCCCTGGAACTGCGTCACTCTTCCTCCCCCTGGAATCGTGTCACTATTCCTCTCCCTGGAACCCTGTCACCATTACTCTCCCTGGAACCCTGTCACTATTCCTCTCCCTGCAACCATGTCACTATTCCTCTCCTTGGAACCCTGTCACCATTCCTCTCCCTGGAACCCTATCACCATTCCTCTCCCTGGAACCCTGTCACTATTCCTCTCACCGGAACCCTGTCACTGTTGCTGCCCCAGAAGCCTGTCACTATTCCTCCCCCTGGAACCGCGTCACCATTCCTCTCCCGGGAACCCTCTCACTATTCCTCTCCCTGGAACCCTGTCACTATTCGTCTCCCTGGAACCCTGTCACCATTCCTCTCCCTGGAACCCTGTCACCATTCCTCTCCCTGGAACCCTGTCACCATTCCTCTCCCTAGAGCCCTGTCACTTTTCCTCTCCCTGGAACCCTGTCACTATTCCTCTCCCTGGACCCCTGTCACCATTCCTCTCCCTGGAACCCTGTCACCATTACACTCCCTGGAACGCTGTTAATATTCCTCCCCTTGGAACCGCGTCACTATTCCTCTCCCTGGAACCTGTCACTATTCCTCTCCCTGGAACCCTGTCACTTTTCCTCTCCCTGGAACCCTGTCACCATTCCTCTCCCTGGAACCCTGTCACTATTCCTCTCCCTGTAACCCTTTCACCATTCCTCTCCCTGGATCCCTGTCACTATTCCTCTCACTGAACCCGCGTCACCATTCCTCTCCCGGGAACCCTGTCACTATTCCTCTCCCTGGAACCCTGTCAATATTCCTCTGCCTGGAACCCTATCACCATTCCTCTCCCTGGAACCGTGTCACCATTCCTCTCCCTGGAACCCTGTCACTATTTCATCCCCTGGAATCGCATCACTATTCCTCCCCCCTGGAACCGGTCACTATTCCTCTCCCTGGAACCCTGTCACCATTCCTCCCCCTGGAACTGCGTCACTCTTCCTCTCCCTGGAATCGTGTCACTATTCCTCTCCCTGGAACCCTGTCACCATTCCTCTCCCTGGAACCCTGTCACTATTCCTCTCCCTGGAACCGTGTCACTATTCCTCTCCCTGGAACCCTGTCACCATTCCTCTACCTGGAACCCTATCACCATTCCTCTCCCTGGAACCCTGTCACTATTCCTCTCACTGGAACCCTGTCACTGTTGCTCCCCAGAAGCCTGTCACTATTCCTCCCCCTGGAAACTTGTCACCATTCCTCTCCCTGGAACCCTGTCACTATTACACTCCCTGGAACGCTGTCACTATTCCTCCCCTGAAACCACGTCACTATTCCTCTCCCTGGAACCTCTCACTATTCCTCTCCCTGGAACCCTGTCACTATTCCTCTCACTAGAACCCTGTCACCATTCCTCCCCTGGAACCCTGTCACCATTCCTCTCTCTAGAACCCTGTCACTTTTCCTCTCCCTGGAACCCTGTCACTTTTCCTCTCCCTGCAACCCTGTCACCATTCCTCTCCCTGGAACCCTGTCACTATTACACTCCCTGGAACGCTGTTAATATTCCTCCCCTTGGAACCGCGTCACTATTCCTCTCCCAGGAACCTGTCACTATTCCTCTCCCTGGAACCCTGTCACTACTACTCTCCCTGGAACCCCGTCACTTTTCCTCTCCCTGGAACCCTGTCACTATTCGTCTCCCTGGAACCCTTTCACCATTCCTCTCCCTGGATCTCTGTCACTATTCCTCTCCCTGGACCCGCGTCACCATTCCTCTCCCGGGAACCCTGTCACTATTCCTCTCCCTGGAACCTTGTCACCATTCTCTCCCTGGAACCCTGTCACTATTCCTCTCCCTGGAACCCCGTCACTATTCATCTCCCTGGAACCGTGTTACCATTCCTCTCCCTGGAACCCTGTCACTATTCCTCTCCCTGGAACCCTGTCACCATTCCTCTCCCTGGAACCCTGTCACCATTCCTCCCCCTGGAACTGCGTCACTCTTCCTCCCCCTGGAATCGTGTCACTATTCCTCTCCCTGGAACCCTGTCACCATTCCTCTCCCTGGAACCCTGTCACTATTCCTCTCCCTGCAACCGTGTCAGTGTTCCTCTCCTTGGAACCCTGTCACCATTCCTCTCCCTGGAACCCTGTCACCATTCCTCTCCCTGGAACCCTGTCACTATTCCTCTCACTGGAACCCTGTCACTGTTGCTCCCCCAGAAGCCTGTCACTATTCCTACCCCTGGAAACTTGTCACCATTCCTCTCCCTGGAACCCTGTCACTATTACACTCCCTGGAACACTGTCACTATTCCTCCCCTGAAACCGCGTCACTATTCCTCTCCCTGGAACCTCTCACTATTCCTCTCCCTGGAACCCTGTCACTATTCCTCTCCCTGGAACCCTGTCACTATTCCTCTCTCTGGAACCCTGTCACCATTCCTTTCCCTGGAACCCTGTCACCATTCCTCTCCCTAGAACCCTGTCACTTTTCCTCTCCCTGGAACCCTGTCACTATTCCTCTCCCTGGAACCCTGTCACCATTCCTCTCCCTGGAACCCTGTCACTATTCCTCTCCCTGGAACCCTGTCACTACTCCTCCCTCTGGAATCCTGTCACTATTCCTCTCCCTGGAACCCTGTCACTATTCCTCTCCCTGGAACCCTGTCACTGTTGCTCCCCCAGAAGCCTCTGACTATTCCTCCCCCTGGAACCTTGTCACCATTCCTCTCCCTAGAACCCTGTCACTGTTCCTCTCCCTGGACACCTGTCACTATTCCTCCCCCTGGAACCTTGTCACCATTGCTTTCCCTAGAACCCTGTCACTGTTCCTCTCCCTGGAAACCTGTCACTATTCCTCCCCCTGGAACCCTGTCACTATTCCTCTCCCTGGAACCCTGTCACTATTGCTCTCCCTGGAACTCTGCCACCATTCCTCTCCCTGGAACCCTGTCAATATTCCTCTCCCTGGAACCCTATCACCATTCCTCTTCTTGGAACCCTGTCACCATTCCTCTCCCTGGAACCCTGTCACTATTTCACCCCCTGGAATCGCATCACTATTCCTCCCCCCTGGAACCGGTCACTATTCCTCTCCCTGGACCCCTGTCACCATTCCTCTCCCTGGAGCCTTGTCATCATTCCTCTCCCTGGAACCCTGTCACCATTCCTCTCCCTGGAACCCTGTCACCATTCCTCTCCCTGGAACCCTGTCACCATTCCTCCCCCTGGAACTGCGTCACTCTGCCTCCCCCTGGAATCGTGTCACTATTCCTCTCCCTGGAACCCTGTCACCATTACTCTCCCTGGAACCCTGTCACTATTCCTCTCCCTGGAACCATGTCACTATTCCTCTCCTTGGAACCCTGTCACCATTCCTCTCCCTGGAACCCTATCACCATTCCTCTCCCTGGAACCCTGTCACTATTCCTCTCACTGGAACCCTGTCACTGTTGCTCCCCCAGAAGCCTGTCACTATTCCTCCCCCTGGAAACTTGTCACCATTCCTCTCCCTGGAAGCCTGTCACTATTACACTCCCTGGAACGCTGTCACTATTCCTCCCCTGAAACCGCGTCACTATTCCTCTCCCTGGAACTTCTCACTATTCCTCTCCCTGGAACCCTGTCACTATTCCTCTCCCTGGAACCCTGTCACTATTCCTCTCACTGGAACCCTGTCACCATTCCTCTCCCTGGAACCCTGTCACCATTCCTCTCCCTAGAACCCTGTCACTTTTCCTCTCCCTGGAACCCTGTCACTTTTCCTCTCCCTGGAACCCTGTCACCATTCCTCTCCCTGGAACCCTGTCACTATTCCTCTCCCTGGAACCGCGTCACCATTCCTCTCCCGGGAACCCTCTCACTATTCCTCTCCCTGGAACCCTGTCACTATTCCTCTCCCTGGAACCCTGTCACCATTCCTCTCCCTGGAACCCTGTCACCATTCCTCTCCCTGGAACCCTGTCAACATTCCTCTCCCTGGAACCCTGTCACTATTTCACCCCCTGGAATCGCATCACTATTCCTCCCCCCTGGAACCGGTCACTATTCCTCTCCCTGGAACCCTGTCACCATTCCTCTCCCTGGAACCTTGTCATCATTCCTCTCCCTGGAACCCTGTCACCATTCCTCTCCCTGGAACCCTGTCACCATTCCTCTCCCTGGAACCCTGTCACCATTCCTCCCCCTGGAACTGCGTCACTCTGCCTCCCCCTGGAATCGTGTCACTATTCCTGTCCCTGGAACCCTGTCACCATTACTCTCCCTGGAACCCTGTCACTATTCCTCTCCCTGGAACCATGTCACTATTCCTCTCCTTGGAACCCTGTCACCATTCCTCTCCCTGGAACCTATCACCATTCCTCTCCCTGGAACCCTGTCACTATTCCTCTCACTGGAACCCTGTCACTGTTGCTCCCCCAGAAGCCTGTGACTATTCCTCCCCCTGGAAACTTGTCACCATTCCTCTCCCTGGAACCCTGTCACTATTACACTCCCTGGAACGCTGTCACTATTCCTCCCCTGAAACCGCGTCACTATTCCTCTCCCTGGAACTTCTCACTATTCCTCTCCCTGGAACCCTGTCACTATTCCTCTCCCTGGAACCCTGTCACTATTCCTCTCACTGGAACCCTGTCACCATTCCTCTCCCTGGAACCCTGTCACCATTCCTCTCCCTAGAACCCTGTCACTTTTCCTCTCCCTGGAACCCTGTCACTTTTCCTCTCCCTGGAAACCTGTCACCATTCCTCTCCCTGGAACCCTGTCACTATTCCTCTCCCTGGAACCGCGTCACCATTCCTCTCCCGGGAACCCTCTCACTATTCCTCTCCCTGGAACCCTGTCACTATTCCTCTCCCTGGAACCCTGTCACCATTCCTCTCCCTGGAACCCTGTCACCATTCCTCTTCTTGGAACCCTGTCACCATTCCTCTCCCTAGAACCCTGTCACTTTTCCTCTCCCTGGAACCCTGTCACTATTCCTCTCCCTGGAACCCTGTCACCATTCCTCTCCCTGGAACCCTGTCACCATTCCTCTCCCTAGAACCCTGTCACTTTTCCTCTCCCTGGAACCCTGTCACTATTCCTCTCCCTGGACCCCTGTCACCATTCCTCTCCCTGGAACCCTGTCACTATTACACTCCCTGGAACGCTGTTAATATTCCTCCCCTTGGAACCGCGTCACTATTCCTCTCCCTGGAACCTGTCACTATTCCTCTCCCTGGAACCCTGTCACTATTCATCTCCCTGGAACCCTGTCACTATTCCTCTCACTGGAACCCTGTCACTATTCCTCTCCCTGGAACCCTGTCACTATTCCTCTCTCTGGAACCCTGTCACCATTCCTCTCCCTGGAACCCTGTCACCATTCCTCTCCCTGGAACCCTGTCACTATTCCTCTCCCTGGAACCCTGTCACTACTCCTCCCTCTGGAACCCTGTCACTATTCCTCTCCCTGGAACCCTGTCGCTATTCCTCTCCCTGGAACCCTGTCACTGTTGCTCCCCCAGAAGCCTGTGACTATTCCTCCCCCTGGAACCTTGTCACCATTCCTCTCCCTAGAACCCGGTCACTGTTCCTCTCCCTGGAAACCTGTCACTATTCCTCCCCCTGGAACCTTGTCACCATTCCTTTCCCTAGAACCCTGTCACTGTTCCTCTCCCTGGAAACCTGTCACTATTCCGCCCCCTGGAACCCTTTCACTATTCCTCTCCCTGGAACCCTGTCACTATTCCTCTCCCTGGAACTCTGCCACCATTCCTCTCCCTGGAACCCTGTCAATATTCCTCTCCCTGGAACCCTATCACCATTCCTCTTCTTGGAACCCTGTCACCATTCCTCTCCCTGGAACCCTGTCACTATTTCACCCCCTGGAATCGCATCACTATTCCTCCCCCCTGGAACCGGTCACTATTCCTCTCCCTGGAACCCTGTCACCATTCCTCTCCCTGGAACCTTGTCATCATTCCTCTCCCTGGAACCCTGTCACCATTCCTCTCCCTGGAACCCTGTCACCATTCCTCTCACTGGAACCCTGTCACCATTCCTCCCCCTGGAACTGCGTCACTCTTCCTCCCCCTGGAATCGTGTCACTATTCCTCTCCCTGGAACCCTGTCACCATTACTCTCCCTGGAACCCTGTCACTATTCCTCTCCCTGCAACCATGTCACTATTCCTCTCCTTGGAACCCTGTCACCATTCCTCTCCCTGGAACCCTATCACCATTCCTCTCCCTGGAACCCTGTCACTATTCCTCTCACCGGAACCCTGTCACTGTTGCTGCCCCAGAAGCCTGTCACTATTCCTCCCCCTGGAACCGCGTCACCATTCCTCTCCCGGGAACCCTCTCACTATTCCTCTCCCTGGAACCCTGTCACTATTCGTCTCCCTGGAACCCTGTCACCATTCCTCTCCCTGGAACCCTGTCACCATTCCTCTCCCTGGAACCCTGTCACCATTCCTCTCCCTAGAGCCCTGTCACTTTTCCTCTCCCTGGAACCCTGTCACTATTCCTCTCCCTGGACCCCTGTCACCATTCCTCTCCCTGGAACCCTGTCACCATTACACTCCCTGGAACGCTGTTAATATTCCTCCCCTTGGAACCGCGTCACTATTCCTCTCCCTGGAACCTGTCACTATTCCTCTCCCTGGAACCCTGTCACTTTTCCTCTCCCTGGAACCCTGTCACCATTCCTCTCCCTGGAACCCTGTCACTATTCCTCTCCCTGTAACCCTTTCACCATTCCTCTCCCTGGATCCCTGTCACTATTCCTCTCACTGAACCCGCGTCACCATTCCTCTCCCGGGAACCCTGTCACTATTCCTCTCCCTGGAACCTTGTCACCATTCCTCTCCCTGGAAATCTGTCACTATTCCTCTCCCTGGAACCCCGTCACTATTCATCTCCCTGGAACCGTGTTACCATTCCTCTCCCTGGAACCCTGTCACTATTCCTCTCCCTGGAACCCTGTCACCATTCCTCTCCCTGGAACCCTGTCACCATTCCTCCCCCTGGAACTGCGTCACTCTACCTCCCCCTGGAATCGTGTCACTATTCCTCTCCCTGGAACCCTGTCACCATTCCTCTCCCTGGAACCCTGTCACTATTCCTCTCCCTGGAACCGTGTCAGTATTCCTCTCCTTGGAACCCTGTCACTATTCCTCTCCCTGGAACCCTGTCACTATTCCTCTCACTGGAACCCTGTCACTGTTGCTCCCCCAGAAGCCTGTCACTATTCCTACCCCTGGAAACTTGTCACCATTCCTCTCCCTGGAACCCTGTCACTATTACACTCCCTGGAACGCTGTCACTATTCCTCCCCTGAAACCGCGTCACTATTCCTCTCCCTGGAACCTCTCACTATTCCTCTCCCTGGAACCCTGTCACTATTCCTCTCCCTGGAACCCTGTCACTATTCCTCTCTCTGGAACCCTGTCACCATTCCTCTCCCTGGAACCCTGTCACTATTCCTCTCCCTGGAACCCTGTCACCATTCCTCTCCCTGGAACCCTGTCACCATTCCTCTCCCTGGAACCCTGTCACCATTCCTCTCCATAGAACCCTGTCACTTTTCCTCTCCCTGGAACCCTGTCACTATTCCTCTCCCTGGAACCCTGTCACCATTCCTCTCCCTGGAACCCTGTCACCATTCCTCTCCCTAGAACCCTGTCACTTTTCCTCTCCCTGGAACCCTGTCACTATTCCTCTCCCTGGACCCCTGTCACCATTCCTCTCCCTGGAACCCTGCCACTATTACACTCCCTGGAACGCTGTTAATATTCCTCCACTTGGAACCGCGTCACTATTCCTCTCCCTGGAACCTGTCACTATTCCTCTCCCTGGAACCCTGTCACTATTCATCTCCCTGGAACCCTGTCACTATTCCTCTCACTGGAACCCTGTCACTATTCCTCTCCCTGGAACCCTGTCACTATTCCTCTCTCTGGAACCCTGTCACCATTCCTCTCCCTGGAACCCTGTCACTATTACACTCCCTGGAACGCTGTTACTATTCCTCCCCTTGGAACCGCGTCACTATTCCTCTCCCTGGAACCTGTCACTATTCCTGTCCCTGGAACCCTGTCACTTTTCCTCTCCCTGGAACCCTGTCACCATTCCTCTCCCTGGACCCCTGTCACCATTCCTCTCCCTGGAAACCTGTCACTATTCCTCTCCCTGGAACCCTGTCACCATTCCTCTCCCAGGAACCCTGTCACTATTCCTCTACCTGGAACCTTGTCAACATTCCTCTCCCTGGAACGCTGTCACTATTCCTCTCCCTGGAACCGTGTCAGTATTCCTCTCCTTGGAACCCTGTCACCATTCCTCTCCCTGGAACCCTGTCACCATTCCTCTCCCTGGAACCCTGTCACTATTCCTCTCACTGGAACCCTGTCACTGTTGCTCCCCCAGAAGCCTGTCACTATTCCCCCCCCTGGAAACTTGTCACCATTCCTCTCCCTGGAACCCTGTCACTATTACACTCCCTGGAACGCTGTCACTATTCCTCCCCTGAAACCGCGTCACTATTCCTCTCCCTGGAACCTCTCACTATTCCTCTCCCTGGAACCCTGTCTCTATTCCTCTCCCTGGAACCCTGCCACTATTCCTCTCCCTGGAACCCTGTCACTATTCCTCTCCCTGGAACCCTGTCACCATTCCTCTCCCTGGAACCCTGTCACTATTCCTCTCCCTGGAACCCTGTCACTATTCCTCCCTCTGGAACCCTGTCACTATTCCTCTCCCTGGAACCCTGTCGCTATTCCTCTCCCTGGAACCCTGTCACTGTTGCTCCCCCAGAAGCCTGTCACTATTCCTCCCCCTGGAACCTTGTCACCATTCCTCTCCCTAGAACCCTGTCACTGTTCCTCTCCCTGGAAACCTGTCACTATTCCTCCCCCTGGAACCCTGTCACTATTCCTCTCCCTGGAACCCTGTCACTATTCCTCTCCCTGGAACCCTGTCACTACTCCTCTCCCTGGAACCCTGTCACTTTTGCTCCCCCAGAAGCCTGACACTATTCCTCCCCCTGGAAACCTGTCACCATTCCTCTCCCTGGAACCCTGTCACTATTACACTCCCTGGAACGCTGTTACTATTCCTCCCCTTGGAACCGCGTCACTATTCCTCTCCCTGGAACCTGTCACTATTCCTGTCCCTGGAACCCTGTCACTTTTCCTCTCCCTGGAACCCTCTCACCATTCCTCTCCCTGGAACCCTGTCACTATTCCTCTCCCTGGAACCCTATCACCATTCCTCTCCCTGGAACCCTGTCACTATTCCTCTCCCTGGACCCGCGTCACCATTCCTCTCCCGGGAACCCTGTCACTATTCCTCTCCCTGGAACCTTGTCACCATTCCTCTCCCTGGAACCCTGTCACTATTCCTCTCCCTGGAACCCCGTCACTATTCATCTCCCTGGAACCGTGTTACCATTCCTCTCCCTGGAACCCTGTCACCATTCCTCCCCCTGGAACTGCGTCACTCTTCCTCCCCCTGGAATCGTGTCACTATTGCTCTCCCTGGAACCCTGTCACCATTCCTCTCCCTGGAACTCTGTCAGTATTCCTCTCCTTGGAACCCTGTCACCATTCCTCTCCCTGGAACCCTGTCACCATTCCTCTCCCTGGAACCCTGTCACTATTCCTCTCACTGGAACCCTGTCACTGTTGCTCCCCCAGAAGCCTGTCACTATTCCTCCCCCTGGAAACTTGTCACCATTCCTCTCCCTGGAACCCTGTCACTATTACATTCCCTGGAACGCTGTCACTATTCCTCCCCTGAAACCGCGTCACTATTCCTCTCCCTGGAACCTCTCACTATTCCTCTCCCTGGAACCCTGTCACTATTCCTCTCCCTGGAACCCTGTCACCATTCCTCTCCCTGGAACCCTGTCACTATTCATCTCCCTGGAACCCTGTCACTATTCCTCCCTATGGAACCCTGTCACTATTCCTCTCCCTGGAACCCTGTCACTATTCCTCTCCCTGGAACCCTGTCACTGTTGCTCCCCCAGAAGCCTGTCACTATTCCTCCCCCTGGAACCTTGTCACCATTCCTCTCCCTAGAACCCTGTCACTGTTCCTCTCCCTGCAAACCTGTCACTATTCCTCCCCCTGGAACCTTGTCACCATTCCTTTCCCTAGAACCCTGTCACTGTTCCTCTCCCCGGAAACCTGTCACTATTCCTCCCCCTGGAACCCTGTCACTATTCCTCTCCCTGGAACCCTGTCACTATTCCTCTCCCTGGAACGCTGTCACTATTGCTCCCCCAGAAGCCTGTCACTATTCCTCCCCCTGGAAACCTGTCACCATTCCTCTCCCTGGAACCCTGTCACTATTACACTCCCTGGAACGCTGTTAATATTCCTCCCCTTGGAACCGCTTCACTATTCCTCTCCCTGGAACCCTGTCACTTTTCCTCTCCCTGGAACCCTGTCACCATTCCTCTCCCTGGAACCCTGTCACCATTGCTCTCCCTGGAACCCTGTCACTATTCCTCTCCCTGGAACCCTTTGACCATTCCTCTCCCTGGATACCTGTCACTATTCCTCTCCCTGGACCCGCGTCACCATTCCTCTCCCAGGAACCCTGTCACTATTCCTCTCCCTGGAACCTTGTCACCATTCCTCTCCCTGGAACCCTGTCACTATTCCTCTCCCTGGAACCCCGTCACTATTCATCTCCCTGGAACCCTGTCACCATTCCTCTCCCTGGAACCCTGTCACCATTCCTCCCCCTGGAACTGCGTCACTCTTCCTCCCCCTGGAATCGTGTCACTATTCCTCTCCCTGGAACCCTGTCACCATTCCTCTCCCTGGAACCCTGTCACTATTCCTCTCCCTGGAACCGTGTCAGTATTCCTCTCCTTGGAACCCTGTCACCATTCCTCTCCCTGGAACACTGTCACCATTCCTCTCCCTGGAACCCTGTCACTATTCCTCTCACTGGAACCCTGTCACTGTTGCTCCCCCAGAAGCCTGTCACTATTCCTACCCCTGGAAACTTGTCACCATTCCTCTCCCTGGAACCCTGTCACTATTACACTCCCTGGAACGCTGTCACTATTCCTCCCCTGAAACCTCTCACTATTCCTCTCCCTGGAACCCTGTCACTATTCGTCTCCCTGGAACCCTGTCACTATTCCTCTCTCTGGAACCCTGTCACCATTCCTCTCCCTGGAACCCTGTCACCATTCCTCTCCCTAGAACCCTGTCACTTTTCCTCTCCCTGGAACCCTGTCACTATTCCTCTCCCTGGAACCCTGTCACCATTCCTCTCCCTGGAACCCTGTCACTATTCCTCTCCCTGGAACCCTGTCACTATTCCTCCCTCTGGAACCCTGTCACTATTCCTCTCCCTGGAACCCTGTCACTATTCCTCTCCCTGTAACCCTGTCACAGTTGCTCCCCCAGAAGCCTATGACTATTCCTCCCCCTGGAACCTTGTCACCATTCCTCTCCCTAGAACCCTGTCACTGTTCCTCTCCCTGGAAACCTGTCACTATTCCTGCCCCTGGAACCTTGTCACCATTCCTTTCCCTAGAACCCTGTCACTGTTCCTCTCCCTGGAAACCTGTCACTATTCCTCCCCCTGGAACCCTGTCACTATTCCTCTCCCTGGAACCCTGTCACTATTCCTCTCCCTGGAACTCTGCCACCATTCCTCTCCCTGGAACCCTGTCAATATTCCTCTCCCTGGAACCCTATCACCATTCCTCTCCCTGGAACCATGTCACCATTCCTCTCCCTGGAACCCTGTCACTATTTCATCCCCTGGAATCGCATCACTATTCCTCCCCCCTGGAACCGGTCACTATTCCTCTCCCTGGAACCCTGTCACCATTCCTCCCCCTGGAACTGCGTCACTCTTCCTCTCCCTGGAATCGTGTCACTATTCCTCTCCCTGGAACCCTGTCACCATTCCTCTCCCTGGAACCCTGTCACTATTCCTCTCCCTGGAACCCTGTCACTATTCCTCTCCCTGGAACCCTGTCACCATTCCTCTACCTGGAACCCTATCACCATTCCTCTCCCTGGAACCCTGTCACTATTCCTCTCACTGGAACCCTGTCGCTGTTGCTCCCCCAGAAGCCTGTCACTATTCCTCCCCCTGGAAACTTGTCACCATTCCTCTCCCTGGAACCCTGTCACTATTATACTCCCTTGAACGCTGTCACTATTCCTCCCCTGAAACCGCGTCACTATTCCTCTCCCTGGAACCTCTCACTATTCCTCTCCCTGGAACCCTGTCTCTATTCCTCTCCCTGGAACCCTGTCACTATTCCTCTCACTGGAACCCTGTCACCATTCCTCTCCCTGGAACCCTGTCACCATTCCTCTCTCTAGAACCCTGTCACTTTTCCTCTCCCTGGAACCCTGTCACTTTTCCTCTCCCTGGAACCCTGTCACCATTCCTCTCCCTGGAACCCTGTCACTATTCCTCTCCCTGGAACCGCGTCACCATTCCTCTCCCTAGAACCCTGTCACTTTTCCTCTCCCTTGAACCCTGTCACCATTCCTCTCCCTGGAACCCTGTCACTGTTACACTCCCTGGAACGCTGTTAATATTCCTCCCCTTGGAACCGCGTCACTATTCCTCTCCCAGGAACCTGTCACTATTCCTCTCCCTGGAACCCTGTCACTATTCCTCTCCCTGGAACCCTGTCACTTTTCCTCTCCCTGGAACCCTGTCACTATTCGTCTCCCTGGAACCCTTTCACCATTCCTCTCCCTGGATCCCTGTCACTATTCCTCTCCCTGGACCCGCGTCACCATTCCTCTCCCGGGAACCCTGTCACTATTCCTCTCCCTGGAACCTTGTCACCTTTCTCTCCCTGGAACCCTGTCACTATTCCTCTCCCTGGAACCCTGTCACTATTACTCTCCCTGGAACCCTGTCACCATTCCTCTCCCTGGAACCCTGTCACCATTCCTCCCCCTGGAACTGCGTCACTCTTCCTCCCCCTGGAATCGTGTCACTATTCCTCTCCCTGGAACCCTGTCACCATTCCTCTCCCTGGAACCCTGTCACTATTCCTCTCCCTGCAACCGTGTCAGTGTTCCTCTCCTTGGAACCCTGTCACCATTCCTCTCCCTGGAACCCTGTCACCATTCCTCTCCCTGGAACCCTGTCACTATTCCTCTCACTGGAACCCTGTCACTGTTGCTCCCCCAGAAGCCTGTCACTATTCCTACCCCTGGAAAATTGTCACCATTCCTCTCACTGGAACCCTGTCACTATTACACTCCCTGGAACGCTGTCACTATTCCTCCCCTGAAACCACGTCACTATTCCTCTCCCTGGAACCTCTCACTATTCCTCTCCCTGGAACCCTGTCACTATTCCTCTCCCTGGAACACTGTCACTATTCCTCTCTCTGGAACCCTGTCACCATTCCTTTCCCTGGAACCCTGTCACCATTCCTCTCCCTAGAACCCTGTCACTTTTCCTCTCCCTGGAACCCTGTCACTATTCCTCTCCCTGGAACCCTGTCACCATTCCTCTCCCTGGAACCCTGTCACTATTCCTCTCCCTGGAACCCTGTCACTATTCCTCCCTCTGGAACCCTGTCACTATTCCTCTCCCTGGAACCCTGTCACTATTCCTCTCCCTGTAACCCTGTCACTGTTGCTCCCCCAGAAGCCTATGACTATTCCTCCCCCTGGAACCTTGTCACCATTCCTCTCCCTAGAACCCTGTCACTGTTCCTCTCCCTGGAAACCTGTCACTATTCCTCCCCCTGGAACCTTGTCACCATTCCTTTCCCTAGAACCCTGTCACTGTACCTCTCCCTGGAAACCTGTCACTATTCATCCCCCTGGAACCCTGTCACTATTCCTCTCCCTGGAACCCTGTCACTATTCCTCTCCCTGGAACTCTGCCACCATTCCTCTCCCTGGAACCCTGTCAATATTCCTCTGCCTGGAACCCTATCACCATTCCTCTCCCTGGAACCGTGTCACCATTCCTCTCCCTGGAACCCTGTCACTATTTCATCCCCTGGAATCGCATCACTATTCCTCCCCCCTGGAACCGGTCACTATTCCTCTCCCTGGAACCCTGTCACCATTCCTCCCCCTGGAACTGCGTCACTCTTCCTCTCCCTGGAATCGTGTCACTATTCCTCTCCCTGGAACCCTGTCACCATTCCTCTCCCTGGAACCCTGTCACTATTCCTCTCCCTGGAACCGTGTCACTATTCCTCTCCCTGGAACCCTGTCACCATTCCTCTACCTGGAACCCTATCACCATTCCTCTCCCTGGAACCCTGTCACTATTCCTCTCACTGGAACCCTGTCACTGTTGCTCCCCAGAAGCCTGTCACTATTCCTCCCCCTGGAAACTTGTCACCATTCCTCTCCCTGGAACCCTGTCACTATTACACTCCCTGGAACGCTGTCACTATTCCTCCCCTGAAACCGCGTCACTATTCCTCTCCCTGGAACCTCTCACTATTCCTCTCCCTGGAACCCTGTCACTATTCCTCTCCCTGGAACCCTGTCACTATTCCTCTCACTGGAACCCTGTCACCGTTCCTCTCCCTGGAACCCTGTCACCATTCCTCTCTCTAGAACCCTGTCACTTTTCCTCTCCCTGGAACCCTGTCACTTTTCCTCTCCCTGGAACCCTGTCACCATTCCTCTCCCTGGAACCCTGTCACTATTCCTCTCCCTGGAACCGCGTCACCATTCCTCTCCCTAGAACCCTGTCACTTTTCCTCTCCCTGGAACCCTGTCACTTTTCCTCTCCCTGGAACCCTGTCACCATTCCTCTCCCTGGAACCCTGTCACTATTACACTCCCTGGAACGCTGTTCATATTCCTCCCCTTGGAACCGCGTCACTATTCCTCTCCCAGGAACCTGTCACTATTCCTCTCCCTGGAACCCTGTCACTACTCCTCTCCCTGGAACCCTGTCACTTTTCCTCGCCCTGGAACCCTGTCACTATTCGTCTCCCTGGAACCCTTTCACCATTCCTCTCCCTGGATCCCTGTCACTATTCCTCTCCCTGGACCCGCGTCACCATTCCTCTCCCGGGAACCCTGTCACTATTCCTCTCCCTGGAACCTTGTCACCATTCTCTCCCTGGAACCCTGTCACTATTCCTCTCCCTGGAACTCCGTCACTATTCATCTCCCTGGAACCGTGTTACCATTCCTCTCCCTGGAACCCTGTCACTATTCCCCTCCCTGGAACCCTGTCACCATTCCTCTCCCTGGAACCCTGTCACCATTCCTCCCCCTGGAACTGCGTCACTCTTCCTCCCCCTGGAATCGTGTCACTATTCCTCTCCCTGGAACCCTGTCACCATTCCTCTCCCTGGAACCCTGTCACTATTCCTCTCCCTGGAACCGTGTCAGTATTCCTCTCCTTGGAACCCTGTCACCATTCCTCTCCCTGGAACCCTGTCACCATTCCTCTCCCTGGAACCCTGTCACTATTCCTCTCACTGGAACCCTGTCACTGTTGCTCCCCCAGAAGCCTGTCACTATTCCTCCCCCTGGAAACTTGTCACCATTCCTCTCCCTGGAACCCTGTCACTATTACACTCCCTGGAACGCTGTCACTATTCCTCCCCTGAAACCGCGTCACTATTCCTCTCCCTGGAACCTCTCACTATTCCTCTCCCTGGAACCCTGTCACTATTCCTCTCCCTGGAACCCTGTCACTATTCCTCTCCCTGGAACCCTGTCACTATTCCTCTCCCTGGAACCCTGTCACCATTCCTCTCCCTGGAACCCTGTCACTATTCCTCTCCCTGGAACCCTGTCACTATTCCTCCCTCTGGAACCCTGTCACTATTCCTCTCCCTGGAACCCTGTCGCTATT
This sequence comes from Carcharodon carcharias, assembly GCF_017639515.1. Taxonomy (NCBI): domain Eukaryota; kingdom Metazoa; phylum Chordata; class Chondrichthyes; order Lamniformes; family Lamnidae; genus Carcharodon; species Carcharodon carcharias. The sequence continues at coordinate 100,708,004 of NC_054484.1, read as the reverse complement.
CCTCTCCCTGGAACCCTGTCACTGTTGCTCCCCCAGAAGCCTGTCACTATTCCTCCCCCTGGAACCTTGTCACCATTCCTCTCCCTAGAACCCTGTCACTGTTCCTCTCCCTGGAAACCTGTCACTATTCCTCCCCCTGGAACCTTGTCACCATTCCTTTCACTAGAACCCTGTCACTGTTCCTCTCCCTGGAAACCTGTCACTATTCCTCCCCCTGGAACCCTGTCACTATTCCTCTCCCTGGAACCCTGTCACTACTCCTCTCCCTGGAACCCTGTCACTACTCCTCTCCCTGGAACCCTGTCACTTTTGCTCCCCCAGAAGCCTGACACTATTCCTCCCCTTGGAAACCTGTCACCATTCCTCTCCCTGGAACCCTGTCACTATTACACTCCCTGGAACGCTGTTACTATTCCTCCCCTTGGAACCGCGTCACTATTCCTCTCCCTGGAACCTGTCACTATTCCTGTCCCTGGAACCCTGTCACTTTTCCTCTCCCTGGAACCCTCTCACCATTCCTCTCCCTGGAACCCTGTCACTATTCCTCTCCCTGGAACCCTATCACCATTCCTCTCCCTGGAACCCTGTCACTATTCCTCTCCCTGGACCCGCGTCACCATTCCTCTCCCGGGAACCCTGTCACTATTCCTCTCCCTGGAACCTTGTCACCATTCCTCTCCCTGGAACCCTGTCACTATTCCTCTCCCTGGAACCCCGTCACTATTCATCTCCCTGGAACCGTGTTACCATTCCTCTCCCTGGAACCCTGTTACCATTCCTCCCCCTGGAACTGCGTCACTCTTCCTCCCCCTGGAATCGTGTCACTATTGCTCTCCCTGGAACCCTGTCACCATTCCTCTCCCTGGAACTCTGTCAGTATTCCTCTCCTTGGAACCCTGTCACCATTCCTCTCCCTGGAACCCTGTCACCATTCCTCTCCCTGGAACCCTGTCACTATTCCTCTCACTGGAACCCTGTCACTGTTGCTCCCCCAGAAGCCTGTCACTATTCCTCCCCCTGGAAACTTGTCACCATTCCTCTCCCTGGAACCCTGTCACTATTACACTCCCTGGAACGCTGTCACTATTCCTCCCCTGAAACCGCGTCACTATTCCTCTCCCTGGAACCTCTCACTATTCCTCTCCCTGGAACCCTGTCACTATTCCTCTCCCTGGAACCCTGTCACCATTCCTCTCCCTGGAACCCTGTCACTATTCATCTCCCTGGAACCCTGTCACTATTCCTCCCTATGGAACCCTGTCACTATTCCTCTCCCTGGAACCCTGTCACTATTCCTCTCCCTGGAACCCTGTCACTGTTGCTCCCCCAGAAGCCTGTCACTATTCCTCCCCCTGGAACCTTGTCACCATTCCTCTCCCTAGAACCCTGTCACTGTTCCTCTCCCTGCAAACCTGTCACTATTCCTCCCCCTGGAACCTTGTCACCATTCCTTTCCCTAGAACCCTGTCACTGTTCCTCTCCCTGGAAACCTGTCACTATTCCTCCCCCTGGAACCCTGTCACTATTCCTCTCCCTGGAACCCTGTCACTATTCCTCTCCCTGGAACCCTGTCACTATTGCTCCCCCAGAAGCCTGTCACTATTCCTCCCCCTGGAAACCTGTCACCATTCCTCTCCCTGGAACCCTGTCACTATTCCACTCCCTGGAACGCTGTTAATATTCCTCCCCTTGGAACCGCTTCACTATTCCTCTCCCTGGAACCCTGTCACTTTTCCTCTCCCTGGAACCCTGTCACCATTCCTCTCCCTGGAACCCTGTCACCATTGCTCTCCCTGGAACCCTGTCACTATTCCTCTCCCTGGAACCCTTTGACCATTCCTCTCCCTGGATACCTGTCACTATTCCTCTCCCTGGACCCGCGTCACCATTCCTCTCCCAGGAACCCTGTCACTATTCCTCTCCCTGGAACCCTTGTCACCATTCCTCTCCCTGGAACCCTGTCACTATTCCTCTCCCTGGAACCCCGTCACTATTCATCTCCCTGGAACCCTGTCACCATTCCTCTCCCTGGAACCCTGTCACCATTCCTCCCCCTGGAACTGCGTCACTCTTCCTCCCCCTGGAATCGTGTCACTATTCCTCTCCCTGGAACCCTGTCACCATTCCTCTCCCTGGAACCCTGTCACTATTCCTCTCCCTGGAACCCTGTCAGTATTCCTCTCCTTGGAACCCTGTCACCATTCCTCTCCCTGGAACACTGTCACCATTCCTCTCCCTGGAACCCTGTCACTATTCCTCTCACTGGAACCCTGTCACTGTTGCTCCCCAGAAGCCTGTCACTATTCCTACCCCTGGAAACTTGTCACCATTCCTCTCCCTGGAACCCTGTCACTATTACACTCCCTGGAACGCTGTCACTATTCCTCCCCTGAAACCTCTCACTATTCCTCTCCCTGGAACCCTGTCACTATTCCTCTCCCTGGAACCCTGTCACTATTCCTCTCTCTGGAACCCTGTCACCATTCCTCTCCCTGGAACCCTGTCACCATTCCTCTCCCTAGAACCCTGTCACTTTTCCTCTCCCTGGAACCCTGTCACTATTCCTCTCCCTGGAACCCTGTCACCATTCCTCTCCCTGGAACCCTGTCACTATTCCTCTCCCTGGAACCCTGTCACTATTCCTCCCTCTGGAACCCTGTCACTATTCCTCTCCCTGGAACCCTGTCACTATTCCTCTCCCTGTAACCCTGTCACTGTTGCTACCCCAGAAGCCTATGACTATTCCTCCCCCTGGAACCTTGTCACCATTCCTCTCCCTAGAACCCTGTCACTGTTCCTCTCCCTGGAAACCTGTCACTATTCCTCCCCCTGGAACCTTGTCACCATTCCTTTCCCTAGAACCCTGTCACTGTTCCTCTCCCTGGAAACCTGTCACTATTCCTCCCCCTGGAACCCTGTCACTATTCCTCTCCCTGGAACCCTGTCACTATTCCTCTCCCTGGAACTCTGCCACCATTCCTCTCCCTGGAACCCTGTCAATATTCCTCTGCCTGGAACCCTATCACCATTCCTCTCCCTGGAACCATGTCACCATTCCTCTCCCTGGAACCCTGTCACTATTTCATCCCCTGGAATCGCATCACTATTCCTCCCCCCTGGAACCGGTCACTATTCCTCTCCCTGGAACCCTGTCACCATTCCTCCCCCTGGAACTGCGTCACTCTTCCTCTCCCTGGAATCGTGTCACTATTCCTCTCCCTGGAACCCTGTCACCATTCCTCTCCCTGGAACCCTGTCACTATTCCTCTCCCTGGAACCCGTGTCACTATTCCTCTCCCTGGAACCCTGTCACCATTCCTCTACCTGGAACCCTATCACCATTCCTCTCCCTGGAACCCTGTCACTATTCCTCTCACTGGAACCCTGTCACTGTTGCTCCCCAGAAGCCTGTCACTATTCCTCCCCCTGGAAACTTGTCACCATTCCTCTCCCTGGAACCCTGTCACTATTATACTCCCTTGAACGCTGTCACTATTCCTCCCCTGAAACCGCGTCACTATTCCTCTCCCTGGAACCTCTCACTATTCCTCTCCCTGGAACCCTGTCTCTATTCCTCTCCCTGGAACCCTGTCACTATTCCTCTCACTGGAACCCTGTCACCATTCCTCTCCCTGGAACCCTGTCACCATTCCTCTCTCTAGAACCCTGTCACTTTTCCTCTCCCTGGAACCCTGTCACTTTTCCTCTCCCTGGAACCCTGTCACCATTCCTCTCCCTGGAACCCTGTCACTATTCCTCTCCCTGGAACCGCGTCACCATTCCTCTCCCTAGAACCCTGTCACTTTTCCTCTCCCTTGAACCCTGTCACCATTCCTCTCCCTGGAACCCTGTCACTGTTACACTCCCTGGAACGCTGTTAATATTCCTCCCCTTGGAACCGCGTCACTATTCCTCTCCCAGGAACCTGTCACTATTCCTCTCCCTGGAACCCTGTCACTATTCCTCTCCCTGGAACCCTGTCACTTTTCCTCTCCCTGGAACCCTGTCACTATTCGTCTCCCTGGAACCCTTTCACCATTCCTCTCCCTGGATCCCTGTCACTATTCCTCTCCCTGGACCCGCGTCACCATTCCTCTCCCGGGAACCCTGTCACTATTCCTCTCCCTGGAACCTTGTCACCATTCTCTCCCTGGAACCCTGTCACTATTCCTCTCCCTGGAACCCCGTCACTATTCATCTCCCTGGAACCGTGTTACCATTCCTCTCCCTGGAACCCTGTCACTATTCCTCTCCCTGGAACCCTGTCACCATTCCTCTCCCTGGAACCCTGTCACCATTCCTCCCCCTGGAACTGCGTCACTCTTCCTCCCCCTGGAATCGTGTCACTATTCCTCTCCCTGGAACCCTGTCACCATTCCTCTCCCTGGAACCCTGTCACTATTCCTCTCCCTGCAACCGTGTCAGTGTTCCTCTCCTTGGAACCCTGTCACCATTCCTCTCCCTGGAACCCTGTCACCATTCCTCTCCCTGGAACCCTGTCACTATTCCTCTCACTGGAACCCTGTCACTGTTGCTCCCCCAGAAGCCTGTCACTATTCCTACCCCTGGAAACTTGTCACCATTCCTCTCCCTGGAACCCTGTCACTATTACACTCCCTGGAACGCTGTCACTATTCCTCCCCTGAAACCGCGTCACTATTCCTCTCCCTGGAACCTCTCACTATTCCTCTCCCTGGAACCCTGTCACTATTCCTCTCCCTGGAACCCTGTCACTATTCCTGTCTCTGGAACCCTGTCACCATTCCTTTCCCTGGAACCCTCTCACCATTCCTCTCCCTAGAACCCTGTCACTTTTCCTCTCCCTGGAACCCTGTCACTATTCCTCTCCCTGGAACCCTGTCACCATTCCTCTCCCTGGAACCCTGTCACTATTCCTCTCCCTGGAACCCTGTCACTATTCCTCCCTCTGGAACCCTGTCACTATTCCTCTCCCTGGAACCCTGTCACTATTCCTCTCCCTGTAACCTGTCACTGTTGCTACCCCAGAAGCCTAAGACTATTCTCCCCCTGGAACCTTGTCACCATTCCTCTCCCTAGAACCCTGTCACTGTTCCTCTCCCTGGAAACCTGTCACTATTCCTCCCCCTGGAACCTGTCACCATTCCTTTCCCTAGAACCCTGTCACTGTTCTCTCCCTGGAAACCTGTCACTATTCATCCCCCTGGACCCCTGTCACTATTCCTCTCCCTGAACCCTGTCACAATTCCTCTCCCTGGAACCTCTGCCACCATTCCTCTCCCTGGAACCCTGTCAATATTCCACTCCTGGAACCCTATCACCATTCCTCTCCCTGGAACCGTGTCACTCATTTCCTCTCCCTGGAACCCTGTCACTATTTCATCCTCACTGGAATCGCAGTCAATATTCCTCTCCCCCTGGAACCGTCACTATTCCTCTCACTGGAACCCTGTCACCATTCCTCCCCCTGGAACTGCGTCACTCTTCCTCCCCCTGGAATCGTGTCACTATTCCTCTCCCTGGAACCCTGTCACCATTCCTCTCCCTGGAACCCTGTCACTATTCCTCTCCCTGGAACCATGTCACTATTCCTCTCCTTGGAACCCTGTCACCATTCCTCTCCCTGGAACCCTGTCACCATTCCTCTCCCTGGAACCCTGTCACTATTCCTCTCACTGGAACCCTGTCACTGTTGCTCCCCCAGAAGCCTGTCACTATTCCTCCCCCTGGAAACTTGTCACCATTCCTCTCCCAGGAACCCTGTCACTATTACACTCCCTGGAACGCTGTCACTATTCCTCCCCTGAAACCGCGTCACTATTCCTCTCCCTGGAACCTCTCACTATTCCTCTCCCTGGAACCCTGTCACTATTCCTCTCCCTGGAACCCTGTCACTATTCCTCTCACTGGAACCCTGTCACCATTCCTCTCCCTGGAACCCTGTCACCATTCCTCTCCCTAGAACCCTGTCACTTTTCCTCTCCCTGGAACCCTGTCACTTTTCCTCTCCCTGGAACCCTGTCACCATTCCTCTCCCTGGAACCCTGTCACTATTCCTCTCCCTGGAACCGCGTCACCATTCCTCTCCCGGGAACCCTCTCACTATTCCTCTCCCTGGAACCCTGTCACTATTCCTCTCCCTGGAACCCTGTCACCATTCCTCTCCCTGGAACCCTGTCACCATTCCTCTCCCTGGAACCCTGTCACCATTCCTCTCCCTAGAACCCTGTCACTTTTCCTCTCCCTGGAACCCTGTCACTATTCCTCTCCCTGGAACCCTGTCACCATTCCTCTCCCTGGAACCCTGTCACCATTCCTCTCCCTAGAACCCTGTCACTTTTCCTCTCCCTGGAACCCTGTCACTATTCCTCTCCCTGGACCCCTGTCACCATTCCTCTCCCTGGAACCCTGTCACTATTACACTCCCTGGAACGCTGTTAATATTCCTCCCCTTGGAACCGCGTCACTATTCCTCTCCCTGGAACCTGTCACTATTCCTCTCCCTGGAACCCTGTCACTATTCATCTCCCTGGAACCCTGTCACTATTCCTCTCACTGGAACCCTGTCACTATTCCTCTCCCTGGAACCCTGTCACTATTCCTCTCTCTGGAACCCTGTCACAATTCCTCTCCCTGGAACCCTGTCACCATTCCTCTCCCTGGAACCCTGTCACTATTCCTCTCCCTGGAACCCTGTCACTACTCCTCCCTCTGGAACCCTGTCACTATTCCTCTCCCTGGAACCCTGTCACTATTCCTCTCCCTGGAACCCTGTCACTGTTGCTCCCCCAGAAGCCTGTGACTATTCCTCCCCCTGGAACCTTGTCACCATTCCTCTCCCTAGAACCCGGTCACTGTTCCTCTGCCTGGAAACCTGTCACTATTCCTCCCCCTGGAACCTTGTCACCATTCCTTTCCCTAGAACCCTGTCACTGTTCCTCTCCCTGGAAACCTGTCACTATTCCGCCCCCTGGAACCCTGTCACTATTCCTCTCCCTGGAACCCTGTCACTATTCCTCTCCCTGGAACTCTGCCACCATTCCTCTCCCTGGAACCCTGTCAATATTCCTCTCCCTGGAACCCTATCACCATTCCTCTTCTTGGAACCCTGTCACCATTCCTCTCCCTGGAACCCTGTCACTATTTCACCCCCTGGAATCGCATCACTATTCCTCCCCCCTGGAACCGGTCACTATTCCTCTCCCTGGAACCCTGTCACCATTCCTCTCCCTGGAACCTTGTCATCATTCCTCTCCCTGGAACCCTGTCACCATTCCTCTCCCTGGAACCCTGTCACCATTCCTCTCACTGGAACCCTGTCACCATTCCTCTCCCTGGAACCTTGTCACTATTCCTCTCCCTGGAACCCTGTCACCATTCCTCTACTTGGAACCCTATCACCATTCCTCTCCCTGGAACCCTGTCACTATTCCTCTCACCGGAACCCTGTCACTGTTGCTCCCCCAGAAGCCTGTCACTATTCCTCCCCCTGGAAACTTGTCACCATTCCTCTCCCTGGAATCCTGTCACTATTACACTCCCTGGAACGCTGTCACTATTCCTCCCCTGAAACCGCGTCACTATTCCTCTCCCTGGAACCTCTCACTATTCCTCTCCCTGGAACACTGTCACTATTCCTCTCCCTGGAACCCTGTCACTATTCCTCTCACTGGAACCCTGTCACCATTCCTCTCCCTGGAACCCTGTCACCATTCCTCTCCCTAGAACCCTGTCACATTTCCTCTCCCTGGAACCCTGTCGCTTTTCCTCTCCCTGGAACCCTGTCACCATTCCTCTCCCTGGAACCCTGTCACTATTCCTCTCCCTGGAACCGCGTCACCATTCCTCTCCCGGGAACCCTCTCACTATTCCTCTCCCTGGAACCCTGTCACTATTCGTCTCCCTGGAACCCTGTCACCATTCCTCTCCCTGGAACCCTGTCACCATTCCTCTCCCTGGAACCCTGTCACCATTCCTCTCCCTAGAGCCCTGTCACTTTTCCTCTCCCTGGAACCCTGTCACTATTCCTCTCCCTGGACCCCTGTCACCATTCCTCTCCCTGGAACCCTGTCACTATTACACTCCCTGGAACGCTGTTAATATTCCTCCCCTTGGAACCGCGTCACTATTCCTCTCCCTGGAACCTGTCACTATTCCTCTCCCTGGAACCCTGTCACTTTTCCTCTCCCTGGAACCCTGTCACCATTCCTCTCCCTGGAACCCTGTCACCATTCCTCTCCCTGGAACCCTGTCACTATTCCTCTCCCTGTAACCCTTTCACCATTCCTCTCCCTGGATCCCTGTCACTATTCCTCTCCCTGAACACGCGTCACCATTCCTCTCCCGGGAACCCTGTCACTATTCCTCTCCCTGGAACCTTGTCACCATTCCTCTCCCTGGAACCCTGTCACTATTCCTCTCCCTGGAACCCCGTCACTATTCATTTCCCTGGAACCGTGTTACCATTCCTCTCCCTGGAACCCTGTCACTATTCCTCTCCCTGGAACCCTGTCACCATTCCTCTCCCTGGAACCCTGTCACCATTCCTCCCCCTGGAACTGCGTCACTCTACCTCCCCCTGGAATCGTGTCACTATTCCTCTCCCTGGAACCCTGTCACCATTCCTCTCCATGGAACCCTGTCACTATTCCTCTCCCTGGAACCGTGTCAGTATTCCTCTCCTTGAACCCTGTCACTATTCCTCTCCCTGGAACCCTGTCACTATTCCTCTCACTGGAACCCTGTCACTGTTGCTCCCCCAGAAGCCTGTCACTATTCCTACCCCTGGAAACTTGTCACCATTCCTCTCCCTGGAACCCTGTCACTATTACACTCCCTGGAACGCTGTCACTATTCCTCCCCTGAAACCGCGTCACTATTCCTCTCCCTGGAACCTCTCACTATTCCTCTCCCTGGAACCCTGTCACTATTCCTCTCCCTGGAACCCTGTCACTATTCCTCTCTCTGGAACCCTGTCACCATTCCTCTCCCTGGAACCCTGTCACTATTCCTCTCCCTGGAACCCTGTCACCATTCCTCTCCCTGGAACCCTGTCACCATTCCTCTCCCTGGAACCCTGTCACCATTCCTCTCCCTAGAACCCTGTCACTTTTCCTCTCCCTGGAACCCTGTCACTATTCCTCTCCCTGGAACCCTGTCACCATTCCTCTCCCTGGAACCCTGTCACCATTCCTCTCCCTAGAACCCTGTCACTTTTCCTCTCCCTGGAACCCTGCCACTATTCCTCTCCCTGGACCCCTGTCACCATTCCTCTCCCTGGAACCCTGTCACTATTACACTCCCTGGAACGCTGTTAATATTCCTCCCCTTGGAACCGCGTCACTATTCCTCTCCCTGGAACCTGTCACTATTCCTCTCCCTGGAACCCTGTCACTATTCATCTCCCTGGAACCCTGTCACTATTCCTCTCACTGGAACCCTGTCACTATTCCTCTCCCTGGAACCCTGTCACTATTCCTCTCTCTGGAACCCTGTCACCATTCCTCTCCCTGGAACCCTGTCACCATTCCTCTCCCTGGAACCCTGTCACTATTCCTCTCCCTGGAACCCTGTCACTACTCCTCCCTCTGGAACCCTGTCACTATTCCTCTCCCTGGAACCCTGTCACTATTCCTCTCCCTGGAACCCTGTCACTATTCCTCTCTCTGGAACCCTGTCACCATTCCTCTCCCTGGAACCCTGTCACTATTCCTCTCCCTGGAACCCTGTCACCATTCCTCTCCCTGGAACCCTGTCACCATTCCTCTCCCTGGAACCCTGTCACCATTCCTCTCCCTAGAACCCTGTCACTTTTCCTCTCCCTGGAACCCTGTCACTATTCCTCTCCCTGGAACCCTGTCACCATTCCTCTCCCTGGAACCCTGTCACCATTCCTCTCCCTAGAACCCTGTCACTTTTCCTCTCCCTGGAACCCTGCCACTATTCCTCTCCCTGGACCCCTGTCACCATTCCTCTCCCTGGAACCCTGTCACTATTACACTCCCTGGAACGCTGTTAATATTCCTCCCCTTGGAACCGCGTCACTATTCCTCTCCCTGGAACCTGTCACTATTCCTCTCCCTGGAACCCTGTCACTATTCATCTCCCTGGAACCCTGTCACTATTCCTCTCACTGGAACCCTGTCACTATTCCTCTCCCTGGAACCCTGTCACTATTCCTCTCTCTGGAACCCTGTCACCATTCCTCTCCCTGGAACCCTGTCACCATTCCTCTCCCTGGAACCCTGTCACTATTCCTCTCCCTGGAACCCTGTCACTACTCCTCCCTCTGGAACCCTGTCACTATTCCTCTCCCTGGAACCCTGTCACTATTCCTCTCCCTGGAACCCTGTCACTGTTGCTCCCCCAGAAGCCTGTGACTATTCCTCCCCCTGGAACCTTGTCACCATTCCTCTCCCTAGAACCCGGTCACTGTTCCTCTCCCTGGAAACCTGTCACTATTCCTCCCCCTGGAACCTTGTCACCATTCCTTTCCCTAGAACCCTGTCACTGTTCCTCTCCCTGGAAACCTGTCACTATTCCTCTCCCTGGAACCCTGTCACTATTCCTCTCCCTGGAACCCTGTCACTATTCCTCTCCCTGGAACTCTGCCACCATTCCTCTCCCTGGAACCCTGTCAATATTCCTCTCCCTGGAACCCTATCACCATTCCTCTTCTTGGAACCCTGTCACCATTCCTCTCCCTGGAACCCTGTCACTATTTCACCCCCTGGAATCGCATCACTATTCCTCCCCCCTGGAACCGGTCACTATTCCTCTCCCTGGAACCCTGTCACCATTCCTCTCCCTGGAACCTTGTCATCATTCCTCTCCCTGGAACCCTGTCACCATTCCTCTCCCTGGAACCCTGTCACCATTCCTCTCACTGGAACCCTGTCACCATTCCTCCCCCTGGAACTGCATCACTCTTCCTCCCCCTGGAATCGTGTCACTATTCCTCTCCCTGGAACCCTGTCACCATTACTCTCCCGGGAACCCTCTCACTATTCCTCTCCCTGCAACCATGTCACTATTCCTCTCCTTGGAACCCTGTCACCATTCCTCTCCCTGGAACCCTATCACCATTCCTCTCCCTGGAACCCTGTCACTATTCCTCTCACCGGAACCCTGTCACTGTTGCTCCCCCAGAAGCCTGTCACTATTCCTCCCCCTGGAAACTTGTCACCATTCCTCTCCCTGGAATCCTGTCACTATTACACTCCCTGGAACGCTGTCACTATTCCTCCCCTGAAACCGCGTCACTATTCCTCTCCCTGGAACCTCTCACTATTCCTCTCCCTGGAACACTGTCACTATTCCTCTCCCTGGAACCCTGTCACTATTCCTCTCACTGAAACCCTGTCACCATTCCTCTCCCTGGAACCCTGTCACCATTCCTCTCCCTAGAGCCCTGTCACTTTTCCTCTCCCTGGAACCCTGTCACTATTCCTCTCCCTGGACCCCTGTCACCATTCCTCTCCCTGGAACCCTGTCACTATTACACTCCCTGGAACGCTGTTAATATTCCTCCCCTTGGAACCGCGTCACTATTCCTCTCCCTGGAACCTGTCACTATTCCTCTCCCTGGAACCCTGTCACTTTTCCTCTCCCTGGAACCCTGTCACCATTCCTCTCCCTGGAACCCTGTCACCATTCCTCTCCCTGGAACCCTGTCACTATTCCTCTCCCTGTAACCCTTTCACCATTCCTCTCCCTGGATCCCTGTCACTATTCCTCTCCCTGAATCCGCGTCACCATTCCTCTCCCGGGAACCCTGTCACTATTCCTCTCCCTGGAACCTTGTCACCATTCCTCTCCCTGGAACCCTGTCACTATTCCTCTCCCTGGAACCCCGTCACTATTCATCTCCCTGGAACCGTGTTACCATTCCTCTCCCTGGAACCCTGTCACTATTCCTCTCCCTGGAACCCTGTCACCATTCCTCTCCCTGGAACCCTGTCACCATTCCTCCCCCTGGAACTGCGTCACTCTACCTCCCCCTGGAATCGTGTCACTATTCCTCTCCCTGGAACCCTGTCACCATTCCTCTCCCTGGAACCCTGTCACTATTCCTCTCCCTGGAACCGTGTCAGTATTCCTCTCCTTGGAACCCTGTCACTATTCCTCTCCCTGGAACCCTGTCACTATTCCTCTCACTGGAACCCTGTCACTGTTGCTCCCCCAGAAGCCTGTCACTATTCCTACCCCTGGAAACTTGTCACCATTCCTCTCCCTGGAACCCTGTCACTATTACACTCCCTGGAACGCTGTCACTATTCCTCCCCTGAAACCGCGTCACTATTCCTCTCCCTGGAACCTCTCACTATTCCTCTCCCTGGAACCCTGTCACTATTCCTCTCCCTGGAACCCTGTCACTATTCCTCTCTCTGGAACCCTGTCACCATTCCTCTCCCTGGAACCCTGTCACCATTCCTCTCCCTAGAACCCTGTCACTTTTCCTCTCCCTGGAACCCTGTCACTATTCCTCTCCCTGGAACCCTGTCACCATTCCTCTCCCTGGAACCCTGTCACTATTCCTCTCCCTGGAACCCTGTCACTACTCCTCCCTCTGGAACCCTGTCACTATTCCTCTCCCTGGAACCCTGTCACTATTCCTCTCCCTGGAACCCTGTCACTGTTGCTCCCCCAGAAGCCTGTGACTATTCCTCCCCCTGGAACCTTGTCACCATTCCTCTCCCTAGAACCCTGTCACTATTCCTCTCCCTGGAACCCTGTCACTATTCCTTTCCCTGGAACTCTGCCACCATTCCTCTCCTGGAACCCTGTCAATATTCCTCTCCCTGGAACCCTATCACCATTCCTCTCCCTGGAACCCTGTCACCATTCCTCTCCCTGGAACCCTGTCACTATTTCACCCCCTGGAATCGCATCACTATTCCTCCCCCTGGAACCGGTCACTATTCCTCTCCCTGGAACCCTGTCACCATTCCTCTCCCTGGAACCTTGTCATCATTCCTCTCCCTGGAACCCTGTCACCATTCCTCTCCCTGGATCCCTGTCACCATTCCTCTCCCTGGAACCCTGTCACCATTCCTCCCCCTGGAACTGCGTCACTCTTCCTCCCCCTGGAATCGTGTCACTATTCCTCTCCCTGGAACCCTGTCACTATTCCTCTCCCTGGAACCATGTCACTATTCCTCTCCTTGGAACCCTGTCACCATTCCTCTCCCTGGAACCCTGTCACCATTCCTCTCCCTGGAACCCTGTCACTATTCCTCTCACTGGAACCCTGTCACTGTTGCTCCCCCAGAAGCCTGTCACTATTCCTCCCCCTGCAAACTTGTCACCATTCCTCTCCCAGGAACCCTGTCACTATTACACTCCCTGGAACGCTGTCACTATTCCTCCCCTGAAAGCGCGTCACTATTCCTCTCCCTGGAACCTCTCACTATTCCTCTCCCTGGAACCCTGTCACTATTCCTCTCCCTTGAACCCTGTCACTATTCCTCTCACTGGAACCCTGTCACCATTCCTCTCCCTGGAACCCTGACACCATTCCTCTCCCTAGAACCCTGTCACTTTTCCTCTCCCTGGAACCCTGTCACTTTTCCTCTCCCTGGAACCCTGTCACCAATCCTCTCCCTGGAACCCTGTCACTATTCCTCTCCCTGGAACCTTGTCACCATTCCTCTCCCTGGAACCCTGTCACTATTCCTCTCCCTGGAACCCCGTCACTATTCATCTCCCTGGAACCGTGTCACCATTCCTCTCCCTGGAACCCTGTCACTATTCCTCTCCCTGGAACCCTGTCACCATTCCTCTCCCTGGAACCCTGTCACCATTCCTCCCCCTGGAACTGCGTCACTCTTCCTCCCCCTGGAATCGTGTCACTATTCCTCTACCTGGAACCCTGTCACCATTCCTCTCCCTGGAACCCTGTCACTATTCCTCTCCTTGGAACCCTGTCACCATTCCTCTCCCTGGAACCCTGTCACCATTCCTCTCCCTGGAACCCTGTCACAATTCCTCTCACTGGAACCCTGTCACTGTTGCTCCCCCAGAAGCCTGTCACCGTTCCTCTCCCGGGAACCCTGTCACAGTTCCTCTCCCTCGAAACCTGTCACTATTCCTCCCCCTGGAACCCTGTCATTATTCCTCTCCCTGTAACCCTGTCACTATTGCTCTCCCTGGAACTCTGCCACCATTCCTCTCCCTGGAACCCTGTCACCATTCCTCTCCCTGGAACCTTGTCATCATTCCTCTCCCTGGAACCCTGTCACCATTCCTCTCCCTGGAACCCTGTCACCATTCCTCTCCCTGGAACCCTGTCACCATTCCTCCCCCTGGAACTGCGTCACTCTTCCTCCCCCTGGAATCGGGTCACTGTTCCTCTCCCTGGAACTGTGTCACTATTCCTCTCCTTGGAATCCTGTCACCATTCCTCTCCCTAGAACCCTGTCACTTTTCCTCTCCCTGGAACCCTGTCACCATTCCTCTCCCTGGAACCCTGTCACTATTCCTCTCCCTGGAACCGCGTCACCATTTCTCTCCCGGGAACCCTGTCACTGTTCCTCTCCCTGGAAACCTGTCACTATTCCTCCCCCTGGAACCTTGTCACCATTCCTTTCCCTAGAACCCTTCACTGTTCCTCTCCCTGGAAACCTGTCACTATTCCTCCCCCTGGAACCCTGTCACTATTCCTCTCCCTGGAACCCTGTCACTATTCCTCTCCCTGGAACTCTGCCACCATTCCTCTCCCTGGAACCCTGTCAATATTCCTCTCCCTGGAACCCTGTCACTATTTCACCCCCTGGAATCGCATCACTATTCCTCACCCCTGGAACCGGTCACTATTCCTCTCCCTGGAACCCTTTCACCATTCCTCTCCCTGGAACCTTGTCATCATTCCTCTCCCTGGAACCCTGTCACCATTCCTCTCCCTGGAACCCTGTCACCATTCCTCTCCCTGGAACCCTGTCACCATTCCTCCCCCTGGAACTGCGTCACTCTTCCTCCCCCTGGAATCGTGTCACTGTTCCTCTCCCTGGAACCGTGTCACTATTCCTCTCCTTGGAACCCTGTCACCATTCCTCTCCCTGGAACCCTATCACCATTCCTCTCCCTGGAACCCTGTCACTATTCCTTTCACTGGAACCCTGTCACTGTTGCTCCCCCAGAAGCCTGTCACTATTCCTCTCCCTGGAACCCTGTCACTATTCCTCCCCCTGGAACCTTGTCACCATTCCTTTCCCTAGAACCCTGTCACTGTTCCCCTCCCTGGAAACCTGTCACTATTCCTCCCCCTGGAACCCTGTCACTATTCCTCTCCCTGGAACCCTGTCACTATTCCTCTCCCTGGAACTCTGCCACCATTCCTCTCCCTGGAACCCTGTCAATATTCCTCTCCCTGGAACCCTATCACCATTCCTCTCCCTGGAACCCTGTCCACCATTCCTCTCCCTGGAACCCTGTCACTATTTCACCCCCTGGAATCGCATCACTATTCCTCCCCCCTGGAACCGGTCACTATTCCTCTCCCTGGAACCCTTTCACCATTCCTCTCCCTGGAACCTTGTCATCATTCCTCTCCCTGGAACCCTGTCACCATTCCTCTCCCTGGAACCCTGTCACCATTCCTCTCCCTGGAACCCTGTCACCATTCCTCCCCCTGGAACTGCGTCACTCTTCCTCCCCCTGGAATCGTGTCACTGTTCCTCTACCTGGAACCGTGTCACTATTCCTCTCCTTGGAACCCTGTCACCATTCCTCTCCCTGGAACCCTATCACCATTCCTCTCCCTGGAACCCTGTCACTATTCCTTTCACTGGAACCCTGTCACTGTTGCTCCCCCAGAAGCCTGTCACTATTCCTCCCCCTGGAAACTTGTCACCATTCCTCTCCCTGGAACCCTGTCACTATTACACTCCCTGGAACGCTGTCACTATTCCTCCCCTGAAACCGCGTCACTATTCCTCTCCCTGGAACCTCTCACTATTCCTCTCCCTGGAACCCTGTCACTATTCCTCTCCCTGGAACCCTGTCACTATTCCTCTCACTGGAACCCTGTCACCATTCCTCTCCCTGGAACCCTGTCACCATTCCTCTCCCTAGAACCCTGTCACTTTTCCTCTCCCTGGAACCCTGTCACTATTCCTCTCACTGGAACCCTGTCACTATTCCTCTCCCTGGAACCCTGTCACCATTCCTCTCCCTGGAACCCTCTCACTATTCCTCTCCCTGGAACCCTGTCACTATTCCTCTCCCTGGAACCCTGTCACCATTCCTCTCCCTGGAACCCTGTCACTATTCCTCTCCCTGGAACCGCGTCACCATTCCTCTCCCGGGAACCCTGTCACTATTCCTCTCCCTGGAACCCTGTCACTATTCCTCTCCCTGGAACCCTGTCACCATTCCTCTCCCTGGAACCCTGTCACCATTCCTCTCCCTGGAACCCTGTCACTATTCCTCTCCCTGGAACCCTGTCACTATTCCTCTCACTAGAACCCTGTCACTATTCCTCTCCCTGGAACCCTGTCACCATTCCTCTCCCTGGAACCCTGTCACTGTTCCTCTCCCTGGAAACCTGTGACTATTCCTCCCCCTGGAACCCTGTAAATATTCCTCTCCCTGGAACCCTATCACCATTCCTCTCCCTGGAACCCTGTCACCATTCCTCTCCCTGGAACCCTGTCACTATTTCACCCCCTGGAATCGCATCACTATTCCTCCCCCCTGGAACCGGTCACTATTCCTCTCCCTGGAACCCTGTCACCATTCCTCTCCCTGGAACCTTGTCATCATTCCTCTCCCTGGAACCCTGTCATCATTCCGCTCCCTGGAACCCTGTCACCATTCCTCTCCCTGGAACCCTGTCACCATTCCTCCCCCTGGAACTGCGTCACTCTTCCTCCCCCTGGAATCGTGTCACTATTCCTCTCCCTGGAACCCTGTCACCATTCCTCTCCCTGGAACCCTGTCACTATTCCTCTCCCTGGAACCGTGTCACTATTCCTCTCCTTGGAACCCTGTCACCATTCCTCTCACTGGAACCCTGTCACCATTCCTCTCCCTGGAACCCTGTCACCATTCCTCTCACTGGAACCCTGTCACTGTTGCTCCCCCAGAAGCCTGTCACTATTCGTCCCCCTGGAAACTTGTCACCATCCCTCTCCCTGGAACCCTGTCACTATTACACTCCCTGGAACGCTGTCACTATTCCTCCCCTGAAACCGCGTCACTATTCCTCTCCCTGGAACCTCTCACTATTCCTCTCCCTGGAACCCTTTCACCATTCCTCTCCCTGGAACCCTGTCACCATTCCTCTCCCTAGAACCCTGTCACTTTTCCTCTCCCTGGAACCCTGTCACTATTCCTCTCTCTGGAACCCTGTCACCATTCCTCTCACTGGAACCCTGTCACCATTCCTCTCACTGGAACCCTGTCACTGTTGCTCCCCCAGAAGCCTGTCACTATTCGTCCCCCTGTAAACTTGTCACCATTCCTCTCCCTGGAACCCTGTCACTATTACACTCCCTGGAACGCTGTCACTATTCCTCCCCTGAAACCGCGTCACTATTCCTCTCCCTGGACCCTCTCACTATTCCTCTCCCTGGAACCCTGTCACCATTCCTCTCCCTGGAACCCTGTCACTATTCCTCTCCCTAGAACCCTGTCACTTTTCCTCTCCCTGGAACCCTGTCACTGTTCCTCTCACTGGAACCCTGTCACTATTCCTCTCCCTGGAACGCTGTCACCATTCCTCTCCCTGGAACCCTGTCACTATTCCTCTCCCTGGAACCGTGTCACTATTCCTCTCCTTGGAACCCTGTCACCATTCCTCTCACTGGAACCCTGTCACCATTCCTCTCCCTGGAACCCTGTCACCATTCCTCTCACTGGAACCCTGTCACTGTTGCTCCCCCAGAAGCCTGTCACTATTCGTCCCCCTGGAAACTTGTCACCATTCCTCTCCCTGGAACCCTGTCACTATTACACTCCCTGGAACGCTGTCACTATTCCTCCCCTGAAACCGCGTCACTATTCCTCTCCCTGGAACCTCTCACTATTCCTCTCCCTGGAACCCTTTCACCATTCCTCTCCCTGGAACCCTGTCACCATTCCTCTCCCTAGAACCCTGTCACTTTTCCTCTCCCTGGAACCCTGTCACTATTCCTCTCTCTGGAACCCTGTCACCATTCCTCTCACTGGAACACTGTCACCATTCCTCTCACTGGAACCCTGTCACTGTTGCTCCCCCAGAAGCCTGTCACTATTCGTCCCCCTGTAAACGTGTCACCATTCCTCTCACTGGAACCCTGTCACTATTACACTCCCTGGAACGCTGTCACTATTCCTCCCCTGAAACCGCGTCACTATTCCTCTCCCTGGAACCTCTCACTATTCCTCTCCCTGGAACCCTGTCACCATTCCTCTCCCTGGAACCCTGTCACTATTCCTCTCCCTAGAACCCTGTCACTTTTCCTCTCCCTGGAACCCTGTCACTGTTCCTCTCACTGGAACCCTGTCACTATTCCTCTCCCTGGAACCCTGTCACCATTCCTCTCCCTGGAACCCTGTCACTATTCCTCTCCCTGGAACCCTGTCACTATTCCTCCCCCTGGAACCTTGTCACCATTCCTTTCCCTAGAACCCTGTCACTGTTCCTCTCCCTGGAAACCTGTCACTATTCCTCCCCCTGGAACCCTGTCACTATTCCTCTCCCTGGAACTCTGCCACCATTCCTCTCCCTGGAACCCTGTCACTATTCCTCTCCCTGGAACCGCGTCACCATTCCTCTCCCGGGAACCCTGTCACTATTCCTCTCCCTGGAACCCTGTCACTATTCCTCTCCCTGGAACCCTGTCACCATTCCTCTCCCTGGAACCCTGTCACCATTCCTCTCCCTGGAACCCTGTCACTATTCCTCTCCCTGGAACCCTGTCACTATTCCTCTCCCTGGAACCCTGTCACTATTCCTCTCCCTGGAACCCTGTCACTATTCCTCTCCCTGGAACCCTGTCACTATTCCTCTCCCTGGAAACCTGTCACTATTCCTCCCCCTGGAACCCTGTCACTATTCCTCTCCCTGGAACCCTGTCACTATTCCTCTCCCTGGAACTCGGCCACCATTCCACTCCCTGGAACCCTGTCAATATTCCTCTCCCTGGAACCCTATCACCATTCCTCTCCCTGGAACTCTGTCACCATTCCTCTCCCTGGAACCCTGTCACTATTTCACCCCCTGGAATCGCATCACTATTCCTCCCCCCTGGAACCGGTCAGTATTCCTCTCCCTGGAACCCTGTCACCATTCCTCTCCCTGGAACCCTGTCATCATTCCTCTCCCTGGAACCCTGTCACCATTCCTCTCCCTGGAACCCTGTCACCATTCCTCCCCCTGGAACCCTGTCACCATTCCTCCCCCTGGAACTGCGTCACTCTTCCTCCCCCTGGAATCGTGTCACTATTCCTCTCCTTGGAACTCTGTCACCATTCCTCTCCCTGGAACCCTGTCACCATTCCTCTCCCTGGAACCCTGTCACTATTCCTCTCACTGGAACCCTGTCACTGTTGCTCCCCCAGAAGCCTGTCACTATTCGTCCCCCTGGAAACTTGTCACCATTCCCCTCCCTGGAACCCTGTCACTATTACACTCCCTGGAACGCTGTCACTATTCCTCCCCTGAAACCGCGTCACTATTCCTCTCCCTGGAACCCAGTCACTATTCCTCTCCCTGGAACCCTGTCACTATTCCTCTCCCTGGAACCCTGTCACTATTCCTCTCACTGGAACCCTGTCACCATTCCTCTCCCTGGAACCCTGTCACCATTCCTCTCCCTAGAACCCTGTCACTATTCCTCTCCCTGGAACCCTGTCAATATTCCTCTCCCTGGAACCCTGTCACCATTCCTCTCCCTGGAACCCTGTCACCATTCTTCTCCCTGGAACCCTGTCACCATTCCTCTCCCTGGAACCCTGTCACTATTCCTCTCCCTGGAACCCTGTCACTATTCCTCTCCCTGGAACCCTGTCACTATTCCTCTCCCTGAACCCTGTCACTATTCCTCTCCCTGGAACCCTTTCACTATTCCTCTCCCTGGAACCCTGTCATTATTCCTCTCCCTGGAACCCTGTCACCATTGCGCTCCCTGGAACCCTGTCACCATTCCTCTCCCTGGAACCCTGTCACTATTCCTCTCCATTGAACCCTGTCACCATTGCGCTCCCTGGAACCCTGTCACCATTCCTCTCACTGGAACCCTATCAGTATTCCTCTCCCTGGAACCCTGTCACTATTGAGCTTCCTGGAACCGGGTCACTATTCCTCTCCCTGAACCCTGTCACTATTCCTCTCCCTGGAACCCTGTCACCATTGCGCTCCCTGGAACCGGGTCACTATTCCTCTCCCTGGAACCACGTCACCATTCATATCCCTGGAACCCTTCACCATTCCTCTCCCCGGAACCCTGTCACTATTCCTCCCCCTGGAACCACGTCACCATTCCTCTCCCGGGAACCCTGTCACTATTCCTCTCCCTGGAACCCTGTCACCATTCCTCTCCCTGGAACCCTGTCACTATTCCTCTCCCTGGAACCCTGTCACCATTCCTCTCCCTGGAACCCTGTCACTTTTCCTCTCCCTGGAACCCTGTCACCATTCCTCTCCCTGGAACCCTGTCACTATTCCTCTCCCTGGAACCATGTCACTATTCCTCTCACTGGAACCATGTTGTATTCATTGTACTCACCTTGCTCGAATGAAACTTGCAGTGCTTTGATGAAAGCAGCGTGCACGCTGTAACCAAGCAAGCGCAGAAGGGTGAATTTAAAAGCCTCAAATGTGGTGTTATTACAGGGAAATCAGTGGAAAGTGCCTTCCGTCTCTCAGATCTCAGCCCTCCATCCACATTGCCTGGAGTACACTGAGATTGTTTATCCCGAATCCCGCCACCAACCTCCCCGCGCCCCCCACCCCCGTACTCTTCCTCTCTCACGTCTTCGCTCCAAATCGCGTGACAGTTTGTTTTAGTGTCTTAAGAGGGGGGAAACTGCCAGGAGATTATTTTGGATACAGCCGAGCAGACAGCTTATGATCTCAACTGAAAGACGGCACTTCCAGCAGTTCAGCACTCGCTCATTATTTTGGGTCCCGGCACCCCCTATGGTTGGGTAGCCCCATGTCATGGTATGGTGTGTTTCATTGTAAATCCAGCCCTGTTGTGGCATCTTAACAATTTCTATTCAACAACACTTGATCTAATTTATATATATATCGTTTTTAATCATTTTTAACTGTTTTAATCATTTGAATTTCAATTGCAATGCAGTTTTTCACAAGAAATCCATACAGAATAGCATCCCCTATTATATGCAAGTTCGACTATGTGCGACTTATTTACCTCACCCAGCCACACAGGATTTCATTGAGCAGAACTTTTCATATGGCGGGCAGGCTCGGCGGGAGCAGTCGCGGAATTGATTGCTGCCCAAAATCGGCTCCGCGCCGCCATTTTACGTGGGTGGGCTTTGTAACATGCCACAGGGATGGGAGGAGGAGGCGGAGATAGTGAGCTCCCACAACGTGATGTGACGCACGTGGGTTCAGTGCCACAAGTGCTTCAGCGACCTCTCGCACTCAGGAAGGGTGAGTCCCATGTTGGCATTGGTCAGTTAACCCATCAGGTACTCTTTCCCCCCCTGGCCAGACCCCTCTTACTCTGAGTGTAGTGACCACATTGAATCATTGTCGGCATGTGTCCTTCACTGGGTGGGCCAGCAGGTATTGCCCATGCCGAGGTCACCCTGAGAGGGTGGTGAAGAGATAGGTTCTGCCCCCGCAGCATGTGGTACACTGAGACCCACATGACTGTTTTGGGGGCAACCTGGAGGAGCTGCACCTGGGCACAGAGCTGGAACTCCAGGACATGTCCAAGTCAGGGTGATGAGATGCTGGGAGGGGAGCTTCCAGGTGGTGTTGGCACCGATCGATCTGCTCTCCTCTGTGCTCCACATGCTTGCGCCTCCTTGCTTTGCAAGGTTAGATCATGTGGTGCCAAATGTGATGTGGGCAACATTTGGCCATGGCGGTGGGGGGACAGGCCTGGCATTGTTGTGAGAATGTTCAGCAGCTGTGGGGTGAGGAGGCACTGGAGCCCTGAAATGTCCCACTCTGGTTGGGGTGGGACGGCAGCAAAGAGAGTCCAGGTACAAGTCGCACTAGTCAATGCTCTTCTCTCCTTTTCAGGAGAGGAATGCTCATAATGCTGCCGAGTAGTTGTGTACTGGCAGAGGGCCGGCACAGTTGGCAATCATTAGCATGTTCGAGCAGGAGGCCCTCAATCTGGAGAGGCACTGTGCACCCAGGTCCACCGGTGTCGGTGAGGCTGGGGTGCCAAGGGCAGGTATGTTTGCCCAGCAGTGAGGTCACCATTGATCTCCCAATAGCCATGGCAGTGCTGAATGTTCAGCGATTGAAGTTTGCAACATGGCTTGACCATTGCTTATGGAAGGATGAGTGCATAATGATCCGGGGGACAGGGATGCACATTGACATTGTCACCACGTTAAATGATCCAATGGCCTTGTTCTTCCTTTCAGCACTGGAGCAGGGTTGAGAGGAGGCGGAACAGGGACCCACTCTCACACCTGAGGGCCCTGAAGTCTCTGACCCACCAGCATCACACCATCTCTGCCAGACAGGCACTAGTGCAGATACTAGCACTTCAGTGGGAATTAGATCATTGGCTAGTGTCCCAGGGCACAGCGGTGAGGGTACTTCACAGTCGTTGGAGGAGCTGGCAGAGACAGAGTGTGCCCATGGCGCCAGCAGGTGGAGGACTGCAGGGGACCAGGCACATGCTCAGCTCAGTAGGAGGCTGATGATGCACCTCTGGAGTCGTCTGTGAGGCAGCAAACGCTGGAAGTCCAGCAGGGTGTGCAAGAGAATCTGGCGGAGATACATGAGGCTATGCTTGGCTTGGTCTCTGTGGTGGAGGAGTCCACACAGACCATCACCGAAGCAAGGAGCCTCATGACCGAGTGCCAAGCCTCCTCCATGGAGAGGGTGACGACTCTCGTAGAGAGGCTCCTCCAGGAGACCAATCAGGGCCTATTGGGGATGTGCTCAGACCAGCAAGCCCTCACATCGGCATTGAGCACAGCTGGTCAGTGCCAATGTAGGAGATGGTCTGGGCACCAAGTTTCCCAGCTCAGTGCCCATCCATCTACAGTGAGCAGGGAGGTCCGAAGCGACCTCATCAGTGCAGCAGCTGCCTGTCGTCTCTATGGGCTCCTTTCACGGCACTCCCCAGACAAGGGCGGCAGCTCCTCCGCCCCTCTGCCAGTGACCGTTGCATCCAATGAGGCTGCGATGACTGGGGAGATGCCAGCTGTGGAACTGGCCACTCCCTTCCAGGCGGGGCCAGCACAGGCTCCACAGGCCAGAGGATGTCCGCCAGAGTAATCGAGGCCAACAGGACAGCAGAGTGAGCAGGCTGGCTCAGATGCCAGTGACAGCGAGGGTTCAGCACCTGACGTAGCACCCGAAAGCGTAAATTTAAGGCACGTTAGGCACACCCCGGGTTTCTCACTGGTGCTTTTGTGTTGCCCCACAATGAGGTCATAATTAGTTGGTTTGCTGTTTAACACCTTTGTCATTTTGTTTCTTTAAGTTAATTTTGTTATATTATTAAATTTACACATGTGACCATGGCTGAGGGTGACTCTTTTCCTCTGCAGGTGGATGGTTACCCATGATGTTATGAGTGAGTTGTGTCACATTGAGCTTTATTGACAAGGTTCCTATCCAGGCAAATTTAGCACTCAGGTATCGAGTATGGAGCCTGCAGCACAGGCTTTTGTTAGAGGTCCATCTGTGGTGTTCTAGCTGAAGGATCATTGGATTAAAGCCCCCCCTGGGTGTCCCTGCCTCCCTGGAGTATGCCGGGGTCAGTGTCTACCCTTCAGCATTTCCCTGCGTGTGCTCATCCTCGGACTCACTGCTGGACTCTTCATGTGCGGCTGTAGCAACTACATCTACATCATCTTTGTCCACAGTGTCGCCCCTTTCCAGCACAAGATTGTGGAGAGCGCAGCATGCAATCACTATCAGCGACACACGATCTGGGGGGTATTGGAGTGCACACCGAACGGTCCAGGCATTGGAAGCGCATCTTGAGAAGACCGATGGTTCTCTCCACCACAGCCCTTGTGGTGCCATGGCTCCTATTGTACGGCTGCTCAGCTTCTGCTCTTGGATGGCGGAGAGGCGTCAAGAGCCACCTTCTGAGGGGATAGCCCTTGTCACCCAGCAGCCATCTATCCAGCCGGGCTGGAGCACTGAAGAGCCCCGGCACCTGGGAGTGTCTGAGGATGTAGGCGTTGTGGGAGCTGCCTGGGTACCTTGCACAGACTTGTAGAATCAGCATCCTGTGATCACACACTATCTGCACTTTCATGGAGTGGAAGCCCTTCCTGTTGATGAAGGCACCGGGCTCACCTGCTGGAGCCTTGATGGCCACATGTGTACAGTCTATAGCACCCTGGACACGGGGGAAGCCAGCAATGGCCGCGAAGCCTCTGGCTCACTGTGTCTGGCTGGCCTCGGCCACACGGTAGTGGATGAAGGTCAATGCACGCCTGAACAGAGCATCATGACCTGCTTGACCCAAGTGTGGACAGCTGATTGGGAGACGCCGCAAAGATCACCCACTGAGCCCTGGAAAGAGCCAGAAGCATAGAAGTTGAGGGCAGCTGTGACCTTTAGAGTCTCTGGCAAGGGGTGTCCACCCACACAGTTAGCGGAGATCTCAGGGCCTATCATCTGACAGATAGAGTTGACTGTCTCCCTTGAGATTTGGATCCTCCTTCGGCACTGAATCTCAGACATATTGAGGTAACTGCATCACCGCCTGTAAACCCTGGCAGCAGGATAGTGGCGTCTTCTGCGGTCCCTTCCGCCTTGGACTTCCTGTTGGCCCAGTGCCCCTTGTGCCTGCGCCTCTCCTCCTAAAGGTGGCTCTCCTGGAGGCTGAATGTGCACTCCTGGCTTCCTCCCCCTTTTGGCCCTCTCTTCCTCCTCAGAGGAGATGCCTCCAGTGGAGGGCACAACTCCCATTCCCAGGCTAAGGGAAGGCTTCCTGAAACCTGCAGGCCCCAAAAAGGATCTTCCTAGTGTTGACCTGAAGGTTGTGGGTCCTGTCCAGACAGCTGGTATGAGTTTTGAAGTCTTCCTGCTCACACAGGCAAGTATCAGTAACTTTCCAAATTAAGTATCTGACTGAGCACATTCGCAACCCCACTAACCCCTCTTATCCCGCCCGTGGATGAGGTTTAGACAAATGTCTCCTACCCATCTGCCCATTGCGATGATCTGAAGATCGCACAGGCCCTGCAAAATCGCTGTCGATTGGTGCCTCAAGGGTTTTAGGTGGCCCGTTAATTAATGGCGGGCGCGCATCGGAATCATCACGTGTCTGCCCACCGAAATATCGCGACGGCGCACTGTGAAGTCGGGCTGCTTGCCTGACGTCACTACGTGTCATCTTACATGTCGGCGTGCAGGACCCACCCCCCCACACGCCAATGGGAAAATTCTGCCCTTAGCTTCTTAGTGTGGAGAAAGTAATTAGTGAAGGTGAATTGGGAACAGTCTAGACAATTTGAATCAGCTGGTCTTCACCTGCCCATCATTTTCATATGTTTGTAAGCTAGCTTGCTGTTCTAAAGCGCTCAGTGACGAGCTAGAAAATGCAATTCATGAAGCACTGGCGTCTCAGCTACAGAGTAGAAAGTGGTAATAAAGGGGCTAGCAAAAGAAAGAGAGGAAAAGAACAAGGCCGACGATAAAATAATCATTCTATTAAAAAGGTTCTGATGAATTCTAAACCAATGTTTAAATGCGAAACAAAATTAAAATGTAGTTCAAATGTAAATTAGACCTGGGCCTGATCTACTGCCTAAGTAGGGTAAAGGCTGAGACATATATCCACTAGACAATTATTATGGAAAAGGACATTTGATTGAGATGCAGAATAGTTAACATTGGAATCCTTGCTCTTCAAACTGGACAGATAAGCCAGATGGAATGAAATGCACATTTCTCTATCTCACTTGTATGAACATGGCAAGATTAGAGGGTGAATTGGAATGAGAATATAAAAATATAAAAATTAATTATTTTTAAAAAATTGTTTTTTTCCCCATTGAACAGAATGTTCCAAGCATTTTCATAATTATTGAGCTTGTCATGTCTAGTTTCCATTACTAAGTATAACTGGGTTCCTGACCAATCAAAAGAGTCTGTTGCAGAACACAGGAAACACTGACAATAGTTTAAGAGTTGTCCTGTCGGTGCATTCAGCACTGTTTTCCGAATTGCTGTCTAAAAGCTTTATAATAGCACTCTACACTACTTACCCACGCATCAAGATACTTCCACTCACCAGCCAAAAGAAAAAGATGATCAGCTAATACCTCGTAGCATTGGAGAAAGAAGGAACTTGCAGTTACATAGCACCTTCCTCATGGTCCTTAAATGTGATTGTGTGCTTGTGCTAAAATGTGATTTTACAGGCACAAAATGGAAACCCAAAGATTTTGTGTAGAGAGCGATGTCTGTGTACTCAGTGCTGCAAGTGTGCCATCCACTTTATTAAAGATCCTTCCGTAGGCATCAAGGGCAGCTGCTGGAAGCAAGTAAAATGCTCTTTATAATATTTGAATAAGAGTCTTATGTTTGTTGTAGGACTACTTTGTGAAATTGGCAAGCCCCAGCGCCTGATGCATCAAATAAATAATTTGCACAGGAATTCATGGTGCTAAAAGGTAAAGAGGACCCTGCAAGAACACTACTTAAATGGCTCGTCTACTTCACTAGGTTAGCAACTGGTTTGTCTTCTTAGGGTTGTGAGTCTTTGAACTCTCTCCCTGAAAATCTTTAAGGCAGAGGTGGCTAGATTCTTGGTAAGCAAGGGGGTGATAGGTTCTCAGGGGATAGGCGGGATGCAGATTTGAGGTTGCTATCAGATCAGCCATGATCTTGTTAAATGGTGGAGCAGGCTTGAGGGGCCGAATGGCCTACTCCTGCTCCTTGTTCGTATGTTCGGACGCTGGTTAACTGGTAGATCTTTTATTGACTATTTTGTCCATCTGACAACTGAATTCTGACTTTTTACTGTGTTGGACTGCTTTTGTCTACCTTGAAAACAGTTTTATTGCAGTAATGGACACTGGTAGGTATTGGTGGGCTTATCTTTGGGGCTGAAGGGTGAGATGTAGCAGCAAAGGCAGGAAAGAGCAGAAACATGTAAGAACAGAGGGGGAGGAGAAGGGCATTGTGCCGGAGGCCATACCACTATGGGTCTTAGGGGAGAACATCTCCTAGCTTAACTTGACTGAGGAGCAATGTTTGATGCATCTGCATTTCATCAGGGAGTCTATCACTGAGCTACTAAACCTGTTGAAGCCACACCTGGAGCCACAAAGCATGGCATAGGTAGTGCTGCCTCTGGGTGTCAAGATCACCTTGGCCCTTAATTATTGTCCAGCAGATACCCAGGAATGGAGCTACAGTGGATGTGTGAGGATGGCGCGATACGAACATGATACATACCAAGTCAGCAGATCGCCCTGGTGGGAGTAGCTACAAACAGAACAGGAGGTGCCATTACAGCTGTAGCTGGTGACATTAATGATACTTCCCAGTTTGTTGTCCACCACTGTATCAGGGAGTCTCTCTGTGCTGTAAAGCTCTTTTCTAATAGACAGACTAAAGAGGGGTGAGAGGGCAAGGTTCACCACTTTTAAGGTGTCCCCAGGGTCCATGGTGCCATTGACTGCACTGCACTCACATTGCCTTGTGTACTTCCCCATCACTATCTTGACATTTTTTTCAGTACATAAGGATTCAACACGTATGGGTAAACTTTACAGCACCCCCCCCCCCCCCAATCTGGCGTGTTTCCAGGTTGGGAGGGGGGGGCACGTAAAATAAAACAGGTGGCCAGTCCACTGCCTTCCTGCCCACCTCCGAGCTGTCCCCCACATTATGATGGGTGAGTAAGGCGTCAGCCTCCCTACCTGCCCTTAGGCCATTATACCTCCAATGCAATAATACACGTGGCTGGGGAGGGCAGAATGAAGGGGACCAGCCCATTAATTTTGCATCGCAGGCCAAAAGGTGGGGAAGAAAGGGGGTGTATCACCATTGGGTGGGGAGGGGGTTCCCTCTACCTATTGAGGGCACCATCCCCCCTAAGATCATACCGCCCCCATTTTGTAGCCCCATCACTGGTCTTCAAAATCTGACCGTCCATTACCACCCAACCTCCCTTGACAAAAACCCTCACTTGCAAGTCTGGTCTCCGTTGGATCTCCTACTGGGGACTCTCATGTAGCAGTGGCCATTTCTGTATTCTGGTGTTGCTGGGACTAGATTGGCCAACAGCTCTCGAGGTTGGGATTTCCTTTCCCTGAAGGGGAGGGTTGGGGTGGGGGGTGGGGAATAGGAGGTCCCATACTTGCATTGTTAAGGCCACTCCCAGTGTATTATTGCTGCAGGGCAGTCCATTTTAAAGTCAGCGAGCTGTCGACCAATGTCTCCCCGTAAAATTCATCCCCCGTTTTGTGACCAGTCAGCACACCTTGCAAGTCTGCGTTTAGTTCCCTGGCAGTAGTCATGACTTTGTTGTCCTGCGGCAGTCCTCTTGCTGCCTTTATTCCAGCCTGGCTGTCAAGACACAGCATGGCTGCTGGGTGACAAAGGATCTCCCCTGCAGGCATGGCTCATGACTCCTGTCAGGAACCCATTCACAGTCACAGTCCTGGCCTACAACAGGAACCATGGGGTCACCAGATGTATCATCAAGCAGACTGTCATGGGCAAGCAACACTGTCTTTGACTGGGCCATTTGGGAGGCGCTGTGCCATACAGCCTTGACATTGATTCAAGATATGTGTTTCGTGTTTCATAACTGCGACATATAAAGGGGCCACCCCTTACCACAACTTGAGCAACAAGTAGAAGAGGAGGAACTGGCAGAGGAGGAGCAAGTGCAAGAGCAGCATCAACCATCAGAGGCCCAGGTTGTCAGAGGTCTCAGTAAGCAACTCACCCAAGGACACTTCCAGTTAACCAACCCTCCCATCACAAATACACCCAACATTCCTGCAATCCTAATCACCATGATCATCATCAACACCTTCCAACTGCCTTCCTTCAGTCCTGCCATATAGCTCCTGCCTTCGTTTTACCTCAAATGTTAACACCAAATCCAGAATAAAATAATATTCAATAACTCCGAGGTAACACCTCAGCCAATAAGAGTCTACACGCCAACCAATTTGCACCTTTTTCTCCTGCAGTATAAATGTTTGTGATCTTTTGAAATTTGGCATTCTTGTGTTTGACCTGATTAACTGTGAGATGAAAAGCTTCAGCAACATATCTCTCTTTTCAGCAATAATCAAGTTCTGTACTACCAAGCGACTATATATGTACTATAGTTAAACACAAATATTAAGAAAATCCCTTGCGCAGTGCCATAGTGCCTGTCTTGTGTGTTCATTTACCTGTTCTAGTGCTCCTATGAGGTGCTTCCTCACTGACCACAGCTTGAATGGTGGAAGGCTGCTAAGCTGTCATCAAGGACTCTTCAGATGGCAATGCTGGGTGACTTGAGCAGCTCTGAAGCTGGAGCAGTGTGGCCCAGTTGCCTGTGTGGGCATGAGATGGTAATGGATACAGCAGGTAGTGGGGGCACGAGCTTGCTATCATCCTGAGAAGACAGCAGGTACCTCTCTCGTAGAGTCAAGGCCACTCTCCTGGGACTACACCTCAACACTACTGCACGAGAATAGACTGCAGGAGTGATGTGCTGCTTTAAAAGAACCTAGCAACATTGGCTGCCAGACGCCAGAGCCAAAATGGAAGCTCCACACAAATTCTGCTGTCTGCCTGTGTTTTCCCCTCTCCCTGTTGACATCTTCCCTGCCACCTAAATTTCCTAAATCAGCAACTGATGAGCTATATGAGACCCCCGATTAGAATTTGCAGTTTCCCTGCTTTACAGAGTTAGGGTCTGGGCTAATTTTGATCGAGCATCAGGCCAACATCTTTGGGAGCACACAGTAATCAATAGTTTGATTCACTGCTTCAACTTCTCTCTCAATCTCTGGGTTGCTAATCCGGTGCTTATGCAGTTAAGTTTTGACATATTATTTTTCTTTACTAAGCAGTTTTTTTTTTATACTTCAACATACATCAGTTATCGCAACTGGGAATGAAATGAAAAAGATGACAAACATCAGTTGTAGCCAAGTACATGCTTGTATTGTAAATATGTCTTTCTATGGCAGAAGCTTGACTGCTCAAGGCACAAGGAATAAATTGTTAGAGCTATGGTTCTCAAATTGTCTCTTGCTCCATTCATCACAGCCTATCCTATTGAATATTGACTCCAAAAAATCCTAAACCACTCAAAATGGTGATCAGTTTTCCCATCCTGAAGGTGAAGTATTCTTCTGTAAGAATGTGGTTTTATTTTTGGTTACTGTGGTTTACAGTGCTGATGTTGACTATTATGCCCAATACCAATAGGATATTTGCTTTTCTTCCATCCTTGCGGCCTCTACAAGTAAGAATGCCTAATTAATCTTGGACGTCAAGCAGATTTGTGGTGTGGATTTGTGCCCATTAGGAACTGTGGAGACTCAGTAATCTAATTTCATTTCATTTCATGTAGATTCCTTACAGCTGTTAGAGATTCATGCAATTAATTTTGGATTTGAAGCCAACTTTTAGAGGTGAAAGAAAAGTTTGCTAATTCACTGCAGGTCTGTGTTTGCAACTGAAGGAAAACTAACAAAAGTTAAAAAATATACAAAAGAAAGACTAGAGAATAGAGGAAAGGGAAGAAAGGCAAATATATTTTAAACTTTTGCCTAGCTTAATTACAGGTGTATACAAAGAAATATTATCACCTTCATAAAACTACTCCTGACTTCTATTGCTGTAATATAAATGTTTGTTTTAATTAGCACAGTATGCTCTGGGGGAGCGTGAACAACCAGAGGTCATGGTCCACATTGGTACCAATGACATAGGTAGGAAGAGGGATGAGGTCCTGAAAGCAGATTTTAGGGAGTTAGAAAAGAAATTAAAAAGCAAGACCTCAAGAGCAGTGACCTCAGGAATACACCCAGTGCCACATGCTAGTGAGCATAGGAATAGGAGAATTGAACGATTGAACATGTGGCTGGAGAACTGGTGTAGAAAGGAGGGTATCAGATTTCTGAGGCATTTGGACTAGTTCTGGGGCAGGTGGGACCTGTACAAGTTGGATGGGTTACACCTCAAAAGGACCGATACTAATATCCTCACAGGAAGATTTGCCAGCACTGTTGGGGAGGGTTTAAACTAGCTTGTCAAGGGGGTGGGAACCTGAGGGGTAGCTCAACTTGGAAGGAAGGAAAGCTGGTAATGGGAAGTAAAAAAGAGGCATGTGAAATTAGAAGGCAGGCAAAAAGGTGAGCATCAGCTAACCTAGAATGCAGAATAATGTCAAATAGACTATGTTAAGGGCACTCTATCTGAATGCTTGCAGCATTTGCAACAAGGGAGATGTTTTAAAGATACAAAGAGGTAAATGGGTATGATCTACTTGCTATTATGGAAACGTGGCTGCAGGGCGACCAAGATTGGGAACTGAATATTCAAGGGTATTCGACATTTAGGAAGAACAGGCAAAAAGGAAAATGAAAAAAAAAAACAAAAACAGAATTACCTGGAAAAACTCAGCAGGTCTGGCAGCATCGGTGGAGAAGAAAAGAGTTGACGTTTCGAGTCCTCATGACCCTTCGACAGAACTGTTCTGCTGATCATTAAGGATAGAATCCGTACATTAGTAAGGGAGGATCTCAGGTCAAAAAAACGGAATGTGAACTCCCTTTGGGTGGAGCTAAGAAACTGCAGGGGGCAGCAAACATTGGTAGGAGTTATTTATAGGCCATTAAACAGTAGTGATAGTGTGGCACATGGTGTTAATCAGGAGATTAGAGAAGCATGTAGAATGGGTAATACAATAATCATGGGTGACCTCAATCTGCATATAGACTGGGTAAATTTAATGAGCACTAATATTGTGGAGGATGAGTTTCTGGAGTGTTTTAGGGATGGTTTCTAGAGCAATATGTTGAGGAACCGACTAGAGAACAGGCTATTTTAGATCTAATATTATGTAACGAGAAAGGGATAATTAATAATCTTGTTGTAAAAGAACATTTAGAGATGAAGGACCATAATATGATGGAATTTTACATTATGTTTGAAAGTGAGGTAGTTCAATCTGAAGCCAGGATGTTAAATTTGAACAAAGGAAATTATGAAGGTATGAGAGACAAATTGGCTGAAGTGGATTAGAAAAATACATTAAAAGGTTTAACGGTATACAGGCGATGGATAATCTTTAAATAATTATTACATAGTTTACAGCAATTATACATTCCTTCAAGGCACAAAAACCCAAAAAGAAAAGTCAGTCAACCCTGGTTAACAAAGGAAGTTAAGGATTGTATAAGATTAAAAGAAAAGGCCTATAAATCTGCCAGAAATAGTAGTAAACTGGAGGATTGGAAGGATTTTGGAACACGGCAAAGGTGGACCAAGAAACTGACAAAAGGAGAATAGAATATGAATGTAAGCTAGCAAAAAACATAAAAATAGATTGTAAAAGTTTCTATAGGTATGTAAAAAGAAAATGTTTCACTAAGACAAATGTGGCTCCATTACAGGTAGAGTCAGGAGAATTTATGATGGGGAATAGAGAAATGGCAGAGAAGCTAAAGGATTACATTGTGTCTGCTTTCACTGAGGAAGATACAAACAAATACCCAGAGATCCAGGGGACTAGGGATGATGAGGGATTGAAGGAAATTAATATTAATAAGAAGGTTGTATTGGAGAAATCAATGGGACTGAAGGTTGATAAGTCCTCGGGACCTGATGATCTATATTCCAGTGTTCAGAGGCAGCTATGAAGATAGTGGATGCATTAGTGGATTACCTTCTAAAATTTTAGAGATTCTGGAATTGTTCTGCAGTTTGGAAGATAGCAAATGTCACTCCCCTATTTAAGAAGGGAGGGAGAGAGTAAACAGGGAAGTACAGACCTGTTAGCCTTACAACAGTTGTAGGGAAAATGCTAGAATCCATTATAAAGGATGTGATAAATGGACACTTGGATAATAATGATCTGGTTGGGTTTAGTCATCATAGATGACGAACGTGTTGGAGCCTTTTGAGGATTTTACTAACAGAATTGATAAAAGGGAGTCAATGGACGTAGAATACTTGGATTTTCAGAAGGCTTAAGATAAAGTCCCCCACAGGAGGTTGGTTAGCAAAATTAAAGCACATGGGATAGGCGGTAATATACTGACATGGATTAAGGGTGGATTAAGGGCAGAAAACAGTGTAGGAATAAACAGGTCATTCTCACATTGGCAGTCTGTGACTAGTAGAGTACCACAGGGATCAGTACTTGGGCCCCAGCTGTTCTCAATATTTATCAATGATTTGGATGTGGGGGCCAAATGTAATATTTCCAAGGTCACAGATGACACAAAGCTAGGTGGGAAGGTGTATTGTGAGGAAGATGCAAAGTGGCTTCAAGAGGCTTTGGACAGGTTTAGTGAGTGGACAAGAACATGATACATTGAATATAATGTGTAAAAATGTGAGATTATCCACTTTGGTAGGAGGAACAGATGCACAGAATATTTCTTAAACGGTAAGAGATTAGAAAGTGTAGCTGTACAAAAGGACCTGGGCGTCCTTGTCAATAAGTCACTAAAGGCTAACATGCAAGTGCAGCAGGCAATTAGGAAGGCTAATAGTATGTTGGCCTTTATTGCAAGAGGATTTAAGTGGTGAAGTCTTGCTTCAATTGTATAGAACCTTGGTTAGACCGCACCTGGAGTAGTGTGTGCAGTTTTGGTCTCCTTCCTTAGGAGGGATATTATTGTCAACGAGGGTTCACCAAACTTGTTCCTGAGATGGCAGGACTGTCCTATGAAGGGAGATTGGGGGAAACTGGTTTTGAAGAATGAGAGGTGATCTCATTTAAACCTATAAAATATTTAAAGGGATAGACAGGGTAGATGCAGGTAAGATGTTCTCCCTGGCTGGGGAGTCTAGAACCAGTGGACACAATATCAAAAAAGGGGAAGCCACTTAGAACTGAGATGAGAGAATTTTTTTTACTCAGAGGGTTGTGGATCTTTGGAATTCTCTATCTCAGAGGGTTGTGGAAGCTCAGTCATTGAGTATGTTTAAAGTAGAGATTGACAGATTTCTAAATGCCAATAATGTAAAGGGATATGGGGACAGTGTGGGGGAAAAGGGCATTGAAGTGGGTGATCAGCCATGATCATATCGAATGGTGGAGCAGGCTTAATGGGCTGAATGGCCTACTCCTTCTATGTTCCTAAACCAACATCATTAAAATAGGTTTTCTGGTGATTAATCTCTGTTGTTTGTGGGACCTTGCTGTATGAGAATTGTCTGCTATATTTCAAGAGCACTTCATTGGTTGAGAAACACGTTGGCCTGCACTGAGGCTGTGCAAGGCAATATATAAATTCAAGTATTTTAAGGTCTAAAGTTTGTTTTTTTAAATGGTCGGCAAAGAGAGACTGCACGTTCCATGAACTTGCTCGCATGCAGGACTTATTAAAAAAAATTTTTCATGGGACATGGGTGTCACTGGCTAGGCCAGCATTTTTATTGCCCATCCCTCATTGCCGTTAAGGAAGTGGTGGTTAGGCACCTTCCTGAACTGCTGCAGTCCATTTGGTGTAGGTACACCCACAGCGCTGTTTAGGAGGGAGTTCCAGGATTTTGGCCCTGCGACAGTGAAGCAAGGATGGTGTGAGGCTTGGAGGGGAACATGCAGATGGTGGTGTTCCATTCATTTGCTGCCCTTGTCCTTCTAGGTGGTAGAGGACATGAGTTTGGAATGTTGCTGCAATGCATCTTGTACATGGTACACATTGTTGCTATTGTGCATTGGCAGTGGAGGGAGTGGATGTTGGAGGTGGTGGATGGAGTGCCAATCGAGCGGACTGCTTTGTCCTGGATGGTGTCGAGCATATTGAGTGTTGATGCAGCTGCACTCTTCTAGGCAAGTGGAGATTATTCCATCACACTCCTGCCTTGTGCCTTGTAGATGGTGGACAGGCTTTGGGAAGGCAGGAGGTGAGTTACTCACCCCAGCATTCCCAACCTCTGACCTGCTCTTGTAGCCACAGTATTTATATGGCTAGTGCAGTTCAGTGTCTGGTCAATTCGAACACCCAAGTTGTTGATAGTGGGGGATTCAGCAATGGTAATGCCATTGAATATCAAGGGGAGATGGTTTGATTCTCCCTTGTTGGAGATGGCCATTGCCTGGCACTTGTGTGGGTGAATGTTACTTGCCACTTGTCAGCCCAAGCCTGGATATTGTCCAGGTCTTGCTACATTTGGACAGGGACTGCATCAGTATCTGAGGAGTCATGAATGGTGTTGAACATTGTGCAATCATCAGCGAACAGGGAAGGTCATTGATGAAGCAGCTGATGGTGGTTGGGCCCAGGACATTACTATCATTAATTGGTACCAAAAGAGTTACACCAATTAAAGCCTCTCAGTCTAAGTATTTCTGCAAGTAGGAGAGCCAGAAAACTTCTGCATCGTCTTTATCATAATAACATAATTGTAAATGATGTGAGTGGTTTTTGATGAAGTTTGCATGATCACATTTGTGTGCTTTTTTGAGCAAATAAGTAAAGTTTTGCAAAACCTATTTTTCCCTTGTGAAACTGGTGTTCCTTTGAAGTGTATGACAGATCTTTGCTTGGGGGAGGGATGTTGAAGGAGGGAAATCACCTGCAGTGATACACTAATGATGGATTTGAAAGAATGCTACATCATTTGCAAATCAACGTACTAATCAAATAGCTTTGCCTTACTTTTGTCAAATGATGACAATACCCCTTTAAAAGCACAACAGCTTTTGGGGCTGTTTTCACATTTCAGGGGATGACCCATAGGTTAAGTTCCACAGTTGCTTTCTGCCAAATAAATTCAAATGTTACTCAGTAATTAGTGGCAGCACACCATATATGATGACATAACCAGTGGTGTTGATGTTTTTCTCAACTTGATTGGCTGCTGGTGCACTGCGTTAATAGAATGCAGATGTGGGCTAAGTGCTCGTCATAATTCTCAACTGGGATTCAATAACTATTCACTTGTTGTTTTTCATAAAAATGGTTGAGGCTTAATGGATACAGTAACTCTTTCTGTCTGAACAAAATGCTTTCTGATCCACAATTACCAATATCGTAAATCAGCGGGTAAGATGTCTTTAATTTATTTAATTTTCCCTGAGGGCATTAAAAAGTCTAATTTGCCTGGTGCTTGAGATGATTAAAGTAGCAAAGGGGTGTTTCCCCCTCATCCCCACTGGAGTTTCATTAATTAAGTTCTTGGCGAAGCTGTGTACTTCCTAACTTGGAAAGACACAGTGGTACTGGCCACCAAGAAAAGCATACTATGCAGTGCATGATACCAGCTCTTATGTATGTATGTAACCACAGCTGAACTTCATTACAACCTTGAGACTGTAGACTGTTTGTCATGGTGTTTACTATAGCTGGGTTTGGCGATTTGCTGCATCAGAAAAAATGAAATAAACAGGCAATCTGAATTGATTTGTCAAAAGTTATGTGAACATTTATCTAATATTGATCATAATATGATCAAGTTTAATGTAGTGCTTCAAAGGGCAAAACATGAAATAGCTACTGGGATTCCAGATTTTGGTGAGACTGAGTCTCACCAGCGAGGATACAGAGACTGCCCACAGTAAACTGGGCAAATCCTTTCATGGGTAAAAAGATAGATCAATGGGAGGTTTAAAAAATAACAAAGTGCTACAGATCCAGTTTATACCCCTAAGGAATAAGATTGATACTTGCCAAAAAAAGTTAGCTATGGATGATTAAAGAGATAAGAGACGACATAAAACTAAAAGAAAAAGCATGTAAAAAAGAAAAGCACAGATCTGGACGAATGGAAAAGATAGAGCCATAAAAAGGGAACATGAAAAAACTTGTCATGAACTCAAAATATTTTTACGATTACATTAGGAGAAAGAGGGTAGTCAAGAGCAATGTGGGCCCCTTAAAAATTGATAACTGTGATAATGTCAGTAAAAATAAAGAAATGATAGACCTGTTGAGTATTTACTTTGCATCAGTATTTGCAGTTGAAGAAGAGGTCAGTATGCCAGAGATCCTAAGGGAGCAAATAGTGAGTGAATCATGGACAGGGACTCACCAAAGCTAATGTAAACGAAATAACAGTAATGAATAAATTAATAGCACTAAAGAGTGACCAGATGCTTTTCATTCCAAGGTTTCAAAGGAAGTAGGTGAGAACATTGCAGATGTTCAAACTGTAATCTTCCAAAGTTCTTTCAGTTAGTAAACTGTTCTTGTAGATTGAAAAATTGTGCTTGCGATTCTGCTGTTCAAGAAAAGGTGAAAGAGGGAAAACCAAGGAACTGTAGAGCAGTTTAAGTTAGCATATGTTGTGAGGAAATTACTAGAGTCAATAATTAAAGGATAGAGTGACTGGACACCTTGAAAACTTTCAGCTAATCAGAGCCAGCCAGTGAAGAATTGTAGAGTGTAGGTTCGGCCTGACAAACCCGATTAAATATTTTAATAAGGTGACTAAAAGTAGTGGGCAGGTGAATGTCTATGGATGTCATTTATATGGACTTCCAGAAGGCATTTGATCAAGTCCTTCTTAAGAAGCTAATAGTTAAGTGGAAGCTCTAGGGCAGAATTGAGATAAACTACCTGCAATGTGCATGCAGTCAGTACTACCCTGAACCGTGGAGAGGCCTGCAAAATTTGTGCTTATCTGCCTGCTTCCCCTATGGCAGGAGGGAATGAAATGCTGTTAGTTTCAAGAGAACCTCAGTGACCTCCCTCACACAACACTGAACAATAAACTGCGACATGTTGCAAATATCTCCAGCTCCAACCTGATGCATAAAACGTCACTGCCAACTTTACAGCCACTGGCAATGCAGACCTTGCCATGGAGGTTGTAGTTGTGGTTGCAACAAGTGGCAGATTTCATTGAGGGCTTCTTTATTGCTGTCTCTCACATTGTTCGGCTCTGAGGTTCAAGGAGGAGAATTAATCTCTAACCACCTTGGGCAGATATGACCTCCTGCTGAGAGCTCTCCTCCCTCCTCCCTCCTCCAGGAGCTCGCCCTGCTCGTTATTACCTCTGTTCGTTCTCCAAGTCATGCTGTATTCCAGGGAGAATGTAGCCATGTCTGGGAAGAACTGATTTATGCAGAAGCCTTGAAGTCAGCTAATTGTATTTCAGCACCTGGCACACCACTTCCTTTATCATTTTTGCAACTTTAAATAAGAACAGAAAGCATCAATAGGGCTGGATGCCCAGAACAGAATAGATGTGTGCGGGCTGTGGATGGAATGGACTAGATAAGCCAAATGGTCTTTCATCCCTCTGGACATGTTCTAATATTTACTCAGATAAGATTACATGACAGATACTATAAAATGAAACAATAATGTCCCTGCATCAAACGCAAAAGTGTTTGTATGTATCCTTTGATCCATCCACTGTCTCTCCTCCGCAATGGAAACCTTTCCTAAACATATAGCTTCCTGAAATACTGTAACTTCTACTTAAGACATTCAAATACAGAAGCATTGCTGAATAATCAATGCTTAAACATACCTTAGACTAAGGAAAATTTATGTACAGTCAAATATGGTCCAGCATATTTGCCTGTGATCCTACCACCAGTCAGGGTCAAAATCATGAGACATCTGTCCTTGTTAGAGTCTACTATTTACATGTCTGTAAAATATTTTAAAATATGGATGACTGCCTGTTAAATAATTATTTTAATGGATTAACATTGGATATTGTAGGCTAATGTATTCACAATGGGAATGTTGAATTCATAGTGACAAAATAAATAGAACCAATTCAGCATGAGTACAAGAGGTGCACATTATTTTAAATAAAATCATAAGGAACAGGGAAATTCACAAGAACAAATTCAGATAAGTAAATAGGATAAATAATAGGAAGCAGCTTTGTCAATGATGAATATTTGGACATATTAAACACTGAAAACAGTAACGAGTTGAAGGGAACGGCTAATGGAAGGAGAATGTATGCACCGTG
Source organism: Carcharodon carcharias (assembly GCF_017639515.1). Lineage (NCBI taxonomy): Eukaryota > Metazoa > Chordata > Chondrichthyes > Lamniformes > Lamnidae > Carcharodon > Carcharodon carcharias. Next base: position 100,668,784 of record NC_054484.1, on the reverse strand, counting down.
TCCATTTTATTTCATTGCTGTTGGCCATACACTTGAAATTATGCCCATTTGCTGTGGGTGGGGTCAACTTGTATTGTGAGTTTGTTGCTATCAAGCAATGTATGTTTTCTTGTGGAAGGCACGTGATATTTCTTACAAATAACCTCATGGTATATGGATCCTGTATGACAGAAGTGGTTACCATAGATATCATAACAACACCACCACCAGTAACTTTAGTCTGAAGGCATATCTGGTTTGTTTAACTGTGGCTCATTTCTCATTCATTAAACAAATCAATTCGAGGATCAGCATAGTGAGTTTTTTTTTAAAATTAGCTGCTAATGCTAGTCAACCCAACATGAAGGTGCAGGATCTATCAATGGTGACTGAGAAAAGTCTTAAATGTGGGCAAACCAAACGAAGCATAGAATCTTTTTCAGGAAAAAAAAATGTGACGAAACAAGAGTCTCTTAGATGATATGCAAGTTACTGAAGCACAGCAGGCATATTATACCATAATGCAGAAATATGCTCTAGTGAGTCCTAGTTCACATTATGCACTTATCCAAGTATGGTAATTCAGTGAAAGACTCAAAACAATTAACATTTATTAAGGACATTTTCTTCACAGAAATGTGTTTGATGGACCAGCTGTTTGGGGAGAGATTGGACCTTTGCTCTAATTTCATGAAGGTAACATCTGCTGCAAATAATGCATGTGACCCAGTTTTTTTCATGACATTGAGTATTGTTAAATTAATAAAGGTCTGCAAAAAAAGTGTATCTACTGATGTGTCACCATAATCTGGCTAGGCTATTTGATTTATTTGCCCCACCATTGGTGGCTTTAGCTGTTGAAATCCTGAACTTTAGAATTCTAAACCTAAGTCTCTCCATGTGTCTCCCCTTTACTATGATCCTTAAAACCCACCTATCCTGACTCTCCTTCAACTGTCAGTTTTGTTTTGATATGCTCCTGTGAAGTGCCTTAGGACATTTTACCTCACTAAAGGAATGTGATAAATGGAATTTCTTATCACATTGGTAACAAAGAGATATATTCCAAATGGAGCTTTCTCCGAGACCTGTAGAGCTCATTTGTAAAACTATCTTCCTGACATAACTTAAGCTTATTGGAAAGCAAATATTTTCAAGAGATGCATCTATATCTTGAAGAAAGAATGCTGAATTGGTGATTCTGAAATAAAATATATGTTGCTGAATATACTTATAACAACTGAAATTTTGTCCTGACCTACATGCATTTTAAAATTGAGAGTTCTCACTAACTCAAACTAATGTGATCTGATTGTAAACCACAGCCATCATTATGAATAGTGACTATTAACGTGAGAGTACAGTGGTACATTTTTGCTTTGGAAAGTATTCACAAGAACTGTAAAGGTCCTTGTAATTTGTGTGAAAGATTTTGAGCACTTTGCATGGGAGATGGTATGGGGTGGGCGGGTGTGAAGAGGGAAGAGAGAACAGGTCCTTTGATGTGGTTCATCTTTTCATCCAGTTTTTCTTTCCCATAATCCAGTAGTCATAGCTTTCAAAATGAAATAGTATCTGACATAATGCCCAATGTAACCACATCAAAGTACTAACTCCTTCCAATCCAAATAATGTGTTCATCCGTTGTGGGAATGTCTAAATGTAACAAACATATCAAAAACACTTTACATCTCCTGATAATTCAGCCAATAATGTGGAAATAAATATGCTGTAGAAACACCAGGTTTTGATTAGGACTAGGGGTATGACAACAGAACAATTCTTATGCTGTCAATGTTTAGTCAGGCTAGCTCAGTAAAATGTCATATCATTATTTGTAAGAAAGTAAACCATAACAGCTTCTTGGAAAGTTGATGTAACTTTGTCTATTGCGCCAGGTGTAGTTCTGTGGATATTGTTCACTCAGCTTTCTCCTCATACCCACCAGGTTGACAGATTGTTGTCATTATTTGCACCTGATGCAATTAAGGGGTTTCTGCAAAACTTTGAAATCTTTATCTTGCATGCTTAGCACCAGGTGACTAGCACAGTAGCATTTGGGGAGCGGAATTCTCGCTAATGCTCAAAACATCCCCTTCATTCGGCTGTAATGCTGAATTAGGTGAAGACCATTGTTTGAGGGGTATCTTTCAGGTGGTAGCAGACAGGTGCTGTAATAGATCTGTGATATAACCCTGTTGCCTTTGAGATGATGGTAGTGGGCCTTTCCTCTTGAATTGCTTCAGTCCATGTGGTGAACGTGCTCCTATAGCGGTGATAGGGAGATACAGGCTTCTGATCGAGCAATGATGAAGAAACAGCAATATTTACCTAAGTCAGGATACTGCGTGACAGGAAGTGGAATTTACAGATGGTGGTGGTTCCCCAAATACTGCTGTGCCCTTGTCCTTCCAAGTCATGGAGGCTCTAGGTTTGGAAGACGTTAACGAAGGAGTCTAGATAATACACACTGTGGCCCAAGCGCACCAAAGTTGAAGGGAGTGGTATTTCTGACTACAATTTTCACTGGAGCATGCCATGATTAATTGTGTTATATTTTTACATGTAATGTTACTCTAGATTTTACAAATTTTGACTCCTGTTAGGGGGATATGCCAGGAAATCAAGGTGTGGATATCAGTGCACACAGCAGGGTTGTTAGCCGAAAACACAGATAAAAACTTTACCTGTGTTACACCAGTCCCTGGGTGAGGTTTCCCTAATTTCTTATGATTCAGGATGAGGTACCCCAAATTATTATGCTCCCAGGGATGAGGAGGGATGAACTGGCTCCCTTTCTTTATTCAACTCCCTCAGTTGGTCACATGAAGGTCAATTTAAAAAGGATCCCTTCCTTCGTGGATACCTGTTCCCAGTCCAAATGTATTTATATGTTTTAAAAGGTGTCAATTTAGCCAGGCTGTCTTGAATCAAAGAAAAAGTGGGCTTATTAGTTACTAAATGCAAGGAAAAGTAATAAAAAATGCAACATGCCTATACAGAGATTAGAAATGAGAAAATTGAGTCCAAAAATAAAAGTTAGAAAAGATATATGAATCAGTCCTTTGGCTTGTCCGTGAGGAATAGATGGTGAAATGTTGTGGCCGTTAAGTTGGGACAATTCCGGTAGCACTGACTTTGGCAGTTCAGCAGTTGGTTGGAGATTTTTGGTTCTGCAGGCTAGCTGAAAGGAGGAGTTGTCCTGTTTCCTTTATGACTGTGGCTTTGCTGACTTGTGACTTACTTCCAGCAATCAAAGAGAGCTTTTTTTTTAAACCTGCAAGCTGCAGGGATGCCCAGATGGGGTTCTTCAGCTGTGACCTTCACAGCACACACAAACCAGAACAGAACACCAAACTAGCATTACAGAACTAGGGTTGCGGTTGGCTTTTTAAAATGCCTTTCCTTGTGTATTCCTGGAAGGGAAAAAACAAACGTATTTCACCCAGATGTGTTATCTTTTCAAACTCAGTTCATGTTCACAGCCTGGAATATACTCAACAGGGCTGGGGGGTGGGGGCAGGGGGTGGGATGGGGGCGTTGGTGGTTTCAGCTGAGATGATAATCATTTTCTATTATCTCTGTAACCACAGGAGATTACAGTTCAGTTTACATTGTATCTTTTCCTTTGAAGTGCCTCTGTCTGAAGTAGGCCGTGTCACACCTTTTAGGTCTGTTCTCTCTCGACTTGTTGGTCAAGTAATCCACATAGGAATTTTCCAGCAAGCTGTTACCTTACAGTCTCAGCCAGCTTTTGCTTGCATCTCCTTTTTTAAAAAACACATCTTACTTAAAAGTTCAATATGTTCATAAGTAATTCAGGGCTAGGATCCGTGGTCATGACACCTGGTGGCAGCTTCCATCTCATAAGATGAATACATCCAAAAAACTGAGTAATTTAACTGAATATTTTTATCATGTAGGACTGAATTTCAAAAAGCTAATTTATAAATTAACCAAACAAATCAACCTACAAATGCATAATCTCATTACAAGGGGACCTCACCAACAAGGTCATTCATTGCCTGGCAAGTCCCTGGCTATGGGCAGAAACCTGACTGTCATCCATTATACTCTTCCATCAGAAACCTCCGCATTGCCCTGCTGCTCCTAGCATCAGCCATTCCCTACTGCTAGACTTTAGTACCTCACTGTGCTACCAGATCCAGAAACCAAGTCCTTCCCCTGTATTGCCAGACTTTATGACCCACACAACACAGCTAAGCACTGGCAACCTTCTCCCTAGTTCTCCAGGATGCCAGGAATCTCCTCTGTACTGTCAGGCCACATGCAGCCATTCCCATTGCCACCACGATTCAGGACCCCAGGGGCAATATGGGAAGAGTCGGGTCATGCATGTGCAATGCCAAATGAGATCAGTCGTATTAAAATTTTCTGTTTTCTGTTACTTGGTAGGATGTCCCTGGCATCATAAAATAAGATATTTTTAAAGGACTATGGATGTCACAATTAATCCACTAATATTATTGAGTTAATGCTCTTGGTGTAACACTCCTGAATGTACAATTCAGTGACATACTGGCGGAATTTGATGCCCTCCCTCCAGGCGTGTTTGGAGGTAGGGACATGCTAATATGGAGCATTTAATCACGCTAGAGAGCACAGTGAGGACACTCTGCCACCTCCCACTCTGTCTGGATCAAGTCCACAGTGGCAAGCTTGCGGACGGCCTTCCCAACCATATGCCAATTGAGGCCCTTAAGTTGGCAATTATTACCAATGGAGCTTACAAAGTGTTTCTGTCTGTTATGGATACAAAATAATTTTAAAGAAAAGCCAGGTGAAATGATTGAAATTCACAAGCAATTGCAATTGACTGCAGTGGTTTCTAATCTACATTTGCCTACTGTTTACTGGCAGCATGGCATTTGGGGTTGCTTATGAGAATAGAAAAATAATTCATTATTTAAGTTTTTTTAACACTCGGGATGGTAGAGGGATTGAAAATCTTTAATTATGTGTTTTTTGGGTTAGTTGAGAACACTCCCTTTAAGACAGGCCAGCTTGAGTGATACGCCACCATGAGGCATATCAAATGACTTGGTCAGGAATGGAAGATATTGTGTTCTAAATCTCTTGAGCTACTGGATGATGTGAAAGGGACACAGATATACCATTACTGAAACCTATATGGATATGATCCAGTTCTTGAGATCCATCTTACCAATCCCTACAGGACAGAAGCACTCTGTTCCAGCTCTAAACAAAGGACCTTCTCTAGTCATATTCTTGGTCCAGATGTGCAGCGCAAGTGTTTCAAGAGACACTTTCAATGCATGTCTTTAGCAGTCATCCTGGTCTTTATAAATAAAACTAAAGGAAAACAAAACTGAGGATTTTATAAAGATGCTAAGACTTTTTCGGTAAGTGGATTGGGGTCTTTCAGAATGCTGGATCACTGAAAATAATCTGTTTTGATTTCAATAATGGAAAACTAACCATGTCACCCATTTCGGAATAAAGTAAAACAAATTCTTGCTCAGCCATCTGGTCAACATTCAACAAGCTTCCCACTGTTAACTCCATAATATAGTGTGTTCAACATTATTCAGGTTCACTCATCAAAAGCAAACAGAAAAATACTCAAAATACTCTTGACGCACTTCACATTACATGCTTTCTGGTTAGTTATGTTTACTCTCTCTTCATATTTATGGAGAATTTAATTTTATTTATTAAATACTGAAGTGTTCTGGTGAATTTCTGACATATCCATGAGTAAAGTATCTTTTCAAGACCAGTTTAAAGTGACAGTGTGAAATAAGCAGAGTCTTGTTAACCTTTTCGCTACTTCTGCACCATCTGTTATTGCCTGCCCTCTAAAGGGAAATAGAAGCATTGTAATGGCTGTTCCCTTCTAGCTGTCCATTGATTAATAGAAACATGGGGGAAATCTTTAGCAGACAACAACAATTACTACCATTATAACAACTGCCACCACATTTAACATAAGGCATATCCCAAAGGTGTACCACAGGTGGGCATGAGGAATGGAAATGAGTTCCAAGTCAGGAAGAGAGAAGTTTGGAGAGACAATGCATAGCCTTCACCTGCCACTAATGGGTTGATAATGGCTTCATAATGGTGTCAGCTCCCTTATCATTATCAATGGTGATGTGGCCAGCTTCATTTTGAAAGGGGGGAAACTCGCGGCTGTCCAAAGTGCCAGTCTGATTCATATAGAAATTGAATTAGGTCCGACCTGTTCAGAACCTGCACTGTGCACACTCTGACCACTTCAATGGTCAAAGGAGCCAACAAGACTCTAAAGTAAGTGACAAATTAATTTTATGGGTCTTGGAGGAATAGTCAAAATTAAAACAGGACTCTTAACCTCCGAGATCACGACCACACCACCCCACCCACATGCCTGATCTAGAGGCCTCAAACAGCTGTTTGGTGTCTCACCTTTGGTGCCAAATTTAAATAAGACCAGGCACTCCACATACCAGAAATCTGTTGTCAGAATAAGCAACTGACTAACATGCTTCTCCAGATAGTCACCCAGAGGTCAGACTCATCCCCAAGGACTTTAAATTTGATGTCAAAGATTTTCTGTGTGTTAAGTGTCACAACATTGGAAGCCTGTTGGCAAAGAATATTGTGATTTAGATATACATGGTGCACAGAGGAAATCATTGCAAGTATTGGCAAGCCACATTCTCAGTGCACCATAAAAGAGGACTTGAAAGAAAATGACATGACAACATAACCAATTTTCAGTTAAGGTCCATATAAGCAGATTTCCAAGTAAGAGGAGAAATTTGAAATTCCCCTTTTTAATGCTCATAATTCAGAAAGTCAGTGCAAGATCTGCAGCACATTGTTAGTTATTTCCTTCATACATTAAAAAGGGCATTTCCATCACACAAAAGTATCTTACACTTGCCTGTAAAGACACAATGCAACATTATACCACATAAAAAGTGATACATGTCAGGTATCAGCATGATGAAAATAACTTGTTGCTATAGGTACAGAAGTAGGCCATTCAGGTTCTTGAGTTATGGCTAATCTGTAATTCAGCTTGATCAGACAACTCACCACAGAGAGGGGACTGTACCTGGCCCCTTCCTGGTCTATATAGCTTACTTACTGACTGGATAAACTCACTGAGCTAACTTCTGCTTCTCCGAATCAAAATATTTAGCATCCTTTGAAATACAGGTCTTTGCCTTGTGCCAAATAGTTTGTTAACATCTCACAGCAGCTCCTAACTAATAAATATTAACATTAATTTACAGGCGTAGAATTTACTGGCATAGGCATCTAATAATCTGAACTTCAGATAAAAAGCATCCATGCTGGCATGAAGTGGAAGTATGCAGAATGTTATAGTACTGCAAGACTATGGTAATAAAATATTAATGATCATGGTGTGCAAGATCTGATGAACAGAATCCAGCAAATATCCAGATGCAAGGAATCAAGAATGATATAATTAGGACATGGTTTTGACAAGAGAAAAAGCTTACACAGAGCATCATAGAAAATGGCTGCGATGGTTTGGGTACCTTTCAAGAATGGAACCAGCTAAAATACTTCCCATGGCTCTGCATAGAAGTACATGGAATAAGAAGCTGAGATGAGTTTATGTAATGTCTAATTTTTTCACTGCTTTGTCTGCTTGGCAGTGCCTGGAAGACAGCATACTTAAAAAAAGGCATGTTTTAAATTAATATTAGGGCAGTGTAATATTTTATAAACACATCCAGCCCTGCTGTTCAATGATAACTTGGCACAGAGAGAAATAAATTGAGAAGACCCAACTTCATCTGATATGGTTTTTGCTGAAAAGTGACACAAGGTTCAATGCACATTGCATTTGTAGTTCTGACATATAGTGTATTGCCATGGTTAATTCCTCTCTTCCCCATTTTCACCAACATTTTTATTGCACCTAAACAGTCCTTCTTGATTTATGAGATTTAATTAATCAACCCACACCATAATTCACTATGTAGAGTAGAAACATAGAGAGGAGTGCATTATGAAGAATGCAGTGTCAGCCTTGTCTCAGTAATAACACTCCTGCTTCTGAATCATAAAGTCAAGTTTCACTCCAGCATTGTGCTGAGAGGGTGCTGCACTGTTAGAGTTGCTGTCTCTCAGATGAAAAGTTAAACCGAGGCCCCATATGCCCCCTCAGGTGGGTGCAAAAGATCTCATGGCACTATTCAAAGAGTGGGGAAGTTTCTTTTGTGTTTTTGACAAAATGTATCCCTCAATCAATACCTAAAACACATGATCTGATCACTTATTTCACTGCTGTTTTTGGGACCTTGCTGTATGCAAATTGGTTGCCACGGGACCCTACTTTACACCAGTGACTACATTTCAAAAGTACTTAATTGACTGTAAAGTGTTTTGGGATGACATGAGTTTGTGAAAGGTGCCGTATAAACGAAGGCAGGTCAGTTTAATCTCACCGGTGGGGAAACTTATCAAAACAATAATCCATTACAAATTTAACAATTAGTTGGACAAGCGTGAATTAATTAAGTAAAGCCATCAGAGATTTGTTAAAGGCAAGATGTGTTTAACTAATTTGTTTGAGTTTTTTGCCAGGTAACAGAATGAGCTGATGAAGGAAATGTGGTTGATGTAGTGTATTTGGACGTCTAAAAGGTGCTTGATAAAATGTCCCATAATTAGCTTGTCAGCAAGGTTGACATCCATGGAATAAAAGGGGCAGTGGCAGCATTGATACGAACTTGGCCAAAGGAAATAGCAAGCAAGGGCAAATGTTTTTTTTTAAATGGATTGGAGGAAGGTAGTTACTACTAGGAAGTCACTACTAGGACCACAGCTTGAGATGATATATATTAATGACTTGCACTTCAATGCACAGGACAATTTCAAAATGTGCAAATGAAACAAAACTTGGAATTGTAGTGAACAGTGAAGACGATGGAGATAAACTTCAAAAAGACATGGATGGGCTGGAGGAATGAGCAGAAGTGGCAGGTGCTATTTAATATAGAGAAGTGTGAAGTGATACTTTTGGTGGGAAGAACAAGCAGAGGCAATATAAAATAATGGAAACAATTCTAAAGGTTGTACAGGAGCAGAGGTACCTGGTGATATGTGAGCATAAATCACTGAAGGTGGCAGGGTAAGCAGAGAAAGCAAATAAAAAAGCATACAGGATCCTGGGCTTTAGAAATCGAGACAGAGTACAAAAGCAAGGAAGTAATGATAAACCTTTGTAAAACATTGTTCGGCCCCAGCTGATGTGTTGTGTCCAATTCTGGGCACCACACTTTAGGAAAGATGTGAAGGCTTTAGCGGGGATGTAGAAAAAATTATTAGAATGGTTCCAGGGATGAGGCACTTCAATTATGTGGATAGATTGGAGAAGCTGGGGTTGCTTGCCCTAGGGCAGGGAAGGTTGAGAGGAGATTTGATAAAGGTTTTTCAAACTTATGAGTTTAGAGAGAGTAGATGGACAGAAACTGTTCTCATTGGTGGGAGGATCTAGAATCAGAATTGGCAGATTTAAGGTGACTCGCAAAAGAACCAAATATGACATGAAGAAAATCCTTTTCATGCAATGATTGGTTATGTTCTGGAATGCACTGCTCTAAAGTGTGATGGGAGCAGATTCAGTTTCAAAGAGAATTATATATAAGTACTTAAAGGAAAAAAAATTACAGGGTTACAGGTAAAGTGCTGGAGTGGTACTAGCTGGATTGTTCTTGCAGACAGCTGGCATGGATTGGATAGGCCGACTGGCCTCCTCCCATACTGTAGGTATTCTTTGATTTCAAATGCTCTTTCTATTACTTGCTAATAAGTATCCACGAGATTTTAATGGGAGTCGGTTGTTAAGTGTGTTTGTTTATACAGTTTTCAGTAATATCCCCCCCCACCCCTCTACACCCTCCACTCTGTTGTGCATTCACAGCTGTTCATCTCATTCATCCTCAACCCTTGTTCTCACGTGTACTTTTCACTCCTTTGAACCAAGTTCATTTTGGCACTTCTTTTTCTCCAGCTTCTCACCCCTCAGCCTTTTCCCTCTTCTGCCTTATTTCCAGTTGGCGCTTTACCATCCATCCAGCACAATTCAAATGCATTATTCTCCCCATTCATTCAGTTTAAACTTTAACTCATAACCTCTTTCTATCTGGAAACATTTGCACACTTTTCCTGGTGCCTTCAATTCAATGCAGCATCATATTACTATCTTCCCCTCAGTTCAAACTAGTGTTGTCGTTTCTCCGCACAAACTTTTATTTATCCTCCTCACTCCTAAGTTCATTATGGTGTTTTTGCACCTCCAACACCGCCTCTTGGTTCAACTGTTCCATCCTGCCACACCCACCCACCGCCGCTCCCCCCCTGCTGGTCCTCAACACTAACCATACTGCAGTCTTCAGCGCTACTCACATTAAATGCTGATGTACACTGATCTAGAAAGAGAGTTCCTGTCTCCAAGATGAAGTGGGTAGGAGCTGGCAGTGTTATTGAAAAGATTGGAGCTGGGAGAAGCACTTCAAATTTTCCTTGGAAGTAAACTGACCTCTTGTCTATTTAAATGGGGTTGCAGTCTATAATTTTTGATCATAAATCTCAACTAGTGCTCTCATGATGATGACAGTTGACAACCAACTCCTAAAAAAAATCTAGTTATTATCACATTGCCGTTTGAGAGACATTTGTGTGTGCAAATTGGCTGCATTACAACAGTGACTTCCTCACAAAAAAGTGTTTTATTTGGATGCTGTTTCATTCTATGATTCTAGAGTGTGCTAAGGTTTAGTCATTTTGATCTTTACCATAGGTCTAGGGGTTAATCTATGTTTCAAGTAATAGACTTGAGATCAACCAGCACTACTAATCTAAGGTAATGGCTCGAGTCCAGTAGCAGAAATTGGATCAAGTCAAACTCAGGATAATGCTTATTAACAGCTGAATGGTTTGAATCCTATGTCACAATCTATTGATATTAATTTAGATGGGTTTAAAGTGTGTATGCCTGTGTGTGTGTGTGAAAAAGACCCAAAGTTTATGGACTTAAAGGAAATGGGTACACTTCTATTTGAGATTTCTAATATGCAAACCAAAACTTTTACAATGAAGCAAACCACCCACTCAGTACCATCTGGAACTTAAGAGTTTGGCACAGTCTGTGCTGCTTTTGAAAAATCTGAACAGTGTTATCCTCACATCAAACTTATAAAACTCTTAAAAATGTCATTATTGAAAACATTGATGACAAAGTTGCATTTCACTACCATGATAGATAGCCACTACCTCCAGTAATACTCCACGGTGTTCTCGGTTTATATAGTAATCCCTCACCTTTTCACCCTCTCAGTGGGAAAGCAATGTTCCTTTAATTAAGGAACTTGGTTGAAATGTCACCATTGACCTTTCAAATAATTAAGCAGACTATGTATTATAAAAATGAGTAAATTAAATGCCCTGAAAAGGACACATCAAAGTGAATAGCCTTTGTGTGGGATTTGTAATCTTCAATTACAGAAGATTATGTTTGGTTTGTACTGCTTAAAGTAAACTTCTGTTGCAGTTAAATTCTCCACTCCATTCCAACTTTTCCAATGAAGATCAACAGAAGCGAGAGGAACAGTACCTCACCGTTAGATTATGCACTTTGCAACCTTTTGGACTCTATGCTGAGTTCACCAATTTCAGCTCATTTCTACTGCCTCCATTTTTTTGGCGCTGGAATGGTTCTGCTGTTGCCATTTACAACTTCTTCAGATCCATCTTTTATTTCTTTACTTGTCCTATTACCACTCCATTTCGCTCTTCACCATCAGCCCTTTTGTCACTTAGGGAGAAGTTTCAACCTAAAAGAAAATGACAAGTTTGGGTTAGGAGGCGGGTTAAAGCCTAAAAAGTCTGTTTCTCACCTCCAACCTACCCATTTCTGACTTTAACTAAGGCCAGAAGATGAGTGGCCAAACAGTTTGCTCCAAGGAGGTATATTACAGTTTTAAATATGATAATGAGCCTCCAAGCTTATTGTGAGACAGATTTTTGTTTATAACTGCTGTTAACTGGGTTTTCTGAATGTCAGGAACATAGGGGCTTCAACATTGCAACTTGGTGGATTCAGGAGGTAAATACCTTTTACAGCCACCTCCTGGATTGAGATGCTGAGATAGCTTTGCAATGAGGGGACCTGCACCGCACCCACCACCCCACGCCCAACCACCCAAGGCATCCAAACCTAAAGCATGGCCTCTGACCGACTCCCCTCCCACAACCAAGACGGCCAATTTTGCCACCCCCGACAATGTTGCCTCCAGTCCTCCCATCTGCTGAAGACCAAAGGTAGAATTTTACATCCCACGGGCAGGCCCCTGCCCGACCCGATCGGGCGTAAAGTAGCACTCGAGGACATCGGTCGAGACTCTCAACGTCGTTGCGCACTAGCGTGATATTTCGGTTGGCAGGCGTGTGTGAGTTTTGGCAGCACACCACCGGCAATGAAAGAGGCCTAATGTTTTAATTAAGTGCGATTTTTCGCTGCCCGTCCAATGAATGGTTGGTGGACGGGTGAATTGGCCAGGCGGCCTTTGGATTTTTGAGGAAACATCATCCACAGGCAGGATGAGGTTTCTGATATTAATTTAAAAAAAATAACGTTTTGACAGAATTTTTATAGTCAGTATATTCGTGTGAGGGAGTCTGACGTATGGACATTTTTTCCTGCATTTCCAAATCTTTATTTCATGCTTTTAAATTCTTCAGCTCCCTGAGGCAGCTCTGTGTCTTCAGGGAGCATTCATTGAGCGCTCCCCCGTGGCGACACAGCCTTCAGCGCTCACCCTCCTCCCACCCCCATCCCGGCAGCACTGAGCCTTTCAGCGCGCTCTTCAGGCTAGCTGGCCTTTAATTGGTCAGCCAGTGTGAAATCGCGGTCGGGAGCGGTGGCCCGTTTCCCGGCCGCTCTCAGCCCACCCACCGCGCCTGCCCGACGGCCCTAAAATCCTGCCCAAAGAGTTGCTCCCCACCATATTCACCCCACATACACATCCCAAAGTGCCTGATCGTGTCCCTGCCTCAACCTCCCAAAGCATCTGATTTCTCCCCAACATAAGGCCTTAGACAGCCCCTCCCTTCCTCTCACCCAGGATCGACTCCTTTTACCCCCCTCCTTCAATCTTATCGACCCTCCTTCCTCCTGCAACCCAGTCTACCCACCCCCCCCCCACAACAATTGGGGGTTGCAGGAAACTGTTTGGTGACATTGCTGACACACTGTAGTGTATGGGGATCCTGAATTGTGGGTTTTCCCTGAATTTTTGACCCACCTGCTCCTTGAAGGTCAGGCAAATAAACATTTTTCCCCTTTAACCGTTTCTGCATTCCACTTGATCACAGATTTTTTCCTTTTGGTCCTTCCTTCCTCTCCCATCTTTCCCTGCCTTTATACATGCTTAAAAGCTGTTACATCGTTAACTTCTTCCAGTTTTCTGACCTGAAGCAGTAAATCTGGTTCTGTCTCTGTAGTAATTATGGTTTTTTTAAATGTTGGACTGTACTTTTAAGAACAGTCCTTAGATAACCATGTGTTAGCAACGCAGGCTTCCTCCATAGTTAATGTAGAGATAGAGATGGAGTTGAAACCACACGTGTAGTTTCTGCTGGCTGTATTGTAAATAAAGCTAATGTTTCCACTTACATAATCTTCCGACTAGGCACTTTACAGCCTTCCGGACGGAATATTGAGTTCAACAATTTTAGATCATGAACTCTCTCCTCCATCCCCACCCCCTTTCTGATCCCTCCTTTTTTCCAATAATTTATATCGATTTTTCTTTTCCCACCTATTTCCATTATTTTTAAATGTATTCCCATCCATTGTTTTATCTAAACCTTTTATCCTATTTTGATCCCTTCCCCCCACCCCACCTCCACTAGGGTTATGTGTACCTTGCTCGTCCTGCTTTCTACTCTTAATGTCACCTATTAGCATATTTCTTAGCTAATATCACCACCTTCAACACCTCTTTGTCCTTTTGTCTGTGACATCTTTTGGCAATCTCCACCTATCACTGGCCCTCTATCCAGCTCTACCTGTCCCACCTCCTTAAACCAGATTATATTTCACCTCTCTTCTATTTTTCCTTAGTTCTGTTGAAGAGTCATATGGTCTCGAAACGTTAACTGTGTTCCTCTCCGCAGGCTGTCAGACCTGCTGAGTTTTTTCAGGTATTTTTGTTTTTGTTTCCACTTAAAGTTATGTTCGGATCAACTCCTTTACAAGGAGGTGACAAACAACAATCTCCATGGATGCTGCCTGACCTGCTGCATATGTCCAGCATCTTCTGTTGATATTTCTGATTACTTCCCAGCTTGTTGTCTGTGGATTAATTTTCATTTATATGTTTACAGTAAAACACCATAAAACTTGCAAACATCATATTCATCTTGTGCCACATCCATCCCTGAATTCTGCCTTTGCCTGGATTGTTTGTATGAAATATTCCAAGAATATTTCCAAATCCCAATGTTATTGGTAACATTTTTTTTGCATCAGACCAGCATCAATGATGGTAGAAATGTTACCTTTACTAAAAGATCACAAAATACTAAGTATTTTCAAACTATTCCCTTTCAGTAAAATGTCAACTTCCCTTCTGTTTTGTCGACCCAAAAAGCAATGGCCAAATTCATTGCCCAATGATCACAGTACAATTTCAGTAGTGAAATAAGAAATTCAATGAGGATAAAGTTTAGTTACAAATTAGGGGATATCATCACAAATTGTGGTATTTTTAGAAAGTTAAAATTCAAAAACACCATTTTCTTTCTGAATAAGAGCTAGGTAAACAAAGGTGGATCCCTAATTCCACATTGCACTCATGCCTACAACACTTCTATAGCAATCTTGAAATCTTTCCTTTCACCCTCACCATCCGTGCAGCTGCTCACAACTGTTGCACACCTTTGCCTGCATTACTAACACCCTCCCTGCACTGTTCCTTTACTCTGCAGCAATTCTTCTTTGCATCTGTTATAATCTTTGTTTTTGGTTCCCCTCTGTCTCTCATGCCATTTTCTAATATCCCTGTACAGACTGTTGGAAGAATAATCCAGTTAATTTGCCTTACTTCAATAGAATTCGCATGGTCATCCCTGCCTCAGATGATAGTAAAGAAAATAAACAGTACCTCTGTGTAAAACAAAAACAGAATTACCTGGAAAAACTCAGCAGAAAAGAGTTGACGTTTCGAGTCCTCATGACCCTCCCACAGTTCTGTGGAAGGGTCACGAGGACTCGAAACGTCAACTCTTTTCTTCTCCGCCGATGCTGCCAGACCTGCTGAGTTTTTCCAGGTAATTCTGTTTTTGTTTTGGATTTCCAGCATCCGCAGTTTTTTGTTTTTATCTTTATGTTTGTACTTCTGGTGTGACTGACAGATGCGAGTATATTCTTTTTCAACCAAATGATTAAATAAATAAATAATTTTAAAAAAATAATTTTAAAAAATCTAATTTTCTTTAATCAGTCATCTTTCAGGGGTAATTATATCTACAAAATGTCAGGCTTGGCTCAGTGGTGGTATTTTCACCTCTGAGTCACAAGGTCCAGGAGTTTAAGCCCCACTGTAGAGACTTGAATGCATAATTCAGACTAACAGTCCAGTGCAGCACTGAGGGAGGCATTGTCTTTCAAAGAAAGCATTAAATTGAGGTCCTTCCTGCTATCTCAGGTGGATGTAAATGATACCAAGGTGCTAAAAGAAGAGTGCAGAGTTCCCTTTGTCTTCTGGCCAACATTCCTCCCTTGAAGAATTAAAACAAATTATCTGGTCATTATTACATTGTTGTTTG
Source organism: Carcharodon carcharias (assembly GCF_017639515.1). Classification (NCBI taxonomy): domain Eukaryota; kingdom Metazoa; phylum Chordata; class Chondrichthyes; order Lamniformes; family Lamnidae; genus Carcharodon; species Carcharodon carcharias. Next base: position 100,652,968 of record NC_054484.1, on the reverse strand, counting down.
AGAGATTTTGCCTTGTGCAATTTGACTACTGCGTTTCCTACAACATAACAGTGACTGAACCTCAAAAGTACTTAACAAAAACAAAAACAGAATTACCTGGAAAAACTCAGCAGGTCTGGCAGCATCGGCGGAGAAGAAAAGAGTTGACGTTTCGAGTCCTCATGACCCTTCGACAGAACTTGGAAAAGTACTTCGTTGGCTGTAAAGTGTCTCAGGACATCCTGAGGTTGTGAGAAGTGTATAAATGCAAGTTATTCCTTCTTTATATTAGCTGATTGAAATTGCCCGTGTGTAGTCTTTATGGGGCTGAGTTAATAAAGCTCATACTGATAATAAACACAGCTGTGATCACTTCCTTTTGGAAGCATTATCATAAAATTCTCACCAAAACCTTTAAGTAAAATAAAACTCAACTACATGCTAAGATTAATAGAAAACTTTCCATCATGTCTAGTTGTCTGCTCTTTAATTATTAGTAATTCTCAGGATGTAGGCATCTCTGGCAAGGCCACCATTTATTGTCCTAAGAGCCAACTGTGTTGGTGTGGAACCATGCAGACGAGGCAGGTTAAATATGGGCATGTTTTCTTCACTAAAGTATACTAGTGAACCAGTTGGGTTTTTTGACAGTCCAACAGTTCCGTTGTCAATTTTACTAATACTAAATCTTCTATTTCCTGATTTTTTTTTAAAACATGAATTCAAATTCCCAAACTGTAATTGTATCCAAGGCAGATATAGCCACTGCTATTTTTATTTTTGGAAATACTTGACCTTTAGCATGAGTTGAAGAGTGGAGAAGTTGGATGGGAAGTGGATTGATGTGGAGTGGTGGTGAAGAAGAAAACAGTCAGAAAAAGAGAACACTGTGGGGCTCCGCAGAGAAGTATTGGGGCTGGGAAACAGATGAAAATGAATGTAAATTTAAAACAAGATGGGTTCAACTCAGAAATCACCATTCAATCCAGTGGACCACAGCGATCCCAGGAATCAGAATCATCTGTGGGAGGCAAATTCAGGCTAAGAAATAATAAAAATTGAAGCTGTTAAATGTCCAGCCTTTCATACAATGAAATGGAATAGGTAGAATAGGTTGTCAACAAGACAATCAACTAGAATGCCCAAATTTAGAATGAAATATAATTAGAAATATACATTAAAAGTAAATAGAAGGTGAAAAGTTCATTAATTTAAGAAAAAGACTAGTTTAATTGTTGATGTGAGAAAAAGCCTTGGAGATTTTGAATTGGAGAGTGAAAGCTTGCAATGAACAAATCCTTACTTAGTAATAGATTTAAAGCTTCCAGCTGACTCTGCAATGCTACAAGTGCTATTATTGGGAAAGGGTTAGGTAGTGATCAACCAATCATATTGCTAGAAAGAAAATCTACACACTGCAAACTAAACAGCTCAGTAGAAAATTGCATTTACCAATGCTCAATGTTTTTAAAATGCATGAAAAATATTTTTGGTTAAAAGTCAGACTCCTTTGTTTTGCCTGTCCATTTCTAAAGGAACATGTCACGCTGCAGAATCAACTATCCCCTGGCTCCTAATTGAAGTGATTATTCTCTATACCAGTCAAGAGAGTGAACATTGGTAGACTATTCAACAATGGGGGGCACAATGTTGAACTTCTCTCTCAGGAGTCACTGTGTAGCATGGGAATAGCAAGTCTCTGTAAATCAACTACTTCAGCAGAAACTGGGCAACAAACCAGCAATTCTTAGTGAGCCATAAACTCATTTGTTTTTCTTGTAATTTCCCAATACCACACATTATTCATTACTAGTGAATGGGAATTCTAATCCCAATCTGCTTCTGATCCTAATTCATCGCCAATGCAACTATGAACCCAGTTGCTAAAAGTTCCATAAGACCGACCTGGAATAACCCTCTTTCTAATTATATTTCTCTGTTTATTGCCTTTCACGGTGGCTTGGTTCACATTGATAATCTAGTATATATGAGTGGCAGGCAAAATCACATCCCAGTGGAACCAATACTAAGAAATCCATTAATATTCATTCCTCTGCATTGTATTTGTGCCAACTCAATTGTGGCAGTAAATGCTTTGCCAGGACAATTACTGTAAAGTATAATCAGGTGTTGAGGTGGGCCTTTGTTTTACATCTTGTAAATATATATATAATCTTTTAGAATTTATATAATCATGGTAACTTGGAATTATGGCCCATGTGATCGGCAAAAAGTGAGGAAGCTACCCCTTACATGGAAGGCAATGGGTGTAAACAATATAAAAATAGGAACAAAAAGGCCAAGTGGTGTGGTGTGGAGGGAAAGAACAAGTGTCAAAATCTGCGTGCCTCGCAGAGGACCAGGTAATTTTGCTTCCTTGTTTTTTCTGTAATTGTTGTTCAATCCTTAACTATGTTATACTTCAAATAGGTTGTATTCCATAATGCTGTAAATTGTACTTACTATTCACAAAGCAGTTGTTCTCCCTCTCTCTCTCTCTCTCACCATTCCCCTCTTGTTGGTCTGGTTGTAAGAAAAATCAGAAAACTGGTTAAATACAAAATTGCAAGACAGAAAGCAGCAGAAAATAGGCTTTGTGTCAGTGCTAGAAGCACCAGAAACAGCGCGTGCTGAGATGTAATCCTTCCCAAGATTCATTAAAAGGCCACCAACACACATAAGCAGTGTCACGTAGACTCCAGGGAGCCAAAGTTCAGCACAAACTAAGTCAGCACTGTACAAGCATGAGCTGACCTATTTGAACTCGAGAGCTGTAAGCTGGTGATAACACTCTGAAATCCATCAAGCTCAGGGGAAATTTCTGGGAATTTGTGGAACTATTACAGTGACTGTGACCAATGCTTTCTTTCCAGCTGTGAAGCTGGATTTGTTGGGAATTTACAGCTGTTCTGAATTAGATGAGGTTTTTTAAGCTAGATAACACTGACCACTTGTAGTTAAAGTGACATCATTATGTGCACTGTAAGAGCCAGACTGGTTTTCTCTTTGACACTTCTGATTCTTGCTGGGATACAGTTCCAGGGACGCGGGCCTCTTTGTACTTTCCAACAGTGACCATTCTTGAAGCATGAATTTAAGACGGTCATCACAAGAGGCATCACAACCATGGCTGGTTCTGACATTCACATGCAAACATCTTAATTGGGGATTGGTGAAAATTGTTGAGGATTGGAGAATATGGTCTTTTTTTTAAAAATAAATAATTTTCAGGATGTGGGTATTATTAGAAAGACTAGCATTTATCGTCCATCCCTAGTTGTCCTTAGAAAGTGGTGTGCTTTCCTGAACCCCTGCAACTGGTTTTGATACAACCAAGTGTCTTATTAGGACACTTCAGAGGGTGGTTAAAATTGAACCGTATTGGCTTGAATGTCCATTCAGGTTTGTTTTTATCAGAGCGTAAATTTTATATCATAAAATGTATCATCTCTCAGTATGTAATTCAAATTCATTTAAGTTGAGAAATCAGTTGAATAAATGTTATGGAAATGTAATGTTTAAAATGAGTTCTTTACAATATTACTCTAAATAGAATATATAGTCCAGAATCAGACCAGTCATACTGTCATTCAATCCTTAACTATGTTATATTTTAATTAGGTTGTATTCCATGATGCTATAAATTGTACTTACTATCCACAAAACAGTTGTTCTCTCTCTCACCATTCCCCTCTTGTTGGTCTGATTGTAAGAAAAATCAGAGAACTGGTTAAGTACAAAATTGCAAGACAGAAAGCAGCAGAAAATAGGCGGTGTCAGTGCTTGAAGCATCAATGCATGAGAAAGAGCAAACCATGTAATGTATCTGTATCCGATTAGCATACTACACAGTTGGAATTAACCCGTTATACTACATCTCACCCCTCACCCTGCCCTGCCACCCAAGTCTCTGACTTCCATTTCTATATTGCAAAGATCAAACAAACCACAACTTTTAAGTCTGGTGTGTTGCAGTCCTTAATTTTGATTTCTTCTCTTGGGTCCTCTTCTTTTCTCCATTTCTTCTTATAAGGACATCCGCTGTGGCAGTTTTATGAGTATACCAGAATGAGTCCCCTTATCTTCTGGAGCATATTGGGGTTTTGAGCCCTGTGGGTGGTCTCTCAAATTCTGCTGGGCAGGAGGAGAATTGGCAGATAATTCAGGTTCACTAATCAGGTCATTATCTGGATTGGTGGATGCAGCAGTATCTCTGGCTGGCTCAAATGAATAGAGGACTACTTCTACGGGGCAGGAGGTTGCTTCTGTGTAGCAACCAGTGTACATCTGTTCTATATCACCATACCATGCTCTGTTTGGATGGGGTAGGAACATGGATGTGGTGCCTGTTCAATCACTTTTCCATAGCGAACTTGGTCTCAGATCCAAACTGGCTCTCCGGGTTGGAAGTCTGGCAGGTTGTGTGCCTTGTCACATTTGTTATAGCTCCACATCTGGCTGGAACGACATTCGTCCTCTTTTCCCTCATTTTATCCAAGTAATTTTTTGCAGCATGAATGAGAGAGAGATTAGGGAGCCGAGTTCTCGTCTCCTTCTCATGAGGAGCTCACATGGTGCGAGACCATTTTGGACTGACATTGAATGATAGGTCAGAAGTACAAGTTGTGTGTCATCATTCTTCAGCAAAGCTTTCACTGTATGTACTCTTCTTTCAGCTTCACCATCGGCTTGAGGGTATCTTGGTGAGCTGGTAATGTGGACAAATCCATATATAGCTGCGAATTCTTTAAAGTATTTACTGGCAAACTGCAGTCCATTGTCTGAGATTACAAAGTCTGAGATTCCATGTGTTGTAAATATCTCCTTTAGCAATGTAATCACTGCTTCAGAAGTAACCCTGCAGTTGTTTGATTTCTGTCCATCTAGAGTAGTATTCTACTGCAATGAAGAACATCTTACCTGTGTGTTCATCAATCCCCAGATGTTTTCATGGCTGTGCTGGAAAGGAAGATGATATCTTGTGATGTTCAGCATCAGGAGACAAGTAATAAAGCTTGATGTTATCTCTTTCAGTTATTTTGAGAGACCTGGCCACCAAACGGAATATCTTGCACTGGCTCGACATTTTATGATGCCCAAGTGCCCTTGATGCAATCGTTGAAGTATATCCAGTCTCAGAACTCTTGGAAAGACCACTCTCATCATAGATGAGTAAATTGTCAACTACATGGAGGTATCCTCTCTGTTCATAATACTGACTGAGAGTGGGATTTATGCTGGCCAACCTTTGATGTAGTACTCTCAGACCTGAGCACAGATGTAGTGGCTCATTGATGACTGCTAGGTTGAGCAGGAACTTTCTGACTTGGTTTAACATATCCCTGAATCTCTGGAGCTCAGTCACATTTTGAAGAGCAGGAAACTCCTTGGTTGCTTTTGACATCTGTGGATCAACTCTGATACCAGATGCATCCACTTATGACCAAGGAAATTGACATTGTCCTCTGGAAGATTTTATGCCAACGGGTAGTATGTTGAAGAAAAACCTCCCAAACAGTTATGAGCAGCTTCGACTCTTCATCGAGGGGTAGTTGTCAAAAACCACTATTAGCATCTACCTTCATGAAGATTGAACTCTTTCCAAATTGAGCTAAGCTCCCATCCACAGACAATAGCGAATGAACTTTGCGTTGAACAGCTTTGTTCAGTTGTGTAAGATCTACACAAATTCTGATTGATTCCTTGAGTTTTGGCAATGGAACCATCTCCAAGCACCAGTTTGTTGGTTGTGTCATGAGTGAAATAACCCCTTGCTTCAACATGGGCCCTGACAATATTCCGGCAAAGACTTGTGCTCCAGAATTATCTGCACCCCTAGCTAAGCAGTTCTGGTACAGCTACAACACTGGCATCTACCTGGCTATGTGCAAAATTGCCCAGCTATGCCCTGTACAGAAAAAAAAAACAGGACAAATCTAACTCGGCCAATTACGGCCCCATCAGTCAACTCTCGATCATCAGTAAGGTGATGGAAGGGGTAATCAACAGTGCTATCAAGCAGCACTTGCTTAGCAATAACCTGGTCACTGATATCCAGTTTGTGTTCCGCCAAGGCCACTCAGCTCCTGACCTCATTACAGCCTTAGTTCAATCATGGACAAAAGAGCTAAACTCCCGAGGTGAGGTGAGAGTGACTGCCCTTGATATCAAGGCAGCATTTGACACTGGCATTAAGAAGCCCTAGCAAAACTGGAGTCAAAGGGAATCAGGGGGAAAGCTCTCCACTGGTCAGAGTTGTACCTGGCAGAATGGAAGATGGCTGTGGTTGTTGGAGGTTGGTCATCTCAGCTCCAGGACATCACTGCAGGAATTCCTCAGGGTGGTGTCCTCAGCCCAACCATCTTCAGCTGCTTCAATGACCTTCCTTCCATCATAAGGTCAGAAGTGGGGATGTTCGCTGATAATTGCACAATGTTCAGCACTCTTCGCAACACCTCAGATACTGAAGCAGTCCATGTCTAAATGCAGCAAGACTTGGACAATATCCAGGCTTGGGCTGACAAGTAACATTTGCACCACACAAGTGCCGGGCAATGACCATCTCCAACAAGAGAGAATCTAACCTTTGCTCCATTAAAATTCAATGGCATTACCATCACTGAATCCCCACTATCAACACCATGGAGGTTACCATTGACCAGAAACTAAACTGGATTAGCCGTATAAATACTGTGGCTACAAGGGCAGGTCAAAGGCTAGGAATCCTGTGACAAGTAACTCACCTCTTGATTCCCCAAAGCCTGTCCACCGTCTAAGGTAGAAGTCAAGAGTATGATGGAATACTCTCCAATTGCCTGGATGGGTACAGCTGCCACACACTCAAAAAGCTTGACACTGTCCAGGCTGAAGTAGCCAAATTGATTGGCACCACATCACATACCGATTCCTCCACCACTGACACAGTCGCAGTAGTGCGTGCCATCTACAAGACGCACTGCAGGAATTCACCAAGGCTCTTTAGACAGCACCTTCCAAACCCAAAACCACTACCATCTCGAAGGACAAGGGCAGTGGATAGATGAGAACACTGTCATCTGAAAGTTCCTCGCCAAGCCACTTACCATCCTTACTTGGAAATATATCACCTTTCCTTCACTGTCGCTGGATCAAAATCCTGGAACTCCCTCCCTAACAGCACTGTGGGTGTACCTACACAACTTGGGCTGCAGTGGTTCAAGAAGACAGCTCACCACCACCTTCTCAAGAGTAACTAGGGATGGACAATAAATGCTGGCCCAGCAAGCAACGCCCACATCCCATGAATGAATAAAAGAGAGAGTAATTTTCCTTCTTTATCTTTGGCAAGAGTGGATGAAGAGCTTTACTGGGCAAAAGCAGACACACTGGCTTCGTTTCTGGATGTAGAGTTATGTGGTATGCTGTCTTCAGCTCTCCTAGTCCTGTGACCATCTCTGGGAATTCAGCTCTGAAGTTTTTGGGTTGACCTTCTCAGCTTTCCAGTTCCTCTGCCCTGCAAGTCAGATGCAAGTCGGTGTAGGTCTTCCTGCTTAAGAGAGTGAGCAACTCTAATTCTGAATCACATACAATCTTTGTATGATTTCTTTCTCGATATTGGGGGATGCATTCAGTTGTCCTATGACCTAGAGTTCTATCCCTCCCGGCCCATATAGTTTTTTTGCACGATGGCTGAAAAGAACTTTTCTCCATAGTTCAGCATCAGAAAGAACAAAATTGCTGCACCTGTGTCTAACTTAAAATGACGTCACGTTTCCCTCGCAAGCTTCCTCTCCAAGGAAAGGCACCTACTGGATATGATCTACTTCATAGATCTCGCCACCTTTCGACAGCTTCCTGTTGTGCATATTCTGTAGGGGGTTCTTGCTATGACATGCAGCCTGGAAGTGGCCCATCTTTCTGCATAAATCACATTTGGCCTCTTTTGCAGGGCAGTTTTCACACCTGAGTTTTTCTGGCCACACACCAATTACAGTCAGCTTGGGCTGTTTATGGATGCTCTTCTAGTCTCCCCTGATTATTTTAACAACAGCTTGTTGGTCTTAAAAGCTGACATACTCTACGGAGTCATTTCTTTTGAGGTAGGGTTCACATTGAATCACAGATTGATTTTGCTTCCTGACCTCAAACTTTTCTGCTCAGGTGAGATGCCTTTGCTAAGGTTAAATCATCTCTCGGCTGCAAGTGGTCAGACAAGGCATCATTCAACACTCCCACAATAATTCTGTCTCCGATTGACTCATCTTTTAAGCTGCCATGCCCATAATTCTCTGCAAGTCAATACAGGTTGTTTATCAATGCATCAACACTTTCACCTTAATGTTGGGTACGTTTATTAAACTTAGCCCTGTCCACAACAGTATTCTTTCTCAGATTGAAGTATCTATCAAGCTCTTTGATTACTTCTTCGTACGTGGCTTTTTCCTCATCATTAGCCTGCCTGATGAGGACATCATCTGCACGCCTAACCAGGCCCAATGCGGTTCAATATCTAGCAAATCTCTAGCACAAATTCAGCCATGCTTCTGCCTGTTTGGGGCCTGTGGCTTTCTCAAAGCTTTCTGGTAAGGGCAGAGATTTTTCCATAACTGTTCTTTCACTCTATGTCACCATATAATATTTTTGGTACTGTCAGTCTGATACAGAATATGTACTGAGCCTGCAGAGGTATGGAAAACATGAGCTTTATTATTTTACTGTGCTGGCTGCAATGTACACAAGGCTGCATGAGAGAGCAAACCATGTGATGTTGCATCACATCCTGTGATGATGCACACAGTATCTTATTAACATATTACACAGTTAGAATTAACGCCTTATACGACAATTATGACAAATATAAAGGCTTGATCAGTCATCAAGGAGGTGTGCATTGTATTTGAGGAGCCATGAGGGAGACCTTTCTTTTTTTCTTGGTTTAGGGAGTCAAGATCTTTAGAGCACAGGCCTCTTCCAAATAAGAAACTCACTGAAATGGCCAGATAATCTGCACGCACACTGTCCTTCCCCGCTCCCTCTCCCAACTGAAATCATTATATCTGGGTGCCTAAACACAAGTGGAAGTTTTCACTGCAAAGCTAAACTTGGTTTCCAACTGAGTACACAGATTAATAATTCATTACAATTTTAACAAAAGAGCTGAAGCAGAGGGGTGGAGGCGCTCAGGAGCTTCAAAGGCTGAATTTTGCCTGAAAACGCGTAGATTGAAATAATTGGGTCTTAAAAGGCAATTCATATCTCATTAGCAATTCCAAAAGGGCGCAGCCATTGGTTACAAACTAATAGAGTGAATATAGGAGGTCGAGACCAGCTTACTTTCATCTGAGAGCTAGACATAAAACCATCTGCTCGTGGCCCTCTTTATTTATCATAAGATTTTTTTGGCAACTGCAGAGCATCCCTCCTTACACCATTTAGTTCTCAACAAGAAATAAAATGATTCATTTCCCCTGCATATTTGGCCCTATTCTGGCTGGCTTTTGACTTGTACTTTTAAAATTGAACAAATGATTGGAAAATGGGAATGTGATGTTGCTGCGTGCAGGGTAAGTAATGCAAATGGTGAAGCTCTTTTAGTAGCAACGGCCTTTATCACGGCTATTACTAAATCATCTTTGAAGTTGTACCAGTGAATTCTTATTTCTGTTAGGTGGATGAAACTTTTAAGTGTAAACTATGAAACAGATGATATTCAATTACGGGTTTGTTCTGGAAAGTTTTAAACATAGCCATATTCTTTTACGAGGAGCTTCAGAATTTTGAATATTTCAGAATATTAAAAATACCAGATACTGCACCAATGAGATCAGAGGGCTCGTAATATGGTTATCATTTTGCACAGTGGCAGCAATGTGTGTTACTGATCGTACTGAAAGCTTAAAGAAAACTGTCAAGAATGTTTTGATAGAGGAGGAAAGACTGAAATGTGGAGGGAGCTGATTATGGACGCTAGCAATATCAGCTCTCACCCACCTCATTTTGTTTTAGCTCAGAGAGAGAGAGAGAGAGAGAGAACACGTGTCCTAATGCAATTTAGATGATCACAAGTGCTCAACTTAATGGGAACATACAAATGTTATTTATGAAATCACTGAAGGCCAACTAACATTGGGAGTAGCATTATCCTTCTTGCTGTTAATTTACTTGGTTTAAGCTTAAGTGAACAGAACTGGTCCTGCTCTGTCTGAACAGTAGTGGAGTTCAGTCTTTCCCTCAAATTTTCCAAGCATCCAGCAAGAGTTTAGCCTAAGATTACCAACTGTTCTCACTGTTAGATTTGTGCTTTGGACTGTCAGCAGTGGCTCTGTGGTAACACTCTCGACCCCTGCAACTCCTGCATCAGAAGGTGTTGCTTTAAATCCCACACTCCAGAGACTTCGGGCACAATTTTGCCCTCGATGGGCAGGCAGCCAATTAAGGCCCACCCAGCAAGCTGCCCAATGGGAAGTGCTATGAGCTTCCTGTGTGGCGCGGGAGGGGGGAATTCCCAAACTGTCAGTGTGCTTTCGCACATGCACACGAAAGAGCGCACATCTCCCTGAGACTACGTGCTGCCTCAGGGAGATCGTTGACAGTTGTTGAAAGTTGAAAAATATAAAATTTTTAACTTGTCCCCCTGATGTGACAATGTCACACAAGATGGGACATATTAATAAATATCACAGAAACTTTATTAAAGTTTTTAAAAACCAACATGAAACCTCATCCTGCCAGTGGATGAGGTTTCATGTATTATCAGAAGCCCGCTGGGGCTCCTGGCCTGCCCGCCAGCCTTAAGGTTGGACGGGCAGGGCCTTTAATTGATTTAACTACCGAGTCAATGGCCTCAATTGGCCACTGACAGGTTGGTGGGCAAACAGCTTTCCATTCAGAAAAGCACCCTTCCACTGCTACCCTCTGTCTTCTATGACCAAGCCAATTCTGTATCCACCTTGCCAGCTCACCTCTGATCCCGTGCAACTTTACCTTCTGTACCAGTCTGCCATGAAGGACCTTGTCAAAGGCCTTAGTGAAATCCATGTATATAACATCCACTGCCCTTCCATCGTTGATCATCTTTGTCACTTCCTTGAAAAACTCGATCAAGTTAGTGAGACACGACCTCCCCTTCACAAAACCATGCTGCCTCTCACTAATACGCCCATTTGCTTCCAAATGGTGGTAAATCCTGTCACGAAGAATCTTCTCCAATAATTTTCCTACCATTGACGTAAGGCTCACCGGCCTGTAATTTCCTGTCATTTTAGGGGTCATTTATCAAGAACAGATAGTAATCAAAAATCTGTCAGGTTTTTCTCCTTCAGAACAGAGATGCTGAGGCCAATTTTAGAATCCCCACAACTGCCCTCCCTGGTTAAGTTAACTTGGGTAAAACTTTGGATCAAACCTAGAATTTTCCTGATCTATACATCTTTGTTCCTGAGCAACTAAGTCCATTGAGACATTGTGTATTTTTTTAAAAAACACTTTTGGTTTGATTCTCAGGGAGCTTGGATACAATAGATTTAGAATGTACTAATTCAATAGCAGATTACATGACAGAACCTTGACGTTCCTTATAAGAGAAGATATTTGATGAGCGATCAAGAACTTGAAATACAGGTTTTGTAAAGTTTTGGTGCTATAATCTATTCTTCTTTCCTGGTTCCCATTGGTTAAGAAGTTCAGAGCTGTAGATGAGAAGAGATTAGGAGTCACCTCAATATGTACATAAAACATGTGGGTCTTATCTTAAATCGTTACTGTGAAAAAACAAATCGCTCAAAATGAGTTATTATGCTGGGCTATTAAACAATTCTTCAAGTAAGCTGCTTTTGCACCAACTTATGTAATAGAGAAAACAATAATTCACCAATATTGATTGAACTTGCATTATTATAATGCCTTGAATGTTTAAACCTTCCCAAGGCATTTTACAGGAGAGTAATCACAAAAAAAAAATCTGACACCAACCTAAATGAGGAAGTGTTAGGACAAATGAACCAAAAGCTTGCTTAAAGAGGTGGCTTTCAAGAAGTGTCTTGAAAAGGAAGAGTGAAGGGTGAAGACAATTAGTAAGGAAATTCCAGATCTTGGGAGTTTAGACAACTGAAGGCACAGCTGCTAATGGTGGATTTGGAGGGTTGCAGAGTCCTTGGAGGGGTTTGTAGGGCTTAGAGGAGGTTATAGAGATAGGGGGGGAGGCGGAGGAGTGGGGGTTGAGGTCATGGAAGAATTTGAAGACTAGAATGTGAATTTTAAATTTCAGGCACTGCTGCACTGGGAACAAATGCAGGTCAGAGGTGATTTGTGAAAGAGAGTTGATGCCCAGAAAGATTTGGGAGGTAGAGTTTTTGGGTGAGTTGAAGTTGACAGAAAGTGGGGGATGGAAAGCCAGCCAGCAGAATGTTGGAATAGTCAATTTTCTAGCTTGTGTTTCAGCAGCAGGATGAGGGGAGGCAGGGACCGAGACAGATGATATTTCAGAAGCCTTGGTGATAAAAGTGAAAATGATTAAGTTTCTGTAGTGAATTACAGTTGAGCTTAGGTGGTTCCCCACCTACAGGTAATTATATTAAGAATTTATTCCATCTTCAGACAACAAAAGGGGGACATGCCAAGAAAAAGTAAATTTTTAAAAATTCTTGAACCTCTAAAAGCATAAATAGTGCTTAAACCAGCTGAACTGTTTCCGGGAAGCATTCAGATCGCTGGTGGATAAATCAAAGTTCTCTTTTGGACTGCTACAGCCAGAAAAGAAAATGCTAAATATTTCCAAGGCAATTGGATATCGGTATACTGCACAAAATTTCCCTCAATTTGGCATGAGGCAAAAAGGGCATATGGATGGTTGGATTGGGAAGTGGAAAATCGTCTTTATAGTGCAATGGAGTACTCTCTTTAGAATTCTTTAGTTTGTACCTCTCAAACTATATCGGGTGTAGAATTGCTTTGTGTTGACACTGGGTGCTTACAATGCTCGCAAGTGTGCTTACCCTTGACTCCCCAAAGCTTGCCAACCACCTACAAGGCACAAGCCAGCAGTATGATGGAATACTCTCTACTTGTCTGGATGAGTGCCGCTTCAACAACATTCAAGAAGCTTTACATAATTCAGGACAGAGCAGCCCACTTGATTGGCACGCCATCTACAAACATTCACTCCCTCCACTACTAACGCACAGTGGCAGCAGTATGTACCATCTACAAGATGCACTGCAGGAACTCACCAAGGCTCCTTAGGCAGCACCTTCCAAACTGTCGACTACTACTATCTAGAAGGACAAGGGCAGCAGACGCATGGGAATACCACCATCTGGAAGCTTCCCTCCAATCTTTCACCATCCTGACCTAGAAATATATCACTGTCGCTAGGTCAAAATCCTGGAACTCCCTCCCAAGCAGCATTGTGGGTGTACCTACACCATGGGGACTGCAGCACTTCTAGGCAGCAGCTCACCACTACCTTCTCAAAGGCAATTAGGGATGAACAATAAATGCTGGACTAGCCAGCGACACCAACATCCCATGAATGAAAAAAGTAAAATGCCTGATTCTTCAGCTCAAATATCACAACTTGTAAAACTTGGGCTTCATCTCAATTAGTTTTCTCCATTATCTCTTTAATGTGTCAACCATGGTCCAGTGGCAGCAAGATCTCATTGTAGCTTTGAAGAAGAGCAAGGGATTCATCCCAGTGTTTTGGCTAATAATTATCCCTCAACTAGCGACTAAAACCTGCTTATCTAGTCATTGCTGGCTGTGGGACTTTGCAGTGTGAAAATTTGTTGCCATACTTCATATATTACAGAAGTGGCTACACGTCAAAAAGTTCTTCATTAGCTGTAAAATCTTTGGGATGTCCTAAAGTTGTGAAAAATGCTTTATGAACACAAGTCTTTCTTTCTGAAAGAGACTTGAAACATGTATGGAATGGAATATTTTACTGTACATCAAATTCTCCTAAACTCATTAAACTCTAATAGGTAGATATTTGGAATCATTTTCGGGTCGCTCATTAAAAGATAAACACTTAATACTGCAGGGTTCCACAGACTTTTAGTTGTTGATTAGAACCTCCCAAGACCTTTTAACAGCATGTGCTGGAATTAAGAAGGTATGTAAAGCTTTGCAAACATGGATCTAATAAACTGTGGAGTGGATTATTGGATAGTGATGATACAGCAGCTGTTGAAACAGAGGATGCAACAATAAATGCAAATTGGCAGAAGTAATGTAGATGCAAATGAATGTTAAGGTCAATAAAATAATAATTGGCAGCTGCAGGTGAAGAAGTTGCTTGCACCATTAAGAGAGAGCGCATTGAAATACCATTAGAGAATGTTGGTGTTGCAGAGATAAAGGGCTTGGTATTTAGCCCCTGTGGGACCAGGAGCAGCTGTTTGGCTCCATCGCACCTTGCAGCTATTTTACAGAGGCAGGATAGGGGTTGGCATGGCTACCTGCCCATTTGTAGCAGGTAACCGACATAACGCATTAAAGCTAATTAAAGGATGCCAACTGGGATTTTCTGGAGGTAGATCTGGGGGCCAGTGCTCCAACCAGGCCTAGAGGCCCTCTCTACCTGGCTGGGTATTGCAGCCACCATTGGCTACCCTTTAGAGGACCTTTCCCCAAGTAGGTGACCTAGCTGCAAAAACCTTAATTTTAAATTTAAAAAGTTGGAGAGAATGTGCCTCAATTTTGAAACACCCTCTCCCTTGCTTCTTTCAAGCTGGAAGGCCTCTGATTGGCCCTCCAGTTTTGAGAGCCCTCCCAGCATCTTTAAATAGATGATGAGTCTGCCCTCTGGCAATTAATTGGCTGCTCTGGTGAAAATCAAAGAGTGACATTTGTCACACTGTAGCTGGATCAAAATCCTGAACTCCACCCCCCCCCAACACCCACATTGCAGCCTGACCATGGGGTTCAGAAGCTTGCAGCGAAAATCCTGCCCAAAGTAGACAGTTCAAAGACAGCCTGAGTTAAATGACAGAAATGCAAACAATATCTTAAAGGGTTACCTAATGATTATTAGCAAAATATTACATGTGACGGGCATTGGGATCAAAGATAATATTTAGAAGTCCACTAAAATCAATCAGTAACCTGGGTTGAATGAATACTTGGGTGCTAATTGTTAAGAATCCAAGTCAGATGATGAAGTATGAAACAAGACACAGATCTTCACCTTGTTAGTAGGTTTATTCATAGAGTGCAACATCTGTCTCCTCACTATCAACCCAGTGTTCCAGCTGAATCTCTTTATATGTACTCTTAGCCCTTAATCAAAAATGTCCATCTCCTGTCTATCCTTAACAACATAATCAACCAACCATGAACAGATGCCCCTTTCTTTAAACAGAATCTTTATAACACACTTAAATAATTGCAAAGCAGAGAAAAAAATTGCTTTTCCATTTTTCTTACAACTTCTCATAACACAAGACACCCCTCTTCTAGGACCTCCAAAGGTTTCTTGCAGCAAGTATTCCTCTTTGTTAAACAGTCTGATAATTGGTGACTTGCATCAACTCATTTTATTTTAGGAGATGTCTTTTCTCTAACATTTCCTTTATACTAGCAAGGTCAGTCCTCAACCTTTTCTCAATGACACTCTTTGTTGAATGAACTTTGTTCCATAGAGACCTGTTATCCACATAACATTCTATGGGCAAGTTTTTCTCAGAATGCCCCTTGTATAGGATTTCCTTAAGAATTTTAGGCAAGTACAGTCCCATATTTATCACTTCTACTGACACCAGTATTTCTGCAGCTAGGGTACTTTTAAGCACCCTTTTTACTTTCTTAGCTTCCTTGGCCAAGGGACATTTTCCATTTTCACCCCCCAAAAATATGATAAACCCAGCTATACTAGAATACCAATCCAGAAAATTGGCAGGGGAAGCATCACTAAAAAGGACTAACTTCATATATTTTGGGTCACCTAAAGCTGGAAACTTGACTGTGTATTTCTCCAAATTTAATTTCTTTAATAAGAACAAAAAAACTGCGGATGCTGGAAATCCAAAACAAAAACAGAATTACCTGGAAAAACTCAGCAGGTCTGGCAGCATAGTTCTGTCGAAGGGTCATGAGGACTCGAAACGTCAACTCTTTTCTTCTCCGCCGATGCTGCCAGACCTGCTGAGTTTTTCCAGGTAATTCTGTTTTTGTTTTTAATTTCTTTAATGTTTAATTTGCCCTCAGAACCTCCTCAACTGTAGTGTGTTTATCATTGTACTAAGTTCCAACATGTCATAATTGGCATCAGGTCTTATTGTCCAGTCAAGCTTCTTAACTGCCCTGTATCTTCTTTGGATGCAAGATCATCTTTCTGTAAGGACCTGGCCTGATTTATTGGGATACAATTAACACTTTCTAAATATGATTGTTATAGGGATAAGTGTAAAGGCGAAGTAATAAATATTATCCTGATATTTGGTAAGGGGCAGCTCATAATTGGGAAATTACTGACCAGTTAGTCCAACTCTAAGAGAAGAATCTCATGCAATGGGTTGATATAATGTTCATTTGAAGAGCTTGGGGGCTATCAGGAATTTTTGAGTATGGGTTCAGGAATCATTTCTCTTAGATTTACTGAGATTTTCTTTCAAAGCAACACTAATAGTCCAGGGTCAGATTTCCAAACAAATATTAATAAAATGATTCATACAAGCCTTTTAAAAATGATTAGGGAGCAACAGAATTAATGGAGACTGGGGAAATCGTGTTTAACTAACATGCTGGAGTTTTATGAAGAGGTAACAGAAAATAACGACAAGGGTAATGCAGTTGATGTGGTGTACGTGGTCTTTCAAAAGGCATTAGATACAGTGCCACACAGACTTGAGAAAAGTTATTGTTCATGGAATAAAAAGGACAGTAGCAACATGGATACAAATTTGGCTGAAAAATAGGAAGCAGAGAGTAATGGTCAATGGATATTTTTTGGGCTGGAAGAAGGTTTGTAGTAGAGTTCCCCAGGGATCAGTATTGGGACCCCTGATTCTCCTGATATATGTTAATGATCTAGATCTTGCTGTGCAGGGGACAATTTCAAAGTTTGCAGATGATACAAAGCTTGAGCATGTTGTAAACTGCGAGGAGGACAGTGTAGACCTTCAAAAGGACATAGACAAGTTGACGGAGCAGACAGATAGGTGGCAGATGAAGTTCAGTGTGAAGTGTGAGGTGTTGCATTTTGGTAGGAAGAACATGGACAGAATATAAAATAAGGGGTGAAATTTTAAGGGGGATGCAGAGGCAGAAAGACTTGGGTGTATATGTGCATAGATCATTGAAGGTGGCAGGACAGGTGGAGAGAGCAATTAATAAAGCATATAGTATCCTGGGCTTTATTAATAGGGGCATAGGGTACAAGAGGAAGGAGATTATGCTGAATTTATATAAAACACTTGTTAGACCCCAGCTGGAGTATTGTAAACAGTTCTGGGCACCACACTGTAGGAACGATGTGAACACATTGGAGAGAGTGCAGAAGAGGTTTACAATAATGGTTCAGGGGATGAGAAACTACAGTTACAAAGATAGATTGGCGAGGTTGGGACTGCTCTTCTTGGAGAGATGGAAGCTGGAGGAGATTTGATAGAGATGTTCAAAATCATGAGGGGGCTGGACAGAGTAGACAGGGAGAAGCTGCTCCCACTCGTAAAAGGCTCAAGAATGAT
This sequence comes from Carcharodon carcharias, assembly GCF_017639515.1. Taxonomy (NCBI): domain Eukaryota; kingdom Metazoa; phylum Chordata; class Chondrichthyes; order Lamniformes; family Lamnidae; genus Carcharodon; species Carcharodon carcharias. The sequence continues at coordinate 100,635,323 of NC_054484.1, read as the reverse complement.
AGAAAACAGATTTAAAGTGATTTGCAAAGAAAGCAAATGTGATGCGAGAAAAAACTCTCTCACATGGTGAATGTTTTGGGTCTGGAATGCACTGCCTGGAAGTGCGGTATAGGCAGGTTCAATCGAGATATTCAAGAGGGCATTAGATGATTATTTGAATAGAAACAATGTGCAAGGGTACGGGGAAAATGGCAGGGCAATGGCATGAGGTCATAATGTTCATTTGGGAGCCGGTGCAGACACGATGGCCTGAACGGCCTCCTTCTGTGCCGTTAAAATTCTGTGATTCTGTTAACAAGTTGAATTGAAAACTGTCAGCAATGTTAATAAATCAAACGGCTTGGGCTTGCAAGTAGTTCCTCAAGAACCTGTTAAAAATTGTACAAGGGGTATTTTTAATATAATAGAATGAAATGTCAAAATTATGTCCAGTGGTCCGCAAATAATGCAAACAAGATGAATAACTTTCAAAACTGTTTGCACAAATTCAGTAGCTAACCAAAGAAATTGGGTTATCTGTGCACATTGGAACAAGAAATGCAAGCTAAACCTTAAAAAAAGATAATTGTTGGAATGTGGGTGTCACTGAAAAGGCCCATTATTGTTTTTATTGCCCATTCCTAGTTGTTCCAAGGAGATGGTGGTGCCTTCTTAACCTGCTGGTAACAGTTTTCTTTGATACAATTGATTAGCTTGCCAAGCTACTTCAGAGGGCGGTTAAGACCCTTGGTCAGACTGGGCAAGGATAGCAGGTTTCCTTCACTAAAGGATATTAGTGAATTAATTGCTTTCTTTACAACAATCTTGCAACTACAAGTGTCCTAGAATTTTTCTAAACAAAACTGAATTCTCAAAACGCCATGGTGCAATTTGATCTCTCATTCTATGGATTAGTAGTCCAGGATTCTCGGTTACTAGTTCAGTAATTTAAGAACTATAGTATACATCGAATTGGCACCTATCGGCAAAAGAGAAAAATGTTTTGGATATGCAATTTTATTCTTCAGTAGAAGTATCAAATCTGCGTGAAATGAGATCCAATTTTAGGCACTTGATCATAATTAAAACAGGATATCCATATAAATCACTGGAAATGCCACATTTGGAATATTACATGCACTTTTGTTTGTCCCACCTTTGTCTATAGCAACAATGTTGTTTTAAAAAGTTGAGAGAGAAAAGAATGATTCTTGGATTTAGCACTCTGAATTATGAGGAGGGCATCAGAAGACCAAACTGATGAATGTGAATTGGGAGGCTGCATAATTATAACTGCTACAAACAAATAATGTAGATGTAAATGAGCTATCCAGCTTGGACTGTGAACACAGAACTAGAGAACAAAAGTTTGAAATTAATAGGGAAGCCTGGAGATTGGTGAGATTTCTTTTTGCATAGAACAGCAGATGCAAGGACTAGATTCCCCGGAAACAGTTCATGTTATCTTCATTTAGTCGTTTTATTTGGCTCCTGGCTCAGCAATGCCTCAAATTTAAAATTCTTGTCCTTACATTCATATCCCTCCATGGCCTTGACCTTCCCTAAGTCTAACTTGTGCCAGCCTTATAACCCTACAGGATATTTGCATTCCTCCAATTCTGGCCTCTTGTGCATCCCCTAGTTTCTTCACCCCCTCCCTATTTGCAGCTGTGCCTTCAGCTGCCTTGGCCTTAAGACCTGTCACTCCCTCCTTAAACCTCTTCATCGCTGCCTTCATTTAAGGTGGGCTGGCAATTTAAATATTAATATGCCTCTTAACACCATCTTAAAGTTAACCCTAGCCAGTCGAGTTTTCCGGGACTCAGGAAACAAGAACTTTTGGACCCAAGAAATGAAAGCCTTTTCGCCTGCCTCCTAGATGCAGTTAATCTGCTTCTGACAACCCCCAACCCTTCCAAACTTCCTACTGAGGCCTCAGATCCCTCCCTCCTCTCTGGGAAATGGAAACAAAAAAAATGTTAATCAGATCTTACTGTTAAATTCCTCAGGATCTGAGGGAAGCTTGATGTCTCTATGTGGCTCAGAGCCAAAGTTAGTTTGACAATTCTGTTGTGAAACACTTTGTTCACTTTAATATGCTAAAGGTGCTACATAAATGCAAGTTGTTACAAAAAGTGAATGGAAGTTGATTAACATTGGCTTGAAAGATTAAATATTTAGAACAGTAGCTTTAATAATTCTATGGCAATTCCATAGAATACAACTGCTTGAGGTCAGAAGTAGTCAGTACCAAATGGCTCATCAGATTATGATTGTACTTGCCTTTAGAAAATACTTGAAATAATTAATGAGCCCCACTTCAGTTTTGCTGTGCATTTCAAAGAAGCGAGTGCTAATAGGAAGACACGGAAAGCAGAAAACAAGCTTCCGTGTCAGAGGCTGCGTAGCCAATGTTTGTGGCAATGTGAACTAAATGTATATTGAACTGGTGTGAAATGAAACCCTGCAATAAATCCATCTCTCAAGTCATGGGGGTGAACACATTGCTACAGAGGGGTCATTGTGTGCTTTATATATAGAGGCTATGGTAGTTCCTTGATTATGTTACTAGATTAGTAATCCAGAGACCTGGACTAATAATTTAGAGCATGCAAATTGAAATCCCAACCAGGCTATTTGAAAAAAAATCTGGAAACATCAAACCTGTTTGTTTAAAAACACAGCCTTTTCACAAATGCCCTAATTTAGGGAAGGAAAACCTGCCAGCCCAACCCAATCTGGCCAAATGCAAACTCCTATCTCACACCAACTCTTAAATGTGCTTCAAAGTGACCTAGCAAGCCACTCAGTTCAAGAAGAGGCCCATGAACACCTTTGCAGAGCAACTAGGGAATAAATGCCAGAATATTAGTGACACTGCATTGCTTTTTTTTTTAAATCTAAGGTTCCAACAAGTTAGTGAAAGGCAAATGCAAACAAAGCATTAGTTTGAAAGGGAAGGCATCAGGGGCTGCACATTAGCTCAGCTGGTTAAAGATTGAAGCATTTGAAACCTTCAGGGCTGAGGTATGCTCCCTGGCCTGTCCTAAATCAATAATTCTCAGCTGTCAGATCATTAGAGGTGTTGCAATTCGCCTTAAGAAAAAGTATTCATAGCTACTGAAACATACAAGTCATCCATGATTCCTCTCATCACAGATCTACAGCTAGAGGCAACACACACGCGTGCACACTTCACTTTACAAAGTAATAAAGAGTTAAAATTTTGTAGTCCACAGTGAACAAAAAATGCCAACCATTCATTACATTTAAACCTGCCCACAGATTTTCTGTCGCTTTTGCACTGGAACCTGCTGTGATTAGAATTTCATAACAGCATGGAACCATCTACAGGGGAATCTTCGGCCTGTGTGCACAGAGCAAGTAACTGTAGATGTTCAGAATGAATCGGATTGAACAATTCTTAAGGTAGCGCACAAAGTCTGAACAAGGAAGTGCAAGTTAAAGAATTTGATTCAATGCAAAACAAAGCAAATGAAATAAATGGGATTTAGAGGGAAGAGACTGAAGGAAAAGATAAAACTTTTTTTTAACCTGAAGGAATGAGACTAGAATTAATTTTCTGTGCCAGAGAGATTGTTTGGCGGTAATCAAGACATATCACACTGTTAAAAATTTACATACGCTCGAATGGACAAGCCCCAACTTTTTCTGACAAATAAGTGGGTATCCTAACTTCACCTTCATGTATTATAGTGCAGCTTCTGGAGTACATAAACTTGGGACAACAACCTCCTGGCTTCTGCATTTAACTGCATGTGTGCCTAAAGTTTCTGACCAATTTACTCTTTAAGAACACCGGATGCTGATAGCCTCACCGTTATTCCTATCTCATAAATCAGGGCCTCTATTGATCACCAACTCAACAAAATTATCTACTTTATTTTTACTTCAACACCATCTAGTGGCAGTATCTGCTATTTGCATCTTTGTAGAGGATCTAATTAAATGTCTTTGTATTTTTAACCTCTTAAGCTTATCCTAAATAATTGTTATACAGAATTATATTACAAATTACAATTCCCTACTTGTTATCCAGTGACCACTGCCAAATGTGTAGATAGAATTGGGATGCCTCAAATTCAAATACCACAAAAGAAAAAAATACCATTTATATAATAATGCCATTCATGACCTCAGGATGTTCCAAATACTTTAAAGTCAATTAAGTACTTTTGAAGTGTAGTCCCTGTTGTAATGTATGAAACACAGCAGGCAATTAGCACATTACAAGCTCCCACAAATAGTTATGTGGTAATGACCACATAGTCTATTTTAGTGGTGTTGGATGAGGTTCAAATATTGACCAGAACTCCCTTGCTCTTTGAAATGATACCACAGGATCTTTTATATCCACTTAAGGCGGCAGACAGGGCCTTGGTTTATTATCTTTTCTGAAAGACAGTACCTTTGACAGGTGCTCCTTCAGTACTGCAAAGGAATGGCAGCCCAGATGTAGTGCTCACGTGGGACTTGAACTCACAACCTTCTGATTCACAAGTTCTGCAGCTGACACAAGGCCACACATCAAGGTTTAACTCTTGCTCCTATCTTGTGAGTAACCACTGGGGGATTATACTGAGTGTGTGCAGAACTGTATCCCAATAAAGAACCAGAGTACTTAACACCCAAAACAGACGGCACAAAAATCTGGAATAATTTACAAAAATGCCAGAACAAATGTTCAGGCATTTTGTTATATAGATATGTTGCTACTTAAAGTTGAAATGAATAGGCTGTTTCAACAAATGCTGGACATAATTTCTTTGAATTTAATGGTGTTTTAACATTTAAAAAACAACATTAATTTAAGCATACCACATCATAGAAGAGCAGAAACACCGTTGACAGGAATTCCTATCCATTAACAGCTGACTGTATTGAAATGCCATTGACTAATCTACCACATATCTTAGAAGTCTCCCCCCTCCCACCCCCGACCTTTTAAAAAAAACTTGTTACTTGATTTATATCTCATTTCACAATGTTCTAGCCAAAGCAGCAACTATTGGTTCTGCTCCCAGATCTTTCTGCTTGTAGCTGATCAGTTAGCAGGTAGCTGGGGATTTATTTATGCTGCAACAATACTGTCAATGCCAGCATTAAGGTTGTAGTGGAAATCCATAATCTGGACCTGAGCTAACTCTGGAGCAAAGTGGAGCGGAACTCCCCTCTCCAGAGCGTCTCAGGAATCAGGTTGGTCTCAATTCCAGATTTACACCACAATTTTAGTGGTAACGTGAAATGGTTTTGCTTTGCATTGAAAGCGTGTAGTGCAAAAGGCATGCTCACCATCATTCTCGCCCTGTCTATTGGGAAAAACATCACCGTTTTTCTTCCCATGCAGCCAACATTTGTACTGTAGCAGGGTAACTAAAAACAAGAGAATTAATTTTGAAAGTAGAAAATATCCTTACATTCATATGCAAAAATTCTGTAGTCATGTTTATGATACAGTAAAGTAAATCTCATTTTTAAAAAATGACGAAACACAGTACTGGGAATCAATACAAGAGCAAACTGATGTTATCTTTGCCAAAACGCAACCCCAGAACAACATAATAGTTTAGTATTTGCTAATTATGATAAATCTGTGAAGCATGACAAAAGCAAATTCTGAAGAAGGGTCATATGGACTCGAAAGGTTAACTCTGTTTCTCTCTCCACAGATGCTGTCAGACCTGCTGAGTTTTTCCAGCATTTTCTGATTTTGTTTCTTTCCCTTGACAGTTTACCAGCTGTTAGAAGTGATAACCTGGCAACCTTACCCTTTTCAAAACAAAGCCTTCCCAGAAGGAAAAAAAATCAGTAAAAACTGGGAAATAAGAGTGCTGATTTGAACTGGTCTTGTATACCTTCAGACAGAATACCAGTAAAACTGGGAAATAAAAGTACTGGTTAGAATTGATTTTTTTTTTCTTTCTGGGCTATCAGCGCTCACTGTGTTAAATACAGCATTTCATGACGTCTTGTGAATTGTAATGACCTTTCGTATGGGCCGTACCTCCAAACCATGGTTTCCCTAGTGTTCACAACACCTCCGTGCCCCTGTGATTCATGTTACCTTCCAAAAGCAGCCAGACTCCATCAAAATTGTGGAAGGTCTAGAATGCCCACCTCTGCAACATCAGGACAGCAGCGTGCAGACCCCACCCTGTCCCCTTATCCCACGCCGGTGAAACTCGCTGGTGCCCGGAATGGCAGCAGGAATCCGGGATTCAGGTCCCACCTACCATTTTAAAGCCCGCCCAGATGCACTTCAGTCCCACGTCAGGGCAGGGAATTCCAGCCCCTTATGTAATATATCAAGCAGATGTCTTCTGAAGTGAACGAAGTATCAATTTACTGTCACAAGTCATTGATACATCTAGAGTGAATTATCTTCAAGGGTAGAAGTTTATTGTTTATTAAACAAAAACAGAATTACCTGGAAAAACTCAGCAGGTCTGGCAGCATCGGCGGAGAAGAAGAGTTGACGTTTTGAGACCTCATGACCCTTCAGCAGAACTAGGTGAATCCAAGGAAGGGGTGAAATATAAGCTGGTTTAAGGTGTGTGTGTGTGTGTGTGTGTGGGGAAGTTGGGTGGGGGGAGAGAAGTGGAGGGGGGTGGTGTGGTTGTAGGGACAAGCAAGAAGTGATAGAAGCAGATCATCAAAAGATGTCACAGACAAAAGAACACATAGGTGTTGGAAGGGTCATGAGGACTCGAAACGTCAACTCTTTTCTTCTCCGCCGATGCTGCCAGACCTGCTGAGTTTTTCTAGGTAATTCTGTTTTTGTTTTGGATTTCCAGCATCCGCAGTTTTTTTTGTTTTTATTTAAGAAAATCTTGCTGAGCCTATTAATTGCTACAAACAATGGTCTTCAGATTCATCAGTTCTGGTAGGGAAAGTATTAAACGATCAGAATTGAAGAGACTTCTTTTGGCTATTTTGACCTTTGTCAATGTCAGGTGCCAATGTTTGAGATCATTGTCTAAAGGTGAAAATCTTTCCCAGTTGAAAAGCAAGAACAGTAAATGTCTCTAGTCACAATGAATAATGCATATTAAGAAAGAGTTTGATTGACGTTGTGCTTTTGGTGTGAGTTATTACACATTCAATTGATGAAAATTACTGTATTGAAACGAGGGGTTGCTTTGTTTTGCAAATAAATTAAAATTCACAGACACTTGGTCCATGGCAAGACCTTTTTTTTTGTTTGTTTTGAGGTGGGTGGAAAAGACTCTTGCTTTACGATGAACTTGTTGGAAACCTAAACTGTTGTGGCAGTAAGTGAACGAGCAGATGTTCGTTTTACTCGATGTGGAACTCTTTTATTTTTTTAAAAAAACAGAATGTATACCACTGGTGCATAATCAACTTGCATAGAAAGAATGGGTACTTGATTGAGACCTTAGGGGGTTGCCAATTCCTGGGCTGGGCTGGGGCTGAGGTTGGGTAGGGCAGGATGTGGGGTAGGGGGGGGAGGGGGAGGGGGTAAGGGGGGAAGTGGGGGTGGTTGGAGAAACGGGGAGAGAACACGCAAGGAGGAGAGGAACATTAAGGTGAATATCGACAACAGTACGGGCAACGTTTGCATAATTACGTTCCAACTTTGGAGGCTTTTATATTTTTGACAGGGATCAAAACTGGCCAGCGTCTCTCAATTTGCATCAATTTTCCCCCACCCCCCTGCTAAGCGCGAAATAAGCGCTCTTCCTGTTGTCAGCATTCCCACCCAATGCCCTTCGATAGAAAACTCAACCAACATCAAGCAAACCTTTTTCTCGCGTGTCCGGACTAACGTTGCACTGCAGCCCTTCTTGGAGCGTTGGATATGGAGAAAGATGCCTTTTATTTGACTACTTGCGCGTACCTTTAAAAGGGAAGGGAATAACATCACCTCAGTGAATGTCCTGCCCTGTTGCTTGCAGAGATGTTACTCGATGCCTCCTCAGCAGTCCTCCGGAGTACTATTCCTAATAAGGAAACTTTCTGGAAATAACAGTCGAGCTGAGAAAAGAGTTGTTGGGGGGTGGGAAACAACAGTTCACTGGACCTTTTTTAGTTTGCAAACTTCGCGGAATTTGGGAGAGACAGCCAAGTTGTCTTTAAAACAACAACAATATAGGGGGGGAAGGGTGCGTCTACTCGTACATCTTGCCTGCTGTGGATGGAACTGTGACTATAATGAGGGGAAAGGTGGACCGAGAAGTTTGGTGTAGCTGAAGCGATCGAGCGAGGGGGGGAAAAAAAAATCTGGATATAAAGGCGCCGAGCAGTTTGATTGGCACCAGCTGTGTGCGAGCCGCGAGCTGCCTTTCTCTTTAATGAGAGACTGAGTTAAAGCACCTATCGCCTCGTCAAGTACCCTAGTCCATCAGAGTCCACCACACACACACACACATTGAACGACGCGGTTTGATGGGTAAGAGAGAGAGAGAGAGAGCAGTCAGTCCACTGACTCATGTTAGCCATGCTTGTGTGATGTTTTCGGTCAGTTTGTGTAAGGTTGTAGCGGTGTAAAACACTCCTGTGACTATACTTCTCCAGAGTAAAGGAGTATTCATCTGCTATCCTGTCTGGGGACTGGTTTACATTGGGTGGGTAAGCATGACTGTTTACTGTAAGCAACCTGCACTGCAGTACACCAGTCGCCAATAGAGGTTGAGCAGATAAACATCTCTTCAGAAAAGTGGCTCCTAATCTCTTTAAAAGATAGAAACTTTTTGCAGTGTGTTCTTTGTTGGGCTTTGCCGTCCTTGGGGTTGAGGGCGGGTGACAAAGTCTTAACTCTTTGCAAATGCACACATGATGTATTGGCGACCCATGTCATTGTGGTGAAAATGGATATAAACATGTTCAAACACTTTTTAAACATAGGCTTAATGCCATAAACTTGGACTGTTGGCATTGGGTTTGATGAGGGAAAAATATTACTTCTTTAAAAGTGATCTGGGTTGACAATATTGCTCACTGAAGTTTGTTTACATTACAGTTCAGTCCAGTCCAATACCAGGAAATGCATTGTGGTTTGGTCATGGCTAATTAGTCTTACAAATGCTGTATCTTTCTTTATCCCCTTATATTCATCTTCCTCTTGCTTTCTCTTGTATCCATCTTCCTTATCATCTCCATTTGTCATTGCATATTGATATAACTACATATTTCCTTCTCTTACCTGCAATGTTGCTAGTTGTGACTTTTAAATTTAAATAGGACTGGGTTTTTTGGAGTGGGCACTTACAATAAGAGTCCCTAGCCCATTAAAACTAGTTCAATAATATGTGTCCTAGAGTTGCCATGATAATATGTCTTCACGCACACTTATTTTCTATCCAGTGTGGTCTGTAATGACATGATGGCTGATCTGAAACCCATTACTACTGATCACTTTGTAAACCACAAATTATTTTATCTTTACAATAAATGAATGAAACAAACTTTTTAAAAGGAGTTGGATATATACTTGAAAGAATTGCAAGCCTATGGAGATAGAGTGAACAGGATGGGCTGAATGTCATGGTAGTAATATGAGTCAACCATTAGGGGCATAGCAACACATTTCCCCATGATTTACATTTACATTTGTTACCCAGCAGAGAAAAACTGCCAGTGCTTTTGCATGATAATTATGTCACTCAGATAATTATGTCGTTCATCCAACTGGTGGTATTTAAAGTAAATGATGTCACTAGGGAATGAGAGACTTCCAATTCTGGCACAGTGGCCATGTTGAACACTCGTGTGGTATGGCTCAAATCATTAATTCTCTAGCAGTGTACCTTGATTCAATCTCTGAACAATGCTAATGTATTTTTATTTCTTGCTTTCTCAAATCAGTGTTTTGTCCTTATTTCCATTGTTGAGAGTCAAACGTTTGTGCCTGTTTGTGGATTGATTTGTTCTTCAAGCCTATATGCAGTAGAAACACAGTTGCGACCACTGAGAGTTTCATCTTTCACTTCCTCTTTCAGCCTCATCATGAACTTGGAGTGAAAAGATTTGATGTATAAATTGACAACAGTGAATAGGTCATTGTGATGCCGTCATCATTAAAAATCAAAGTTATAGTTATTACATTAATGGCTCCGAGCTGCTGTTGAGATGATGGATTGCCTTTAACATCTAGCACTTCTCCCTGTGGAAGCCTGTTGTGTTCATTATATGGGAATGTGGATAAGATGTTTAGCTCTCCGGTGTTCAACACAAATTGAGCGCTTGGGCCATGATCAATGCCATTTTGTTCTATCCTTCTCACCCTTCGCCTAAACTAATTAGTTAACACCACCATTTCTAGTGATATAGTTACTCAATAGATAACGTTATAATATCCTATTTGAGTTCTTCTATATTTGAATTACCTGATAGGGTATAAAATAATCTAAAATCATATTTTTAATTCCCACAGTAACTCTAATGATTTGTTAGGTACTTGAAAAGGAAAAAGTCTCAGAATATAGCAATGTGGGCTTGTTGCTAATGAATGATCTTAATAGACAAAAGCAGTATTTTAAGGATGTGTTTTTTTACATTTAACAAATTTTTTGTTGATTTGCACCTGCTTCATGTTCATTTAACTCCCAGATATCAGATTTTACTGACTAGAACAAAACAAAGTAAAATTAAAGTAATCTAAAATGTTAAGATGTATTTTCGACCCAAAAGGTGTTTTGCTCAAAGTAAGCAGTTTTCAAGAATAAAGTTGTTTGTTGATGCACTTGGTTGTATGATGAAGCTGTATTCTCCCTTGACCTTCAGGGCCCAGCTTGAATGCAGCTCAGATCTTTGTGATTAAAGGCCTGTTGAAGGCTGTAAAAGGACCTACAAAGAGGCAATCTGCATCAATGTCAACTTAGTTACTAATAGGCATTAGGCTGTAAGTCAAATAAATGCACATAGTTTGACTTGGCAGTCCCACTGGGAAGGCCACAGGGGTAGTTGCAAAAGGCAATGCATAAAATCTAAAAGCATTTTTTTTAACATTTGACCTATGTAGGTGGACTTTTCCTAAAGAATATTTTTTTTTGATGCAGGTGCACTATGTGAGTATTCATTAAATAAAATAATAACATGGGCTGTGAAAAGACAGGCAATGCTGTGCACTCAGGCTTACTGTGTATTATTTGCATATCCTGCTTTTGAAATGACATAATTACCTGAGGTGCTTTTGAATGATTGAGGGCAGCTGCATTGGAAAGTTGCTTTCAATTTTCCATTTCTACATTTTTCACCTGCAACTGCATTATTTAGCTAGGGTGGAACAAGTTTCATCTGAAGCATTGCAGTTGTACTAAAGAAGCATTTTGTGCATTTTTACTCCTCTTCACTCAAGCTCTCATCTTTTTCTTCATCATCTTCACTCTCCATTCTTTCTTCTACAATCTGCAACTCACCCAAAACTCTTCTGCTTGTATTCTAACTCACCTTTAAACCCTCTTCTCACTAGCGTTCTTTTCTCATGCTTCACACCACTACCTTCTTGAGGGCAATTAGGGATGTGTAGTAAACACTGGCTTAAGTGAATTTTAAAAAATCTAACTTCAATTCTGATCCATAAATCCCTCTGTGGTGTTGCCCACACATTCTCACCGCCCTGATTTGGCAACCTCTTTCATCTTTGTGTCATCCCCTCCTATCCTCTGCTCTGTCTTGTCTCCACATTCTGGAACTCCATACTCAAACCCTTACGTTTCAGTACAGTCTCCACCACATGCTAACCATTTGCCATTTCCCTGAAGTAAATTACGAAGAGGCCATTTATAATTCATTGAACACTGGCTCGCTCAAGTAGTTTAAAGTGCCGCTGTAAAGCAACATGTTTATGGTGGTGTATTTACCCCATTATCCAGCCTGCCTGAGAATTAATGCCAGGGAAGTTATTGAAACTGCCTGAAGTCTGTCTTTTCCCACTGCCTCATGTAGCTGTTAAGAATTGTTGGAGGCTTTGGACTGTTCTTGGTAGTTGGTTTTACTGTCTGCTGTGTACAGCTGGCAGATCGTGTTAGCATGAATGCACCTCAACGTACCCCTCTATTTCATTTTTTTGGAGTGTGCAAGTGCTAGCTGTATGTGGAATTTTTGCATGGCCATGCATGTGTACTAACTTAAAGGGAGCGAATTGTGCACAGCCAGAATCTCGACTTTCAGGGCCCTGCATGGCCCAGCAGCTCCACCAGTAACACTGCACCTGCTTTATGTGGCGGGAACTATGTCTCTTCTTCCATCGTTAAAAACCTCAATCAGTTTCTTTGTCCAAGCTTTTGATCATCTCTCCCACAATTGCTCAGTGACCATTTCTCATTTTTTTTCTCAACATAATGCTATTTGGTTCCATGTTGTATGCTAACGGTGCTAATATGGCTGCAAGATGTTGTTTTCATCAAACAAGGCATGGTTTTACAAGTACAAAGCCTGGTTGCACCCGGATACCATTTGGTTAGTTATCCCTGCACTGGGGAGCCTTACAAAAGTTATGTCTTCAAGCTCTGAATTATCTGGAGTACTTATTTAATGAATGATAAATAATCAGAATATGTTAAGGTCAGGATAACAGCTTGTAACATGTTTTAAAACAATAACACATCATGTGGTTGAAGATTAAGTAAATTGAGAGCACTAAAATATTTAATTGCAACCCTGGGATTTGTATGCAAATAGCTAATTTTCCCTTTGGGAAACACAAAAACACTATTTACTGGGACAATTTGAGATTCAGTATTCTCGATCATGAATATATGGGGATTTCTGTGACATGTCTAGTACTATCTCTGAATAATTGCCAGCCGCACACTCCAGTTTTGCAATTCGGCACGGCTCATTGTTGTCCCACAGTGTCCTCAGCTTTCACTTATGCCTCCAGGCAGCTGGGAAACACCAGCAGGCATACCATGTTACCTCACCTCAGCTGACACCCTCACTTAGTTTAGCTTTTCATCAGTTCTGTCTGAAGTAGTTACAGAGGACATCACCCTCTAAGTGCATGAAGTCTGAAACAATGGAAGAGGCAGATGATCCTTGCAAGAGGGTAGTGGCTCTGAGGTGCTCACCAGCAAGATGTGTGACATATTCAGGGCACTCTCCTGACAAAGTAGACATGTGGCCAGTCATCCTGGCAAAAGATTGGGACCTTACCATGTATCATCCCTTGGTTAGCAATGAAACCCTTTGGCTTACAGTGGAAGTGACTGGTGCAACATTGCATCCAATCCTTGGCAGGAGAAACAAACCTTATTATGACACAGCCGATGGTAAAGGCTGAGTTGCTCAAATCCCAGAGGGAAACTTGAAACAACTGTCAAAACCCATTTTTGCAATTTGTATGTTTCAAGATGCAGGCTTTGAATTTAATAGTAATAAGACCACCGAGTCTCAAGTTTTTTTTATCAAACTAAGTTAAACATTTATTAATACAAGAAAAATTGTAAGCACATACATATGTCTATAAAATTACTACTATAATGACTACAAAAAACCCCTAATTAATCTGACTCTCAGTTACACCCCTGTTAAGACAACAGTAAAACTCATAGATTTAAAGAGACACCTGGCAGAGTATACCCTGGACAGTTGCATTCAAAATGAGTTTCTTTCAGTACTGGGTCCTTGTAGACAGACTTGAGCTTTAAAGGCTGGAGGCTTCTTGCATTTGATGGATCTTAAAATGACTCTACCTTACACACAGTCTCCTTTCCACTTTATACATATCTTTCTCTTTGAATGTAAAATTTTCCATTGTATCACCAGGGTTTTAATTTTACCTCTTCTAATGATAACATCCTTTGATTGCACCAATTTTATTAGCTGATAAAATAAACACATTGCTTGGCGTCTTCTAGCTAGGTGCAAGATTTCACCCTTTTGAATGTTTTATTTAAAAATGCAAATTTCCCCCTTGACACCTATGTTTCTAAACTTCCTCATGTTTATCTAATTATCATTTCAAACCTACTTCTTTCTATACATCAAACCCTCTAACATCAAAGCCTCTAGGCCAGCTGGCTTTAATCCAGCTAAGACATAGACACATACACACACCACTAAACTCTATTTTTAAAAAAATTCCAGTAACATTATAGACATTAATCTCTTCATGACACCCAAAGAAGAATCATTAATAGCATTAAGTTTCAACTTTTGGAATTATTCAAAAGATTCTGCTTGAGTTTCAATTTTGTGTTCATAAAATCACTTGAATCTTTTCTTGATGACTTTGGCTTATAACAATTCCTAGGTATCTCTTCCTCCCCATGTACATTCCAAGCTCTATACAATCCATAAATACCTGTCTTCTGTCTGTTTTAAAAAAGCTTGCCTTTATCTAGTTTTCTCTCCTCCCCAGCTGATGCATAATTTTCTTCCTCTCTTTTCCTCTCTTGTTTTCCTGCCCTCTCATCCTGAGGCATTGATTCCTTGCCAGTATACAGTTCCACAGGCACTGTTCATCTTTGACACCTCATTTGATTAGCTAGTGTTCATGTGTCCTGAAAAATATTTATCCCTCGACCAGCATCACTGAAACAGATTATCTGGCCATTATCATATCGCTCTTTGTGGGACCTTGCTGCATGCAAATTGGCTGCTGCATTCGCTCATTCCATTGTTGATTACACTTCACAGAACATGCTTGATTGGCTGTAAAGTGCTTTGGGAATCCTGAAGCTGTGCGAGGTGCTGTGTCAGTGCAAGTCATTCATAATCACTTGTGTTCAGTTATCAGTCAGAGGCAACTTTCACCTCATCGGTCTGAGATACATTTTAACCCAGGTACCTGTGCCAAATCCACTCCACCACCCAATCCCACAAATAAGGAGAACTTAAATATCCCACCATCAAAGCCTTAGAGTTGGGAATGAGCAAATGGGTGGATCTGATATTAGATAGAGATGGTTGTGTACAAGCTGGTTTATTAATGCCAATTGCATGTAATCTTACTCGGGAGGACATCTGGAGTGGTGACTGAAGCTCTGGGTTCAAAGGAGCATACTGCCATTCAAGTTTAGAGATCACAGAACATGGTGTCTGCCCAAATTAATGCACAGAAATTAGCAGAAATAACATGTTATTTCACACCCCCCTCAATAAGCAGTCCATTATGCCCAGGTGTTGAGAACAGGGCTTTTACAGAAGGGAAATCATGTTTGACAAATTTATTAGTGTTTTGATTATGTAACTAGCAGAGTAGATAAAGTGAAGCCAGTAAATGCAATACAAAATGCATTCGATAATGTGCCACCCATAAAGTTAATGCACAAGATAAAAGCTCTAGGAGCTGAA
Source organism: Carcharodon carcharias (assembly GCF_017639515.1). Taxonomy (NCBI): domain Eukaryota; kingdom Metazoa; phylum Chordata; class Chondrichthyes; order Lamniformes; family Lamnidae; genus Carcharodon; species Carcharodon carcharias. The sequence goes on along the minus strand of NC_054484.1, from coordinate 100,620,065 downwards.
GTAATATGTTAACATAGAGGATTGGTTAATAGACGGGAAACAGAGTGTTTGGATAAATAGGGCCTTCTTAAGTTAGCAGACTATAACTGATAGAGTGGCACAATGATCAGCGCTGGGGCCTCAGCAATCTACGATCAATATTAGTAACTTAGACAAAGAGACAGAGAATAATATCTCCTAGTTTGCTGATGATATAAAGTTGGGTGGAATGTAAGCTATGTGGAGGATGCTAAAAGGCTCTAAAGAGATATAGACAGGTTAAGTGAGTGGGCAACAAGAGAGCAGTTGCAGTATATAGCGGGAAGCATGACGTTATTCACTTTGGTCGTAGGAGTAGAAAAGCAGAATTTTTTTAAGGGTGTGAAGCTTGTAAATGTTGATGCTCAGAGAGACGTGGGTACACTTGTACAAAGAGCACTAAAAGTTAGCATGCAGGTACTGCAAGCAATTAGGAAAGCAAATGACATGTTGGCCTTTATTGCAAGGGGATTGGAGTATAAGAATAAGGAAGTCTAACTACAATTGTACAGGACATTGGTGGCACCGCACCTGGAATACTGTATGCAATTTTGGCCTAATTTTTAATGGAAGGATTTACTTTCATTGGAGATTGGTCCCTGGGATGAATATGTTGTCTTATAATGGAAGGCTGAGTAAGTTGGACCTATGTTCTCTGGGATTTACAAGAATGAGAAGTGATCACATTGAAACATGCAAGGTTCTGAAGAAGCTTGACAGAATTGGCACTAAGAGGTTGTTTCCATGGCAGGGGAATCTAGAACAGTGGGGCACAACCTCTGATAAAGTGTTGATTATTTAGGACTGAGATAAGGAGAAATTTGTTCACTTAAAGGATTGTGAATCTTTGGAATTTTCTACCCTATGTGGTTGTGGATACTTCATTGTTAAATATTCTTAAGGCTTAGGTAGATCAATTTTTTTTTTCTTTTGGTCCCTCAGGGAATCATGGGATTTGGGGAGCTAAGGTAGAAGATCAGCTGTAACTGTATTGATTGGTGAAGCAGGGTCGAGGGGTCGTTTAGTCTGCCCCCGCTCCGATTTTAATATGTTCTTATCCTGCACTCTGGGTTGAGTGCTTCACTGGCAACATTGGAATTTATTGCCCATTTTTAACTAGAAGTCACTGTGTGTGTTGCCTTCTTGACTTGCTGCTGTCCATGTGATGAAGGTGCTGCCACAATGCTGCTGTGTAGGGAGTTCCAGGATTTTGACTCTGGGTGCAGCCTCCTCATCCTCCATCCTCCCACCCTTCTGCCCTGGAGACAAGTCAGTTGTTTTATGATCATTTTTCGTAAAATGCCTAACTTCAGGATTTACAGTGGGGTGAATATGGAACTGTCATGGTTCTTTGCTGAAACATAATTGGGTAGAAAGGATTTGCATAGCAACGAATTATAAAGCAGAAAAACACTGACTTGGCCAATGATGTAAAGGCTTTTAACCAATAAGCAGGAAGAAAATTGACAGTCGGCTACATAGATTGAATAGACACAAGCAATAATATAAAGTGCTGCATTGATGAATTTTATATTCTCTGCAAGAATGAATTACATGGTGCCGTTTGTGTGCGAGGATGCCCCAAAGCGCTTTACAGTCATCTCAGTTCTTTTAAAGTGTGATAACTGTAACATACGAACATATGATTAGGAGCAGGAGGAGGCCCCTCGACCCCTCGAACCTGCTCTGCAATTCAGTAAGATCATGGCTGATCTAATTTTAACCTTAATTTCACATTCCTGCCTACGCCTGATAACCTTTCACTCCCTATCTATCTACTCCTGCCTTAAAGATATTCAAAGACTCTGCCTCAACCTCCTTTATGAGGAAGAGAATTTCAAGGTGTCTCAACCCTCTGAGAGAAAACATTTTTCCTAATCTCTGTCTTAAATGGGCAACCCCTTATTTTTAAACAGTGGCCCCTTGTCCTAGATTCTCCCACAAGAGGAAACATCCTTTCCACATCCACCCTGTCAAGGTGACTCAGGATCTTTTATGTTTCAATCAAGTTGCCTCCTACTCTTCTAAACTCCAGCAGATACAAGTTTAGCCAATCCAGCCTTTCCTCATTAGGCAATCTGCCCATTCCAGGTATTAATCTAGTGAATCTTCTCTGAACTGCTTCCAATATATTTACATCCTTCCTTAAATAAAGAGACCAGTACTTACACAGTACTCCAGTGTGGCCTCACCAATGCCCTGTATAACTGAAGCATAATCTCCCTACTCTTGTATTCAATTCTCCTCACAAATTATAACATTCTGCTAGTTTTGCTAATTAATTGCTGCGCCTATATACAAACCTTTTGCAATTCATGCACTGGGACGCTAGATCGTTCTGCATCTCGGAGCTCTGCAATCTCTGTCCAATTGGATAACATATTTCTTTATTATTTGTCCTGCCAACTTAGACAACCTCCTATTTTCCCCCGTTATACTCAATTTGCCAGATCTTTGCCCACTCACTTAACCTATATATATATATATATATATATATATCCTTTTCTAGCCTCCTATGTCCTCTTCATAACTTCCCCTCCTATCTTTGTGTCATTGGCAAATTTAGCAACCATACCATCATCCCTTTATCCAAATCATTTATATAAATTGTAAAAAAATTGAGGCCCCACCACTGATCCCTGCGACCACTCGTACATCTTGCCAACCAGAAAAAGACCCATTTATGTCCACTCTGTATCCTCTTAGATAGCCAATCTTCTATCCATGCCAATATGTTACCCCTACACCATCAGGTTTTATTTTGCGCAATAACCTTTGATGTGGCGCTTTATCAAATGCCTTCTGGAAGTTTAAGTACTGTACATCCACCAGTTCCCCTCTATGCACAGCACATATGATTCCTTCAAAGAACTCCAATAAATTGGTTAAACATGATTTCCCTTTCACAAAATCATGTTGACTCTGCCTGATTACATTGAATTTATCAAAGTGCCCTTTATAACATCTTTAATAATAGCTTCTAACATTTTCCCTATGACAGATGTTAAGCTAACTGGCCTATTGTTTCCTGCTTTTTGTCTCCTTCCCTTTTTGAACGAAGGCGATTCATTAGCTATTTCTCAATCTAATGGAACCTTCCCCGAATCTAGTGAGTTTTGGAAAATTAAAACCAATGCATCAACTATCTCACTAGCCACTTCTTTTAAGACCCTCGGATGAAATCCATCAAGACCCAGGGACTTGTCAACCCGCAATTCCAACAATTTTCTCAGTACCACTTCCCCATCGATTGTAATTTTCTTGAGTTCCTCCCTCCCTTCCAATTCTTGATTTACAACTATTTCTGGGGTGTTACTTGTATCCCTCATAGTGAAGACTGATGCAAAATACATGTTTAATTCAACTGCCATCTCCTAATTTTCCGTTATGAACTCCCCAGACTGACTTTCTATAGGACCAAGGCTCACTTCGTTAACTCTTTTCTTTTAAAAATATCTATAGAAACTCTTCCTATCTGCCCTTATATTTCTGGCCAGCTTTCTCTCATACTCTAATTTTCCTTCATTATCAATCTTTTAGTCATTCTTTGATGTTATTTATATTTTGTCCAACCTTCTGAACTGCAACCCATCTTTATGTAATTATATGCTTTTTCTTTAAGTTTGATACTATCTTTAACTTTTTTAGTTAACCACAGATGGTGGATCCCCCCCTTGGAATTTTTCTTTCTCAATGGAAATGTATCTATTCTGTGTATTCTGAAGTATCCCATTAAATATCTGCCACTGCATCTCTAACTGTTGTAGAAAACTGGTAGATCACTGCGAAAGGAAAAGCTATTTTGCCGCCCAGTGTCACCTTTAAGCTCTCTGTAGCATGGGTTAGGTGGAGAGAAAAGCTTCCTCTTGGTCTTGTCTTTGACCCCAAACTCAGAAGAGCCCCAGGTATCCTTGTGCTGTGTCTGAGATTGCTAATTGGTGCTGAGATTGAGACAATTTATGCTGATTAGGGTTGAGATTGAGGATACCATGAAACTTTACAGCACAGTAGGAGACCATTTGCCCCATCCTGCCATTGGTGTATTGCTCATCTTAGTTTCACACTGGACATTTGCCTACCACAGAAAATTGACTTCCATTCTCTCATTCCAAGCTGCATTCACATCTAGGTCCAATAATCTTAAACCCAATCTGTCACCAGTCCCCAGATCATGAATTGCCAATTCACTTCTGGAGCCTTTTTTCCAGAGTAAATGATTTCACCATCCAGGTTCAAGTTGCCCCTGTGCCCCCGCGCTGCCCCCCCCCCCCCCCCCGGCCTGAAACACACACACACACACACACACACACACACACACACTTTATTTGCACTTCTTGCTCTAGCCTTCCCGGAAATATGATATGCTTATCATTGAAGATAGTTATCCAATGCCAGGGACTGGCACTTTCTACCACATGGAATAGTTGAGACAAATAGCACATTTGCATCTATATGGAAGGGAATCCTTAATGGGGTTACAGTATAGGAGGATAAAGGAATGGAAAGCGATGCTGATAGAATGAGATGTAGTAGGGTTAGAGGAAGCTCACCTGGAGCATAAATACTGGAATAGACCTGCTATGTAATAATCCTCCACTACAAGTGCTGTGTTCTATGTCAGTGACCAACTCTGGTTTGTGGATTATTTGGTTAAACACATTCTCCACCATGTGGTTAATACACTTAAACAATAGGCAATAAACTGCAAAATTGACTTGTGTAGTCCCTATTACTAACTGAGCAGAAAGCTGAAAAAACAATTAAGAAGTGCAACAGTGGCAGTGCATGAAAAATGTGCACGTTCTTCTGTGCATGTTATGTGTTTATGAATCAGACAATACCATCCCTTTCATGAACAAATAATGGCACATTCAGCTGAGCATAGCTGGTATAGATTTTGATGTTTTATTTGGAACATAGGGGAGAGAGAGCAGTGATCTGTGTTACATGACTAATAAGACTGAAAGACAGCTTCTCACAACATCCTGTTTGCAAAAAAAACTAATGACGAGCTAGAAGCTCATTTTTGTTGGCCAGCTCTATAAATATTTCATTATTGTAATCACTTCAAAATTTAAAAAGCCCTTCAATCTTTCACAAAAGTTAGTTTTGTTGTTTGTTAGTAAATATTGTATGCCATATAACCACCAAAATGAGATGAGCGTGCTGGTAATTATTTATTTATTACTTCTGCGTCAGTTCTGTTTTGTTGACATTATCTTGTATTGTCTGCCTGTTGCAGTTTCTGACACAACTTGGGGATAATTTAAACCTCACCCACCCAGAAGGAAACTTGAGGAGGAATCAGTTTGGACAATTTCCTTTGAGCATTCAAACTGATTGTCAGTTTTCTTCTGGGAGAGCTTAGATTAATATTCACCCTTTTTATAGTTGTACTAGTATTGCAATTGTGCTTTTACTGCTAAGTATAGAAAATTTCAACCAATGTTCTATTGAAATGCTTTCAGCCCATATGCCTCTAGTTTTTCTAGTTTACTACTTTCTCTTCAGTTAATCTGTGAATCCTTTAATAGGCAACCGTGATAATCAATCATAATCTCCTAAAATAACTGCTGTGATAATGATGGTTCCCCATTGACCTCTCCATTTAACCTATATAAAAATAAATTGGTCACGTAATATATGTATACTAAATTGCAATACATTCTGCCCATTTCACTTGCCAATCACAGCACCCTGCTCTCTGTTCTTTGGAAAAGTATACTTTATTCATAAAATATCTGAAAGAACATTACAAAACATTTCAAAATGGCCATCACAAAAAGTGCAATCATATTCAAGTTTTCTACGTAAATCATGCGGTGCTTCAGTACAATCAATGAACATTACAGACATTTCAACATGGCCATTACAGACAAGCAGTGTAATGGTATTTAAGTTATCTACATAGATCATGTTGCACTCTGAGGTGTTTCAATACAATTGTGATACGTGTAGTATTCACTGCATACATTCTTTATGAGTCATAAAGGCCGAGGGTTCTGTACAATTCCCAGCTCCTTAGTGCACTATGTCTGAAAGTTTTTAAGCTGTGACCTTTGTACAGTTCTGGGCACCATATTGTAGCAAGAATGTGAACACATTGGAGAGAGTGCAGAAGAGGTTTTCAAGAATGGTCCCAGGGATGAGAAACTTCAGCTATGAGGATTGATTAGAGAGGTTGGGACTGTTCTCCTTAGAGAGGAGAATGCTGAGAGGAGATTTGATAGAGATGCTCAAAATCATGAGGGGGCTGGACGGAGTAGATAGGGAGAAGCTGTTCCCACTTGTAAAAGGATCAAGAACGAGAGGGCAGAGATTTAAAGTGATTTGCAAAAGAAGCAAGTGTGAAGTGAGAAAAAACTTTTTCACACAACGAGTGGTTTGGGTCTGCAATGCATTGCCTGGAAGTATGGTGGAGGTAGGTTCAATTGAGGCATTCAAGAGGACATTAGATGATTATTTGAATAGAAGCAAGGTGCAGGGGTATGGGGAAAAGGCAGGGCAATGGCAGTAGGTCATAATGCTCATTTGGAGAGTCAGTGTGAACGTGATGGGCCAAATGGCTTCCTTGTGTGCTGTTAAGATTCTGTGATTTCCCCATTGCGCCTTTGCAGCAGCTGCCCCAGGCTTTAATGCATCCCTCAGCAAGTAGTCTGGGCCTTGGAATATGCCAGTCTGCACACTTGGTCGGGGACAACTCTTTGCACTGGAAGACCAACAAGTATCAGGCAGACCAAAGAGCGTCTTTCACCGAGGAGTTGATCCTCCAGCTGCATTTGATGTTTGTCTTGGTGTGTGTCCCTGGGAACGGCCTGTAGAACCTGTGTCACTGAACTGCTTGGGATGAACCTCAACAAAAACCACTGCATCTCTCTCCAGACCTTCTCTGCAAAGGCATTTTCCACAAGGAGGCGAACAACGGTCTCTTCCCCACCACAGCCACCTCGAGGGCAATGTGTGGAGACTCCTGGTGTGTAGGAAAGACCTGATAGGGAGGGCCTTTCTCACCACCAGCCAAGTTACTCTCCCCTGCCCCACACACCCCATTCCACAAAACACCATGTTGGGCCTTATTGTTCTTTGTCTGCACTCCCACAACAGACTTTCTGTACGCAATAATAAAATTCTCGTCAACCTTGTCCCCAAAGTGTCTGCACCTCATAACCATGTTATGTTATGTTGTGTCAGGCTGGGTGCTCTTTGTGCTGATTAAAGAAGTAGGTGCATGTGTTAAATTACACCTTCCACGGCATCCAAAAATGCTTCAGAGCCACAGGAATTCTTTTGATTTTGAAGCACAGTCACTATTGTAATGCAGGAAACATGGCTGTCGGTTTGCACACAGCAAGGTCAAGCAAGCAGCAAGATAATATCCAGGTAATCTGTTTATGGGTGTTACTCGAGGAATAAATATTGGTCAGGGCATCAGGGAGAATTGACTGCTCTTCTCTGAATTAGTGTCATGTCCACCTGAGGCAGCAGACGGAGCCTTTGTTTCATAAAATTATAGAATGGCGTAGTGGAGAAGGAGACCTAATCATGCGTGTGCTGGTGCTTTGGTAGAACTATCCAACTAATCCCAATGCCCCCTTGCTTTGCTGAAGCTCTGCAGTTCTTTTTTTCCCATTTCAGTATTTATCCAATTCCCTTTGAAAGTTCCTATAGAATATACTTCCAGCATCCTTTCAGGCAGTGCATTTTAAAAACTCACTTAAAAAGTCCTCATGTTGCCTCTAATTCTTTTGCTAATTGCCTGGTCACCAACCCTACTGCCATTGCAAACACTTTCTCCTTAGTTTATCAAAACCGCTCATGACTTTCAACCCTCTATTAACTCTCCCCTTGACCTTCTCTGCTGTAAGGTAAACAACTCTAACTTTTCTGGTCTCTCCATGCAATTGAAGTCCCTCATTGCTGGTACCATTCTAGTAAACCTGCTCTGCACCTTCTCAAAGACCTTGACATCGTTCCTAGCGTGTGTTATCCAGGATGGGACACACTACTCCAGCTGAGGCCTGAGCCTTTTGTAAAGGCTTAGCGCAAATGCAAAGAAATTATGCTATGAACTATATCTCTATCAATAAAGCCAAGGATTGTGTATGCTTTTGTTTAAACAGATTTCTCAATTTTCCCTACCGCCTCCACTGATTTTTGTATGCATACAGCCCCAGGTCTCTCTGTTCCTGTACCCCCTTTAAAATTCTATCATTTAGCTTATTTTGCCTCCTCTCATTCTTCCTATAAAATTTTATCACTTCACACTTCTTTGCACTGAATTTTATCTGCCAGGTGGCTGGCCAATTCACTGTCTGGCCCCCTGAAGTCTATTGCCATCCTTCACTGTTTACTTCATTACCATCTTTTGTTTCTTAGGGCATAAGTTCAAAGTTTCCATATGTGCTCCCATGTGTGCGGGACACCCCTACTCCTTTGGACCTTTGCCACCAGGAGCTCCAGTGCCACCTGTGAGAACCTGGTGTGTCTTCTTCCTTGGTGCTTGAATCATGCTGAAAAGTTCCATTTTATGTTACCCAGCACACCCCAAAACTTCATTGGAATTGGGTGTAACTCTTTCGAGTACAAACACGTTTCCATCTGTTCCGATTCAGATGAAGTTACATTGTTTCATAATTTGCCATTGTGAGATTTGAACTCTTGATCTTGGGATTACAAGCCCAGTACCATAACCACTTGGCTAATTAGGCCAAGCCTGGAATTGGGTGTAGTGGGCCCATATAAACTGCTCCATAAAAATTGTGCCTAATGATTGCTTGAGTGCTAAACCTATAGTTTTCTGCTTTAGCACCTCCAGCCAATTTTAACTTATGGTAACCAGCAATTAGGGCCAAAACTGTGCTGAAACCTACTTTCAAACAAGCCATGTTTTAGCATAGCACCCATTTAACACCTTTTTTCACCCTTTCACCAAAATAACCTCCAGGTAGGCTGCTGATTGTTGGCAGAAGATCTCCAAATTAAAAGCAAGCTATCATCACAATAAAAGACCAGGCTGCGATTCCCATGAGTGAAGTTTCTTTTTAACTTTGATTCTGAGCAGGTGCCGCTTAAGAATGGAGAGATGATATTTCCCCCCTCGCAGTTCACTTGGTATAGAGGTGTGATTATGTCGCAACGAGAGTAATGAGATGCCTGAAAGTTTATAAATAGAAGTTTCTTTGACTTGGCAAACCCTCAAAAAAACGACCCATTTAAATAGCTTTAGTTTTAATGCCACCTATGAGACAGTAGAAATAGAAACTGCTGCCCAGTCTTCATATTCTGCTCTCTGAGGAACTGAAACATGGGTCATTAGTGGCTTAAAAACCCCAAGAATTCACCATCGTGGGTGGATGAACCCAATAATAGGCAACACCTTTTGACAGTTTGTTAATCCTATTTGAGGCTTACAATGATGACTGGGAATGTAGGAATTACTAGACAGTCTAGTTTGCTATCTACCATCCTCGTAGTCTCATGATACAGCAGTTACAGATTTAAGCTACTCATATTAAACTTACAATTGAGTATGAGCATTGAACCAGATATTTTGCCTGACATTAATCCAATTGAGCCATAGTTCATGCAGAACCACATGTTCTGGTAGGTCTGTTTCCAAGTTCCAAGGCTGAATAACACTACTTCCAGCGAGGGTTTCCACTCATACATGGCCAATCAAAGTCTTGCTTTACTGTCTTCAAGCTTGATGAATAAAGTGTTGTGAGTTTTTAAGCAGGTGGAACAAAGTTGAAACTAACCCCTAATACAGAAATGGTTAAGTGATATGAAGATGCAGGTAGGAGATGGAGGAAAGGGTTCAGCAATGCTGTGTGTTTTCCATTCCCTCTTCCCCTTCCCTTTAGCGTGCCAGCGTTCACTCTGTAGGCTCATACCTGGGATGCTGGTTAGCTCAGTTGGCTAGATAGCTAGTGTGTAGATGAGATTAACGTCCAACAGCACAGGGTTCGATCCCCATTCCGGCTGAAGTAGGTTCAGGGTCTGTCTCCTCGCTCTACCCATAGGAAAAATCGTGGCATTTTGCTATGGTTCAGTAAAAAATCACCAAGAGGAAGGCTGGTACCAAAGGGATAGGTACCAGGGTTAGGTATGAGAGTGGCTGGAACTTTGCTCGGCCATGAAACAATATCCTCTGAACTAGAGGGATGACAAATGGAAGAGAAAAATATAATTTTAAAAATCATAATTGTAATAATTTAACATCAGCTTGGCAATGATATTGCAAGTTACAAAACTTCTCTTTTTAATGTAAATAGGTTTTCAACAAAAAATGTAAATGAGATAATCATAATCCACCTGTGATTTTTAGTTACCCAGCCAGCAAGACTTGTAGAGATATTCCTACACTGCCAGCTGTGACGTGCCTTCAGATTATTTCATCTACACTGAGGCAACCATTTCAAAGTATTTTGGTGCCACTCTCAGGATATGGGTGTCACTGACAAGACCAACATTTTTGCCCTTAAGAACGTGATGGTGGGTGCATTTTTGAACCACTGCAGTTCTTGCATTGAACGTGCTCTTATGATATTAGGCAGGGATTTCCAGAATTTTGACCAAGCTAATAATATGCTAGAGTGGTACTTTGGAAACATAACAAGTATCAGCTTTAATTCAATTGGGGCACTGTTGCCTCTGAGTTAGGAAGTCCTCATTGCAAGCCCACCTCCACAGGCATAAGCACACGGTCTAGACTGACACCAGTGCATTACTGAAGGAACGCTGCACTGTCATTTGTACTGCCTTTCCGATGAGTTGTCAAGCCGATGTCCCATCTGCCCTCTCAGACAAATAAGGGCAGGGGATTTCTCCTGATCATCTGGATAAATCCCTTAACCAACATTACTAAATCAAAGTCTGGTCAGTATCACAATGTTCTTTGTGGGAGCTTGCTGTATACAATTTGTACATAGTCATTGTACAAATGAGTCTTTGTTACCCAGTGCCCAGTATTCAGTGCCCCACCTGAGTGACTATGCTGCAAGCATGCTTCATTGGCTGTAAAGCACTTAGGGATGGTATATAAATGAAAGTTGTTTGCATTTTCTATCATGAGTGACTATTTGTCACTGAATAATGACACCAGAACTTGGGCTGTAGAAAAGCTAGAAATTCTAATCTAGGTGACAAATCTTAAAAGTTTCAGAAAAAAACTTTGCATCCTGTTTTTTAAAAAAAATGTTTTAAATTCCTAAAATTCAGTGTAATTTCAGTTTGCAGGAAAACAAATGACATTATCCGTTATGGAGGGAAGGCTGGTAACAATCTCCGCAGCAGTCAATAGTTGGCTTCACTATTTAACAAACAGTCATCTGGAAATCTTGTTTACTCTGCGCAGATGAAATTATTATAAATGGCATGGTTCCAGGAGTTGGATATCGCTAGAATGCACTTATTATTGGCTAAAGGTTCTATGGAGCGCAAAAGTACTTGAGGCTTGTACTTTACAGTTTATGGACACAATTTGTAATGACTGCTGGGTAGGTTTGTATATGTTGAACTGTTGCATGGTATCCTGGCAATGTAAACATTATTCTGGGGAAGATATTTTTTCTGATTGAAGCCAGCAATTCGTATGCTCCAACATTCTCAATTGCTTTGGGAACTGTGGACAGGCACTGTATTATGCTAAGTATTGTGGTTTTAGTCTTACTCCACACTTGCTGGTTGGAACATGATTTGTAATTGAAGGTGCGTCTACCCTACAGCTTCGGGACATGAGTTGCACTGAGAAAGTTGCAATGAAGGCCTGTTTGCTGATAGCAAACCACTAAACCACCTCGCTTAAGAGCCCATAGTATTGGTGTGATTGGTGACACATATAGGCCAGACCAATTTAAGGACAGAAGGTTTCCTTGCCTGAAAGGAATTGGTAAATCAATCAGATTTTTATGATAATTCAACAGCTTCATGGTCACTTCTGCTGGTACCAGCATTTTATTTCCAGATATGTTTTGAAACTGAATTCAAATTCCTAAACTTATTATGATGTGGTTTCAACTCCTGTTCTCCGTCTGAGCTGGTGAAAGGTGCTATATAAATGAAAATCCTTCCCCTCCAGTGTCCTCTATTAATAAGCTGCACTCTCATATTTGGCTGAATATATCTCTCAACACTGGAAATGGAACATCAAAGGGCTGATTTAGGCCCTGCTTGCCCAATGGCACAGTTGGGTGGCTAAAATGGCGATCACCACTTCTTTTCTGTTCCTGATGGACAGGCAGAGGTCCCATGCATTTGTAAAAGTCAGGATATGACTATGTATTTTGGACATCAGCCAGTTTTTACTATTTGATGGTGCAAGTAGTCTGCATTGCCAATCTCACCAGCGTAACCAGGCAATAAGTGGGCACTGCACCAGCAGAAACTGAGGAAAGTTAGGTAATTTTACCTTTTTTTTTCCCTTGTGAGCCAGCCAAGCAGAAGTGCTCCTCTAGACCTTAATGAGGAAATCTTAGGCCTCCCTGCCGAGGTTTTCCTTCCACACCCTCCCTTGCTTCAACCCAACTACTGCTGACTACATTCCTAAGTGCACGCACGCTCTTACAAGTCACTCAATATGCCTGTTACTGTTTTAAGCAGTCTGCTTCAAATCAGGTCTGTTTAGCAGTATTGAATCATAGAATTTTGCACCATAGAAGGAGGCCATTCAGACCATTGTGCATGTGCTGACTCTTTTGAAAGAGCTATCTAGTTAGACCTACTCCCTCACTCTATCCCAACAGTCCTGCAATTTTTGTTACAAGACAATTCCATGTTTATCACTGGGATTGGGGGTTACTGTACTAACTGGTTGCAGGCAAACCTAGGGTGGAAACGTTCTAAGATGATCTGCTGGTGAACTGTAGCTACAGTATTTATTTATCATTTGCTACTAAAGAAGCTTCATCAAAAAATGATCTTCAATCAAATTTTTGATTTAAAATCAGAATTTATGAAATTCATAGCAAGTTGATCAGAATTTAAAAGGAGAAAAGATGGATCAATCTTTAGCTGTTAGCTTACATTTTAACAATTTTACTTTGGGGATTGGACTCGCCCTTATCTTTCTCAAAGCAAATTAAATTATTTAAATTCCCAAATGAACATTGGGAATATGATCCTGGACGCATAATGTGTCATGAACTTCACAGAACTAAATGGATGCCTCCCAACTTTATGGTGAGTGGGGAGAGCATTTGACATGATCCATTTCCGAAGCAGTGGGGCGCTCTACAGTGCTATTGTCCAATCTCTGAATGATGTTTAACATGCATAACAGGACAATTTAACTTGTTTTCTCTTGGGGAGTGCAAAGAAGGCCTGCAGATAAGATTGTTTGTCATTTGATTGAAGTTTTTCACTGCACTTGATACATTGCAGTGGAATTGTGCTCTGGCTATCTCTGTTGCATGGATCCACAATTCGTTCAATCACACACACCTACAGTGTCCTTTAAATTAGGATAACCGCTGGGCACAGTGACATCATGGGATCACTGAAAGAACCAAAGTTGCTTTACTAAACTCTTCCAAATGCTTGATTTATTCACAAGAGAGGAACGTTGATTACATTGCCCATTTCTCTTAAGAGTCATGGGCCAATGTGATACAGTGCAGAGCTGCAAGCCACTGTCTCTTTAACTCCTCACCTGATCACTAAGTATTAAGTACCTTGCTCACCAGCAGATTACTATTGCTTGAAATTTCTGCTTGTGTTTCAAAACAAAAAATGTAAGTCTAGAGGACAATTAACACCTCTCTGAGATGGGTGATTTGAATTAATCCCGCCATATATATTAGCAACAGTCAATGTGAGCACAGGCTGGAAATCCTCAAGAAGGCATGAACAGTATCCACTACATGGACAGCTGACTAGGGATCTGCAACAGAGAGGAATTAAATGTCACTTAATTTAGTGTTGATAAAATAACTGACTGACTTTTTGCAACAAGAGGGGAATTCTTAACAAGTGCTCCATAAATAAATAACGATAGTCTAGTGTCTAATTTGGAATTCAGAAGTGGCGAACTGCATTTCTGGGGTTAGTAAATAAACAGTGAGTAATAGACAATAATTTTTGGGCACGTGATCTCAATATTCACATGGTCTGTGCATGTTGAACTCTAACCTTTTCATGTTTTTGTTTCTGAAAGTTTTTGGATTGTTACGAGCGCTTTACTGCTTTGGTGATGATAGATGTTTGTTCAGTAAATATACATATAGAGTGTATTTAGCTGTGTGCATAATGCATTTTCTATTAAATTAATGTCGCTGAGCCACGTTTCTGGGTAGTCAGTGATTTCTATTGGACAATATTGCAGTATCCGTCTTTCTGAGCGAGGTGACTGCAGAAATTTCGATGAGGCTTTTAGCTGAAGCAGGCATTGAGGAATGCAGCAACAACTTGAAATATACAGTGCCTTTAATGTAAGCTGCCTCAATATGCTTCATATGAGCAAAATTAGATACTGAGCCACATAAGGTGACGTTAGGGCGGTGGTCAAAACCTTGGTTTAAGGAGTGTTAGAAAAAAAGATAAAGAGTCAAAGTGATTAAGGGAATATATTCCAGTGCATGGGGGCCCTTTGCAGCTAAAGGCATAAATGGTTATGGTGGAGCAATTAACATTGGGGATGCTCAAGAGGCCAGAATTAGGTGAGCACATATATTTTGGAGGGTTGTGGGGCTAAAGGAGATTGGAGATAGAGTGGGGGTGAGACCATGGAGGGGATTTGAAAATAAGGATGAGAATTTTAAAATCAATACTTTGCTTGACTGGGAGCTAATGTAGGTCAGCAAGTACAGGGGTGATAGGGGAATGGGATATGGCGCAAGAAAGAATATGGGCAGTGGAGTTTTGGATAACCTCATGTTTGTGGAGGGTAGAATGTGGGAGACCATCCAGGAATGCATTGGAATAGCTGAGTCTGGAGGTAGAAAAGGGCAAGAATGAGGGGTTCAGCAACTGATATGCTGAGGTGGGGCAGAGTTGGGGGTGGAAATAGGCAGTCTTAATGATGGCAAGGATATATAGTTGAGAGCTTATCTCAGAGTCAAATGTGACACTGAGGTTGCAAGCAACCTGGTTCAGTGTCTCAGCTGCCGGGGAGCAGGATGGATTGATAGCTAGGGGGCAGAATTTGGTATAGGGACTGAAAAGAATGGTTTTAGTCTTCATAATATTTAAAACAAAAACAGAGTTATCTGGAAAAACTCAGCAGGTCTGGCAGCATCGACGGAGAAGAAAAGAGTTGACGTTTCGAGTCCTCATGACCCTTCAACAGTTGCTGCCAGACCTGCTGAGTTTTTCCAGGTAATTCTGTTTTTGTTTTGGATTTCCAGCATCCGCAGTTTTTTTGTTTTTATCTCTGTTCATAATATTTAATTGGAGGAAATTTCTGCTTCTCCAGTCATGGATGTTGGATAAGCTGCCTGGTAATTTAGCAAAAGTGGAAGAGTCAAGAGAGGTGGTGGTGAGGTAGAGCTGGATGCCATCAGCATAAATGGGAAAACCAAATCCGTGCTTTTGGATGATGTCTTCAAGGGGCAGCATGTAGATGAGAAATAGAATAGAGGTAACAGCTGGGAACAAGAAGAGAAGCAATTGCAAGTGACACTCTGGCTACGATTAAACAGATAAGAATGGAGCCAGGCAAATGCAGTCCCAAACTGGACAATGGTGGTGGGGCATTGGAAGAGACTATGTCAAAGGCTGCAGCCATCTCGAGATGGATGAGAGAATTTACCTCTGTCACAGGCAAATTGGATTTCATTTGTGATTTTTGATGAGGGCCATTTTGGTATTGTGGCAGGAGTGACAACCTGACTGGAGGGATTGAAACATGAGGGAGAATTTTCTCCCTGGTGGGGGTGGGCGCGGGCGGGTGTGCAGCCGATCAGCGTCCCGGATCGGCTGGGTGCTGTCACTTTACGTGGGTGGGCCAATATAGGCCTGCCCGGCGTGACGCGCGCCTGGAAGCGCTGACCGCTCCCTGTGTGCGGGGGGAGGAGTGGGTGGTATGTGCACAAAAGAGCATAGGTGCCTCAAAGAGATTAGCTTTAAGTTTAATAAAGTGTTGAAAATTTTTTTTTACGACATGTCCCCGCATGTGAAACTGTCACATGAGCTGGGGCATAAGCATTAATTTTAATAAAAGTTTTTCTGAAAATTTTCACGAAACCTCATCCCGCCCGCGGCTGAGGTTCCATGAAAAAGGCAAAGGCCGCCTGGGCTCTTTGCCTGCCCCCCCCCCCACACCAGCCTTAAGGTTGGATGGGCAGCTCAGCGGATTGCCTTAGTTGCTTTTTAACAGGCCTTTGACAGTTCGGCGGGCGCTCAGCCAACTCGGCTGCACACTCGCTGAACTGAAAATCTAAATGACGGGCGGTGACGTCAGGACACACGCCCAATGTCACCCCGCATCATTTTACGGCTCAGTGGGCGGGACCCACTCGCCGGGCTGAAGATTCTACCCATGGAGTTCGTGGAAAAATGAGCACAGATTTGGGAGGTAACAACACATGTGACACTGTGTAATATTGTTTCAAATCTTAAAGTTATTCCCTTTCATTCAATATTGGAGTTGTAAAAAGCAAAGCTCACTTGGCATTTTTTAGCACATTTAATGCTTAAAAGAATCAAGGCATCTCACCAAAGCAGCAATCAGACAAAAATGGGTGCTGAGCCAAAGAAGTAGACATTAAGATTAAAATCTTGGCCTAAGGAAATTTTTTGAAGGAGGGGAGAGAATTTGAGCTTACGGCCTAGGCAACTGAAGACATTGGCATGTGGCCTAGGGAGGGGTGGTGCCTACAAGAGGCCAAAGTTGGAGGAATGCAGATTTCTCAATAGGGTTGGAAGAAGTTGCAGAGATGGGAGGGGGTGAGGCCATGGTTAATTTGTAGGTGAGGATGACTATTTTAAATTTGAGGCACTTCATCACTCGGAGCCAGTTCAGTCCTGGTCATCCTGAGATGAGCAAGTATTTTGCATTGTTCACATTGTGGAGGTCTGCGAAGGACTGTTGCATCCAGAATCCTTTGCCACATAACAAATGATATAAGAAAGACATCTTGGAAAAGAGCATGTTACATTAGGGTCACCAGTATTGTCGGTTGAAGGTTCTGTGGAAACAGAATAAATATAAGACAGCCACTGTGAAATCATACAGCTCGCTACCACATGGAATGGTTGAAGCAGGTGGATTTTTTTTTAATTATTGGAAGGTTTGATACATATGGGACAAGGAAGAGAGGGATCCTGAGGCAGATTGGGAAAAGGTAATCGGACTGGGAGGAGACTTGAGTGGAGTATAGAGCAATGGGGTTGAATGGCTAATTTCTGTACTGTAGATTCTAAGGATGAAAATTATTATGGTTGAACTTTCTCTTTGCCTGCCCTCAGCCACACGTCTCAAAGGTAATCAATTATTAAAATAGGTAGGAAGTTATGTGTGCACATTATTGTTGTTTCCCCTTTTGAGCATCAAGAGTGGAAACATTGACAATTCAAACTGTCTGTTAATAGCCTCAAGCAAAATGGGTGTAGCTTTTCAATGTGTGTTTTCAGTTTTGCCCATGGAAAACATGATTGTGCGTAGTCCTTAAGTTTTTCTGCCCACATCAAAAAATGCCCTTGCTAGCTTCAATGCAAATCTTGCACATAATTACTGCCAATTTCATTGAGCTGTGTATGGTAAAAATTCATCTCCTGACTATATGCAACCTCTCTGGCCTTTTTCTTACGCTAATTGGGAGCAGTGGAAGATGATGCCATTCTGGCAGCAATCCCTTTTGCCTTTTTTTCCCCTAAGAAGCAAATTATATTTTGCTTTCAGCCAGCAGAAAATTTTAAATTCCTTGTTGCTCCAAGATTATGATGTGGGTCAACTAATGGAAAAAATAAGTGGGGAAAGCATTAGGGAGTCAACAAGACAAAAGAGACGTCATGACACATCCTTAATGAGCCATGATAGGAAACAATAGATGACTTTCTGAATTGCAAGGAAACTTATGTTTTGGCACTTTCTGTTGATCTTTTGTCTGTTCATGAATATTCTGGTGTTGGTTGAATAGTTGCTTACATTTTCATTTAAAAGAAAAGATATTTGTTTTTGTCAGAGTAGTTCTACCCAAGATTTAAAGAACTGCCATTTTGGGTTTTCCAATAGCCTTTATCCAAATCAAGCATTAAGTGTAACATTACCATGATTAATAGAACCAAGCCTTGGGCTCAGTTGTGAAATTTCCACCTCTATTTTGAATACCGTTCCAGACAGTCCTGCTGGTGGATGGAGACCAGAGCTCTGACTCTGAATTCTGGGTTTACACCCAGTGACATAACTGCATACTGTTCTCCAAGGGAAAAGTGAGAAGATACAAAGACAGCAACAACTATAATCAATGTTTTTATTAAAACATAAACAAGGGATCTCATTGTATTAGGATTCTAAGAAGACTATTTAAATTATATTTTTGGCGCAAAAGCCCTCTGGGGCAAAATTAAAGCATAAAGTTTCTTTCAGAGTCCTTGCAAGATTTGATTTGCTTCATTTCATTTTCTGAATTTGAGGATCATTTAAAAAGTATGTGCCAACGCACAATCAACATATTCATTGGCATTTCCCTTAGGTTTCAAGATTATTACTGAGTGATGTGCTGAAACTACTCACATCATTAATCATTATTTTCTACTTTAACTTGAATTATATATTCTGGAATTTTAGTCACATTTGTTCTGTAATTGCTGTCTTGTGTTGAATGCGAGAGAAGAAGGAATATATTGACGTTTCACAATGGGATTCAATAATTTACTGGAAAATAGACCAATTTGTTTTACACTGTGCATTGACTGGTTTTGAGAGCTCTGAGTTTTTATATATATTTGAGACAAAACTCGTACTTTTATTGTTTTTGCAGAAGACTGTTTTGTAGTCTGTCAAACAGAGCTGTTGTTGGGAGTACAATGTAGACTCCTGTTACCTGATACACTTTTTTCATAAAATGGTTTGTTTGTTTTTGTATCTTCTCACTATTCCTTTGGAGAACAGTGCAAAATAGTGGAAGCATTTGCAGGCTGATTAACAGCCCAAAAGGCCCCAACATGGCTGTAACCATCCCTACACCAGTGGGATAAGGTGATTAGTCTTGTACAGGCTTTCATGGGCTCCCACTACATATACAATAGGTGGAGGCACCCATTCCCACAACTAACAGACACAAGTATTTACTGGATGTTAATATGGAATTCAGAGCCAGAGCTCCGGCTCCACTCACTGGGACTGTCCGGAGTGGTGTTCGAACCCTTGCCTCCTGACTCTGAGGAAGGAAAGGCTACCACTAAGCCAATGGTAAAAAATAAAGTCTAAATGTTCTCTTACACTAATTTCTTCAACAAGTAATAATTATGTTAAATTTAAGTAACTAGTATGAAATACCGATACAAGGGAGAACAGTTTAATGGCTAATATCTGAGTGTATATTTGCATGCAGTAAGCGGTGCATCATCATCATCTGGGAATTAAAAAGAAAGTCTCTGTCCTAAACATTTACCATAGACGTGCCAACGGTATTTGACTCTAGCATGGTTTTAACATGAACTAGATGGCTAGCTGGCTAAAGCTGCAAGCAGTTAAAAGCCTAGGCAGGTTTCAGTATCATCTCCAACCCCAAGACCGGTGTTCCCTTGCATATCTGCTAGTCATCTGCTCTGCTGTATTGTTTTTCAGTGAATTTCATTTGCAATGTAAGTGGAAGTACGGATAACTTGTAGCATCTTTAACCTAGGAAATACCCCCAAGGAACTCCTACTGAAGTGTAAGCGGGCAGAGATTGACAAACAAAAGAGATATATTAGAAGGGATAACTAAAAGCTTGGTCAAAGAAAGTCTTGAAGGAGAGGAGAGGAAGAGGTGAGGTAGAACGGAAGGATTGCAGCTTCATGTGATTATCACTGTGGTATGATAAGGATTTATGTGAAAGAATGCAGGAAAATTTAAATCCTGTGCATGCTATAATCTAATATTTTGCTTCCAATGACTGACAGAAGTAGATACTCTAAAAATGTAAATCCTATGGGTGGAATTTAATCTGTCAGGTGGGAATCCTGATGCCTTCCTGCTTCTGCCGTGATTAAGTTCAGGGCTTGTGGATAGCCTTGCTGCCCTGCCACCAATTGAGACCCTCAAGTGGGCATTAATGCCTACCTGAAGGCCTCATCCT
Organism: Carcharodon carcharias; assembly: GCF_017639515.1. Taxonomy (NCBI): domain Eukaryota; kingdom Metazoa; phylum Chordata; class Chondrichthyes; order Lamniformes; family Lamnidae; genus Carcharodon; species Carcharodon carcharias. The sequence goes on along the minus strand of NC_054484.1, from coordinate 100,599,828 downwards.
GCCACCACTGGTATTCAACAAGCAGTGGGTGGGGCAGCCACCACGTGGGAAGGCCAAAGAGCAAACATGTTTGCTTGTGAGCTCTTGGATACGTACCAGCATATCCAGGCTTCAACATACTTATAGACACAAAATAATCTAATGTTAAAATAATTCAAACCTGCAGTGCTAGCTTTCAGCCTGAACGTAATGAGCTCACTGCAATCTGAAACCTTCCCTAACCACCTAATCATCAGTTGAATTCGGAACGATCCTTTGAGTGTTGTTTGTTTTCCAAGGCAATCGTCTTTTGTGACCTAAAGGAACTACCCTCCTTGACAGAAGTGTACATTTTGGTGGTGTAAAACTTTCTGACCTTTCAAAACTTGACTTGCTGTGAACAATGCATGGGTGATTAACAATAGTAGTATAAGTAACATACCTAACTTCTGAGTCAGATGGTTGTGGAATCAAGTCCACTCCAGAGAGGTGAGATTATAATCTAAATTGACGTTTCAGTGCAGTGCTGAGGGAGTGCTGTGTCATTGGAGATGTTGTCTTTTGAATGAGTGGTTAAACTAAGGTTCCTCCTGCCCTCTAGGCTTGATGTAAAAGATCCCATGATAATATTTTGAAGAAGAGCAGAAGAGTTTTCTGTCTGGTATTCTGCCCATCATTCATCCCATAAACAGCATTACTAAAATAAAAACTGGTAATTTATTCATTGTGCAAAGATAGCTGCTGTGTTTCCTAAGTTGCAACAGCGACTTCATTTCAAGTATTTTATTGGCCGTAAAGTGCTTTGGGATGACCTGAGGTTGTGTAAGATGATTCATAAATTCATGTCTCATTTTTAAAATTTTATTCTGCTTTTTCTGTCTGTCATGTTTTCATTATCACTGTTCAAGCCTCACACTGTGACTTTCCACACCCCAATGTAAAAGAAAAATATTCAGAAGCAAAGGTGCTCTCCAGTAGCTCAAAATTCTAGAGCCAGAAGGTTTGCAGACCCTTCATTGACATGGGCATGTACTCACCTGGTCTTAACAGCAGTGTCCAACTGATGTTTATCTGAAGCAAACATTCACTTAGCTGTAAAGAGATAAATACCTGCACCTTATATTGTGTAAGTGTTCCTGACTTTACAAAACAGCTCTATGAGCAGCACTCTGGAATAACCATTGCCAAAATGGTACTGCAATGAAAGGAGATGTTACACTCTGTGATATTCCATCTTCCAAGTCTCCTTCCATTATGATCGTCTGAGATGAACACCAAAGACTCCTGAAAGAAATGCAAGGATTTTGGAGGCTGCATCTTTTGTTTTATAGTGTACGTTCATTATTGACTACTAATCTTTTGCTTCTGTATATTTTACAAAGATACTTTTTAAATTTGTACATGTTTGGTTTGGCTGCAGGTTCAGCCAGATTTGACCATCCAGATAATGGCGTGGCTAATGGCACTTGCTGTTATTTATGTATAAATGTTACAGCAGTGTAAACTGAGGAGCAAATAGTTGATTGAATGCCAATATCCAGTAATTTATGATGAAGTTGCTGTTAGTTTTGCCAAAATGATGTTTCTCTGGCAGCCTCATGATTGACATGTATCAAATGTTGTGTGTTAAGTATGAACTAAATTAGTCAAAGAAGGTTAAATCTTGTCATTCCAAGCACACGTACTCTTTGTGATGTGATAGTTGTTAATTTATGCCAATCAACTCTCTGGCACTGAAACAAACAAGAAGTGTGGAGTCTCATTTCATTATTTTTAGTTTGTGATAATAGGAGAACATGGTGCTGGGCCTTTGTGCTCTCCAGCAAGTTAATTGTTAACCTGCATAAGCTAACTCATAATTGCTGGAGAGTGAATTCATAGATTCTGAATTAAAGGTGTCTCAATGAGAGGGAATCTTCAGACACATGAATGTTATACACTCTGGCTTAAATTGAATTTCTAGATTGAGATTCAGTCTGCTCGTCATCTCTAACCAAAAGTACGTCACAGTTACTGCCTTCGTTATGGTTGTTCCTGTCTGAGATTTGATGAAGTTATGTTTTATTGATAGTTTTATTGAACAAAGCAAGTGTTCTATTTGACTGCCATGTACATATCTGCCATTTTTTTTCTAAAAAAAGAAATTGTTTCACTTAACCATTTGTTCAGTTTTAGAATGACAACATAAAGAATTTATTCAACTCTGCTCGATCTGCCTTGAATAAGGGGCATAAAAACAGTGGGAAATTCCAAAAATCTGACATAATATGTCAGCATATTTTTTCTTCGATATGCAGGTGGACATGAAGGTTTCCTGTAATTACATAGAAATGTCCTAAAAGATTTTCAGAGTGGTTTGTTGTATCTGCTCAGTTCAGGTACATGCCATGAACATTCTGCACAAAAATAATTTCGTTGAGTTGGGGGAATCCAACTCTGGCTGGTCAGCTGGTGATTGGAAAGTAAAGACAGTGATGCTATACTGTGCTGTATGCTGTACTTTTTTATGATCCCTTTTATTAACTATTCTTTTCTAACAACAGGGTGATTTTACGTGGAACAGCATGTCTGGCCGCAGTGTTCGACTGAAGCCAGTTCCTATTCAAAGTCTCTCGGAACTGGAGAGAGTACGGCTTCAGGAAGTTGCTTTTTATCGGCTGCAGCAGGACTATGACTTGGGGTGCCAAGTTACAATCCCAAAAGGTAGGACCAAGTTGCAGGCAGTTTCTCAAAGATTTCTACCCTTTTTTTTTAAAAAAAATTAACTTTTCATGGGCTGTTGCATTAATAAATTAACATATGAATTAACAGCAGGTATAGGCCATTTGGCCCCTTGAGTCTGCTCTGCCATTCAATAAGATGATGACTGATCTGATTGTGGCCTCAACACCACTTTCCTGCCTGCCCCTTATATCCTTTGACTCCCTTATTAGTCAAGGATATGTCTACCTCTGCCTTAAAATATATAAAAATATTTTTATATATTTCAAGGCAGTGTTAACTGTTAGATGTTTAGTTACAAGTGGTGATAATGACAGATGATAGTAGGTCCTATACCTAGGGTTGTTCATCTTTCAGGATTGCCCTTGACTCCAGGAATTGAAGATTAATCTCCTGCAGGCAGTCCAGGAGAGAGGTGATTGGAGTAATTTTTTAAAAAGTGTTTTTTTTCAATTATCTATGAATACATTTGTTTTACTTAAAAAAAAAGATTAGAGCTGGGGAGGAAAAAATAGTTTCATGACTAACAACCAAGAAGCTTTGAATTGGGTAATGAAGAATCTGTTTGTTTGCTTTCCAATTGGAGTGGGAGTACAAGGGAATGACACTCTGTGTTAATCGGCCTGGAAATCCCTCCACTACTTCACACTATTCTCCAAGGGAAGAGAGCTATGATACAAAATCAACATTTTACACTGAACCTCTGTGTATATTTCATTGCCAAGTAACCCTAGACCCAATTTATGTGGGCATAATTAAGAATTGATGGCCTGCACACCAGATTAATTTGGAAAAAATTACAGGGCATCCCCACTCCCAATTTAGTGTTCAATTTAAACTCAAAGATATTTCTGAATTTGGACATCCCCACCCCTGGAAATGCAAACAGCGTGTGAAGACGTGGCATAATAAATTTCAGCTCATTTTGTCTATTCTCATACACCTAATATATACTGTTCAACAACAACAATGGCAACACCTTGCATTTATATAGTGTTTTTAAAAACATAAATAGAAGCAAGGAAGCTCGTAAGGCCCCTCAAGTCTGCTCCCCATTCAATAAGATTATGGATAAACTTCTACATTATCTCAACTCCACTTTCCTGCCCTGTTCCCATATCCATTGATTCCATTAGTGTCCAAAAATCATATTAATCACAATCTTGAATACGCTGAATGACTGAGCAACTCCTGCCCTTTAGAATAGTGAATTCCAAAGACTTGCAATCCTCCTAAGTCAAGAAATTTCTTTTCATCTCAGTCCTAAATGGCTGACTCCTTATCCTGAGACTTTGATCTCCAGTTTTAAATTCTCCAGCCAAGGAAACAGCAGCCTCTCCACTTCTACCCTGTCAAACCCTCTGTGTTTCATTGACATCACTCTTCATTCTTCCAGTCCCTAGAGAATATAGGCCCATTTCTACTCAATCTCTCCTTTCAAGACAACCCTTTCATCTGGGGAATCAATCCAGTGAACCTTTGTTGCATTCCCTCCAAGGCAAGCAAAGAGATAAGGAGACCAAAACTGTACACAAGTGTGGCCTCACCAAAGCCCTACAAAATTGCATCAAGATTTCCTCACTCTTATACTCCAAACCTTTGTAAGAAAGGCTAACATATCATTGGTCTTTCTAAATGCTTGCTGTGCCTATATGTTAGCTTTGTGATTTGTATACAAGGACTCTCAAAGCCCTTTGCACACCAACATTTCCAAGTTTCTCTGTTTTCAAAAAAATATTCTATAGCTGGAATTTTCTGTCCCTGTTGGCGTTGGGCGCTAGTGGACAATACGGTGGAAAGGCCAAAAATCGGTTTCATGATGTCAGTTTGCAATTGTCCACTCCACCCGTCAATAGTGGGCCATGTTTCCTGCTGCCGGATTTTGGGAACATCATTTTAATACGTCTGAATATAATTATAAACCCTGTCCACCGGAATCATTCCCTCACGCTAACTCAATCAAGCCAATGTGTTTCACAACTGTACATGAGCGACGTGCACCTGTCAAGCTGCACTTTGTTTGGGACTTTGAGGTTTGTTTGTCTACCTTGCCTTGGGCAGCACTCATGGTCATCAGCGCCAGGCTTCACAGGCAGCACCACATCACTTTTAGGGGGGGCTTTTCAACAGCTGAAGGACAAGGACTGTGCTGGGGAAGGGGGCTATCCCAGGGTGTGTGTGGGGGCATATGTTGATCTATGCAAGTGGCCTTGAGATGATACCGGCTGAGGAGGCAGGCTCCAGGATCCAAAACCTGGACCTGGGCCCTTAAAACCCAGACTCACTAAAACCTGGACACACAATCCCCCAAAACGCAATCCCCACTGTACAGACTTTCAATGCCCATTATAAAAAATATGTCATTGGGTGTTATGTTAGTGAATTAAGCACCTCTATTTAGTGGTGTGCACCTTTAGTGTAGCTATGGTGCTTCTGTGCTTAGGGGTTCTAATCTGTGCCTCATTAAAACATGGATGATCATGCGAGGAGGTGCTTTATCTTGGCGGGGGGGAAGAGGAGGAATCACTGAAATGAGAAGTAGATGTGAATTAAACCGTTTGTTATCTGATGTTTAGCTTGGGTCTACAGAAAAAAACTTTGTGTGCATTCTCCTTCTGGTACAGTTGGACCTTTGGAAGCCTGTATCCAGACATGTTTGTCATCACTCATTTTAAACAGGAGTATTGAGGGAACAAAAACTTGAAAATGGCAAAACAAAACGAAAGAATGCTGGAGTGTGTTAATTTATTGAAATTAATTTGTAAAGGGGGCTGCAGATGTGAGACTCATTCCCAATAAGATATCTTGTGCCGAGTAGTTAGAATCTTCATTTTGCAAACTGATTATGGGAGATTGACTTATAATAAATTAACAAAAACATCTTATTTTTAGATTCCAAGTTAAATGATTTAATATTTTTGGTATTTGTGCTACTTTATCTATCTAAAGTAGGAAACACTAAAAAAAATCAACACTGATACAGAAGGTACCGTTACTATGTGATGGCATCACCTGATGAAAGAGTTGGTGAGAATGAAATAGAATCCTCTGAAAACCAAAAAGTAGGCCCCAAAAATCAAAAAGAGTACTGAAGAAAATCACGAGTAGAGCCCTCAGGTTGGGGGATTGGAGGTGTCGTTGACCCCTAGTCAGTGCCCATCTATTGAAACTCCTGTCTCCTACATGACTTTTTCAGCCACTTAGTAAAATACCCCAAGGTGCTTCACTGGAGCATAATCAAATAAGTCTTTCTCCAAGCCACACAAAGGGATATTAAGACTGGTGGATACATTTTAAGGAGTGTCTGAGAGGTAAAGAGGTTTATGGAGGGAATTCCAGAAGTCACTGAGTGCACAGCTGCCAATGGTTGAGTAATGGAAGCTGGGAATGTGCAAGAATTTTATATGAGCTGAAATTTATAGAGTGTGGGAGGTGCCAAGGCCAGCCAAGAGAGCAAGTTAGAAATATCTAAATGGAAAATTAATGCTATCATCATTGAGTACCATATTACAAAAATAAGAAACTTACATTATATAGCACTCCAAGCACTCAGGAAGCTTTCAAACACCCTAAAATAAAAAGTATAGTGATTGGCTGAGGTTACTGTTCATGAAAACTGCTGTATTTGTGAAAAATAGTAAAAATGTTGGTTGGTTGGGGGGATTGGGGGCGGGGTGGGGTGGGGGGGTGGTGGTGGAATTCCCCACCCCCCACATTCCCCTAGTAACTTCAAAGTAAATACACATCATTGAATCAGAGAAAGTGTGTGATTGAACAGGCTAATGGGACACCATTGGCACCGTCAGCAGTACTTGCAAAGACTCATGAGGATTATAGCAGAATTGGGAAAAACTCATTCAGCCTAACTGGTTCACTTTTACAGCAGTGTGGAGTCTACAAATCTCTTTGATGCCCTTCTATTTCGCAGCCCAACCTAAGCATTTATTAACTTTTATTTTCACCCCAAACATGTATCCTTATAGCTTGTACTGAAGCAGCAATAAATCTCAATTCTCTTTGCCTACTTTAAATATGTTGACATTGACTACAACATGGCAGTCCATTCCATAAGTTGACATGTTTAAGCACAAGAGGTTATTCTTCACCTGCACCCCCCCCACCCCCAAACAGTTGTTCTCCCATTATCATTTCTCTTCCTCCTAAAGGTGATGATTTATGAAGTGAGAGGGTTTCACTGGTGCTGGAAGTATTCCCGGGCCCTGCCTGAGCAGTCATTCTCCTGAGTGTGGACAATGAATGCTGGCAGGCAATACTGAGTATCACAGTTAAATGAACCCTATCCTTGCTCAATGCAATCCCGTGGAGCCCAATAGGAATGATGCAGCCAATTTTCAATCCTTGGGCCACTGGGCTGTCAAGTTTAGTCCTTACCAGCCAACTATCAGAGTTCAACTCTGCCAGTCACTGCACCAGCCTTGTTGGCATTTTGAGTAATTCACAGAATTGCACAAACACAGGAGGAAGTAATTCAGCCCATTATTTCTGTGCTGGTTCTTTGAAAGGGCTACCCCACTACCCCTACGCCTCCTGCTCTTTCCACATAGCCCTGAAAATGTTTCTTTTTCAAATATTTATCCAATTCCCCTTTGAAGGATATTATCAAATCTGCTTGCTCCACTTTTTTCGGGCAGTGCATTCCAGATTATCATAACTTGTTGTGTAAAACAGTATTCTCCTTGTCCCTCCTCTGCTTCTTTTGCTAACTGCTTGTCTTAGGTCTGTGTCTTCTGGTTACTAACTCTTCTGCCAGTGTAAGCGGTTTCTCCTATTTATTATGTCAAAACCCCTCATCACTTTGAAAGTTCTAGTGAACCATTTTATCGCTGTGTAAGAAATGAGGGGAGAGACTACACTATCTGTGTTAGGATCGTCAGCATCCAGAATGAACAGGGTCAGTGGGGTGTAATAGATTTCTAACATCACAAACAGTCTGGCGAATTAAAAATGTTGCACCCGCTTGTCAGGTTGATCAGCAAATGGAGAAGTACAGATTAATGTTTAAGTGTGATTTTTTTTTTTGCTGTCAGAATTTGATAGCTAAGTTTTATTTTGATATTAACTCTCACACTCATTCCTCCTGAAGCTACATATAAAATGCTTAAAGTAGTTGAATTTGATGGCTTCAATCCAAGTAATCATCTGCCTGCCCATGGGTTGACATATAATATGAAGGTATGAGATAAGATGCGATGATGAGCCAGCTTTGTCTTGTGAATGCAGTGTGGCTAGGATTGATGTAGGTGTGCGATGCCGTGATTTGCTACCTTCATACTCTTTCTTTGGTGAACACTGAAGTCGTTGAAGGATTTGCAGGCTGATTCACAGTCTGGCAAACCATGAAGTGAATTTTCCTTCCATGGCTGTAACCACCTCCTATATTAACCAGTTGGGTTTTTAGTCCTATACAGCAGGAGAGTCTTATGAGCACCTACATCCATGTGATGGTGGAGGAGGGTTGACTCACACCCATATCCTCCCGATGTGAATAATCCCATGGAGGGTCAACCCAGAATTCAGAACCGGAGGTTGTTGGGGTGGTCTGGAATGGAGTTTGAACCCAACCCCCCAGACTCCAACAGAAGTGCTACCACTGTAGCATGATAAAATGCCCCTCTTTGAGGCTCACCTTTGCAGAGGAGTGTCATTGGTCTGGGAGCCATCCACCCATCAAGAAAATGAATCTCATGTCTTCGGGGCTCTCCTATCATTTCAGCATCTTCTAGAACCACACTGATGCAAACTGCGTTTTTGGGTACCTCAGTTTTATTTTCACCTCTCCACTGAAGTGATTGAGTGTTGGACTTATAGTACCCTGAACTGCAGCCACATCCAAGTCCACTGCACTTTTGTCCCAACCCCTTATTTTCGTGTGTCAGGAGGACTCCATTTGTGGTTAATCTGAAGTTTGGATTTTGTTAGTGCTCTGAATTGTCAAGCTTGTTTTGTCTGGCTTGGCACTGACCAGAGATTGGAACTGTAGCCTTCTGCTCTGTGAAACTCGGTGCCATACACCGCAGCACCTTAAGCAGATGTGCCATCCATATACTGAGAATATTTTCATTTTTAGAATTTTTTCATAGCCTTGTGGTGAAACAAATTTGTTTCCATAAATAAATGAGAAATTCTAGTTCTTGGTGAATTTCGTAAAAACAGCATTCCTGCTTTTACTAAACTCTCCTCCTTAGTTGCTTGTTTCTATTGCACTTGAGCAATAATAGTGACATGGGAACAAGATTAGGCCAATCAGTTCCTTCAGTTACAATTGGAGTGACGTAATTTCACATGATGCAAACAGCCTATGGAAAAATGGATAATTAAGTACTTAGAACATTAAAGGTGCTAGATAAATAAAAGTTCTAAGGTACTTCACAGGAGTGTTAGAAAGCAATTTTTAAAAAATACATACTCCATCATTCAAATATAACAATGCTGGTCTGAAATATTTACTTCAGTGCAATAATTGTGGAGAATTGAATATTTGCTAGCGGAAGACTGATGCGTGCTGTCAGGGGAAAAAAGGCTGATGGGTCTTGTTGCAAAAACACAGTGGAGAAATACTGTGAAACGATCCCCTCTGATGGGCTAATCCAAAACTAGGAAGCATAATCTTAAAATTAGAGCCCAACCACTCAGGAGTGAAATCAGAGGCGCACCCTCACACATAGGGAAGTGGAAGTTTAGAACTCACATTCTCTTTTGTTCTTTTTCCCTCTCCCTGACTGTCACATACTCCCACTTTCTCATATATGACAAATGTGTGAAACCAGAGCTGCTTGTCCTTTTTTGTTTGTTTTTGTTTAATTGAATTTGGCCGTTGTGTCATAAGTGAAACCTAGCTAATGGAATGATGCGATTTTGCTGTTTATTTTCTGCTGCATTGTGCTCCTGGAACAAGTTACTCTCCACATTACACATTATACACAAGGGATTCAATTGTGGCTGTGTGTCATACTGTTTGTTTAAATACAATTTGTTCTTAGAAGTTACATGATCAAAATAGATTATGAAACTCATTCACTGCCTTGTGGTGATAGAAAGAAGGAAAGATTTGCATTTCTATAGCTCCATTCATGACCTCTGGCTGTAAAGCCTTTAGGACACACTATGAAGTACTAGTGAAGTGTAATCACTGTTGGAAGGGTATTGGTTAAGCAGTGTTGGTCAGGGCACTGGGAGAACTCCGTTGTTTTTGTACCATGAGATCTTTTAACATTTTAACATGAGGTGAGAATGACTATCCTTGACATCAAGGCAGCATTTGACTAAGTGTGACATCAAGGAGCTTTAATAAAACTGGAATTGATAGGAATTGGCGGGGGAGGGGGAAAATCTCTGTTGGTTGGAGTCATACTGAGCACAAAGGGAGATCATTGTGGTAGTTAGAGGTGAATTATCTCAGTTCCAGGACATCATTGCAGGAGTTCCTCAGGGTAGTGCCCTAGGCGCAACCATCTTCAGCTGCTTCATCAATGACTTTCTATCATAAGGTCAGAAGTGGAGATGAGATGTTCGCTGATGATTGCACAATGTTCAGCAACATTTGCAACTCCTCAGATACTGAAGGAATGTAGCAAGACCTGGACAATATTCAGGCTTGGGCTGAAAAGTGGCAAGTAACATTCGCACCACACAAATGTCAGGCAATGGCCATCTCCAACAAGAGAGAATCTAACCAATGCCTCTTGTCATTCAATGGCATTACCATCACTGAATCCCCTACATATTAACATCCTGGGGGTCACCATTGACAGAAACTGAACTGGACTAGCTATATAAATACTGAGGCTACAGGAACGGGTCAGAGGCTGGGAATCCTGTGGTGAGTAACTCAATTCCTGACTCTCGAGCCTGTCCACCATCTACCAACCACAAATCAAGAATATGATGGAATACTCCCCACTTACCTGGATGAGTGCAGCTCCAACAACACTCAAGAAGCTTGACAACATCCAGGAAAAAGCAGCCCACTTGATTGGCACCACATCCACAAACATTCACTCCTTCCACCACCGACACACAGTAGCTGCAGTGTGTACCAGGTACAAGATGCACTGCAGAAACTCACCAAACCTCCTTAGACAGCACCTTCTTCCAAACACACGACCATTACCACCTAAAAGGACAAGGGCAACAGACACACGGGAACATCACCACCTGGAAGTTCCCCTCCAAGCCACTCACCATCCTGACTTGGAAATATTCGCCAGTCCTTCACTGTCACTGGGTTCAAATCCTGGAACTCCCTTCCCAACAGCTCTGTGGCTGTACCCACGCCACATGGACTGCAGCGGTTCAGGAAGGCGGCTGACCACCACCTTCTCGAGGGATGGGCAATAAATGTTTGTCTAGTCAGTGATGCCTACATCCCATGAACAAATAAAAAAAAAACTGAGGGCTAACTTGGTTTAACATCCTATCTGAAAGACCACACACCTCCGGTAACAAAGCACTCCCGCAGTACTGCACTGGATTGTCAGCCGAGCTAGGTGCTGTATTTCTCACCTGTTATTCATTTACCTCCTGCCCAGTTTTGTTCACTGCCGTAGCAATCCTCACTGATGAGAGATCAGTGCTGGAAAAGTTTTCAAATACTAATGATCTGCTGAGTATCTCCTTGATATTCTGGATTTATTTTAACATAATTTTTGAGGTTTAAGATTAAATTAATGTTTTCAGAGGGTTATTCTCCCCAAAGGTAAATTATATAAAGGAGCTTAATTAATACAGCCTTTTAACAAGGGTGGCATGATGTCACCACTCTCCGTCCAAAATTTCAGACCCCCTTGCTTGCAGGCTCTGTTTGTAGTGAACACTTGACAGGGCCTAAGTAAAACAGTTTATCAATTGTGTGCCATTATTCATCGCTTCTCACCATCCCACCAGCAGAGGGTTGCTGCCAGCAATGCGGAGGCCCAAAAGCTAACAGCTGCTTTGTGTGTGTGTGTGTGTGTGTGTTGTGTGTGTGTGTGTGTGTGTGTGTGTGTGTGTGTGTGTGTGTGTGTGTGTGTGTGTGTGTGTGTGTGTGTGTGTGTGTGTGTGTGTGTGTGTGTGTGTGTGTGTGTGGGGGGGTGGGGGGGGGGGGGGGGGGGGGGCATCTAACCAGGGTCTGCAGTTCGCTATTCTTATAAAAATGGGGCAGAAGAGCCAATTTCGACTGTGCCTCAGGCCTACTCGTTCTGCAGGGATCATTCCCTGATCCCAGCTCACGGCAGCAGGCTGGACCCATCCAATGTCTTCATTTAACTAGCTGGTAATTTTACTGAAAACATTGCAGTTAGACGTATTCAATCATAAATAAAAATGACACATATGGTTATAATTATTGAGGGCAGTTGTCGGGTTATAATGAGTTCTAAGTATATTCTGAGAAACGATGACAGCCTTTACATTGGAGGGTAGTGGCTCTTCCACAGAGGAGATAGAATAGGGCTGCTGTAGATTTAAGGAAGATATTTGGACCTTTTTCCTTTTAAAACCTCAACAAATTTCCCCTTTGGTTTTTCTTGAACTATCTTGCATGGGATTGAGGGAAAAAAATAATTCACATTTTTTTTAAACCGGCGGATCAAACTCAGAAATTCCACGCTGAGGTTTTTCCAGAAAGCGATGGCTCTGCAACAATTATTTGGAGTATTATTTTACACTGAGGCAGCTTAGTCCTTTTTCTCCTTCTTTTTCGGCACCAATCTTTGGCTGAGCGGGCGTGCTCAGGCAACACTCATGGTATGATAATCCTCTTGAAAGATTTGTTGTCCAGAACTTTATGACAGCAAGTCAGATTGACTTGTTCCTGATTTATTTCTTGCCCTGATGGCCAACCAGAGATAGGAAATTGAATAAGTACGGAAAAGCAAGTGTGAATCTGTGTTCTTGCTCAAGTAAAATATTTGTTTGTCCTAGCCTTCCTGCATAATATTTAACTTCGATTTTCGCATTTTATTTGCGGTGCCCTATTTTAGGGATTCTAAGTCGGGGGGATTGCCCCGCCCCTCCCAGCACAAGGGGTCCTCGAGACGTTCTTAAGAGATCTGCCAAAAACAACCAGAGAATGTGTATACAAAATACAACTTGCATCTATAAGTTAACACTTTCTAATCCAGAAGAAATACTACGTTTGTCTGAGTTAGTTTGTTACCAAAAACGCCGCTGAATTCTGAAGCTAATTCCATCTGTGAAGTGTTAATAATGTTAAAGATACTCATGTCCGAACATGAGTTCACTAAGACAGAGACAGCCACATGACCATTTAGCCATTGTGGAGGGAGATGAGGACACTGGCTATGAGGGTGCCAATCATCTGACATTTCTTAGACCACCTTTGCCTCAGTGACATGAGGCAGAATTTTTCCGTTGGCATGCAGGGGGCGGGAAATTGACTTATAATAAATGTCGGGCACACGTCCCGATGTCACCAAGCGCCATCGCGATATTTCACTGGGCGGGCACGTGACTATGTCCGTTGCGCGGCCGCCAGTAATTACCGGGCCGATTAAGGTAGATGAAGCTCCAATTGTGCTGGATTTAAAGGCACTCGTATGATATTCAGCTCGTCGCACAGGCACAATCGGCTTGCGGCTATCTGAAACTTTAATGATCCTCATCCACGGGTGGGAAAGAGGGATCATTGTTTTTGCGAATCCAGATATTGAACAGTTAGTGCTCAGAAGTTATTGAAAGTTGCGTGTGTGAGGTGGAGAAGTCTCAAACGCATAGCGGCTGCTTGGACTGCACTCACTACCTTCAGGTCAGCACTTTTCAGTAAGAATTTGTTTTGGTGCCTGTAGGTTTCAGCAAGCCTCCCTGAGCCTGGGAATGGGAGGCGATCTCTCCACCGGAGGCACCTCATCTGAGGAGGAAAGGAGGTCTGGAGGAAGGGAGACCAACTAAATACGTACTTTGGTTCTGTCTTCACAAAGGAGGACACAAATAACATACCAGAAATGTTGAGGAACACATGGGTTTAGTGAGAGGGACGAACTGAAAGAAATCAGCATTAGTAAGGAAATGGTGTTGGGGAAATTGATGGGATTGAAGGCAGTTAAATCCCCAGGGTCTGATAATCTACATCCCAGAGTACTTAAGGAAGTGGCCCTAGAAACATTGGATGGGTTGGTGGTTATCTTCCAAGATTCCATAGACTCTGGAACTGTTCCTACAGATTGGAGGATAGCTAATGTAACCCCACTATTTAAAAAGGGAGGCAGAGAGAAAACAATGAATTATAGACCAGTCAGCCTGACGTCGGTAGTGGGGAAAATTCTAGAGTCCATTATAAAAGCTTTAATAACTGAGCACTTGGAAAACAGTGGCAGAATCGGTCATAGTCAGCATGGATTTACAAAAGGGAAATCATGCTTGACAAATCTACTGGAATTTTTGGAGGATGTAACTAGTAGAGTTGATGAGGGGAAGCCAGTGGATGTGGTTTATTTGGACTTTCAGAAGGCTTTCGACAAAGTCCCACATAAGAGATTGGCGTGTAAAATTAAAGCGTGTGGATTGTGGGTAATGTATTGAGATGGATAGAAAACTGGTTGGCAGATAGTAAGCAAAGAATAGGAATAAACGGGTCTTTTTCCGAATGGCAGGCAGTGATTAGTGGGGTACCGCAGGGATCGGTGCTGGGACCCCAGTTATTCACAATATATATTAATGATTTAGATGAAGGAATTAAATGTAATATCTCCAAATTTGCAGATGACACAAAGCTGGGTGGGAGGGTGAGCTGTGAGGAGGATGCAGAGATGCTTCAGTGTGATTTGGACAAGCTGAGTGAGTGGGCAAATGCATGACAGATGCAATCTAATGTGGATAAATGTAAGGTTATCCATTTTGGTAGCAAAAACGGGAAGGCAGATTATCTGAATGGCTATAAATTGAGAGAGGGGAATGTGCAACGAGACCTGGGTGTCCTTGTACACCAGTTGCTGAAGGTAAGCATGCAGGTGCAGCAGGCGGTAAAGAAGGCAAATGGTTTGTTGGCCTTCATAGCCAGAGGATTTGAGTACAGGAACAGGGATGTCTTGCTACAATTGTACAGGGCCTTGGTGAGATCACACCTGGAATTGTGTGCAGTTTTGGTCTCCTTATCTGAGGAAGGATGTACTTGCTATAGAGGGAGTGCAGTGAAGGTTTACCTGACTGATTCCTGGGATGGCGGGACTGACATATGAGGAGAGATTGAGTCGGTTAGGATTATATTCGCTGGAGTTCAGAAGAATGAGGGGGGATCTCATAAAAACCTATAAAATTCTAACAGGACTAGACAGGGTAGATGCAGGAAGGATGTTCCCAATGGTGGGGGATTCCAGAACCAGGGGTGATGAGGATTTGGGGTAGACCATTTTGGACTGAGATGAGGAGAAATTTCTTCACCCAGAGAGTGGTGAGCCTGTGGAATTTGTTACCACAGAAAGCAGTTGAGACCAAAACATTGTATGTTTTCAAGAAGGAGTTAGATATAGCTCTTGGGGCGAAAGGAATCAAAGGGTATGAGGAGAAAGCGAGGGCAGGCTATTGAGTTGGATGATCAGCCATGTTCATAATGAATGGTGGAGCAGGTTCGAAGGGCTGAATGGCCTACTCCTGTTCTTAATTTCTATGTTTCTATGTAAGGGGGAGGAGGCCAGGAGTGCACATTCAGCCTCCAGGGGAGCCACCTTTGGGAGGACAGGCGCAGGCACAAGGGGTGCAGGTCCAAGAGGTAGTCCAAGGTGCAAGGGGCCGCAGAAGACGCCACTATCCTGCTGCCAGGGTTTACAGAGCACATAGCACCTACCTCAATATGTCTGAGGTGCAGTGCCAAAGGAGGCTCCATCTGTCAAGGGAGACAGTCAACACTATCTGTCAGATGATTGGTCCAGAGATATCAGCTAACCGTGTGGGCGGACACCCCATGCCCATCTTTCTAAAGGTCACAGCTGCCCTCAACTGTTATGCCTCCGGCTCTTTCCAGGGCTCTGCGGTGTCTCCCAATCGGCTGTGCACCCTTGTATCAAGCATGTGACAAACGCTCTGTTCAGGCGTGCATTGACCTTCATCCACTACCGCTGGGACGAGGCCAGCCAGACACAGTGAGCCAGAGGCTTCGCGGCCATTGCTGGCTTCCCCCGTGTCCAGGGTGATATAGACTGTACACATGTGGCCATCAAGACACCAGCAGGTGAGCCCGGTGCCTTCGTCAACAGGAAGGGCTTCCACTCCATGAACGTGCAGATAGTGTGTGACCACAGGATGCTGATTCTACAAGTCTGTGCAAGGTACCCAGGCAGCTCCCACAACGCCTACATCCTCAGACACTCCCAGGCACCGGGGCTCTTCAGTGCTCCAGCCCGGCTGGATGGATGGCTGGTGGGTGACAAGGGCTATCCCCTCAGAAGGTGGCTCATGACACCTCTCCACCATCCAAGAACAGAAGCTGAGCAGCCGTACAATAGGAGCTGTGGTGGAGAGAGCCTTCAGTCTTCACAAAATGCGCTTCAGCTGCCTGGACCATTCTGGGGGCTCACTCCAATACCCCACAGATCGTGTGTCGCTTATAGTGGTTGCATGCTGCGCTCTCCACAATCTGGCTCTGCAAAGTGGGGGACGCTGTGGACGAAGACGATGTAGATGGAGTGGCTGGGGCTAAGCACGATGAGTCCAGCAGTGAGTCCGAGGATGAGCAGGCACAGGGAAACGATGGGGCACAGGCTGATCCAGGCATGCTCCAGCACGCTTCAACCCAAGGAACCTTTAGCTAGGACAGCACATATGGATCTGCAACACAAGCCTGGCATGTATCCTCCATCCTGGAGACCTCATCTGTCTGGATAGGAGGATTGGCGATGGGCGCAGTGAATAAGTCTAAAAGACACATAAATCCGTCATCAAATCTCAGGAATCCATAACCATTCCAAATAGAAAGGAACCCACAGCCATTTGAGACGACATAAAATTAATATTGTAACCCAAGTCTCTTCCCATAACAGAATTAAAAACGTGTTGGACTTCACACAAAGTTCTAAACAACTCTTGGGGGGCAACAGAAAACCACCAGTGATGAACCCAGGGTGTGCCTAAGGTGCCTTCATCTTTCATTGTAGGTTCCCCGCCATGGGCAGTAGCATCTGAGACAGCCTGCTCTCTCTGATGTCCTGTTGGCCTCGATGACCTTGGCGGATGTCCAGTGGCCCGTCGAGCCTGTGATGGACCCACCTCGGAGGGAGCTGTCAGTTTCGCAGCTGGCATCTCCCCAATCGTCGCAGCCTCATTGGGTGCCTCGGTCACTGGCAGAGGGGCGGGGGAGTTACTGCCCTCGTCCACAATGCCCTGAGAGGCCCTCCCTGCTCACTGTGGATGGATGGGCACCGAGGTGGGGTACCTGGTGGCCAAACCACTGCCCACACAGGCACTGACCAGACGAGGTCAATGCCCCTGTGAGGGCATGCAGGTCCGAGTGCAACCCCAGGAACCCCTGTCCCTGGAGCTGCTTCTCCATGAGAGTTGCCAATCTCTCCGTGGAGGAAGCTTGGCGCTCAGCCATGATGCTGAATGCATCGGCCATGGCCCGCGTAGACTCCTCCACCAAGACACCAAGCCAAGCAGAGCCCCATGTATCTCCACCAGACGTTTCCGAACACCTGGCTGCATGTCAGCACTTGGCTGTATCGCCCACGGCTCCAGAGGCTCATCATCTGCTACGGACAGAGCATGTGCCTGGGCCCCTTCAGTCCTCTGACTGCAGTTGCCATCAGTACACTCTGTCTCCACCAGCTGCTCCAACAACTGTAAAGTGCCCTCACCGGGAAACTAGCCGAAGATATGATGCCCACCGATGTGCCAGTATCTGCACTGGTGCCTGGCTGGCAGAGATGGTGTGATGCTTCTAATGGTGCAACTTCAGGCTCCTAGGTGTCGAGGGGACCCCTGCTGCTCCGGGTCCCGGCCGTGCACTGATGATGCTGAAAGGAGGAGTAAGGACGTTCGATCAGTTAGCCTGCGGGCAATGTCAATGTACGTGCCTGTCCCCTGGTTCATCAAGCGCTCATCGTTCCACATGCACTGGGCAAGCCATGTTGTTAAAGTCACTCACTGAACAATCAGCAATGGCATGGATGTTGGGAGACTACTGGTGACATGAGTTCTGGCCATACATACCTGCCCGTGGAACCCCAACCTCTCCGGTTCCACTGGACCTGGGTGCGTGCCACCTCTCCAGGTCCAGTGCCTCCTGCTCAAAGCAGCTGAGCATCAAGATGTGGATGGGCCCACCGCCAGTCCTCAGCCATTCGGCCCTGTTATGAGAATTCTTCTCCTGCAAATGAAAAAATTGCATTGATAAGTGATAATTGTACCGTCAATCTCCTCACAGCCGGCCCACCCCAAGCCCAGTTGGCCATTGCA
Organism: Carcharodon carcharias; assembly: GCF_017639515.1. Lineage (NCBI taxonomy): Eukaryota > Metazoa > Chordata > Chondrichthyes > Lamniformes > Lamnidae > Carcharodon > Carcharodon carcharias. The sequence goes on along the minus strand of NC_054484.1, from coordinate 100,581,723 downwards.
GGTCTGCAGTGCATCCTCCCCCCACTGGTGGCTGGCACTCACACTAATATACCTGGTGTGTCCTTTCCCCCGCCCACATGCTGCCTTCATCACAGTTGGGAGCACACGGTTGTACCTGCCGTTGCAAGTAGGCACAATGACATGGATCGCAGAGGGCAGCACATCCATCTGTGCCACAGGAACTTGAAGATCCCCTCACACCATGTCATCATCCTGACTTCCACATGACATGGAGCTCGAGCACTGCGCCTGGGTGTAGCTCCTCCAGGCTGACCCCACCACAGTCATGTGGGTGTCACTGTACCACATGCTGTGGGTGCGGAACCCATCTCATCGCAAACCCCTCACGTTGATGAACGCATAGACAATATCTGGTGGGCCGCCTAGCTTAGGACACAGGTTGTCACTAACTCATTGCACTCAGGCCACTCAGACATGGGTGGGGTGCTGGGTGGGAGAAGGTTACTTGATGGGTGAACTGAACGATGCCAACATTCTACTCACCCTTCCTGTGCACAGCAGGTAATTGAAGCGCTTGCGGCACTGGGTCCATGAGCTCCGCACCACATCGTGGGAGCTCACAACTTCCACAACCTCTTCCCACGCACGCTTGGTCAAGTGGGGTGGCCTCCTCCTCCTGTCCCCGGGGACAAGCACACCCCGCCGTGCTGCCACCTCCTCGAGGCGGGGGCAACAAGACACTCGTCGGAGAACCTGGGCGCACACTGGCCACCCGCCCTACCCTCCTGCATGGCTCTTTCAGATTTGCTTTGCCCCCAACCTCTGGCCATGTACAGCAGCCTTTGGTGTGGCTGCAGCTTGGCCTTTAAACAGTGGTGACCCAGCTGCGATTGCTGTTCCGCCTGCACCCGCCCACTCCTGCCATCACGGGACTGGCTAAACACGCTAGACGGGCCTTAATTGGCCCGCCAGTGCAAAATGGCAGCGCTGGCATTGCGACGGCGCCCACCAGCGCTCCCCACCCGATATTGGGGAAAATTCTCCCCATGAAACATTACTTCAGTGTTAGTATTTGTGCCATTGAAGATTTTTAAAACAAATGTGTGCTTTAATTGGGAGGGAAGCCATGCGGCATTATTCTTGAATGTTGGTGCAAAAATTGATAATTGTTGCTGAGCACCTAGAATAAGTTTCACACTAAGTAAAGCAAAAATAGTAATAAACAAATGTTTAATTATATAACTAATTTTTATAAGGGGAGAAAATACTTGTGTTTTAGGTGTTCTGTGGAAATTTCATAACATGGGAAGAGGGTCTCAGAAGCAGAAAGGTTGAGAACGGCTCTCTCTCTCTCTCCCTGTCTCTCTAACCTTGTCTGGCCCTACAACCCTTTGAGAACTGTGTTCCTCCAAATTTGGATTGTTCTATGCATTCCCTCCCCTCACCCTAAAATTGGCATCCTTACCTTTGGCATCAAAGCCCTGTACTGTAGAACTACTCTAAGTAAATAAAGCTCCCACTACCTCTTGAGGCTGAAGATGTATCAGACTGAGGAAAAGAATTGAAGTTACCTGTTATGAGTTATTTCTAAATTATTGCCAAAATGCTCCATTGATTGGTGGCCAATTATGGGCAAGGTAGAGCAAATGTGGTAACTTTGTAAACATTTAAAATAAAAATATATAAAATGCTTTATGTAGATGCTGAGTGACGTGCAACATGTGACTATGATGATGGTTTATCCATCATTGTCGATGGAGTTAGCCTATGGTTTATGTCAAGATAGAAGAGGTTGTAGGTTTTGTATAACTACAGAGGCTGATATTTGGGAGGAACGTGTTCCCTCACCCATCAGGTATAATCGGATGTCAGATTGACATCTTTCGTTTAGCCTCTCCTACGGCAAGCTAGGTAAAGCTTACTTTAAACTTTATCATGCCATTTTTAATTGGCTTTTGCTACTTATTTCTACCACGAGCATCATGATCCCTAGTGTCAGTTGAAATGCCACATCTTTTTTTTGAAAAAGATTTTAGACAATCCTTATCTTCAGAATTGACAACGAGGAGAGTATTCCCCAAGCTTTGGCTCATCATAAAGTGTCATCTTGTGTAGTCTCAGATGTTCGGTCTAAGTGATTAGCCAATCTTTGCTAGACCTTTATTATAATTCCCTCTGTCTCTACCATGTTTGCTCTTCTGAGGGTTTTGTGCCCAGAATCTTGTGCCACTACCAAATTTTCATGGTCTCTCTCTCTCTGGGCCAACCAATGTTATAATCATTGAGTTTTATGATGCAGGGGACTGTAAATGGCCCACCTAATGTATTACACACCTAATTTTAACTATTGCTTTGTGGGCCTTGAACTTTGTTGACTGGTTACTGCCCTGTTTTTCCCATAACCTCACATGGAGCCTTCCGAAAGCACTATTGATTTAAACAATATGCGAATTACCTCATTATCTCAGAGCACATCACATGATGTGGTGCTTCCAAGGTAATTGAACCTATTCATTTCAAATGATCCTTCACTGGTAACACTGGGTGGGATGTAAGGTTTTACAGGGTCAGGCCAGTATATAATTTTGATCTTCAGACTGTTAAGTGAGGCTGTTCAATCTGTGGCACCCTGGTTCACTTCTCACTCGCCAGCTCCTCTTCCCTTCCAAGAGCCCCTTTCCATGCAAATGCATTTGTCATTTAATCTCCCCTGCCATCTACCCTTTCTGAAATGTTCTTTTGTTCCTGTCCTCCTTCATTTCCCTGCCTCTCTTTTTGTCTAAAATGTGTCTCTCGCCTTTTCCAGTTCTGACGAAAGGTCATTGACATGAAATGTTAGCTCTTTCTCTCTCTCCGCAGATGCTGCCTGGCTTGCTGAGTATTTCCGGCATTTCTTTAATAATATTCTGTATTTCACTTGTTGATTTTTTTTTTTAAATAATAAGAAACTGTCTCTTATTCAGTATTAACTGTGGAGTAAAAACAGTGAAGGCAGTTAAGCTGCTTTTTGTGCCTTAAGGATTTGTAATTTATCTGTTTATACTTAACTGAAAGCATATCACCATTTGTGGTATAATTTCCATAAGTGTGGTAATAAATATTTCTCTATGATTGACCTTGTTTTATCATCTGTGGCACATTACTTCTACAATTGAAAGTAATGTAAACTTAGTCATAACCTGTTACCTCACAGCTGTGGTGCAACTAACCAGTTTGGTCACTTTTCACATTATTCGAGGTTGAAGTTCTGTGGACTGTGCACTTGTCGCTGTATTAGGAGAGGACCTCAAAAACTATGATTTTGAACAAATGTTAACTGGGCTGAAGCTGCTCTCACTAAATATTTACATCTCAGTAGGAAGCTGCTTTAATCATCTGCGTCAACGTTTTGCTAGAACAATCTAAGAGTACTATTCTGCTCTCCGCCCATTACCCTGTATTACTCCAAAACCATTCCCAGTGCCCAGTTGACTCTTCATAACGTCATACCAATCCCACTGTTCCATTCTCTTCCCATAGCCCTGCATCAATCCCAAACTAATCGCACTGCCCTGCCCGCTCCTCATAGCCCTGTATCTTCCTCTACTTCAGGTATTTCCCATGAAAGACAAAATGGCTGTCCTGGAAGAGGTGGAGGAGGGAATGGTATCTTTATAAGTAACAGGTCAGAGTTGACTAGTGTACATGTTCTGAAGGATGAAAAGCCCCTTGGCCTTGCTTGCTTCTTTGTGTTTGAGTAACTTTTATGCAGAACCACCTGTCAGGATGGCAGAGAATCCTTTAAGCTCTTAGGACAGAATTTTGCCCACTGAAAAGGGGCCCGTCGCTATTTTAAGCACTAGGGGCTTCCTGGGGCGGGTGCGATTTCCCCATCTGTCAAAGTGCGCACTGCTCCCTGAGTCAAAGTCCTGTCTCGGAGATTCGTGACCGTGGAAAAAAACTTTAAAAATAGAAACGTTAAAAAATTATTAACATGTCCCCCTCATGTGACAATGTCACACGAGATGGGACATGTTAATATAAAACACATAAACTTTATTAATTTTTTACAAAATGGACATGAAACCTCATCCCGCCAGTGGATGAAGTTTTATGGATAATCTGGAACCCACTGGGGCTCCTGGCCTGCCCGCCGGCCTTAAGGTTGGCCGGGCAGGGTCTTTAATTACTTTAATTAGCCTGTCAATGGCCTCAATTGGCCATTGACAGGCTGGCGAGCAGACAGCTGATGTTGCTGTCCGCCCACCTTCCTAAAGATTTAAAGGGACCGGGATGACGTCGGGGATTCCTCCCAATGTCATCCTGTGTCATTTTCCCCTCGGTGATCGGGCCCTGCCCCCAAATCACCGAGGGGAAAATCCTGGCCTTAGAGACCCTCTGCACATGCTGGCATTTTTGCACACAGGCATGGCTCAGAATGAGTACCGATGAACTTGCTGTGCACCAATTGGCTGTGGCATTTCCCTACAGTGACTCACTACAAAAGAATTTCATCGGTCATTAAATGCTTTTATAATGTCCTGAGGGCCTGAAAGAAGTTTTAGAAAAGCAGTTTCTTTTTTTATTTAAACATTTGATTTGTCATTTTTTTATACACAAAGCTTCTTCCATGGGATGTGGGCATCGCTCACAAGGCCAGTATTTATTGCCCATTCCTAACTGCCCTTCAACTGAGTTACTTGCTAGGCTGTTTCAGAGATAAGGATGGCAGATTTCTTCCCTAAAAGACATTAGTGAACCAGATGGGTTTTTACAACAATCAAATGATAGTTTTCATGGTCACCATTATTGAGACCAGCTTTATAAGCCAGATTTATTAATTGAATTTGAATTCCACCAGAGGTGAGGTGAGACTGACTGCCCTTGACGTCAAGGCAGCATTTGACTGAGTGTGGCATCAAGGAGCCCTAGCAAAATTGGAGTCAGTGGGAATTGGGGAAAACTCTATGCTGGTTGGAGTCATACCTAGCACAAAGGAAGATGGTTGTGGTAGTTGGAGGTCAATCACCTCAGTTCCAGGATATTACTGCAGGAGTTCCTCAGGGTAGTGTCCTCAGCTCAACCACCTTCAGCTGCTTCATCAATGACCTACCTTCCATTATAAGGTCAGAAGTGGGGATGTTCACTGATGATTCTGCAATGTTCAGCATCATTTGTGACTCCTCACAAACTGAAGCAATCAATGTCCAAATGCAGCCAGACCCAGATAATATCCAGGCTTGGGCTGACAAGTGGCAAGTAACAGTCGCACCACACAAGTGCCAAGCAATGACCATCTCCAAGACAGAATCTAGCCATCGTCTCTTGACGTTCAATGGCATTACCAATGCCGAATACCCCACTATCAACATCCTGGGGACTACCATTGACCAGAAAAACCTAACTGGACTAGCCATATAAATACTGTGGCTACAAGACCAGGTCAGAAGCTAGGAATCCTGCGAAGAGTAACTTGCCTCCTGACTCCCTGAAGCCTGTCCACCATCTACAGGAGTATGATGAAAAGTTCTCTACTTGTCTGGATAAGTGCAGCTCCAACAATACCTCAAGAAGCTTGACACCATCCAGGACAAAGCAGTCCAATTGATTGGCACCCCATCCACAATCATTCACTCTCTTTACCACTGATGCACAGTAGCATGAGTGTGTACCATCTACAAGATGCACAGCAGGAATTCACCAAGGCTCCTTAGGCAGCACTTTCCAAATCCACAATCTCTGCCATCTAGATGGACAAGGGCAGCAGATAGATGGGAACACCACCACCTGGAAGTTTCCCTCCAAGCCACTCGTTGTCCTGACTTGGAAAATATATCGCTGTTCCTTCGCTGTCACTGGGTCAAAATTCTGGAATTACCTCCCTAACAGCACTGTGGGCGTACCTACGCCACATGGACTACAGCGATTCAAGAAGGCAGCTCATCACCACCTTCTCAAGGGCAATTAGGGATGGGCAATAAATGCTGGCCTAGACAGTGACACCCACATCCCCGTGGACGAATACAATAAAACAGCTGCCGTGGTGGGATTTGAACATGTGTATCTTTTTACTTTTCACATGGGGCAGCATAATAGAGAGGCAAATTGTGTGTGTGGCAGCTTGCAGATGCAGTAGCAAATGTTAACTATAACCGAGGGAATTAAACAGATTTCGCAACAGACCGAGTCAGTAGGTTAAATATACTTTCTTGAGTCAAATTCCCCTCTTAGAGCTTACTCAGTCAGGCCGATCCAAACCAAGTGTGTCCCTCCCTGTTATGAAGGCTTGTGATGTGGGCCCAAGCCATATTTCCAAAAGCAAAAATTAAAACCTATTAAATATCTTCATGCAGCCAATAGCAAAGTCAATTTGTTATCTTCAAACCTTTCCTGCCTTACATCCACAATCACACTCTTTTCCTGCAACTGAATGCTGTGATCATTTACCAAATTTTGCTCTCAACTTTGAGTGCCTTTTTTTTAAAAAGAAAGGAGGACCAAAATTATGGAACTCTGATGTCATTTCAGAATGGAATTGCTCATCTTGGACCATGCTGCTTTTGCATTAATGCAAGACGTGTTGGCTCATCCATTTGCAACAGTTAAGAAATAAATAAAATCAGAATTTAGCTCAGCAAATATTCCACTATTTCCTCCGATTTTTATATTGTGAAAAAAATAAGATGTCCTGTACTGGATTTAACTAGTCTTCATCCATTTTATTGGTTGGCTACCATGCCCCAATTTTCTTTTTTTTTGATGTTGACTTTTAGATAATAAAATTGCAATCTTAAGAGATTCATTGAGTGCTTGGTTTCATTTAGGGTGCTCATGTATAAACAGAATTTCACTACTATATTCTCCTCCCCAGATGCCCTCCTGACTGTCGGGCAGTTGAATGTTTTGTCCTCCTTCAGTATGCCTTGGAACTGTCAGGCTGAATTAAGAATGGGCTTGAACCCACAGTACTCTAACATGAAAGTGAAACCTACCTGGCAGGCAAAGATTTTTAGGAACCTGAAGAATGGGCAGGGACTTGACACTTAAATAAGTAGGGTTGTCAAAGTTAAAATGAAACTAGAGCAGATTTAATTAACCAATTTGGTCATTGTGTGTTCTTGTGTCAATGATTGGATACAGGTTTTAATAAATCCTGAATTTGAATTTAAATGAGTCCAAATTGAAACAAAGCACAAACCATTACAAAAGCTGGAAACCCAGCAATTTCCGAGGTTCTGTTTGTCACATTGTCCACTATTACTACAGACACTGGCTGACCTGTTGTGTGCTTCCAGTACCTTCTGCTTTTGTTTCACAAAAGGTGCAAGTCTTTCTGACTCTCAATTTACTGAAAACACATTTTCTCTGCCTAGTCATATATCCCCTTGTGCCAAGGTTTTTTTAAAAACTGTCAATATTTAAGTGTTGAAGGGTACAATTTGTGAATGTTTCACTTTTTTGTTTTTCTTCGCCCGTGTCTACGTAACAACAAATCCGAGAAAGCATGCAGACAACCTGCCCCATGCCCCTGCCAATTCATCCCTTCTCTTTACTTCATACCACGGGGACACAAGAATGGCCCAGAGTAATTCACTGTCTCCTCTTCCAAACTAAAGTCAACTGAGATGTGTTTGTTCTGTCATTGCCAAAGATTGAGAACCTGCTAGCTAGGGGTTGATTCACTTACTATGAATGGAGTAACGCTATTGTACCATTGAAGGGGTTAATATTCATATCAAGACAGAAGGTTCATATCAAGTGGTACATCCTGCTGTGATTTAAAAGAGAGAACACAGCTCTCGGTTAAAATTCTGGTAATTCAATACTAGCTAAATGCAATCCTGATGTTTCTGTCAACAAGCTGTGTTCCTTTCCAGAGTAATTCAGCAGGGAATTATAAATTTTTCACAAGTGCAGTGATTTGCATTCTTAAGCTTGACCAAAAAATGACTCATCAGCAAATAGTTTTCCATTCCAGAAGGTTCAAGTTAGTGAACAGAGCCCCTCATTCCTCTTCTAAACATTTTGTCTTGCATCAATGTGTGATTCCATAGGCAAGAATTGTTGTTGTCTGGTTCCTTGCCCAGATGGGTATCTTTCATGTGCCGGTTTGGATAATGATAGTCGGTAGCCTATTTGAATGAAGTGAATGCTGTTGTAAGATGTGTGTAGTTCGGTAGGTCTCATGGTGAGGCTCTAAGTCTTGTATTGTTTAATAGTAAGTGTTTATTAATTACTTACAACTTACATATATACGGTATAAAGTCTAAACTAGGAGCTATCTCCATGCTTGCCTCTATACACTTCTCTGTTCAGAACACGACCGCCCTCCGGACTCTGGTCATGTGTTCCTTTACATCACACTGTGGGTGGTACTTTACCCAGTTCCACATTAACCCTCTTGATGCCAGATCATTATACTACAAATACCACTACTGACTTTGATCCCATTGTCATGTAATTCACACTTTCTAACTAGCCACTTGATAGTAATTGAGAGGAGGAGCCTAATTTATTTCACCTTTTTCCTTTCTAACCTGAGAACTCTGAATCTAATTGGCCTAGTTGAGATCAGCTAACTTGCCACAGTCAAGGGATGGGACTTGGGATCCTTCAGATCTGCACAGTTTAGCAGCTACCTTAGATCATGACATATAAGTCAACATTTGAAGCCTTGGGAAACCCCCTCCAAAAATGGCTGTTGACTTCAATACCAAATATAAAATGTGAAGCGCAGGTTTTGGTGTAGGTCGCCGCCATTTTGGAATGTGAAAAAAACGTAACACCAGTAATAATTAAATCAGTGCGACTCGTTTTGTTGTGTGAATTAATTCTAAAGAATACCTTTAACCAAAATCAAAACATTTTGAAAACTGTCACATGCATGGGGCAGGATTTCCCTCCACCTCCTGCCGGCGGGACGTTCAGGTCCTGCTGAAGTCAACGGAGATTTGAATGGTTCGCTCCATTTGCTGCGGAGGATCCTGCCCCGGCAGGGTTGAAAAATCGTGGCCCTTGTCTACGACATCCAATGCAAAGAATTAATTTAATTCACTCTGAGTCACTTTGGCTACGGCATCGTCATGAGGATCCCACCCTGGCTCAGATTTGGTGCTTTAGTCGCAATCTGATGATGAAACACGGGAAACTGGTCATTTTGGCATCGGGGTTTGAGTCAGTCATCTTGGTTCTTCTGTCGCAATGCTGGACATTTTCATTCCGTAAAGCAGCTACAACGATTAGCTGCTGCTGTGAAATCTTTGCTGAACTCAGGATTTGATTTGGCCCACTTAAGTGCATCTACAAACGTTGCTTTTCTGGTAATGATGTAACCATTCTGACTATTTTCAAGAACCACTTCTGGTACAGCTTCTTGAGGTCAGGCCAGTGGCTGGTCCCTGTTCTCAGGGCGCATTTAGACACCTTCTTCGGAGTGGATTCCACCTCCTTTCATTCTTACACCAATTTTCACCAACACCAAATTCCCTCGCTGCAGCAGAGTTATTTGATGAGTTAGCAAATGTTACGACTTTTGGTTTGAAACCAACTTCGTACTTATTCTTTTTTGGCAGAGGGCCCATTTCTGTTCATCGTTTGTCATGCATGGTCTGCTCAATGTGGACATGTCTTAAACTCCCATGTATCATTTTTGCAACACCTGATGGATCCCATGCACTGGCGTGTGAGGCGAGTATAACCCTGAAAAATTTCTGAGCTGAAAAATTGAGACCAATTCCAAAGCAGAGTTTGGCAGAATGAAGTGAATGCTGTTGTAAGTTGTGTGTAGTTCAGTAGATCTCACGCTGAGGCTCTAAGTCTTGTATAGTTTACAAGCAGAAACACCAAGTATAGGCCTAAACATGATTTTCAGTGCTGAAGAAATAGGGTCCTCTTGTAAGACAGGTGGACTTGCATATCATAATTTATAGTAGATTGAATGATCAAAAACTTACTTATGTCTTGATTATAGAAACAATATTGTCTGCTCATTCTTTGAAGGGACAAAAATGTCATGTGTGTATGACAAAATCCATCAAATATCTCTCTTATAGTTCACTAATTTTGCTTTAAAGCCTCCAGCTCGAAGAATTTGCAGAAGTTATTTTTACTAATGCAACACTGATGTTGTGAAAGCCCAGCTTAAAAACGGAAAGCATGAGGTTCGGGCTGGTAGACACTGAGCTGAAAATAACCATGTTGCTATTATGAGCTAGAACTCCCAAAGCACAATTTTTAGTTCTGTACTGGGGGAGATTTAGCTTCCAGCTGGGCCATTACCTTATGCCAATTTGCAGGGTATGATATAGTATTTCATGGCGATCCTTTGACCAAACCTTAAGCTATAATGTATTTTGTGTTCCAAAAGATAGGAGAGATTTAATTAATTATAATTAAAGGGGAAGTGATGGTGTAGTGGTATTGTCACAGGACTAGTAATCCAGAGACCCAGGGTAAGGCCCTGGGACCCGGGTTCGAATCCTGGCAGATGGTGGAATTTGAATTGGATAAAATCTGGAATTAAAAGTCCAAATGACCTTGAAATCATTGATTGTTGTAAAAATTCACCTGGTTCACTAATGTCCTTACCAGTCTGGCCTACATGTGACTCCAGACCCACAGCAATGTGGTTGACTCTTAAGTGCCCTCTGAACAAGGGCAATTAGGGATGGGCAAGAAATGATGGCCCAGCCAGCGATGCCCACATCCAATGAATAAATTAGTTAAAAGCCCAGTCATTCCTCGTTTAACGCATAGGGTATACTTACAATTATATCTATACAGGGTGTGTAAATCGAGGCAGATTTATTGTTTATAATACACATATATACACATATGTATGGTTACAGAATACACACTATTTATGTATATAGCTATAGTGTGTGCTTACAAGTTCGCCCTGCACCTATACAATAACAGATTAATCCACTTTCTGCTCCTTTAATCATGAGTCCCCTGTAATTGGTTCCTGCATCTGTGGAGGTATTTAATTGTCCACAGTAAAAGATTGCAAGAATTAATTGTTTAATGTTTCTTTCATCAAGAACAACAGTTGTTTATGTGTTTGCCTTCAAAGTAGTAAAATGTCCCAAGATGCCTCACAAGTATTATAAAGCAAAATTTGATGCCCAGTCATATAAGATGATGTTAGGGTAGATGACCAAAAGCTTGGTCAGAGTTTTAAGAAGGGCCTTAAAAGTAGGAAGTGAGATGGCTAGGTTTAAGAAGGGAATTGGAGTCTGTGGATTAAGCAACCACGGGCACAGCGGCTACCAATGGTGGAAGGATTAAAATTGGGATTAAAAGTGTGCAACAGGACAGAATTAGAAAAACACAAATAACTGAGACCATTGTGGGGCTGAAGGCGATTATAGAAATAGGGAGGTTAGAGGTCTGGAGGGATTTGAAGATCAGGTTAAAATTGTTATTAGTATAAACTATAAACCAGGAAAGCTTGAAGCAGGGGAAGCATTCAGCCCTTCGAACCTGCTCTCCCTGCAACCAATAGCCATGTCAATCTTGGACCCTCCCCTTTTCCTTTTTTAAAAAAAAATGTTCAAAAGCACCGCAAAATTTGTATCATAAGTTCAAACTTACACTTTTTTCTCTTCAAATATGCTTCAGTTTTGCTGCCAACCATTCCTTGACCAGTGGGGTTAGGTGAGTGAAACGTGATCCAGGTAATTCCCTTCTCTGTAGTTTTTAAGGACAGTCTTAAGTAATAAAAACAAAAAAACTGCGGATGCTGGAAATCCAAAACAAAAACAGAATTACCTGGAAAAACTCAGCAGGTCTGGCAGCATCGGCGGAGAAGAAAAGAGTTGACGTTTCGAGTCCTCATGACCCTTCGACAGAACTCTGTCGAAGGGTCATGAGGACTCGAAACGTCAACTCTTTTCTTCTCCGCCGATGCTGCCAGACCTGCTGAGTTTTTCCAGGTAATTCTGTTTTTGTTTCAGTCTTAAGTAATGGTCAGTAAATTTTTCTTGTACTATCCTATTGGAAATACTTCTCTTGCTTTGTTCTTTCCCTCAACTATGTAGCCATGTGGAGAATCACCAAGCGTAGACCATGTTGTACTTTATGGATAAACATCAAATAATTAGTTGCTGTTGTCATTTTCTTTAAATAAAAAGTACCATAGAGTTGTCTAATTGAAGGAAGGAAACCTACAGTTCTATTTCACCTAGCCTTGCACAAATGATGTTGAATCTTAACCACCCTTGGACGTGACTGAGCAAGCCTAGTTTGGGGCAACTAGGCATGAGGAATAAGTGATGCAACTTATTGGAGGCAAAAAACTGAAAGTATTTTTAGTTTTTGTAATTAAATGACTTGGATTTGTAAAGATTAAAAAATATATACTTTTTATTTATTCAAGGGATATGGTCTTCGCTGGCTGGGCCAGCGTTTATTGCCCATCCCTAGTTGCCCTTCAAGGTGATGGTGAACTGCCTTCTTGAACTGCTGGTCCATGTGATAACTGTGCACCCACAGTGCTGTTTGGATGGGAGTTCTAGGATTTTGACCCAGTGACAGTGAAGGAGCGGCGATATACTTCCAAGTCAGGATGGCGAGTGACTTGGAGGGGAACTTGCAGGTAGTGGTGTTCCCATCTATCTGCTGCCCTTGTCCGTCTAGATGGTAGTGGTCGCGGGTTTGGAAGGTGCTGTCTAAGGAGCCTTGGTGAATTCGTGCAGTGCATCTTGCAGTTGAACTGTGGTGACTGCCAGGATTTTGCTCTCCCTATCTTTGTTTGTTAGTACAGCAGATATTTTAAGAGAACAGTCAGCTGGAAGCCTTCAGGAAGTAGGGAGTATTTGGAGAGGTGAAGAGTGAGTTGTTTACCTTCCCGAGGCTCCAAAGGAATTTTAACAGCATATGCTGTTCAGACCTTTCTAAAGTCGAAATCAAAGAATCATTCAGACTTACAGCACAGAAAGTACCCATTCAGCTTGACTTGTCTGAGCCGACTCTTTAAATGAGCTATCCAATTAGTCCTACACCCCTGCCTTTTTGCCCATAGCCCTGGAAATGTTTCCTTTTCAAACATATATTCAGTTGCCCTGAGAAAGACATTTTTGGATCTGCTTCCACTACTTTTCGGTAGCAAAAGAACGGAGTTTCTGGCCGGCGCCAAAGACAATGAACAGGAATTTCCTCTAATATTGGGAAGACCAAAGACCCTAGGTACTGGATGTTGCACAAACAGTCTGATAATTTAGAGAGAGTGGAGGAGTCGAGAGAAGTGGGGGAGAGGTGCAGCTGCGTGTTGTCAGCTTGCATGTGGAAACTACTGTGTTTTTGGATAACGTCACCGAGCAGCAGCAGCAGGAGGATGAGAAATAGCATGTAGCCAAGGATAGATTCTTGTGGAACACCAGAGGTAATGTAAGTGGATTTGGAAGAGGAGCCATTTCAGGTGGTTCTATGGCTGCGATTAGATAGTTAACAGTGGAACCAGGTGAGTACAGTTCCAACCAACTGGCCTATGATGAAGAGGTTTTGGAGGAGGATGATGGATCAGCCATGTCAAAGGCAGCAGGCAGGTTGAGAAGGGTGAGGTGGAATAGTTTACTTTTGCCACAGTCACATAGGATGCCGTTTATGATCTTGATAAGAGCTATTTTTGGTACAGTGGCAGGAGTGGGCAAAGTGATTGCAGGATTTCACACGTGGAGCTCCAGGAAAGATGGGCATGAATTTTAAAGGCAGCAACACATTTAAGGACTTTGAAGAGGAAAGTAGTTGGGGTGGTAGTGTGCAAGAATGGACATGTCGTGGGTTTTTTGAGGAGGGGAGGGGATAATGATGGCAGCTTTGAAAGTAGAAGAGGAGAGAGGACAGTTAACAACATTAGCTAACATGTGAGCTTGGAATGGGAGTTGGTTGGTTGGCAATTTAGTGGGAATGAGGGAGCAAGAGGTTTGTCTCATGGACAAGCTGAAATCAGAGAGCCCAAGAGAGGAGAGAAACTGGAACGTGATGTGTAGGCCTACAGCCCCTCCCCTTTAAAATACAAATTGCAGAAGTATTTTATAATAAATATATTGTACAAATTTTTGTAATTTATCTAGTTGGAATTTTTTTTATATCCCATTGGTGCTTCAAAGCTTGTAAAGGTCGCAGCTCAAGTTCACTTACTCATGAGGCCAGTTGTTTATACAGCAATTAACTAGCAGAGACAGAATTATCAGTAATTGAACAGAGACTAACACATGCATTATAATCCTAATCCATGGATGAAGATTCACATTCATGCCTCAGTTCCATAAATCCTCCCACCGTGTGGGGTAATCTTGATATCATCAATCTTTTTATTAATATACTCTGTTGCTGAAAGCAGAAATACACTTTCTGGGATTCAGCAATGCTCTCTTAATTCTTTCCGTTGTTCAGGCAGCTGTTGGACATTATAGCCAAATCTTTCCACATACTCCTGTAATTGTCCTTTCATTCTATCATTTATACTAATTTCTGTGATATTAGGATGGTAACTATTGATCAATTCTCGGTCACCAAGTCTGACGCATGTTTCTGGGGTAAAACAAAAGGTTGCTTTGGGATCATAGCATGGTTTTTCATATCCATAATTATATTCCTTTTCTATGCTGTTAACACAGTATTCCCCTTCTCCTGCGTATGCAGCTTGTGTCAGCTTTAGGTCGGCTCTAACAGCTTCCATGGTGCAATTTACTCCTGTTTGATTAAACTCACGTTGCTTCGGGATGGTCCCTTATCTCGTGCGGGTACACAATCACTTCTCTGCGCATCTTACACCCTTCCCACCCAAGTTCGTAATACATAATCTACCCAAATTTACTGCATATGGATAGGTATTGTGATATTGTATATGATTGCTGTCTCAAATCAATCCAATGTTTTCCGCTTGATATATTGGCAATGGTTTAGTCTCACCCGTCACTACTGGTAGGTACAGAATTAAGCCAATGATGGTTCACTTGGTGTTTTCACCTTTGATGTGGCCAGGGTAAGACTGAACCAATCCCCTGAGTTGGCAGGCTGTGATGCTATTTTTATACTTTGACAAGGAAGTTAAATGATCATTAGTGATCCATGAAGGGATCATGTATCTTTCTCATGTTCTCTTGGGTTTGTTCCACCAGCCATGCCATACATGACACACACATAATTTTGCGCCATTTCTACCAAGGTGCTACAGTCTTCCCTGATTAATTCATTGATCATTTATGCATGAATCTCTAATTTACTCACTATATCCTTTAAATGAATTGTCATTACCCAATCATTGTGCCCTGATTGGTGTTCCCTTCCTGGAGTATAATTTTGAGTTGCTTTTTAAGATTTTTAATTGCCCCATTCTGTGTGGCCAGATCTATACTATTCCCCATTGAAATTCCGATGTTAAACCCTGCCACCAAATCATTTATCAACACCCTCTCACTTCTGGATGCACTTCTGTTTAGAACATAACTTTGATCCCCGTGATCCTGTCCTCCATCTAATTTTATGCCCATGTTTATGTAAATGTTTATGCAGTGTTTGTATTTTTTCCTTGCACCAATTTGGTGAGGTTAAATTCAGCATCACAGGTACCACCTCATGATGTACATTATGATATAAACTCTTCCCTGTTGGGATCAACACCAAACCCTCCCTGGACAGTCTGATCCACTCACCCTGGACAGTCTGATCCACTCACCCTAAGGAGTACTGAACATGCATTGTAGTTTTTTAAAACACACGGTGGGGCTGCCCCTTGTAAAATAATCTGCGGGTCCCCTTATTTACAATTGCAATCACCATCAGGACCACATGGGACGAGTTTGGTCCATAGGATAGAAGTCTCCTTCCCTTTGTTTGTTCTTTATCTAAGGATGGTGGGGTCTTTATAAACAATTTGTCTCAGAGGGCACCTTTTTCAATAACCCTGATGGGACATCATTCTTTAAACCCCCCCCCCCCCCACAAGGTCCAAGAAACATACAGTTTGCTGAATGGAATTTGCCATGGACAGGTAAAAATTAAAATAGTTAGATACTTTTAAAATCAGAATAATTAAATTTAAATAAAACCTGTGTCTCTTGCCAATGCAATATGGCCACGCAAGATGACAACCTATAATCCACTTACATTATTGGGGTAGTGAGACAGAGTTTAGAAACACTGACCAACATGATTCGGTAAAATATTCCATAAGGAAGAGAGTTTACTCTCCCATCTACAAATCCTTCCCTTCTAACCGCCTGTAAAATAGAGTTTCCAAAATCTATCACTGTCGGTCCAGGATAGAAATTCAGCTAAACCGGGTCTCCCATCAACATTGAACTGTGCGTGCATGGGGTTGGCAGCAAATGCAGTCTTAAGTAAACTAAACTTGCGGTGCCACTTATCTCAATGGGCAAAGGAAGATGAAGCCCAGGGAGTGGAAAAGGTTCTGCAGCACTACTCGTGGCCAGGCTGTGCAACTGCAGCATCTGGGCAGAAGATTAACACATCGCAGAACATTGAAAAAATCCTGTTAGGATAGGTTTCACAGGTTTACATAGGATTTTTCAATTGACTGCTGACAGAACATACACAAACATTAATCTATCTATATCTATTGTAAGTAATGCAATTGATTAAGAATGCTAGATTAAAACACTTCTGTTCTTAGAGTGATGACATTATTTTTGGAATCGCAACCCTAAGACCGGCTGCAAGAAAATTAAGTATATTTGCCTTGTTTTACCTTTTTGGACTCCAGTTACCATGTACAGCTTTAAAACCAGTTGCAGCTAACTTTTGTGTTCCCAGCCTGAATTAATACAATTTTGAAGTATGTTTGGTTTTTCCAAAGTTACAGGGTTTTGGGAAGAACTGAGCCACACAATTTATACCCATATAATAATGTGAGTAGTTTTTTTTTGTGTTTAACTGATTAGCTGACATTTTTATTTAAAAAATGTCAGCTAATATAAATCTAGGAAACCCTGGCTACTAATTTCAAGGGTATTAAAACAAGCTGAGATGCTCAAATCTGAAAGAATTGGTTTGAATCAGCTAGGCTGGATCACTGTGGTTCCCACAGTAATTAGGAGGGAAGAACTACTGTGTATATGTTGTGTTGAAGAGTCTTACGGACTCGAAACATTAACTGTGTTCCTCTCCGCAGATGCTGTCAGACCTGCTGAGTTTTTCCAGGCATTTTTATTTTTGTTGTGTATATGAGCTGTTCATTTAAGCCCAGAGAAATTGACCATAGATGTTGTGAACATTTTGCTTCCCCAGGAACTGGATTTTGTGATTCATTACTGTTTTATCTAATAGTAAATATGAGTGTCAAAGCCTGAAACAAGGTTTGATGTGTGACATTAGGATGCTCTACATAGACTGCAGATGATCTTCTAATAGTACAGGATAATTCCAGTAGTACAAATCATTCTTTCTTTTTATTTGATCTTGGGATGTGGGCATTGCTAATAAGCATGATATTTGTTGCCATCCCTAGTAGCCCTTTAGAAGGTGGGGGTGTACCACCTTCTGAAACTAGTGTGTTCTGTGTGGTAAAGATATGCTGTTATAGAGGGAGTTCAAGGATTTTGACCCAGCCACAATGAAGGAGCAGTGATATGTCTTAAGTTGGAATGATGTGCAGCTTGTAAGTGATTGTATTCCATGTACCTACTGTCCTTGTCCTTCAGGTGGTAGAGGCCATGGGTTTTGGATCTACTGTTGAAGAAGTCTTGGCGAGTTGCTGCAGCTCTAAAACCCATATAAACATTAAATGTTGCTAACTTACATTTGTGATAATTCAAATATCCCTCTCCAAAATTCATCTTGTACATGAGCCTCATCCCCTGTTCTCTCGATCCTATTTCCATTAAACTATTGACCAGCTAACTTCCCTCCCATGTGAGCAGAAATTGTTCATAGTTCTCTCTCCTTCAGATGCCAACATCGCCCCTCTGCTCAAAAAAAAAATGCTTGACCCCTTCCACCCTTTCTGTCTCCAACCTCCCTTTTTTCCCCAAAGTCCTTAAACATGTTGATGCCTCCCAAATTTTTGCACATCTTTCTCAGAATGCATTTGAATTCCTTCAGTCAGGTTCCCACCCTGGCACAGTACTGAAATGGCTCATAGCAAAGTCACAAATGACATTCTGTTACTGTATCTCGCGGATAATACTAGTCACAGTGCCACAATACATTGGTGGTGGACGGAGTGAATGTTTGTTTAAACCAAAATTATCAGAAGGTTATCCTTGTCATGTTGTCCTGGCCACATCTTAGTAACCTGCATGGATATGGGTGCTAGTGAACATGTCCTTGAAACCACATCTATGAAAATAATTATGAAATATAGAAGCCAAAAAATCTAGAGTAAGGAAGGAAGAAAAGACTCAAAACACTACACAGATCTTAATATTGTTTGAACTTGAAATGTTTTATCTATTTTGTATCACGTAAGACTTAAATATTTTCTGGAATTTGCCCTTAAATTTCCTGTATACTTACAGCAATCATTGTTACAATAAACAAATCTTTTATTCTGTTACTTTATTTACAGATGGACAAAAACGGAAGAAATCATTAAGACGGAAATTGGACTCATTGGGCAAGGAAAAGAACAAGGACAAAGGTGAGTAATTGGTGTTTTAGAAATGACTCAAATTAAAAAGTCTCCTGGAAACCGATGGGTTCAGTGCTTGAAAACCGAAGCCTTTGTAAACATCTCCACTTCTGAATAAAAAGCAAAGCTTACCTAAAGCACGATATGGAAGTAATGATCTTGTATTCTGCCGTTTATTTCCACCATATAGATTCAACAATGGCTTTGGTTTAGCTAAGATTTAACCATGGCATAGACAGCTGAATGCACAGTTTCCAATAGTGGAGAAATGAAAATTGGCGATGCTCACGAATGCAGTGATCTTGGAAGGTTGTAGGGGTGGAGGAGGTTACAGAGATGGGGGCTGGCAAGGCCATGCAGGGATTTGAAAACAAAGATGTGAATTTTTAAATCCACATGATCCATGGCTCAATAACGCACTGAGGCAGCAAAAATGTGCATTTGAACTCTGGATGAAGTGAACCTGGAGAACGCCAGGATACCAGTTTCGAGGAGGAGGCAAGAATTAATCCACAGTCAGACCATGGTGGTCCTCCTTGAGTTTCTCAGTCAATTTATAGTACAATTTCCTATTTTATCCATGCAGGATTTTTTAAATAAGGAATTGGATTTTCTCTGTTTTCAACACAATTTGAAATAGCCCCATACAACAAAACATTTTGCGGGGATGGGAGAAAGCACATGCAGAATCCTCATAAATATTGCACTTTTGAAACTGTCAAAGGGCAGTTTTTGTTCCCACATGTAATAACATCAAACTATTCACACTGATTGCAAAAGAGTTGGTACTGTAACATCAGCTTTGCAAGCAATTTTTTAAACCAGAAAACCTTGATAATATAAGCCCTTTAAATAAGCCATGTTAATGAGCCCTAATTTGAACAATTACTCGTTAATAACCAGTCACAAGAAATGTGAATTTATAAGTAATGCAATAACTCTGTTATATACATCAGATTTGAAATGAATTGGACAAATGCTTTGTGTATGTCCTGCCCTAAGAGAAAAAATGGTTTTATGAATTTTCGAGGATAATAATCAATGATCTATTCAATAAAAATGAGGAAAACCATATATAGCTATCAAGGCATAATGCTCTGTCAGGCTCTGGTGCTGTAAAGGAAGAATAAATATTGTCAGCAGAAGCTCCCAGCCCTAGAAAATCCCAACAATCATAGTCACAATGGCCCTCTCATACAGAGAATGTTCTAAGATACAAAAGAAACTGGATGTTGAGTAGGAAAGAGAAAGGGACAGCAGAAAGATTTGGGGGTGAAAAATAGTCAATGGTTTTTTATGAGACTTATCTCCTCCACTTTTTTTTAACTTGTAAAGATTTAGGGAAATTGTTTGCTAAGGCAGGAATGTGGTGGATAAAAAAAATCAGCCACTAATCGTGAAGCTGATGCAGCAACTCTGTCAGTGAAATGGAAGGTTGATGTAGGGATGGATTGCTGAAAGAGGCCACTTATGGTAGGGCATGATGAACGCAAGGATGGATTTGAAACTGAACGCAGGGACCTTGATATCAAATATCTTGGGACATTGGGAAACAGATAAGTAAGGATTGAATGATAGGAGAAGGATGACTTCATTCAGAATACTGCAAGCTGCATTAAGTGATCATGCTCGACTAACCAAAACGTTTTGCATGCCTTAAGAATACAGAAAATGTGACTCTTGGGTGCAGTCCTTGACACCTGTTAAATGAGACAAATTATTGGAGCGATCCAGTGCTTCAACTGTTTAAGTGTTGACATGTTTGTGGCTATGACTCCCTGATATGACAAGGGGGTGAAACAGTCTGCCAACCAATTAGTGTGTCAAGCTTCACTAGGGACTGCCCTGATGATGAGTGCCAACATTGAAAATTCTGTAACACATCAGCGAATACATGATATCAGAGCATACTCATTAAGCGCTCTGCAGGTCTGTACTAAGCAGACCTGGTTTGTTGACTAGTGTTTCTACTTGAGGACTTGCGATTTACACTTTCCTAATCTATTAAGATCAAGCAATTTAATGACTTGAAGTATATTTAATAAAATTGCTGAAAAGTGCCAACTCATTGAGTTAATGGTTAAAGGAGAAATATTCTGATATTAACGGTGGGATGCATGATAATTAGTCTCTAGGAATACAAGGTAATTCACTGCTAGATCATTAGAAGACCCTTCACATGTCTGTAAGAATATAATAGCTTTGTTGATTTTAATCCTGTTAACTAGTCTGCTGGCATCACAACAATAGGCTTGAGTGCTTTGTGGACAGCCGTGGAATAGAATGAAATAACAGTTTTGCACTTTATTATGGTATGAAGAATTGTGTTGGTTCCTATGGAAACTGTTCAGATTGTGATAGGTTTCGCTCTTGGCTCAGATCAGATT
Source organism: Carcharodon carcharias (assembly GCF_017639515.1). Taxonomy (NCBI): domain Eukaryota; kingdom Metazoa; phylum Chordata; class Chondrichthyes; order Lamniformes; family Lamnidae; genus Carcharodon; species Carcharodon carcharias. The sequence goes on along the minus strand of NC_054484.1, from coordinate 100,560,801 downwards.
TTTTAAATTGATCTTGAGATATTGGCAACGTTGACTAGGAACATAGGAGCAGGAGTAAGTGATTCAGCCCATCGAGCCTGCTCCGCCATTCAGTATGATCATGGCTGATCATCCACTTCAATGCCTTTTCCCCACATTATCCCTATACCACTTTACATCATTGGCATTTTGAAATCTGTCCATCTCTACTTTAAACATTCTCAATGACTGAACTTTCACTGCCCTCTAGGGTAGAGAATTCCAAAGATTCTCAACCCTCGGAGTAAAAAAATAAGTTCTCCTCATCTCGGTCCTAAGTAGCCTCTCCCTTATGTTGAATTTGTGCTCCCTAGTTCTAAACGCCCCAGCATCTTACCTGCATCTTTCCTGTCTATCCTTTTAAGTATTTTTGTAGATCTCAATGAAATCACCTCTCATTCTTTAAAACTAGAGAATACAAGCCCTGTTTCCCCAATCTCTCTTCGTAGGACAGTCCTGCCATCCCAGGAACAAGCCTGGTGAACTTTTAGAGTCGAACTCCCTCAATGGCAATAATTTCCTTCCTAAGGTAAGGGGACCAAAACTGCGCACAGTACTCCAAGTTTCTATACAATTGAAGCAAGGTTTTGCTACTCATGTACTCAAACCTTCTTGCAACAAAGGCCAACATACCATTAGCCTTCCTAATTGCCTGCTGCACCTGCATGTTAGCCTTTAGTGAATTATTGACTAGGACACCCAGGTCCCTTTGTCCACCTACACTTTCTAATCTCTTACCATTTAATAAATACTCTGCGCATCACTTCCTCTTACCAAAGTGGCTAACCTCGCATTTTTCTACATTATATTTCATCTGTCATATTTTGCCCACTTAGTAAGTCTGTCCAAATCCTTTGAAGCCACTTTGCATCTTCCTCACAACACACCTTCCCAGGTAGCTTTGTGTCATCTGTGAACTTGGAAATATTACATTTGGCCCCCACATTCAAATCATTGATAAATAATGTCATGAACAGTTGGGGCCTGAGTACTGACCCTTGTGGTACCCCACTAATCACAGCCTGCCAACGCAAGAATGACCCATTTATTCCTACTCTTTTTTTCTGCATGTTAACCAATCCTTAATCCATGGCAGTATATCACCTTCTATCCTATGTGCTTTAATTTTGCTAACCAACCTCCTGAGGGGGACTTTATCAAAAGCCTTCTGAAAACCCAAGTATGCTATGTCCACCCACTCCCTTTTATCAATTCTGTTAGTAACATCCTCAAAAATCTCTCAACAGGTTCGTCAAACATGATTTCCCATTTATAAATCCATGTTGACAATGCCCTATCAGATCATTATTGCCGAAATGTCCATTTATCACATCTTTTATAATAGATTCTACCATTTTCCCTACTATTAATATAAGGCTAACAGGTCTGTAGTTCCCTGTTTAGCGTCTGCCTCCCTTAAATAGGGGAGTGACATTTGCTACCTTCCAGTCTGCAGGAACAATTCCAGAATCTCTAGAATTTTGGAAGGTAATCACTAATGCATCCACTATCTCCATAGCTGCCTCTGAACACTCTGGGATGTAGATCATCAGTCCTGAGGACTTATCAACCTTCAGTCCCATTAATTTCTCCAGTACAACCTTCTTATTAATACTAATTTCCTTCAATCCCTCATCCTCCCTAGCCCCTTGGATCTCTAATTCAGGGAGATTTCCTGTATCTTCCTCAGTGAAAACAGACACAAAGTAATCATTTAGCTTCTCTGCCATTTCTCTATTCTCCATTATGAATTCTCCTGACTCTGCCTGTAATGGAGCCACATTGTCTTAACCAAATGTTTCCTTTTTATGTGCTGTAGAAACTTTTACAATCCGTTTTTGTTTTTTGCTAGTTTACATTCAAATTATATTCTCCCATTCTTTATCAGTTTCTTGGTCCTGCTTTTCTGTATTCCAAAATCCTTCCAATCCTCAGATTTACTACTATTTCTGGCAACTTTCTAGGCCTTTGCTTTTAATCTTATACAATCCTTAGCTGAGGACATTACACAAAGGAAAAGAAGGTTTGCCCAGCGTGGGAAAGCAGTGTTTTAAATGCAAAAAGCTGAATCATTTTGTACACAAGTGTTTAGCTAGATGGAAGCAAAACAAGACTATGTAGGTTGCCACTGGAGAGATATCAGCCAAAGAGTCTTGACGAACCCCTATACACCATAAAACAGATTGGCTCCGTCAAGCCTATAGGTGATAAGTGGTTTGTGGCTGTTAGAATGATGGCTGCAGAAGGACAGCATTAAGTGAACTTGAAGTGGAGTTCTGTTGAAGGGTCATGAGGACTCGAAACGTCAACTCTTTTCTTCTCCGCCTATGCTGCCAGACCTGCTGAGTTTTTCCAGGTAATTCTGTTTTTGTTTTGAAGTGTCAAACACTGGTGCATCATACAACATCATGACTTTCTCAGACCAATGTGAAGTGATTCAACATAGAGATCCAAAAATGAAACCCTTGAAAGTAAGGCTGAGGCTATATGATGGCATGATCCTCATGCCGAGGGGAAAGTGATCGGAGAACCCAATGCAAATGAAGACTGAAGATATAGAGATTCAGATAATAAACGGTAAGCAAAAGCCACTCATTTTAGCTGGAGCAAGTGTAAGGCTTGGACTGGTAACCCTAAACATGCCAAAAGAGATTTACAACTTGTCACAGCACACTAAACAATTGACCGCTGAACAGATCCTAGAGGTGTACAAAGATGTGTTTACAGAGTTTAGATTTCTTCCTGGTGAATATCATCTCTAAGTGGATGGATGAGAGTGTAAGACCAATTCAGCATCTGCCGAGAAGAGTCCCAGCTGCCCTCGGCCAGCCTAAAAAAACAAGATAGAAGAGCTGGAAAAGAAGGGAGTAATCAAGAGAGTAACAACTCCTACAGACTGGATTAGCAGCATGGTGGCAGTGAAACAACCTGGAAAGCTGTGAGTATGCATAGACCCAAAGGATCTAAACAAAGGTAAAGTTGAAGAGATCTCGCCACTCCATGCCAACCATTGAAGGAGCTTTGCCACAACTTGTCAAGGCAAAGATCTTTACTATCCTAGATGTGAAAGGTGGTTACTGGCAAGTGAAGCTGGATGAAAGCAACAGTTTCCTAACTACATTCTGGACACCGTTCGATAGATACAGATGGCTGTGCATGCCATTTGCAATTTCCACGGCTCCAGAAGAGTATCAACACTGACAACATGAGTCAGTGATCTTCCTGGAGTGGAAGCCGTAGTGGATGATTTATTGGTCTGTGGATGTGGGGAGATAAAGGAAGAAGCCATTGCTGATCACGATCAGAATCTATTGTGACGCCTAGAGAGAGCTCACCAGATGAACCTGAAGGTGAACAAGAAAAAATTGCAACTGAAGATGCCTGATGTCAAGTACATAGCTCGTGTACTGACAGCAAAAGTTCTTCGCTGGGGTCCTAACAAGGTGAGAGCTATAGCAGCGATGCAGCATCCAACAGATGTGAAAGCAGTGCAATGATTTGTTGGATTTGTGAACTATTTATTTAGTAAAATTTTTGTCTAATTTGTTGATAGAGTATGAACCATTACGCCAGCTCACTGCCAAGGATATGCAGTGGTACTGGGCTACAGAACAAGAAGCAGCGTTCACTAAAATCAAACAACTAGTGATAACAACACCAGTGCCGAAGTACTATGAAGTCACCTTGCAGTGCGATGCCAGCATGACAGGTCTTGGAGCAACCCTATTGCAGCAAGAACAACCAGTTGCATTTGTATCCAGGACATTAATGCAAACTGAACAATACTACGCTCAGATCGAGAAAGAGGGCCTGGCTATTGTCTTTGCTTGTGAGCATTTTCATCAATATCTCCTTGGGAGAGACAAAGTAACAGTGGAGTCCAACCACAAGCCACTCCAAAGCATTTTCCTCAAACCGTTACCTCTGAAAGTGAAGTAGCATTCTTTGTAGCCACTGTGGAGCAGATAATATCATCTGGACATGACACAAGCAAGGGAAACAGATACACATTGCTGACATACTGTCAAGAGTAGCACTTCTTCTGAAGAAAGATGAGGATGCTGAAACAGAATATTCTTCCAGATTCAACTTAAAGTAACAGCTTGACGTGTGCTGGAAACCATCGACCCAGCAGAGATGTTGAATCTCTCTTGCTCAAATTAAGCAAACTACCCAACAAGATGCAACTCTCCAAGTGTGCTACAAGAAGTAGTGATGGAAGGATGGCCTGAGAGCATCAAAGACACACCTGTGGTTACGAGCATATTGGGCATACCGAGATGAATTGACAGCCCAAGATGGCATCTTGAGCAAAGGAAATAGTCATCATCCCTAAGGAGATGAGAGGAGAGATGCTGAAGCACATTGATGCAAGCCATCAAGGAATTTAGTTGTGCTTGAGGAAGGCAATAGAAGTGTTCTGCTGGCCTAACGTGAGCAACGAAATTGAGGACCACATCAGCTAGTATGGAGTACCAAGCTAAGAAAGCTAGAGAGCCGCTGTTGAAGCATGACATCCCAGGCAGACCATGAGTGAAGCTGGGAGTAGATCTCTTTATTCTAGCAGGAACTGATTATCTTATCACCATAGACTACTATTCTGACTATTGAGAGTTAGACCAGCTGACTTCAATGACTACTAGTTGGGTTGTAGAATGCCTGAAAGCACACTTCAGTTGTTATGGCATTTCAGACTTTGTGATGAGTGATAATGGGCCTCAGTTCACAAATGAAGAATTCAGCTGCTTCACAAAGGATTGGGAAATTCAACACTATACATCTCTATGCTATCCCCAGTCAAATGGAAAGTTTGAGGCAGCAGTGAAAATTGGCAAAGTAATCTGCAAGACATCGAGCAAATCTAGCACAAATGTATTCAAGGCAATCATCAAGTGGAGAAACCCACCATGAAAAGTAGTCTAACATAAGGACTAATGTCATGCTGCACCCAAACTATTCCTCCTATAGAAAAAAGCTACTGAAGCCAGAAGTAGTAACAGGCATGAGTGAAAAGATCAAGGTAAAATGGCAGAAAATCATATTTCATTTTGACAAAACTGCCAAACCATTGCCAAAGTTGAGCATTGGAGAGCTAGTCTGGGTACAAACTTTCAATGCTCTCAACAGCCCATATGGAAACTTGGGATACGTGTAGAACAGTTGTCACTTCAATTGTACGTGGTGGACATGAATTACCAAATGTATCAACAACTAGAAAAACTATTCCTTCACTGCAGTCGGTTGATCAAGAAGATGGGATCGCACCAGTTTCACAGAGTACAGAACGACCATCACTCCTAGAGGTCCACCAGTCCCCAACAATGGAAACTGAACATCAACAACAGTTACCACGGCCAGAACAAGTGCCACAGGAGTGACACTCCCCGGAGAGGGAACATCACCCAGGCAAATAGTCAATGACAACACGCATGCTTACCATTAGGAGACCTGCAAGATTTAAAGACTAGGTATGCAATAAATGTATAGAGACTGATGAGAATAATGAAAAGTTTGTTAGCGCATGAGAATAGTGGGTGTATAGGAGGTAACTTGGGTAACTCGGTTATACATAATAGCGCATGCAAATTTGCCTTTTGTTCGTTTTGAAAGGGGGGATGTTTGGGATTGGAATGCAATCATGTACTAAAGATCCAACCTGACTTGCTATAGTCATGTGATCTCTGCCATGAGGCACAGGCTGGGGGCTGCCATGTTGCATTCAATTCTAATAAAGACATTGTACTAGAAGCACTGTACTCTTTGAGCTCGTAACAGTGGTAGCTGGGTGAGATCAATGTGCAGTTTGCTCAAGGCTTGTGTAATCATTGCTGTTCAAAAAGCAGAAATTGCCAGAAGGATACCAGGGCTTAACGATTAAATAATGAGACAGGTTGCATTAACATGGTTTATATTCACTTAAGTTTAAGAATTGTGATCTAACCACAGTGTTTAAAACACTAAAAACAATTTGTTAGGATAGACACAGAGAAACTATTTCCCCTGCTGAGGGAATCCAGGATAAGGGGGCATAATCTTTAAAGTAGAGCTAGCTCATTCAATTGTGAAATCAGAAAGCACTTTTTTCCACACTGTTGTGGAAATGTGGAACTTTATCCTTCAGTAAGTTTTGGATGCTGGGCCAATTCTGAAGGCTAATATCGATAGATTTTCTTTTTTGCTGGGTATTGATATCAAAGGATATAAATGACAGGTCAGTATATAGGGTTGAGGTATAGAACAACTAAGATCTGATTGAATGGCAGACCAGGCTGAAAGGGCTCCTTCTGTTTACATGCAACCTTGAAACCACCTTCATCCCAAGTCACTGATCAGTTTCAAAGATGCACAACTTAAAAAAATTATGCAAGTTGAACAGATTTCATATAGGCTGATTTCAATTCTTTGCAACGATGAGCAGGCCTGACTTTACATCAGTATCAGTAAAATACTGAAATATAGATGTACCCCAAATGTGTGATGTGAGTAGCATTAGTGGAGAAGCAATATCTCTATCTATATTGCTGAATTTTGTACATCTTATGTGCAGCCTTCATTGAACCTTGATGTCTGTTGCATTAAGTTCAAGTGATGAAGGTTTTCCTTGTAGTTCTCTTTGCTATAACAATGCAAAGCTTTCAACCAATCTTTTTATGTACTGAGGTACTTTCTGTAATAACAGTGATGTTGCAAAACAACAGTCAGGCGTGTGAACCTCAGTAAGCCAGTAATATCAGTAATCTGTAGTAACTCACCACTTGACTCCCCAAAACCTATCCACCATCTAAAAGTTGCAAGAGTAAGGATTGTGATGGCATACTCTCCATTTGCCTGGATAATATCACTCCAACAACACTCAAGAAGCTCAATACCATCCAGGACAAAGCAATTTACTTAATTGGCATCCTGTTCACCACCCTAAACATTTGTTGCCTCCATTACTGGCACACAGTGGGTGCAGTGTATACAAGATGCGCTACAGCAACTCACTAAGCCTACTTTGACAGTACCTTCCAAACCAGTGACCACCAGTACCTGCAAGGACAAAGGCTGCAGACATGTGGGAGTACCATAACCTGCAAGTTCCCTCCAAGCCGCACACCACCCTGACTTGGAACTTTACAGCTGTTCCTTCACTGTCACTGGTTCAAAATCCTGGAACTCCTTAATGTTAACTGTGGATATTAATACACCAGATAAACTGCAGCAGTTCAACAAGGAGTCTCATCACCACTCTCTCAAGGGCAATTTGAGATGGGCAACAAATGCTGGCCTTGCCAGCGATGCTGATATCCATGAAAGAATGAAAGAAACCATCTGCCAGGGTAAGTGCTAATTAAGATGTAGATACAATTGGTAATTGCAAATAGAACTCTTGAGTGCTGCATTCTTTTTTTTACACACTTTTGCAGGTCATTTTGTTCATAATTGTGGACAAGCTACTGGATTGAAGAATGCTGACAGTTGTAGAACCTTCTATCATTGGTATCAACTGTGTCTTTCATTTGATGCTACCCCTTGATCTCTTACAACTATCATGAGGCAATGCGAATCAAAGTGAATGATGGCATCACATAGCAGCTGATGTCATTGTGTTGTATGTTGCTAACAACACTCAAGACTTTGCTTAACAACCAGCTATACCCGTCATTGGGGAATGAGGATGCCACTTTAAAACATGGAAAAATGGGCAAGCTGTATAGTCTGCAGCACAAATTAATTTACGATGTAGTTGATGATGTCAGAAAAGTTCCATGTGTTAGCTTTGTTAGCAGAAGTATGTTTATGCCATGGAGTGAGGTCTTTATTAGTTGGGAATAGTTGACATTTGAAACTAAGCCCACAGTTACTTTGCAATGGCTGTTTATCAGTTCAGTGTAACAGTAGAAGGTGAATTTCTGATGAGAGCAATTCTTTACATATTGTTATGACCCAGGAGTTGGTAAAGCGGAGTTATTTAAAAATCCCAGAGGGAAACTTTAAACAACTGTCATAATCTTTTTTTTAAGTGGTATGTTTGAGATGCAACTCTAAATTCAGGAATCAGCCTACCATTTCTCGAGAGGTTTTATATTAAACTAAGTGAAACATTTTATTAATTTACACAAGTTAAATATATAAACATGGCTATAAATTACTACTATCATAACTTTTAACAAATTCCCAAACTAATCTCCATTAAGGCAACAGCAACCCATAGATGTTTAAGCAGACACCAGGCAAAGCATTTTCACTTTGCAAATTCAAAATGAAGTTCCTCTCACTTTGGTTCTGGTGGAGACAGTTGTAGGCTTATAGCTGCTTTGATCTTACATTGCCTCTGCCCTTCACATATGAAAACTATTCTCTGATATACGTAGCATATCTTATTGAATGTAAATTCTCATTGTATCACTGGCCTCTTTGAACTCCACCTCTTCTAACAAAAAAACCCCTTTCATAGTACCAATTTTATTAGTAATATAAACATATTACTTGGTCTCTGCTAGCTAGGTGCCAGATTTCATCCCACTTGAATGCTCTATTCAACAAAATGCAAATGCACTCTATCTCTTTTACATCTCAAAACAAGTACACATCAAAGCACCCAGACTAGCTGGCCTTAATCCAACTAAGATGCGCCCACAGACTAAATCTCTATTTTAAAAGAAAAACATTTTCCAATAATATTATTGGATGCATGACAAGATGCATTTTTTCTTTAAAGTTTAAATTTTTTGATCCTTTGTGTTCATCAAAGCAATTAACATTAGTACTGAGGAAATCCACAGGAATCAAATGCCTCTCATTAGGAGTGCATTGGGAATTATTCCTCTTGTTTTGAACCAAATATAATTACCAGTGCAACTCAGCAATGAGAATTGTCCAACTTTTTTTTAATGAAATAATCACTGGAAACTATTGAAAATGCTTCTTTTGCTTTATCACATAAACATCATGCTCCTTTTTTCAGATGTTCAGTTTTCTGTGTTGGGTATTGAGTCGAAACCAAAGCCTCTCAGTGAGTTTATAGATGAATACAGAGGTGTAAGTGTTAAGGCATGGGTTTGAATGAGGAGATGTATGCATGTCTGGTGATTTCCCCCCTCACCCCCAAAGATAATTTTGATTGTGGTTTATAGGTTTTGTTGAGTGATTATATCTGCTCCATCTGAGAAACTCGCATAACACAAATCTTACTAAAGGTTAAAAAGCCTGAGTATAGCCAAAAATGGGAAAGATAGAAACCACAAACCCTAGATTTGGTTTGTTTTATTCTACTTAACTTGCATAAGTAAATTGTTCCACACCACCTAATAGGTTTATGGCCAGTCTTATATCATGCCTGAAGATGTTTCCAAACTCAGTACTCAGACTGGAACTCTGTTATTCAAATTCACTAACCGCCACTCCCACATTTGGTATAGTGTGGGTCGGATGAAAGTAATGGTCCCTCTGCTCTACTCTTCCTAACAATGTGTACAACAGACCTAATGGAACGCCACCACTCCATGTTACACACCATCCTGCATTGTAAATATGTCACTATTCCTTCATCAATGTTGGGTTAAAATCTTGGAACTCCCTACTTAACATCACTGTGGGGATTAACTTTACCCGACAGACTGCAGCAGTTCAAGAAGGCAGTTCACTGCCATCTTCTGAAGGGCAGTTAAAGATGGGCAGTACATGCTGGCCTTGCCAGTGACACCCACATCCCATAAAGGAATGAGATATAATAAAACAAACTTCATAAGGTGTGCCGCTCAAATCCACTACCTCTGACTTTGACAGGAGTGTAACCGCTAAGCAAACTGTGTGGGTTGTGTAATCCATCTGCATATTCTAGTACAGACTACCAGGTTCTGATTTCTTTATTTCCTGTGACATTTCCCCTTGTGGCAGAAATTTTGTCTCGGTGTGCAAGCGTGTGCCTGACCCGCTCGAGCGTGAAATAACACGCGTTGACGTTGACCGAGCGTGCTGGAGCTGGCAGCGCCCCTGCCGACAATTCAAAGTGCTGTTAAGGCCACTAAGTAATCAATTAATTCAAATTATTCATGAACACATTCCCACTTTGTGAACCCTTTGCGAAAATGTCAAGCGGCCTTTGCGTTTTTTTTGGAAACCTCATCCATGGGTGGGGTGAACTTTCTAAAAACAAATAAAAATAAAATCAAAACTTTAGTTTTTCATTAATAACACGTCCCTGCTCATGTGACAGAGACACATTGGGGGCGGGGGACATGTTTCATTACATTTTTATTATTTTTTTTTTCATCTCTCTTCCTCTCCCTGGGGCAGCTCCGTGCCTCAGGGAGATTATGAAGTGCTCACTCGCGCACGTGTATGAGGTTCATGCTCGGCCCGCTTACCCTACCCCCCCGCCCCCCAACACACAGGCAGCACTCAGCACTGCCGCTCGGGTTTCACGCTGGGTGTTCCTTAATTGGCCCAGCAGTGTGAAATTGCGGCCCAGTGCTGATCGCGAGTGGCGGCAGGCTCCCCAACTGCCCCTGCCAAGCTCTTTAATGTTAATAGGGAATCAAATTGGATTCTCAATATTAACCTGATCACTGACTTCAGACGCCACAAATCTTTAATAATACTTTGAAACTCAGCATGCAGTTGCATATGCCCCACCAGTGGTGGTGCTGTGTAGCACCGCCCTCCTTTAATCTCAGTGAAACAGCTCCATATTACAACCTCCACATACACACCTATTGTGCTGAACCTCAACAATGTTCAGTTATAGTGTTAAGCGTATTTTAATTGTGATGAAGTGCAATGCCATTTTTAATTTTAAGATTTTAATATTTTAAGGCCAGGCTTATGCAGCCCTCCACCCACCTCTAACCCTGCTCTAGCCTCCAGTGCTTGCTTGTGCAAATGTTGTGGCCTCTGATCCATCATATGCCCACTCTCTCTACCATATATTCAGGGGCCTAGAGTCCTCTTCTGACCACCAATGACATGGCCCCCATGCTGGTAATGTTTAAAAAAAATCCATGAGAAAGTCAACAGAGTTGGCAGGCTGCCTTTGTGCATTGCTGTGGTTAGAGTTCTTGGCAGAGTTATTGCAGGGGCCACATTCTACAATTCACATTAGTTTTTTCAGTGCAAGTGTCTTATGATTCCCTCTCCACAAAAAAATCTAAAAGCATACAGACTTTGCAAGATCCAGTTGTTTAATTTTGGCACAATGCAAAGTGGAACATTTGTGTGTTTGTAACCCAATTACATAGTGCACTGTTTCCTTGCAAATTCTTTTTCTTTCTTGTCCTCTCCCCAGCCTGACTCTCTGGCCACACTTGTTGCAACAAAATGATACTTCCTCCAGGTTCTGGCCATATCTTTCTCTACCCCAAATATTTCCCCTCCTCCAGCCAAACCTCATTTATTATGTTCTGCCTTTCTCACAGAATCTAACTTTCATCTCCCCTGGTCCCCCCCATTCCTGATAATTAACATTCACCCTCATCCTGCACTGATCTACCTCCAGCCTTTCCTTGCCTTCAGTGTCACAGACCTCCTTCCTGCTCTACCCAAGGAGTGCTTGGTCCTGATTCCCTGTGCGCAATGTAACAGGAGATCGACTGGCAAAACAACAATGATGTTTGACTACCAAATTGAAACAGAATGTTGGGAATTGTAGAACTTCTCCACAGGAGACAAAATGGGTTGGATATAGTTCATGCAAGAGGGGAAGGTAGCTGGTCTGGGAAAGGAATGGGCTTTCTTTGTTCCATAGTTTCTAATATCAATTGCCATGATGCTTTAATATGCTGCGCATGTTGGTGTATGAAGGGTATTCATGATCAATCTTCCTACAGTTGACGCTATCTCCTCACTAGTGCAAATTTCACAAGGGATATGCTGATTGGCTTCCCATTCACCAGCTCAGATGTCCATTCTCTTCAGCTTCAGTGCACCATAGCAATTCTCCAATGCTTCTTCAACGAGACCTTCACTACCAAGTGGCGACAGGTGCATGGGAACACCATGCTGCCTGTATTACCCTCCAAGCTACACATCTTAACTTGGCTGATATGTCACCATTGCTTCATGGTTGCTGGATGAATATCCTGGAATTTGCTAGCTAGCAACATTAATGAAGCACCTTCGCCATATGGACAATGATGGTTCAAGGAGAAGGCCCGACACCATTTTCTCGGTTACAACTAGGGATGGACCAGCGAGGGATTGTCAGTGGCACCCATACCCAAAAACAAATTCATTTATCACGAGCAGCATCTTTGTCAATCGGTGAAGATTAATAGGCAATGGGCGGGATTTTCCAGCCTGCCTGCCACTGGGATCGTCCAGTATCACCGAAGGTGGATGACCTTTTGACTGGACCGCTGAATCTCCAGCAGCGGGTCCCGCCACAACGGGGCAGGAAAATCCCAGCCATTGTGTTCCCTAAATGCTTTTGGATACCCTTTTCTCATTTGTTTACTTCCGTACACATGTGCAGTGACATAAATCAAATCACAGGAAACATGTTATCCTGTCTCTTGCAAGTAATAGTGTTGTGAAATTGCCATAAATGTTTTATAGTTCTTCTCCTTTTAGCTCAAATGAAGCCGTGGCACTCCTCTTCTTCTAAAGGCAGTGGCCCTATAATCATTTTTGTAGCCCAAGACAATTATTTGGAGGCGTTTTGAAATGGGTTATTGCCATCGTGGTTGGTGTACAAGTGGAAATCTGAAGATGTGACCACTGGCATTTCCCTATATAAATGCTGTCTTCTGCAACTTGTCGAGCTCAAGTTGAGTAAAACCTGCAGGATCCCAGATGAGTGAATGTTTCCGTGCACTGGAGGCACTGAAATGAATGTTTTGGCCCATCCCTTGCCTGTGTCCTTAGTCAAAGAACCAATGATGTTTTTTCCCATCCATAACTAAGCAGAGATCTTCCAGATGACCTATTAATAGACGAGTGTGAAACAGTGCATTTTAACATTGGCACACCAAACCCATCTCTTGGGAACAGTGATCATTATCATCAAAAATAATTAATCCTTAGCTGAAAACCAACTATGCTCGTGGGTAGAACTGCGTTTTTTAACAAGACCGTTATATAAGATTTCCACAGTTTTGGAGCTGAATGTACATGGTGTCCGTAGATATTTCTATACAATTCCACAGAAAGTGAACGGTTCAACACGCTTGATTTTAAATTAATGTTTTATTTCTCATGAAAAAAAAAATCACCTTGCAAAACTTATTTTGGGATCCTGCTGTTGGACATAATTACATTTTAACAGTGACCCCCACAACCGTGGAAAGATGCTCACAGAGAGAAACCTGGAAACAAATGAGATAGCGTTTTTGGTTCTTGCTCTGGATGATGCCAGATATATAAGAGTAAAAATGGAAATTGGACAGATTGAATGAACTGTTATTTTTCTAACAAAATATATAAGCATCACTGAGCAACTTTGAGTGGAATCTGCTTATCAACACCTTTTAGTAAATATTCTGTGGCCTAGTCTGTTCAATGGGGTGTGTACTCTGAAAGCTCTGAATCATCTTTGCCGTTTTGTAGGAGGATGTGGAGAAATGTTAAAAACCTAATTTTCTGTATTTGCAGCCATTTGCTTCTGTACTTGCCAGCATGATAAGTGATGACAAAGTGCATTTGTCTTTGTGGTCGACAGATGGCTAGAAATGGTTTTTGTTGCTTCCTTTTGAAAAGAGTCATACGCTTGTTACAACATATTTAAATATAACACATTTTTCACCCCGGTCTCTTAACGTAGAACTTCACCTGCTTAATGGTTTCATTTAATAGAAAATGGGAAATTCTGTCATAGTTTCTGAGTTACGTAATCCCTGTGAAACCATGCAGTAATTTCCAACTCTGAGCTTATTTTTGCTCTGCCTTTTCCTCATGCACATTGCTTCCCTTTTTGTATATTCAGGTCACACGCTGTACCAGTCACTCTTTCATCCGAAAACACCAATGTTTGTCTTTTAAAGTTCTTAAATCCATGCAAGTCTTTCAAACTTCTTGCTGAAGTTTAACAGCTGTTAAAGGGTTGCAGTCTTGGTGAGATGTTTACAGAATCGCAGAATTGTTATGGTGTAGAAGGAGGCCATTCAGCCCATCATGTCTGCGCCGACTGTCTGTGCATTTTAACTTGGTGCCAATCTTCTGCCTTTTCCTGTTTAGACAGAGTGCATGGAAGTTGAGAGATTATAAGAAAAAAATAACCTATCTGGATTCTATTTTAAAAAATTGACAATAAAATCCAGCAAATTGGCATTCCTGGGTTTATAAGTTGTAAACCCATATTTAGAGGGCATGGTGTTTGAAAGTACCACAACTGTTACTATCGCATAGTAAGACCATTGTACTTAGTTCAGGAATTCAATGAATTACTAATTAATTGTGTCTTGAATTCTACTTTTCATTATTCAACAAACTGCTTGTGGAAATTTTGATCCAAGATTCATATTCGAATCACCATTAAGAGTGTATTTGCATCCCGTTTAGTTGTGAGGCAAATCATTTGATTTTGCATTCATTTACGGGTTCACTGATAGGGCCAGCATTTATTACTCATACCTAATTACCCTTGAGAAGGTGCTGGTGAGCCGCCTCCTTGAAAACAGCCAAATGGCTTGTTTAGGCCTTTTGAGGGCAGTTGAGCGTCAAACGCATATTGTGGATCTGGAGTCACATATATGCCAGACTAGATAGGGGTGATAGGTTTTTCCCTAAGGGTCAGCATTACTAATACCAGCTTTATTTCCAGATTTATTTCATTAATTGAATTTACCAGGATGCTGCCTGGGCTGAAGGGTCTGAGCTATGAGGAAAAATTGGATAGGCTGGGGCTGTTTTCCTTGGCGCAGTGAAGTTTGCGAGAGGACCTGATAGAGGTGTATAAGATTATGAGGGGCATAGATAGGGTGGATAGGAAGGCACTTTTTCCATTAGTAGAGGGTTCAATAACCGGGGGTCATAGATTTAAGGTAAGAGGTAGAAGGCTAAGAAGGGAGTTGAGGAGAAATTTTTTCACCCAGAGGGTGGTGGGAGTCTGGAACTCGCTGCCTGAAAGGGTGGTTGAGTCAGAAATTCTGGTAACATTAAGAAGTATTTAGATATTCACTTGTGTTGCCATAGCCTCCAGGGCTATGGGCCAAGTGCTGGAACATGGGATTAGTGTAGTCAGATCTTCATTGGGCAAGATGGGCTGAATGGCCGCCTCCTGTGGTGTAGATGTCTGAATCTATAAATTCCCCAGCTGCCATGGTGGGACTTGAATTTGTATCTTTTGATCATTAGTCAAGGCCACTGGATTAGTAATCCAGTAACCCATCCTCTGGGCTAACATGTTGTCTTTGCATGTCTTACCGTTTTACACATTTGACTGGTATTGAGATGGTCAGTGCTTCCAAAAAGAGTCATAGATTGTAATCAACATGTACCTTTAAAATGCATAAATGTAAAAATGAAGATCTTCCATTATCGTCATCTGACGCCATTTAAGAAAACTGTCTTGTTGTAATTGAAATCATTAAAAAAATATCACCCATAAAGAGGAAACTATCATGTAAATGAGTGTTAAATTGTACAAGGCCATTTCCTCCCCATCACAAATTACTTTATTGGCATGAAGTCAAGCTGCCATGATTTCAAAAGTTTTTTTTTGCATGGCTTTGAGTTTGGTACCCTTTACAAGATTCAAATATCAATGGCTCCATAAAAATTATTTTAAAAATTCTTTTGTCTTGAAGGGTGCATTTAAGGAAGACTGATACACCAAATTTTCACTCTAGCATAAGGGTGACACACAGCCACGTTCTGACAAATTTCATTGCCACCTACAATATTGTGCAATGAGGCAAGCTATGCCAAATAAGTTCCAGAGGGGTGCTGTTTTTTTTTAAAAAAAAGTTGCTGTCCTCTGTTGCTATTGCCACCGATAAATTTATCCAGCAAGTGATGAACCCAGGCTTCTTCGAAGTGGCACAGAAGTTGAAAGCAATATGGGCTTCACTGCCACTATTTAGTTTGTTTGGATGGTTGATTATCTCAGAAGATCTTGGTGCATCCTCAGTCACAAACTCCCTTTCGAGTCTGAGCTTCATCAGTCACAGAATCCTCATTCTACCTAGGTTGAAATGTGAAGCAGTTTGGTCTGAGAGTCTTGTCTATTCGTTTACCTGGTTGTCTGATCCCTGCTGCAATGAGAGAGTGAGGGGGAGTGTTGATGAATTTTACACGCGAGAGTGGGATGCCCGCCCCTCAACAGAAGTCGGTGGCGATCACACCTCTGCTTGGCTGGCTTGCCCCTCCACAGCCACTAGTAGCCCTTGGGTCTTTAGTTGGCTCAAAGCAGGCCTTCCAGCCCTTTCCGTGAGAACATTCCTCCTCCTGAGGGCTGCAAGCATATCAGAGGGCCAGCAGTGCTACCAGGAGTGGTGGCCTCTGCAGGGACTGTAGGGTGTCCTGAGAAGGAGGTACTAATGGAGCCCATACTTAAAGGTAGGTCTGGGATTCCGCCAGGGTGGGAGGCCAGGATTGTCAGGGCGAGGTGTCAGGAAACCCCAGGGGGTGGGAGAGGAAGGGAGGCTTTCGATGGGGCACAGGGTGTCTGAAAAAGAAACATTCTTCCCGACGCCCACTAACAACCTTGCCTGGCCATCAGTCCGCTAGGTTTCACGTGGTTGGCTGGACACTTGGCACCAGCCTCCCTACAGCAGTAGCAAGAAGTGACTGTCTCTTAAGAGACTGTTATTGGCCACTTAAGGGCCTCAATTAGCTCATGGGTGAGCAGGCTTCCTGACCCTCCCTTGGCTAGTAAAATTGCGGAGAGGGGCAGGTGTGTAGTGGGCACAGTACCACTGCCATGGTGCCCAATTTTATGCATGCCATCCTGTCCCAGGCTGTAAAATTCCACCTAGTTCCATGCCTTTCTTTTTTTGTATTCTTTTTTCCACGTCCCCAAGCTGTAACTCTACACTGGTTTCACATGATTGACGTTTAACAGGAAGAAAGTTGCTTAACACGAAAAAATGGATACAATAAACCCTCAAGTAGTGAAGAAGTGGAATAATCCATTAGTGCTATCAACTGAGACGCCACCTTCTCTATTTTTTATTTACGAGGAAATATATCACAAATAAATGTGGATTGTAAATTAAAGAATTGGCGCATGAAAGAAACACGTGCATTCATTTAGCACCTATCACAATCTCAGGACATCCCAATGTGCTTTATAACCAATGAAACACTTTTGATGTGTAGTCACTGTTGTACTGTAGTACATGGTGGCCAATATGCATTGGGCAAGATTCCATGAATAGCAATAAGATAAATGTTCAGATAATATCTCTCTCACATTTACTGAGGGATTACATATTGGCCAGGCACTGGGAAAATTCCCTGCTATTATTCAAAATGGGGCCATGGGATTTTTTGTGTCCACTGAGAGAGCATACCAGCCCCTCGGTTTAATGTCTAATTTGAAAGATGGTATCTGTGATAGTAAAGCCCTCCTTCAGTACTGTACTAGAATGTTGATCTGGATTACCTTCTCAACATTATGACTCTGATCAGATTGCTAACACTGAACCAAGGCTGACACCTTTGTCAGATTTTGATAAATGGTAGTGATAAGAGTATTTCCATGCTAGTGGGTGCAATGTTTAAAAAACACTCAAGTTGATGAGATAATGGTAAGTATTGAGGTCAATTCTGGGCAACAAATTTTATAAAGGATGCCAAGATTTGGAGAGGGTGCAGAAGAATTTTATTAGAATGGTAGCAAGGATCTGGAACTTCAATTATGGGAAGAGACTGGCTAAACTGGGGTTATTCTTCTGGGAGCTGCAGGGGTTAAGGGGAGATTTGATAGAAGTGTTCAAAGTCTCAAAGGGTTGTAATGGAATAATTGCGGAGAAATTATCTCTAGAAGCAGGAGGGTCAGTAACCAGAGGACATGAACTTAAGGTGTTTATGGAATCATAGAATGGTTGCAGCACAGAAAAAGGCCATTTAGCTCGTCATGTCTATGCTGGCCCTCTGAAGGAGCAATCCAGCTAGTACCCGTCCCTGAAACCCTGCAAATATTTCCATTTCAGAAAATGATCCAATTCCATTTTGAAAGACTCAGTTGACCCTGCCTCCACTATACTCTCAGGTTATGCATACCAGATCCTAACCACTTGCTGCATGAAAAAGTTTTTCCCTCTTGTCGCTATTGTTTCTTTTGCCAATTATCTTAAATATATGCCCTCTGGTTCTCGATCCTTCTGCCAATGGGAACATTTTCTCCCTATCTACTCTGTCCAGATACCTCATAATTCTGAATACCTCTATCAAATTTCATCTCAGCCCTCTCTCTCTGCCAGAGAGAGCAATCCCAACTTCTCCCGTCTTTCTACGTGATTGGTTCCAGGGACGCGGATCTTTCTTCCTAAAGTGTGGTGCTCCAGAACTGGATGCAATACTCCAGCTGAGGCCAAACCAGTGTTTTAGACAAATTTAACATACCTTCCTTGCTTTTATATTGATAAAGCCCAGGATGCCATATGCTTTATTAACCACTCTCAACCATCTTGCCACCTTCAATGATTTATGCGCATATACAATAGTACTAGGGCCTTTCGCGACCAGTGGGCACCACTGGGGCTGGGGTGTATCATCACCCCTGGTAATGACATTTTGGTTTAATTAGTTAAGTTTCCTTTCATGTTTTTGTTTTAGTTAGTGCCCCATGAGAGTCTATTTACCCCCTCATTGATTTTTTTTAAAAAATTTATTGAGTTTTGTTTATCCCAAAAGAGTACAATAGGACTAGCCGTCTTGACCAATATTCAATATTCTTTGCACCTTGGTATCGCTCTCAAGTATTATTTCCTGTTCTCACACCCCTGTCAAGTTAGCTTAGACCCTCCCCAACAGCACTAGCAAATTGCCTGCAAGGAAATTGGTCCTGTTTCTGTTTGGGTGCAACCTGTCTGGCCTGTACAACCATCTTCCCCAGAATTGATCCCAATGTCCCAAAAATCTAAAGCCCTCCCTCCTGCACCTCTTGTCCAGCCGCACATTCATCTGCTCCATCCTCTTGTTTGTATGCTCACTTACACGTGGTACTGAGAGTAATCCGTGGATTACTACTTTTTGAGGTCTGCTTGCTAATTTGCTATCTAGCTCTCCAAATGCTGTCTCTAGGATCACATTCCTCTTTCTGCCTATGTCATTGGTACTGATGTGGACCATGACTGCTGGCTCTTCACCCTAGCGTCTCAGGGTGCTCTTGACTTTGGTTGATTGGTATAAGAACCAGAGTCAAGACAAGAGGAGTGCGTGCACGTCAAACAGCAGAAGCAGATAGCCAGAGCTAAGTGATCCCACAAGCAATGGATCAAATCAAAGCTTTGCAGCCCTGTTACACCCAGTCATAAATGATTGTGATGACTAAACAACTACTGAAGGAGGAGGCTCCATAAATATCCCTCAATGATGTGGGGAACCCAGCACATTCATGCAAAAGACAAGGCTGAAGCATTTGTAACCATCTTCAGCCCAGAAGTGCCAGGAAGATGATCCATCTCTGCCTCCTCCAGAGGTCCCCAACATTCACAGATGTCAGACTTCAGCCAATTCAATTCAGTCCACGTGAAAAACTGAATACTGCAAAGGTTATGGGCCCTGACAACAACCTGACTATTGTACTGAAGGCTTGTATTCCAGAGCTAGCTGTACTCCAACCAAGTTGTTTCAGTACAGCTACAACACTGGTATCCACCCAATAATGTGGAAAATTGCCCAGGTATGTCCTATCCACAAAAAGCAGATAAACCCAATCTGGCCAATTATGACTCCATTGGTCTAACTCTTGATCATCAGCAAAGTGATGGAAGGTGTTGTTGACCGTGCTATCAAATGGCACTTACACAGCAATAACCTGCTTACAGATGACTTGTTTGGGTTCTTCCAGGATCACTCAGTTCCTGACTTCGTTACAACCTTTGTCGGAACATGGAAGATAGAGCTGAGGTGAGAGTAACTGCCCTTGACATTAAAGCAGCATTTGACTGAGAGTGTCACCAAGGAGCCCTAGCAAAATTGAAGTCAGTATGAATTGGGGGAAAACTCTCCATTGATTGGAGTCATACCTAGCATAAAAGAAGATTATTGTGCTTGGTGGAGGTCAGTCATCTTGGTCTCAGGATATCACTACAGGAGTTCCTTAGGGTAGTGTCCTAGGCCCAACCATCTTCAACTACTTCATCAATGACCTTTCCTCCATCATAAGATCAGAAATGGGATGCTTGCTGGTAATCAATTGTACAGTGCTCATTACCATTTGAGACTCCTTAGGTACTGTGCAATCTGCTTCCATAGGCAGCAAGACCTGGACAACATTTTAGGCTTGGTCTGATAAGTGGCAAGTAACATTCATGCCACCCAAATGCCAAGAAATGTTCATTTCCGACAACAGAGAATTTACCCATCCCCCCCTTGACATTCACTGATGTTATCATTGCTGAATCTACCATCATCAACATCCTGGGGGCTACCATTGACCAGACTCTGAACTGGACCAGCCCTATAAATATCGTAGCTACAAGAGCAGATTAAAGGCTGGAAATTCTACAGCAAGTAACTCACCACGTGATTCCTCAAAGCCTGTCCACCATTTACAAGGCACAAATCAGAAATGTGAAGGAATACTCTTCACTTGCCTATTTGACTGCAGCTCCAACAACACTCGAAGCTCAAACCATCCATGATAAAACAACCCGCTTGATCAGCATCCTGTCCATTACCTTACATATTCACTCCCTCCACTATCAGTACACTGTCTGTGCTTGTATACAGTATACAAGATGCACTGTAGCACCTCGCCAAGCCTCATTTGACACACCTTCCAAACCTGTGACCTCTACCACCTAAGACAGGGGCAGCAGACGTATCACTACAGCACCAAGTGCAAGTTCCCCTCCAAGCCACACACCATCCTTACTTGGAAATATATCACCATTCCTTCACTGTCGCTGGATTAAGAACCTGGACCTCCCTTCCTAACAGCACTGTGGGTGTACGTACACCACAGGGACTGCAGTGGTTCAAGAAGTTGGTCACCACCACTTTCTTGAAGGCAATTAGGGATAGGCAACAAATGCTGACTGAGCCAGCAATGATCACATCCCATAAATAAAAAAAGATGAGAAGTGTTCTCATGCAGCTAGTTGTTGTGATCTGGCTACAGGGCTGGTTAAAGCAGATCCATTAATAACTTTCAAAAGTGAATTGCTGATCTACTTCAAGATAATAAATTTACTGTGCTATGGGGAGAGCAGGGGATTAAGGCAAATTGCATAGCTCTTTCAAAGAGCTGGCCAAATGGCCTCTTCTGAGCTGTATTACTCATTGTTTCTCCCTGGATATAACATTCAACATAAGAAGGTGTACTCTAGAGTGTAATTTCACTTTGTGAAAGAATACTACATATCACTGCTCAAGGGTTTTTTTTAAAAGCAGGGCAGGGCCAACATTAGGTAGAAATTGGTACACTTGTTTTTAATGAGACCAGCAATCTGCAGATTCCTACTGCATGTCCCCAGGCAGCTCATAGACATAGTGGAGATGAATATCAGGCCTCTGCTATCCAGGAAGGTTGTAGGAGTCGGCTAGCATTTTTTTGGGATTGCTGTGAAAATGGTCTGCTCACCTGCTCCCTTAGGCTCCATATCAAGGTGAGTTTTGTTAAATGGCGTCCTCCAGCATTCCTTTCAAAGACTGCTGGTTAGGCTTCATGTAGACTTGGTCATCCTGAGTAGGGTAGGCCCTATGCCTGCTCCGCTCAACAGCTGATATGCTGGAACATAGGAAAATGCAAAGGGCTTAATGTCTGTTTTAGATGGTCAAACCATGAAGCAGGCAACAGGAAATCACATAAGACAGTTGCCTTAATAAGAATATTCTCTTTGTGAGACTTGAATCAGAACTGATAGATGTAAGACTTCTGTCCCTATGAGGGCGGGAATGCAGTCAAATTAATCAGATGTATCCATTCTTCCAGTGTGCAAAGCTATAACTGGAGACTTGAATATATGAGGGTAGTCTAGGCATAGGAGCTTTCTTGTTAAGTTGCTGAATTAATAAGATGCACTGCAACTCACCAAGGCGTCTTCGATAGCACCTTCCAAACTCGTGACCTCTACCACCTAGAACAGGGGCAGCAGATGTGTCTATACAACACCACGTGCAAGTTCCCCTCCAGCCACACAGCATCCTGACTTGGATTCCTTCATTGTCACTGGGTTAAAGTTCTGAAGCAGCACTGTGGGTATACATACACCACATGGACTGCAGTGGTTCAAGAAAGAGGCTCACCACCACCTTCTCAAGGGCAAATAGGGAGGGGCAATAAATACCGGCAGAGGAGCCATGCTCACTTACCATCAAAGAATGAAAAACTTCAGAGGCCTGGCCTAATCTCGAACATGAGTTCAAATCCGATCATCAAACCTTGAGATTCGAATTCAGTTATTGTGAGCCGGAAGTAAAAATGACCAAGATGCTGCCATATTGATGAACTGTCCTTTTAAGGAAGGAAATCATCAATCCATGTCCAGTCTGGCCTACATTTGATTGAAGTCATACACCAATGTGGTTCAGTCTTAACCAAAGTGGTCTAGCAAGCAGATCAGTTATAGCAAGTCACAACAGAGTGCAAAACTTCAAGAAGGCAGTCCGCCACCGCCTCAGGACAGCTAGGGATGGGCAACATATGCCACCCTTGCCAGTGATGCCTACATCCTGAGAATGAATATATTTTTCATAAAGGTTTTTTCCTCAGTGTGGTGCAGAAGGAACTTTGTAGAGGAGCACTTAAATACAAATTGGGGTTACTTGCACCTGACTTTTGTGCCACTTTTGTCCTTGAAAACACCCTGGAAAAATGGAACTCAGTCCTGCTGGAGTTAATCACCAAGCCCCATCAGAAATGTGGAAACAACTTCAGCATCAGCAAGTGAAGCCTGTTTAAAACAGCTCTGACCTCATGAATTGAGAAGTACAGTGTGACCCTTTCAGTGTGATTTAATAAACAGCATCGTAGGAGCGTTGGAATATATCTTCTTACCAAGAGTGGAGCTTTCTAGAATTTTTTTTAGGCAGCAAGTCCTTTCAGCTCTAAGGGGGATGCACTGGTACATGAAGTACAAAAATTGTAAGGTACGTTTGTATTACAATGATGTTGTATTTTAATTATTTGTGAAAGACTGTTCTTGATCAAACTGCAGGAAATCAGGATTCATGTTGCACTTAAAGGGATATTTGAATAGAGGGGAATGCCGCATGCTCAGTTATTCATAGAGCTGTGTGTCCCATCTATTCAAAATATACTTTTACATGGTCGCTCTCTCTAAAATTGTTGAGATAAGTTAGACCAAGCTGCTGTGAGGGAAACTGCTTCATTTTATTTATCCTATTCCTTGATCAAATAGTTCTTTAGCTTATCTGTACCATGCATCACACTTCAGTATCATTCTGGCATATATGCAAGTTTCTGTCAAACATGGACCCAACTGATTGAATTTACATATTAAGAGCATCAAATCATAATGAATGATGAAGGACATATGAATCAAATCAAAAGCTAGCTAGAAAAATCAGGATCTACTAAGGAAGTATGAAACATCAATTCAGCAAATTGAGTAAAGGGAAAGTGTTTAACTAATTAAATAGCTGTAAATATATTTTGAAAATCTATTTGGCTGCCATCTTACTTTCTCTAAAATCTGGGCCCTCTGGTCACTTAAGGGAGCATCTGACATAGTTGAGGTCAAGGATATATCTGTAGCAGACCTCTATTACATAATTCTTCCTTCTATGTAATCTGATAACTTCATTTTATCTCCAATCTGTGAACATCCCTACATTGTGTTTTGTTGCCAGTACTGTTAGGATTCTGGTCCTGGTTTCTGTTACATGACACATGTGCATGCCTAAGGCATCCTGTGTTTAAGGGAACTACTCCCTAGGGTGAAGCTCAGAACCACTGAGTGCCATTTCTCATGATAAACTACCATTTTCCCCTAAACAAAGGAAAGCTGT
Organism: Carcharodon carcharias; assembly: GCF_017639515.1. NCBI lineage: Eukaryota > Metazoa > Chordata > Chondrichthyes > Lamniformes > Lamnidae > Carcharodon > Carcharodon carcharias. Next base: position 100,536,720 of record NC_054484.1, on the reverse strand, counting down.
TATTTGTCCTAAGATGTTGTGGGTTTAAATCCCACTTTGGAGACTTGAATACCTAATCTAGTTTGACACTTCAGTACTGCACTGTCAGAGTTACTGTCTTTCAGGTGAGCTATTAAACCAAGGCCCCATCTGCCCTTTTGGGTTTTTGTAAAAGATTCCATGGCACCATTGTCGAGGAAGAGCAGAGAAGTTCTCCCCGGTTCTCTACTGCCTAGAGAAACAAGGACTTTGGGACACCACCACCCCCTGCAAGTTCCCCCTCGCAAGCCACACACCATCCTGATGTGAAAATATATTGCTATTCTTTCATCATCACTGGGTCAAAATCCTGGAACTCCCTTCCTAACAGCACTGTAGGTACACCTACACCAGATGGACTGCAATGCTGCAAGACGGCGACTCAGCACCAGCTTCTCAAGGGCAATTAAGGATAGGCAATAAGTGCTTGTCCTGCCAGTGATGCTTATATCCCATGAATGAATTCTTCAAAAAAAAAGGTGTGCTGGCCAATTATTGTCCCTCAACCAACAATGTTGCTAAAGCAGCTTATTCAGCCATTATTTATTGTTTGTAGATCTTTGAGCAAATTGGCTCCCATGCTTCCTATATCACAACAGTGACTGCACTACGGAGTGCTTCATCAGCTAGAAACAGCTTTAGGTCATCCTGAGGCTGTGAAAGGCACTATATAAATGGAAGTATCAACTTATCTTATTGAGATACTGTCTTAGGACAAAAAGTAGATTCTACATTTAAAACTACTTTCAAAATTCTATCAGCGTTTTGATAATGACAATAGCAACAGTCTGGCCAACTTCAAAAAATTTTTTGGCAGTGTGCTTTAAGTTCCAGTTTGATGGATATTTTATTTAGATGGTACCTTTTTGACCACCATTTACGTGCCTTTGTCAAATGACAAATGAATTGCCAGTATTGTTTTTCAGACTATTGTTTCACAGCAGGGGATGTATACTACGATTGCTGTATAATTCATTGAAAATTCATATTAGCTCTAACATTTTTTTGGAAAAGGTGGCCAAAGATCAAGGAAACCTGAGCAAAAGTGCCCTTGGGTCAACTCACTGGAGCTGCAGAAGAGCAACAAAAAGGATACATGTAGCTGATGCTGTATGCGCAACAGTACTGTGCAAATAGTGGACTTCAGTACATTCTAATAGTATTGTCAATGAAATGCCATAGGGAAATTTGGAAATGGAAGAAGTATGTCTTGCCTTGACAAGTACAAATCACTCTCTTAGGTGTTCTATAAGTTGCAGATTTTTCAGATAATTTTAAAACATTATTTCTCTCCAGCATTTTGGGGGTAAAATTCAACTTGACCAGGATGTGTAGAAAAATTCATCTGGCTTGTATAATGGGCTTCTGATCTGAAACTACAAGTTTTGGAGTCCCATGGCAATGTTGAATTTTACCCCCATTATTTTCAATGTCAGCAAGTCCAGGCATTCACAGATGTAACTGTCAAATCACAAAAGCCATGGAAATATATGTATATGCATAGGTTAGCCACATTAGCTGTTTGTAAGAAAGTACCATGAAATCCCCAAGGAATTCTCTCCCATTGCGATATAATTGGAAGAATAATAAATTGGATTGGGGCAGAACCATCAGCCGCCAAGCTGTACACTGTACAACATAATATATTACGCATTCTGGACAATGCACAATATACTTCTGAATCTTGAGGGTAAAGTCTGGTGCAGCACTGGGGGAATGCTGCAATTTTGGAGGTGCCATCTTTTGGATAAACGTGAAACCAAGGTCATATCAGCCCTCCCATGGAAGTAAAAGATCCCATGGCTTTATTTTGAAAAAAAGCAGGCATGTTCTTCCTAATGTCCTGATCAATATTTATCTTTCAACAAACATCACTAACAGATTATCTGGTCATTATTGCTGTTTGTAGGATTTTGCTGTATGCGAATTGGCTGCCGCCCTTTGGATGGGAGACCGGCTTTTTGTTTCATGTCACATCTGAAGGACAGCCACTCCAACAATATTGCTGTGTTTCCCCACGTTACAACAGTGACTGCACTTCAAAAAAGACATCATTATCTGTGAAGCGCTTTAGGACATGCTGAGGTTGAGAAGGAAGCTATATTCATTTTTACTTCTCACTACTGCACACATTCCCAGGTTGTTAAAGCTGCACACATTGTCTTCCATCGATGATAATTAGGTTACTGTGGAAGGATAACATGTGTTGTTTAAAGAAAAACTATGGCTGCCAAGTTGGACAGCCCTCTTTATTAAGAGACCTGGAGAAATCGAAGGGTGTTTTGCAACCAACAGTAATCAACACTGCATCATTTATGCCCGTTTGGCTGATATAGTCCTATATAGCAGGATGGTTTTATGGGCTCCCACAAGCCCACACAATGATTGGGGGGTGGTTGGATGGGGGAGGAACTACTCACTCTCATGCAGATGTACCGGGAGCGAGTATACTGCTGGAGGCCAACCCAGAATTCAGAATGGGGATTCAAGTTTCCACTCACTGGGATTATCTGGAATTTGATCTGATTTGGGAATATTAGCACTTAAGCCAAATGCTCATCATTTTATAGAAGTTGACTCTTACGGACTTATGCCTGTTTGTGCAGTATCGAGACCCAGCAGTGTTGCAGTGTAAACTATCTTGTAACATTAGTGGGATTTGCCTGCCTCATGTATGGGTACGGTTCCAATCTTGGACTGAGGTAGCACTGCATGAGGTGAAGTGTGATTTGAATTATAAGCTGCTTTGTTCCATTTTAATTAAAACACACAGAACAATGAGATTGATGTGAGTCACTTGATACAATCAGTCCAATGTCTGTTCACATACTTTCTTTTAGAAACATTATTTAATAAAGTAATGAATGCAACGTTATTAATTAGAAATATTTTTATGTCAACAGAATTCGCACCACATGCCTTTGCTATGCCATTGTCTCAAGTGATTGTTAATGATCGAGCCCATAAGCAAAAGCAGGATGCTCTGAAAGAAGAGCAGAAAGACAATTCAGATTTTGTGGCATCAGTCTTGCCATTCGGATCCAGAAGACAGAACAAAGAACTCTCAAGCAGCAATTCATCTCTCAGCTCAACCTCAGAAACTCTAAATGAACCAACGTCACCAAACACCCCTGAAGCTGCCCCACGTGTGAGAAGACGGGTAATACATTAAGCTTAGTTAACTACCTTATCAAAGTTGATCCTATATATTGTTATAAAAAGCTTCCATTTTTGTGTGTCTCATATATTTGTATGTTAATATTTTTTCTGACATCGATGCAGCAAAGATTAAAACTTCTTGCACACATTAGATTATTATTTAACTCTATGCTTTGGTTAAACTGTTTGTAGACATAGTAGGGTATAGCAATATGGTGTGATAGAATGCCCATTACCTGTACATTTGCATAAGTGCTTCCTTGTTCGGAAAGAATGGTTTCCCAGGACGATGATTATCACGTGAGAAAGACTGATGGTGAACACTGGGAACTTGCAAGTTTATGTTTCATTTTATGTTGTCAAATCTGGTTACTGTGAAGTCGATGACCAATAATATCATATAGTTAGCATGGTGGAACCAGAGAGGAAAGAGTCTGTTCATTTATTCTTAAAGGTTCAACTTGTTACTAATATGGATAGATTTATAAATCTTTACAGCACTTCACTTCACGTTGGGCAGAATTTTGCCATTTTCAGGTGGGCACAGTGGGCGGATCCGGGAGTGGTCCCGCTGATCGCCTTCGATTGGGCCCTGGCATGGAATTCTCGCTGGCTGGCCAATTAACAGCCAGCCAGCCAGCATGAACCACGCACTAAATGCTCAGCGCTGCTGTGGTGGGAGCAGAAGGGGCGCGAGCACTGATGTTCGCATGAGCAAGGACATGTTAGAAATTAGTTTGAAAATGTTTTATTTTTTTTTAAGTCACTGAATGAAAGCTCATCTCGCCCATGGATGAGGTTTTGCACAAAACCCAAAGGTCGCTTGGCCTTTTCGCCTGCCTGCCAATCATAAGGTTGGATGGACAGCAGAATATTCCATTTAATTAGAACTTTAATGGCCTCATTAGGCCTGTTAATTGTCGGCAGGCATGCTGCCGACTCCGTGTGCCCGCCTACTGAAATATCCCGCAAGTGCCTGATGACGTCAGAACGTTCGCCTGACATCATCATGCGTCATTATATGCTCATTTGGGTCAGATGAGCGCAATATTCTGCCCATTATCGTTTGAGATAAAGTTACATAATGTTTGACTGTCAGCATGTATTTGCTGACGGGTTGACTAGCAGTCTGCATGTATTTTTCTTGCTAATTTGCAACTGATCTGCAGAAACATTATTTCAGTGATTGAGTGGTCAATCTATGAAACAGGCTGGTTAGGGAGAGGATGGCACCAAATGATTTTGATTAATTCAAATACAATTACGATGGTTTGGAGTACTGAAACTGTGGAATGTGCTTTATAAATCCAAGTTCTTCATTTTATTGAAGAGGTTTAATTTGTACTTACATACATGTTGCTGTTATTTGCTATACCTTGAGCATTAACTTTGCAGTAAGATCCAGGGTATTGATCAGTTTATTTTTCATCTTATTCCTAGTGCTGATCAAATTAGCTAAGTAATTTTGGAGATTGTGGTCGAGAAACCTGTTCTCTGATGCTAGTTGTTTTTCCATGCTGGAGAGAATTGCAGTGCTGGGAAGGCTGGATTTGGATTTTAAGGATTGGTTTCTTAATTACTAGGCAATGAAGTAGAATTGGTTTGATTCATTGACGCAGCTGTCAATGAAGACACTCCCATAACACTGCACAGAGGAGAGTGTGTAGTGCTGAACATAGTTTACTGTCAAAGTATGTGCAAACTACAGAAGTGGAGAAAGGGGATGTAGTGATTCGAATCAGCAATCATTTATAAAACAGTCAGAAAAATTAGCAAAGTCGATGGATTCACAGACAGACCATAAGACATAGGAGCAGAAATTAGGCCATTCGGCCCATCAAGTCTCCTCCAACATTCAATCATGGCTGATAAGTTTCTCAACCCCATTCTCCCACCTTCTCCCCGTAACCTTTGATCCCCTTACCAATCAAGAACCTATCTATCTTGGTCTTAAATACACTCAATGACCTGGCCTCCACAGCCTTCTGTGGCAATGAATTCCATAGATCCACCACTCTCTGGCTAAAGAAGTTTCTCCTCATCTCTGTTCTACAACGTCCTCCCTTTACTCTGAGGCTGTGCCCTCGGGTCCTAGTCTCTCAAACTAATGGAAACATCTTCCCCACGTCCACTCTATCCAGGCCTTTCAGTATTCTGTAAGTTTCAGTCAGATCCCCCCTCATCCTTCTAAACTCCATCGAGTATAGACCCAGAGTCCTCAAACGTTCCTCATATGTTAAGCCTTTCATTCCTGGGATCATTCTCGTGAACCTCCTCAGGGCCCTGGCCGGGGCCAGCACATTCTTCCTGAGATACGGGGCCCAAAATTGCTCACAATATTCTAAACGTGGTCTAACCAGAGCCTTATAAAGCCTCAGCAGCACATCCCTGCTTTTATTTTCTAGTCCTCTCGAAATAAATGCCAACATTGCATTTGCCTTCCTAACTACCGACTCAACCTGCAAGTTAACCTTAAGAGAATCCTGGACTAGGACTCCTAAGTCCCCTTTGCACTCCAAACTTCTGAATTCTCTCCCCATTTAGAAAATAGTCTTTGCCTCTATTCTTCCTACCAAAGTGCATGACCTCACACTTCCCCACATTGTATTCCATTTGCCACAGACAGCCACGCTATCAAGGAGTTGGCATGTTTCTTCCCTGAGCTTGACTTCAGAGTGCCTTGCAATTTTGTTTTTTGCAAAGCAAATCATTACCTGCAACACAAATGAAAATTTGCCTCTTAACGGCATCAACTGACAAATGAGCATTAAGGACACCTTGCGCAATAATTCCATTGCTAGCGGCCACTGTCACAGAGCTGGCAAGGTTTAAAAAAATAATAATACAAAGTCTCTGTTTAAATGCAGTTTTGTGTATCGCTGCAGGGCCAACATTTATTGCCCGGTTATCCAGAAAGAATGGATGCCTACTTGAACCACTGATTTGTAACCATTGGATCCAACCACTTCAGAGGGCAGTTAGGATTCAGTCACATTGGCGTACAGCTGGACTTCCTTCCCGAAAGGACACTAGTTAATCACTTGTGTTTTTATGACAATCTGAAATGGTCATTTTTACTGATGTAAAATTTTTATTTCCAGGTTTTTTTAAACTGAACTAAAATTCTCAAGCTGCCATGATAGGTTTGACCTCTGTTTTCTGGATTGATAGCCCAGGCTTCTCGATTACTAGCCCAGTAGCATAACTAGAACACGACCTCACCTTATGCTGAATGCATTGCCAACAAAATTGGTGGGAATCAGCTTTTTATGGTCATCTCAGGGACATTTATTTACCTCAATCTCCTAGGAATGTGGGGTCACAGGAGGAAAACTGGAACAGGTAAATCAGCTGCCCCTGCAGAAACTTACCTTGTAGACAAGACCACAAGAGTGAAAAAAATAGAGGAAAATAGGATCCTGATAGCTATTGCTCTCTCTTTGTCTGTAAAGAAAAAAAATCTAATTTGTAATTTGGAACAGTTAGTTATTTGGTAATACAGAACTTGAGTATGCTGAAAAAAGACATTTTGTCAAAGCTTTCTGTCTTGCACTCATCAGGACAACCGCAATGTCAGGGGAAGCAACAACTTTAGACTATGAGAAGAGAGTGCTGATTAGTTGGCAAGTGGACTTTTATTGGTAGAGGCATTACCATGGAGAATGCACCAGTTATTGGTGACTAACAGTTATTTGCCAAGCATTGTTTGAAATTTAAACCAGACAGCCTGACTGATTGGTCAAGGCATTGCCCTGAGGAATGAACCAACGAATGGCTACCACTTATTTTGTTTAGCTGAAACAGACACAATGGGCAGAATTTTACGGCAGTGGGATTTTACATTCCCACTGTTGTCAATGGGATTTATAATGGCTAGCCGTATTTTACAGCCCCATCCCTGCTGAAACGGGGCTGTAAAATTCTGCCCTGTGTGTACATATTCTTTCTGTCTATACAGAACAGGGCCTTGTGTAGTAATTTATGTAGCTACTAGTAAATGCAAATGCACCCACACTGCGAGCCCAAACAACAATCTTAATTTGGCTGTCAGTGTAATTTTTAGCACACTGGGGATTATTTAGCAAATGTTGTCCAGTTGTGGAATCACATCTAGTACTGGACACTGTTTGTTTGAGTTTTGCAAGCACAGGCCAGTTGGGGACGGTCTGCACCTTGTCCATTGCGAACAGCAGAAGGGACGTGCTGTTTGATACAATCCACGAGTCTTTGGGATGTATGGCCTACATATCCTGGCATCACACTGGCACTGTAATTCATTTACCACATTACTCATTTGTGTGATAGGCAGAGTGTCGTTTTGGCTTGACGGCAGCATCCCATTAGTGGCGAATACCACTCCTGTTGCTACTGCATAGTAGCAATGTGAAACAGCTAGCTTCACCTGTTGCTCAGATTGCCCAGTCTACCTCAGATTATCTCAAGGTATCTCAAAAAGACATTCTGCCTATCACACAAATGAGTAATGTGATATATGTATTTCAGCGCCAGTGTGATGCTAGTTATGTAGGCCGTACGTCCCAAAGATTTGTGAATCTTATCAAAGAGCATGTCCCTTCGGTTGTTTGCAATGGGCAAGATACAGACATCCCCAACTAGACTGTGCTTGCAAAACTCAACACAGTGTCGAGTGTTAGATGTGATTCCATGATTGGCCAACATTTGCTAAATAATATTCAGTGTGCTAAGAATTATGTTGACAACAAATTTAAGATTGCCAGTCAGGCTCGCAGTGTGGTGCATTTGCATGTGCTGGAAGCTACATATATTAATATACGGGGCCCTGTGTTTTGCAGACAGAACATGTACACACACTGTACCTATTCAGCTAAACAAAATGAGTAATAGCCACTTGCTTGTTCATTCCTCAGGGCAATACCCTGACCACTCACAGTCAGGCTGCTGACTTAAATTTCAAACAATGCTTGGCAGTTAACTGTCAGTCACCATTAACTACTGCACTCTTCATGGCAACACCTCTACCAATCAAAGTCCACTTGCAAACCAATCAACACTCTTCTCAAATAGTATAAAGTTGTTACTTCCCCTGATATTGGTATTCCTGCGATTGTCCTGATGAGTGCAAGATGAAAAGCTTCAACAAAATGTCCTCCTTCAGCAATACTCAAGAACACAGCTAATGGGAATATAAATACTTGAGATTTAACAGGTAGTCCCTACCACATATAACGCCCATACTTAGTGCAGCCAACTGTCGATACTGGGCAATTTCTTGTAACTGTTCACCACAACGTAAATTAATTATAAAGGCCAGGGTTGCAAACTATGATGCCCATCAGTTATTTTGGGCAGTTGTTCAATGCCAACTGGTGTTGTTCTTCAAAAACTGAACTGGAGGAGAGAAGCTATTCGGGAATTTTACTACAGTTTGGAACAAATTGCAGAGCTGGAATTAAAGGTTTTGAAAAACACTTCATAGTAAAATGACATTGACAGGCAGATTCAAATTGCTCTAAACCCCTCACTGATCCACTCCTTTAACACCAGACATTTAAAAAAGAAATACTTTTTAAAACTTCTCTTATCAAGTGTGGGTGTCGCTGGCTAAGCCAGTATTTTTATTGCCCATCCCTAATTGCCCATGAAATGGTGATGGTGAGCCGTCATGTTGAACACTACAGCCCATGTGGTATAGGTACACTACACTGCTGTTAGGGAGGGAGTTCCAGGATTTTGACCCAGCTACAGTGAAGGAGCGGCAATATAGTTCCAAGTCAGAATGGTGTGTGATTTGGAGAGGAATTCGCAGGTGGTTGTGTTCCCGTACATTTGCAGCTTTTGTCCTGCTAGGTGATAGAGGTCGTGGGTTTAGAAGATACTGTCAAAGGAGCCATGGTGAGTTGCTGCAGTGCATCTTGTATGTGGTACATACTGCTGCCACTGTGCCTCGATGGTGGAAGGGGTGAATGTTTAACATGGTGGATGGGTTGTCAATCAAGCGGGCTGCTTTGTCTTGAATGGTGTTGAGCTTCTTTCTTGAGTGTTTTTGGAGCTGCACACATCCAGTTAAGTGGAGACTTTTCCATCACACTCCTGACTTGTCCCTTGTAGATGGTATTCAGGCTTTGGAGCATCAGGAGGTGAGTTACTCGCCACAGGATTTATGGCCTCTCACTGGCTCTTGTAGTTACAGTATTTATATGGATGATCTAGTTCAATTTCTGGTCAATGGTAACCCCCAGGATGTTGATAATGGGGGATTCGGCAACGGTAATGCCATCGAATGTCAAGTGGGAATGGTTAGATTCTCTTGTTAGAGTTGGTCATTGCCTGGCATGTGTGCGAGAGTTACTTTCCATTTGTCAGCCAAGCCTGAATGTTGTGCAGGTCTTGCTGCATATGGGCATGACTGCTTCAATCTCTGAGAAGTCACAAAGCCAATGTTACTGAATGTTGTGCAATCATCAGCGAACATCCCCACTTCTTACCTTGTGATGGAAGGAAGGTCATTGATGAAGCAGCTGAAGATGGCTGGTTTGAGAACACTAATCTGAGAAAATGCTGCAGCAATGCTCTTGGACTGAGATGATTGACTCCAAGAAAAACAACATTTTTCTTGTACTAAGTATGACTCCAACCAGTGGAGAGTTTTCCCCTGATTCCCATTGACTTCCATTTTGCGAGGCCTCCTTAAAGACACTTGATCAAATGCTGCTTTGATGCCTAGGTCAATCACTTGCACCTTTACCTCTTGAGTTCAGCTCTTTTAGCCATATTTGGACCAAGGCTGTAATGAGGTCAGGAATGAGTGGCCCTGGCAGAACCCAAACTGAGCGTCATGAACCGGTCATTGCTGACAAAGTGCTGCTTAATAGCATTGTCGATGACTCCTTCTATCATTTTGCTGATGATCCAGATTTGATTGATGGGGCAGTAATTGGCCAGGTAGATGCTAGTGGTGTAGCTGTACTGGAACAGCTTGACTAGGAGCATAGCTCATCCTGGAGCACAAGTCTTTAGTACTATTGCAGGAATATTGTTAGGGCCCAAAGCCTTTATAGTAGCCAGTGCCTTCAACTGTTTCTTGATATCACCTGGAGTGAATCAAATTGGCTGAAGACTGGCATCTGTGATGCTGGGGACCTCTGGAGGAAGGCGAGATGGATCATCTACTAGGCACTTCTGGCTGAAGATGGTTGCAAGTGCTTCAGCCTTGTCTTATGCACTGATGTGTTGCTCCCACCTCTCATCATTGAGGATGGGTATATTTGAGGAGCCTGCTTCACCAGTTAGTTGTTTAATTGTCCACCACCATTCATGACTGGATGTGAGAGGGCCTGCAGAGCTTAAATCTGATTCACTGATTGTGGGATCACTTAGCTCTGTCTATCGCATGCTGCTTCTGCTGTTTGGCACACATGTAGTTCTGTGTTGTAGCTTCACCAAGTTGACATCTTTATAGCTATGCCTGGTGCTGCTCCTGATATCCTGTCCTGCATTCTTCATTGAACCAGGGTTGATCCTTCGACTTGATGGTAATGATAGAGTGGGGGATATGCCGGGCCATGAAGTTACAGATTGTGGTTAATTATAGCTCTGCTGCTGCTGATGGCCCACAGTGCCTCGTAGATGGTCAGTTTTGAGTTGCTAGATCTGTTTGAAATCTATCCCATTTAGTGCTGTGGTAGTGGCGCACAACATGAAGACCATCCTCATCGTAAAGACGGCACATCATCTTCACTCTCACCAATACTGGACAGATGCATCTGCGAGAGGTAGAATGGTGAGTGTGAGGTCAAGTAGGGTTTTCCCTCCTGCTTCCCTAACCACCTGCCACAGACGTGGTCTAGCCGCTGTGTCCTTCAGGAATTGGCCAGCTTGGTCAGTAGTGGTTCTCCCAAGCCAATCTTGGTGACTAACATTGAAGGCCCCCATCTAGAGTATATTGTGCACCTTGCCAGCCTCCATGCCTCTTCCAGTTGGTGTTCAGCTGGAGTACTGATTCATCAGCTAAGAGGTGTGGTAGTTGGTAATCAGTGAGAGGCTTCCTTGCCCATGTTTGATCTAATGCCATGAGACCTCATGAGGTCCAGAGTCAATTTTGAGGACAGGAGGGTAACTCCCTCCTGATTGTACACCACTCTGCTGGGCCTGTCCTGCTGGTGGGACAGGACATACCCAGGGATGGTGATGGTGGTGTCTGGGACATTGTAAGGTATGATTCTGAGAGGATGACTATGTTAGGCTGTTCGGCTGTTGCTTGATTGGTCTGTGGGACAGCTATCCCCAGACCCTAGATGTTACACAGAGCTGGATGTGCTGTTGCGGTTTGCGATGGTTAGGTCAATGTCATCCCATTTTGACTTTTTAGCGGTTTGATGCAACTGAGGGACGTGCTAGGTTATTAGAGTATACCACATTGCTGTGGGTCACATTAGTGAACCGGGTAGGTTTTTATGATGATCGACAATGGCTTCATGGTCACCATTACTGAGACTAGCTTTTTGTTTCTTTATTCTTTCATGGGCATTGATGTGGGCATTGCTGGCATGGTTAGCATTTGTTGCCCATCCCTAATTGTCCTTGAACTGAATGGTTTACTAGGCCATTTCAGAGGGCAGTTAAGTCAATCATATTGCTGTGGATCTGGAGTCACATATAGGCCAGACCAGATAAGGATGTCAGACTTCCTTCCCCATTGTGAACCAGATGGGTTTTTACGATAATCATAATTGCCATTACTGAGACTAGCTTTCAATTCCAAATTTATTAATTGAATTTAAATCCATCAACTACCGCAGTGGGATTTGAACCAGTGTCCACAGAGGATTAGCCTGGGCCTCTGGAACACTAATTCAGTGATATTACCACTATGCCACCACCTTCACCCTTGTATTATACCTTGCACTTATATAGCACCTTTCATGTTCTCAGCATGTGCCAAAGCATTTTGCAATCAATGTAATAGATTGGAAGTGTAATCGCTGTTATAATGTAAGGAAGATGGAAACTAATTTGTGCATGGGAAGGTACTACAACTAGAAATAAGATGGTGATCAGATAATCACCAGTAATTGGATATAAATTGCTTCATTAGGATTGATTCTGACTGATAGGGACTCATTATTGTATCTTGAATTAAATTTACTTCAGCTTTGTAACCTTGTTAACAAACTCCCAAACCTCTGGAGGCTGCCTGCGGCTAATGTTGGCTTTACCTTTCAATACTTAAAGCTTAAAATACCTCAATACTTAAAATACTCAATCAAGCACAGCCATTTAAATTGTGAAAAAGGTTAGGGCTGTGAGTAGTTTAGAGTGATATGTAAATTGTTGGGATTTGCACAAATAGATTAAATCAGTTAGATAAACACTGCTGCAATTGAGAAACTGCACTAATTTTTTTTTGGATAGACACCAAGATTGAAATGAGTGAGTGTTTTTTCTCAGCTGGTCAGGAAAAATTTGCATTTTCTGATAACTGTGCTGCTTCATGCAGCAGTCAAGTGAGACTCCTGCAAGGCTCAGGTAGAATTTTTTGTAACACCCTGGATGAACCATGTAGAAGGAAACTAACATTGGCCTAGAAATTCAGACCAGTTCATCTTTGGGTGCACAGTCCTGGTTGGGGGTGGGGGTGGGGGTGGGGGGTGGGGAAAGGGGAGCAAGGAATGGGTACATGACAACATGGCTTTTCTCTCCGCACCTAAATGGTACGCCTGAAATGCCGACTGTCTCAGGGTAAACAAATCTTGCACTGGGGCAGAGCCCCACACTGGCATTGGGCACCTTACCTTCAAATTCAAATAGCCTTAGCATTTTTGGCCTTTACCAATATGGCGGGTGGTGCCCTCGTAATGCTTTAGCTACCTATCACAATGATGCTTAGAAAGTGTTTGGTGCTTGGAAAATAAGCACTGTGCAGCCAGTGTCTAGTAAACTCCCTGGAGAAGGGGAATAGAAATTGGAGTCAAAAGCTGCAATCTACAGTTGAACAAGCTTGCACCTGAATCCTTTCACACATGGATATATTTTCCCTGTACAAATGCCTCCCTTGGGTGATACTGTGTAGGAGTTTGATCTCCAATGTATTTCCTGCAGGCAAGGCCTGAACCTGACTATTTATCCACAAGACTGTAACCTAATAACTGCATGCCTACCCTGGGCACTTTTGTTTTTAACCAAATTTCAACAATCTCCAGATATTACTACATTGACAAAATGTCTTAACTGAGATCAAAGATCACTAGGATTTGAAATATTCCTCTGCCCATCACTGATCTAGAAGGACAACCTAGACTAGTGAGTGGGAGCGACCCTCCTTCACCTCAGTAGGCCGCAAGATTGAAATCGGGCATGTGCACTAACCATGGCCCCATGAATAAGATTAAATACATTTATAATATTTCATAATGAGTTATAGAAAATGGTCAATCACTCATATGAATGGAACTGTCATCAACTTCAAATGGTAAAACAAAAGAAATATTTATGGTTATCTTACTTGCATCGTACTCAGTGCGACTCCTCGTTGGATCTGTCCTCCACAAGCTTTCTTAGATTAGTACTTGAGGATGTGCAGCCATTTCGTAATTCAGTAATGAGGTTTCCATCCGTTAGTTTGTTGCGCTTATTGTATTTGATGTGTCCCTTGGCAGAAAAAGTCTCCTCGCCTGCAGCACTTTGGATGCAGAGGAAGCGCACGACTCTCACAGCCAATGTTTTGTGCAGTCGGCGTGCACCTCACTTCATGTGCCCTTACTTTGCCTGCATATCCCTTTAGTAATACCGGTGGGCAAAAAACTACGCGGACAGAAACCAGCAGAATCTGGCAACCTGGCACATGGGCAATAGTCAACAAAATGTCTCGTGGGCTGCACTCGGAACCCTGATGAGCTGTGTGTGGCCCGTGAGCCGCAGCTTGCCCACCACTGTTCTAGATCACTTCACTCCTTGACCTCTTCCTTGTTTATACTTTTTCTGCAGGGTGGAATGTCTGTGGATTCCATCACCGATCTGGATGATGATCAGTCTCGATTATTAGAAGCCTTGCAGCTTTCACTCCCAACGGAAGTGCCAAACAAGAAAGAAAAACAAAGAGACAAAAAGCTAAGCCTAAATCCTATTTATCGCCAGGTGCCTAGATTAGTGGACAGCTGCTGCCAGCATCTAGAAAAGTATGGTAAATATTGCTCTAGTAGCCATTACTAATGTTCTAGGCACTTCATTGGGGTACGAGATATGTAGAATATTTTTGTGTAATTAGAAGTGAACTTAAAATATCTCCCATAAGGCAGTTAAAATTCTGTTTATTGAAACTTCATTACGACACCACGAGAAGAAATCAATAATTAAGTAATGTAGGTAAGTTATTTTGGACCATTAGCTGCAGATGTGCCAGGATACCAGATCAAAGTGGCACAGGTTTAAACTGGCCAAGAGAAAGTTTATAGCATATATCACATTTGGGTATGCTAGTGGAGGTTTGACTCAATGAAGAGAAATGAAGATCCAATATCCTGGATGGAGGAATTGAGTCTCTTTTGGATTTCCAGCATCCACAGTATTTTGTTTTTATCTCTTTTAACTGTATTGATCCTATAAGCTATTGTACATCAGTTAAATCAGGAAACAAATTTTTAGACCAAAGGGTAGTGGAAATCTGGAATTCTCGGCAAAATGCTGTGAGATTGCTTGGGTCAATTGAAATTTTCAAGTCCGAGATTGACAGGTTTTTGTTGGGCAAGGGAACAAAGATGGGGATCAAAGGTGGGTGAATGGAGCCATAACCCACTTAAATGGATGAATAGGCTGAAAGGACGGAAGGGACTACTGCTGTTCCTACATTCCTAGCACAAGAATGCAGAGAACAGGGCTGAGGTCTTTGCAAACCCCTTCAGCCACAAGTGCCAAGTGAGTGATCCCACTCAACCCATCCCCAAGTTCCCCAATATCCTAAATGTCAACCTATGTGATGTTAAGAAATGACTAAGTGCACCTGCCAAAAGTTATGAACTGTAACTGTATTCTGGCTGTAGCATTATAGACCAGTGTACCAGAACTAACTTCGCTCTGTTCAACCATTTCAATGCAGCTATTACAGCTGGTATGTATTATAACCATGTGATAAATGAGCACATCTCCTCTGCAAAACACAGGATATATTTAATCTGCCTAGTAGCGTCTGCCAACAATCAATGGAAGGAGTCATTAATAGTGTTATCAAATAATGCCTATCACCAGTAATCTCATCACTGATACTCAGGTTCTGCCACTACTACTGAGTTCTAGACTTCATTCTTGCCTTAATCCATGCATGGATGGATGCCAGAGGACAGATGACAGTAGCTGCCCTTGACATCCATGCAGCATTTGACCACATAGCCATGGCAAACTCAAGATTAATGCAAATGTGACAGAAAATTTCCAGTGACAGGAGTCTTATTTAACAAATAGCAAGGTGATCCACTCAACATTGCTCAAGGACATGATTGCAGGATCACCTCTGAGAAGTGGTTTGAGTACAACTGTCATCTGCTGATTATCATAAGGTCAGGAATTGTTTTTTTTTCCAAGAGTCTATCATGGCCTACAGAAGGGTTCTGGACAACAATCATTCTTGGGCTGACAAGTTGCTGGTAATAATGGTGTCACTCAAGTGCCAAATAACCAGAGTCTTCAACAGGGAAAGCCCAACATCTTCCACTGACTTTCAATGGCACTATGAGAGATTCCCCAGTGATCAATTGTTTGGGGGTGTGGCAGGTCATCATTGATAGCTGCTTAATTGTATTGCCCATATCAAAGCCATGGCTTAAAGAGCAGATCAAAGTAAATGTTGGAAGCTCTTGACAAGTGGTTCACTTCCTGATCTCTCAAAACCTTTCCACCATCAATAAGGTTCAGGTCAAGGAATTATCTCCACTCACCTGGATGGATAAAATGACAACTAAACTCATAAGGGGAAAGCAACACATTTGATTGCTACCGAACTGCTATATTCTAAGTCCACTAAATCGATGACACCATCAGATTGCAACTACAGTATATATACTCTCTACAGAATTCACTGCAGCAAGCCGACGAGATTACTTCAAAAGTACCTCCATTCCCTGTGACCTACATCATCATGAACACCAAGTGTAGCAATGTTGTGGGAGCACCAGAGCTTGCAAGTTCCCCTCCATGTCACACAACATCCTGACTTGGATAAAGGTCGCCATCCCTTTTGTTTTTTGGTCAGTGTTGTAGAAATAGGCCCACTATCACCTTTTCTGACAACCAAGAATCATCAATAAATCCAATCTTGCCTGCATCACTCAGATCCTAAAAACAAATTAAAGAAAGAGGAATCTTCACAAATACCCAGATCTTGGGGTCTTTCAATGCCCAAACTGAAATAAGCCTAAAAATTCTTCCAGCTTACTATCTTGAAAACATGTCGATCTATTTCAAATGCCATTGAGATTTTTTCGGATCAGTTATGCATCATTTTTTAACCTGGGTGTACAACCTGCTAAATATATTTTCTTGCCATAAAGTTGTGCATGGCAATGATGTACATTGTATAATTATTTATTGATCTTTCTGCAGGTCTTCAAACAGTAGGAATATTCAGAGTGGGAAGTTCAAAGAAAAGGGTAAGACAGGTAAGGAACACCTATTTATTTTTCATAGGTCATAAAGGAATATTATAGAAGCACGTCAGGATAGTTCCATCTATTCATATACAAAATCCCCTCTGCCTGTGGAAACAAAGTTTACATCACTGAAATTCCTCATAAATTAGAATGCTAAGATTGTTGCGATTTATTTCTAATCATTTAGGTAGATAGATGATCACGGAATCACAGTGCAGAAGAGGCCCTTCGGCCCATCGAGTCTGACCTACCTACCTAATCCGTTAATATTAATTTGAGTTTTAAGAAAACAAGTAGCTTCAAAATATTTTGCAACAGCAAACCCATAAAGTAAGCATACAAGCTGCAGTGCTGTCCTCTAATTGGATGTTTATTGGTGTACTGCTGCTCAAGTCAACTGGCTCAGTATGGTGCCTATTGTCTGCAGTTCCATAAGGAAGTGAAATGTTTCAGTAGATGAGAATTTGAAATGTTGATTTCTCTGCTTCCTTTATCTGCTCTTCTAGGTTTATTACCACTACAAAAACAAGTGGCATTTATATAGCACCTTTAATGTAATAAAACATTCCAAAGCCCTCTAAATGAGCGTAATCAAACAAACATCCAATACGTGGGATTTGAAGTTCCTAAGTATTTTGTTCTAATTTGATATTAGTAAATTGTCTTTATTGTCTGTTAGTGTTTGTACAAAATTGCTTCTCCCTTTTGTGGATACTTGGAAATGCCAAATGGAATTTATACATGGAGATGGCTTCCTGTGTCTAGTCTTGAGTATATCTTTTAAATTCTTCCATTGCCATTTGTCATGACTATTGTATCTACAATATGTTTTCGTACAATATTCACTATTTTATTTCATTGCCATGATAGAATCTTAATCCTTATTCTACATTTAAAGCATCATCTAACTTGCTAATGTAGGAATTGCCAGACAAAAAAAGACCACGACCCATCTAGTTTACCATCAACTATCTTGGTAGATGCATGATACAACAACAATGGTGTTGTTGGCTAATGGTGGCAACCAAAGTCTGTCATTAGTCTATAACAGATGCAGACATGAGGTGAGGAAAATCCAGTCATGGAAAGCTTTAGGGAATATAAGAACATAAGAAATCAGAGCAGCTGTAGGCTGTATGACCTCTGGAGCCTGCCCCATCATTCAGTAAGATCACGGCTCAACTTCCTGCTCTATCCTCCTATCTCTTAGTGCCCAAAAAATCCATAATCTCAGCCTTGAATATGTTCATTCTGAGCATCCACAGTTCTTTAGTTAGAGAATTTCAGAGATTGAGTCACTTGTTCTTCCCAAGCTTACTACATGTACCATATGACAGGTCTCAAATTGCTCCTATACTGTATTCCAAAATGTTATGTTCTGAAACAAACCTAGTTTGCATTTGAATGAATTGATACTAACTGCTTCCATCATCTCCCTAGGGAGCCTGTTCTATAGATTTACCACACACTTACTAAATGTGCTGGATTTTACGCCTGCAAAGTGGGCGGGCCACACTGCATGAATGTAAAATAGGGCATGATGGCATCAGGTCGGCAATATGACATCATCTCGCCAGCCTCCCAAATTACAGAAAGTGAGCGGGCGTGGAAATTGGCAGCCTTCCTGCCATTTTGAGTTTACTAATTAACAAGCTATCAAGCTTGTTTATGACCAAATCATCTCTATCTGAAATTTTTCATTGCTCGCTGCATTTTTCGGGCGTTGGCTGTGAAAAAGTTAGGGACTGTTTGACATCATCAAGACATGGCAGCACAAAGGGCAAAAGAAAAGGCCTGCCACCAAGACCATGGCTGAATGTAGCAGCAGATTCTGTTGGTGAAGATGGCTGCATACACATGGTTTTTGAACTCATTTATTAGCTTTGAGTCTTCAACAAAAAATAGAGTCATTCAGAGAGTCGGGGGGGGGGGGTGATTATACTTATAGCTGTAATGACGTCCTGTTTGAGGGTGACACCCCTGCTACATGACGTCCTGATTGGGCATGAAGTTCCTCCTTTTCTCTTCTAATTGGCCTCCTTCCTGTTGGACAGCCACTAATTAGCCATCCGACACTTGATTGAACGGGCTGAAACCATAGGGGCGGGCGCGAGCAAACTTTTCTGCTTCGGTTCTGCCTCCCTCACCCTGCTGTAAAGCTTAAAATCCAGCTCAAAATATTTCCACAGGTTAGATTTGTATTTGCCCATCTTTAAGTGCAAGCCATATTCTCTAGTTGTACAGTTCTGAACAAGGTAAAAACAGCTTGTCGTGACCTATGTAACTAGTACCTGCAGAACCCTAAAAACGCAATCGTATCACCTATTAACCTTCTCTTTTCTCATGAGAAAATCCATTTTACAGCACGCTCCTCACTATCAAATTCCTCCATCCCCTCAATCATTCTGCTTGATCTCTTCAATGTCCTTTCAGAAGCTGCCATATCCCTTTTAGAACTGTATGCAGTATTTGAGCGCAGTTGAATCAATGATTTGACTTTAATATTAACCCTTATAAATCCCAAAGTTTTATTTACTTTACTCACTGCCAATGAACATTGTTGTGATGGCTTCAATTTGTCAGTCAAAACCTCCGATCTCTCATTTTCTGTGCACGTTATTACTAAAATGGAAAGAAAATAATACTTTCCTGGATTTTTGTTCCCCACATGTGAAGTGCTTTGCATTTCTGCACATTGAATTTCATCTGCCACCTGCCTCTCCAATTACCAAACATCCTCCTGTAGCTTACTTCTTTCAGCTTTGGAATCTACCACTTTCTGTAGCTATGCATTATCTGCGAATTTGGATATTGTGTTTGTGAATCTTGGCTCCATATCCTTTATGAAGATATTAAATTGAGGAAAGTCCACAACAGACTCTTCCAGTATAGCACTGGTTACATTCTCCCAGGATGCTTGCAATTCCTGTGTCACCACCCTTTGGGTTCTCTTCATCAAGGAGTTATGTATCAATCATGAATTATTTTCATTGAGTTCCAGCTTCTTTATTTCTTTGGGCAGAATATTAAGCTCGGTGCCTGACCCAGGCCAAGCGTAAAATGACACGTGATGACAGGTGAGCGTTCCAACATCATTGCGTAGTCCCGCGATTTTTCGTTCGGTTGGTGCGCATCGGAGCCAGCTGACAAAATGCCCGCTGACATTTAAAAGGTCTGTTGAGGCCATTAAAAAGGTAATTAAATTGAAATTTACACTGCCTGTTCAACCTAACGGTTGGCGGGCAGGCGAAAAGGCCAAACGGCCTTTGCACTTTTAGGAAACCTCATCCACGGGCGGGATGACGTTTCCTAAAGCAAATAAAAAAATCAAATAATTTTACATTTGAATTAAAAACACGTCCCTGCTCATGTGACAAGAGTCACATGAGTGGGCATGTTTTATGACACTTTTGTTTCCTTTATGTTTTTTTTTAAAAACAGCGTTTCCTCTTCCTGGGGTAGCTTCATGCCTCAGGGAGATTATGAAGCACTCACCCGCGCACTCGCACGAAGTTCATGCTTGGCCCACTCGCCCTCTTTACCCCGCCTGCTCAGGTAGCGCTGAGCGCTGCCGCTCGCGTTCCACGCGTGAAATTGTGGTGCAGCGCCGATGGCAGGTGGCGGTTGGCTTCTGGGCTGCCCCCTGCTGAGCCCACACGCCAAGGGCAAAATTCTGCCCTTTGTTTTCAGTACCAGTCTTTTCAAAATTGCATCAAAGTTCTTACTGAAATCGAGCATACCATAACCACTGCCTTACCCCATCAGGCTTCTTTGCCTCAAAAAAAAAGTCTTTTAGATTGACAAGACTCCCCTTCATATGGACTACTTTCCAATTTTTTCCAATTTCCATTCTGGTGCTCCATGTTTGTTTCTTTTAAGTGTCTCCATAACTTTAACGACAATAGACATCAAACTCGCTGGTCTGTAATTTCCTGGGCCACTTTTGCTGCCTTTCTTTAAAAAAAAAATAGGAGTATCATCTGCTTTTCTGCTGCACCCCCCACCTCTCCCCCACCCCGCTCCAGTGTCCAATGAATCTGCAAGATTTGTACCAGGTTTGCTGCAATTTCCTCCCTTATCACCTTAAGTTTACATGCTGTTCAGCAGCCAGGCTAGTAGTGATGTGAATAGTGATACAACTTATCTCTGTAACAGCTTCTCTCTTCCTTTCCAGATTAAATAAGTAGTCTATCTCTTGATAATAACCAAGACAAAATGTTTTTATTTAGCACTTTTGCAGCCTGTGTAACATTAGTTATCAAGGTATCACCTGATCCCACTTCCTGTGGCCCTATTCCATCATTCAATTTTTCTCATATAACTTCCAAACCTTTCATTATCCTTCACCTCTCTTGCCATATTCAATTAGAAACTTTCTTTGCCATTTTGGTCCCCTTTTCATACTCCTAGTGTGCCCTTTGATATTGAACCTGTCTTAATTCTGTGCCATTTTTAAGGAGTTGTTGAGTAGTTCCGTTCAGTCAGGCAGCATTTTCTGTTTTTATTCCAGTACCCATTTTGCTTTTGTATTAGTGTTTAATTCAGTGCCACTTCCCTTCTAGCAGTGCCCACCTTGAAAAAGTTCTGCTCTTCTCTCTGAAGAGATTTCCATTTGACTCTTTTACCATGTTCACCTTTGCTGCTTTCTGTTTGCCTTCTTGTGTTTGGTATCTACTAAAACTCGCTTCTGCTGCCACATCTCTTTCCTCAGCAACTGTGTCCAGCTCCAACTTATTCCATGTGAATTCTAACTGAAGTTCCACCCTTCATGTTTATCTTCCATTGTTACAGATATTTCCAGATGTTCACCATTCCTCCAACTCTCGTGGAATCCTAAGACCCATGCTCAGCATCATGCGATGCCATCATCAAACTATTGACCTCTCTCCAGCAGCACTGGCTCACTCTATCACAAAGCTGTCCTGGTCCACAGTTCCATTTCCAACTTCACCTCATGTGGCACTTTTTAAGCAAAGAAACTGTTTCCTTTCCTTTCAGATGTCGGGGATTACAAGCTTCAACAACTCTTGGATGCCAACACCCCTTCGGATCCTTCTGCATCTTCATGCTCCTCTGAACCCTGGCATTCCTTTTGTTAGTAATCTCTCCTGCCTTTCACCCTATCACAGATCTTCCCTTTTGCTCTTTCCTTCTCACCACCTTTGATCCTCTGCTTGCTTAAAACCTGTTACGTGTCTAACTTCTTCAGTTCTGATGGAAGGACATTGACCCAAAATGTTAACTCTTTCTCTCCACAGATGCTGCTTGACCTGCTAAGTTTTCTCCAGCATTTTCTGTTTTTTATTTCAGGGTTCCAATATCTGCAGCTTTATGCTTTTGTAGGAGTGCCCTTAAGTTTGCCACCTTTCTGCTTTGTTTGTGTGCACATTGGTCCATTCTGTTTGGAGTCACCTCCTTGAAGGAACTGCATATTTCCTCCACTCTCCTACCCATATTCAAGCCTTCCAGGCCACTCTGATAAGATTTCATAAATTTATTCCTCTTAAAATTTGGCAATTTGAAGATGGGGTGCAGTTATATTAACTTCCCCAATTCTTGTAATGTAACCTGATTGGAATTACAATGATTTAAGGACAAGAGGTATTTATAAATAATTGACCTATGCTTTGTTTCCCTTTGCTCATGGGTTTTTGTTCCCAGTTCAGAGGTTAACTGTAAGTGTTTGGTTTATACTTTAGCATCGAACAGAAAACTGTTGAGTATAGACGGATGGCCATTCCTGGTGTGATTAAAGGAATGTTTTCCTTAATGTAGTCATTTGGTTGCTTTCTTCTGTATTTTTTCAGTAGTTTGCCACACCCTTTACTGCGGTGACCAAAACATTCTTGGGGGTATGTTTATCCTTCAACACTATTATTCTATGATATGCTGCCAGCATATTGCACTCTTCCAGCATTCAACTAAATGCAGAAGTATCTTGAATGGTTCCTCAGTAACACGTCATTTGACTTCAGCCAGAGAATTCCTCTTGATCCAACAGGATGTGTTGATTGTATCTCTCTTGCTGTAATAGGATAGACACACATGTAGCTTCCATTATTGTTGACTGTTAAGACAAACCAGCTGATATGCAACAGTTGTAGGAAAATATCCTATTGTTAATGTATGGACCTGGATTTTGTAGTCGGCACTATCATGCACCATTGATGTCAAATAAACCTTTGCACAAACCTACCACGATCCCTATGGCAAGAATTTTGGTTGCCTTGAGGGAGGACTCCCTCCGTGTGTAGCTTAGTCCCTGCACCACAAGCACTGTGCATAAAGCAGACCACTGCAGTAAAAATGCTTTGGAAAATCAGATTTAGTAGACATGATTAATTTTACAAAACTAAAAATATAAACAGTGATTTTTTAAAAGCTTGATAAACCATGCTAAAAAGTTATAGATTTTACTTCTTAACAATATTTATCAGACTTTTAAAAGGTTTCATACTAAAAAATAATTTTAACTTTTAATAAGTTGTGGGCCTCATTAAGTATTTACAAATTGTGAGGAGATGCCTTACACCTGGAAATACAAGAGTAAAAATTTAAAATGTCATTCATGCGTAATTACTGGACAATTAGCCCAAATTCACACTGGGTTGTATACTCACCATTTGAAGGCGCAATGCCTCAGGAGTAGCATTGCTTGGCCTACTGCAACTTTTAGATTTGTGCACTACAATGCACACAGCACTCTCCAAAGGTTGATGGGGCCTCTCCAACATCCAGTAACAGGAACAATAAATGCATTACCGTTGCTGGCACCACAAAACCTTGTCTCATGGTGCTCAGCCTCTTAATTTTGTGGTTTTCTGAATGCTGCATAGTAATAGCATGAGCTTCAAAGGGAAAATAAAGTGTTTTATTTCTATCAGAAATTCTCCTAAATGTTCTGTTTTTAAATCTTTGTGCAGCTCAAACAAATGCTGATAGTTAGAGCCTTAGCTTCCTTGAATTTCTGCAGAGATTATCGGGTAGAAATTGATTCTCATTATGCCCATTAATGTGCGTAAAACACAGTAAGGGCCAATTTTGGGACGATTATTCCATGCCCAAAGATGTCCAACCCGATATTGGGTTGGGCTATTCTTCTGATAGGGCTGCCAGCCTTTCAGCTTTTGGCACAAGCAGCCTGGAGACCAGGGCTTTAGATTTCTCCACCATGGTGAGGCCCCACCCACTCCATGACATCCCTGTCTATTGCTCCAAAGAAGCCTCCAACCAACTCGGCAGGAAGCTGGCTGGTTGCTGCGATCAGTTGAAAGGGGCCTGAGATGTCTGGAATGGAAAGTAAGGGGCAGTGGAGCTTGGAAATCATTCAGGAGGAATGAAGAGAGGGAGACAGGCGAATGAGGGCTTGGAGGAAGTGGGGGGGGGTGGTGGAGAGGGATGGAGACAAAGGAATGGGAGCTCCGGGAGAGAGGTGGAATCAGGCCTTGGAGAGCGGGTGGGGGGCTCTGGGGAGAGAAGGAAAAACGGGATTTGACGGATAGAGGGAGAGAGGAGGATTGGAGGCTCAGGGAAGAGAGGGGGAGGGGGGCTCTAGGGATAGAAGGAGAGAGGGGGAATGGGGGCTTGGAGAGGGAGGAGGGAGAGGATACTAGGATTGGGGCTCAAGTGGGGTGAGAATGAGCTTGGCATGGAGACCAACAGTTAGTGCAGAGTGGGGAGCAGCAGCCAAATGGTGGGTGAAGACAACAGAGAAAGAGAAACAGCCAGTAAAGAGGGAAGTGAAATATGGCATCCTTATGTGGATGAAAGATTATTTCCACTTGTGGGCAACTGGAGAACAAAACCAAGAATTATCATTAAGGAGCGGGAGGGTGGTGGGTGAAGTTCTTGAGCTAAGGGCTATTAGACTGTGGGATCTTTCACTACATGTGGTAATGAGACTGAAATTTAATTTGAAAGAAAAGGGGGCAAATATTCAAGGAAGTGGAATTTAAAAGGATCTGATTGGAATGGAGTTTCAGGAGAGAGAGCCGGCACTGGAGGCTGATTGGTCTTGCTTTACTGAATGAGTGTGTTGGAAACAAAATGCGATAAGTAACTGAACTTAAATCCCACTTATAATGAAATAGCTGTTAGTCTGTACAAATAGGTCCACATCTGCGCTATCTAATTGTAATTACATTTTTATTGCATTTAAAATTCACTAAATTCTACAAGTAGCTCAAATCAACCATAATAACAAAAGTTACATATAGGATCTGTGTTTATTTCTACAATCTAACCATAAGGGTCAATCAACTAATAAAAGCCAAAAATTTAGACTGAATGAAAATTGCCACAATTGTATTCCGCATCCTACCCTAGCTTTGTGGAAACAAGTAAGTCCAATGTGAAGAAGCTCCTTTCCCCGCACAACAAAAAAAAAATCTAAAACTCCTGCCACACACAGGCAAGCGACCTCCGTCCAGCAGGTCATTAATTTCATGGTGCAATTGAACCATGCCAATTTCCTGAAAATCTTAGTTTAACTCTTGACTTTGAGCTTTCTGCATGTGCTGTAACCCTGACCTGAATTAACAATATGTAACTCAGCTCACTTCAAGCTGAATGGGAGGAATAGGACAAGGGGACATAGGTTCAAACTATTAAAAGGCAAATTAAAGACTGACATTGGAAAGTTTGTCTTCACACAACAATCAACACATGGAATGGGCTCTTGAGTCAAATAGTGAAAGTGGAATCTCTTGGAACTGATGTTAAACCATTTGGATGCCAGAATAGTGAAGATGTAGCATCTCTCTGAATGGACGCTCTAAGATGGACATTTTTGCACTTCTGAATTTCGAGGAATGAAAATCAGCTTTGACTGATCTGCAAAATGAGGATAATGGGTTGACTGCCACTTATAACCCCTGCCTGGATTTCATTTTCGTTGACTCAGATGGTTTGTGGATGGGTGGGTGGCTGCCTGTCTTAGGCTACACCAAAGTTACCAACTCGGGAAAACCATGAGGATTTCTGGTTTGAAGCATAACAGGGCCAACATTTTTCCATTAGCCAAGAAGTAGACGTGAGTAGAGTGGTGGAATTTTGGTTGGGTGCACCAATTGATTGATCACTGTCTCTGAGCAGTCCCATCTCAAAAATGTTAAAAAGTTAATGCTTTTAAAAACCTTGTTAAAGCTTATAAATGAGGAACTCTTATTGCATTCTATAGCTGCATAGCAACATCTAAAGGCAAATATGGAACCTATATCAGTGGGTTTGAATGGATAGTGAAGAGCAGGCACTGAAGTGGCAGATGAGTAGAGAAAACCAAAAGATTCTAATTTAGAGTCTGAGCATATTGGTGGAGAGGCAGATAGTTGTATGTCTCACGACATGTCTAGGAGGTCGGGTGGTGAGGGATCATGACTCCTTTCTAGTCACTTTGAGGTTGGCCAACATGGCTTTGGGTGAATGTCTCCATATCACTCCAAGCACCTCTCACCCGTCTTTGGCCTTCAAACCTGAATATACACAGCTTGGCTTTTGAACTAGGTACCTCAGCACTTTACATTTCTCAATTTGGCCCCCCTTCCTGCCAAATAGACCGAATCCCAAATTTAAATCCGTCTGCCCCCTTCCCTCAACTACCTCATGCACTCCATTGACTTGGCTCCTCCATTGCATAACAAGTATGGCATTAAAGGCTTACAAGTTCCAACATAAAGAGACTTCATATGCTGACTTTCACAACCACCAAAACACTTTTGTAGTCACTGCTGTTTGTGGGGCCTTACTGTGTGCAAAATAGCTGCTGTGTTTCCTACATTACAACAATGTGATAATGATCAGATAATTTGTTTTAGTGAAGTTGGCCAAGGGATAAATTTTGGCCCTGGATGCTGGGGGAGTGCCCCTGCCCCTCTTCAAAATAATGCATGGAATCTTTTACGTCTACCTGAGAGGGCTTTAGTTTAATGTCTCATCTGAAGATTGGCCCTCAGACAATGTTGCAGACAATATGCACTGGATAGTTAGCCTGGATTTTGTACTGTTACCTGTGGAGTGGGCATTGAACCATCTGATTCAGAGGTGTTTATGGTATCCCTGAGCCATGGATGATACCAATACTAGGCAGTGGATAGACTTATCTACTTGGGCATATTAAAGAGAAGTACATGAAGAAACTCAGGTTTGCTATTGATTGTTATTGAGGTGGAGCATCAAGACCTGAGAAGTGTCATCCATCCATGCTGAACCACGCCAGATATTACTATTGCACTCCTTTCTTGCACTACAGAAAACATTTTGAAATTAGGTATCTTCCATGTATTGTCCCAATAAGGTGGAAACCAATATTCACATCACTATATTTACGCCCACCAGTCACAGCTCCCACCTGCACCCTGTAATACTTACCTCCCCAACAGAGCAACCACTGCAGAAAGGAAGTTAGGTAAAAAGTTGGCCTGTTCTTGTAATAAACCTTCTAACTGGGACTGTTATTTTCTTTAGCAAATGTTTAGAATCACAAGATGACTACTTTTTTTGCTGCCGACTCCATGAAGCTGATGCCATACTGGCAATTTCCCACAAGGAATGCATATTAGAAAATAATGAGCATAATCCCTATAATTTTCTATTAATTAACTTTAATGGACAGAACATTATAGGGAACATGCCCACAATCTCTATGTGCACTTCTGGGAGCTAAGACTCCCGTTGTGAGACCAATATCAGAAAATTGCCTCTTGGATTTTTGACCACTGATGAATTGTTTTCTGTGCAATTGAGGAATGACAACGCAAGGTATAATAACAAGAAAACAATGCAATTTTCTCCATTCACTGCTTACAATCTCAAATTGAATATTGCACAACTTGAAGGAGACTTGCTTTTGTTGTGCCAATGTCCACACAGCACTTGCAATTACACTCCTGGGGCAGTATTTTAAGCTGGGTGGGCACACGTGTCGGAGCCACGCCTGCCATCAATTAAAAGACCACTTAAGGCCATTAAAAGGTAATTGATCCCGATTTTACATTGCCCATGTGATTTTGCGCTCATTGTACGGGTAGGCGGGTAGTCCACGTTTTGCAAAACCTCGTCCAAGGCTGGGATAAAAAGATCAGCAGCATTGCCATCGTGAGTAGTGAGGGGTTTAGGAGATTGCTGCTGGTTGCTTATTTGAACTTGACAGCTTCATCTCTGTTCTGAGCTTCAGTCTTAGCATTTCTAGGACTCATTGATGTCTCCAAGGCCCCTGGAGAACTTTGACCCCGTGGACCCTTCCAAGTATTAGACAGCCTTCTGTCTCTCTCGTAATGGGGATTGTGGTCTCTGCTGGAGGCACCTCCTCTGAGGCAGAAGAGAGGGACAGAAGGGAGAAGGGGCCAGGAGTCCTAATGCAGCTTCCAGGGGAGTGGTCTGTGGGAGGAGAGGTTCGGGCACAAGGACGAGCAGGAAGTCCAAGGCGTGAGGGGCTGTAGAAGACGCCACTGTCCTACTTCCAGTATTTACAGGCGGCGATGCAGCTACCTCAATGTGTCTGAGGTGCAATGTCGAAGGACGCTCCACCTCTCAAGGAAAACAGTAACCTCCATTTGTGAGGTGATTGGGCCTGAGCTCACTTCCAACTATGTGGGTGGACACCCAATGCCAATAGCCTGAAGGCCACAGTGACCCTCGGTTTCTATGCCACCAGCTCTTTCCAGGGATCAGTGGGGGATCTTTGTGGCATCTCCCAATCAGCTGTCCCATCCGGCACCCATCACCTCCACGAGAGCCATGAGGCGCTCAACTGAGAAATGGGGGGGGAGGGGTCGGTGAGTGCCCACCCGACCTGCCATCCAGCCTTATGTCCCCAGCCGCTGTTGAGGCCATTGTTCCAGTCTCCAGACCGCAGAAAAATTCTCCCCTGGCAGAACTTCAGGGAGCTGCCTCTGCCGATTTTTAAACTGCCCACCAGGTCACCATTGGGCCCGACTGGCCCTTGCCTCCAGCTGGCCTTCCTGACCATAGGGAAGACGCTTTTAACACAAGGCAGGCCTTAATTGGCCAGCCAGCGTGAAATCGCTGTCAAGGGCCCATCGTGGTCAGAGGCCTGTTTCCCGGCTGCTCCCAGGCCCACCGACCTCGCTCCCCGGCCAAGGAAAAAATTCAGGCCTAGAATATTTGGAGGTCTAACAAGGAAACCAGTTGCATCCTGTCCTCTTTTTTAAAAAAAAAAACTCCTCAAAACTTACCTCTTGGCCAAGCCCTTGGTCACTGTTTTGTTGTGTGGTTGGTGTCTAGATGGGTTTTTGGGGATTGTCTGTTCTCCCAACATGTGCTGCTCGAGTCTGTAGTTTCTTGAAACTATAACTCTGTATTTACAGCTAGTATTTACGCATTCGGATCACTACACAAGGTTGGAGCTTCTCCTCTTTTTAGCTCTCTGTTACTTCTCAGACATGTGATCTGACATCATTATTACATCAGCATCATGTATTCTTCTGATGTTAACCCTTTTATCGTACAATCACCTGTCCTAATGATTCCCTTTTTGGCTTGATGTCAATTTTTGTCTGTTTATGCTCTTGTGAAGTGCCTCATGACAGTCATTTTGCAGAAGGCGCTTTATTAATTTGAGTTGCTGAAAGGGTATTGCACCTGCTCTGTTATAGCGTATTGAGCCTTTTAAAACTGGGACAATGCTTACATTTGGCATTTTGTTTTCCAAATTCAGACTTTGCATTTGTCACCAAATTGATCTTGGTTGCTTTCCTTTGCCTTACAGTTACGAGAGGAATTTGATCGTGGTGCAGATGTTGTTCTTGATGAGGAGCACAGTGTACATGATGTCGGGGCCCTACTGAAGGAGTTTTTAAGGGATATACCAGACCCTCTGCTCACTAGAGAGCTCTACACTCCATTCATCAGTACACTTTGTAAGAGGATACTGTTATTCTGTATTTATGTTTACTTAACCTGTATGTCTTTATAACATGGTGTATTTTTATCTTTCTTCTGTTGTGGGCAGAATATTGCTATTACTATCACATCACCATGTACCTTTTGGCTTAATGGTGCCATTCCTCCCTCTGGGTCAGAGAGTGCAAGGTTCGAACTCCACTGCAGACATGTGAATATCAAAAATAGAAGGAGGAGTAGGGCATGTGGCCCCTTGAACCACCTCCACCATTCATTAAGATCATGAATGATCTTCTACATCAACTCCAATTTCCTATCCCCGTATCCTTTGATTCCCTTACTGCTCAATAAACTCTCAATCTCGTCACAGACATACCCATTGATTGAGTACCCCAGAATTCTGGGGTAAAGAATTCCAAAGTTTCAGAGCCCTTTGAATGAAATAATTTCTCCCATCTCAGGGAGGTAGGTCAGGTGTTTCTCACGTGTTGGTGCAGACTCGATGGGCCGAAGGGCCTCTTCTGCACTGTGATTCTGTGATTCAGACCTAAATGGCCAACTGTAGTTCTAGACTGTCCAACCAGGGGAACCAACCTGTCAGCATCTACCCTCTCAAACAGTATAAGAATTTTATATATAATAATTTTATATATAATACATTGAGATTACCTCTCATTCTTCAAAGCTCCAGGGAATGTAGGCCTAGTCTACTCAACGACTCCGATGTTGACAGGGAAGGATTGTGTAGGTAATGAGGGTTAGGCGGTATTTTGGACAGGAAACCTTTAGTTCCCCACTTGCCCCCGATATGATGGTTCCAATAAGTGGAGACCAAAACTCCTGCTTTGAATTGAGGCTTGATATCCAGTGGCGTACTCACGCCCACTGGGTGCGAGTGTCCCACACTCCACACTCCCCTCTTCCCTCATCATGTGGGTAGCGGGAGCACTTAAGACCTCATGCTATTACGGGACTAACCACCCTATCATTTGGTATAAAGGTGGTTATATGGCCATTGAAGGGGCATTTATATGTATGATTCAGGTGGCTTTCACAACTTAAGCCAGCTTCGTGCTCTTACTGATGCCACCTTTTTATTACCCGATTTTAATAAAACTGAATTTCAAATTTCAAACTATCTTGTGGGATTTGAGTTTATATTCTCTAGGTTATAATCTAATTGTGAATAATCCAGGCCTCTCAGTGCCTTGACAGTTTAATTGAAGTGAAATGGACTGGCAAATTTGCATTTCAAAATGTTGCAACTACATAAAATTTGCAAATTTGAGCAGGGTACATGCCCTTAACTGACATTTAACTGAGGCTGCCTGATGGGAACTGATCGGATGCCTGTTTTTTGAGTTCCATTCCAGTGTACAGTGAAACGGGAGCCCAACTAAACCCAGATGGGTTGGGATAAAATCATGGCTCATATGTTGTCTGATCTGTGACCGTGAGCAGCACTGGCTCTATTCGTTTAGCCTTGTGCTACAGACAGCCTCAATCAAATGATGGACTTATAGACTTATTTTCATGGATCTTATAATGTTGTTGGCCCTGTGAAGCTTGGGCCAGTTATACTAATGGTGGCCATAAGCTGCACTTGAAGTTTAAAAACATCTATTGGTAGAAGTATTATTCACAAAAGGGGAATATTTTTTGCCTATTCTTTTGAAGATGCTGGCCTTTTCCTCCCATTTCTGCTGTTGCTGCTGTAGTGATCTCCTGGTGGATCCTTCCTATTTTTTTAGATTGTTTTTTTTCCTTTCAATGTCCTTTTGAACTTCATATGCAGCCTTGTCATCCACTGTTCTGGCTATTATTTGGTCAGAACATGTCACCTTGCTAGCTGATCTCAGCAACCTGTTTTTTCTCCAGTTAGTCAGAGCTGAATAAGAGGGGTGGGAGTGGGACAGGAAAGAAAATAGATTTAGAAAGGCAAAGAGTGGGCAAGGAAAAAGCGTGCAGAAGAACCAGGAAAGAACCTGATTCAGGGAAAAAGAAAAGAAAAACAAAAGAGGAGAGCAGAAGACACAAGGGAAGGAGAGAAACAAACAGGAGGAGCAGGAAAAGAGTTGGATAGAAGGGAAGGAGGAAAAGTGATGAGGATGAAAGCAGGGAAAAGGAGGAACGGGGGAGAGAGAAACAGAAAGGAATGTAGAAGGGAAAGATAAATCAAGCGAAAGAGCAGAGATGGAGAAAAGTGAATTAGGAATGAGAGAATTTCTATTCCAGAATTAATGACCACAGAATTCGGCTCCATACTGCTTCGGGTGCTGTTTTGATACCAAAGTGGTGTCTGTGCCTCGTGCACATGCTTTGGTGAAGGTGATAGTGTGGGAGTTGAGAGCATGTGCTGGAAGTATGCAGAGTGGGCTGATTTTCACATCAGTCAGTGTGTAACATGGATTTGACATGAGTGCTGCCATTTTGGACCTCACTACTCCAGTTAACGCCCTCTCTTAAACATGCACAGCTGAGCATGTGTTCAATAGCAGCAATGATCTCTCTTTCCCCCACCTTTCTCCAATGCTATTTAAAGGGATCATCAACTACTCTCCAATTAGTTGCTGCTTAAATTCTTCTGGATCTGTTAAGTGTTTGGTAGTTTGCAGTTTCATATAAAACTGGAAAAGGCCTTAGATCTGACCTGAATGGTTCCAGTCAGACCAAATTTCGCCCCCAGTCATGGATGCTTTCATTATCATCCCTCTCTGGCTGCAGTATGATTAGCATCGGAGGAAACAAAAAAGAAGACAGTCTGTTTGCAGAAGACCGAGGAGGAAGGGGGAACAAGTCCTCAGTAGGTGGCCGTATCCACCTAGGCTCTTCACAAAGCATTTCTGTTTTGCCTCTGCCCAAGCCAAGAGGAGTGTGTTCATCATTTCTGCTTTATGAAAATTATGGCTCAGGGAGATCAGCTATCTCTTGCAACCAGACCAGGCAAGGATGATGCTGCTAGTGGCTGTGGAGGTGACCATGACATAAAAATTTGAGTCGAGATCTTTCCAGGCTGGAGCAGCTGACAACTGTAACATTTCTAAGTTCGCCATCCACTGCTCATAAGAGAGGTGACATACTATTTATGGCAGAAGATGAGAGTTCATTGTATTTTCTTTGACCAGAGAAAAATAAGAGGAGTATGCACGTGGCTTTGCCAGGATTTTTGGTGAAGGGTGCCACTGACTGTGGTTCAGGAGCATGAGGAACAGAGGAGACAATCAGCACGTCCCCGTTTTGGCCGGGCTGTCCGTGATGGCCTTTAGGTTCCACTGAACACAACCCCAAATGCCCATTCTATAACATCCCTCTGTTATGGACCATCATACCATCCTCTCTGCTGCACTGCTGAAAGAAAAGCCACCACAAAGCAACCATTCCATGCAAACTTTATCCAATAAACCATCCAAGATTCCACACAAAAGGCAACTAATCATGTTTTTGCGTTCCCCTAATGCCTGGTTTATAGGTGTCTTTGCCTGCCCTAGTGCTCCCATGCAGTGCTATCCCAGTGGCTGCAGCATGGCTGGTTGAATGCTGTTGACGTCCTTTGGGAGTTAACTGCAAATGAATTTGCAGGACGACCTCAAGCAGCTCTGAGCCAAGAAAGGCCTAGCTTTGGACATCCCCACCTCAGCAGGAACAGCAGAAGTCTGTGTTGGCTGATAGGAAACAGCAGGGACGATGGTAGAGTGGTAGTGGTGGGAGCATGAATGCTGTCATCCTGAATGAGGACAAAACAGGTTTGTGCTTGCCAGAGTCACTACTGCTCCCTCAGGACAGTGGCTGCACAATCATAGAAATCTGCTGGGCCACAGATTGCTGGACTGCTATGAGACGATGGAAGCTGCTTTGGGCATTTGTACCCACAGCCATGATGGCAGCAGTCTGAGCACCACTCTGTTGCTGAGTGGCTCCTGCTTGTGCTCCAATGAAAGCAGAGACATGGCCATCAGCCGCTGCAACGTGATCAGGTCCACAAAGCGTTCTCGTGGAGTTGGCCACTTCTTCCTCGCTGGAATGTATAGGCTTCAAGGTCTGTGCAAAATCCTGTGCCAATATGGAGCCAGATTCCTCCATCCCCCTTGACTGTGACATCAAGCCATTTAGCAGACCTCCCAATGCATCAAGCACTCCTGTGCATGCTCATCAGCCTTTTTCTGTAGACTGTCCCATGCAAAGTCCTCATCTGAGTCCTTTGCAGCAGAACTTGTGTGCAACCTTATCCAATGGGAAGTTGGCACCTGTGCTATCCTTTCTCTCTGCCCTGTCTGGTGGCTAATCATGCCCAGTGAACCCCACCCACACATGTGTAGTCTGCCTCGAAGCTTCCCTCTGAAATATTCACAGTTCTGGTAAGTGAACCTGGTGGCTGTAAGTACAGGATCGAGTGACAGTGTTTCTTCTTCAATGTCCTGCTCTTGCACTTGACACTCCCGCACCAGTGTTTGAGCAGGCTGCATTTCTTGGGTATCTGAAAGGATAGGTTAAGGACGGGCTAGAGAAGTCGGTAAAAAGGAGATGCACGGTTTCGCTATCTGTAGCTTGTAAATGAGAACAGATTGCATGGGAGGAGGGGCAGGTGAGACGGTGGATTAGTTAGGAGCATGCGGTTGTCCTTTATGGTTTTGGCCCAGTCACTAGAGGGTGAAGACGTGTAGTCTTGCCTGTCCTTTGCTAGGTAGGTGTTTCTGCGCCACCTTGTCTTGCCAGAGAGAGGTAGACGCATCAGTGAGTGTGGAGCAATTTATTTGGATGAAATACGCATCATGGTTGAAAAGTTTCAACTTTAGACTGGTTTCATGCCTACAAATTTTTTATAAAATTTGAAAATTAACCATTTACTGTGGTAAGTAATTAGCAAAAGCATCCAGGCTAATTTCTGCATCACATCTGTATTCTTTTGTTCTTGTGTACAAGCTGCGATGTGGGTGTGAGGCTTGCAGCAATTGCTAAATGTGCAAGGGCAAAGTGAGACTGTAAATGTGAGGCCTGAGTCATGCTTGATAGCAACCGTTGGTTGGTGAATGAATGAAGCTAGTGGTTCACTTGTAAGGGCAGTGTTTGCAGATGCATTCATTGACCATGACCACTTGTTGTGAGGTCAGAAGGCTTCTTCCTGCACTGTATCCAGTTTCTCAGAGCTGGACTGCTGGCAGTGACTGCAATGACTTAAAGCTCCCACCGCCTTCGTAATGTTTGGCTGGGGGGGCTTCCTAGCTCCCTTGAGGCAAGGGAACCTCTCTTCCTCTGCCAACGTCCTATTCCAAGGCCTTCAGTGCTGCTTTGGAGAACTTTGGGATGCACTTTCTGGCCATCCCCACTCTTTCTGCTAATAAACACTTCCTTAACCAGTTCCAGGGTCTGCTGCAGAGGTTCAGGCTGGCTTCAAGTGGGGTTCGTCTTGCAAAAACTTGGACCTCTTGCTGGGGCTTGCAGCTTAGCACTGGTTTGTGTGCTGCCAGCATTACTTTGCATGGGCACACGTAATTGTGCACCATGATTATGGTGCTCTTTTTCTGGCCTAATCCAATTTTATCCCCCCAACACCCTTAGTGGGTGAAAAGCAGCTGCTTTCTTTTAGTAGGTTTGACTAGCTGTTATAACAAAATGAAAAATTGTAGCTATTGAATTACAATCTTTTGAGTGTAAATGTTGCCAGGGCTGATGTGTCAGGTGAGTGCGTTTAAAAATATAAAAATGACTTTTTTCCAAGAGCTTTAAGATTTTTTTCCTATGTTGCAACAGGCCTGAGAACATGTCACATTCTCCTAAAGCAAAACAAAGTATAAATGGCTTAAGTAAATACTGTAATTTTGGGTGTAATTGTCCCAGAAATGGGCAAATTCCAATCTCGGACGGGGAAACCGGTGTGTGACCGGCCGATGGCAATGGCAGCTTTTTCCAAAGTATCGTGCGCCACTTGGTCTAAAACATTGAGAGACCCGGGTTTTACATCGGATTGCCGGTAGGGCGGCCTCTGACTTCCCCTGCCCTGCCATCACCACAGGCCTTCAGTAAACAAGGTGCCGTATTTAAAGGCCACCCCTTCACAGCTAGCGCTCTTCAAGGGATAGGAAGCTGCTGGGAACTGGTGGCTGCCAAAGGGAGAAAACATGCTGCCCTCAGATTTATTGGTGCCTCCCTGGAGCTACCGCTGTGATGTCTTGTACTGCTGCTCTGGGCGAAGAACCTCATTCCAGGTGACGAATCCATCACGGGAGGCAGTGGGCAGTGGTGGTCAATGCCAAAACCCTCCAAAAGAAGACGGCTGCCCAGCATCGAAAGAGGATGAATTGATTCCTCCGTTCCACCAGGGTAAGGCACTCTTCTCATCACTTTCAATTCATGCATTCACAAACCCGTCACACATCCACAGGGACCTCACTCCCTGCCAGCTCAAGAGACATCACCATTCACTCTCTTTCACACACCTTCATCTGATCTGTGGATCGTGTCCTCATCCTGTCCATGGCACCACTCCGCACCTACACATGCCAGGCTTACTTCTCATCTGGCCTGGCTGGTGTCCTGCTTACACACACTCCACCTGTATTCATGCAGGACAAGCTGGCACACAACAAAAGGGAGAGGCTGCAGACTGGTGGAGGAATGCCCGACATCAAGGCCCTCACTGACTTTAGAAATAGAGTCACCCAGCTGGCCGACAATGATCTGGACCATTCCTGTGCTAATGGTGAGGTTAGCAGCACTAAACCAAGTGAGGATCCAGCAGTGCAACATCCTCCATTAGACAGCCATGCTGTGAGTGAGTTCCCCTGTTCTGCAGTCCCTTGCCATGCACTAATTGTGTCTCTTTGTTTTCGCAGGCACAGGGAAGCAGCCAAGGAGGTCCCCAAGCCAGTTCCTCGACTCTGGTCCTGACAACATCATGGATGAGGAATCCACAGGCATCGAAACTGAAGACACATCACAGCGCTCACCCACCCACATCCTCCACGAGAGCAGAGACGCACACCTCGGTGGGATCTAGTTCTAGAATAGCCTCGGGGTCACAATCTGAGCACATCGCACTGTTTGATCCACAGCAAGGACTTTCCAGGTTGCCGACACTTGGAGAACTGCTGGAGGTCAGAAATCTGCTGAGTCCGAGTCAGATGACAAGCCTCTGGACTCAGTCATATCTCAGTTGCTGGAGCTGCAAAGTCAAGTTTGGGAACATCAGGAAGGGATGTCCGCTGCCCTCCTCAGATTGCAAGGAACGATGGAGGAGCCTGTCTGTCTTCATTATGAGGTGATAGCACCGGAATAGCAACACACCAAGGTCAACATTCCGCCATGGAGACCTTGATCCAGGACCTTGGTCCTGCACTGCTGCAGGAGCTGTACTCCATCACTGAGGCACTTGCAAGCATCCATCAGTGTCAACGCAAGAGGGGATGGGGCATCTTGAGCTCACTCCAGCTGCCTCTACCCCTCAAGGAGTCAGCCAGGCAACCTCGGACACCCATAGGGAGGAGGATCAGCAGGTGCACACCCGGGCCATCCACCCAGGTGACTCTGAGAGTGTCCGGCCCATCCAAATCCCATCTTCCTGTGACTCCAGAAGCTCCAGCTCCACAGGCTGAGGAGGGTGCCACTGCCACACACAGGACCCTGAAAGCAGGCCGGGACCCTCCAGGTCTTGGCCCTCCAGAGGATGCCCACCAAGGTCATCATAGACAGGGTGTAGCAGTCAGCAGGCTGCCTCCACTTCCGCTGTGGATGTCTGTGGAGCACCAAGACTTGGTGGCAGGGTTAGGAAGGTTAAGAAGATGTAGTTGCATAACATGGGCATCACCCTCATCCCCTTCGACTTCCTCCTCATTGGAGGAGATGTGAAGCTCTTGCATCTTCTCGTCATCCAGGTCCTCCCCACTTTGTATTGTCAGGTTGTGTAGTGCGCAGCAAGCCACTATGATGCATGACACCCTCTGGGGAGTATACTGGAGTGCTCTGCCAGACCTGTCCAGGAACCGGAACTTCATTTCCAGGATGCCATTGGTGCTCTGAAGCTGTGAAGAAGATTCATATGGACTTGAACCGTTAATTCTGTTTCTCTCTGCGCAGATGCTGCCAGATCTGCTGAGTTTTCCAGCATTTTCTGTTTTATCGCCTCACTGCAGTATCAAAGAGAGAGACGCAAGGGTCGGCAGTTGTCTCCTAAAGATCACTCTTAGTCAAATCATTGCCTGTGGTTGCCTCTCAAGGCCCCTTTAGCACAAGCTGGGGATTCCAGGCCACCACATGGATACCCAGTGTTTAGTATGTATGATGGCTCACTATAACCTCACCCACCACTGCCCCGCACCACATGAGTGACGACAGTTTTGACCACTTGACTGCATCCTGAACTCTCATCTCAGGCACAGACATTGTCCTAACCTGCACTTCTAGGCTTTGTGGTTTGCTTGGACCATGAGGGTGACTCTTCAATGTCAACTTAAACATAATGCAAGGGACTTGGAGTGCACCCCTGTCAGTGTTCAATGGCCACCTTTCCTAAGAGGACCCTCAAGCCTGCCTAGTCACCCAATGGTCCTGCAGCACCATAGCACTCATTTGAGTTTGAAGTATGCGCGTGAGGGGTTAACAGTAGAAGAGCAATCATTGGTACTGTCAGGAATTAGTGTTGCTTGAGTGGGCACAGTTGCTTGGCTAGTCTGACTCCAAGCGTGTAAACCGAGCTCAAGCTAAACACTCTCAGCTGCAGAAGAGTGCTCATCTTTGACATGTTTTGGCATCTATCCCACCTCCCCTCCCTTTGGTGTTTGTGTTCAAACTTCAGCCTGTGCTGCCATGACAACACCCCCTACCACCACCCCTTGCACTGTAGTCCTCACTCCAAGGCTCCCTTCTCCCTGGCCCCCTGCGCCCCCCCCCCCCCACCCCCGCACCCTTGCACTGTCGCCCTTACCCCAGTACCGCAAGCCAGCCAGGAAGAAGCCGCTGTGGAGACTTGCCTGTGGCACCCCCCCCCCCCCCCCGTCTGAACCCGTGGAGCTGCTTCCTTCCATTGGGATCATCGCAAGCGCTGAGCAAAATTGTGTGCACTCGCCTCTGAATTCCCCTCAAAGCTCAGGTTGCCAGGTCCTTGCCTTTTAAAGTCAGTTGTAAATCACACTTGTCATAAAATCACACGGACGTGGGCTTTAAATTTGACGTGGTGTGGGGTGCAATTCTGGTGTGTGACCACCAGGTTGAGCTTCAAATGCATTTAAATTAATTTCCTGACATTTGACAGCAGGAAATGTGGCCTGCCATTGGGGGGGGGGGGGGGGGGGGAGGGGGGGGAAGGGGAGAGGAGGAGGAGGAGGAGGTTGGGGGGCGGGGGGTGTGGTGAGAGCAATTGCTTCCTGGATTCACGTTGCCGGGAAATGCACCTAGGGCCTCCTCACGAGATTCTTCAATCTTGCCACCAAACATGCCCGTCACAATTGGACACGGAAAATCCCGACCTTTGACTCTTTGACTTTCAGTCCCACCAGCCTAGTTCTCTACCCTCATGCTACCACAGCGGGCCACTAACATTTATCTGCAAAAATACTTTCTAAGCAATGCGGTTCTGGACCCCTTTACTATTTCTTTTAATAACTACCCAACTCTTAGAGAAGCCACAAATTACCAAGACCACTTGCAAGAAGTCTGGGACGTGGTCTGTGTGGGATTACTGTTCCAAGCCAAATAGAGCCCCCCCCCCCCCCCCCCGCCATCAAACCTTTAAAGAGAGTCCAAAATGTGCAGCTTACTTCAAACAATTTGCAATAAGAAAACCAGTGTTGGTGCGTAGTGAATGTTGCACACAATTTCCATTTTATTTGTGATTGAGTTATAGCATAGTAATATCAGGATTACTGTCCTTTCATCGCTCATTTCATACTATGCCTCGGTGAGATTGACTTTAACTTTGGAACTGTCTTTCTTCATCTTAGTGCTAGAGCAGGATGAACAGCTCAGTGCCTTGCAACTTCTCATTTATCTCCTGCCTCCGTGTAATTGTGACACGCTCCACAGAC
Organism: Carcharodon carcharias; assembly: GCF_017639515.1. Taxonomy (NCBI): domain Eukaryota; kingdom Metazoa; phylum Chordata; class Chondrichthyes; order Lamniformes; family Lamnidae; genus Carcharodon; species Carcharodon carcharias. The sequence goes on along the minus strand of NC_054484.1, from coordinate 100,497,050 downwards.
TTATGGAGTTCCTTGCCATGGTAACAAATCATGCTGAAGACACCCTGGATAAAGATGGACAGGAGGTAGGGGACCATTGAATTTTAGAGGTTCCAGAATCCCATTGAGTGCATTGATTTGTTTTCATGGTACCTGTGTTGCCAACAGTTAACTGACCCTGTAAATATATACTGAAAGCACTCCCTCAGCTTTCCCTCCTGTTGTCTTCCTCTTTCTGCCTCCTCCCCCTCTCTTCCCTCCTCATCTCAATAGTAATGCCTGGAACTGAGCTTTGTATATATTTCTCCTGGCTTCAAGCATTTAGTTGAATTGATGGATGAGATTTAGAAAAAATTAACCTTAATTTCATCCAAATTTCTGGAAATGTCAAAGTAAAACTTATAAATGTTTAATTTATTTCATAGTTAACAATGCAATTGTTGTAGTTAACAGTGACAGTAGACTCTTTAATTCCATTAGGTTGGCAGCAAGGAATGGTTCAAATTTATTGCCATTATTATCCTAGTAACATGCCTTACCGGAGTTTGGCAGCTGCCCCAACTTGCTTTAAAATTATTGGAAGTTTAAACTCGCTAACCCTGGAGATGTACACAATATTACATAGAACCATATATATAAATATGTATATATTTAAAGTTTTCTTTCAAGTGAAAAAGAAAATGTTTTTGTGATTGAGCACAACTTGACTGATTTGGCAGTGGGTAGCACTGTCTTCTAAATCAGAAGGTCAGTGGATCAAATCCAGAGACTTGAGCACAAAATCTGACAATTCAGTGTATTATGGAGGGAATGTTGCACTGTTGAAGGTACATCTATTGAATGAGATGTTAAACTGAAGCCCCTTTTGCTCCCTTCAGGCGGCATTAAAGACCCCATTGGCTCTGTTTCAAAGAGGAACAGTGGAGACCTCCCTGGCGCATTGACCAATAGTTATCCCTCAACCAATATCACAAAAACAGATGATCTGGTTATTATCACATTGCTATTTGTGTGATGTGCAAATTAGCTGCCACTTTTTCCCTGCATTACCATGGTGACCCTGCTTTGTAGGCTGTAAAAGCATTTTGGGACAGCATGAGATTGTGAGAGCTGCTGTATAAATGCACTTTAATTTGTTTGTCCTTTGACTGTAATTCGTACTATGATAACTGATATGGGCCTCTCTGCCATTTCGCAGCTAGGCCTCTAGAAGGAATATTACATAACTACACACCTAAACAGAAATTGGGTGACTGCAATACCAAGCTGAGAGAAGAGCAGAAAATATTTTCCTTAAGAAATAAACTTTTATATTTGAAATAAAAATCAGTAACGTGGTACCACAAGTTCACGACAAGTGAAGTAATTAGTTGATACTCAACTTTTTATAATTCTTAGAATTATAAATATTTCTTTTCTTTTATGTCCCCAAATTGAGGGTAAATTTTGACTTTGTGGGATAATGTAAATGGGTGATGGGGAATCAGCAGCCTGTTTTACATCTGTCCCAAGTTTTATTTCTATTGATGTCAGTTGGAGTTAAAGAAATTTTCCTCTAGCTAGGAAGAGCGAGTCTGCCGCCTACATTCCTGATATCTGGTATCTTGGCTCAGGAAGAGTCTCTAAGAGTTTGCTGAACTTTGTACTTTGCATGCAGTGGCTGAGGGGATGAGTGGTATCCTTGGAGTAGCATCCAGGAATGCAGAGAATGCTAATCAGTGCAACCTGGCACAGATTATACCCTGCTACATGTTAGCTGACCATCTGAGGTCTTGGCCCAATCTAAAATGTCAGTGGCATAGTGCAGTAATCTACGGTGCAGTAATCTACGGTGCAGTAATCTATGCGAGAACTTATTTTACCTGGAAAAATATGTATTTCTAAAAAGAAAGGAAGGATATGCTTTTCTAACCACTGGACTTGCCAAAGTGCTTTACAGTCAATGACATTGTTTTTGAAGTTTAGTTACTGTTGTAATGGTGGAAACAAACAGACGTCAGAGACGTAGAAGAGCAACTGTACTAAAAATTTCCCCAATTATATACCCTTTCCCATTAAATCCTCAGAGCAATCAATGCCACAGATTAAACTTCTTTTGAAACTTGAAACTGATATATAAATTATTAGGCATATTTCTCGATTCCAATCTCTCCATTTCTCTTTCCCCTCTCTCAGTAAAATCAAAGATACATTTAGGAACAGCAATAGAGATGAGAAAGCTCAACCCTCCTGGATTGGGCTTCATATAGCTGTTCACTATGTAACCTCCAGAAGGCACGTATTAGCAAAGATGTGTTTCCACACTTTGGTGGAGGGGAGTGCGGGGTGAGTTTTAATCCAGCTCAACTGGAGAATAAAATCGAGATGAAAGCATGTGTCTGATCCCAATCAGCCCTATTCCCACTAGGTAGGTTTGGTTAAAATTACCTCCTAAGTATAAATTGACTCGGGGTTATGAGTGTTCACTTGACTTCAGCGTGATACATGCTCAAGTTTTGAATTTTATGCTGCACTGTTAGCAACTGATCACTATATTCACCCTCATTTAGGCTACAAATAATATTACAGCAGGATCTACGGATCCCTCTGGAATTCATGCTACCTTTTGCTTCTCATGTGCCTTCTAGAAAGGAAAACCTGAATGCATCAGTTCAGTTTAATACTGTAGTGTAATACCGTTTAGTCCTGATTTATCTCCAACCCTAATCAGTATATCACAGTATCTTTAGAGTGCAGAAGGAGGCCATTCAGCCCATCGAGTCTGCACTGGCTCTCTGAAAGAGCATTCCACCTAGTCCCACTCCCCTGCCTTATCCCTGTAACCTTGCATGTTCTCTCTTTTCAGGTAGCAATCTACTCCTTTTTGAATACCTCAATCGAACCTGCTTCCACCACCCTTTCAGGAAGTTTGTTCCAGACTCCAACCACCCTGTGGGTGAAAAAAATTTTTCCTCAATTCACATTTACTCCTTTTGCCAATTATTTTGAATCTGTGCGCTCTAGTTCTTGATGTTCTCTAGAGTGGGAACAGTTTCTCACTATTTACTCCATACCCCTCAGTATCTTGAATACCTCTATCAAGCCTCCTCTTAGACCTTTTTTCTCCAAGGAAATCAGTCCCAACCTCTTCAATCTATCCTCGTAGCTACAGTTCTTCATTCCGGGAATCATTCTTGTGAATCTCCTCTGTACTCTCTCCAATGACTTCAGATCCTTCCTCGGGTATGGCACCCAGGACTGGATGCAGTACTCCAGATGAGTCCGAACTAGTGTCTTATATAAGTTCAACATGGCCTTCTTACTCTTGTACTCGGTTCCAAACTCCACAATTTGCATTTCAAACCCAATTGACTTGCAAACAATTAGGATGTCCATTGTTTGCAGATTTTGCAATTTGTTTGGGGTGGAGATGGTGGGAGCACAGCAGGTGGGGGCGGAGGTCGATGGGATGCCACACCACCCCCCCCCCCCCGCCCCATTCCTGAAGTGGGCGGCAGGAGGCCGAGATAATCTTAGCCCTTGAGTCTTATTATCATCCTGCAGGATGGACTCCTGCCTGAACCTGTAGGGAAAGCCCAGCAGAATTTTGCCAGAAAGAAGCAGGTAATTTTGGTTGGAGGGGAGGGATGCTAGGGTCAGGGGAGGCCCAAGGATTTCTTGTGGGATGTGTAGGAGCACTCTTGGCCCACAAGCAAACCTTAAAAACAAACCTAAAATGTTCATTTACCTCGGCCTTTTCTGGCCATGATCCTGCCTCCTCTCCATTCTCACTGGTACATCTGGGCTTGGGGCGACTGGAGCAATCATCAGCTGAAATCATATTGGGGTCCAAATGTAGTAACCGGACCCTGACGTTTAAATATTGATGAGTTCCCCATAACTGAGTTTAGAGGGGTTAATATGGCAGTGGATGGGAATACTAAGGGGGCAGGTGCAAAGTCACCAATTTAGCTGACAGTGTTGTTCTTGCCAGGCAGGCAGGGTTGAAATCGAGGTGGCCAGATTTTTGTGTTAAGCAATTAGCTGCACGAGTTAAATGGCATTTCCAACTTCAGTCCTGCTTTGTTACTTTTTAGGTGACTGGGAACAAAATGACTTCACTTAACCTTGCCACAATCTTTGGTCCCAACCTCCTCCATAAACAGAAGAGCTCAGACAAGGAATTCAGTGTCCAAAGTTCAGCTCGGGCCGAGGAGAGTGCTGCTATCATCAATGTTGTTCAGAAGGTTATTGAAAACTATGAGACACTATTCATGGTGAGTGGATATCTCTGTTTATCGAACGTTAGTGCTGCCCTGAATTTGACATGTGTGGCGATCGCTCAGTTCCAAACTGCCACAATTTGCATTTCAAATCCAGTTGACTTGCCAACGATTAGGATTTCCATGGTTTGTAAATTTTGCAATTTGCCCTGACGCTGAGCACCATTGTTACTACTTCAATAAAAGTATGGCAGCGAAAATTAAAGTGTAACATTTTACGCCATGGTCACTGTCAATGCTTCAGTTGCTTGTCATTCAAATTGTTGGCATTCAATAACAGACAATGCTGGAAATACTCAGCAGGTCAGGCAGCATCTGTGAAGAGAGGAAAGTAGGGTTACTGTTTAAGATTGATGATGATCAAAACTCATTCTGCAAAGGGTTATGGTCTAAGCATTTACCTCTCCACAGAGAGCTTTGGATCTGAAACATTAACTCTCTGTGAAGAGAGGAAGATGGGATTATAGACATGAAAAGTTAAACTTACCCCCTCTCTCCACTGCTCTGCTGAATATTTCCATCATTTTCTGTTTTTATTTCAGATTTCCAGCATCTGCTATATTTTGCACTTTGAAGTATTTTAGTGATTTATTTCATCTTTTCATTGGTGATGAGCAAAATAAATAGCTGGCTTTAATCATGTTATCACCAAGAACCCCCCCTCAGTTGGAAAAACAGGCAGAACCATATTTCAAATGTAAATGGGATTTCTGTTCTGCAACATTGGACAGTGCCTCCTTAGACCTGTCTTTGTATTTTTATGGTGGTAAAGATGCAACAAGTGAGTTGGTAGCACGTTTACTTTATTGTCATTTATTCATTAAACTAAAGGCAATGCTGCTTACATACGTTTCTCAACATCATTGTCAATGTGTGCGTATTGCAGTGCTTTTCACACGTACATAATTTGTGTATTAGGTGCGGTGCCAGTTGTAACCAGAATGTAAGTGGTACGGACCCATATTCTTGGATTGTAGGCCAGGACCAGTCAGACAGAAGAATCAGAGGGGAAAAGCAAGGGTAGAAGTTACTGATGGGGAGAGCCATATGGCACATGGGAAACTGAAGTTCTTAAATTCCTGACACTACCATTTTAATTAATGAGTGGCAGAAGCAGGGAGACAAATCTTGGGACAAATCTGCAGTAAGCACTGAAGTAGTAAGGTGGAATGTTAGCCTGGGCAGACAGGCTGGCAGTTAAAATTGTCCATTGGAGCTATGCACGAAGGTCCTGCTCTCTTCCTGAATGTTCCAATTGTAAACTGCTCCTCTGAGTAGTCTGGAAGGACACCCACCAGAAATCAGCTGGGTCCTTTTTTTTTCAAATATGCAGATTGGGCTTTCATGTCATCATCAGGGCCTGCACAGGGAAGCAGTTGTAGATTTTCCTCCAACCACCCTAGCAGGAAGAGGAGTCAGGGCCAAAAGAGGCCCAGAGAGGTAAACAGTTTTACTTTTTTGACTATGCTAAGCACAGGAAAAGATTGGATCTTGCCTGCCTTCAGTTTCACCCCTCCTGAATCCCCTTCCCTTACGACTTACCCAAGTGCTGGAGACCCTTTCTCCAGTGTGGTCCATTAAAATCAGGGCTATATGAGCCACTGCCATGGCTCAGGGTGTTTCCTCTTGATATTGCTTGCTGCAGACCAGAACTCCTAATCCTATGTCTCATGTTTGTAAAGCACGGAAGAAAAGGGCCCTGCCAGTGCAGAGGTAGTCATGAAGTCATATTAAAATATCGTGAGTTTCTAAATATATAGTGAATGCTGATAACTAGTATGGTTTTAAAACAGGTGGTATCCCTCTGTGTTAAGACCAGACAGTTAAAGAGATTCTTTTGTGTCAATATTTGTTTTATCTAATCCACACTCCATATTCACCATTTCTTCCTCCTGTGGTGAAAGTTTTGTGGGAACGCAGCCCATGAATTCCTTTGTAATGAATCTCTGCTGACTCTGGAGCAGCCAGTCACAATTCTGTTTTGTTTCCAAGCTCCTCAGCTCTGAGGGGGCCACAGTTCATATTGTTTTGACATTTGTACTAAGCCCTAGCAAAGAAACATCTGGCTTGTTTTAGGGGAAACTTAACATTGTGCGGTGCAGAGGAAAGTGATTGCCAGCCATTTTCACCCACTAAGAACATATGACCTACATAGGCTGACTAAAATACATGACCTGATCTGAAATGGTTGTGCAATATGGTCCTCCCAAAGAAGTGTGAAAAAGACAGTGTGTACAGAAAGTCAAACAGATACCAAATGCTGCAGTCTAAGTCCATTGTCGCAGCATTTCTGTTTTCCTTGTGACCAACTCATGGTTTAAACATATTTTTGTTGTGAAGTGTAAAAAAAATCCATTTGTACTTGTCCCTTGCTTTGTAATTCTTCAATGCTTCCTAGCATGGCCATTCAGCCCATCATGCCTCCTCGATTAGATCATGGTTGCTATGTACTTGAACTCCATTCACTCACATTGCTCCCTGACCCTTGATATCCTTATAAACAAATAAAGCTATTGATCTGTGTTGAAAGCTTCCAATTATCCCAGCATTCACAGGCTTTTGGGAAGCTAGAGAATTCCAGAATTGTACTACTAAGAAAAACAGGAGGAAAAAAACAAGACCTTGTACTTGTATGGCATTCTTTTACCACTATAGGACATCCCAAAGTGTTTTATAGCCAATGAAGTACTTTTGGAAGTCAACAGGGCAGCCACTTTACACACAGTAAGATCCCACCAACAACAATTTGATAATGATCAGATTTGTTTTTGTCTTGCTGAGTGAAGGATAAATATTGACCAGGTCACCGGTGAGAACTCTCCCGCTCATCTTTGATAAGTGCTGTGAGATGTTTTCCACCCACCTGTGAAAGCAGAATGGCCCTTGGTTTAACATCTCATCCAAAAGGTGGCACTTCTGAAAATGCAGAAAGAACTCCCTCGTCCTGAGTGTCAGCCTAGATTATGTACTACCGAGTTCTCTTAGTAAATTAAAAGTGTGGACTCAAGTTAGGACTTCCAGTCATATCAGAATCTTCTGGAAACACCAGCAATTACGGGCAGAATGGGCGGACACCCAACCAAATGGGGCCTGCCGCCATTTTGAACGGGCGGGCCAATTAAGGCCCGCCCAGCAGCCTTCTTGTGCAGGGTGTGGTGGGGGTGGGGGGAATCCCCAGCTGTCAAAGTGCACTCTTTTGCACATGCCCGCAAAAGAGCACACTGCTCCCTGAGACTAAGTGCTGTCTCAGGGAGATTACTGACAGTAACTGGCACAAAAGTTAAAAAATAGAAAAATAAGAATCTTATTAACATGTCCCCCTCATGTGACAATGTCACACGAGATGGGACATGTTAATAAAAATGACATAAACTTTTTAAAAACGGACATGAAACCTCATCCCGCCAGTGGATGAGGTTTCATGTATTATCAGGAGCCTCAATTGGCCATTGACAGGTCGGCGGGTGAACAGCTGATTTCACTGTCCACCCGCCTTCCTAAAATTTTAAAGGGACCGGGATGACGTTGAGGCTTCCTCCCAACCTCATCCCGCGTCATTTTCCCCTCGGCGAGCAGGACCCGCCCCCAAGTCACCAACAGGAAAATTCTGGCCTATGAGTTGAGATAAAAAGGTAACTAAATATAATTTAATTTTTTTTTTGAGTGGGTGGGAATGAACCTTTTCCTGTTCCTAAATGGTACAGTAACTTTTTCACGCTGATCTTTTCACAAACTCTGTACCAAGGGGTCGGCATAAAATACTCTCGAGTTGAGTTACAGCATGGGTTAAATGCAGAATAAAGTCCCCTCAATTTTCTCAACCCCATTCTGGAAATGTAGGAGTTTTCAATTTTTCACAACAGCAATCTCTAAGCCAGACTGCCCATTTACAATTTGAATTTATAATGAACATCTTGCCACTAAGTTGGTTATAAAATTCCTAACAGTCTGGCTTGATTTGAACCCATATCTTGGAGGCAAAATACAGTTGGTTCAATTTCGAACAGCCGCATTTTTTGTTAAACTGCCTGAGTATGAAAACTCAAGGGTTCCATCTCGTAAGAACTCTGGACGTCAGATAGGTTTGGATGAAGAAAGCCGTCGGCTGTCAAAATATCAACCTTATTCGCTGCAGCATCCGGCTGTTCCATAAATGAGACTAGTTACCTGACGCCCTCCATATCCTGGTAACATGCAAGAGATCACTGTTAGAAGTGGGATGGAGCCCACACCTATACACTAACTTTTTTCTGTGTGATGTTTGTGGTCTGGTGTTTCCGTTAGGTGCAACATGCTGATTGCGCACCTAACACTGCGCTTGTTTTGCCAAGGTGATGTTATGTCCAAATTTCGACATTCACTTATTAGTATAAGCCCGAAGGGAAATTCTCCCAAGAATCAGTACAGATAAGTAGTGTAATCAATAAGTAACTGATACAGGGTCAATGGATCTACTACAAATTGGTAGAGTGGTGTACAAATGGTGAGGAATTCTGCATCAGGGTGCGGGTGGTGAGGATAGTGGTGAGGGGGTGTGAGACCACAAGCAAAACAGCACTTATCTCTCTGTTTATACTGATGATTTTTGTAACAGAAGGGCAGATCTGTTGGTCAGGTGATTGAAGTTGGATTAATATGACCACCGGTGTTTGTGCAACTGGGAATTTGGCCACAATGTGATGAGCTCCCCTAAAGTGGCTGCAGTTCATGGAAACCCTCCTTTCTGACTAGAAGGCTTGACCAGTTTTGTGGGCCGTACTGGTTTAGTGAAGGGACTACTGAATGAGCATAGAAGATGGTGGACACTTGAGCATAAAGCTCAAAATTGACAAATTTTGATATTGGAAAAAGTCGCTTGTGCTTAAAGTTCTCTAGTCTTTTTACTCTATATGATGTTGATTCCACCTGGAATAAACTGTTGCCTGGGCAGAAATCATGCAGAAACTCCAGACCTATGTCTCTCGAGTTTGGTACCTTTAGCCCATGTTATTTAGCCTGCCTAGTCATGAAGACTGTTCAAGAAGTGCTCAGGTAAATTTTTATCTTTTTCCCAGTTTAGCTCCAAGTCCATAATCCCCTATTTCCAGGAAAATCAGGAATCTATCTGGGCCTTTTTTATAGGCCTGAATTTTCCCATTGGTGATTTGGGGGCGGGGCCTGCTCACCGATGGGAAAGTGACACGGGATGAGGTTGGGAGGAACCCCTGACGTCATCCTGGTCCATTTAAATCTTTAGGAAGGAGGGCAGACAGCGGTATCAGTTGTCCACCCGCTGACCTGTCAATGGCCAATTGAGGCCATTGACAGGCTAATTAAGATAATTAAAGACCTGCCTGTCCAACCTTAAGGCTGACGGGCAGACCAGGAGCCCCAGCGGGTTTCTGATAATGCATGAAACCTCATCCACTGGCGGGATGAGGTTTCATGTCCATTTTTAAAACTTTAATAAATTTTATGTGATATTTATTAACATGTCTCATCTTGTGTGACATTGTCACATGAGGGGCCATGTTAATTTTTAAATTTTTCTATTTTTAAAGTTATTTTAGACTGCCAGTAATCTCCCTGTGGGAGCACTTTGCCTCAGGACGCAGTGCGCTCTTTCATGAGCATGTGCAAATAAGCGCACTCTGACAGATGGGGAATCCCTCCCCACCAACCACCCCCCACCCACCACCCCCCCCCCCCCCCCCCCCCCCCCGGCACAGGAAGCACATAGTGCTTCCCATCAGGCAGCCCGCTGAGTGGTCCTTAATTGGCCCGCCCACTTAAAATGGCAGTGGGGCCCGTTTCGGCGGCGGAGTTCGGCTGCCCGCCTGCTGCTGAGCCAGTGGGGCCCACCCGCCCATCAAGGGCTAAATTCTGCCCATATTTTGAGGCAGAGTCAGCAAATCTGTGATTGTGCTTGTTTCCGAATTGTTCAACAATCTTGGACTGGGGGCCTTAAACAGTCAATAGATCCCAAATTTGTATACGCAACGGACCTAATGCCTGTTTCAAGCAAGGGTAAAGTATGTATTATTTTTTATCTTTGCCCAATATGTGAGGTGAAGCACTTGCTGCTCACCATTTTGTGGCCTTTGCAGTTCAGCTAGTACATAGAAAATGCTGATGTAGGCATCTAGGGCCAGTGCCTGAAATGGGCTCTAGGTCATTTGCATGTGCAAATTGAGATGTAATGTATTTGTCTGACATCTTTTGCAAAACTAGTTTCTGAATTATCATAGAGTGCACTGTGGCCAGTTCCTTCAGATGCTTAAACCAGTTGTCCTTTAAGAGGCTGCGAGAAGCCTTTACTAGAAAAGCGAGCTTTAATTTTGTACTTAAACCCTAGTGTGAAGCCGGGAGGACTACCCCCACCCCACCCACACCAGCAACTCCATATCCTATTCTCCATCCACGAACCCTCCACCCTTGTTAGGTCTATATGACATTCACTGCACCAGGATTGCACCCCTATTTAGTGTCATAGGGTGGAATTTTACAGCAGCGGGACTTCACATTCCTGCTGAAGTCAATGGAGTTTAGAATGGCTTACCACATTTTATGGCCCCACCCCTACCATGACAGGTGGTAACCTTCTTGCCATAGAGACATTATTGTGGCACAGAAGGAGGCCAATCAGCTCAGCAAGTTCGTGCCAGCTCTAGAGCAACCAAGCCAGCCCCATTCTCCCTCTCTTATCCCCATAGCTCGCTTTTCTAGTAATGGCTTCTCGCAGCCTCTTAAAGGACAACTGGTTTAAGCATCTGAAGGAACTGGCCACAGTGCACATAGTGCACTCTGTGATAATTCAGAAACTAGTTTTGCAAAAGGTGTCAGACAAATGCATTACATCTCAATGTGCACATGCAAAGGACCTAGAGCCCGTTTTAGGCACTGGCCGTGGTCCACCTCCACGGTTTTGAACTCTCCTTCCAATGTTCCTCATCCCTGGTTCGCCATGTGCATTCAAGCTTCGCCATCCACGCACACTTTCTCAGATATTCAGTCGTGCTAATAGAACACCACTGCTTCAAATGCCCATAGCAAGGAGTCATCAATTTTTGGCTGGCTCCTTGGATCTTCTAGCTTCTCACATGCCCATTTTGCCTTCGTTCTGCTCCCCGCAGCTTTCTCTCTTTAATTCGGAGCCTTTACCCCTGCTCCTTATATCCCACAAGTGCCTTCTGAAATAATTTGATCATCTCTGCTTGCACCATCCTTGTGAACGGTGAGTTCCAGGTAAATATCAATTGCTACGTTTTAAAAAAAAAGCTCTTCCTCACATTCACCTGTTGCCTAAAATTTTAAATCTGTGTCCCCTAATCTTTGTACCCTCAACTAATTGGCCGGTTTTTCTTTGTCTACCTTTTCTAAACCTTCACAATCTTGTACACCTCTTACAAACCTTCTCTGAACCTTCTTTGCTGAATGGAAAACAACCCCAGCTTTGCCAACCACACCTTGTAGCTAAAATCCCTCATTCCTGGAACCTGTTTCCTCTGCACCTTTTCAAGGACCCTCACACCTTTCCTTGTGACCAGAAAAGTTCTTAACTTTTATTTTTTGTTTTGAAACATGGAAGGTGTCTGCTGAAGAGTCACAGCATCTGCTGATGTACTTTTACTAAAAGAATAAAACATATATTAAACAAGAAAAGAGGAACTACATTACAATACTCCTTCACCCACAACTATACCTTTACAGATGTATAGAGATTTGTAAGGATAACACAAGTTACAAAAGCTATCTTATACTCTAATGTTCACAGTAAGTATACAGTCCATGTAAAGCAGTAAGCGACCTGTGGTCAAGACATATCACACTCTGAAACCAAGTGACTGATGCCACCCCAAGCAGATGCGATGGATCTCTGATCAACTCCCCCCAGAAGCTTGTCACACTGTGAGCCAACCGGTCTCGCCGAACTCCATCTTTCACACGTAGGTTTCCAATCTCCACTCTCCAAGAACTCACTGTGGAATCTTCTCCCAAACGACGCTTTCTCTCGAATGTCTTCCACCACGGTCCACCTCCACGGTTTCAAACTCTCCTTCCAATGTTCCTCTTCCCTGGTTCACCATGTGCATTCAAGCTTCGCCATCCACACACACTCTCTCAGATACTCAGCCATGCTAATAGAACACCACTGCTTCAAATGCCCATAGCAAGGAGTCACCAACTTTTGGCTGGCTCCTTGGATCTTCTAGCTTCTCACATGCCCACTTTGCCTTCGTTCTGCTCCCCGCAGCTTTCTCTCTTTGATTCGAAGCCTTTTCCCCTGCTCCTTGCTTTCAATTCCACTGAACAGGACCGGTTCAGATTCCTGTCCTTTTCCCTTGACTTTGCTGGGACCACCTTCTGCCCGGCTCCCTGGTTTTTGGAGCTTTCTTCTTCCTTTGGGACCTGCTCCCTGCAGTTCCCTTCCTGCCTGCTATGGCAGTTTCTGTGGAATGGTCCTACCAACTGAACTCAAACTGCTTTTCCGTTTCTCTCTGGGCCCCTTGTTGTTAGGCAATAGCACAGTTTTCCCTACTTTGTTTTAACTTCCCTAAACCACTTCAAGGGTCTTGAAACCTCATTAAAAATGCAGATATACAAACAGAGCTTGTGGACCTCTCTGCTCCATTTCACAGAACCTCTAAAAATGATGCCAAACCCAGGATTCATCTTTTTAACACAGAAATAAAAAAGACATATAAGTTACACTTAAAGCTTAAACTTAGTTTGGCGGGCACACGCAGTCGGCAGGCCCAGGAGTGGCCAGGGAATGGACCAGCGACCGCGATCGGCCCCTGACTGCGATTTCACGCTGACTGATACAGCCAGCATGAAAGCTGCGCTGAAACACTCAGCGCTGCTGGGGTGGGGGGTGGGAAGAGGCTGAGCGCTGACATAAGCGCAGGTGCCGGGGAGCACAGAATGAAAGCTCCCTGAAGGCAGAGAGCTGCCTCAGGGAGCTGAAGAATTTAAAAGCAATGAATGAAGCTTTTAAAATCCAGAAAAAAATGTCCACGCATCAGAATCAGTCATCTGAATGTATGGATGATGATAAATTCTGTCCAAACAATTTTATTTAATAATGGAAACTTCATCCTGGCCTTGGATGAAATTACATCAAAATGCAAATTCTGCCTGGCAGATTTGCACTGTGGAAAAATTGGAGTCAGTAGGAACGTTAATGGGCCTAATTGCTCTCTTAATTGTTGGCAGGCGCACTTCCGACTTTGCATACACCTGCCGAGCTAAAAGTCCTGCCCTTAAACTAAAAGCTATAGCTCATTCCTAACCCACACACCTACACATATAACCTACTTAAAGCTATCTCTGGTTCCTAACGTAATGTCAAACTTTATTTGATAGCATTCCTATGAAATGCCTTGAGATATTTTATATTGAAGGCAACATATAAATGCAAATTGTTGTTATTTCAGTTGAAAAATAGCTTTTCCAGTAGAAGAGAGCTTGGTTATTCTTTCAGTTAAAGGGTATTCCAATTAGACAACCCTGATTTTCAGTTTCCTGGACATTTATTTAAGGACGTCATGAGTATAATGCGATTTCCCCAGTGTTCTGTTTAAATTAATTGCTTTTGGATATGGCCTAGAAAGCAAAGTTGCACTGCAAAACCTGTAATTTCAGGACACCTAAGGGACTTCCATCAGATGTCCTTCATTTGCAGGTGTCCTTGTTTTCAAAATGGTCGTTGTGTGTACAGTGTACAGGGATAAGTCAAACATTCCAGGATTGACTGTATGTCCTCCGGTGTTCTTTCTTTTCTCACCCTCACTGGGGGTTGGGCCTGTTTTTGCAGCTCTGGAGGTGGGATGTGCTTTCAGTTTTATTTTCTGTTTGTTGGGTTGCCCAGTTCATTGTCATCCCAGGTTCTGTTTCCATCGAGGGAGGACTCTCCCGATCCTGGAATCTAATACACTGGCAGCTTGCACAGGGTGAGGTGGCCTCGTGGAGGGCCAGAGTGCCGGGAAGATCTCAATGATAAAACAGGAAAAACTGGGGAGGAAGAATACTGGTCCAAACTGGCCTTGTACCTTAAAATGGAACACCAGTAGAAACTGGGAAACAAGAGTCCTGGCCCGAACTCTTTTATTCCTACTGGGGGCCAAATTGGAGGTGTGCGGGTGGGTGAGGGGCAGGGATGGGTTCAGTGTTGGGGATGGAATTAGTATCCCTCAGTGCCTGTCAGAGAACCCCCCCCCCCCCACCCCTGCCTCTGTGTTGCAGCTGCCAAGTGCTGGGGGGTGGGGGGGCGGTAGTTAGGGGGCTGTTAGCAGCTCTTCAGTGCGGTGGAGTGAGTTGTAATGCTTCAATCACAGTTTTACTTTTTTCCCCCGCACTCTCCAGCCGCTTGCATATTTTAGGTAGGGTTTTGGGTGCTCTTTTCGCGTGTCGATCCCATTGCTTGCAGTCTAACTAGAGTTTCCCGCCTGCAAAGCTGCTTTCACAATCTTCTCCACGCTTCTCTGCTCTTCACTTAGCACTGTTTTAAATTAGAAATACTTGATGATATTTGACTGGAATGGAAAGCTCGCCTTTCTAGTGACGGCTTCTTGCGGCCTCTTAAAGGACGATTGGTTTAAGCGTCTGAAGGAACTGACGTGATAAGTCAGAACCTAATTTTGCAAAAGGTGTCAGGCATATGTATTACACCTCGATTTGCACATGCAAAGGACCAAGAACCTGTTTCAGGCACTGGCCCTAGATGCCTACATAAGAGTCAGCGTTTTCTATGTAGTAGTTGAATTACAAAGGCCACAAAACGGTGGCCTCCCATATTGGCCAAAGATAAAAAAAAAATACACTTCACCCATGCTTGAAGTTGGCATTAGGTCCATTGCATATGCAAATATGGGACATAATGCCTGTTTGAAGCCCCCAGTCCAAGATTGTTTAACCATGGGGCAGCTGGCATCTGCAAATCACAGATTTGCTGACTCTATACTGCAATATATAAAAAAGACCCAGATAGATTCCTGATTTTCCAGGAAGCAGAGGATTATAGCATTAGGGCTAAACGGGGAGAAAGTTTAAAAACTTATCTAAGCTCTTCTTGAATGTAGATCAAAATGACTTGGCAGGCTAAATAGCATGGGCTAAAGTGCCAAACTCGAGACACATAGTTTCTGCATGATTTCTGCCCAGGCAACAGTTTATTCTGGGTGGAATCAATAACATATAGAGTGAAATATTAGAGAATTTTAAGCACTAGTGACGTTTGCCCATACCTATTTAATGCTCAAGCATCCACTATCTTCAAATTAGAAATACTTGCTGATATTTGACTGGAATGGAAAATAAATGGATTCTACCACTTCCCGAGTCAGATGGCATTTTCTCAACAGACTGGAGTTTGCAGGATTGCCTAGTTACAGTTACCAATTCTGGCTGGTGGCATTCCTCGGGATTTGACCACATAATGTTCTGACCGTGTTATGCGTGATCACGTGACATCTGATCGGACATTTGTTATTAAATGTACCTAACGCAAGTTAGGCCCCTTAGGTCATAAGATCTGAGTAGCTTTGCTTTTGGTTTCACACCAGCTTCTGTTGCACAAGGAGTTCCAAGAACCAGGAGGCCAATTTGAAGAGGGGAAATTAAGTGAGAAATTACTGCACAGGAGGAGGCCTTCAGCTCCCGAGCCGGGCGTGCTCTGCTCTAAGCCCTCATTTATCAAGTATTTATTCCCTTCTCTTTCATATTAAATAGTAGTGTCTACTTCAGTAGCCACATATGATGATGGATCTCACTGTCTAATCGCTCTCAGTTTAAGAACCTTCTTTCTTCCCCCTTGCTATTTTCAACTTTACTTGTTGCTCGTATTCTCTGTTGCCATTTCTGGCTCTGCAAACCATGATGGTTCCATCGCTCCCACTCCCTATTGAGCCCCAGTTCCTTCTCTTTCCTCAGTCCCATTTCTCCATTTCCCTCGGAGCTCTCCTTGGATGCAACATCTAAGCATGGAGGTATATGTCCTCTCTGCTGCCCTCACTGTTGGGGAGCTGTAAATAAAGTTAATTCAATAGTGGCTGGCTGCTGTGAATCCACGTGGTGAGTTTTTCTCAGTGCAGTATGCAACAGAAAGTTGGCAAAGGAGGATGAGGTTGAATTTTCCTTTACATTTAATTTGAGAAACTAAGGGCAGAAGAACATTGTGTCACATTCTTGAATCTCCCACAGTTGATTTTGAGGAGGTTTAAGCAATTTGAAAAATTGCTTCATGTGCACATAGAGTTCTGGTACACAGTGAGTCAGCACAGTACATAAGTGGTTAAAAAAAAAAGGCACTGAAGACATACTTGAGGGCAATGAGTGAGTTCAACCCTAACAAAAAGAACTGGTGTAATTTCAGCATTAGTTTGACATTCTGCTGAAAGCAAACAAAATAGGAGATGAGATGAGGGCCAGATGCTTTGGAGGTGGTGTCTAACCAATCTTGTTCACTAAACCCCAGGTCTATTCTGAAAGTAACGTGGTTCTGGGCTCATATTATGGCACAACTAAGAACAAAACTGCATTGAGAGATATGTTCTGTCAAAGGAAGCAGTTGCCAGGTGAGGCTGTTGCAGATTACATTCTCAAATTTAAGAAAGTCTCGTCACTTGTGGGTAAGGTGCAAACTTAGAAAATGACCTTAGAAACACATTCGTAGGGCGGCCGAAAGAACAATAAAATCCAGGCTAAACTTCTGATCAAAGGAAATAAGCGGACATGGAAGGAGTCCTGCGATGGGGCCACAGCCATGGGAATGGCAGAAATATATCTTGCAGATTGCAAAGGAGTTCTTTGCCTGAAGTGACAGGGGAGATCCACCAGATTTTCAGCAAGATCCAAGCCACGACAGCTAATTTCATTGTCTCAGAGTTAAAAATTTGGATGCTAATGTTGCCATCATTTAAAAAGCGCTGTGGGATAGAGCTTGAAAGAAGAAACCTGACAAAGGGAGAACATAAGAATCTCCTATCATCCAAATCCCTCCTACAGTCTCAAGTGAAAGTCGCAAAGAAACTGAAATTTTGCTAGTATTACAGAAGCCAAGGGAAGAGCAAAGTGAGTCAGGGCTTTTGATTTAAGACAACTGAATCAATGTCACAGCCCCAACCATTAAGTGGAGTTGGTTGTCCAGGTTCAGAGATGTTGAGAGAGCGGAGTTGAGCTAATGGAAATGGAAGAAGACACCCAAACTGAGAAAGAAGCCAGGTAGGTTAACTGAAAAGCTGCGTTTGCTGCCAACACCGTGCATGTACAGCTGTATGCTGATGACAGGCCTGGGTTAACGGCCGCCATATTTATAGGGGGCAACGTGCAGCAGGGTGCACGCATGGTCATCATTGGCCCTGACAGCAGGAACAGAAAATATCGTGAATTTCTATCCTGGACTGACACTGATGGATTTTGGAAACTCTTTTTACAGGGGGTTAGAACCAGGGAAGGATTTGCAGATGGGGAACTAAAATTTTCTTCGTTGTGGGAGCCATGTTGGTGAGTGTTTGTAAACTATCTCAGTAATGTAAGTGGATTGTAGATTGCTGTAAGCGTTGGACTATATTGCCTCATCTAACACTCACAGCAACCCACAATCCACTGGGATAGTGAGACAGAGTTTAGAAACATTCACCAACGTGACTGCAGTGAAATATCCTACAAGGAAAGGTTTTTTAGTTTCCCATCTGCAAATCTTTCCCTCCCCCTTCTGCCACTCTTGAGTTCCAGACCGCAGGCTCCAACAGTGATGTCATGGGATTTCTGCACATGCACAGACCAGTGCGTATGCGCCAATGGGTATCGGCGGCCATATTGCATTGGCAGGAGACACGGTGTAACTGAAAGTATGTAGGAAGGAATAAGAAAAATGTGTTCCTTTCAATGTTTGTTGTCAAATGACATTTTTGTTAGGCACATGTGTGTGTAAAAAAAAAAATGTTTTCCTTAACACCAGTAAACTGCTCTGCTAGCATCAAATCCACATGGTGAGCTTTTCTCAGTGCGATACACAACACTCCCATCCCCCGTCTCCATTGTCTCCTAATTTCGGAACCCTCCACTCCACCTCTCAATTTCAGTCTCTCTTCTGAACATTAGCACCTGTAATTCCTGACTCTCCAACGTGCTCCCAACTGCGCAATATGTGGTGCTGCCACAGACCGTGGGGGCATGGCAGTGGTGGGGGGTGCATTGTCTCTGAGGGGGGAAATTTAATGCAATTATTGCCACTAAATAATCTCCTTTTTTAAAAAAAAAAATCTCCTGGGCACCTACAGGCATTACCCTAGACACCAATGCCTCATTTCACGAGTACAGACTGTTCCAGGAATGTTCTAACCCTAGGTCTGCAGTCACCCCAACTTGTTGAAGGAGGAGTTCTTTATGCTCAGCAGTCAGAATGTCGGAGAAACTGCTTTATCCCTGGGGCAGAGCAGAGCAATAATTCAATTCCAGAAATGGAGCTGTTTCTCTGCCACAATGGAAGCTGGGTAAAGAGATCTCCGTTTCTTTCACCTGTTGCTGCCTCACACTTACCTGTATATTATGTTGCAACCTCACTTGACTTGGTGCACTGAAGGCTGTCTGTAGTTTATAATTTGAGGTTTCAAGGTGCAGCAAGGACCCAGTACAATGTAATTTATTTGGGAGTGTCAATAAGCGTCAATTTTTGGACGACTCAGTTTTGTACAGGGTTGGCTTTACCTAGGAAATTGCTACCTCTAACTGTAACAATTTACTTATTAACAGTTTAGTAAAGATTCTGATTCTTTTGTGGACTGTCTCAATCAAAGCAACATTGGATTAGCTAAGGCTTAAGAGTGAAAATACTGATCAAATTTGATTGTCTACAAACATTTCTCATTCTGGTATCTGAACTATCATAATATTTGTCACAGAAAAACTTTCTGAGGTACTATATTTATGACAGCAAAGGAGTTGAAAGTCATTACTAAGTTTCATGAGAAACCTGTAAGTTAGCAGACACACGGAGAGGGATGAAAGTTATGCTAAATCTTTCTGAATGTCCTGACCCAGAAATTGGTATGTGATTTAGTTTAAGTATTTTATGCAGAAAACATTGTGAAAATAATGAGGAATATGTCAAATACCAAGGAAAATATGTAGGATGCTTGTGAAGGAAAGTAAATGGATATATCTTCAGTCGGACAAGTAGAGGTTGTAATGAGGTGACTTTATAACCAGGGATGTTAGTACTGGGGAATGGAAAGCTTTTCATTTCACCGGGTTTATGGTATCAAATCCTCCCAGATCAAGAGAGTATAAAAGAAAGATCTTGCGTTTATATGGTACCTTCACTGCCTCAGGATGGCCGAAAACCCTTTGCAACCAAAAAAGTACTTGTTGAAGTGTGGTCACCATCGTAATGTAGGAAGCCTGACAACCAGTGCGCGCACAGCAGGTTCCCACACTCAGCGATGAGGTAATGACCAAAGGAACTGTTCTAGTGTAATAAAATGAAAAAAGTGCAGACAGCATCTGTAGTGGTTGAGAGTGTGTCTCCAAGCCACTGGGGAAAATAGCCCTTATTCGAAATAGTGACATGGGAATTTTTTTATATCGAGGGGGAAGACATCCCATTTGAAAGTTGGCACTTCAGACAGTGCAGGATTCCCTCAGTACTGCACAGGCATGTCAGCCTGGATTGCATCAATAAGTTGCGGGAACGGGACTTGAAACCCCAACCAGCTGACTCAGAGGCACCAGTGTTATCACAGAGCCACTGCTGAACCTGTGGACAAAAATGCTGAAAAAGCATCATCTCTCCCCATATAATATGTCATATGTCCAGCCTCAGAAGGCCATCCTGCATTTGCCACACATTGCTTCTTCTCTGAGATTTCTGATTTCAGTACAGATTGTATGTTTATCCTGTAATCATGTCCTTAATCAGAACTGGAGTTGTGACTCCCCAAGCTGCTCTTCTGGTTCAACCTCTGTTGGAGTTTTATGTCTAATTCTGGGCACCATGCTTAAGAACGATGTAAAGCCTTTGGAGAGGTTTCAGGGATGAAGGGCTTCAGATCCGTGGATATATTGGAGAGGCTGGGTTGTTATGCTTAAAGAAAAGGTTGAGAGGAGATTTGTTAGAGGTGTTCAAAATCATGATACATCTAGATAGACTAGAGTGAAACTGTTCCCATTGGTGGAAGGGTCAAGCACCAGTGGACACAGATTTAAGATGAAGGACAAAAGAGCAAATGGTGATATGAGAAAAAACATTTACACAGGGCAAGTGGTTAATGTCTGAAATGCACTGTAATGGAGGTAGATTCAGTCATAGCTTTCAAAAGGGAATTGGATCAACACCAGGAGAGAGAAGATTTACATGGCGACGCTGTAAGAGCAGGGAAATGGGACTAGCTGAATGACTCTTGCAGAGAGCTGGCATGGTCACAAAGGACTGAATGGCCTCCTCCTGTGCTGTAACTATCCTATGATTCTTTCTTTATCATTCGAGAGTTGAGATAATTCATCCAATTAATCTGGGTTATTTTTGCATAGAGGTTAATGGGCAGTTTGCTAATTTACTCTTCCCCCTAGCTAATACAATGGGTAATATAATACAGTATACTCACTACATTGTTCTGCATCACACAAGTCTAAATGATATAAGCATACCTTGCTTG
The DNA here is from genome assembly GCF_017639515.1 of Carcharodon carcharias. Lineage (NCBI taxonomy): Eukaryota > Metazoa > Chordata > Chondrichthyes > Lamniformes > Lamnidae > Carcharodon > Carcharodon carcharias. The sequence goes on along the minus strand of NC_054484.1, from coordinate 100,476,175 downwards.
CTTAGTTATTCATAATGAACTCTGCAGAAAACCTGAATGCTTAACCACTTGCGCAAGTACAGTTCCCTTACTAAATTATAGAGCTAATTAGCTTATTGAACAATGGTGTTGTTCATAGTTTAGCTACTGAAAGTAAAGAAAACAATACTCGATCTATTCTAGCAACTTCAGCGACGTTCCCTTGAACAATCTATCGTGACCCAAATGTAACAACTTCTGTAAATGCCAACTGCATTTGCAACAGACTTTGTCAGTTAGAAAGTATAACCAGTTTAGTTGTTTCAGGTCAGGATAAGGCTCTAGCAATACTGGCCCCAGCCAACCCCACAAATACCTTGTGACTGCCATTGGGGATTATTGTCTAATTTGGCAGAGTTGTCCCACAGATTAGTCAAGCAAGAATCTGACATGTTAATATTCCAGACTCATCCATCAGCTAAAAATCATGGAGTTCTCCATCGCCATCCCTGGATATGGACCTTGTCCCATTGGCAGGATAACCCCATCAAAAGTGGTAAACAGTCAGGGGATGGGGTTTGGCTATAAGGGTCCTCATGGGCTACATGAAGTCTCTTGGATTATGGCCCTAGTCAAATGAGACCAAGGAAATCTCATGCTGATTATCATCATCTTCATTAAAGTAACAAAACAGTACTCCACAATTTTGAGCACCATTTAGAGAAAACACCGAGGCAGGCAAAAGCTCCCTGGGTGGGGAACTTCAATGTCACCAATGGCCAAGCATTCTCTTCACAGTGAGAATACTAGCACTAACACTGCACTAAGTGGAAGAGACTAAGGAAAGATCCAAAATTCTATCTGTGAGATACTGTGGACTATCAGCAGAAGCCAAATTATATGCCATTATAATCTATAACCTAATAGCCCAGCCAACACTAACTTCGTCATCGCCATCAAGCCAGGAGGCCAATCCCGATTCAATAGAAAGTGCAGAATAGCATACCAGCAAGGGAGCAATCTATTTAGGATGCTTCGCAGAGCTAATTATATACTGAACACCAAAAAACAGACAAAAACAGAGCTAAGCACTGCTACAATCAAAGAGTAACTGAATTCCACATCAAGGCAACATTTAATCAAATATTGCATAGTCACCTATGCAAATTGAGGCCACTTGAGTAGAGGAGGGAATTCTCCAGTAGCTGGGTTCATACCTGACACAAAGGAAGGTGGTCGTAGTCATTGGAGATCAATCATTGCTGCATCAGTCCATCATTGCAGGCATTCCTCAAAAGTATCCTTGACCCAACTGTCTTCAGCTGCTTCATCAGTGATGTTCATTCTGTTATAAGGTCAGGAGTGTGGCTGCTTCTGCTGGTCATAGTGTTCAACTTAATTAATTACAACTTCAATAATAAAACAGCACATGCTAGTCTGCAGCATGGCCTGTATAACACCCAGACTTGGGCTAATAAGTGGCAGGTAACATTCATAGCACAAAAGTGCATTGTAATGTTTATCGCCAACAATAAAAGGCCAAACTGCCTTCCTGTGATACCTCCACTGCTGAGACCCCTACCATCATGAGGATGAGTTGGGGCTTGGGTGTCACCGTTCAATGTTCATTAGAAGCTTAACTGAAAAGTCAAATTGCCAACTTGGCTATAAGAGCATGACAAAGGATGGTTCTCTGTGGTGAGATGCTGATTTTCTAACCTCTCAAAAAACCTGCCTGTTGTTTACAAAGCTCAGGTCATGAGTTTGAAAAATTATTCATCACAAGTCCGACTTGATGCAACTACATCAACATCAAGAAATCTCAACATCATCTGGGACAGAATAGTTCACTTAATTTCCATTAAAATAGAAAACACGACAAAAATACTCAGCAGGTCAGACAGAATTTGTGGAGAGAGAAACCAAATTCATGTTTCAGGTCGATGACCTTTCATCAGAACCCTTAGCTGGTTCAGGATTCATTACCTACCATCTCTATGATTAGTGCACTGTCATTGCAGTTTAACATCTACAGAATATTCTGCAGTAACTCACCTAGCTTGTTTCATCAGCACATGCCAGTACCACAACCTCTACCACCAAAAAGGATGAGCAGCAAGATCATGGAAACACCCCCGTCTCCATGTTCCCCCCCAAATCACACATTGCCAACTTGAACATATTTCAGTGTTCCTTCACCGTCCATGAGTCAAATCCTGGAAATCCCACCTAACAATATCGTCTCCACACCATCACCACAGGGTCTGCAGTAATTTGAGAAGAAGACCCCCCATCGCCTTTTGAGGGCATGGGTAATAAATTTTCATCTTTGCCAGTGTCTGCACATCTTAAGAAGATTGCTCACTTTAACCATCTCCCAAACACCGTCTTACATAAACTCACCTAGATTCTCTGCTGCCTGCATTCTGTCCTGCATTTAAGTCGTGCTTGTCCATCACTTTTTTAACTGTGGGCTACACTGACTTCTGATGCTCCAATGTACAGAACTGAAAATCCTGCTTTTGGCTTTACAGATCCTACCGTAGCTTCAGACTGATTTTGTAAGCTTCTTTAGCCCTATTTCCCAGTTTATTCCCCTTCAAGTCTCCAACTCTGGCTTTCTGTACACTTCTTTCCTTACCCCCATTACCAATCCCCACTCCTTCATGAATAGTAGAGCCTTCAGTGTTCTAACTCTACTACCTGCAATTATTACCCACCCCGCCCCCCCCCCCACTTTAATCTCCTTCCTTTCTGGTATAATTCTCCTCACTAATGATAGCCTTTTCAAAGCATTTATTTTCTGTGGTGTTTTCAGTCATTACTCCTGATTCCCCCACTTCTGTGTGTGCTTTCAGTCATCTGTCACGTGCTTGGGTTGCTTTTGTTAACTATGATAATCATATGTAGGCGTCATTGGCAGGGCTGGCATTTGTTTCCCATCTCCAAATTTTCAGAAGGTGGTAGTGGGTCTTTTTCTTGAACCAGTAGCAGTTTGAGACACTTCAGAAGGTTGTCAAGTGTCAAACACTATTTGTGTGGGACTCAAGTCGCACATGAAGCAGAAAGGGTAAAGTTGACAGGTTTGCTTCTCTAAAGGGCATTGATGAGTCACTTGGGTTTTTTTACAATAATGTAGCAACATCACTTTTAATGATATTGGCCTTTTCATTCCTAGATTTTTTTTAAAACTGAATTTAAATTTTCAAACTGCTATGGTCGGATTTGAACTCTCATCCTTTGGATTATTAGTCCAAGCCTCTGGACTACTAATTCAGTGACACAATCACCAAACTTTGTACCCTAACGCCAAAGATGTTATTTAAATACAAAATAAAATCAAAGAATGCTACAGCACAGAAGGAGGCTACTTGGCCCATCATGCCAGTGCCAACACTTTGATGGAGCTATCCAATTAATCTCAATCCTCTGCTCCTTTCCCATAGCCCTGTATTTTTTCCTTCAATTACTTATCCAAATTTCTTTTGAATGTTACTATTGAATCTGCTTCCACCACCTTTTCAGGCAATGCATTCCAGACCACAACAACTTGCTGTGTGTAAGGAAAAGTTTCTCATGTCATCTCTGGTTCTTTTCCAATCACCTTAAATCTGTCAGTGAAAACCTTTTCTCCTTATTCACTCTCATCAAAATTTGTTAATAATTTTAAATACCTCTATCATAGTTCCTCCTGACTTTCCTCCTCCTAAGGGGAAAGAGCCCCCAGCTCTTCAGTCTCTCCAGATAACTCAAGTTCCACAACTCTGGTACCGTTCTAATAAATACCTTCTCCACCTTTTCCAAGACCTTGACATTGTTCCTAATGTGTGGTGTCCACAATTGAGGCCTCTAGGCGAGTTCTAAGCATTGACTTATAAAGGTTTAGCATGACTTCCTTGCTTTTATGCTCTTGCTCAGCTTATAAAGCCAAAGATTTTGTGTAATTTTTTTAACGGTTTTATCAATACCTTCAAAGAGTTGCGAATGTGAATGCTGATTTTGCTGTTTCCACACCCAGTTCAAAATCATACCATTTAGTTTATACTCCCTCTCATTCTTGCTGCCAAAATGTGTCATGAATTATAATGAATTAAATTAAATTTCATCAATCATGTCCTTGCCCATTGGCCAGTCTGTTACTATCGTCTTTATTGTTTACTATGGCTCGTTACTTCTAAGCTTCCGGGAGTCGTTACTGAAGGGTTACTCCAAAGAAAGATGCGCTCGGGCGCACCACCCCCCCAACCTCCAGGTTAGGATTGCCCGGTAATTGCCCAGTAAGTTCAAACTTCCATTGGGCAATTGTCCTGCAATGGGAGCCATCCGAAAGTACGACTTAAATCACAAACTTCGTATGGTTCCGACTGTTTTACCTGACTGGTTGCCCAGGAAAAGTTAGAAGAATTCAAACTACTTCTAACCTCTTGCGTAACTATGGTACCGACCCCCCATGACACTCGTTCACCCCTGAACACCTGACACCACCACCACCTCCTCCTCCTCCTCCTCCTCCTACAGACACACATACGCACGCACACACACATACACACACACCACCCAGCCCCGCGGCCGACCAACCACCTTACATACGTACCACCGCCCCGGCCTCTGAAAGGGACTGGGCTGTTAAATGTACCAGCGTTACAGCGGCTAGTGCTGTAAAGAGGGGGGCATGGCTTCCTTTCCTCTGACCTCCAGCCCTCAACCAAAGTCCACAGGAACGTGCTCCCCTACACAGTTCACACCCAGCCTGAGTCAAGGTCAGGCGAGAAAGGAGCGGCTGGATGTCTAGTTATATAACTAGGAGTAGAGTGGCAACCCGACTCTGATTGCAGCTTCACAGAAGTTCAGGCCCTATATTTCCAAGTTTCATATCATCTGCAAGCTTTGAAATTATGCTCTGTGTACCCAAGTGCATATCATTTAATATATATCAAAAGAGTCATGGTCCTAACACCAAGCCTCTGGAAAACACCAATGTGTACATCCTTTCAGTCTGAAAAACAATCACCACACTCTCTGCTTTCTAGTCCACAGCCAATTTTATATCCATGCTGTCAGTGCCCCTTTAATCCAATGTGGATTTGTCAAACCCCTTTTTGGAAGGTCATGTAGATAGCATCAATGACATTGCCCTCATCAACTCTTCCTGTTACTTAACCAAAGAACTGAATCAAGTTAGTCAAACATAATTTGCCTGTAACAAATCTGTGCTGACTTTATCAGTCTATACTTTTCCAAATGGCAATTAATTTTGTCCCGGATTATTATCTCTAAAAATTTCCCCACCACTGGCACTAAGCTGACTGGCCTGTAGTTGTCAGATATATCCCTCTACTCTTTTTTTTGATCAGGGGTATAATATTTGCATTCCTGCGCTCCTCTGGTAACAACGCTAAATCCAAAATGAATTGGAAAATTATGGCCAGAGCCTCAACAATTTCCACCAATTCTTCCCTCGGTAACTTGGGATGCATCCCGTTTGGACCTTGTGATTTTTCTACTTTAAGGATTGCCAACCTTTTAAGCAACTCCTCTTTATTTATTTTTATCTAATCCAATATTGCTACTGCCTTGTCTTTTACTGTTACATTGGAAGCATCCTCTTCTCTAGAAACACAGATGCAAAGTACTCAATTAGTATGTCAGCCTCACCCCTTGCCTCCACAAGAAGACCTCCATTTTGGACTCTAATCAGCCCAGCTTCCTTCGGCTTCCTTTTTTACTATTTGTGTGTTTTTAAAAGAACTTTGGATTTTATTTTATGTTAGTTGCTAATCTAACCTATGTTGTGTATGTGAGCTTTCATAAGGCTTTTTCCACTATTTTCTTTAATGAAGCTTCACTGCCTAGCTATCACTTGCCCAACTCAAAAGGGTGGTGATAATGGTGTAGACTGATCTTTAAACCGCACCTTGTTTTGCCTCGCTTTCTTTGACATCTCTTTCTTTTGACCATTTCACCTTGTTCCAGCCCTCATGCCTCGCAGTTTAAAAACCTTGTTCTGTATCGCCTGCTTAAGTATCTCACCAAGATATTTTCTCTGCTTTCTTCCCTGCACCAAGTAACATTTCATCCTTTGGTGATTTCAACTTCCATCTTCACTCTTCTTCCTCTTACTGCTGTGAATTATTTTCACTCCTTTCCTTCCTAAATCTCTCCCTCCATATAAACTGTCTTCCCATATTCCCGGCCACAATCTCGCCATCTCACATGGCCTTGTTACTCCCATCATGGTTATTATGGATAAGGCCAGCTCTGACCATTTCCTTGCATCATTCTCCACCCACATCTCCCTTACACTTCCGCAACCCTATGTTCAGCTCTAGAAAAAACTCTCCTTCAAGTCACTTATCACTTTATTTTCAAATTTCCAATTGTCTAGCCTTTGACTCACCATTGTTCATGATACTTCTGCAGGTTGCAATGTCTCCTGCACCTTTAATGTCCTTCTCTACATTAATATATTACTCTGTCTCCCCTCATTGTTCCCCTGGTATACCCCTAATCTCTGCTTCATTAAGTTCAAGGGTGCAAGTATGGATGTCAATGGCAGACACCTGGTTTAACCATCTATCACTAAATCTGATTGGACCACATAAAGCACTATTACTGTTCAAAGAACATCCTTGAATACAAAGATAACTCCAGGTTTCTCTTCCCCACCACAAGACTTCTCCTTAAACTGCCCTGTTATGCATCCTCCACCCTCACCTTCAACAAGTGCGAGGAACTCATGGACTTTTTTGACACAAAAATCGAGACCGTCTGTTAAACTGTCTGATGACCAATCAACTTCCCTCCACGTTAACTACTGTCAATGATTTCCTTTCCTCATAAACTGTCCACCCCCCCACCCTCCTCAGCCTTCAAATTTTCATCATCGCCCTCGGGTCAAAAAACCCACCTTTGACCTCTTTGTTCTGACAAACTACTGCCTTACCTCCAATATCCCTTTGCTCTCCAAAGTTCTTCAACGTGTTGTCACTTCTCAAATCTGAGCCTATCTTTCCCACAGTTCTATGTTTGAATCCCTCCAAGCAGGCTTCCTCCCTTGTCATTGTATTGAAATGGTTGTTATCAAAATTACAAATGATATCCTGTTTGATAGCAACAGAAGTCAACTCTAACTCTTCAATCTTCTCAACCTGTCTGCACCCTTTCACATGGTTGATTGAACCATACTCCTCCAAAGCCTCTCCACTGTCATCCAGTTGAGTGAGTCAAGTGCACTTCACTGGTTCCAGTCTGATCTTTCAAATTGTAGCCAGAGAAACACATGCAATGGCTTCTCTTTCCACTCCCACACTGATACCCCTGGACTCTATTGTTGGCCTCTCTTCTTCTTGGCTACGTGCTACCCCTCAGTGACATCAGGCAAAACACAACATTGGGTATGCTACAAAAGCAAAATACTGGGCATGCTGGAAATCTGAAATAAAATCAGAAAATGCTGATGTATTTAACAGGTCAGGCAGCACCTATGAAGAGAGAAACAGAGCTGACGTTTTAAGTCTATGAGCATTCTTCAGTTCAAATGAAAGGTCACAGACCTGAAATACTAATTCTGCTTTTCTCTCTTCACAGATGGTGCCTGACCTGAGTATTTGCAGCATTTTCTGTTTCTCTATTGGGTTCCACTTGTACACTGATAACCAGCTCTATTGCCCCGCCATTTCCTCTGATTTGTCAGACTAATTGTCCGATAGCCAGTAATAGATGAGCAGAAATTTTCTCCAACAAAATACTAAAATCACTGGGGCCATTGCCTTCAGATTCTGTCACAAACTCTATTCTCTGATAACCATTTCCATCCTTCTACTCAGCAACTAAATTAGACCATTCACAACCTTTGTATTGCTTTTGACCCCGAGATGAATTTCCAACCACATACACACTTCATCACCAAGAATGCCTCCCCCCACCTCTGTACCTCCCACCCCTGTACCTTCCACCTCTGTGCCATCACCTGAACCCACTCTTGCCTTGGCTCAATTGCTGCTGAAGCCCTCAATCATGCCTTCTACTTGACTATTCCAATGCTGTCCTGGCTGTCCTCCTACCTCACACCCTTCATAAATTTGTGCCCATTCAAAACTCTGCTGCCCATATTTTGACTTGGCACTACGTTCTGTTCATCCATTGCCCTGTGGTTGATGACCTACATAGGCTTCAGGTCTGACAATGCTTTGGTTTTAAAATTCTGATCCTGTTTTCAAATCCCTACATGACCTTGCCCCTCTCTAGGCATGTAGCTTCCCCCTTCGCGATCTCTCTGCTCCTCCATTCCTGACATCTCGTGCCTAATTTTAACCATTCCACTTTTGAAGGCTTTCAGCTACCTTGACTCTAAATTCTGGAAGTCCCCCTGCCAAACCTCTCTTCCTTTAAGGTGCTCCTTAAAACTTATATCCATGTTCAAGGTTTTAGTCAATTGCCCTGAAATTTCCTGTGGTTTGGTGTCAGCATCTTTTTATTGATAACATTCTGGTTAGGCACCTTCAGATGTTTTGTTAGCTTAAAGGTACTATATCAATGCAGTTTTCTTCGTTGTTATCCTGTCTCTGCTCCTTTTATTCCCTTTCTTAGCTCTCCACTGTACTTTCTATAGTTGTTGTAAAACAAGCTAACCCCTTAAAGATAGGTTAGCTGTTCATTTCAAGCCGTCGGATGCTGTAAATTTTTGTTCTTCATCTAACCAAAATAACTTGATAAGAATTGTGTTTGCTCGAAGAGAAACCAATTTCATGATGAAGCATTTGGTCAAGCTTTCCTGTTCCCTTGTAGGCACTGAAATTACTTTGGCACACTTGCACTTTAAGATTCATCTTAAGGCTTATCATTCTGCTATTTCAGCAAAGGTTTTAAGACATTTCAGCTTCCGTTAAAATAACAAATGAAATTGCGGGTGGACTCTTTTTTGTGGTATATTTTCAAGAACCATAATGTTTCAATTACACACACGATTATTGGCATAATTACATCACATGTCATAACAAAAAAATATTTTACATGCGCTCAAAAGACTTGACAGGTTTCATTTTTTAAAGTATGTGCTTCTTTACTGCAGTTGCATAATTCAGGTATAGATATGTTGTAGCACAGTGCATTCAATTTCCCAAGGAAAGTCCTAGATATTTCATGGATTTATGCCTTATTGGCTCAGAGAATTGTAGGAAAAAGAGCAGAATCTGTCCCCACCCAGCCCTTTCACACGGTTTGAACTTTTTTTTAAAGGAACACAAAAACTTGGCAAGATCTGTGAAAATTTTGTATTTGTACACAGGCTTCCTCCTAATAAAAGGCATCTGAACCTTTCATTTAAAATGCTTGCTTGCTTCTTTGATTCTGGAGACTTCAAAGTTTAGAAACAATGCAGAACATAATTGCAAGTTTTGTAACTTGTAGGGATCAACAAACAAAATAAACATGTTGCTGAGGTACAGGAACTGGGTGCACTGCAGCTTCTGTAAGCAGTGATATTGAACATGAATGAATATCTGGTTAGTTAGCAAGGGAGAAATCAGAAAGAAGTTGCTTTTTTGTATTACCTCTCATAACTTCAGAATACCCAAAACTCTTCATAGCCAATGAAGTGTAGCTACTTCTAATTTAGCAAACAGGGCAGCCAGTTTGCACACAGCAAGGTCTCACAAACAGCAATGTGATAAATGATTTTTAAAAAAACTTTGTTGAGGGTTAATTACTAGCCAGGATAGCAGGGGAACTTATACTCTTCTTCAAAACACTGCTGTGGGACCTTTAATATCCACCTGAGAGGGCAGACAGCTTCTCTTTTTAACATCTCTTTTGAAAGATGGCACCTCAAATAGTACAGCCCTCCCTTAGCATTGCACTAAGATGCTGGCCTAGATTATGCAGTCAAACATCTGAATTGGGACTTGAACCTACCACCTTCTAACTCAGTAGTATGCTCAGTGTTTGCATACATGTTTCTATGTGGTTGGTATTTTTCTCTAACAGTTCCTTACTTTAATCAAACCTCCAAACCCAGCTTGTCTACATGCCTTTCAATTCCTCCATCGTGCCCCTTTTTCCCCCATCCTCCACCAAGTTACTGATTTTGCCAGTTTGTTTAGTATACTCCCAGAGACCTTTTTTCACTTTAGGAAATAATGGGGAAGTGTTGGAACGATTAGCAGGTTAACCATCAACCTGTTGAACCATGCCATGAAGATTCCTTCTGTGGCCAGCAAGTCCTGGAGTGGGACTTGAACTTGGAGCTTCTGGCTCAGATGAAAGGATGCTACCCTTTGTGACATTTAGCATAAAAACCCAAATATCATTCGCCCACCTTCACGTCTAATCACATCAGGTCATATTCCCTGGCCTAGAGAGCATGTAGGCGATCTGACCTCCAGCCTCTGCTCCTGGAACACTATTATCTAGTTGCTAGGAGACAGGTGAGCCTGGACCTGGATTATTTGACCACAACCATTCCAACCTTTCCCTGTAAGGGGTCATCTGTTATCTGCCTGTGACTCTTCCAATGAGGTTGGGCAATCACGGGCTCAAACATGCATCTTGCTATGATGAATTACATCAGATGCCAAGCCATTCGGCTACCTTCAGACAGCATAGAGTCTAGATAAAGTTAAGTGTATAAAAGAGTGAAAGGGCAATTGTTTCTAACAAGATTTCTTACATGGTGCAAGTGTGCAATGTTTCATGTTAAATTCAGAATACATCCTGTGACTAATGCGTGACCTGCATTCTTGCTCAGGTTCCACCGGAGCTACAGAATGAGGTGCTGATGAGCTTGCTAGAGACGGATCCGGATGTCGTTGACTACTTGCTGCGGAGGAAAGCATCACAGTCATCGTGAGTAACTTGTCTCTGTGGGTTATTTTTCAAGTCACCGTGCTATTTTAACCATAGGCTGATACATTTCGTTCTACTGACCTCTGCTGTTCACGTAGGATATCAGCAAACTAGATAAGAGAATGTACAACCACCAGTGTATAGTACAAATTGCTTACAAAACTTCAAGAAGCATCTTGTTTGATAAAATTTAAATATCTGCATGCAACCTGATTCTAGTCAAGAATTTGTGATCTGATTTTTAAAACCTCATATTTCAGCTAGTAAAGTGAAGACAGCATCAGGTGAAAAATAGTAACGCGTGAATTTTTCTATGAAACCAGTGGAGTGCTTTTTGAAGTGTAGTCACTGTTGTGATGTAGGAAATACAACAACTAATTTATGCACGGCAAGGGTATCTGAGAAACAGCAATGAGATAATGGGTTGGACTTTCGATCTTGATGTGGGTAGCAGAGATTGGGAAAATTGCCAGCTGAGCCTGCCCACCTCCGAAGAAAATGCCCACAAGCACAGGATTTTCATTGTGGACGAGCATGTACAGGTCCAGGGTGGCCAGGTGTGGAAGGCGGGCTGTTTAAAAAGCCTGTCTCAGTTCTGTGGGGCTTTGTCCTGGTTATAATAAAAACAGAAAGGTCCTCACCCCCTCCTCATGCCCCCCACCCGCCTCCAATGGCCCCACATTTTCCCCACACCAAGGTATGTCCTCCCAGACAACTCCTATGACCCCCTTCCCCACCCCATGCCAAGGTATTTTCCAAAACAGCCCATATGGGCCCTCATTCTCCCCTCATTAAGTATGGCACTTCCGTGCCCATTCACCTATTATACATTATAGAACCAATGAACCTTATAGTGATAGTAGGATGTGTTTTTTTTAATTCTCTTTAAAAATAAGTCATTCATAGACAACTTGCCACTCTCTTTTTAAGAAGAACCTCCTTTTTACTACAGGCCAATAAAAGTGGCAATCATCCAGACCCTTTAAAGTATCAATAGCAGAAACTACAAGCACTTGAAGCCTCTTAACCTTATATAAATAAACATTGTGCAATTGACAGCAGCGATCAGAGAGCCAGAACTGTTAATCAAGCAATGGTTTCTGTGGGGCTCAGGTGGTTCAAGAATTTCTGGCCTCTCAGCCAAGCCTCATTATGTAATCTTGGCATCAGGCAAATAGGTCAGATATATTCATTCTTGGGATATGGGTATCTCTGGCCAGGCCAACATTTATTGCCCAACTCTATCTGAATTGATAGAATTTTTTATATAAACAAATGGCTTGGCAAGCCACTTCTGAAGATGGTTAAGAGTCTACCACATTGGTGCAGCACAGAAGTCACACATCTGCCTACTTGGGTGAGGGCATCATTTCATTTGAATGCTAACCCTACATAGAGCATGTTTACTTATCTTACTTAATGGTCACTTGATCTCATGGTTAATGTGCCTGAACACCAACCTCAGGAAGGCCATGTCCTGCACAACTGTGGCAAGTTTTGTTTTTTATTCTGTGGTCAATGAGCAAGTTTGACAACCTAATGGCAATTTGAATCGATTGGAGCATTTACTTGCTATCAATCCATGTCCACCATCCAAACTTATGCAACCCTTTACAACCAGCTGATAGAGAATAATTTCATTCCATCAATTTACTCTGGACTGGAACCCAAAAAAAAGTGGAAGCCAAAACCATTGATTTCTTCAAAGTTTATCCAAGTGAACAAATCATTTCAAGACAGGTATGAAAAGGATCAAAAAAGCTAATGGAATGTTGGACTTTATCTCACGGGCTGGATTAATAAAGGGGAGGAAATTGTACTTCAGTCATACAGAGCCTTGGTGAGACCCTATCTGGAGTGCTGCATTCAGTTTTGGTCACAGATTCTCAGGAAGGATAATTGGCCTTCGAGGGGGTGCAGTGCAGATTCATCAGAATCATACAAAGGTTTACAGAATTAAATTATGAGGAAAGATTGCTTACATCAGGCTCCTAGTCCCCTGAGTTTATAAGGTTCAGGGGTGATCTAATTAAGCGTTTTAAAAGGATGAAAAGACTTGAAAAGGTAGGCACAGTGCTATTTCTTCTGGTGAAGGTATCAAAAACGAGGGAGTGTAATCTTAAAAAATTCAAACTAGGCTATTTAGGAGGGATATCACAAAGTACTTTTTCATGTGAAGAGTGGGAGAAATCTGGGCTTCTTTTCCCCCAAAAGGCCAGGGATGCTGAGAAACTATTGGAGCTTTCAAAAAAAGTTTTGTTTGGTAAGGGTTTCAAGAGATATGGAACCAAAGTGGGTAAATGGAGTTGAGGAACAGATCAACCACAGTCTCAAGGGCTGAATGTTCTTATTCTTACGATGTGAATGGAGGGACAGTCATAAATTTGTTTTTTGGGATGGATGGGTTTCAATTGTGCCTCCCTCCTTGAAAGAATGAGCTTTGATTTGCAGACAGTGATTCCTTAATTTATTAAGGAAAATATAGAAATTACTGGCTCAGTAATTAATATGGATGTTTGACTTAACAGTCCAAAATAAACATTTTTTTTCTTGTTTGACGAAATGTAATTGGCAAATTAGTGATAGTCGATGAGCAGCTCTAGTCTTTACTCCGGGACTTGGGTTGAGATTCAGCCCAGAACGATGGAGTGAAAGTTTCCTCTCTGATCATCGTAAGGGTCCCAAGTTGAAACTGAATCACCCCTGTTACTAGTGTGTAGGAGGAAACAAGCCACAATCCTTCATGATGTGTACGATGTATTATTATGGATGAGATTTGCAGTTAACTCAATAGAGACAAAGCCAAGGGAGCTTTAGTGTGAATTTATTGATTGTGCAGCAGCTGAGCAGAACAACTGATAAACGAAATGATAGGAAAAACGTAAAAGGCTCAGATTCTTTTAACTGACACAATATGATGATCTCAATAACAAAAACTTTCTGTTAAAGAAAGCAAGCTAGAACTTGAATTTATTGGACACCTTCACTGATCTCAGGACTTCCCAATGCAGTTCACAAGAAATGGATCAGATTTGAAGTGTAGTCATTGTTATAATATGGATAAACTTGGCAGGAAATTTTCCCACAGCAAGGTCCCACTGCCAATGGAATGAATGACTAGCAAATCTGTTTCAGTCATATTGGTTGAGGGATACTTATGGGCCAGAACATGGGGAGGTCTCCCCTGTTCTTCAGTGAGTAATGCCATAGGATCTTTCATGCCTACCTGACAGGACAGACAGTGGCTTGTTTGAAAACTCCCTTAATACTGGAGGGAAGTGGCACAATCGATTATGCACTCAAGTCTCTGAAGTGGGTCTTGAACCCACGACTGACCTTCGGACTAAAAGGCGGCAGTGCTACCCACTGAGCCACTATTGACCCCTTGGTTAGCTGTGTAACTTAGTAATGCGCTTTGAGGTCACATAATGAGCATGTGACACATAGTTTGGTGAAATTAAATTAGCTAAAATCTGATGTGATCTTCTTTAACAGGAGTCCAGATCTGACGAGAGCCGAAGTCTCCTATTCTTTGGGAGGACGACATTCATCTACTGATTCCAACAAGATCTCAAGTGGAGAAGTCTCGCCGTATGATAATAACTCTCCAGTACTGTCAGACAGGCTGTTAATGCAGAGGCCAGAAGACCTCAGCCCTGGTTCTGAGAAACTCTATAAAGTTCCTGAACAATATGCTTTAGTTGGACACTTAAAATCCAAATCTGGGGATAGCTCACCAGTTTCATGGCCTGAAAAAGGTAAGCACTTTATGCACTTGTCCATTTGTCCACTCTTTGAAATACTGGTAGCAATAATTGTGACAGTAGAAATTGTAACAAAATTAAGTATTATTTGTCTTAAGATTTAGCTTGGCACTGGCATCTCTCATTCCATCGTGGTACCTAAGGGTTTTTAAAACCAGCTTCACTTACCAAAACCAAAACTCAGTGTAAACTCAATGCAACTGCTGTCCTATTTGTTCTTTTTAAGACCATAGTCTGAGGTAGGGGGTCAAGCCATCCAATTAATAGATTTCTTTAAAAATGCGTTTGATTGGCAGTTCTTACTCAGTTGAACAGAAACACTGTTTTAAATCCACTTTGTCCCTAATGTTTTCAAGACACTTTTCAGTCTCTTTTTTCAAATCAGATAGCCTTGGATAGTCAGGGCAAAAAGCTTCCATAAATGGTGACAGCAGGGAAAATATCACTAGCCATGAATACTTGTCACATGATAATTTGGCTTAGTCATTGAAAACATTTTCTTTAACTACAAGGAGCTAAAACAATTGATGTAACATTGTTACACCAATTTCATCAATTGTTTTAGCACCTTGTAGTTAAATATATATATAGTTATTTGTTCTTTTTTGATTAACAATTTTAACAAAGTCTGAGTCAAAGGCCACCATAGTGGTGGTCTGGTAGTTTCCAAAGTTAATGAGGGTCATGTAATAATCAGAGCTGAAATAGACCGTATCTGTGCACTCTGTAAAGGCAATGGAGGCTGCCACCAAAAAGATAAATTTTCTTGAAAAGAATTCTTTCCTGAAAGTGCAGCCAGGGTAGGAATGCTCTTCCCAGCTCAATTGTAATGTCTGAAACCATTACCACTGTTGCCACTTCCCTCCCTCACCATCACTCGAACAACAATTGAATAATAGTAGCTGTTTATATTATTATAGTTACTTGGTACTTTATGATCAGGAAAGACTAAGGTTAATTTCCACATGACCATTGTGTTCTAAACGTGATCAAATAAAAATCAACTACTGTATGAGGGAAAAAATATTTGGGAGAACAAACTAATCAGCCTAATGGGACAAAAAGTGATAATTCATCTGTATTGCAATATTTCTTAACATTCCTTCTACATTGAGGGTTTTGATAGAATGAGTAAAGAGAAACTGTTTCCACTGACATGATGGTTGGTAACCAGAAGACCCAGATTGAAGATAGTTGGCAGAAGAGGGGAAATATTTTTTACACAGTGAATTTTTATGACATAGGGGATGCACAGCCTGAAAGTGTGGTGGAAGCAAGAGTCAGTAGTAGCTTTTAAAGGCAAACTAGGTATATAATTAAAAAGGAAAGAAGTGCAGGGCTATGGGGAAGAGCAGTGGAGTGGGACTAATTGAGCAGCTCTTACAAAGAGCTGGCACAAGCACAATGGCCTCCTTCGGTGCTCTGATTCTCAACCCTCTCACTAGCCATATTAGGGCTATAGGGTTAATTTTCTGCCCCTAGTGAGGTGCCACATTTACACAACTACAACACTGTATACTTGAATCTTTGACCTCTGCTCCTGGCTAGAAAGATGGAATTCAGCCATTTTAACCATTGTTGAATGGCATTATCATTCACTAGTACTGAACTTGCAAGAAGCAACGATTGTGCAACATATTTTGAAGAAACTATAACATCTCAGGTTGTTTTCAATGTTCATGTCAGTTTATGCTCTGTGCTACTTGTCAGATAATATGCATGGTTCTACGATTAAATCACAAGTCGCTTGGCAGCAATTGGAGAGGAAACTAATCCAAACAATTCTGGGCACACTGATGAAATATTTCAGAGGTTGTGATAGATTAGAGTGACTGAGGAAGCTTAGAGGACATTTCTGAATATTATCATTTGCAGGAGATGAAATGGCCAGTGATATAATCTACCAAACTGGTCAGAAATGCGACATTTTAGTGACATGTGCATGTTGCCATTTTTCCTTGTGCTCTGGCTTCCTTCTGCTACAGTGGAAGAAAGTATTGCCTTTTTGTTGCTGCATGCCATTGTGATTCCTTGTGCCTTGGCTTTCTTGTGCCACCCATCGCTCAGTGATAGCACCCGTGCCTCAGAGTCAGAAGATTTTGGGTTCAAGTCCCACTCCAAAGACCCAAGCAACAAAATCCCGCCTGACACTTCAGTGTAGTACCGAAAGAGTGCTGCACTATTATGGGTACTGCCTTTTGGATGAGACATTATACTCACAGGTGTATGTAAAAAAAAATCATATAGTAAAGAAGAATAGGGGAATTCTGCTCTGTGTCCTGGGGCCAATATTTACCCTTCAATCAATATAAGCTAAAGTACAGTCTGGTCATTATTTCATTACTTTTTGTGGGACCTAACTGTGTGCAAATTGGCTGTCATGTTTCCCTACATTATAATATCAACTGCTTCAAAAATACTTCCTCGGTTTTACAGTGCTTTAGGGAACATTCTGCGGTTGTGAAAGATACTGTAAAAATGCATGTCCTTTTCTTTCTTATTACACTAATGTCCTCAGCATTTTAAGCAGACTACATCCTTTTTAGTAAAAGAAAATACTGCAGATGCTGGAAATCTGAAATAATAACAGAAAATGCTGGAAAAACGCAGCAGATCTGGCAGCACCTGTGGAAAGAGAAACAGAGGGCTGAATTTTCCCCCCCATTGGGGGGGAAGTTGAAGGGCGGGTGTGTACAGGCGAGCTTCCAATCGGCGCCCCCAATCAGAGGCGCACCACCATTTTACATGGGCGGGCCAATTAAGGCCTGCCCAGCGTGACGTCCGCACAGAAGCGCTATGCACTCCATGTGAGCGGGGATCCCAAAATCGAGAATGCGCCTGAAAGAGCGCACTCATCTCCCTGAGGCTAAGTGCAGCCTCAGGGAGATTGGCTGTAAATGTAAAAAAGATTAAAATAGAAAAATAAAATTTCCCTAACATGTCGCCTCATGTGATAATGTCACATGAGTTGGGACATGTCCATAATTACTCAAAATCTTTATTAAAATTTTATAAAGCCTACAACCAATTCAAGAGTGACTCTCTTTCATGTATGAACTGGAAACGTTTTGAAGTTAATATCAATGTGTGGATGTT
Source organism: Carcharodon carcharias (assembly GCF_017639515.1). NCBI lineage: Eukaryota > Metazoa > Chordata > Chondrichthyes > Lamniformes > Lamnidae > Carcharodon > Carcharodon carcharias. The sequence goes on along the minus strand of NC_054484.1, from coordinate 100,458,515 downwards.
TCCAAATGTAAAGGGAAGCTGGGAGATGATTTATAGGATATGTGCCCATCCTGTAAGTTTTTTTAAAAATGATGAAGGGGTTTGATAGGGTAAACATAGAAAAAATTTCCATTTATGGAGGAGACCAATGCTAAGGGCGATTAAATATAAGATTGTCACGAATAATCTAGTAAAGAATTCAGGAGAAACTTCCTTATCTAGAGAATGGACAGAATGTGCAACTTGGCACCACATAGAATAGTTAAGGCAAGTAACAAAGATACGGTGATAGGGTTGGGTGAAGTAGAGTAGGAGGACCTCATGTGGAGCATAAACACTGGAATAGAGCAGTTGGGCTGAATAACCTGAGTCTGTGCTATAAAATTCTATGCAGGTTGTTCTCTATTAATAAGATACTCACTGTGCAGACCACACTATGTGCAACATAATCTAAAATGGATTTCACTTCAATGAAAATAAAATTTAAAATTGAGAGATGTCGAATGAGCTGCCGATTCACTATCACCCTTTGTATACTATCACACAAAGTCAAAATTACTGTTCTGGTGTGTGACAGAATACTGATTGTTTTGTCTAACTAGATCTAAAAAATATTTTCTTTGCTAAAATTCACTTGTATACCTATTACTTTTTGTGTTGTAAGTAGGGTAATTTAAGCAGCTCCATGTCTTTCATTCCTTCTCTTTTAGATAAAAATGCAACTTCAGAAGAAAACGCTAATATTTGGGGAGCTTGGCATTCCACATTGAAATGTGGATCTAGGGAGGAAGGGATTACAGGTACAGCAAACATGTAGTACTGATTTTTTTTAAAAAACTCTTTCCTGTTTTAAACCATTTGGAGGGCTGTGCCCATTGTGCATACTTCTGTAGATGAAAGGCAAAACCATTATATGAACGGAAATAATAGAAGGAGTAGACCATATGGCCCCTTGAGTCCCCTCTGCCATTTAATATGATCAACCCCACTTTCCCACCCACTCCTCATGTTCCTTTGTTCCCATTCTTGAGTATGTTTAATGTTGGAGCATCCACAGCCCTCTGAGGTAGACAATTCCAAAGATTCACAACCCTCTGCATGAAGAAGTTCTTCTCATCTCTGTCCCAAATAGTTGACCACTTATCCTGAGCCTAAGCCCTTTTGTTCTAGGTTCTCCAGCCAGGGGAAACAACTTCTGTATCTACCCTGTCAAGCCTCTTCAGAATCAATGATTTAATAAGATCACCTCTCATTCTTCAAGATTCCAGAGGTTATATGTCCAAATTACTCAGCCTCTCATCATAGGACAAGGAGCTAATCTAGTGAGCCTTCACTGTACCACCTCCAAGGCAAGTGTATCTTTCCTTGGGTATGGAGACCAAAACTGTGCACGCTACTGCAGGTGTGGTCTTGCCAAAGCCCTGTACAATTGTTGGAAGACTTCCTTGTACTCCAGTCCCCTTGCAATAAAAGCCAAAAGCAATTTGCCTTCCTAATTGCTTGCTGTACCTGCATGCTAACTTAGTTTCTTGTACAAATACACCCAAGTCTCTCTGTTCATCGACTTCTAAAAGTTACATGCTTTTTAAGAAAAAAAGTCAGCTTTTCTATTCTCAATGCCAAAGTGAATAACCTCTCACTTCCCCACGTTATACATTTTTTGCCCAGTCACTTAATATGTCTATTTCTTTGCAGCCTCTGTGTCCTCCTCACAGCTTGCATTCCACCTAGGTTTGCACCATCGGCAAATTTAGATGCATTACTCTCAGTATCTTTGTCAAAGTCATTAATGCAAATTGTAAATAGCTCTGATCATTAGGGCACTCCATTAATCACAGCCAGCCAACTTGAAAATCCCTCATTTATCCCTATTCTTTGCTTCCTGTTTGTTAACCAATTCTCCATCCATGCTAATATTTAAACCCAACTCCATGAACCATTGTGTTGTGTATTAGCCTTTCTGTGTCAGCTGGGTTCAAGTCCCATCGCAGGGCTCGAGTACAAAAATCAAGGCACTACCTTAAGTTTCTCGAATAATTTTTCTCTGCTGATAATTACTGTAAATTCCTCACTCTTATTAGCCCCTTGCTTGCCCTGTATTACTGGTATGCAACTTATGTCTTCCACCGTGAAGACAGGCACAAAACGGGTGGATTTTCCCTCCGGTGGTGGAAAACAAAGGCTGGGCCTATTTTGGGATCCTGATCCTGCACCCAGGGGGAATGTCATTCACCTGTAATTCTCCCTGGGGCAGTCAGTTATTGACTGGAAAGCAGATTCGATGCCCAATTAAGGGCAGCGGGTAGGCAATATAAGCTGGAGGACCAATCAAAGGTCTTCCAGCTTGAAAAGAACAGTAGGTTGAAATTGAAGGTAAATAAAAGAGAGGGCACTTCAAGATGTAGGTATCCTCCAACTTTTTAAAATCCTTGATTTAAAAATATTGTTCAAGAGCTAGGCCTCCACTTTTAGGGGGTGGAGGGCTCCCTCTACAGGGCAACCTATGGCTGCAGCCAAGGGATGCATGCCTCCAGGCACCCCCTGCAGGAACCTGGAGGCCGACTGGAAAATTCCACAGTTGGACTCCTTTAATTGGCTTCAGGTTCTTAATGAGCCTGATTGACTATCTGCCTCATGTGGACAGGTAGCCCTGCTGATCCCATCACTGTCTCTACAAAAATGGCCTAGAGGCGTTGGTGGGCGGCGGGGGCAGGGGGTGGGGGGGGTGCTATTTTTTAGCTCCCAGCTGCCTTTGATCTTGGTCCTGGTGGGGGACTGAAAATCTAACACAAAGAGCATTTACTCAATGCCTCTGCCATTTCCTCATTCCCCATGATGATATCCTCTGTCTCTGTCTCTAAGGGACCAATGATTACTTTAACAATTTTCCTTCTTATGCACTTAAAAAAGCTCTTGCAATCTCTGACTAGTTTACTCTCATATTCTATTTTCTTCCTTTTTATCAACTTTTTGGCCTCCCTTTGGTTTCTAAAGTTCTCCCAATCTTCAGGCTAACCACTATCCTTGACAACATTATAAACCTCTTTTAATGTAATTTTATCCCTAACTTTCCCATTAAGCCACACTGTGGTTTTTCTGATAAACCTTTCTACAAGAGACCTTTAACAGAACATTTTTAATTGAACATATTTTTGACCATTATGAATAATTTTTAAATGTTTCCTACTATTTATTTATCACCATACCTTAGTCTTTTTACTCAGTCAATCTTCATCAGGAGAAGAGAACTGGCTATGTAATTTGCTTTGGTTAAGTTTAAGATTCTTGTTTGGGACTGGAATATGTCACTTTCAAACTTAATATGGAATTCAGTTGTATTATGATCACTTTTTCCGGAGGATCTTTTACGATATGATTACTGATTAACCCTGCCTTATTACATGTTACTTGGTCTAAAATGGATTAGTCTCTGGTTGACTCCACATTATGATTATCATTACAATACAGATCACTCCATGGCTGCCCAGTAGGAAGTACAATTTTTAAAAATTCATTCTTGGGATGCGGGTATTGTTGTCAAGACTAGCAGTTTATTGGCTAACCCAGTTGGCCCTAGAAAGTGGTGGTAGGCCATCTCCTTGAATTGCTGCAAGGTTCTGTACAGCAGTACGTTATTAGGCATTAAATATTAGATTTTTGCTGAGTCCAGAAGGCTCCATGGATCTTTAAAAATGGCAGATAAGACCTAATTCTGGGATTTCCAGCACCCCCAGTTTTCACTAGCATGGGGGAAGGGTGTAAGCTTGCACATTCCTGACCTGGCTGGCTCCATTGCAGGGGTAAGCATCCCCAGACCCCCACAATTTTCATGGAGTTGGTCCACCTTCTCAAGGACTCATGGTTCACGACCCCTCAGAAGAGCCTTTTGAAAGATAGCTTCAAAAGGTCTTACCCATGCCCCCCACATACCAATCCACCTCCAATCGCCCCTCATACCTTCTATGCCAACCCATGACCCTCCATCCACCTCCAATGGTCCCTCACCCTCAGTGCCTTTGGCACTTCCATGCTCATTCACCAGTATACGCTCTGTACAGAACCAATGCACTGGAAAAGGTTAAAAAACAACCATTCATAACTTTATAGCATTGTAGTAGCAGCAGTTTTTAAAGTTATCAATAGACCAGATCTTTAAACTATCAATTAGCAGAAACAACAAGTACTTGACACCTCTTTTTACCTTGTGTAAATAAACATTGACCATTGACAAAATAGTTAGGAAAAGAAGCTGTCAAATAAACAGTTTTACCTTGGGTGCGCCTAGTAAAACAAACTAATAGAAGTCACCTCTCAGCCAGGCATGCATATTGAAGCTTGTCTGAGAGGGGCATTTGTTGGCATGGATGGTATGAGGGGCCATTAGGGGTGGGTGGTGTGAGGGCCAGAGGACCTGATATCTTACACGACTAGGATGAAGTCCCAGAGAAGCAAAGAAGGCTTTTTAACTAGGCTGCCTTAGCACTCGACAGCCCCCCACAAAGGAATGAAAATGGCACCAGTCTAGGCACTTTTTACAGAGGTGGCCCGCCAAGCTGGAAAATTTGTGGACTCCCACTACCCGCTGTAAGGTGAAAATCCAGCCCTAAGAGTGAACTGTGGTGGTGTGGGCACTGGAGTCCCTGGATAGGGAGGACAGACTCTTTCCTAAAGTAATACTTAAGTAACCATGGGGAACAGTGTACAAATTTTACCTCTGGAATATTTGACACATTGCTTCAATCTGAAATAATAACAAAACTGAGAGTACATTTTTTTTTAATTCATTCACGGGATGTGGACTTCACTGGCTGGGCCAACACTTATTGCTCATCCCTAGTTGCCCTTGAGAAGGTGGTGTTGAGCTGCCTTCTTGAACCGCTGCAGTCCATGTGGTGTAGGTACACCTACAGTGCTATTATGAAAGGAGTTTCAGGATTTTGACCCAGCGACAGTGAAGGAACGGCGATATATTTGCAAGTCAGGGTGGTGAGTACCTTGAAGGGGAACTTCCTGGTGGTGGTGGTGTTCCATCTATTTGCTGCCCTTGTCCTTCTAGGTGGTAGTGATCATGGGTTTGGAAGGTGCTGTCTAAGCAGCCTTGGTGAATTCCTGCAGTGAATCTTATGGATTGTACACATTGTTGCCACTGTGCATCGGTGGTGGAGGGAGTAAATGTTTGTGAATGTGGTGCCAATCAAGTGGACTGCTTTGTCCTGGATGGTGTGAAGCTTCTTCAGCATTGTAGGAGTAGCACTCATCCAGGCAAGTGGAGTATTTGATCACACTCCTGACTTGTGCCTTTTAGATGGTGGACAGACTTTGGGGAGTCAGGAGGCAAGTTTCCATCGCACGATTCCTAGCCCCTGACCTGCTCTGTAGCCACAGTAATTTTATGACTAGTCCAGTTCAATGTCTGGTCAGTGGTAACCCCCAGGATGGTGATAGTAGGGGATTCAGTGATGGTAATGTCATTGAACATCAAGGGATGATGGTTGGATTCTCTTGTTGGAGGTGGTCATTACCTGACACTTGTGTGGTGTGAATGTTACTTGCCACTTGTCAGCCCAAGCATGGATATTGTCCAGGTCTTACTGCATTTGGACATGGACTGCTTCAGTATCTGAGGAGTTGTGAATGGTGCTGAACATTGTGGAAACATCAGCGAACATCCCCACTTCTGACCTTATGATGGAAGGAAGGTTATTGATGAAGCAGCTGAAGATGGTTGGGTCAAGGACACTACCCTGAGGAACTCTTGCAGTGATGTCCTGGAGCTAAGATGACTGCCCTCCAACAACCACAACCATCTTCCTTTTTGCTAGGTATGACTCCAACCAGCGGAGAATTTTCCCTCTGATTCCCATTGACTCCAGTTTTGCTAGGACTCCCTGATGCCACACTCAGTCAAGTGCTGCCTTGATGTCAAGGGCAGTTACTCTCACCTCACATCAGGAGTTCAGGTCTGTTGTCCATGGCTGTATCGAGGTCAGGAGCTGAGTGGCCCTGGTGGAACCCAAACTGGGCATCAGTGAGCAGGTTATTGCTAAGCAAGTGCCACTTGATAGCACTGTTGATGACCCCTTCCATTACTTTACTGATGGAGAGTAGTCTGAAGGGACAGTAATTGGCCGGGTTGGATTTGTCTTGCTTTTTGTATACAGACTATACCTGGGCAATTTTCCACGTAGCCAGGTAGATGCCAGTGTTGTAGCTGTACTGGAACAGCTTGGCTAGGGGCGGGGCAAGTTCTGGAGCACATGCTTAAGCCTTATCTTTTGCACTGCTGTGCTGGACTCCTCCATCATTGAGGATGGGGATATTTGTGGAGCCACCTCCTCCAGTGAGTTGTTTAATTGTTCACTACCATTCACGACTGGATGTGGCAGGACTGCAAAGCTTAGATCTGATCTGTTGGTTGTGGGATCGCTTAGCTCCCTCACTTGCTGATTAAGCTGTTTGGCACACAAGCAGTCCTGTTATAGCTTCACCAGGTTGACACTTCATTTTTAGGTATACCTGGTGCTGCTCCTGGCATGCCCTCCTGCACTCTTCATTGAACCAGGGTTGATCCCCTGGCTTGATGATAATGGTAGAGTGGGGGATATGCTGCCCATGAGGCTACAGATTGTGTTTGAGCACAGTTCTGCTGCTGCTGATGGCCCACAGCATCTCATGGTTGCCCAGTTTTGAGTTGCTAGATCTGTTTGAAATCTATCCCATTTAGCGTGGTGGTAGTGCCACACAACACGACGGAGGGTATCTTCAATGTGAAGGCGGGACTTCGCCTCCAGCGGTGGTCACTCATACCAATACTGTCCTGGACAGATGCATGAGCAGGCAGGTTGGTGAGGCTGAGGTCAAGTATGTTTTTCCCTCTTGTTGGTTCCCCACCACCTGCCACAGACCTAGTCTAACAGCTATGTCATTTAGGACTTGGCCAGCTCGGTCAGTAATGGTGCTACTGAGCCACTCCTGGTGATGAACATTGACATCCCCCACCCAGAGTACATTCTGTGCCCTTGCCACCCTCAGTGCTTCCTCCAAGTGATGTTCAACATGGAGGAGCACTGATTTGTCAGCTGAGGGAGCATGGTAGGTGGTAATCAGTAGGATGTTTCCTTGCCCATATTTGACCTGATGCCATGAGACTTCATGGGGTCCAGAGTCAATATTGAGGACCTGGGCAACTCCCTTCCAACTGTATACCACTGTGCCACCACCTTTGCTGTGTCTGTCTTGCTGAGCCTGTCCTGCCGGTGGGACAGGACATACCCAGGGATGGTGATGGTGGAGTCTGGGACATTATATGTAAGGTATGATTCCATGAGGATGACTGTCAGGCTGTTGCTTGACTAGTCTGTGAGACAGCTCTACCAATTTTGGCACTAGTCTTCAGATGGTGGTAAGGAGGACTTTGCAGGGCTGACAGGGCTGTGATTACCATTGTCATTTCCTGTGCCTAGGTCGATGCCGAGTGGTCTGTGTGGTTTCATTCCTTTTTTGTGTCTTTGTTACAACTGAGTGGCTTGCTAGGCCATTTCAGAGGGCATTTAAGAGTCAGCCACATTGCTGTGGGTCTGGAATCACATGTAGGCCAGACCAGGTAAGGACGTTAGTAAATCAGGTGGGTTTTTATGACAGTGGTTTCATGGTTATCATTCCAGATCTTTATTGAATTCAAATTCCACCATCTGCCGTGGTGGGATTCGAATCCAGGTCCCCAGAGCATTACCCTGGGTCTCTGAGTTACTAGTCCAGCGACAATACCACTACGCCATCAATTAAGACAATATTGTAAAAAGAGAAATATCAGCTCTGCTTCTTAAAACACCTCTCCCAATGTTCTTTTCAATTGACTTTGAACAAGGAGAAATGAGAATGGATTAGGCAGGCAATAGCCCATTCAAGTAATTTGTTCTGCATATTATGGACCCTGCTATACTTCTTCAATTGTGAACAGAAGGACAGTTGAAAATATAATTGTTCAGGAGGGATGAATATATGCTAGTAGAGACCTAGCTTAAACTTGCACATTCAGTAGTTTATAACAGGGATTACCTTTTAAAAGACTTAAGGTGACATTTAACAAAAACAATTTTTTAACCAATAATAATTTGAAATTACTCTTTATCCCATTAACTAATGCAGTTTATAATAACACGAGTTGCAGGATTTAGGAGTTTTCTGATGAGTTCTCTTATAATCCTTAATAGACTAACATACAAACTAGGAGCAGGAGAAGACCACTCGGCCCCTCGAGCCTGCTCCGCCATTCAATAAGGTCATGGCTGATCTGATTGTAACCTCAACTTCACATTCCTGCCTACCCCCGATAACCTTTCACCCCCTTATTAATCAAGAATCTATCTAGCTCTGCCTTAAAAATGTTCAGAGTCTGCTTCCACCGCCTTTTGAGGAAGAGATGATTTACCTGAGAATCTCACCAGAATCTGGCACACCAAAACACTGGTATCTAATACACGTCTGCGAACACTTTCAAAATCATGATCAGTTATTCTAGTCATAAGGTTGATTTTTTTTTTTGCTACCTCATAACATCTGGAAACTGACATGAGTAGCTTTCTCCTGCATCACAGAAAAATAACCGCACAGAAAGAGGCCACCTGACTTGTGACCATTGTGCTTGTGTCAGCTCTTTTAAAGCATTATCCAGTTAAATCTGTGTCCTCTGGCTAGCGATCTTCCTGCCAGTGATATTTTCTCCTTATTTAATCTTATCAAAAACCTTCATAATTTTGAACATGTCTCTCAAATCTCCCTGATGGATTACACCCCAGAGTTCTGAAGGAGATAGCTGAAGAGGTAGTGGAGGCGTTAGTGGCGATCTTTCAGGAATTACTGGAGTCAGGGAGGGCCCCAGAGGACTGGAAAATCACTAATGTAACCCCCCTGTTTAAGAAGGGAGTGAGGCAAAAGACGGGAAATTACAGGCCGATTAGCCTGACCTTGGTCGTTGGTAAGATTTTAGAGTCCATTAATAAGGATGAGATTTCAGAATACTTGGAAGTGCATGGTAAAATAGGGCAAAGTCAGCATGGTTTCATCAAGGGGAGGTCATGCCTGACAAATCTGTTAGAATTCTTTGAGGAGGTAATGAGTAGGTTAGACAAAGGAGAGCCAATGTATGTTATCTACTTGGACTTCCAGAAGGCCTTTGACAAGGTGCCGCACAAGAGGCTGCTCAGTAAGATAAGAGCCCACGGCGTTAGAGGTAAGGTACTAGCGTGGATAGAAGATTGGCTGTCTGACAGGAGGCAGAGAGTGGAGATAAGGGGATCCTTCTCAGGATGATGGCCAGTGACTAATGGAGTTCCGCAGCGGTCAGTGTTGGAACCACAACTTTTCACTTTATACGTTAATGATCTAGATGACAACTGAGGGCATTCTGGCTAAGTTTGCAGATGATACAAAGATAGGTGGAGGGACAGGTAGTATTGAGGAGGCAGGGAGGCTGCAGAAGAATTTGAACAGGTTAGGAGAATGGGCAAAGAAGTGGCAGATGGAATACAATGTGGGGAATTGTGAGATCATGCACTTTGGTAGGAAGAATAGAGACATAGACTATTTTCTAAATGGGGAGAGAATTCAGATTTCTGGAGTGCAAAGGGACTTGGGAGTCCTAGTCCAGGATTCTCTTAAGGTTAACTAGCAGGTTGAGTCGGTAGTTAGGAAGACAAATGAAATGTTGGCATTTATTTCGATAGAATATAAAAGCAGGGATGTGCTGCTGAGGCTTTATAAGGCTCTGGTTAGACCACATTTAGAATATTGTGAGCAATTTTGGGCCCTGTATCTCAGGAAGGATGTTCTGGCCCTGGAGAGGGTCCAGAGGAGGTTCACGCGAACGATCCCAGGAATAAAAGGCTTAACATATGAGGAACGTTTGAGGACTCTGGGTCTATACTCGATGGAGTTTAGAAGGATGAGGGGGGATCTGATTGAAACTTACAGAATACTGAAAGACTTGGATAGAGTGGACGTGGGGAAGATGTTTCCATTAGTAGGAGAGACTAGGACCCGAGGGCACAGCCTCAGAATAAAAGGAAGACCTTTTAGAACAGAGATGAGGAGAAACTTCTTTAGCCAGAGAGTGCTGAATCTATGGAATTCATTGCCCCAGAAGGCTGTGGAGGCCAGGTCATTGAGTGTATTTAAGACCGAGATAGATAGGTTCTTGATTGGTAAGGGGATCAAAGGTTACGGGGAGAAGGCGGGAGAAGGGTTGAGAAACTTATCAGCCATGATTGAATGGCGGAGTAGACTCGATGGGCCTAATTTCTGCTCCTATGTCTTATGGTCTTAACTTTATCTATTTTAAAAAAAAGCAATCCCAGCTTCTCTAGTTTCTCCATGTAACTGAAGTGTGTAACAATGGTTTCCTTGTTAATGAATAACAAGGAAGATATAATTTCATTCAAATAAATCTAAGGAATAGATATTGCTGAATTTTCCAAATGCCATTTTCCCTCAGAATTCTACACTTAATTTCTTTAGATACCATAGTATTGAAAGATTGACATGTTAACTCAAATTCTACGAGTTGTTTCTTATTCTTTCTCCCCTAGGTTCATATGGAGATATATACCAAAGCAGTGGGTTACAGCAAAGACAGTGTTCTCTGTCACAGGGAAACCTCATAGCAGACTGGCCTGTAGTTCAGGCCTCTTCCACCGTGTCTCTGGACAATGCAAAACAGCCTGTGCGAAGAACTCATACAACTGCAGGTGCCCCTGAGTGCAGACCTCATGCTCCCGTGAGCCGTGTTTGCAGTAGCCCTCAAGTGGCGGGAAATAAGAAACATGTGCAGCTGAGCCTGGAATCCTTGTGCCTCAGACGTGACCTGCGTTCCACAGGAAGTGCAGAACAAATTCCTCAGAAAACCTCAGAAACCTCTTTCTTGCACAAGAAACCATGGCAATCCCATTTTAGGCACGGGGACATCAACAGAAATGAGACTCGACCCCCTCCTCCATATCCCGGCCCATTGAGAGAAAGTTCTCTGACTTCTAGTAAAGCTGGTACCCATCAAGAACAAGCTCTGTCAAGACTTCAGACGACTCAACAAAGTTCAGAGGAGCAAAAGGCAATGTCACCGAAGCAGTCAACGCTCAAACCTGAGCAGCAGGACTCAGTTTCCTGCAATGATGAGAATCGAAGCTGGTCCAGCCAGACAGACAATCAAAACAATAAGAACAACTTAGCAGAGCCTGACTGGGTGGAATGGCAGAGAGAACGATGGCAAATCTGGGAGCTCCTGTCTGCGGACAGTGCAGATTCGTTACCAGAAACTTTAGTATGATATCTTGAGCTTCTCACAAGTAGACTTTGTTTAGACATCATTTTAATAATTTTTTAAAGAAACAAATCAAAATTCATCCTATCATTTACACAAAACATATTTTTATATTTGTGCGATATTTTAACTTACTTTTACTTTACAGGGTGTGAAACAACACAGTCTTTAACATTCTTGTACAAAGTCAGTGTGTCTGTCAGCACCTAAAGCATTAGCATAGGACAATACATTTGAATGTTGCTGTATGCATAAACTATACATGAAATATATAAATATCTATTTTGTGGTGTAATTTCCATTCATTTTGTATTTATACATATGTTTGGTTCATTTTATGTTATATAAAAGATTATGTTCAGATCCACATTCAGAGAGAAAATAATACATTTGGACTGCTCATACATCATTGCACTTATTTTGTTGCTCTAATGACTCGTTATAGCATCAACATCTCTTGTTATCTACCAACTGGTGTTTCTGTTGTTGTCTTTTAAGGAATCTGAATCTGTACATTATAAGTCCTTCTTGCCACTGACTAAATGAAATAACCACTGCAGTATCAAGGCTTTAATTACTGTCAACTTTCTTTGTGGGCTACCATTAACTTTTCTTTGACTATATTTGCCACTCTCAGATACCAACTGACACTCCCGTGAGTAAGTAACCTAGTTACTGTACTGCCAGTTACCATTGCTGTGTCACTATTCAAAGGTTTTGTAAGTAAATCCAGTTTCCCCTCCCTACCCTTTTTTAAACATGGAAAATAAGATCCTCAAGGAAAGAGAATACAACATAATTGCTACATGGTAGTGACAGTCGAGATACCAACACATGAGATCAATGCAAGATTGATCTCCAGCCAGGTGGAACTCAGATATTCTGGCCATGCAGGGACTGCAATGCCATTTAATTTAAAGTATTGGGAAATGACAGGTTGTGTTTTTCGTGTATTCAAATGAAGAATTTGCATTTGGTGTACCTTTTTAAAGCAAGACTGTAAGATGTATTTTAGTTTTAAACAATTGTGCCAAAGTTATAAGTGACAAGCTCATACAATTCCATTTGTTTTATTTTCAGAAAAAAATGTTCATTTTATAAAATTGTTTTAATTAGTTTGAAGGCTGGACTAGCAGCTGGCTATAATTGTGTTCATGTTTAAAATGCTCTGCCAACAAAGGCAAATATATTACATAGAGACAGTTGTGATCTAGCACAGTACATTGTCTTAAGCTGGTTAATAAGACTGTTCCTATAACATAATCTTAAATCTTACGTGTGCCGTAAAGATCCAATTAAAAAGAACATGAAGCAAGACCGATTTCTGAGTTTTTATAGAGTACAAGGAACATTTGCAGATTTTGGGACTGAAATTATCTTGAATGGTAATACAAAATGGACAATAGAAAATTGACAGCCTGTTTAACACACAATTTTCCATTCCATTGAAGTCCCTGAAATAATAATAAGCATAAAGATTCAGTGTGAAAGTATGAAGGAGGTATCATGTTACAACGTGCATAAGCATACTTTGAGGCCAAGTGGATACCTCCAATTATGGTTTTAGCATAATGGTCATAATAAAAGGTCCTATTTGAATCCATTCAATTGAACCTCTGCCCTTCTAACAGACCCGGAATGAGTCTGGCTAAAGTAATCAACAACATACTCAGTGCCTGTTAATGTGTTGCATTTATGCTTCTTTGTTTCTTTGTCCTCATTCAATTTTTTTAACACGCTGTGCCACACCAACCTTCTTCAGTGCCTCACCTCTATTGCCTGTCCCTGTGGACCTTGAACCTTGTGTGATTTCATACTTAACTAAACAAATGGAGCTTGCAAATGTACATTCATGCCGCCTTGTCCTGCCCCATAATTTCACCACCAGAATTTCCCCAAGAACTAGGCCCCCTTCTGCTTCTCCCATTATGTTTTCCTATATATGCCAACGACCCTCTGCTCCATGCCCTCTCTCAATCTTACAAGGGTTTAAAATTTATAAGAAATACTGAAGGGTTTAAAATTGATAAGGAGGAGAGATTGGATAGGTTGTACTTAAAATTGATAAGGCATTAGGACCAGATGAGATGCACCCAAGGATATTAAGGGAACTGAGAGTGGAAATTTCGAAGGGACTGGCTATAATTTTCCAGCCTTCCTTTGACTCGGGTGGTGCCAGACAACTGAAGAACTGCAAATGTTATATCTTTGTTCAAAAAGGGTGTAAAAGATATGCCCGGCAACTATAGGCCAGTCAGTTTAACCTCAGTGGGGAAACGATAATTTGGGACAAAATTAAGTGTCACTTGGGTAAATATGGGTTAATTAATGAAAGCCAGCATGAGTTTGTTAAGGGAAAATTGTGTTTAACTAACTTGTTTGAGTTTTTTGATTTCCTAACTGAGGGCTAATGGTAATGCTGTTGATGTGATGTACATGGACTTCCAAAAGGCCTTTGACAAAATGCCACACCACGGATTTGCGGCAAAGTTAGAGTTTATGGAATAAAAGGGATGGTAGCCACATTGGTTAAATGAAATTGGCTAAGTGACAGGAAACGGAGAAGTGGCGAACAGTTTGTTTTTGGACTGGAGGAAGGTTTGTAGTGGAGTTCTGTGGGAGTCGGTGTTGGAACCATTGCTCTTCCTGATGTATATTAATGACCACTAGGCCTTGGTGCACATGGCACAATTTCCAAATTTTCAGATAATACAAGGCTTGGAAATTTCATGGACTGTGAGCAAGATAGAGTAGAATTTCAAAAGGAACCTAGACAGTTTGGTGGAACAGGCAGACAAATGGGAGATGAATATTAATGCAGAGAAGTGTGAATTGATCCATTTTGACAGACAGAACATGGAGAGGCAATATAAAACAAAGGGTACAATTCTAATGGGGTTGCAGGAGCAGGGCAGGTAGAAAGAGCAGTTATTAAAGCCTAAGATACTGTATGTCTTATTAGTAGGGGCATAGCGTATAAGAGTAAGGAGGCTATATTAAATTTATATAAGCACTGATTTGGCCTCAACTGGAGTATTACATCTAGTTCAGGACACCACACTTTAGGAAAGACGTGAAGTCATTAGAGAGTGCAGAAAAGATTCACGTGAATGGTTTCAAGGATGAGGAACTTTAGTTATGTAGATAGATTGGAGAACTTGGAACTGTTTTCCTTAGAGAAGAGAAGTTTGAGAGGAGATTCTTTAGAGGTATTAAAAATGATGAAGGGTTTGAACAGTGTAGATAGGGAAAAAAACTTCCCACTGATGGAAGATTTGAGAACAAGAGAGCACAGATTTAAGGTAATTGACAAAAGAAGCAACGGAGACATAAGGAGAAACTTTTTTATGCAGCAAGTGGTTAGGATCTAGAATACACTGCCTGGGAGTGTGGTGGAGCCAGGTTCAATCAAGGTATTCAAGAGCGAATTGGATTATTATCTGAAAAGGAAGAATGTTTAGGATAACGAGGAGAAGATGGGGGAGATGGCACTAGGTGAATTGCTCATTCAGGGAGCAAGTGCAGACAGGATGGGCTGAATGGCTTCCTGTTTGTAACAATTCTGTAATATCAGTCTGACAGTAACTCATGGGCAGTTCATGGTCACTTCTTGCAACATAATATTGGGAAGACAGAGGTCATCATTTTCCGTTCCCATCATAAACTTTTGCTCAGTTACCATTGACTTAACCCCTCACAACCACTCATATTCCATCTGGTAAAGGTGAAACTCTAGCACTCCGCTTTACCCAGAACACAGCTTTAAACCCCACATCCCATCTCTTACCAACATCAGCTATTTGCACCTCTGAAATATTGTGCGTCTGCCTAGTCTCAAATGCTCAACTGCTGAAGTCCTTTTTACTAGTTCTAGGACTTTGTTGATCTCTATATTGTTAGGAAATAGAGATAGTTGACTAAGTTATGTTTGTATTAGTGGGTGTTAGGAATGAGTTTTAGCTTTAAAGTTTAAGCTTTGTATTTCTGTATCTCTAAGACAGGTTAAATGGAGTATTAGTTTCACTTTAAAAAGTGCTTGCATTTCTAATGAGTTTTACAACTCCTAAAGAAAAGGTAAGCAAACAAGTTAGAAGAATTGGACTCAAATACCTGGAAAAACTCAGCAGATCTGGCAGCATTTGCGGAGAGGAGCACAGTTAACGTTTCGAGTCCGTATGACTCTTCAACAGAACTAAGGAAAAATAGAAAAGAGGTGAAATAAAGCAGCTTATATTTCACCTCTTTTCTATTTTTCCTTAGTTCTGTTGAAGAGTCATATGGACTCGAAACAGTAACTGTGTTACTTTCCACAGATGCTGCCAGACCTGCTGAGTTTTTCCAGGTATTTTTGTTTTTGTTTTGGATTTCCAGCATCCGCAGTTTTTTGCTTTTATTTTACAGAAGAATTGGACTGTTGCCTAGCAACAGGAGTCCAGAGAGGCAGGTTCCCCCCCCCACAGACACACACACACACACACACACACACAAGTAGAAACTGCAGTTTGTTTTGGAAGCTGTTGGGAGTTCAGCTGGTTTTGAAGGTACCACCAGAAAAACTGAGCAAAAGGGACAGATAACCTGTCCCAAGCTAAGGAAAAACCCCAAAAATCCAGGGGAGCGGAAGAGGAGAAAGTCCCAGGAAGGCCTTCTAGTCAAAGGACGGACAGGAACCAGGGAAAAGATCCTGTCAAGTGAAGTTAACAGTGAGGGGCAGAGAGAAAGGCTCCAAGCTTCAGATTTAAAGAGACAAAAGTTGCAGAGAGCAGATTTAAAGAAAGAACAGCTTTCAAGAGGCAAGAAGGTCCAAGGAGACAACTGAAGGTCTGTAACTCTTTGCTATGGGCATATGAAGCAGTGCTGCACTGTTAACACTGTGTTGGTGAGAGAGAGTGCATGGAAGACAGTTTGAATGCAGCTGGTGACCCAGGGAAGAGGAACATCAGAAGAAGACTTCGAAACCCTGGAGGTGAATCCTTGCGGAAGGCGTTCAAGAGAAAGTGTCGGTTTAGGAAAAGATTCCAAAGCGAGGTCTTGAATAGTGGAGATTGGAAACCCTCGAGTGAAGGACCAAATTCAGTGAGAATGGTTAGCTCACGGCATGACAAGCGTCTGGGGTGAGTTGAGGAGAGAACCATAGCATCTGTTTGAGATGGCATCTATCA
Source organism: Carcharodon carcharias (assembly GCF_017639515.1). NCBI lineage: Eukaryota > Metazoa > Chordata > Chondrichthyes > Lamniformes > Lamnidae > Carcharodon > Carcharodon carcharias. The sequence continues at coordinate 100,442,060 of NC_054484.1, read as the reverse complement.
CTTGGTTTCAGAGTGTGGTATGTCTGACCACAGGGTGCCATAGGTTTACATAGACTGTGTACCTACTGTGGACATTAAAGTATAAGATAACTTTTGTAACTTGTGTTATCCTTATAAATCTGTATATATCTGTAAAGGTATAGTTGTGGGTGAAGGACTATTGTAACATAGTTCATCTTGTTGAATAAATGTTTTTTTTTGTTAAACGTTCATCAACTGACTGTGCCTCAGTTCAGTAGCTATTCTGCACGTATTTAAACAAACAATAAAAGTTAAAATCTATCAGGCTGGGTTCCACTCTGGGATCAGGCTCGTCCAATGGTAATCTCAGCTGGGATCGTAACAAAGTGGGGGCTCTTGTGGGATTTGAAACACAGACAGTGGGTGAGTGGAAGCAGAATAATAATTTGTCTGGGATTGGAAATCCTTGAACATTGGTGGGATCTGTGAATCCTTATAAAAGAAGTATGTGGAGGTAAAGCGGTACTGGACATAGGAATTGGAGTTGCTGTGCGGTATTATCCAGGTTAGAATTCGAAATGGCTTTGGAAGTTACTAAGGCATTTTTACAGATAGAAAATGTGACTCTGACTGGTTTACAGAAATTAACCAAGAGTAAGCTAATGGAATTAGCGGATAAATTGGAGTTAGAATTACCTGGAGGGGCGAGGAAAGTAAGCATATTTGAGATAATAGCACAGCATTTAAAACTGGAAGGGACACTAGAGAGACTATGTTCTCCAGGGGTTGAATCACAGCTGAAGATAGTGAGACTTCAGATATAAATGAAGAAGATTGAAGTTGAACATGCAAAGGAATTGAAAAAGAACTTGAATTAGAGGCAAAAGAAAAGGAAAGAGAATTGGAATTGAGGCTAGAGGCAAAAGAAAAGGAAAGAGAGAGCATTTAAAAGGGAGTAAGCAGAAAGGCAGGAGAAAGAAAGGAAGCTGGAACTAGAATTCCAGGCGAGGGAGAAGGATTAAAAAAAGAGAGGCATAGGGAAAGAGAAGGAACGAAAAAGGGAATATCAGCTTAAAAGGCTGGAAGTTAAAAAAAATGCCTCAGATGCTGCGGAAAGTTCTGATGATGAAAAAACCTTCCATCCAAAATCCAGTGATGAGATGTTTAAGTTTGTGCAAACTCTCCCAAAGTTTGAGGAAAGGTATGTTCAGCCATTCTTCATTTTGTTTGAAAAGGTGGCTAAGCAAATGAAGTGGCAAAAAGAAATCTAGACATTACATTTACAGTCAGGTAAGTAGAGCTCATGAGGTTTATGCTTCACTTTCAGAAGAGATATCAATGGATTATAATGCAATGAAAAAAGTGATTCTGAGTGCATAATGAGCTAGTCCCTGAGGCCTATAGGCAGAAATTTTGGAATATAAGAAAACAGCCTGGGCAGACCTATATTGAGTTTGAAAAGGTAAAGCAAAATAATTTTGACCATTGGATAAGGGAATTAACGGTAGAGATGAATATGAAGCTCTTAGGGAAGTAATTCTCTTGGAAGAATTTAAAGATTCACTTCCTCTTGTAGTTAGAACCCATGTTGAAGATCAGAGGGTTAGAACAGCTAGACAAGCAGCAGAGATGGCTGATGATTGAGCTGGATCATAAATCTAAACCTTTCTTATGTCATCCCCATAAACCCAAGAAGGATAGCAGGTGGGAAGGTGAAAGGAAGGGAAGAGAAGGGTCAGTTGGAAATTCTCAGGAAATTTCTCAGGCCAGAAAGGAAGGTACTGAGGGTGGAAGTGACATTCGACAGCCTAAATGTTTTCATTGTGAACAAGGTGGGACATGTTAGGGCAGCTTTCTGGGAATTAAATGGTAGACCTATTGCAGTAATACCAAAGGAATCCTCGGGAAAGGTAACATCAGAAAAGGAAATGGTTGTTAAAACTGTAGCAGTAGTACAGATGAAATGTGCTCTCTCAAAACATGCAGAAAAGATGGATATGGTTCAGGATGATCCAGGAAATTCTTCTTTGATTATTGGTGAAGGATCTGGATGTTTTGTGTCGGAGGGAGAAACGTTCCCTTACTCTTCAACAAAATAAGTGAGCAGATTAAAATTTTGAGGGATACAGGGGAAGATGGTGGCTGATGATACAATTTGTGTTCCAGGTAGTTTTATGAAAGAAAAAGCATTAATAAGGGATATTAATGGAATTTATATACCTGTTTGCGTAAAGTTAACTTACAAAGTCACTTTATGAATGGAATTGTTATGGTGGGTATTATTCCTATATCACCTATTGAAGAGGTGGATTTTATTCTGGGCAATGATTTGGCTAGTAGAGACAGTAATGTGGCCATGATTGTATTACAGTAGGCTGCGGATCATATTGATCTTAACCAACTTCAGGAAACTACTGTGGCCAAAGATGAAACACTTACTGGCGATAACAAGCAATTGAAGGAAAATCTGATTAGCGTAGAAAACCAACTTTCATATATGAAAGTGGAGTTTGCTAATTAAAGAAGAGAATTGGTGAGAACAATTGAAAATCAGTCGCAGAAAGTAGAACAACTTGATGGACTTGAAATGTCTAAACGATAAACTTGTAGGAGCAAACTTAACAAAGGCCAATCTTCAGTTAAAAATTGAACTTTAAGCATCAGTAGTTGCTATGAAGTATCAGGGGAAAATGCCTTGAACAAGAAAGGGAATGGTTGGTAGATCAGAATAATTGGCTGAATGTAGAATTAAAAACCAAAACTAACAAACTGTTAAAACTTTGTCATGAAAAGAGTATGAGATTCTTGAACTTCAGTACAGACTGGGTGAAAGGAAGGAGATGATGTGTGGTATGGAGTGTCACAGTTGTTGCTGTGAATAAAAACTCATTGCTGAATTGCAGTCCAGTTGAGCAAAGAACTGATCCAAGTAACATTACTGATATATCAGCCTCAGGTAATGGACAATATGAAAACAACTAATGTGCATGCAGAATTGGAAATCAAGAATTGCCAACAAAAAGGACTGAAAGCACGGAATGACTTTTCCAAATCAATGACCAGAGACGGAGTTACATTTACTTGCCGGTGCTAGTATACAAAATACAGCAGTTGGAATCCAGGCAAGTGAACAGTTTACAAAAGGCCATTCAAAACCTGTGAAGAAGTGGAACGATATAGTTTGTGGATTATGCAAAAGAATTGAAGGGTTGCGACGAACTATGAAACTCTACAGGGAGATTATAATTGGCCTTGCTCAAAGTGGAAAAGACCTGTTTGAAATGGGATTTGGAGAAACAACAATATCATAGAAAGTTTATAGATCAAACCAAGCAGGAATGTTAGAAGTTCATCAACTGACTCCTGGGCTTCTGTTCAATAGCTACTCCGTGTATTTAAACAAACAAATATAAGTTAGGATCTATCAAGCTGGGTTCCACTCTGGGATCAGGCTCGTCCAGGGGTAATCTCAGCTGGGATCATAACAATATCATAGACTGCAGTTTGTCCAAAATTGCAGCCACCTATATTCTGTCATGCACTAGGTCCCATTTACACAGGAGAAAGATCTAAATTCCCCTTAAATACATCTATACAATTTGCCTCCACTACTGCAGGTGGTGGCAAGTTCCACCTTCTAAACACTCTCTGGATAAAGAGGTTTCTCATAAGTTCTTTATTGGATTTGAGTGATAGCTTATATTTATGGTCCCTAATTTTCAATTCTTCCACAAGTGGAAATAGCTACCCGAATAATCCCTTCATAATTTTATAGACCTCTATTAGGTTTTCCTGCTGCCTTCCGTAGAGAAGAGTGCCCCAGCCTGTTTAGTCTTTCCTGATTGTTGTTCTCTCTGTTTTGGTATCACCTTTATAATTTTTATTTGCATTTTCTCCAGTACTTTTACATCCTTTTTGTAATATGGAGATCAGAATGGTACAAAGTACTCAAGTGTGACCTAACCAAGGTTTCATGTAAGTAACATTCATATGTATGTATATAACACCTCTGCTTTTAAATTCTATTCTGAAAAGGAACTCTAGACATTTATTTTCATTTTTTATGGCTTTATTAAGCTGCATTGCTACTTGTAATTGTTTGTGTCTTTGTACTCCTGGATCCTTTTCCATTTCTATTACATGTGGATTATTTTCCAAGAGTATGCGATGGCCTCACACTCAAATGCACCACCTCCCTTTTTCTATTTTGAAAATCATTTGTCATTTAAGACATCCATTCTGAAAACTTGTTAATGTCATCTTGTATTTTTCCCTCAATATTTACGCAACAATGTGGTGCCTTCTCCAAATTTTGATATTGTGGTTCTGATTCCTGAGACCAAATCATTTCTATAACTGATGAACAGCAGTTGCCCCAGGTGCCAATTCCTGCGGAACACCACTTCCCAATTTTTGCGCCAGTCTGAGTAACTAACTTTAACCCCTACAACCCTGGCTGTGGTGCAAAAACTGGCTTTTGCAGGTTAAAATAGGAAGAGTGATAACTGCAGGAGATATGGGGATTTGAATTCCAAACCTGACTGCCATGTTATTCACATAGGAAAGTACATAGCTACTTGAGTTACTGGAGACCCTGGGCAGAATTTTCTGCCTGTCTGGCGGGTGGGCCCTGACCCAATCTCTGGCAGGCGGGGAGCCGATCCCTGCCGGAGAAGCGGGTCCCGCCGCTATTTTACGTGGGCTGGCCAATTAAAGCCTGCCCAGCGTGACATCCGGCGGGAAACGCTATGTGCTTCCTGTGCAGATGGTGGAGGATTCCCCAAAAGTGACAGTGTGCTCTTTTGTGCATGTGCACTACAGAGTGCACATCTCCCTGACGCTAAGTACTGCCTCAGGGAGATCGCTGACACTTTGAAAAATAGAGAAAAAAAAATTCCCTAACACATCCCCCTCATGTGACAATGTCACATGAGATGGGACATGTTCATAATTTACATATTAACTTTATTAAACTTTTTAAAACCCTGCATGAAACCTCATCCCGCCTGTGGTTGAGGTTTCATGTTTTTTCTAGTTGCTGCGAGGACTCCTGGCCTGCCCACCATCCTTAAGGTTGGACGGGCAGGTCCTTTAATTGTATAATTGATCTTGTCAATGGCTTCAATTGGCCACTGACAGGTCGGCGGGCCCGCAGCTGATTTTGCTGCGCCCCCGCCTTCCTGAATATTTACGTGAGGCAGGGTGACGACAGGGGTTCAGCCCAACGTCATCCCGCGTCATTTTATGCGTCGGTGAGCAGGCCCCACCCCCAGCTCGCCAACGGCAAAATTCTGCCTCCTAAGTTTGAGATGGGTCTCACTAACTAGGTGCGGATGAACAAAAGCAGAAAGTTTAAAACAACTATCCCTTAAAGCAAAGGGCAGAAAACAGGATAGTAGCCTCTGCACTCACAGCTAGATGAGCTATGAATGGAAGAATCAGAAGCAAAGATGAAAGAAAACCAGTAAAAGAAGAGGGAGGAAAGTGTAACCATTGCCATGATTATACTGCCTTGGGAAATTTAATGTTTATTTGCTCTAATTTCATATTGCATAAATGAGAACTACATTTTTCACGAGCTGCTTCAACTACGATCAGTCTGGAAAGATTGGCTTTGAACTGAAAAGAATTATTTGATATTTTCAGCCATGGAATATGAACAAAAACAATTTGCACTTGTATAGTAGCTTTAATATAGTCAAACCCCCTGAGGTGCTTTACAGAAGCGTTATCAAAGTTTGATGCCACTTAAGGAAATCCTCGAGCAGCTCAAAGAGGGAGGATTAAGAAGGGCCTTAAAGGATGAGAGACAGGTAGACAGGTGTAGAGGTTTACTGAGAGATTTTCAAAGCTTAGAATCTAGGCAGCAGAAGATATGGCCACCAATAGTGAGCAAAGAAAATCAGGAATGTGTAAAATGCCAGAATTGTAGGAGCGCAGAGTTCTTGAAGGGTTATAGAGTTAGAGGTGGTCACAGACTTGGTAAGGGGCACGGGCATGAAGGAATTTGAAAATAAGAATGAAAATTTTAAAATCAAGGCCAATGCGTACACTGGAAGCCAATGTGGGTCAGGAATTCACCAAGGCTCCTTAGTCAGCACCTCCAAACTCATGACAATGGAAGGACAAAGGCAGCAGATAGATGGGAACACCAACACCTTGACCTTCCCCCCAAGTCACTCACCATCCAGACTTGGAAATATATCACTGTTCCTTCACTGTCGCTGGGTCAAAATCCTGGAACTCTCTTCCTAACAGCACTGTGGATGTACCTATACCATATGGACTGCAGCAGTTCAAGGAGGTAGCTCACCACCACCTTCTCAAAGGCAACTAGGGATGGGCAATAAATGCTGGCCCAGCCAGTGACATCCACATCCCATGAATGAATTTTAAGAAAGGCACAGGGGTGATGCATGAATGGGATTTGATGAGAGTTAGCATGCACACAGCAAAGCTTTGGATGAGCTCAAGTTTACAGAGGGTGCAATTCCCGAAGTGCATTGGAATTGTCCGGTCTACAGGTAAGAAAGGCATGGTTAAGGGTTTTAGCAGCAGATGAGGTGAGACATGAGGAGGGAGGGCGAGGTTGTAAAGATGGCAGTAGGCAGTGTTGATGATAGAGAAGATATGGCGGAGGATCTTCCAGTCAGTGAGAAGGGGCGGGGCCCACTCGCTGACACGTGAAATGATACGGGATGACGCCAGGCGGAACTCCCAATGTCACCCCGCGTCATTTCCATTTTCAGGTCGGCGGGGGGGCAGCCGAATCAGCTGTGCACCCGCCGACCTGTCAACGGCCTATTGAGGCCATTTAAAAACGAATTGACATCATTAATGGACCTGCCCGTCCAACCTTAGGGTTGGCTGGTAGGCCGGGAGCCCTGGCGGGCTTCAGAAAAAGCAGCAAACCTCATCCACAGGTGGGATGAGGTTTCATGAGGGTTTTAAAATATTTAATAAAGGTTTCAGTAAAAGTGATGGACATCTCCCTACTCATGTGACAGTGTCACATGAGGGGACATGTCAGGGAAATTTTGCTATCATATGTTTAACATTTTTAAATTTGGAGCCCATCTCCCTGAGGCTGCACTTAGCCTCAGGGAGATTAGTGCACTGTTTCGTGTGCATGTGTGAAAGAGCGCACTCCTGGCTAAGGGAATCCCCCCTGCCTGCACAGGGAGTGCATGGTGCTTCACGGTAGACATCACTCTGGGTAGGCATTAATTGGCCCGCCCACGTAAAATGGCAACGCGCCCCCGGGGTGCCGATCGGAGGCACGCCTGCCTGCGCCCACTCCTGCACTCTCCCCACCACCCCCCCCACCCCCCCCAATGGGGGGAAAATCTTTCCCATGGGTTCAGAAACTCAGCCTAAGATCAACTAGGATGCTCAATATCAACAAGGCTGCCTTCCTTATTAGGAATGTACACCACCTACTTTCATCCAGCACTCAATGCCCACTCTGGGCATGTGACCATTTCTGACATTAACCGGCAGTAACCGTCTCATGTAACTGGCTATGTGACTCGGTTCCTGTAGAAATACTAAAGAATGTCATTGCAGAAGTAGCATGACCACTAATAGGACAGTGCACTTGGATTGGAGCACAAACAGTACAATGCCTAACTAAACTTGCTGTGTTTTTTAAAACAATACAGTTTGTATGGTCCATCTGTCAGTAGTGTTCTGCCCTTAGGCAGGTCCTGACTCAAGTCACACAAAAAATTCTTGAAGCATTTAATAGGCAAGAGATAGTTTCTCGTTGCCTTTCTCATGGTTCTCACCTTTGACATGTCTTCACCTAGTTGGGCCGAATGAGCTTTTGGCATCCCCACTTCACCAGAGTGCTCCAACCATTCTTTACAATGTGGGGACCTCACCCACAGCCATCAGACGCTGAACATCAATCCAATATTCAGTGCCAGTGGCCCAGTGCCCCTTTGCTGGCATTGTCTGGAGTGAGGCTCAAATCAATCCTTCTGACTCTGATACTACAGCAGAGTCAGTGGTCACTCCACCATGACATGAGGACCCTTTTGGATGTCAGCCCAGTATTCAGAGACCACGGGCAGGATTTTTCGCTGAGCATGCAGGCGCGTGCCCGACCTGCATGAGTGTAAAATGACGCACGATGACGTCGGGCGAGTGTCCCGATGCCCGCTAACAATTAAAAGGCCTATTGGCAACTAAATGTAATTAAATGCAATTTTTCACTGCCTGTCCAACCCTACAGTTGGCGGGCAGGCGAAAAGGCCAAGCGGCCTTTGGACTTTTTAGGAAACCTCATCCACGGGCGGGATGACGTTTCCAATAGCAATTAAAAATAAAATATCATTTTAACATTTCATCAAGAACATGTCCCTGCTCAAGTGACAGTCACACGAGGGGATGTGTTTTTTGAACAATTTAAAATCGTTTCATTTTAATTCTTAAACTGTTCATCTCCCTGAGGCAGCTCTGTGCTTAAGGGAGCTTTTCCAGCATGCACCTGTACACATACGCGGAAGATTGCGCTCGCCCTTCTCCCACCCACCTACCCCCCCCCACCCCCCCACCCCCCCGGCAGTGCTGAGCGCTGCCGTGCACGTTTCACACTGGGTGGGCCAATCGTGGTCTGGCCCCAATCTCGGGCGGCTTTCTGACCGCTCCCGCCAGCCCCCACTGAGCCCGCTCGACGAGGGAAAAGTCCCGGCCCGTACTCTAGTCTCTGCAGTTGCCCAGGTTGCCTGGAGCTGGTCTATAACCTTTCACCATCTGTCTAAGAGGTGGGGATGCCCAAAGCTCATTCCGTACACTTGGGGGATGCAGCTGAAAATCTCCCTTCTAAGATTTGCCCAATATGGACATCTCTGACGGTGTATGGGAGAAATGAGAATCAGGGTTCCCCCTAGTGTGTGGATAGTTTTGGTATTGTTGCGATCAGTTCCTGAGTCTCTTACTTTCCAGCAGAGGGTGCTGATACCTTGTTCAGAAGCCATAATAAAATACATTTTGTAATCCTTATATATTAATTTAAAGCTGTGTCATTCCCTTGGTCATCCATAGTATGGCAGCAAAGAGACACTGATTAAAATAGGAAAAGGTTTTTTTAAGATTAAATTTACAATCCTAGAAAGAGGAATAATTTTTGGAACCAACAATAGAAATATAATGAATACTACAGCCTTACGCTACATTTTTTAAAAAGTGTTAAAATTTCACCAGCCAAAAAGTGTAAATTTTACATTAAGGCTGCAGCAAGGTAACTCCTCAGTATTAAAAAACTGTGGCCATTCATGACAGACCATCGCCCACATAATGAGAGACGTAATGCCCTGAGAGATCCACTCCTGGTGGCATCACAGACATTCGCAGTGCTTTAGCTGAAGCCGTTGGATGGATTGTTAACTTTAACATCAAACTATAACTGCTTCCCAGCCATACAAATAAAAAGAAGGAATAATGGAGGTAGCTAGCCATACTAAAGTACTTACTTTACATTTACCTTGCTGATGAACAGCCTGTTAATCGGGCTGACCCAGTGATTCCAACTGAAATTATCTATAGACGTGGTCACTCTGCAGCTTAAGAGTATGGGGAGAGAGGGACACCAGGCAGTCCAGTGGAAGCAGGCAGGTAGTGCAGGAGTTCTCCGAGTGCATACCACTCTGAAACCAGTACTCGGTTCCGAATCCCGATGAGAGTGATGGTGCAACTGGGGAGTGCAGCCAAAGAGACATTTGCACCCACAGGTGGCTCCACCTGCCCAGGGTGGGGGAGATACAAGGAAGACTGGAAGAGCAATAATAATAGCTGATGCAATAGGGAAATAGATAGGTGTTTCTACAGCCACTGACATAACCCAGGATGGTGTGTTGCCTCCCTGGTGACAAGATCAAGGATGTCACTAAGCGGCTGCAGAGCGCCCTGAGGGGGTAGGGTGACCAGTCAGCAGTCATGATCCACAGTGGTACCAATGACATAGACGAATGGAATCCTGCAGTCAGGATTTAGAGAGCTAGGTAGGAAATTAGCAAGCAGGACCTCAAAAGCAATAATCCCCCTGGACTACTCCCAGTACCACATGCAAGTCAGTATAAAAATAGGAGGATAAAACAGATTAATGCATGGCAGAAAAGGTGGTGGTGCAGGAGGGAGGGCTTTAGATTCTTGGGACATTGAGACCAGCTCTGGGGGAGATTGGACCTGTAAAGACTGGACGGGTTGCTCTAAACAGAGCCAGGACTGAGTTCCTTATGGGGAGATTTGCTAGTGCTATTGGGGAGGGTTTAAACTAACGTGGCAGGGATGTGAGAACCGGGAGAGGAATGCCAAGGTACACAGAATACTGGGAGAGATAGATATCACTAGAACAAAGAATAGTAAATTAAAAGGTGGGGTCAGAGAAAGAGAGAAGGTTATAAAGTCCAAATCAGGGTTACCGTGTGTGTATGTGAATGCATTGAGTGTGGTAAATAAGAGTTACAGGTGCAGATTGCCATGTGGAAATACAATGTTGTGAACAGGGGCCAGGCTCAAAGAAGGGCAGGACAGGTTATTAAATATTTCTGGATTCAAGGTGTTCAGGAAAGGGAGTAAAGGAGGAGGAATGCTGATACTGATTAAGGAGAGCATTGCAGTGCTGGAGAAAAAGAATCTCAAAATCTTAACAGCTCAGAAGGAGGCCATTCGGCCCATCATGTCTGCACCAGCTCTCTAAATAAGCATTACGACCTAGTGCCATTGCCCTGCCTTTTCTCTGTACCCTTGCACCTTGTTTCTATTCAAATAGTCATCTAATGACCTCTTGAATACCTCAATTGAACCTGCCTCCATCACACTTCCAGGCAACACATTCCAGATCCGAGCCACTCATTGTGTGAAAAAGGTTTTCCCACAATGTTTTAACTTCTTGACATTCATGTCAGCTTCCAATATTGGGCGGCTGGTGGATGGTAGAATCCGGATCTCTACCTGATGTCCCAGAGGAGTCAAGGGCAGAATCTATTTGGCTAGTAGAGCTAAGGAACAAAAGGGAATTACATTGCTTGGTATAGCCTGTAGACCACCAACTAGTAGGCAATGCTGTTGATGTGATGCACATGGACTTCCAAAGGGCATTTGATACAGTGCCGCACAGCAGACTTGTAAGCAAAGTTAAGGCTCGTGGAATAAAAGTAACAGTAGGAACATGGATACAAAATTGGCTGAGTGACAGGAAACAGAGTTTAGTGGTTAATGGATTTTTTCAGCTGGCAGAAAGTTTGTAGTGAAGTTCCCAAGGGTCAGTGTTGGGACCTTTGCTTTTCCTAATATATATACAGGGCACAATTTCAAAGTTTGCAGATGACACAAAACCTGAAAGCATCGTGAGCTGTGTGGAGGACACTGTAGAACTTTTGAAGGACATAGACATGTTGGTGGAATGGGCGGACAGTTGGCAGCAAGGTTAACTAATAAATAAAGGAATGGCAAGTCTGCTCCAACCTCAAGATTGCACATCCTGTGCAACGTGGGAACTCCAGTACATTTCTCGTGTTGTGGATAACTATTTGTGCTGAAGGATTGTCATTTGCAGCAGCTTGAGCTCCAGGTTAAAGAACTTGAACAGCTGCTGGTATCGTGTGGTGCAGCAGTGAGGCTGAGAGGTACATGGATAGAAGCTTTATAGGCGTGATCACTCCACAGTATAAAAGTATGCAGGGAAAGAAGGAATGGGTGATCACCTAACAGTCAAAAAAGAACAGGCAGGTAGTACAGGAGTGCACCCACTCTCCAACCAGTATTCAGTTACAAATACTGATGAGAGTGATGGTTCATCTGGGGAGTGCTGCCAGAGCCAAGTCCATGACGCCATGAATGGCTCAGTTGTACAAGAGTACAAGTGTTAGGAAATAGAGACAATTTAAATAAATTATATTTCCATTTTGTGGTTGTTAGGAATAAGTTTTAGCTTTAAAGTTTAAGCTTGATTTATATTTCTGTACCTGTATGTTAAGAAAGGTCAAACTGAGTTTCTTTTTCACTTTAAAAAGGTGCTTGCATTTCTAGTGAGGTTTTCACGACTCCTAAGGCAAAGTTCAACAAACACAAAAATAGAAGAATTGGGCTGTTGCCTAGCAGCAGGTATCCAGAGAGGCAGGTCCCTTCCATAGACACATACACAAAAACTAAAGAAGCAGCAGGTGTAAGCAATTTTGTAGCCAGGATTCCATAGAGATTGGACATTGGGAGAAGGAGCTGCAGAGTTCCTAAAACAACCCAAGGCCCAAAGGAGTGAGACAGAAACAGGGGAAAGTTCCAAGCAGATTTTCTAGCCAAAAGGAAGGACAGGTACCTGGAAGAGGTCCTGTTAAATGAAGCTCAGAGTGAGGGGCAGAGAGAAAGGCTACAAGCTTCAGATTTAAAGAGACAAAAGCTGCAGAAAGTGGATTTAAAGGGATGACAGCTTGCAAGAGACAAGAAGGTCCAAAGAGTTGGCTGAAGGTCTGTAACTCTTTGCTATGGGCATGTGAAGTGGTATACTGTTGACAGCTGAGTCAGTGAGAGAGTATGCATAGAAGAAAACTTGAATGCATGTGGTGACCCAGGGAAGAGGAACATTAGAAAGAGATTTCAAAACCTTGTAGAAGCATCTGAGAGAAAGCATCGTTTTAGGAGAAGTTTACAAAATGAGTTTTTGGAGAGTGAAGATTAGAAACCCTTGTGTGAAAGACAGTTGAGTGAGACCAGTTGGTTTATGGTGTGACAAGCGTCTGGGGAGGGTGGGGGCAGTTAAGGAAAGATCCATAGCATCTGGTTGAGGTGACATCTGTCACTTGGTTTCAGAATGTGGTGTGTCTGACCACAGGTCGCCATGGGTGCACATAGACTGTGTATTTACTGTGAACATTAAAGTATAAGATAACTTTTGTAGCTTGTGTTATCCTTATAAATCTGTATATATCTGTAAAGGTGTGGTTGTGGTTGAAGGACTATTGTAATATAGTTCATCTTTTCTTCTGGAATAAATGTTTTATTCTTTTGCTAAAAGTTCATCAGCTGACTCCTGTGACTCTGTTCAGTAGCTACTCTCCACGTATCTAAACAATCAAATAAAAAGTTAAGATCTTTCAAGCTATCTATCAATCTATCAATTCACTTGCGTTGCCATAGCCTCCAGGGCTATGGGCTGAGCGCTGGGAAATGGGATTAGTGTAGTTAGATCTTTGTTGACCATTGCAGACACGATGGGCTGAATGGCCTCCTATGCCATAAACGCCTATGAGCCTACACTGGGTTCCACTCTGGGATCAGGATTGTCCAGGTGTAACCTAAGCTGTGGATCATAACACAAGGAAGACTGGAAGAGCCATAGTGATAGGTGATTCAATAGTTAGGGGAGCAGATAGACATTTCTGTGGCTGCAAACATGATTCCAGGATGGTGCGTTGCCTCCCTGGTGCTAGGGTCAAGGATGTCACTGAGCGGCTACAGAGCATCCTGAGGGGGAAGGGTGAACAGCCACCAGTCATGGTTCACATTGGAGCCAAGGACATAGATAGAAAGTGGGATGTTTTCCTGCAGTTAGAATTTAGGGAGCTAGGTAGATAATTAGCCAGCAGGACCTTCAAAAAGTAGTAATCTCCAGACTGCTCACAGTGCTGCCTGCAAGTGAGTATAAAGATAGGAGGATAAAGCAGATTAATGTGTAGCTGGAAGGATGGTGCAGGAAGGAGGGCCTTAGATTCTTGGGATTAACTCTGGGAAGATGGGGCCTGTACAGGGTGGACAGGTTGCCTTAAATAGGGCAGTAATAGTAGGGGATTTAAATTACCCCAATGTTAACTGGGATAGTTCTAGTGTAAAAGGAATTGAGGGCGAAGAATTCTTGAGGTGCATTCAGGACAACATTTTTGGCCAGTAGTTAGCGAGTACAACAAGAAAGGGTGCAGTTCTGAATTTACATTTAGGAAATGAAGCTGGGCAGGTGGAAGGAGTGGCAGTGGGAGAGTATTTTGGTGATAGTGATCATAATTCAGTTAGTTTCAACATAATTATGGAAAAGGACAAAGATTGAACGGGAGTTAGAGTTCTATATTTTGGCAAGGCCAATTTTACTAGGCTGAGGAGTGATTTAGCAAAAGTGGACTGGAAACAGTTACTTGACAGTAAATCAATATCAGAACAGTGGGAGGCATTCAAAGGGGGAGATTCAAGGGATTCAGGGTAAACATGTTCCCACAAAGAAAAAGAGTGGGATGGACAAATCTAGAGTCCCCTGATGTCAAGGAGCTTACAGAGTTAAGATAAGGCAGAAAAGGAAAGCTTATGTTAGACTCCAAGAACTCAATACTACAGAAAGCCGAGAGGACTGTGGAAGGTGCAGGGGTAAAATCAAAAAGGAAATTAGGAAAGCAAAGAGAGGGCATGAAAGAATATTGGCAAGTCAAACCAAAGATATTTTCTCAAAACATTAAGAGTAAGAGGATAACTAAGGAAGGAGTAGGACCTATAAAAGACTAAAAAGGTAACTTGTGTGGTAACTTGTGCAGAGGATGTTGGTATGATTCTAAATGAATACCTTACTCTTTCTTCACAAAAGTTGGGGACAGTGAAGATATTGTAGCTAAGAAGGAGTGTGAAGTATTGGATGTGATAAACATAGGAAGAGAGCAAGTATTAATGGGATTAGCATGCTTGTAAGTGGATAAATCAGCAGGACCGGATGAAATGTACTTCAGGCTGCTAAAGGAAACCAGGGAGGAAATAGCGGAAGGTCTGACCATCATTTTCCAATCATCACTGGAGACAGGCGTGGTGCTGGAGGACTGCTAACATTGTACTGTTTAGAAAGGGAGCGAGAGATAGAGCAAATATTTACAAGCCAATCAATCTAACCTCTAGTAGGAAAATTATTGGAATCAATTCTGAAAGAAAGAATAAACTGGCACTTAAAAATGCACAGATTAATCAAGGATAGCCCATGGGTTTGTTAGGAGAAGATAATCTCTGATTAACTTAATTGAATTTTTTGAGGAGGTAACGAGAAGGATTGATGACGATAGTGCAGTTGATGTGGTCTACATAGATTCTAGCAAGGCTTTGGCAAGGTCCCACATGGCAGAATGATTAAATAAAGCAAGTCCACGGGATCCAGGGGAATGTAGCAAGCTGGATACAAAATTGGTTCAGTGGCAGGAAACAAAGGGTATTTGTTGATGGGTCTTTTTGTGATTGGGAGGGTATTTCCAGTGGGGTTCTTCAGGGTTCATGTAAGGGGAATGATCAAGAAGTCTGCAGACAACTCAAAAAATGGCTGCGTGATTGATCATGAGGAGGATTGCTATAGACAGCAGTACTGATCAGGTGGGCAGAAAAGTAGCAAATGGAATTCAACCTGCAGAAGTGCGAGGTGGGGAGGTTAAACAAGGCAAATGAATACACAATTAATGGGAGAATATGGAGAGGTGTAGAGCAAGTGAGAGGGTAAATATTCACAAATCCCTGAAGGTGGCAGGACAGGTTGATAACGTGGTTAAGAACCCATATGGAATCCTTTCCTTTATCAGCTGAGGTATAGAATATAGGAGCAGAGAGGTAACGTTGGAACTGTATATATCATTACTTAGGCCATAACTTGAATATGTATGCAGTCTGGTCACCTCATTACAGAAAGGATATAATTGCATGAGAGAGGGTACGGAGGAGATTTATGAGGATGTTGCCGGGATTGGAAAATTTCAACTGTGAGGAAAGATTGGATAGGCTGGGGTTGTTCTCCTTGGAACAGAGGAGGATGAGGGGAGATTTGATTGACATGTACAAAATTATGAGGGGCCTGGATAGAGGGGATGGGAAGGGCCTATTGACTTGGCAGAGAGGTCAGTGACTAGGGGGCATAGATTTAAAGTGATTGGTAGAAAAGTTAGAGGGGAAATGAGAAATGTTTTCATCCAGAGGATGGTAGGAGTCTGGAACTCACTGCCTGAAAGGGTAGCAGAGGCAGAAACCCTCAGCTCATTTAAAAAAAATGTCTGGATATGCACTCAAATACCATAACCTGCAGAGCTATAGACCAAATGCTGAAAAGTACGATCAGTCAGGGTGGCTTGTTTTTTGGCCGGCACAGAAACAATGGACCACGTGTGGCCTCTTTCTGTGCTGTAAACCTTTCATGATTTTATGAAGCTCAATGCGGAGAAATGTAAAGTGATCCATTTTGATAGAACATGTGCACGTGTGAATTTCGCGTTTGCCCTCCTCCTCCCCCTCCTCCCACCCATCCCCCTCCACACGGGCAGCACTGAGTGCTGCCGCTCATGTTACACGCTGGGTGGGCCTTAATTGGCCTGCCCACCTGAAATCGCAGTCCGGCCCCAATCACGGGCAGCAGCCGGCTTCCACCAAGCCTGCCCGACAAGGAAAATATCCTCCCCTAAGAGTTTAATGCGGAGGAAAGAGGTTGAGAAGCAGCGGAAAGGCATAACAACAGAGCTTTTGGAAAATGCTGACACATGAGCACATGGCAGTGCAGAGTGAGCAGATGGTTGCAAATGAAGGAAAGTTTCTGATGTAAGCCAAAAGTAACAAACACACAAAAAGACGATGAAACTATTCAACAGAAAAATGTGTGTGTCAAAGTTGAGTTGGAAGAACTCAACCAGAAGTACAGTCAGGCACAGCAGTAGGCAGAAAAGGTATTTAAAGTCGCTGCCCTGAAAGACTCTGAAGAATCAATATGTAGCCCTGGAAAAACATGAGTAGATAAATAAGATATTGAATACTACTTCAGAAAAAGCTGCTTTGGAACTATCAGTAGCAACAAAACAATGCACTGAAGCGCAGAGTGAGATAGCAAGAGCTGAATAAGAAACTAAACAGTTGAAAGAACAGCTAATTGTCCTTCACAATCAAATACAAAAGGAGCACATAACCCTTCAGCAGCATGAAAAAATGAAGACTTCCTTGAACAGCAGAATGATGAAACAGCAGTAAAAAGTCACAAAGACTCTGTTGAATTACAAGAAATCTCAAGATTTAGCAATTGCGCTCTGCAAAGCAAAGGAAAATCTGTGCAAAGACCTTCACATGCTACAGGGATCCTTCAAGTCAAAGTTTGTTCCTTGGAAACTTATGAAGGGAAGGTAAATCAATTTAATGTTACTCTGAAAGAACTGAAGAACTAGCTGGCAGAGAAGACTCAGCAATGTTCAATTTACCAGGAGGAAGCCAAGAGATACCAAAAGGAAACTGCAGAGCTGAAGAAAATGGTTGGACATTTGAAAACTTCCAATAACATTTCATGTCCAAAGAAATATATGAAGAAATGGAAAGCAAGTTTGTTAATGCTTTGTGTGAAAAGGACAAGCGTGTGGAAAAAGTGATGAAGAAATATGCAGGGATCGATCTGCAAAGTGAAAGACTGCAGCAGAAAAGGAAAAGATGAAGAATCCTTGTGCACAGGAGCATGTTATTGTGTGCCAGGCTCACCAAATCCACAAGGAAAACTTGGCCACACTATCATAATGGTTTTGCGATTTGTATTTATTATGAGAAGATGTATGCAATGAATTCAGAAGTAATGAGTCCACTAAGACCTTTAGAGATTTTAAAAATTAAACTAAAATATTTATTAACAAAATAAAAAATTCAAGCACATAAATGAGGCTACAATTACTTAATACTATAACAACTCGTAAAATTCCTAATTAACCTGACTCCCAGTTACACACCCCCTTTAAGTCCAAAATAGATTTTAGACTTTTAAAAAAAAACCCAGCAAGTTAACAGTAACTATTTGACAGTGGAATTCCAAATGGTTTTCTCCAATTTCAGTTACTGGACATAAGAGACTTATGCACAAATGGCTGGAGGTGTCTTCAAGGCTGTTTCACATGGTCTCCCAACATAGCCTTTCATTCTTCTTTATATATATTTCTCTCTTTTCAATATGTAAATTCCCTTTGTTCCATATATTTTTGGAACTGTACCTTTCCCATACTATAAATCTTTCATGTTGCCCATATTGTCAGTAGCCTTTGGGAAAAATAAGGACACTCCTTAGACTTGCTTATCTGGCCAATTATAACTCCCATCCCTTTGAAATCCATACCCCTTCACATATCTAAAAATGCAAATTCCCTTCACACGTTACATGCTAAGACCCCGTTCAGGTTTATTCATTAGCATTCAAAGTACATTTCTACACCTAGCTTCTTTTGATGATTTCAAGCTTGCAGTCTACCTGACTCCAAATGTAATTAAGTCACAGAGACAGAACCATTTACACTCACACCCATAAACTTACTTTACAATAAACCAGAATAATATTCTGAAAACTATTATATTTTCGTAACAAGCAACAAAAAGTAGAAAACTTGCAGCTCTAATTCAACAGTCAGAAAAAGAGTTCACTACCACCTTTGCAGCATACCCAATTGAAAGAGAAGATGAACATGAATATTGTTGGGCTGAAGGACCAACTGAATGAAAAAGAGAAGGAATTGAAAGGAAAAGCCTTGAAAAGTGGATACCGTTGCCATGAGTAGCACAATTATAGCACTGAAACAAGTTAAGTCTTCACTGGAGACAAATCTGGCCAACAATGAAATCGAAATGAAGGACAAGGACAAAGCTCTGCCACAGGCAGAGAAAGAAAAGGCAGAAATAAGATCAGAAAATGTAAATCTGATGCTGAAGATCAAGGAACTAGAAGGAAAAGCACTGGGTGCCTTACTGAGAACCATTGAGTTGTTGAAAAATAACATGGTTGAAATGAAAATCAAGGATCTAGCATGTCAAGAAAAGGTTGAATAGTTGCAAGGGAAAGTAGAAGTGCTCACAAAGGAGCATGAGAGTCTCAGAAACAGCTAGCAGAAGTAAAATTTAAAAATGTGAGCTTGAAGGATAGCATAAGTGGAGTTAGGTATTGCTAAGGAGAAACTGTTAAGTGTGGTGAACCAACTTTCATGTACGGAAGATGAGTTTGTTTATGAAAAATTAGAACTTGATGAACTTCAAGTATCAGAAGTATATAAGTATCATGGAAAATTCCTGAAAGAGGAAAAGGAATTACTGATGAATCAGAGTAGTTGGTTGAAGGCAGAGTTAACATCCAAAACTGATGAAATGTTCGAACTTCATCGTGAAAAGAGCAATGAAATTCTTGAACTTTGATCCAATCTGAAGAACATGAAAGATGAGATGCACAATATGGAAGAGCAAATTCAGACTTTAAAAGCTGATAAGGAAAATTCTGAGAAATAGATTGAGGATATAAGAAGTGAACTGAACGAGCCTAAGGGACAGTCAGTGACCATGGAAGAAAGACTCTGAAAGGAACTGAATGCCCAGGAGAAGTTGCTAAGCTTGTGTAAGGGTTACATAAATAGCTCTGAACCAAAGACAACTGAACTCACCAGAATAGTTGCTGAGCTGTACGAAAAGATCAATCGGCTTGATAAAGAACTGGAAAATAAGGCTGTGAACAAATATTTGGCTAAAATTGTAAAACAAATGCAAATGAAGCTTCCTTTTATGAAACAACAACTTCCAGAAAGAACATGGTGGACCCACAGCAAAAGAGAGCCCAAGCCCATTCTATGAATTAATGGAGCAAACATTCCCTCCAGAAAGAAACAGGGTAAGCCATGGTATCCGATCAAAGAAAACAGAAAGCTGACAAAGAAAAACATAACACTAAAGAGCACAAGAAGTGAATCAAATGTTGAAACCTGAGTACTTGAAATGCCAAGCACTACAATTTTAACTCCAAAGCAACAAAGTCAGTCTGAGACTACCACTCATCCAAATGGAAATGAACAAGATCTGGAAATGTTGCAAAGCTTCCAGACCACCTGAATTTGTCAAGTCAGACACCTGGGGGTAGAAGGGATAGCATGGAAATATTATATCGCAAATATATTTAGGTAAAGATTTGGGGGAGGTGTAGTATACAGGTTAGAAAAGGTTAATGTGGGACTTGGGAAGCAGTACCACACACTTTATGAATTAGAGGGTCACATGATAGTAGACTGTGTGCAGAGAGAGTCTGAGAGAAGTTGGCATGAAGGTAGCACCTAGACAGGACTACATCTTGTATGTTAACAAATGGTTTCTGTTCAACCACACAAGTCTCCAGACCTCTTGATGAGACATCAGCCAAACTTACAATACCTCTACCTCACAAAGACCCTTATTTTCTAAGGGCTATGTGGCTTCCTTATTCCCCCTACTCAAATACACCATCTCACACTTATCCATATTGAAATTAATGTATCATTTGCATGCCATATTGTAAGCTTTGGCGTGAACAAGAAAAGTCATGTTCTCATTAAAAATTATGCATTTTGACTTATTTTCAAGAAATTTCACTTGAGTTTTGACACCACATTGAAACTCTTTACTATAATCTCATTGCTCTAATTAAATTGCTTTGCCCTTTCCCTTGAAAAAGACTCTGTCTAGCATTTGCTTTTATATTGCCTCCTTAAATCATAATATTCTCCTCCAAGAGCTAACACCCTCTCGTTTTTAAAATTGAAATCCTAGGATTGAAGATCTTATCAAACATTGATTCTCCCCTTCTCATTCCAAGGGTAAATCTCATTTCACAAAAGTAAGGATTTTGTTTAATCATCTGTAGTGTTGAGGCCAAAGAAAATGAAACTCTTTACAATACGCAAGCATGGTTTATGCCTTTATTTAAGACAAGTGATAGTTACAGGACTGTAACTGTTAGAGTTGTGCGGTTGGCAAAATAAACCAATGTTTAAGCCCCATCACTATCTTGGTGTTAGAAAGGAGGCTCGATTTAGAAATATAAATTCACAGTCAGTAAGATTCAGTTATTTTCACATGAAATAATAAATACTGGGAAGACCACACCAATAGAGACTGGTTGGGTCCAGTGGAAGTGCATGGGAGTGAAGTATTTTATAAATAAACACAACAAAGGCTGACAGCTGTATGCTTGACTTGATTTGACATTGGCCACTTATGACAGAAATTCTGTTGATTAACAGATGGGGTAGGGCATTACTGTTATGCGAACATACATCAGGAAAGTGACTTTACAGGCAAGGTAATTGAAATAAAGACATGTTTTGAGTCTGATTCAGAATGTACTGTTGCACATGCATATTAGTTGTTTAAAAAGAATTAAATGCATAACTTGGCTAATTCTATCATATTAAAAAGGAAGTCTAGGACACAGGTGCAGTTTTAACCATGGTAAGTAGATTTAAGGGGAACAGGCGATAACCATGCATGGCATTTTGGTTAGAAATACCTTCCTCTATTGGTGTAGCCTCCTTTGATTTAAATAGACAGTTCAATCAAGAGGAGAGCAAAACTCTGGATGCATAGGAATGCTGTTGATAGCAGTTCTGAATATAAATGAAGCATTTTGGCACAACCCCAAATATAACAACAGCAGCTGCCAGGTGGATGTCAGCATTCACATTGTTTCATAAGTTAAGGATTGATTACACTGGAGAACAAAATACCGTTCAGTTTTGGATACACTGGTGAAGGACTGTTAATAACGATGTCCAAAGTCCTGTCTCTCTACTAATTACAGTGGAAACCAATGACTCAAACTACACAACATGCACTTACTGTCACTTTCACAGTGTCACACTTCCTCCAGCTCCAACTCTGGCGATTAGATTGCTGCTCAGTTGTACTCCCCCCTTCTAGAGTTTGAGTACAAATGATTAAAAACTGATTGAATATTTGGAATCAGTAGTTTCTGTGGTGATAACTCGTTAGATGCTTTACAAACCAAATGTACTTTTGAAAAAAGTTGGATAAATATGTAAAGCACTAATATTTATGAAGGGTATGTCATGGCCAAACCAAACTTGATAGTTGCCACAGCAACAACCAGATTTACCGCTGATTTTCTTACTGTGCATGCTGGGAGTTGTAGTTTCCTCACCCAGATATATGTCAGAGCATACTCTATAAGTCCAAGCAGACTTTCTGCACCTCTTTCATATCTTTTCTTTCTTTATTTTCAATGCAAACCTAATTAGGAAATGGGAGCTAGTTCTCAAGTGTTCTCTTGCCCGAGGATGTTTATCCTAACCTGCTTTGTTATCCATAAAGAAAGGCAGCCTTTTATATTTTGACAGTGCCTTTCACAACCTCAGCACGTCTCAAAGCACTTCTTATTTTTGAAGCATGCTCACTGTTGCAATGTAAGGAAACAGCAGCAATTTGCAGACAGCAAGGGCTGACATGTTACATGTATCTTATAAATGAAACTGAACAAATAATCTGTTTTAATGGTTGGGAATAAATGTTTGATAGTATATTGGGAGAACTCCCCTGCTTTTCCTCAAATAGTGCAGTGTAACCTTTTACATCCACCAGTTTAACATCGCATCCAAAAGATGGTACCTCTAATGATAGAGGATAGGCAATGATTACATACCTACTTGGGCATCTCACAGTCTTATTACAGGTTAGTTGCAGGATCTGTTTATATCAAAGGGATGATTAGACTGCTGGTGAGATCAGTTACAATTGAAAAGTTATGGACACAGTGAAGAAATCGATATCAAGAGAAATCAATAGCAATGCCATCTGACAAACCTTTTCCTTACACCCCTCAGTACTGCACTGGATTATATGCTAAAGTCTCTGGAATGCAACTTGAATCTACAGCCTTCTGACTCGGTTGGGAGTGATACCACCACACCACAGCTGTCATTTAAATGTGTGCCTCGCCAGAGACACAGCCTTGGAGCATTTGCCCCACAAGATCCAAGCCTAAGGGAGGTGGGAATTGGGTCAATGATTTTCTCCTGTGAACCAGATCTTGTTCTCAGGCATAAAGTGGGAGGAAATGAGAGAGGACAGTTGCTTCCCTACAGATCAACAGAGGTGGGAAGGTAACCATCAGTAGTGTAATGCCTTGCCAAATTTGAGAATCAGCTGGAACACAGAGAAGGAGATGAAGCAGAAGAATAGTTTGTTTTGATTACATCCTGAGACATGTCAGCCATGTCCTGAAGGTGGTGCTATAGTAAAACATACAAGTCTTGGACTTAACCACAAAATTTCAACTTGTGCAGTAAAATTAGGCAATACATTGACATGCATAAACATGTGGAATTACTCCACCAACAGGCTTTGAATCTACAGAATATTTTTCCAGCTGGTGTGAAACAGATGTTGTTGAGTTGACAGATGAATGAGGAGAATTGAGTGTGTTTAACTATTATACATGGGAACTATGGATGGTTAATGAACTGAATCCTTAACCCAAATCCAAGTCTGAATATGACCCAACTTCCAATATCTGTAAATTCCCATTCCAGACTTTTCTTATTCATTCTTGGGAGGTGGTGTTGTTGACTAGGCCAGCATTTACTCCCCATCCATAGTTACCCATAACAGTACAATGCAACTGAGTGGATACTGTCCCAGTTCTTGTTGACCTACAATGGCACCCGATTAAGCAACATGCCAATTTTAAAATCCTCACCCTCTTTTTCAAATTCCCTGTTGGCCTCACTCCCTACCTCCTTTAGCCTTACAACCCTCCAAGATATCTGCAGTTCTCTCATTTTGGCCTCTTGAACATTCTGATTTTAATTGTTCCATCATTAGTGACAATGCCTTCAGTTGGTGAGGCCCTAAGCTCTGGAATCTCCTGTCCACACCTCTCCACCTCAGTTCCACCTTTATGATGGTCCTTTAAAACCTACCTCTTGACTAAGCTTTTGGCCATCTGACCTAATATCTCTTTAAGGGGCTTGGTGTCAACTTTTGTTGGATAATATTTAAGTATGGAGCAGCTTAGAGGGTTTTAATGCATTAAAGTTGCTATAGAATACAAGTTGTAACTCTTCCTTCAGGTACCATGCCCTAAGAAGTGACCATGGACTTCCACTAGATTGATCAATGATTAAGCAAACTCTCCCGCTCTTATCACCTGCCATCAGGTGTATTGGAAGATTTTGCAGGTTGATAGTCAACCTGTTTGGCCACATTATGAATGCAACTTCTGTGGCCATCAAGGCCTGAAGTGGGGCTTGAACCCAGAGTTTCTAGCCCTGATGAAGGTACTCTATCACTGCATCTCCTTCACTGTTTTAATTAGACTGTTTTAAAGTGAAACTTTAAATTCCCGGTAGTACAGCGCCCACTTTCACCAGTACTGGCACCAGTACTCCGTGAATCGAAACCCATTTTTCCCATACTAACGTGATTGAACTTGCACACGTTTTTAGTTAGCTAAATAATGGTGAGGGGAGGAAGCAGAATGATGGATTGTATTTGTGCTCTGTTAGTTGAATGCTAGTGTTCCCCCAGATGGGAGTAGCTGTGCTGAAACAACAATTCTGCAGGATCTTTTCACATATTGAGTGGTATAACCAGAGAGCAGTTCCAGAGAATGAGAAGTAAAGGCAGCCGCGACATCACCACACCAACTTTGAGTGTTTATTGAACATAATAGGTGGGATGTATGAATGTGTGGTCACCATTTGGAGTTTTCTGGTGGAGTATTTAGTTGGACATGTCAAAGTCCTAAAGACAGAAAAAGAAAAAAGAAAGTTTGCCTTTATATCACATCCTCAAGACATGCCAAAATGTTCTTTAGTCAATGGGTACTTTTGAAGTGTAATTACTTTTGTAATATAGGAAAGTGTTACTGAGGAAAGAAGGGAAGTGGAAAATGCTTCCAAATTAAGAAATACTTTCTGTCCTTCCTCACTGATGTTCTTCTCTAAGCAGAAGAACTGAATTTTGGGTTCTTCTGAGGAGTTGCAGCATTTATGAAGGATTTACCAGACATAAATTTACAGGGGAATAGACACATCTCTGCAGCTGAGAGCAGGAGTCCAGACGGCTGCCCCATGCCAGAGTTCGGGACATCTGCTTGGGGCTGGAGAGGAACTTGCAGTAAGGAAGAGGATCCAGTTGTCATGGTCCATGACATAGATAGGACTGGAAAAGTGGTTCTGCATAGAGAGTATGAGCAGCTAGGGGCCAAATTAAAAAGCTGGTTTTGGAAAAATGAGTTTCGATTCATGGGGTACTGGTGCCAGTACTGGTGAAAGTGGAAGCTGTACTACCGGGAAGGTCTTCACTTGAACCGCGCTGGGACCAGTGTTCTGGTGAGTCATATATTTTGGGTGGTAGAGAGGGCTTTAAATTAAATAATTGGAGGAAGGGATCACATGAGAGGAGATATGGTAAATCAAAGGGAAACAATGGAGTAATTGAGCAGGGTAGCGAACTTAGTAATGATAACCAGTGTGTGGCAAGAAGGGATGGAGCACTCAAACTTAAGAGTGAGCAGGTAAGGCCAGAGGTTGCAAAAATACTAAAAAGACAGAATTAAAGGCTCTGTATCTGAATGCATGCAGCATTCACAATAAAATGGATTAATTGTTAGCATGATAGAAATAGCTATGTATGACTTGATAGCTGTTACAGAAATATGATTACAAAGTGATCAAGGCTGGGACCTGAATATTGAAGGTTATTTGACATTTTGAAAGATAGGAATCCTTGGGAGGGTGGTGGGGTAGCTCTGTTAATAAAGGATGTCATTAGTACTGTAGTGAGAGATGACCTTAACTCAAAAGAGCAAGATGTAGTATCTGTTTGGGTAGAGAAAAGAAATAGGAAAAATAAAAGGCAACTTTTGGGAGTAGTTTATAAGCCCTCTAACAGTAGCCACACTGTAGGATAGAGTATACAGGAAGAAATAAATGGGACGTGTAAGAAAGTTACAGCAATAATCATGGGTGACTTTAATCTACATGTAGATTGGATGAATCAGTTTGGCAAAGATAACCTGGAAGGTGAGTTCATAGTGTGCATTTGGGACAATTTCTTCAAGCAGTATGCCTACAGTCAACCAGGGAGCAGGCTATTTTAGACCTGGTAATGTGCAATGAGACAGAATTAATCAATAACCTCCTGCTAAGGAAGCCTCTAGATGGCAGTGAACATAACATGATAGAATTTAACGCTCAGTTTGAAGGGGGAAGTGTGGGTCTAAGACTAGTATTTTAAACCATTATAAGGGTATGAAGGAAGAGATAGCTAAATTGAACTGGGAAGCTAGATTAAAATAGGATAGTAGAGATGCAGAGGCAGACTTTTAAGGAGATTTAATAACACTCAGCAAAGGAAAAGAGTACCTAAAGCTAAATCACTCTAGAGAGTGATTCTGGGGAATTAATAATGGAATACAAAGAAATGGTGAAGGCATTGAACAGATAATTTGTGTCTGTCTTCAGTATAAACTACTTAGAAAACTTCCCAAAGATACTTGAAAATCAAGACATGAAAGGGAGGGAGGAATTTGAAACAATCACCATCACCAGGGAAAGGGTGCTAGGAAAACTATTAGACTTAAAGGCTGACAAGTCCCCTCGTCCAAATGGTCTGCATCCTAGGGTCTTAAATGAGATATAATGTTCCAAAATTACTTAGATTCTGGAAGGATCCCAGTGGATTGGACAACAGCAAATGTAACACATTTATTCATGAAAGAAGGGAGAGAGAAAGTTGGAAATTACAAGCCAGTTAGCCTAACATGTCATAGGGAAATTGCTAGAATCCATCATTAGAACAAAGAACAAAGAAAAGTACAGCTCAGGAACAGGCCCTTCAGCCCTCCAAGCCTGCGCCAATCATTTTGCCCATCAACTAAAATATTTTGCACTTCTGGGGTCCGTATCCCTCTATTTCCATCCTATTCATGTATTTGTCAAGCTGCCTCTTAAACATCACTATTGTACCTGCTTCCACCACCTCCTCTGGCAGCTAATTCCAGACACTCACTACCCTCTGCATAAAAAACTTGCCCCGCACACCTCCTCTATAGTTTTCTCCTCTCACCTTAAATCTATGTCCCCTAGTAATTGACTCTTCCACGCTGGGAAAAAGCTTCTGACTATCTACTCTGTCCATGCCACTCATAATTTTGTAAGCTTCTTTCAAATTGCCCCTCAATCTCCGTTGCTCTAGTGAGAACAATCCGAGTTTCTCCAACCTCTCCTCATAGCTAATAACCTCCAGACCAGGCAGCATCCTGGTAAACCTCCTCTGCACCCTCTCCAACGTCTCCATATCCTTCTGGTAATGTGGCAACCAGAATTGCACACAATATTCCAAGTGTGGCCTAACCAAGGTTCCATACAGCTGCAGCATGACTTCCCAGCTTTTATACTCAATACCCCTGCCGATGAAGGCAAGCATGCCATATGCCTTCCTGACTACCTTATCCACCGGCGTTGCCACTTTCAGTGACCTGTGGACATGTACACCCAGATCCCTCTGCCCGTCGATGCACTTAAGGGTTCTGCCACTTACTGTATAATTCCTGCCTGTATTAGACCTTCCAAAATGCATTTGTCCGGATTAAACTCCATCAGCCATTTCTCCGCCCAGGTCTCCAACCGATCTATATTCTGTTGTATCCTTTGACAATCCTCTTCACTATCTGCAACTCCTCCAACCTTAATGTCATCTGCAAACTTACTAATTAGCCCAGTTACATTTTCCTCCAAATCATTTATGTATACTACAAACAGCAAAGGTCCCAGCACTGATCCCTGCGGAACTCCACTAGTCACAGCTCTCCATTCAGAAAAGCACCCTTCCAATGCTAACCTCTGTCTTCTATGACCAACCCAATTCTGTATCTATCTTGCCAGCTCACCTCTGATCCTGTGTGACTTTACCTTCTGTACCAGTCTGCCATGAGGGACCTTGTCAAAGGCCTTACTGAAATCCATGTAGATAACATCCACTGCCCTTCCATCATCGATCATCTTTGTCACTTCCTTGAAAATCTCGATCAAGTTAGTGAGACACGACCTCCCCTTTACAAAACCATGCTGCCTCTCACCAATATGCCCATTTGCTTCCAGATGATAGTAAATCCTGTCATGAAGAATCTTCTCCAATAATTTCCCTACCACTGACGTAAGACTCACCGGCCTGTAATTTCCTGAATTATCCCTGCTACACTTCTTAAACAATGGAATAACATTGGCCATTCTCCAGTCCCCTGGGACCTCACCCATAGCCAGTGAGGATACAAAGATTTCTGTTAAGGCCCCAGCAATCTCATCCCTTGCCTCCCTCAGTACTCTGGGGTAGATCCCATCTGGCCCTGGGGACTTATCCCACCCTAACATTCTTCAAGACGCCTAACACCTCCTCTTTTTTGATCTCAACATGATCCAGGCTATCTACACACTCTTCCCTAGACAAATTAAGGAGATTAAAGCAGGATACTTAGAAAATCAAATAGAATCAGGCAGAGTCAACATGGTTTTGTGAAAGGGAAATGGTGTTTAAATAATTTATTACAGTTCTTTGAGGAAGTAATAAACAAGACAGATAAAAAGGGAGCATGTAGAAGTGATGGACTTGGTTAATCAAAAGACATTGATACTAATCAAGGGTTAAAACGGGGGAGTAGGAAATAAATACAATAACTATCACTAGAGATAAAGTACGAGGGAAACTAATGGGGCTAAAGGCCAATAAGTCCCTGGACCTGATGGGTTGCATCCTAGGATATTAAAGGAAGTAACTACAGAGATAGTGGATGTGCTGGTAGTAATCTTCCAAGAATCCTTAGATTCTGAAAAAGCCCCAGAGGATTGGAGAATGGCCACTGTAACACCCTTATTCAAAAAGGGAGGGAGACAAAAAGTAGGTAACTACAGGCCAGTTAGCTTAACATCTGTCATTGAGAAAATGGTGGAGTTTATTATAAAGATAAAAACAAAAAAACTGCGGATGCTGGAAATCCAAAACAAAAACAGAATTACCTGGAAAAACTCAGCAGGTCTGGCAGCATCGGCGGAGAAGAAAAGAGTTGACGTTTCGAGTCCTCATGACCCTTCGACAGAACTTGAGTTCGAGTCCAGGAAAGAGCTGAAATATAAGCTGGTTTAAGGTGTGTGTGTGGGGGGCGGAGAGATAGAGAGACAGAGAGGTGGAGGGGGTTGGTGTGGTTGTAGCGACAAACAAGCAGTGATAGAAGCAGAATATCAAAAGATGTCAACAACAATAGTACAATAGAACACATAGGTGTTAAAGATAAAGTTGGTGATATTATCTAAACGAATGTGCTAATTAAGAATGGATGGTAGGGCACTCAAGGTATAGCTCTAGTGGGTTTTTTTTTTATTTTATATAATGGAAATAGGTGGGAAAAGGAAAATCTTTATAATTTATTGGGAAAAAAAAAAAGAGAAGGGGGAAACAGAAAGGGGGTGGGGATGGGGGAGGGGACTCACGACCTAAAGTTGTTGAATTCAATATTCAGTCCGGAAGGCTGTAAAGTCCCTAGTCGGAATATAAAGGATGTATTAGCAGAGCATTTGGAAATATCTAATCTAATCAAGCAGAGTCAGCATAGCTTCTTGAAGGGGAAATCATGCCTAACAAATTTATTAGAATCCTTTGAGGAGGGAACAAGCAAGATAGATAAAGGGGAGCGAGTAGATGTAATATATTTGGATTTCCAATAGGCATTCAATAAGGTACTGTACATAAGGCTACTTAATAAGATAAGAGCCCATGGTATTGGGGGTAGTATATTAGCATGGATAGAGGATTGGCTAACTAATAGAAGACAGAGAGTTGGGATGGCAAACTGTAACTAGTGGAGTTTCACAGGGATCAGTGCTGGGGCCTCAATTATTTACAATATATATTAAATACTTAGATGAGGGAAGTGAATGTACTATCGCCAAATATGCAGATGACACAAAAATAGGTGGGAAGGCAAGTGTTGAGGATGACACAAGGAATCTACAGAGGGATATAGACAAGTTAAGTGAGTTGGCAAAAGCTTGGCAGATGGAATATAATGTGGGAGAATGTGAGGTTACGCACTTTGGCAGGAAGAGCAGAAAAGCTCAATATTATTTAAATGTAGAAAGACTGCAGAAGGCTGCAGCACAGAGGGATTTGGGAGTCCTTGTGCATGAATCCAAAAAGCTAACATACAAGCTCAACAGGTAATAGGGAAGGCAAATGGGATGTTGGTCTTTATTTCAAAGGGAATGGAGTATAAAAATAGGGAAGTTTTGCTAAAACGATACAAGGCACTTGTTAGATCACACCTAGAATACTGAATACAGTTTTGGTCCCTTATCTAAGGAAAGATATACTGGCATTGGAGGCAGTCCAGAGAAGGTTCACTAGGTTGATCCTGGATATGGAGGGATTTTCTTACGAGGAGAGGTTGAGTAGGTTGGGCCTGTACTCATTGGGGTTTAGAAGAATGAGAGGTGACCTTATTGAAACATATAGGATTCTTAGGGGGCTTGACAGGGTAGATGCTGAGAGGTTGTTTCCCCTTGTGGGGGAGTCTAGAACCAGAAGGCATAATCTCAGAGTAAGGGGTCACCCATTTAAAACAGAGATGAGGAGGAATTTCTTCTCTGAGGGTAGTCAATCTGTGAAATTCTTTACCACAGAGGGCTGTAGAGGCTGGGTCGTTAAGTATATTCAAGGCTGAGATAGGCAGATTTTTAATCAGTAAGGGAATCAAGGGTTATGGGGAAAAGGCAGGAAAGTGGAGTTGAGGATTATCAGATCAGCTGTGATCTCATTGAATGGCGGAGCAGGTTCGATGGGCCAAATGGCCTACTTCCGCTCCTTCGTGTTATGATCTTATGGTCTATTGATAAGGTGCCACATCAAAGGTTACTACACAAGATAAGAGCAAATTGTGTAGGGGAAAACATATTAGCATGGATAAAGGATTGGTTATCTAACAGGTAGCAAAGAATAGGGATAAATGGATCTTTTTCAGGTTGGCAGGCTGTAACCAGTGGAGTGTCTCAGGGCTCAGTGCTGGGGCCTCAACTAATTACAATCTATATCAATGTCTTGGATGAAGGAAACAAGTGTATGGTAACTAAATTTGCCAATGACACCAAGACAGGTAGGAAAGTAAGTTGTTAAGAGCAGGTAAAGAGTCCACAAAGGGATATAGATATGTTATGTGAGTGGTCAGAAATTTGGCAGATGGAGTATGATGTAGGAAAATGTGAACTTGTCCACTTTGGCAGAAAGAATAGAAAGGCAGTATATTGTTTAAATGGAGAGAGATTGCAGAACTCGGTGGTACAGAGGGATCTGAGTGTCCTGCTAAATGAATCCCAAAAAGTTGATATGCAGACACAGCAAGTGATTCAGAAGGCAAATAGAATGTTGTTGTTTACTGCAAGGGGAATGGAATATAAAAATAAGGATGTTTTACTTCAGTTGCAAAGGGCATTGCTGAGACCACATCTGGAGTACTGTGTACATTTTTGGTCTCCTTGTTTGAAAAATGATATAACTGCATTAGAAGCAGTTCAGAGAAGGTTCATTATTTTCACGTGGTCCATCTCTGACACTTCCCTTTCCTTCCTTGACCTCTCTGTCTCAATCTGTGGTCATAGACTGTCCACCAATATCCATTACAAGCCTACCGACTCCCACAGCTACCTCGACTACAGCTCCTCACACCCCACTTCCTGTAAGGACTCCGTCCCATTCTTTCAGTTCCTTCGCCTCCGTCGCATCTGTTCTGATGAAGCTACCTTCAAAAACAGTTCCTCTGACATGTCCTCCTTCTTCCTTTACCGAGGTTTTCCACCTACGGTCGTTGACTGGGTCCTCAACCGTGTCCGGCCCATCTCCCGCGCATCCGCCCTCATGCCTTCTCCACCCTCCCAGAAACATGATAGGGTCCCCCTTGTCCTCACTTATCACCCCACCAGCCTCCACATTCAAAGGATCATCCTCTGCCATTTCCGCCAATTCCAGTATGATGCCACCACCAAACACATCTTCCCTTCACCCCCCCTGTCGGCATTCCATAGGGATCGTTCCGTCCGAGACACCCTGGTCCACTCCTCCATCACCCCCTACTCCTCAACCCCCACCTATGGCACCTCCCCATGCCCACGCAAAAGATGTAACACCTGCCCCTTCACTTCCTATCTCCTCACCGTCCAAGGACCCAAACACTCCTTTCAAGTGAAGCAGCATTTCACTTGCATTTCCCCCAACTTAGTCTACTGCATTCGTTGCTCCCAATGCGGTCTCCTCTACACTGGAGAGACCAAACGTAAACTGGGCGACCGCTTTGCAGACCACCTGCGGTCTGTCCGCAAGAATGACCCAAACCTCCCTGTCGCTTTCCATTTTAATACTCCATCCTGCTCTCTTGACCACATGTCTGTCCTTGGCTTGCTGCATTGTTCCAGTGAAGCCCAACGCAAACTGGAGGAACAGCACCTCATCTTCCGACTAGGCACTTTACAGCCTTCCGGACTCAATATTGAATTCAACAACATTAGGTCTTGAACTCCCTCCTCCATTCCCACCCCCTTTCTGTTCCTTTCTCCTTCCTTTTTTTTCCAATAATTTATATAGATTTTTCTTTTCCCATCTATTTCCATTATTTTTAAATCTTTTATGCTCCCCCACCCCCACTAGAGCTGTACCTTGAGTGCCCTACCATCCATTCTTAATTAACACATTCGTTTAGATAATATCACCAACTTCAACACCTCAGTGTTCTTTTGTTCTGTTGTCTGTGACATCTTTTGATGATCTGCTTCTATCACTGCTTGTTTGTCCCTACAACCACACCACCCTCCTCCACTTCTCTCCCCCCACCTCCCCCACCTTAAACCAGCTTATATTTCACCCCTCTCCTTGGATTCACCCAGTTCTGTTGAAGGGTCATGAGGACTCGAAATGTCAACTCTTTTCTTCTCCGCCGATGCTGCCAGACCTGCTGAGTTTTTCCAGGTAATTCTGTTTTTGTTTCAGAGAAGGTTCACTTGATTCACTGGGATGAAGGGCTTACCTTATGAAGAAAGGTTGAACCTACCCACTGGAGTTTAGAAGAACGAGAGGTGATCTTATTGAAACGTTACAGGCCTGAATTTTACCTTTGGCGGGTACGCACGATCGGCGGGCCTGAGAGTGGTCAGGAAATAGACCGCCCACGCGATTAGCGCCTGACCACGATTTCAGGCTGGCTGGCTAATTAATGGCCAGCCAACGTGAATCACACGCTGAAAGGCTCAGCGCTGCTGCGGTGGGGGCGGGAAGAGGGCAGGTGATGATGTCACCACGGGCGAAGGTGAGCGCTGCGAGAGAGCTCCCTGAAGGCAAATAGCTGCCTCGGAGCTGCCGACATTCAAATGTTGAAATAAAGGTGTAAAAAGTTGCAAAAAAATCACCAATCAAGCACTTGAATATATAGCTCATAAAAATGCTTCCCACAAATATTTATTTTTATTTTATTTAATAATGGAGATTTCATCCGGCCCTTGGATGAGGTTTGATGAAAAATGTAAAGGCCGCTTGGCTGATTCGCCCATCCGCCAAACATTAGGTTGGACAGGCCATCAAAAATCGGAGACAATTGCACCATTAATGGGCTTAATTATCCTCTTAATTGTCAGCGGGCGCGCTTTCAACTTGTGTGCGCACCTACCGAGCAAAGTATCGCTCGAGTGCGTGATGATGTCAGCATGCCCGCCTGATGTCATCTCGCTCAATTTAATTTTATGCCCGAGCAGGTTGAGCGGGCCCACCTGCAGGATGTAAAATTCTGCCAATAAGATCCTCAGGGGATTTGATAGGTGGGATGCTGAGAGGATGTTTCTGCTTATTGGCTGGCCATTAATTAGCCAGCCAGCGTGAAATCGTGGTCAGGTGCCAATCACGTCAGCGGTCCATTTCCTGACCACTTAGTTTAAGAATAAGAGGTCTCCCTTTTCCTTTGTCCTCCCCCTGGAACGCTGGTCCTTTGAGAGTTGAGAGAACAGGACCTGGCTGGGGAGATGATTTTCAGCCATCTGGACACACTGTCCAATCAATTGATTGGTTTTTCAGGAGTTTTGCCTGAATGTTTGTGGAACTGGCTTCAAGGAGAACACTAGCATTTGTTCAATGGTCCTCCCATGGAATCCAGAGGATGCGGCAGAGATATTGCTGATGGAATTTATCTAGCATTCTTTTGTGCCGCTGATATACAGCCCAGGTCTTACGGCAGTACAGGAGCATGGTGATTCCAACTGCTCTGTACACTAGGACTTTTGTTGACTTGAAGAGGTGTTTGTTGTCAATCACTCACTGCCTCTTCATTGGTGGCCTTTTGAAAGAGGTGGCTGCCGAAATAAGGGAAATGCTCAGGATACTCCAGAGTCTCTCCTTCAACTTATATGGGAAGTGCAATATTTGGCTGACCTTGTGTGTGTTGATGCATGAGTTTTGTGTTGGCAACATTCAAGGAAAGGCTGAGTTTCTTATGTGCAGAATTGAAGTACTCAAGAATGGTTTGCAAATCTGGTGCAGAGTGGGCAATGACAGAGCAGTCATCTGCAAACTGGAGATCATGTATGTCAATGGTGGTCAGTTTAGTTTCAGCACCGAGGTGACCAAGGTTAAAGTTTTCTATCTAGACGGTATTTATTAGTGACACTAGAGGACAGTTGAACTTTGATGAGGTGAACAGCCACTGTCAGCTTGATTGTAAGTGTCATTCCAGCCATCACACAGCCTTGCTTGACCCCGGTCCAGATGTTTCAGGCAGTCCACTCAAGACAGTTGCAGTCATATCATCATGTAGCAATTGCAGGATTGTGATGAAGTTTCTTGGACGTCCAAACCTTTGGAGCACAATCCTCAGAGCCATGTAATTTTCTGAGTCAAATGCTTTGGTCAGGTCAACGAATGCAATAAAGGATTCCTGGTGTTGTCTTCAACAGTATTCTTGGATTTGACTGGCAACAAAGACCATGTCAGAGCTTCCTCTGGGAGGTCTAAAGCCACACTGTGTCTCTGGGACGATTGTCTCAGCCACAGGAAGTAGGAGATACGGGAGAATGTGTATCAGGACTTTCCCTGCTTTGGACAAGAGGAAAAATGCCTCAATTGTTTCCACAGCTTCTTGAAGATAGTTTTACAATTGCCACGTTCCTGAAGTCGGTGGGTAGGGGGATGGAGTTCTTTTTCCTCCATGAAATCTTGATGTAAGTCAAAGTTCACCAGCTTTCAAGACTTTGGCTGGAGTACTGTTGGGGGTTGCAGGCTTTGTTTTTCATCTATTCGATTGCTTGTTGGAGCCCTCCCACCGATGGTGGTTCACCCAGGGATTATATCACCGGGCACTGGGGGTGGTGTGGAGAGTATCAGATGCCCTGTGGATTCACGGTTGTTCAAAGTTGTTCAAAATGCTCTTTCCAGCTTTGACAGATGGCACTGCCATTCTTAAGAAGAGAAGTACCACTCTGTGAGCTATTTGATCCATTTGATCTCAGTCCATAGATGACCCTGGTCACTTCAAAAAAGCTTCACATGTCATAATGATCAACCATATTGTTGGATCGCTCGCGCTTTCCCTTCCCACCACATGTTTGTTATCTTCTGGATTTCTGGATTTGTTTGCCTGTTAAAGATGAGAACACTCAGAACATCAAGCTGATCCTCCTGACATAAAACAATAAGTTACACACTGTACATTTCCAGCAACCAGCTGGTGGGGCACAATAACTCACTGAGAAATTGGACCGATGCCCAGAAACAAGCAGAACCTTCATTCCTCATGAGGCCCAGGCCAAATTCTTCACCTACAGTTAACCAGCAAGCTGTGGAAGCCAATCGAGCTATTTGGAGATTACCACATTGAGCAGGCTGATGCCGGCTTGGCCCTGTGGTAGGTCCTGGGAGACAGTGGGGAGGTGGGTGGGAAAGGTGAGGGTATGTATTCAGGCTGACAGCAGAATGCATTAGATCCCTGAAGCCAGGAGGTGAACTATTCCTTCTCCTGGCTCCACATTCAGGCCAGTACCTCCAGTGGTCCCTTCAAGGATGGTTGGTTAGACCAGCCTTGACCTGAAAGAACAAACGTAGCATCACTGATCGCACAAATTTCAGAAAATAGGAAGCACAGACTTAAATACAGTGTAACATTGTCCAATTTGTGTTCTCTTTTCAATCCTTATATGGACAAAAATAAATCCAGGGTGTTATTCCCAATCATGAAAGGACACAGTATGAACCTTGTTTCTTAAATCCTTTCCATGTATAGTTTTAAGGTGATCAAGGAAGGTCTCAGATGGATATGAAGTGTGAAATATAAAACTCTTAATTGTACAGTGGAGTGTATACATCCATTCCGGCATAGGATTCCAACATACCATTGCACCCAATCAAGTAAAAGATCAAAGTGGTGGTTCAAGAATAGCTTTTATTCTGAAATTGGTGACAGGTTTATGAAATTCCAACTATCCACTGTTACAACAGCCTCAGTACAAAATCCGATGCCACTATCTTGAGGTGAGCAGTGAAATAATCTGGATTCCTGAATTGTTCAGGCTGAGCAGAATTCTCCTAAATTTGCAACCAAATCAGTAACACTTCAGGCTACAATTCAAGGCTGAATTTTGTAATCGATGTTAATTATAATGAGAAAGTTTACTGGTGATAGTAGCTTGTGTCTCACATTAACATCTCATTTTGCACCAGCTCACATTATCGCTGCTAATGTTGGTTGTCAGAGTAATTAAAAGCTAAATGAGCTCATAATGAGTGACAGAGGGATTATTAAAGGCCAATTATCTGTCTCTCGATAGACAGACCTTGAAAAGGCTCAGATTCAAGCCAATGTTCCCCCTATGTTTTTTGTTGTGTGCATGCCCTTTGGAATTTTTTTATGCAGTAACTTAAAGAACTGACTTGTGCAGGTTGATGGTGAGAGATGCTGCATCTCAGTCAAATTCAGCCTCAGAGCTGCTGCTGAATGTTTGCTTAGGGAGCCGGGCTGCTGCCTCTCTGTCCACTGATCAGTGACTTGAGGGGGAGTTGTGGCGGGGGTGGGGCTGTAAAATACAGCGAGCTGTTCAAAAGTCCATTGACTTCAGCGGGACCATAAATCTTATCGGCGTCAAATTCCACCCTTAGTTACGGACAGCAGCACTGCAGCTCTCGTCAGTTCTTTTCTTACATTGCACTCAGCACCCAGTCACCTCCTACATAACAACCCATCACTTTTAAAAAGGGGAAAGGTGCAGATGGTAAGCAGCAGTGTACTAGTGACACCTTTTTCTCTCCCGCTCTTTCGGTTTGGGCACTACAAAGTTAACTTAAGTTTTTGGCTTGATTTGCAAACTCTGGTGAGCCCCTTACCCCCATTCCTCTAACACCAGGCTTCCTGGCTGTTTTCCTTTCACTTCTTAAGAATTGATGGCCCTTGTTTAGCTGCTACGGTCCTGCCCTCTTTATCCAGTTCACTCCACCTCCTCTGCTTTAAGGAAACCTCATTAAAAGACTTTCCTTATATAGTACTGCAATCCCCTTGCCATAAAGGCCAGTGAATCCAGCCCAAGGTGGTCACCACCACCCACCCACCGCACCCCCCCCCCCCCCAACCCGCACCCCGTTGCCTATCACTTTAGCTCAAGATCACATTTTAGTTTACCTCATGCTGAGGGCCATTTTTTTGAACCCTCACCAGACATTTGTAGAGATAAGAGGCTACAAGACCACTTATTGACTTAGGAATGACAATATGAAAGCCTGAATCAGGAGACCTCGACATTTCCAAAGAATGTGTTTTTCCAGAGATAGAAAGAAAGCAGGTTCACTGCCAAGGTGGCCTCCTGCTATGCCTGCCAATTCCATATGTATTGTCATCCAGAGGCCTGGGCTAATGCTCTGGGGACACGGATTCAAATCCCATCATGACAGCTGGTAGAATTTAAATTCAATTAATAAATCTGGAATGGAATTGAAAGCTAGCCTCAGTAATGGCGACCATAAATATTATCATTGATTGTTGTAAAAACCCATCTGGTTCACGAACGTCCTTTAGGGAAGGAAATCTGCCATCCTTACCTGGTCTGGCCTACAAGTGACTCCAGACCCACAGCAATGTGGTTGACTCCTAACTGCCCTCTGAAATGGCCACTCAGTTCAAGGGCAATTAAGGATGGACAACAAATGCTGGTCTTGTCAGAGATTCCCACATCCTATGAAAGAATAAAGGGGATAAAGATTATATGCTTATTCTGAAAAATATCATTTATCAATGGTCCCATTTCTTACGATCCCTAATTGTCCTTGAGAAGGTGGTAGTGAGCTGCCTTCTTGAACCACTATAGTCCATGTGGTGTAGGTACACCCACGGTGCTGTTAGGGAGGGAGTTCCAAGATTTTGATCCAGTGACAGTGAAGGAACAGCGATATAGTTCCAAGTCAAGATGGTGTATGACTTGGAGGGGAACATGAAGGTGCTGGCATACCCATGCATCTGTTGCCCTTGCCCTTCAAGGTGGTAGAAGTCATGGGTTTGGAAGGGACTGTCAAGGGAGGCTTGGTAAGTTGCTGCAGCAGCTTATAGATGATACGCAAGGGTACCATTGTGCGCTGTTGGTCGATGGAGTGAATATTGAAGATGGCGGATGGGGTGCCAGTCAAGCGAGCTAATTTGTTCTGGGTACTGTTGAGTTTCTAGAGTGTTGTGGGAGCTGCAGTCATGCAGGCAAGTGGGGAGTATTCCATCACACTGCTGACTTGTGCCTTGCAGATGGTGGACAGGTTTTGGGGAGTCAGGATATGAGCTACTTTCCACAGAATTCCCAGCCCCTGACCTGTTCTTGTAGCCCGGTATTTAACTGGTTGTTCCAGTTAAGTTCCTGCTCACCCTCCAGGGTGTTGATAGTGGGGAATTCAGAAGTAGTAATATCATTGGATGACAGAGGAGGTGGCTTGGCTCTCTCTTGTTTAAGATGGTCATGATCTGGCACTTATGTGAAACTAACATTACTTGCCATTGATCATCCTAAGCCTGGACATTGTCCAGGTCTTTCTGTATGTGGGCATACACAAACTGCTTCATTATCTGCCAACTCAAGCCCACATTCATGCCTAAGCCTAGGGGCCCAGGTTTTGGCTCGGCATAGGTTCTGATACCGATACAGGCCTGAATTTTGGGTCAGGCTCAGGGTCCAACAGGGGGGCAGGCTCGCATCCAGACTAACTGGTAAATCTTAAGCCACTGGTAGGAAATTAGAAATTGAGTTCTGGTTTTATTTGATATATTTGGTGGTATTAACAAAGATCCCAGTATTAGAATTTAATCTTGAAAAATAAAGCAGGATGAATTCTGTGTGACTTTTGTTTTTTAAGAATGTATTTGTGGAATTACTTAGGATTTTACAGCACAGAAACAGGCCATTCAACCCGACTGCATGGCTTCTCCCTCTCATTTCATCTCATCCTAGTAACATATCCTTCTATTCCTTTCAGTGAAGATAAAAGTACAATTTTACAATTCACCACTTTGTCTTGTCTGTTTGGTAGTGATTTGAATGCTGCTCATTGTGCGATTGCAGGTTAGAGAGGTCAGAGTGGAGAGTCACTCTGAGTTGTAAGACAGAGTTCGGTGCCTTCAGGTAATTTCTTTCAAAGCCACTAGACCACAGCCAGTTTTGTAATGGAAAAAAGAAAATCAAAGCTGCTCTGCTCGTTACATCAACAAGCCTGAGGCAGCAGTGCGGGGATCTGGTTCCTGCTCCTAACTTTAAGGTACCCACTGGGCTGAATATTCCCCCCGTTGGGGGGGAAGTTGATGGGTGGGCGCGTACAGGCGCGCTTCCGATAGGTGCCCCCGATCGGGGGCGCGGTGCCATTTTACGTGGGCAGGCCAATTAAGGCCCGCCCAGCGTGACATCCGCAGGGAAGCGCTGTGTGCTCCCTGTGCGGGTGGGGGGGGAGGGGGGTGGGGGGGATTCCTAAAATCAGGAGTGTGCACTTTCGCGCATGTACAGGAAAGAGTGCACTCATCTCCCTGAGGTTAAGTGCAGCCTCAGGGAGATCGGCTCGAAATGTGAAAAAGCTCAAAATAGAAAAATAAAATTTCCCTAACATGTCCCCCCCCCCCCATGTGACAATGTCCATAATTTCCAAACAGAATTTTATTAAAGGTTTTAAAACCTACATGAAACCTCATCCCGCCGATGGGTGAGGTTTTGTGCTTTTTCTAGTTCCCGCAGTGTTCCTGGCTGACCCACCAACCTTAAGGTTGGACGGGCAGGTCCACTAATTACTTTAATTGCTCTGTCAGTGGCCTCAATTGGCCATTGACAGGTCGGTGGGCGGACAGCTGATTTTGCTGCGCCCCTGCCTACCTGAAAATTTAAGTTCCACCCGATATCATCGGGCGTTGGTGAGTGGGCCCTAAACCCGCTCGCCAATGGTAAAACCTAGCCCACTGAGTTTGGACACAAGAGCAGGGAGCCCAAAAAGAACAAAACAACTTGGACTTATACATTGCTTCTCATGAACTTAGGATGTCCCAAAGCACTTTACAACTAAAGTAGGAAACATAGCCATCAATTTACACACAGTAAGGTCCCACAAACAGTAGGAGGCTAAACGAGCAGATATACTACAGATGCTGGAAATCTGAAGTAAAAACTGAACGCTGGAAATACTCAGCAGGTCTGGCAGCATCAGTGGAGAGACAATCTGTGTCAACATTTCAGGTCGACGACCTTTCCTCAGAATTGGAAAAAGTAAGAGACGTAACTGCTTTTAAGCATGTAGAGAGGCAGGGAAATGGAGGAAGGGGGTAAAGAACAAAAGTGATGTTCTGTGATAGGGTGGAAGGGAAGGGAGATTAAATGAGGAAAGGTCTGATGGTGCAAGGCAAAAGGAGGTAGTAATGAACAAGTAAAGGAATATAAAATGGGTCTAGAGGGGGTGTAAATGGGAATAACAATCATATCTATAGTTGCCTTCCAAAAAAAATGGGAGTAGTGGTTCTGATCTGAAATAGTTGAACTCAATGTTGAGACCAGAAAGCTGTAACGTGCCTAACTGAAAGATGAGGTCTGTTCCATGAGTTTACATTGAGCTTCGTTGGAACAGTGTTGGATGCTGAGGACAGAAAGGTTAGGGTCGGACTGAGGTGTAAAATTAAAATGACAGGTTACTGGAAGCTCAGTCATGCTTGTGGACTGATCAGAAGTGGTCCCTCAAAGCCTGCATTTGGATTCGCCAGTATAGAGATGGTCGCATTCTGGCAGTGAACACATAATGCTAAATTGAAAGACGCACACTTAAGTTGCTGCTTCACCTGGAAGGGGTGAGAAGGGAAAGGGGAAAAGATGTTGCATCTCCTGCGCTTGTATGGTGAAGACATTGTGGGAAGGTGAGCGGGGTATGAGGGGTGATTGAGGAGTGGGACCAGGCTGTGTGGAAAATGACTAAATAACCTGTTTTAGTGGTGCTGGTTGAAGGATAAATATTGACCACAACACCAGGGAAAATTCGCCTTTTCTTTAACATAGTGCCATGGGATTTTTTACACCCACCTGAGAAGGCAGATGGGCCTTGGTTTAATGTCTCATCTAAAAGATGGCAGCTCAGACAGAGCAGCAGCCCTCAATACTCCATTGGAAGCGTTGGCCTACATTGTGCACTCAAGTCTCTAGACTAGGATCAGTGGTGAGAGTGCCACAACTGAGCCAGGGGTGATGACAGCTTGCAGATGTGCTGGAGTTCAATGAGCATTCACACAGTGGGAATGATGATGCAGTGTGACTACAACATTATGACTGGAAGAAAAGTTTGTTCACAAACATTAAACCTCCACCTTCACACAGAATGGGTTAAAAAAAATGAGCAACTGAAGAGTGTAATTTCTTC
Organism: Carcharodon carcharias; assembly: GCF_017639515.1. Lineage (NCBI taxonomy): Eukaryota > Metazoa > Chordata > Chondrichthyes > Lamniformes > Lamnidae > Carcharodon > Carcharodon carcharias. The sequence goes on along the minus strand of NC_054484.1, from coordinate 100,400,417 downwards.
TGTCTGTTATTCTGGTTAACATGTTGGTGTTCAGTTCCTGTTTGTGCTGTTTTAACAAAATTGTCAATCTGTTTAAAGTTAGTGTGCTAAAAATAGGATACAAAGGAAATTAAAAGCCTGATAGGGCCTCTGGCAGTTCATGATACAGTCTTTCTGCGCTTGATCCTAATGCTTGTGGTCTGATTTCAGTAAATTCAACTCTGATTTTAACTGCCTGTGCCTGTTGAGAACGGGGCATGAGTGTGTTTAACATATTGGTGTGTCAGCATTAACTGTCCTTGTAGCATTTTGACAGATGCTTTCCAGTCAGACTGGCAGGCTAACTCCGCTAGCAGGTGCTGTCCAATGACTTCAAACAGGCCACGATGTGATTGTTTCCATGTGACTAGAGGTTGGCCCCATTGCTAAGGAAACCTGGTGCCATGGTGGAGGTGGAGCTGGAGGTGGGAATGGGGGTGGGGGTTAGGGACGATGAAGCAAACTGAGGGAACTAGTTCGTCTAAAGGTTCCTTCATGGGCCATGAGGGATGAGAGTGTTGCTGCGGGCCCTGCAAGGAATTGTTCAGACTCCTGGCCTGGGCTTCCTGCAATCGCTTTGAAACCCTCCCCATCTTCTTCACTTACCTTTTCCTTCACCCTCATGGATCTTTTCCCAACCATCACCTCCAAGTCATTCAATCCAGGTCAGCTGGGAGTCAGCTCCCATTTATTTAACTAACACCAAGCAGTTAAAATGCTAAAGTCACACAATGCCCCTCACACACTGCCCATCTCACACACTGCCCCTCCCATCGACCCTCAAACACTGCCCCTCACACACTGCCCATCTCACACACTGCCCCTCCCAGTGACCCTCACAAACTGACCCTCACACACTGCCCCTCACACACTGCCCATCTCACACACTGCCCCTCCCAGTGACCCTCACAAACTGACCCTCACACACTGCCCCTCACACACTGCCCCTCACACACTGCCCCTCACACACTGCCCCACACACAGTGCCCCTCACACACTGCCCCTCCCATCGACCCTCACACACTGCCCCTCACACACTGCCCCTCACACACTACCCCTCACACACTGCCCCTCCCATCGACCCTCACACACTGCCCCTCCTATCGACCCTCACAAACTGCCCCTCACACACTGCCCCTCACACACTGTCCCTCTCATCAACCCTCACACACTGCCCCTCACACAATGACCCTCACACACTGCCCATCTCGCACTGCCCCTCCCATCGACCCTCACACACTGACCCTCACACACTGCCCCTCACACACTGCCTCTCTCACACTGCCCCTCACACACTGCCCCTCTCACACTGCCCCTCACACACTGCCCTACACACACTGCCCCTCCCATTGACCCTCACACACTGCCCCTCACACACTGCCCCTCATACACTGCCCCTCTCAAACACTGCCTCTCCCACACTGCCCCTCACACACTGCCCCTCACACACTGCCCCTCTCACACTGCCCCTCACACACTGCCCCTCCCATTGACCCTCACACACTGCCCCTCCCATCGACCCTCACACACTGCCCCTCACACACTGCCCCTCTCACACTGCCCCTCACACACTGACCCTCACACACTGCCCCTCACACACTGCCCCTCTCACACTGCCCCTCCCATCGACCTTCACACACTGCCCCTCACACACTGCCCCTCTCACACTGCCCCTCACACACTGAGCCTCACACACTGCACCTCTCACACTGCACCTCTCACACTGCCCCTCACACACTGCCCCTCCCATCGACCCTCACACACTGCCCCTCACACACTGACCCTCACACACTGCCCCTCACACACTGCCCCTCATACACTGACCCTCACACACTGCCCCTCACACACTGCCTCTCTCCCGCACTGCCCCTCCCATCGACCCTCACACAATGCCCCTCACACACTGCCTCTCTCACACTGCCTCTCTCACACTGCCCCTCACACACTGCCTCTCTCACACTGCCCCACACACACTGCCCCTCTCACACTGCCCCTCCCATCGACCCTCACACACTGCCCCTCACACACTGCCCCTCTCACACTGCCCCTCCCATCGACCCTCACACACTGCCCCTCACACACTGCCCCTCACACACTGCCCCTCACACACTGCCCATCTCACACTGCCTCTCACACACTGCCCCTCTCACAATGCCCCTCACACACTGCCCCTCACACACTGCCCCTCTCACACTGCCCCTCACACACTGCCCTACACACACTGCCCCTCCCATCGACCCTCACACACTGCCCCTCACACACTGCCCCTCACACACTGCCCCTCTCACACTGCCCCTCACACACTGCCCCTCCCATTGACCCTCACACACTGCCCCTCCCATCGACCCTCACACACTGCCCCTCACACACTGCCCCTCTCACACTGCCCCTCACACACTGACCCTCACACACTGCCCCTCACACACTGCCCCTCCTACACTGCCCCTCCCATCGACCTTCACACACTGCCCCTCACACACTGCCCCTCACACACTGCCCCTCACACACTGAGCCTCACACACTGCACCTCTCACACTGCACCTCTCACACTGCCCCTCACACACTGCCCCTCACACACTGACCCTCACACACTGCCCCTCACACACTCCCCTCACACACTCCCCTCACACACTGCCCCTCACACACTGACCCTCACACACTTCCCCTCACACACTCCCCTCACACACTCCCCTCACACACTGCCCCTCACACACTCCCCTCACACACTCCCCTCACACACTGCCCCTCACACACTGCCCCTCCCATCGACCCTCACACACTGCCCCTCACACACTGCCTCTCTCCCGCACTGCCCCTCCCATCGACCCTCACACAATGCCCCTCACACACTGCCTCTCTCACACTGCCTCTCTCACACTGCCCCTCACACACTGCCTCTCTCACACTGCCCCTCACACACTGCCCCTCTCACACTGCCCCTCGCACACTGCCCCTCCCATCGACCCTCACACACTGCCCCTCACACACTGCCTCTCTCACACTGCCTCTCACACACTGCCCCTCACACACTGCCTCTCTCACACTGCCCCTCACACACTGCCCCTCTCACACTGCCCCTCTCACACTGCCCCTCTCACACTGCCCCTCCCATCGACCCTCACACACTGCCCCTCACACACTGCCCCTCTCACACTTCCCCTCCCATCGACCCTCACACACTGCCCCTCACACACTGCCCCTCTCACACTGCCCCTCACACACTGCCCCTCTCACAATGCCCCTCACAAACTGCCCCTCACACACTGCCCCTCACACTGCCCCTCACACACTGCCCCTCTCACACTGCCCCTCACACACTGCCCCTCACACACTGCCACTCCCATCGACCCTCACAAACTGCCCCTCACACACTGCCCCTCACACACTGACCCTCACACACTGCCCCTCACACACTGGCCCTCACACACTCCCCTCACACACTGCCCCTCACACACTGACCCTCACACACTGCCCCTCACACACTGCCCCTCCCATCGACCCTCACACACTGCCCTACACACACTGACCCTCACACACTGACCCTCACACACTGCCCCTCACACACTGCCCCTCACACACTGCCCCTTTCACACTGCCCCTCACACACTGAGCCTCACACACTGCACCTCTCACACTGCCCCTCACACACTGCCCCTCCCATCGACCCTCACACACTGCCCCTCACACACTGCCCCTCACACACTGACCCTCACACACTGCCCCTCTCACACTGCCCCTCACACACTGCCCCTCCCATTGACCCTCACACACTGCCCTACACACACTGCCCCTCACACACTGCCCCTCACACACTGCCCCTCCCATTGACCCTCACACACTGCCCCTCACACACTGCCCCTCTTACACTGCCCCTCACACACTGCCCCTCACACACTGCCCCTCACACACTGACCCTCACACACTGCCCCTCTTACACTGCCCCTCACACACTGCCCCTCACACACTGACCCTCACACACTGCCCCTCTCACACTGCCCCTCACACACTGCCCCTCACACACTGCCCCTCTCACACTGCCCCTCACACACTGCCCCTCTCACACTGACCCTCACACACTGCCCCTCACACACTGCCCCTCACACACTGCCCCTCCCATTGACACTCACACACTGCCCCTCACCCACTGCCCCTCACACACTGCCCCTCACACACTGCCCCTCCCATCGACCCTCACACACTGCCCTACACACACTGACCCTCACACACTGCCCCTCACATACTGCCCCTCACACACTGCCCTTCCCATCGACCCTCACACACTGCCCCTCACACACTGCCCCTCACACACTGCCCCTCACACACTGCCCCTCCCATCGACCCTCACACACTGCCCCTCCCAACGACCCTCACACACTGCCCCTCTCACATTGCCCCTCACACACTGCCCCTCACACACTACCCCTCAGACACTGACCCTCACACACTGCCCCTCACACACTGCCCCTCCCATCGACCCTCACACACTGCCCCTCACACACTGCCCCTCACACACTGCCCCTCACAACTGCCCCTCTCACACTGCCCCTCACACTGCCCCTCACACACTGCCCCTCCCATCGACCCTCACACACTGCCCCTCACACACTGCCCCTCACACACTGCACCTCACGCACTGCCCCTCACGCACTGCCCCTCACACACTGCCCCTCAGACTGCTGTATTAAAATTGAGAGAGTAGAATCCCTGTAGGTACATGCCAGAGTCAGCTCTCTTTGAACAGAAAGTCTCAGTGAATTTCCTTATGCAACTGCAGGTGACGAATTGAGAGATGCTGTTAACACCTCCATCTCAAGCATAGAAGGAGCCAAACACAAGTTCATCGCCATGGTCACCTTCACAACTGTTGTGATAATATTTGATTGTGGTAGTGGGCTCCAGTATTAGATACCATACAGTATTCTGTAGTAGATAGAGGGGTCACCTGACCTGGGATTTGCAAGTCAGATAGCAAATGTTGAAGCCTGTCTTGATAGAATTCAGTTACTGCAGAAATGTGTTTATGTTAGGAAAATGTGTTATCAATTAAATTAGCTCAGCTACAATGTTGACAGCCTGTGTGCATCATTGAAACAAAAAATAAGACATGGTGTCAGAAGTAAGCTAAATGCAACAATGGAGGCTCTGAAGCCACCGACAGAGCTCAGTTTGGAGGGGATTCTTGCCAAAAACTGGAGGAGGTTCCGGTAGCGATCCGAACTGTACCTCACAATGGGCAGGTACAGTCTTACATCTTTCTTCACATAGCAGGGGAAGTTGCCCTAGGAGTCTGTAACAGATTCACATTTGAAAGTGATGAGAAATGAAATGACTTGAAAGAAATAATGGAAAAACTCAAAGCCTCCTGTGGCCCTAAAAAAAAATCACGTGTGAAAGATATTGATTTTTTACATGAACACAAGGCAGTGACAACATTAGACAATACTTAACCGAGCTGAGAAGATGAGCTAAATCATATGCATTTGGACAGCTTGAAGAATCACTCATCTGAGATAGAATAATTTGCGGATTGCAAATGACTCTCTGAGAGAATGGCTTTTGAGAGAAGTTGACCTCATGCTGGAGAAAGCAATAAATATCTACAGAGAGGCAGAGACAATGAAATGCCAGGTTAAACAGATGACAGAAGATTATAAACCACACAGTCAAACAGTTACATGCAGTTAAACAGAAACAGTCCGGGAAAGAACAAATAGACAGTCTGAACATAAAAAAGATGAAAACTGTTATTAAAAGTTTTAAATGCAGCTGATGCAGAATAATGCATTTACCACGTAGTTGACCAGCCTACGGAAAGCAGTGTAAGAACTGTGATAAACTAAATCACTTCGCTAAGTTATGTAAATTGAAGAAAGTGCATGCAATTGACACAGACACTGAAACTGAGCTTTTCATTGGTGCAGTAACAACAAATTCCAAAGAAGATGAGTGGAAGGTTGACTTAAAAGTTGCCAACATGATGGTGAATTTCGAGCTTGACACAGGTACACAAGGAAATCTCAGCCCCATAAACTTGTATTGTAAGATAAGCGAAGAAAAACAGCTAACTAAAACTAAAACAAAACAAATAGTACTGAAGACCTGTGCTCCAGAACTTGCCTCACCCCTAGCCAAGCTGTTCCAGTACAGCTACAACACTAGCATCTATCTGGCTATGTGGATAATTGCCCAGGTATGTCCTGTACACTGAAAGTAGGACAAATCCAACCCGGCCAATTACCGCCCATCAGTCTACTCTCCATCATCAGTAATGTAATGGAAGGGGTCATCAACAATGCTATCAAGTGGCACCTGCTTAGTAATAACCTGCTCACTGATGCCCAGTTTGAGTTCTGCCAGGGCCACACAGCTCCTGACCTCATTACAGCCTTGGTTCAAACATGGACAAAAGATCTGAACTCCCGAGGTGAGGTGAGAGTAACTGCCCTTGACATCAAGGCTGCATTTGATAGTGTGGCATCAAGGAGCCCTAGCAAAACTGGAGTCAATGGGAATGGGGGGGAAACTCTCCACTGGTTTGAGTCATAACTAGCACAAAGGAGGGTGATTGTGGTTGTTGGAGGTCAGTCATCTCAGCTCCAGGACATCACTGCAGGAGTTCCTCAGGGTAGTGTCCTAGGCCCAAACATCTTCAGCTGCTTCATCAATGACCTTCCTTCTATCATAAGGTCCGAAGTGGGGATGTTTGCTGATGATTGCACAATGTTCAGCACCATTTGCGACTCCTCAGACACTGAAGCAGTTCATGTCCAAATGCAGCAAGACCTGGACAATATCCAGGCTTGGGCTGACAAGTGGCAAGTAACACTAATGCCACACAAGTGTCAGGCAATGACCATCTCCAACAAGAGATGTTCAACAGCATTATCATCACTGAATGGCCCACAATCAACATCCTGGATGTTACCATTGACCAGAAACTGAACTGGACTAACCATATAAATGCTGTGGCAACAAGAGCAGGCCAGAGGCTAAGAATCGTGCCACCTCATGACTCCCCAAAGCCTGTCCACCATCTACAAGGCACAAGTCAGGAGTTTGATGGAATACTCTCCACTTGCCTGGATGAGTGCAGCTCCCACAACACTCAAGAAGCTTCTCACCGTCCAGGACAAAGCAGCCTGCTTGATTGGCACCACACCCACAAACATTCACTCCCTCTACCACTGATACACAGTAGCAGCAGTGTGTACCATCTGCAAGATGCATTGCAGGAATTCACCAAGGCTCCTTCAACAGCACCTTCCAAACCCATGACCACTACCATCTAGAAGGACAAGGGCAGCAGATAGATGGGAACACCCACCACCTGGAGGTTCCCTTCCCAGTCACTCACCATCCTGACTTGGAAATATATCACTTTTCCTTCACTGTCGCTGGGTCAAAATCCTGGAACTCCCTCCCTAACAGCACTGTGGGTGTACCTACACCACATGGACTGCAGCGGTTCAAGAAGGGAGCTCACCACCGCCTTCTCAAGGGCAATTAGGGATGGGCAATAAATGCTGGCCCAGCCGGTGAAGCCCACATCCCACGAATAAACTTTTTAAAAAGTGAAGCTGCCTACTTAAACAGATGAAAAAATGGCTGTAGGAGTACACACTTAAAGGGAACTACAAAAAATTATCTCAAGCATTTCCATTCATAGTGGTGAAAACTGATGCAAAATCCATCCTTGGAATCAAAGCTTAAGCTGAAGCTTATCAAGAGGATAATGACTGTCACGACTGCTGACATCCTTCTTCCTATCGTGTCCCCGGACAGTCTATACATGGCCCAGCCAGAACTGGACTCATTTTTGCGCCTTGTGCATTTTTGCATTCTTTTGACTGATGACATCCTGAGCGAGTATGAAGATGTGTTGCAGGGGATTGGCTGCCTAAAAGGAGAACACACCATCAAGATTGATGAAACTGTGACACCCAAAATACACCCACCCAGGAAAATACCAGTAATGCTGAGAGAGTGACTGAAAGCAGAGTTGGACAGAATGGAGAAACTTCACATAATGAAGAAAATCGAAGAACTGACAAAGTGGGTTAAGCCAATGGTAATTGTAGAAAAATCAGATGGGATCCTGTGAGTCTGTCTGGATCCCAGAGACCTAAACCAGACAGTACAAAGAGAGCATGGCCAGCTGCTCACAGTAGGAGAGATCATGTGTAAGCTAGCTGATGCTAAATACTATTCAGTCTTGGATGCGAGTTCAGGCTTCTAGCAGGTCAAGCTGGATGAGCGTAGCTCCTATCTCTGTCCCTTCAATACACCATACGTGCGATACAAGTTTTACACTTACCTTTTGTTATTAATTCAGCTCCGGGGGTGTTCCACAGAACAGTGAAACAGCTGTTTGAAGGGTTAGAGGGCACAGAAACCTATATCGATGATGTGCTGGTTTGGGGAGCCTCACGTGAAGAACACAGCCACAGAATGAGGCAGGTGCTGGACAGAACTAGAGAAAGGAACCTCAAGTTGAAGAGGGAAAAGTGCAAAATAGGTCTTCATGAAATCAAGTACTTGGGACTTGTGCTAACAAGTAAGGGAATGAAGCCGGACCAGAGTGAAATTGAAGCAGGCGTGAACATGCCACCCCCAGAATGTAAGAAAGACTTGAAGAAATTTTTGGGAATGGTGACCTATCTTGGGAAATTCATGCTGAACATGTCGGACTTAACAGCACCTCTCAGAGAACTTCCACAAAATGATGTGGAATGGCACTGGGAACAAAGCCACCAGGAAGCTTTGACCAGTCTGAAGAGAACACTGAGCCAGGCACCAGTGTTAAAGTGTTACGATGTCAGTCAGCCACTCAACATCTCAGTGGACACTTCAAAGACTGGCCTGGGAGCTGTCCTCTTGCGAAATGGGGCACCAGTGGCATATGCTTCAAAGGCGATGACTGAAACACAGCAGCGGTATGCCCAAATAGAGAAAGAAATGCTAGCAATTGTTTGGCCTAGAATGTTTCCACCAGTTTGTTCATGGCAAAGACGTGGAGCTGGAGTCTGATCATAAGACTTAGGAAGCTATACTTAAAAAGCCCCTGGACTGTGCACCACCAAGAATCCAAAGATTACTAATGCGTCTGCAGAAGTACCAGGTCAGAGTTAAATATAAACCGGGCAAGGAAATGTACATTGCAGACACCCTGACACATACATACCCACCCATCACGGAGGGAGGGGATAAAGAAATGGAAGCACAGGTTCACATGCTGACAAAGAACTTACCTGTGGCTGTAACCAAACTGGATGAGATCAGGGAAGCGACCCAGAACGACACCACCCTGAGAAAACTGCAACAGGTTGTGCAGACTGGCTGGCCCACACATCGGAGTGCAGCCTATTCTGCTGTACAGGAGTACTGGAACTTTTGTGAGGAACTTCATGTAGCAGAAGGAATACTTTTCAAGGGAGAAAAGATCATAATTCCTGCAACACTGAGGAAAGAAATGCTGCAGTTGATACATGAAAGTGACCTCGGCATAGAAACATGCCGGAGAAGAGATCGAGATGTCAGGAAAATATAATAATTGTCATACTCTTATGTGATTTATTGTAAAAGTGGGTTAATAGTGGAGTTTGGATAGTGTGTGTGTGTTTGTGTGTGTGTGTGTGTGTGTGTGTGTGTGTGGGATTTAATTGAATTGGAGACAGCTGGTCTGGAGGCTTTGACTCACCAATAAAGAAGCTGGATTTGAAATGCTAAATACTTAAAAATGGCTGAAGTTTTAGAATGTGAGGTGTAAGGAAAATTTGCATTTATAGATAAATTAGGTTAGGTTGAACTTCAAAGAGATGGTAGGATATCGCTCATAGCCAGAAGAACCTAAGCCAAACAATGTGTTTATTTTTCCCAAAGGTTCCTGATGAAAATTAGTACTATGAAAGATTTATGTTATGAGAAAAGTAAAGTTGCAAAGACATATGGGAACAATGGAATTGACATTAAAAAGGGAGAAACATGTATTAAAGGGATGAGGTTATGTGTCAGAATGAGAAGCTATTCTAAGATCCAACACAAGTGTGAAAAGCTTCCAGCCTCTGTGCACCAAGTTGCTGTCTATAGGAACTGAAGCTGAGAAAACTCACTTTGAATTCGACTGTTAAGGGTATGGTGTCGCTTTGCCTGGGTCTGCTTAAATCTACTTGTTTTACTGTTGCCTGAATGGAGGTGTAACTGGGAGCCAGATTAATTAGGGGTTTTAGGAGCTATTATAGTAGTAATTTGCAGACCTATGTATGTGCTTGAAATCTTTTCTTGTGTTAATAAATGTTTAATTTAGTTTTGTAAAATAAACTTTAAGTCTTGGTGAACTTATTACTACTGAGTAGAAGGCACACATATTGAAAAAAAAAGTACAAATTGCAAAATCGTTGTGAGTGTGTGATCAAGTTTCCCTCGTGGATTTGATTTACTTGCCACTCATCATTTGTTGCGTCCTCTCAGAGATGTAATGTATTGGTCTGGAATGGGAGCACAAATCGGGGAGATGGTGAATGCATGTACAGCGTGCTAAAAGTACAGTAAGTTGAAAAATAAAGAACCACTTCAACTATATAATGTTCCAGAGAGGCCCTGGCAGAAAATTGGGGTGGCTTGTTCACATTTGACAATAATGAGTACCTACTAGCAGTAAGTTATTATTTGAAGTTTTTTGAATCTGTGCTGCTGAGAAATGATAGTAAAAGCATTACTGTAATAACTCATTTAAAATCAACTTTTGCTTGCTATGGCATTCCTGAAGTGCTCATCTCAGATAACGGTCCACAATTCTCAGGCACTGAGTTTCGCAAGTTTGCACAGGACTGGGAGTTTTGCCGCACTACATCAAGTCCCAAATATCCACAATCCAACAGATTTGTGGACGTACTGCGCAGACCCTAAAACACCTGTTGAAGAAGGCAAAGGCAGACGAAAGAGACCCATACCTGGCTCTGCTGGATTTCAGGAATACTCCATTAGAGAGCATTGGATCATCTCCAGCACAGCTCCTGATGGGGAGAAGACCTTCCCGTGTGAAGTTAAGGGGAGGCATTGGCTGGTGCATTCAGCTCCAAAATGATACAACTGGCATCAAAGCAACAGCGCACACTGATGCATGATCTGTTTGCTTCGCATACATCCGGCAGACAGCAGCCACACCACCATTGCCTTTACCAGTTGTGACACTTTGCGTCAGAAGAGTGCGTGCTGCACACACCATTATGAAACACTAGGGGGCTTGCAGCACCCAAAAAACAAATGATACTGAGATAAAAGCAAAAAACTGCAGATGCTGGAAATCCAAAACAAAAACAAAAACACCTGGAAAAACTCAGCAGGTCTGGCAGCATCTGTGGAGAGGGACACAGTTAACGTTTCGAGTCCGAATGACCCTTCAACAGAACTAAGTAAAAATAGAAAAGAGGTGAAATATAAGCTGATTTAAGGGGGGGTGGGACAAGTAGAGCTGGATAAAGGGCCAGTGATAGGTAGAGATAACCAAAAGATGTCACAGACAAAAGGACAAAGAGGTGTTGAAGATGGTGATATTATCTAAAGAATGTGAGGGTAAAAAGCAGGACAAGCAAGGTACAGATAGCCCTAGTGGGGGTGGGGTGAAGGAATCGAAAAAGGCTAAAAGGTTTAGATAAAACAATGGATGGAAATACATTTAAAAATAATGTAAATAGGTGGGAAAAGAAAAATCTATATAAATTATTGGAAAAAAAGGGGGGAATCAGAAAGGGGGTGGAGATGGAGGAGGAAGTTCATGATCTAAAATTGTTGAACTCAATGTTAAGTCTGGCAGGCTGGAAAGTGCCTAGTCGGAAGATGAGGTGCTGTTCCTCCAGTTTGCATTGAGTTTCACTGGAACATTGCAGCAAGCCAAGGACGGACATGTGGGCATGAGAGCAGGGTGGAGTGTTAAAATGGCAAGCGACAGGGAGGTCTGGGTCATGCGTGCAGACAGACCGAAGGTGTTCTGCAAAGCAATCACCCAGTCTGTGTTTGGTCTCTCCAATGTAGAGGAAACCACATTGGGAGCAACGAATGCAGTAGACTAAGTTGTGGGAAATGCAAGTGAAATGCTGCTTCACTTGAAAGGAGTGTTTGGGCCCTTGGACGGTGAGGAGAGAGGAAGTGAAGGGGCAGGTGTTGCACCTCCTGCGGTTGCATGGGAAGGTGCCATAGGTGGGGGTTGAGGTGTAGGGGGTGATGGAGGGTGTCACGGATGGAACGATCCCTGCGGAATGCCACCAGGGGTTGAAGGGAAGATGTGTTTGGTGGTGGCATCATGCTGGAGTTGGCGGAAATGGCGGAGGATGATCCTTTGTATGTGGAGGCTGGTGGGATGATAAGTGAGGACAAGGGGGACCCTATCATGTTTCTGGGAGGGAGAGGAAGGTGTGAGGGCAGATGCGCAGGAGATGGGCTGGACACGGTTGAGGGCCATGTCAACCACTGTGGGTGGAAAACCTCGGTTAAGGAAGAAGGAAGACATGTCAGAGGAACTGTTTTTGAAAGTGGCATCATTAGAACAGATGCGATGGAGGCGAAGGAGCTGAGAGAATTGGATGGAGTCCTTACAGGAAGCGGGGTGCGAGGAGCTGTAGTCGAGGTAGCTGTGGGAGTCGGTAGGCTTGTAATGGATATTGGTGGACAGTCTATCACCATTAATTGAGACAGAGAGGTCAAGGAAGGAGAGGGAAGTGTCAGAGATGGACCATGTGAAAATGATGGAGGGGTGGAAATTGGAAGCAAAATTAATAATTTTTTCCAGGTCCAGACGAGAGCATGAAGCAGCACCGAAGTAATCATCGATGTACCCCGGAGAAAGAGTTGTGGGAGGGGGCCGGAGTAGGACTGGAACAAGGAATGTTCCACATACCCCATAAAGAGACAGGCATAGCTGGGGCCCATGTGGGTACCCATAGCCACACCTTTTATTTGGAAGAAGTGAGAGGAATTTAAGGAGAAATGATACTGAGTCTGATTTAATTCTCAAGTTCTTTCCTTAGGCTCACACATCAACAATAATTATTTGTGTAAGATGGTGGCAGACTAACAGCAGCATGTGTTGTGCAATGGGTTAATAGAATAGCTACACCAAGGGGTGATGTAGTTGATAATGTGTCAGTGACATCAACTGTCATGTGCTGGACACTTGGGAGAGAGGATGGGACACTCGGTACTTGTAAGAGACATAACCTGCTCTATAACCTATCTTAGATATAATGTTAATAAACCAGTTAGAGCAAGTACCAGAGCAAGACTACAGACTCTCTAGATAAGATAGGCCACTCTTACCAGAAGCCAGCAACCATGCCATGGATATATGAAACAGCATGGACCTCTTATCACTTCCCTGATATAAAGGGTGCAAGAATCAGGAAGAGAACTTCTGTCCAGGAATCTAACCAAGTTTTGAAATGTAATCAATTAAATATAGATTATTGACTGACTTTGAGATTGGACTGTTCTGATGTACTGATCCAAAATGTCACTCATCTCCAAAGATGCTGCCTGGCATGTTGAGTATTTCCTGCATTTCGGTTTTTATTACTGACTTAGTGTGTTTTGGTGGAATTGGATAAGAAAGGAATTTTGGTCAGGATAACCTGAGAATTCCTTCCTCTCTTACGGATAATGTCACCTTGATCAGAAAGAAGCTTAACACCTGAGGAAAGACTCCTTCAGTGGGACAATGGGTTCTCAATCTGGATTATGTGCTCAGGTCTCTGGAATGGGGCTCGAATCCATAATCACCTGATTCAGAAGTAACAGTACTACTACTGAGCCCAAGAAAGAGAACGTAGGTCATCGTGTGCAGTTATATTTATGGAAAACTTGGAGAACCCCCTGTTTTTCTTTGAATATTGCCATGGGATCTTTTACGTCCACCTGAGAGGGCAAAAAATGACCTCCATTTAATGTAATCTGAAAAACGGCACTTCCAACAGTGCAGTTCTCCTTCTGCACTGCACAGGGATATCAGCCTGGATGAAATGCTCAAGCCTCCATAGTTTTATTGTTTTGCTGCACAACATTAATTCTCTTTTAAGAAATTCAGCTATATCATATCCTGAAAAGGAATCGGCCAATTTTTCTACCAAATTTGCCAACAGTATGCCTTTTTACTTGTGGGCTTTCCTTCTTTAAAGTAGGTCTCTCATATTTTGTGCAATTGCAGAAGGGAGGCCCTTCTATTATACTGTGCTGTGCTCTGGACTGTTTGGACAGATTTGTCTGAATTGCATTGGCATCCACTTGAGGCAAGCCTCACTACATCCAGCGATGGGTAACATGCACCGGATCCCCCGCTGTGTCCATGGAGAATGATCCCAGTGTTTTGAGTGTTAAGTGAGGACAGATTGAAAAGCTAGGTTTGTACTCTGCTGTGTTTAGAAGACTGAAAGGTGATTGGACTGAGGTGTCTAAAATGATGAAGAGATTTAATAGAGAGAAACCATGCTCTTTGGTTAGGGAACAAGAACAAGGGGCATGGCCTTAAAATGAGAGTTAGGTCATTCAGGAGTGAAATCAGGAAACGGTTTTTCACGTAATGGGTAGAGGGGATTATAAAACTGTCCTCAGTGACCCTGAGTTAGCAAAGGGGCAAAAATAGTCTGACTTCCTCCTCCTCCTCTCTTCTATCATCTCTGTAAGAATAGCACACACAGGAATGTGCAAGTCTGTTATGAACATGCGCATGTGTGTTTTGGCTACAGGCATTTCTCCCCATATACACTTCTAATTATTAGGCTTTTCATTGTATGGAAATACATGATTAATTTTATTTCCTTTGCCTCAGGGGGGTCACTATTTTGTTGTTATGAAGGACTCCACCTAGTAACCAGCTAAGAACTGAGTAAAAACTTGGATAATCCAGCTGGATTTTAGTACGTGAGGTTGTGTGAGATGTCAGGAATGTAAGTATTTGGCTGCTCAAAAAATGAATGTGTGCATTTTTGGAAGAAAAATCCAGATACTCTCTGCAAAATATGTTTCTCCTGCATATCTTTCCCACTTTAGTTAGAGTGCAATATTCTACAAAGTTTCTTAAGATTTCCCTAATGAGTTAAGATTGAAAATGATGTCTCTCCTGTCTATTGGGTTCAAATCGAGCCCAGACTGACTAAATAAAAGCTCGATTGGTTGAAAGGATTTCAGTGGAAATTATTTTGGGCCTATTTGTTACACTTGCCAGTAAATTGAAGTTTCCAGCATAGTGACACCACAGCCCAGCATTTTACTATTACCTGGTGCAACCTCACTCGTGATTATGATTCCAGCAAGTAGAAATATTGGTGCAGAGAGGAGATCTATTCCAGGCTCATTGTTGGCTAGTGGAGTGGCTGGATTTTGCCTTGCTTCATGTCTGCCTTGTTTCAGTAGGTATCACTTTTGTCTCTAAATCGGTAGGTAGTAGGTTCAAGCCCAAATCCAGAGATTTGAGCACATACCATAACCCAGGTTGATAAATCAGTGCAGTACCGAGGAAGCACTATATTTCAATCAGATTCTCATGTCAAGTGTGACTTGCCCAATTATTGGCCCCTCACATGCACTTTCTTGAGGTGGGGGTGGTGGTGGTGGTGGGGGGGGCGTTGGGGATCCCACTTCTCTGAGCCTGGCAAACATTTTCGGTAATCCATTTGTGGTAGCTCTGAATGTTACACACTAAACTGTCACACTCCTTCATCTCCTCCCCTGCTGTCCACTGAGCTTTTCTGTGGAAGAGGTTGATCTCAGCACCAAACATTAGCTCTCCCTCAGCCCAAGATGAGAAGTAGCAACCACCTTACCCTCTTCATCTGGTGATGTCCTAGTTGGAGGCCTAAACCCCAGCCCAAGACCTCTCTCTGCATCTTCAATTGGTACCAACCCCAGAAGAACTTTTTTAAGATTCATTTAAATATCATTTCCTCCCCTTTAGTTTTTTTTACAGTTTCTATTTACCGAGAACATTTGAATATCCAACAACATATACACGTATGCAACACTGGTGATTAAAGTTTAAGTCTCTGAGGTGGTTTCCTTATTCGGTTAGAGCAGTGTATCTCTACCACTTGAGGTTCTTCCACAGGATCGGCATGATCTGGAACTGCAGCACTAGATACATCATTAGAAAGTAGCAGTTCAGGGTTTGGCAACACTACAGAGGCACCAGGCATGTCTATTCTAGGTTGATCTGTCACCTCAGGGATTACTGGTTTAACATTAATCACAGGCAGAATAGCTGATTGTTGGACTGTCTCTATATTCCTGAGATGGTCCACATGTTTTTTAACAATTCGGTCTTCCACCTCCACCTGGAAGGATAGGGGCCAGTTTCTGAGACAATTATACCAGGAACTCAACAAGATCCACTTCCAAAATTCTGCACAAAATCTTTCTCTCCTACAGTGAATCTGTGAGCTTTGCTATGAATTTTGTGATTCCATTTTTGATTACTCTGATTCTTCTCTAACTTGCCCTCTAAGTTTGAAAACATCAGACTTAACCTTGTACGTAGGCGGCATTTCATCAATAATTCAGACAGTGTTGAACCTGTAGTTGGGCTAAACCATTTGATTAGGGATGATATGATACTGTTTTAATGTCTGATTCCACTTAAACTCATGAATCTCTGAAACTCTGTACTGGTAAAGACTGTAACAATGATTTCCAGTAGCCATGTATACTAAAACTATGATGCAGCTTTTTGATAGTTGCGCTCGATGTCGGTGATCTGACTTCACCTACATCCATCCATTTAGAATGTGCACCAACGATCAATAAAAACATGGTACCTAAGAATGGTCCTACATAATCAACATGTAGTCTAATCCAGGGCTGACTAGGCCACTCACACGGATGCAGTAGAGCTGAAACAGGCAACTTCTGATGTTGCTGACAATGGAGACAGTGCTTGACCATTTTTTCAATGTCACTGTCTACGCCTGGCCTCCAGACATAGCTTCATGCTAGGACGGGCAAATCGGCCAGGCGGACTTTGCATTTTTTATGAAACCTCATTGACGGGCAGAATGAAGGTTCTGTTATTAAAGGAAAGAAAAAGAAAAATCTATGGACAGCATTTTTATCATGTATATGTTCAGGTGACTGACTGCGATGCTTGGACAATTTTTCCCCCAATTTTATAAACTTCATTTAATGCTTTTCAGGTCTTCAGCTCCCTGAGGCAGTTCCTTGCCTCCAGGGGTTTTCTGTCAGTGCCCGTCCGCTTCCGTGCTAACGTCAGCGCCCACCCTCCTCCCACCCTCACCCCAGCGGCACTGAACCTCTCAGCGTGTGTTTCACGCTAGCTGGCCGTTAATTGGCCAGTCAGCGTGAAATCACGGTTGGGGGCCGATCGCAGTCAGCGGTCCATGTTGAGGCCGCTCCAGGGCCTGCCCACTGTGCCCAGCCGCTGACCTAAAAATTCAGGCCTGTGTTTCTCGTTACTAACCTTTCTGCCAATGGAGAAAGCTTCTTCTTATTTGCTTTGTCAAAGTGTGTTTGCATTTTATTTCCTCCATCTGAACAAGCTGAAGCAACATCAGAAACGGAAACATGCAGACTCTTTTTCAGAGTCACACAGACTCAAAACGCTAACTCTGTCTCTCCCTCCCCAAATGCTTTTCCAGCATTTTCTGTTTTTATTTCAGATTTCCAGCATCCGCAGTATTTTGCTTTTATCTAAAGGCATATGGAAGACAGGTACTAAGGGAATGCACAAGGGTGATTCGTTGATGTTTGTATCCACTAGGGCATTGTTTAATCTATGGCCAGGAGTTTCCATTCATTGGGCAGGCTCGGTGGGAGCGGGTGGGGACGTTCGCAGAGCCACCCGTGATCAGCTCCGCACTGCGATTTTACGAGGGCAAGCCAATTAAGGCCTGCCCTGCGTGGATCGTGAGCGGTAGCACCGAGCACTACCTGTGCGGACAGGGGAAGGAGGGAGAGTCGGGTCCAACGCTCTTTCACGCATGTGCACAAAAGAGCGTTTTAATCTCCCCCGGGGCACTGAGCTGCCTCAGGGAGATTCAAGCGCTTTTTAAAAAAATGATTAGAGTCATTAAAAATTTAATGAAACATTAATCATTTTTTTAAAAAGGGCTTCAATCTCCCTGAGGCAGTTCCGTATTCCGGGGAGATTAAAGCGGTCTTTCCTGCACATGCTTGAAAGAGCACTGGACCCGACTCTCCCTCGTCCCCCTGTCCGCACAGGTAGTGCTCGGTACTACCACTGTGTCAGATCAGATGGGACATGTTTTTAATGTCAAAAGAAAGTTTTTATTTAATTTGTAGTAGCTTTAGGAAACTTCATCCCCGCTCATGGACGAGGTTTCCTAAAAATTGTAAAGGCTGCTTGGCCTTTTCACCTGCCCGCCAACAGTTAGGTTGGACGGACTGCGTAAACTGGAAGTTAATTAGTTCATTAATGGCCTGAATAGGCCTTTCAATTATCAGCGGGTGTGCACTGGAGTTGACTGTGCGCCCGCCGAACTATATATTGCGAGACAGCGCGATGACATCGGGACCCACGCCCAACGTCATCACACATTGTTTTACGTTTTGGTGTGTCGGGTACACGCCCGTACACTGAATCTAAAACTCTGCCCTATAAATTTGATTTTGGGTTGTTTACTTTGCAGTGGCTTTTACTTCTGCACTCTGGATGCTGTGATGGTCAATGACAGAGGGAGGGTAAGGTCTGGGATTGTCGGGGCATGGGGAAATTGGCTGCATTTGCTGGTATTACAGTCAAATGAGTTGATCATGGGCACCCCGCCTAGAAAGGGGCAGTGCTGTTTTCCCCTTTCTCCTTGCCGTATAACTGATAGCAAGTGTTGTGCCCTCATGATGGCGAGGCTGTGCCACACTCAGCAGGTCACCATAAATCTTGACATCCCACTCTGCTGAGTGCTGCGGGTCTCCTCTTGAGCAGTACAGGCAGCAGAAACTATGCTTCAGCACCACGATGGTCTGCTCGGCCATGCTTTGTTCGGCGGCCTGGCTTTCATTTTGCGCATGCTGGCCACATGTGGGTGGGTTGCGCACCAGAATCATGAGCCACGTTGTCAAAGTATAGCTCCTGTCGGCCTGTAGCCATGTGCTGGTTTGCTTTTGTAGCTCAAAGTCAGCTGGAATAATGGGCTGCCCAGAATGAAGCTGTCATGCCTGCTGCCAGGATATCGGGCATTGACCTGCGCAACACACTGTATATGGTCACACACCAGCTGGATATTGAGGGAGTGGAATCTCTTCCAGTTAAGGTACATCTCAGAAATGACAGTCAGCATCCACAAAGTAACATGTGTGCCGTCGATGGGGTACCCAACACCATGGGGGAAGCCTGAAATCCCGGTGAAGCAGACTTCTCAGTCTGCCTGCTCCCCTCTGGTAAGAGACAATGAAATACATTCAGCTCTCTTTGAATACAGAGTCTCAGTGATCTCTTTGATGCAACAGTAGATGGCAAATTGTGAAATGTTGCAAATATCACCTGCTCCAGTCTGGGAGGAGCTAGATGCATAGAAGTTCATGATACCTTCACAGCCACTGGCAGTGTCACCTTTGCCTGGCTCTGAAGCTACAGTTGTGGCTGCAGCATATAGCAATCTCAGTGATAATCTCCTTTAATGAAGTGAGGGGTGTTTGACACGTTGTTCCTCATTGAGGTTCAGGCAGGAGGATTACTTCCTGAAGACCCCGGAGAAATATAGCCTCCTGCTGAGAACCCTGCTTCTCCCCCGTCTCCACCTCCCTCTTCCAGCAGCTTATCCTGCTCAGTGTTGCCTCTGCTCAGTTTCCCTGTCACGCTTCAGAAAAGCAGGATACAAATTACTGCCTGGAAGCAAGTGATCTGAGCACAATCCTTAAATTAGGACAATGACTGCCACCACTCCCTGTAGACTTCAGTGAATTTAAACAACTCTGGAAACTACCAAAGAACTCCTATAATCACAACCAAATCCAGAAGAAATCAATCGGCTACAGTCCTGAAAGTAGTTGACGATGCCTTTAAATAGCACTGGGATGGGTGTGAGGCATGGTCGTTCCTGCTTCTGAGCATCTGTGCAGCTGTGCATTGTCAAAAGTCATCAGTGTTGCACACTGATTGACGTCACAATCTGCCTACTCTGCATACTTTAGGATGAACGCTCCCTGCGTGCATGCTATTGCCCTTACCAAAATAGCATCCAGGACAGGCAGCACCAAAGGTTTGTGCATGTGGACACCGAGGATGATAGTTTGGAGGCAAAACGGCACCTGTAGCACTGAAAAATTAGGCACTACAGAGCCGAATTTTTATAGCCTTAAATATTTCTGGATGTTTCAGGCTGAGGTGTCCTATGCCTCTCATAAAAATCTCTGAATGTTATAGAACAACCCAATTTCCAACTGACTATGAACACTATGAGCAGGTCTGCTGGTACCTGGAAAAACTATTTTGAATGTGATATTGTTGGTCCTGTGTTCCAGGAGGCCGGTAGTGGAATATTGTGCAATTTCTACACACAGTTTGTTTTTGCCCTATCTTCACCACTTGTAGGGCTGAAATTAAATGCACACAGGCTGAACTTTATTACACCCCGCACCAGTTGGTAAAATTATTTTGGCTTAGCTGTGTGCTGCTTGCATAGGTATTTAGTGAAATCGCAGGAGCTAGCCTAGCTGCTTGAATAACCCCTTTCTTTCTCGCTTTCACACGGAATCCCTCCACTCCCTGTCTCAGGAATGCTGGAAACGTGCGGTATGCATGCTTCATGTGAGCTGGATTTTACCGGCAGTCGCTCCTGTGACCCAGAGCCATTGGAGAAGATTATAAGCGGAGCTGGTTTTTTTCTCTGTTGTGCCTTGCTGGGTTTTGTACTCCTAATGCCATGACTTGTTTATTTTGTACAGCCGTTCTAATCCTTGCAGGCAGCTTTACTTTCACAATCACATTTGGAGTTAGTGTGCTAAACTGGCTAATGCATAACTTACATGTAATAGGAATGAGTGAAAGCCCTAATATACCCCAGAGAATTTTGGAGAGTTTACACAAGTGCTATTGAATTTCTCTCAGAGGCTGCAATTAGTGAAAGGAGGCATGCGTTCCGTCAAAAGCGACTAATGATTACTGGGCAACATGGGCTGATTACTCCTGTCACTGCACTTCAACATTTACTGGCCTGATAATTGGATCATGCTGTGTCCCTTTAACAGGTGCAAAATGGGCACCTAAGGCCCAATAAAGTGGTCAGTGTGTGAGCGCTCATTCCATGCCGGAAGGAAAATGCCCACCATTTATGTTCGGGCTCCTATGTAGGCATATGGGACACACAGATGAAACTGTAATTAGGCCCAGTGTTTATGAAAATGTGGGAATGTCAAACTCCTATTTCAAGCCCTGTCGTGCAAGTGGTTGGTGTCGTGACGCAATTTCTCAAGCGCTTGGTAGCCCAATCAGTGGGCCCTTGAAAGGACCTACTAGAGGTTGCCAAGGGGAAAGAAAGTTTAATGTTTTTTATTGACCTTATTGAGGAACTGGGAGACCAGGAATGCTCCTCCCGACTCCACACAAGCCACTGCTTGACCATGCTGACCTGCCCCCTCCCTGATTGCCTCTACTCTCCATTCCTCAACCCTCAAGAGGACCTCCAGCCAGTATCTGAGCCAGCTGATCTTGGTACCCATGCCGCCACCCTCACCCATCCCTCGCCCAGCGACGTGTCTCTGTGGTCCTGACTGGTTCCCGCAGCTTGCCGATAATAAACAAACAAGGTCAGTAGGTCAATGTGCTGCTGTTCTGCCAGTCCAGGAATGAAACAATTTCTGGGTCAGTTATCTGGTCTGGTTTTGGGAGCTGTCTCTTGGATGGCAGACTGCCCAGGCTATCTCAAGAATATGAGAAACCTGAGATCTGGTTAGGACATGTTACGTTAAGGGTCACAGACATGCAATTTTCTGGATGGAATCGGTAATGGTAATGGAGGGGGGGAGCTAGTAATAATATTTGGATCTGTCAGTTGTGAGGAGAATGGCAAGATGTGGGCCTGGTTTTTGGGAGAATAGGGTAGTTGTTCTCAGACTTGCAGCACTAGTTCACAACTTTCTAAAAGGTCCATGTATTTATGCTGCATTGGATATATCTATCTCTTTGTCCCTGTTTCACACAATTATTAGGTGTCACCTGTGGCCCAGTACTCTTTGCTCTTGTTGAGAGGTCTCAGGTTCAAATCCCAACCCAGGAATCTGAGTGTAAAATTCAGGTCACAAGCCAGTGTAGTATTAAGGGTGTGCTACACTCTCAAAGGTGCTGTCTTTCATATATGACATTAAACCAAGGCTCCATCAGTCCTCGGCAGTAGATGTAAAAGATCCCATGATAGTATTTTGAAGAAGATTCTCTTTGGTGCCTGAGCGAATATTTATTCTTCAATCAAAATCACAAAAAAACAGATGATCTGATAATTTATCACATTGCTGATTGTGGGACCTTACTGTGCACAAATTGGGTGCTGTTTCCTATATTATACAAATAACTGCACTTCATTGGCTGTAAAGTTCTTTGGGACTTCCTGAGGTCGTGAAAGGCACTATATAAATGCACGCCTCAGTTTTCACGGCATGTTGCTCGTGAGAGAAACAATTGTTTGCTGGGATATATTAGTCAGCATGTAGCAAAGAATTGATAAGTGGCTATGATTATCGGGCAAGGGGATCAGATGAAATCATGAACCGATGGTATTCAGAATCAATCTGGGCACTGGTTTGGAGCAAGGCAGGGCAGGATTATTCCACTTAATAATCGAACAGGAGGGTTTAATAGACTGTTGGTTTTATGGTTTATCTCTCCCCTCTTTGCTCAGTATTCCACCTCCAATGAGTAACTGCTCAGTGTGGCTTAATTGAACATAGGGGTTGCATTTTACCACGGGCCTCGAGACCCAACATCAGGACTGAGTGGGCGCCCTGAACCCGCACTTACCAGCAGCAGGCCCAGCTCGGCGTTTTAACCAGAGGCAGCCTCCTGATTGGCCACCTCCTAACCTGTTGCCCAATGGGAGGGCTCCTGATGCTGCCAGCCCTCTGAAGCTTCAGTAGCCCCGCTAAGAGAGGTGGGTGCTGCTGAGGCAGCTCGGAGATCTCACAGATTATTAGTTAAAATTTTGGATGGCTTTAGTGCGAAAGGCCCTGTCAATTGGAGGCGGAACTCCTCCAAGAGGATTGTTGGGGCAGTAGGTGTTGTCCTTTCTGCTTCTGGCACTCTCTTTGGGCTGTGGAGCTTCTGGCTGCAGGGACACAGCCTCCATGAAGCTGGTGGTCTCCCCATGTGCTGGGGGCTGCTCTGCTGCTGGCAAAATGCTGGTGACCCTGCTTCATGTCCCCTAATAGGGACCTTAATTGTGCAAATTAGCTGGTCACCTCCACGGAAGTGTGCAGCCAATCCACACCATGGCCCCCCTCATGTCCACTACTGGGAAATCCCCACCACCCCCCTCCCCGAGCAAGTGGTGGGCACCCTGACACAGCTGTCCGCTATTTTACCAGTCCCCCCACATCTGTTCCCATCAATCCGGGGGCCCAGAAAAATTCAGGCTTAGGGACTCGCTGTGTGAAGACTGGCAGACCCAGAACCCATGCCCAACATGACCTAGTCCAGCTTGTTGTTTTACGAGCCTTCCTTATTTGCGATTGTGTGTCTTAAGAGAAAGGTAATTAGAAACATTAATAGAGACATAAACATGATAAGCACCATCCCTAAAAAAAGTGCTATTCATTGGTTCACATCATCTGTAACTATCATCTGAGCTCTGGGATCAGATTACTGGCTTGAAATTCTTTTTAACACATCTGCTATTTGTGTAAATGTATGCTTTGGAATTGATGGTGGTGGGTGGGGGTGGTAATCATGACAGATGTCGGCCAGTTTGCTTAATGTAATTGAATGCGTGATGTGGTTCACACTGAAGGATTAATGATTGCAACGCAAAGTAATTAATGCAAATTTATTGTGTGATAATCAAACCTAATTAGACAGTGATGTGGATCACGTCTTGGCCCAGCCTCTGACATTTCAACCTCTGAGTCAGAAGGTACAGAGAGTTTGAACCTCAGTCTGGGCATCATGCAGGATAATTGCGTTTGTTAGCATGGGCGTGCCTCACCCTCCCCTTACCTCAGCCCCAACCTCATTGCATTAGTTGTGGGTGCCCTTCAAACCCTCTGGCTGCATAGGGTTAACCATTTTGTTAGCTGTTATAAAGATAGTTATGGACTTGGAAGGAGTGTTCACATTGTGACCTATCACATTGCTGTTCAGCCTGTGAATCTTTACACTGTTCTCCTGGGGAAGAATCTGAAGATATGAGAAAAACAACAGGAGGTATCACAGCTGGCCATGTAGTGTATCAAAATAACACGGAGTCACCATAATACGGGAAGCTTCTCCTTCATCAGGGGCTTAAATTTGAAAAGCAATGAAGTAATTGGACTGTTTATCTTGTAAAAGAGACTAAACTGGTTTACCAGAAGCTTGTAAGCCAGTACCAACCCTACATGATCACGCTGCACTGTAATCTTACACTTACATCAACCAGGCTGCTTAGAAAACTGAACCAGAAAAGAATCTTTACAAAGATATTTCTAATCTTGGAACAACCGTTGTATTCTTGCCTTAAGAATGAACTCTTTGTGTGCGGGGTGAATGTTTTTAACAAGATAGCAGTGAAATGAAGAAATCTGGTGCAACAGTCAGAAAGATAACAGTAGCGCAAGGTGGAACCAATTGGCATCAATTAAAGGCAAACTTTTCTTCCCCATTTATTTACCCCATTTTTAATGGTAATTTTTAAGCTGCATTTTTTTCTTGTATTTTTCAGTTGTGTACATTTGCACAGCACAGAATTAAAGCCACTTCATATAATTTACTAGCACTGCTGGTTGTTCCCACTTAATAAAGCATGGAATTAACATATACTGCAAGGTGTATCAAACCACTCCATTTCACATACCATTTGCAATTTGCCCCATCATAAAGAATAAGAACCAGCATTCATATAGCGCCTTTCACGAGCTCTGGACACTGCGGAGCGTTTTACAGTTAATTAAATATCTTTTAAATGTAGTCATTGTTGTAAAGTAGGAAACTTATCTAACATTGACTTGATGCCAGTGCTACCATCTTGAACCTTTCTGCCCTTGTTAACACCCTCTCTTAAACACACACAGCTGAACATGTGCTTAGCAACAGGAGGACCCTGCAGCTGTCCTATTGAAAGTGATCATCATCAATTTGTGGATTAGTTACTAATTACATTTGACTGGCTCTATTTGAGTTTGTGGAAAGTGCTTGGTGGTTAGGTACAGTTGGTGAAGTCTTCAGGAAGTGGTACTGCACATGGAGAAGGCCTTGATGTGACTGCATGAGCTCTGGTCACACCACTTGCTCCCAGTCATGGACTATTTAGTTGTGCTTCCCCTTGGTCTGCAGAGGGAGAAGGAGAAGGCCTGGAACACTCATCTTACATCCACCATAAGCCAGGATAGTATGTGTGTCATCTGTGCTTTATTAAGGAAGTGCTTACAGAGCTCTGCCAGCTCTTACAAACAGATCTGTGGCCTCAGCGCAGGGTGAGGACAGTGCTCCCTGTGGCTGTGAAGGTGCCTGTGGCCCTGAATTTCTTTGTGTCGAGATCCTTCCAGGCAGTTTCAAGGTGCATATCAAACATCTCACTGTTCACCATCCATTGCTGCACAAGAGGTGGCAAGATGCTGTTGGTGCCTGGACAGGGGAGTTCACTGTGTTCCCTTTGAACAGGGAGAAACAGGCAAAAGTGGAGGTGGCTTTGCCAGGATATCTGACTTTCCCATGGGGTAGACCACAGATGGCTTTGCAGGACGACATCGGGCAGCTCTGGACCTTGAGGGCTTGGCTTCAGCCTGCATCAGCTGACAGGCAATAGCAGAGGCACTGACGCAGTGGCAATGATGGGAGCATGAACACTGTCATTCTGAGAGAGGACAAGAGGTTGATAATCCAGGGAGCCACTGACACTACCACAGAACGCTGCCTCAGCAATTCGAGTTAATCTACTGGAACACAAGAGCCCTGGACTGCAGTGACATCCTGAAAGCCCTTTGAGCACTGGTACCTGTGGCAGTCTGAGCCAGTATGGCGATCAGCTGAGAGTTCAAGACTGCAGCCTGAGCTTCTGCTGCAATGCTCAGATGTTACGCAATTTCTGCCTGTGCTGCACTGGAAGCTGAGACCTTGGTTACCTTCACGCTGCATTAAGGCTGGCTCTGCAAGTGCTTCCATGGAATTGGCCACCTGTACAGCCCCTGTGTCAAGCTGGAGCTGAACTATTCCATATTCCTTGACAATTTCAGCTCTCATGCAGGCCTGCCAATGCAAGAAATGTTTCGTTGTACATGCCCATCAACCCTTTTTTGTACATTACCCCATTGAAGTTTTCATCTGAGGCCCCTGAAGCCCTTTGCAACCTTGCCCACAGGTGAGCTGGTATTTATGGTTGGTATTTATCACATGCAGATGCCATCTCTATGCTAGCCGGAAAAAGACGCACTGTGCCAGTATCAGATCTGGTGGCCATGAGTATCAGATCGAATGATGGCGTTTCTTCTTCATCTGGCTCTTATTCCTGCTGAACTTCAGCCTCCCACATCACCTCCTGGCAGTTCTTGGGCACCTTAAAGGATAAGGGGTTAAGGGTAGGGTTGGAGTGGAGGAAGTGGGGCTGAAAGTATGAGGTGCATGCTGACACTGTCTGCAACTTATAAATCATAACAGATTGCAGGATGAGAGTGAATTGGAAAATAAGAAGGTGGATTAGTTAGGAACATACATTCATCCTTGATCGTTTTAGTCCCATGGCTGGCTAAGGCATGACCAGTGACTGCCAGAACTATCTTGTCCGGCTTGTGAGGGTGTGCAGTCGTGCCTGCCCTCTGTCAGTCGGGTACTCTTGCCTCCAATTATGGGCCATCTTTTACTGCAGTAGAGAGGGAAATATGTCAGTGAATGTGATGTAACGTGTTTGAGTGAAGTGGCTGGCGTCGTTGAATAGCTGCCTGTGTGTAAGCTGTGAGATGTGAATGGGAGACTGACTGCAGTGCTAAGTGTGCGAGAGCGAGTTGAGGTTATGATTCCTATCTTTGAATCCTGGTTGATAGCGATTTTTGGGAGATTAGTGAAGTGGGTGTGGTGAATGGAGCTGTCAAGCGAGTGGTTTCATTGTAAGGAAATTGCAATTGAAGATGCATTGACTGGCCATGACCACACGTGTGAGGTCATTAAACCTCTTGTGGCACTACATCCAGGTCTTCAGGGTTAGACTGCTGCCAGCAACCCCAATGGCCATCCGCTTCCACTGCCTTCTCAGTACCTGTCTGCAGGGCCTCCTAGCCCCCTGAGGGAAGGGTGCCTCTCTCCTCCTGTCCACCTCCTGCACCAAGGGCCTCCAGCACAATATCCAAGAGCCTTGGGACATGCTCTCTGCTCTACGGAGCTGTTTTTCAAGGTTCTTCCTGCTCATTACATCCTCTTTCAAGCCGCTGCTACAGCCAGGATGCACCTCACTTTTAAGAGGCTCAAGTTGGCTTTAAGTATTGAAGGCTAGCTTTAAATGTTGCTAGCCTCACATGAACTTGGGCCCCTGTTGAAGCATGCGGTCACTCAACAATGTGCTCAGCACTGGGCTGCATGCTGCTGTCACTATAATTAGCAGACAGCAGAAAGTTATGTGTTGCCTGCATTAGGGTCAGATGTGGATTAATTGTGTATCATGATCCCTAAGCCCAGTTCAAGGGCCATCAAACTTTTAGCCCATTGTCTCTACCTCGCCCATTATACCTCCATTGTCTCTACCTCACCCATTATACCTCCATTGACTCTACCTCACCCATTATACCTCCATTGACTCTACCTCACCCATTATACCTCCATTGACTGTACCTCACCCATTATACTCCAAAAGAAAAACTTGTTACACATATTTTTTGATCCCTTAAAGTAATCAAGGAATATTCAAGAATATCATCCATCCCAAAGCTTGGCCCAGATTACTACCTTACACAAACAGATCCTCCTCTTCCCCATCCTTCCCCTTTGCAGAAATCACCCTTTCACTTTCTCAACTGTATCTATCCCATTCATACTTAACTACATATTTCTTCACCTCTGTTTTGGGGAACGATTAGACTCCAATCTTGGTTGGTATAAACAGGACTTGGAACAGCTGGTCTAAACTGCTCCCATTCAACAGCTGAATGGTGACTAACATTTTAAACTTAAAACATAAAGACAGTTCTCTCCTGCCAGTGCTGTGTTGTCATAAGAACTTATGTAAAGTTTTTGATGGAGGTCCCCAGCTGGTCCTCACAAAGCAACTGGCAGCTATGGGAGTACATAGTTCAATCTAGGATTTCATCCACAATGTAAACTCTAGCTCCAAGATCTGTGTAAGGGTGGATAAGAAACTCACTGAACCAGAATCTCTTGATTGAGGATTGAAGGAAAGTTGTCCACTACCTGCATCAATGACACAGTGGATAGCATTGCAATGGATAATGTCATATTGTCTATTCTGGGCATTTTTTTCAGATGACTTTGTGTAGTTGGTGTGCTTACCTAAGAGTCCAATGCACTTGAGTCAGCACCTTGAATATTGGATTAACCGAGGACATGACTTTGCATAAATCAAAAAGGGAGTCTCAAAGATACTCTTTGGAAAATGTAAGGGAAAACTGTGGACTCATTTTGGTACCTGAGTTCCTGATGGATGCAAGTTTCAGCCTGGATACAGTCAGCAACAACAACTTGACTTTATATAGCAATTTTAAAGCAATAAAATTATCTAAGGTGCATCAGAACCAAATTGACACAGAGCCGAGGAAGAGGACATTAGGATAGCTTGGTCAAAGAGTTGGTGTGTCTTAAAGTGGGAGAAAGGTGCTGGGTGCAGTAACAGAGAGGCTGGGTGAGGGATATTCAGAGCTTAGGGAATAGCCATGTGAGTTACAGCTGCCACATGGGACAAAGGGTGTTGGGGATGCACAAGAGGCCAGAATTGGAGTAGGAAAAGATCTGAGAAGATTGTAGGAGGAACATACAGAGGCAGAGAGGCAAAAGATCATGGAGGGATTTGAACACAAAGATGAATATTTTAAAATCAGGGCACTCAGGGGCCAGGACGCAATGTAGGTTAGCAAACACAATGATGAGGGGTGAACTGGACTTGGTGTGAGTTAGGTAATGGGCAGCCATGTTTCACCCTGCACAGAGGAAGCGCATCACTTCAAAGTTCCGAAAAGATTAAACATTCAGCATTCATATCGCACATGTTGAAACAATTCTGTCTCGTGGACTAGACCTCCTCAGCATCCAGTGAAAGGCCTCCCTTCAACTTATGGTGGGAATGTCAGAGCCAACCTTTGAGGTGGACTTGTGATGAAAAATTCAAACAGTTACTGGGAGGTAGGACTAACTTCCATCAGCTTAACACTGAGTACCCCGGGAAGTCACTCAGGGAGCACACCTTAGTTAAAGCCCTTCACATACATACCTAGACTGAGCAGCTGGTGATGGATAAGCCTAATATACAGCACTGGAGTTAGACAGCCATGCCATCATGGCTGTAAGAAATCTTTTACAGGTCCTTCCACCATGCTGAAAGCAGATGTTCATCATATAGCAGATGAGGAAACTCTGGGATTTGGGATGACAGCTGCTGTTCAGTGTGTGTCGTGATCGGGCATTTATAACTGGCTGAAGCACTGTTCAATGGACAATGGTGTGTGGGATAGGGATGGGGTTAATGCGCTCACGTGTTATGGTGAGTTGTGCTGCACATAACTGCTCTTGAGAGAAACCCTTGTTGTCTCCCCTGTTAGGCCTAAAATCCAAGATGGTCACTTGCAAAATGTCTATCGTTAGTGTAGGTAAGTAGTTATTCTTTCGTGTCAAGGTGGCTCCAAAAAAGGCTTTCCTAGTGATAGAAGTTCAGGACCTAGTCTCTCAAAGACAACAATAATCCTTATAGGTGAACAAGATGCACTGTACTCTTGCAATGTCTTTCCTCTCGCTCACAAACATACAGTGGAACACACATGACAATATACTGTCATTAAGCACTGTTTGAAGGTGTCTCTTGCAACCAGCATTGTAAATAATCAGGCATGCTGTGGTAAGGTAGATGGAACGCCATTTTAAAGAGCCGGGACACAGTCCTGAATTGGCACTGGGTCTCTGAGCAGAACCAGGACTGCAGCAGTGGGACATATCAACCTTGGATGCGAGACCTAGGAGCTGGATAAGGGCAGTGGATTGGGATTTTCCAAAGAGGTTTAAAGCAGCGAATCAGGAAGTATAATGAATGGGGCTAAGGGTTTGAGGGAGAAGGGACAAAGAAGATTTAGCACAAGGAATATCAGCCAGTTGCTAGAATGAATTGTGCAGCACAAGTTCAACAATGATAAGTTTTTTCTGAACCAAGTGTTAGTGTTGAGCTGCTTTCTCCTTTATGAAGGCTGAGAGCTAAGAGTCTACCACGTTAATGTTGATCTAAGAGAGTCAGAGGACACCAATGTGTCACATAATTAAAAATAAAGCTGCTTAGAGCCTCCCTGAATTCCAGACATTTCACTAGGAACAGCTGGTGCCAAATAATCTTAACCCGAAACCATTTGTGAAGATTTATTTAAAAATGATGAGTTACATTGAAACATGTGTGCTGAATTGCAGGCCATTCATAGATCTGGATTAAAGGGCCCCAATTTTAGCTCCCCCTGCCTGACAGAAATAGTGGGCAGGATTTAATGCTCCCCTGCCAGTGGTTTTGAAGGCAAGGAAGCACATTTAATCCAGTGGGTGCCCAATGCCTACCCAAACATCCCTGCCCCCACCACAATTATACCAATGGGAAGGGGGGAAGGTTGCGTGAGCAGCCCACCTGCCAGTATGACAATTGAGGCCTTTGTATGGGTGATTAACCCCCAATTAGTGGCCGATGGGCGGAGGGTTCCCTCGAGAGGGGACCCATACCAATGTGTAATCCCCGTCCAGGTGCCCCACCCTCCACGATCGTTTGACCCCAGCCCACAGTAGGCCCTTTCCTGCTACCTCATCCCATCCACGCTTATCCAGTGACAATACCTAGTGAAGGCCCCAATTTAATACCGGCAATAGCCACCACTTCTGGTAGCATTCCCAGTACCGGAGAGCTACTGGCCCCTGACTGACAAGCAGTGCTCCGAGACAGGACTTCCTGTCCCTGAGTGGGGGAGATCATCCTCACCTCTCTTAATTGGCAACCAGCCATCAAATGACAGTGGGGCAACAATCGTTCCACTGGACAGGCTCTCCTTCGACTTTTTAGGCAGCTGGGGAGGCCGGGCTGGTGGGGGTGTGTGAGGTGTATGGACTATAGTGTTCATTAAATTCAGCCCAGTATATGGTGGGCAGTTTAAATAATACCAGTCAATGACCCTCTGTGATCTCACGACCTTCCCAGCATGTCTCAATCTTAGCTGTTCTCTTGAACAGGCAAACAGGGGACTTTCTGGAAGGAAACTCCCATTTAAGATGGAGAGGAGGAAGAATTTCTTTTTTCAGAGGGTCATGAATCTGTGGAACTCTCTTCCCCAGAGAGCATTGGAGGTTGGGCCATTGGATATATTCAAGGCTGAGTTAGACAGATTTTTGATCTACAAGGGAGTCAAGGATTATTGGTGGGGGTAGAGGGGGGGGGGGCGCAGACAAGAAAAGTGGAGTTAAAGCTACATTCAGTTCAGTCATGAATGAATTCAGTCATCATTGAATGGTGGAACTGCTCCGTGGGCTGAATGGCCTACTCCTCCTATTTCTTATGTTACGCTGTTGTGTGAAGCAGGGTTCGGCTTTAAATATGCAAATTGGGTGCCAGGATGTCATCAGGTCCCGATCTGTAATTTTTATTAAAGGCCTGATTGGGGGAGGGTCAGCTTCCTGTCAGAGACCAACTGGGATCTAGATCCTGGACCTTCAGATTGCGGGGTTGCCTGTGCTTTATTTACACTGGCTAACCACACCACTTTCATCAGATGGAATTTCAGGAATTTCACTAGTTTTGGAACTGGTGCCCTGAAAATTAATGAATGCTGCACAATTAGATCAGCATCAAGCAGGTACGGCAAGAGGTGCAAAAGTAACTTGGGACAGAGCTTACTTATGGAGCTGCTCTACTATGTCCCATGTGGTAGTTGGGACTGTAAGACCCCTAAAACAATATTTAACAAAGAGTACAATTAGGAACAGACAAAATAAAATGCCAGTTGTCTCCTCAGCTTTTGTGGCTCTGATAGGACTCACTTGTGGTGTTGTGTGGACATCTGTCTGCTTTCATTATTCTTTTGACATAGCCATTATGAATACATTATTACAAAGTGTCAAGGCAGTAAAAGGACATTCAGAGAGGAATTTAGAGCTCAAAGAGATAAAAATATTGAAATATTTTCTGGAAGGATTCAAGTCTTTAAACTTCCTTATTCTTGTCTTTTCAAATTCCATTTTTGTTTGTATAAATCTAGTCCTTGTGCCTGTTTTCAGTGATGAACCTCTCCAGTGCTTAGAAATTATTTTATGACAATATTCATTACCACACAGATTTTCTCCTCAATCTCTTTCAGTGTCTGAGGATCTATCCCATCATATATCAAGTTGCTCTTCCATTCAGCCTGCATCTAAGAATCTACAAAACCAGATTAGCAAGTTTTTCTGTTTAATTTTCTTCCTACTTCCAGATAAATGTGGGACATTTTCTGGAGTAAGAATTAGGCCTCATTGGGCCTGTTTTGTGGATGTTAAAAAGCCCAACGAGAGCTAATTTTGGGGACCAATATCCTGCATTAAAAGATACCTGAAAGCTGTTCAATGCAACCCAAAAGTGTTTTGGCAATTTTTTGAGGATCCCTGTGTAAAGCAGGTGTTAGTCCCCTTTTCAAATGCAAATGTGGGGCCTAATGCCTATTTTAGGACCCTTAGGTCAGGTGAAGCTTGGCCAAACAGGCCTAGCTCAGGTTACCAATGTGCCCTTGATACTGCAGTTTTACAAATTAAGCCTTGGTTAGACCCCATCTTGAGTTTTTATTTAATATTCGTTCATGGGATGTGGGCATCATTGGCTAAGCCACCATTTATTGCCCATCCCTAATTGTCCTTAAGAAGATGGTGATGAGCTGCCCTCTTAAACACTGCAGTTGATGTGGTGTAGGTACACCCATAGTGCTGTTAGGGAGGGAGTTCCAGGATTTTGACCCAGCGACAGTGAAAGGATGGTGAATGACTTGGAGGGGAGTTATGATCCAATATTGGACAGTGCACCTTAGGATGGATATATCCGCATTGGAAGCTATACAGTCAGATTAATCCATAGTCTAATTTGAGGTCGTGTTGCATAAACCTGGCTTGGATTCCCTTGAACTAAGAATGTTAATGGGGATCTGATCAAAGTGTTTAAGATGATATGGTCATTCAGTAAGATAAATACAGAGAAATGATTTCTTCTGGTGGAGAATCCAGAACAAGGGGCATAATTTAAAATAAAAGACAGACCGTTAAGGGGTGAAATCAGGAAGCACTTGTTCACCCAAAGGGTAGTGAAAACCTGGGACGCTTTTCCCCCAAAAGGCTGTGGATGCTGGGGATCAACGGACATTTTCAAGACTGAGATTGTTAGTGTTTTGATGGGTAAGTGTATCAAGGGACATAGAGCAAAAATGGATAAATGAAGTTGAGGTACAGATTAATCATGATTTAAGTGAATGGTAGAACATACTCTGGGGCCCCTATGTTCCATCCACCAGGGTTCACAGGAAATAGCCTTACTGCAAAATGAGACAAAGGAAGTATGGATATTTTTGGGAGAGTGAAGCGAGAGTACGCTTTCCACTATTAAAGGACAGCGCCTCTGTTATGAAGGTTCAATTTCTGAGCAGTGTTCTTAGCACTATTTAAAAGGAACCTATTTCACTTTCATTATAAAACATTGTTAATTCTTGTTAGGGGCCTAACCTTGAGACTTGAGCACAAAATCTAGGCTGGCACTCTAGTGCAGTACTGAGGGGGTGCTGCACAGTTGGAGGTGCTGTCATTAAGATGACTGTTAATCCACCCTCTTGAGTAGATGTAAAAGATCCCCATGGCACTGTTTGTAGAAGAACAGGGAAGTTCTCAAAGTCTCCTGACTAATATTTATTTTTCAAACAACATGTCTGCCTTTGGAAAGTGACAGTCAAGGTAATCTTACTCCATGTGATTAGAACTATAAAGGACAGAATTTGTCATCAGGTCTGTTTTAATAAATTACTTAAAATGATCACTATTTTAACAAGGTTATTAACACCTCTTCATATACCCCTCCAACCACCAATCCCATTCACAATCAAATACTAATCCTTTTAGTTATTGGAGCAGTCAATCAACTGCATTTGCCAAGAATAACATTTTCTAAACGACATTCCTATGCTCCATCATTCTACGCTTTCATCCTTTAATGTTTAGTCTGTCATCATGCATTGATCTCTTTTGCAACACGGATCATATAACAATACACCACTAATTTTCTAAACCTACTTGTTATTCCTGATCTTCTAGACATGGAGTTGGAGGACTGATCCTTCCATTATGATTTGATGTAAACACGAATATGAAGTTGGCCATCCTGACATTCCATTTGCAAAATTACTTTCAAATTTGTGGTATCTCAAGCTATGGATGGCATTTTCTGTCCTTGTTGGCGTCGGGCGCCATGACGGGTGTGAGCGGACAATATGGCGGAAAGGCCAAAAATCAGTTTCACAATGTCGTGAAACCAATTTGCAACCATCCACTCCGTCCATCAAAGGCAGGTCTCCTATCCCACTGCCAGGTGTCAAAAACTTCATTTTAATACATCTGCATATCATTATAAACCCTGCTCGCCGGAACCATTCCCCCGCGTCAAAATTTGCCACCCACATCAGCGGGAAAACACACTGGTTCAGAACATGCCTTGACAAGTGTGATGTGTGGAAGTCAGGGTTTACTGTCGAGGGCCTTGCACTCATCGCGGACATCCGAGGAACAGGGAACGCTGGAGCCCGACAGTAACCGGACCCTGGAGGAACACCTGCATCACCTGCCGGGTGGATTTATATGGACCTGGCTCCACCATGAAGCAGCTCACAGAAAATGGAAGCTCACTTTGAGGGCCTGCTTCAGGGCATCAGTGTTTTGGCCATGGTCTGGTACAGATGATCTTCCAGGGGGTGGAGAGGAGGGTGTATTGGGGAGGTGGGAGAAGAAGGTCTGGGTTTGTTTGGGAGAGGAAGGTGTGGTGGGAGGGGTGAAGTTGAGGGGAGTCGAAGGTGTCGGGGGGTGAGGTTGGAAGTGGGGGAACAAAGGTGTCAGGGGGAGGAGGGTGTAACGGGGAGAATACAGCAACTGGGGACATAGATGTAAAGGAGGAGTAAGGTGTAAAGGAAGGAGTTCAGAGGGGGGAAGGAATTCAGAGGGGTGAAGTACATCTGGTGGAGGAAGGAGTTCGGAGGGGTCAGAACTTCAGGGGGATGAAGGGGCGTGGGGGAGCAAGGAATTCGCAGGGGGGAAGGATTTGCAGGGGGAAGGGGTCCAGGGGGAGGAAGGAGTGCAGAGGAAGGAAAGAGTTAGGGTGCAGGAAGGAATAAGGGGGGAATGTCCAGATGAATGTGCAAGGGAGGGGTCTGTGGAGCCAATGACTGCCTCCTGGGGAGCGAAATGAGGGTGAGCATGGTCGGAAGTAATGGTACGTAGGAGAGAGGGCAGAGTGAACAGGCAGGGTGGGAGGGTAAGGGTGCGATGATAGCTGTAGAAGGGACAGTGAGGTTGGTTGATTGGGACTCAGAGGCAGACATGGACACTGGAGGTGGGAAAGAGGAGGTTGGGGAGGTCAATGTGGATGGGGATGGGATTCTCAGGAAGGTAGGGAACATGCATGTTCACCTGGACATCCCAGAAAGTAAAGGGTTGTGGCTGGTTGGTGACAGTGGGGAGGTGGAAGGTGATGCCAGGGGTGTCAACAGTGATGGGGGAAAGGACATGGGTGACTGGGGAAGGGGTGAGGATGGGGAGCTAAAGACATATTTCAACAGTACCATCTTGTAAAATCAAAAGTGAAAGGAGCCTCGTGGTCAGTGGGAACAGGTGCTGCATGGGAGTGCGAGCAGTGGGAGGGTGGAGATGTAGGTCAGCTCAGATGGACAACTGAGAGAGAACCCCAGCAGACAGCATTGAAAATGCTCGAGATGAGGGTGATGGTGGAAGGATGTACGTGTGTGGGACAGCGCCTGCACAAGACACTGAAAAACACTGCCTCACACACACTCCCCCCTCCAGGATCACTTGTGGGCCGGATAAATGCAGGTGGAAGATTCACGAAGCCTGTAAATGAATCTGAAAGACACCACTACACACTATTTGTTGAAAGTGAATATATTTTCAGATTATAAAGTGACAAAATCTGTTCACCTGTGCAAGCATGTAATCAGAATTTCTTAATTTTTCTCGGCCTAACACTTCATCTAGGTGCTGCCCTGACATCCACAGCAGGGGTGGAGACAGCCTATGCAATGGTTGGCCTTGTTACCTCTGATGACTTCAGCGTGGGTCCTCTAGAGAGCTGAGGCCTTGAGGGCCCTGGCTTGCTTTAGCTGTCCTCCTGCGGACCAGCTGCTCCCTCTGCAGTGACAGAGGATGAGGTTGAGAGTGTCACAGGCAAAGGGGATTCAGAGGGAGCAGGTAGCCTCTGAGGCTCCTGAGTGGATAACCCGGGGGTGTCTAGCAGCCACTCCTCCTCCCTTCAGGTGCCAGAGGAACCTGGCCTGACTCCTTGAGGGGAAGAGCAGCAGGAGGGATGTCGAGGTGCCCCAATACCCACTCGTGTTGCCACTGCAGGAACTCACCCATAGCTACCATGATGGAGTGCAGGTCTGTGCGCGTCTCTGCTTTCTGCTAGATTACAGTCTTCATAACCATCCTTCCCATGGAGACCTCCATACGTGCACATGTCGACACTACTTCATCAGAGAGCAGGCAGACACACTCCTCTGACTCATGTGCCGCTCTGTTGAGAGCTTCCAACAGCTCTGCGTGATGATCCCCTGCTTTCTGCTGTCTCTCCAGGATGAGTTGGAAGGCTGAATGCAGAGGCTCCTTATCTGACTTGGACCTCACAGATACCTCTTCCCCAGCAGTCCTCCGAATGCCGGGGAGCTCGGCTGAACCTGCCTCCTTCTGCTGCATGTGGTGATTGCCAGATTGTTAACCCGAGCCTGCTCTAGATATTGGTCCCACCGAGGTGTGTGTCTCTGCGCTGGTGGAGGGTGTGGGTAAGCGCTGTGATGGGTCTTCCAGGCTGCTTATTTCCAGCTCTTCAATGGAGGAGGTGTCCTCTTGGCTGGAGGGGAGGACGTAGATGGATCTGAGGGACTGTCTGGCTGAGGGTGCCGGTCACTTGGCAGAGCTCCCTGTGAACCAAAGTAGAGATAATTACTGCATGACAGCAGAGTCAAAAGCAGGAGAGAGAGAGCACACAGTTACATTGAGAGAGGGATGATGTGGTGCAGGACCCTCATGAGGATCTTCGCTACCGATCTCATTGTTGCCATATACACGGTCCACGTTCTCACCAGTCAGCGTGATGGCACACTCCTCAAAGTAAGTGACGGGCCTATTGTGGGCCACTCCACCCTCAGTCTGGGACCTCTCCCTGCTGCTTTGAGCCAGCTTCTCCTGCAGGAAAGCAGATGGAGAGAGTGTGAGCAGGATACGTGGCACAGTGTGAAATGTTTGTGTGTGAATGGAGCCATGGGCAGGATGAGGACATGAGCTCCAGAGGATATGAGCCTGATGGAGATGTGGGGGTGTGTGAGAGAGTTAGTGATGTTGTCCCTCAAGGTGTGAGATCCCTGTGGGTGTGTGACAGGTTTGTGAGTGTGTGAGTTGAGAGTGATGAGAAGAGTGATTTACCCTGGCGAATGGTTGAGATCATTCACCCTCTTTTGGCACTGGGTGGCTGTCCTCTTTTGCAGGGCATTGGCACTGACCACCACTGCCACCACTTCCCATGCTGGATTGGTGATGTTGCTTGCTGGCCTTCGTCCAGAGTGAGGGTAGAGGACATCATGGCAGACCTCCACGGCATTGAAAAGATATCCCAGGGATGAATCAGGAGGCTGCCGTCTTCTTGTCTTTCGGGGCCATGTCTTCTATGACGTAGTCCTGAGTTAGAAGTACTGAGAGGTGTACACTCAGCTGCACTTTACATGTGGCACCCAGCATGAGGAAGCAGTGAGGTGATGGTGTGGCTGGCAAATCGGAGGCCACCCAACAGCAAAACGTGTTTCTCGGGAACACATGATTAATGCGGTGGGATTAGAACGATACAGCGTGAAAAGCCACCATTGCGGCCGGCAGGTAAAACACCCTTTTTCCCACCAGCTACCACACTTAGTGCAAATCTAGGATGATTCGCCCTATGGGTCTGGCAAAAGAAGGTACTGAGAGGGGGAGAGAGTGTGAAAGAGAGAGAGAGACAGACAGAGAGAGTGAAACAGCAGAGGGGAAGAGACAAAGAAAAACATTGAAACAGAGTGAGTGAGAGAGACAGAGAGAAAGAGAGAGAGAGAGTGTGTGTGTATGAGGGAAAGACATGTATTGAGAAACACTGAAAGAGCGAGAACCAGAGAAGGAGACAGATAGAGATGGACTGGAACTCAGAGAGGTAGAAACAGATAGAGAAAAAGGGAGAGGGATGGACAGGGAAACAGAGGGAGACATGGACAGGGAAACATAGAGAGAGATGGACAGGGAAACAGAGAGAGAGAATGTGATGACTTGACAGAGCAGCCAAATTTCATCAAGAAACAGTTAAACTTTATTCCAGAGAGATTTACAGTTGCTTCCATGCTCGACCAGGATTCTCGTCAAGAAACTCCACTCCCTGGATTCCCTGCACTGGTTGGAGCCTCCGCAGTGTGTCATGTGACCCACCCGATTGATAGGAGAGAGGGTCTCAACCCCCAGTTAACACTTCCCTCCCCCTTTAGTTTTTTTTTACAATATCTATTTACAGGAAAGCATTTGAACAATCCAACAAACATTTATACAATTTCAGGTGTTTATAAATCAAGTCTCTGAGGTGCTCTTTATATACGGCTAGAGTGGCATAATTCCATCACTGGAGGTTCCTGAATAGGGTCAACAGGGTCTGGAACTGCAATGTGAGACACATAATTGAAATGTGGCAGTTCAGGATTTGGCAGCTCTTCAAAGACATTTGGCATGCCTATTTATGTCGATCAGACACCTCAGGAATTGACGGCTTAACATTAATTACAGGTGGATTAGTTGATTGTTAGAATGTCTCTCTGGCACGAATATGATCTACATGCTTTTGGAGCATTCTATCTCCCACTTGCACATGGTAAGATAGCAGACCTAGCAGTCCCTGAGACAATGGGTGCCGGAGCCCAACAGGGTCCAGTGCCGAAATTCCATATGTACACCGTGTCACCTACACTGAAAGTACGAGCTATACAGTGTCTGTCATGGTTAAACTTCTGATTACTCTGGTCTGCGCCACCTTCCCCTCTAAGTTTGGAAAAACGAGATGTAGACAGGTACGCAGCTAGCATTTCATTAATAACTCTGACAGCGTTAAACCCGTAGTCGAATGTGGCGTTGTACAATAACTGAAATGAAACCGGGAAAGTCGAGATTCCAGGGTACCTTCTGATAGCTTTTGCATGCCAGACTTAAAAGTTTGTACTGCCCTCTCAGCTGGACCATTCAATGAGGGATACCAAGGGGCTGTTTTAATATGTTGGATTCCATTCAGATCCATAAATTTCTGAAACTCTGTGCTGCTAAAAGCAGTGCCATTATCTGAAATGACAATTTCAGGTAGGCCACATATACTGAAACTGTGATGTAGCTTATTGAGAGTTGTGTTTGACATTGGTGACTTGGCGTCATATACATCCTTCCATTTGGAATGTACATCTACAATTAACAAGGACATGGTACCTAAGAATGGCCCAATATAATCGATATGTAATCAAACTCAGGGTCAACCAGGCCACTCCCATGGATGAAGGGGAGCTGAAACAGGGAATTTCTGTTGTTACTGACAGTGGAGACAGTGTTTGTCCAATTTCTAATTTGTTTCTCACACACTGGTGAGGAATCTAAGAAATTCAATAATAGCGCTAATTCCTGCGGAACAGGGGTATACACAATACTGTCTGGCAACAGGAGACAGCTGAGCGCATCTGCATTTGCAAGGACGGTACATAAAAGTATACTTGTTCGCAGATACTGTCAGCGTCCATCATTGTATCCTTGCTAATGCTATTGGCGGGAAGGCCTTGTCCTCACTGAATAATCCCATTAATGGTTTATGGTCCGGCACAATGGCAAAGTGGCAACCATGCAGGTACTGGTGGAATCCTTTCACCCCAAATGCCACCGACAAACCTTCCTTTTCTAGCTGGGAATAGCCCTTCATGGCTTTGGAGGGGGTCGTTCAGACCGATTTTCCATTTTATGGGATAACACAGCTCCCACCCCATAGGGAGAGGCATCACATGTTAATACCAGCTCTTCCGATGGATCGTAGATACGACAAATGCAACAATTCCTTTGTTTTCACAAAGGCTTCTTTCTGCTGTGACCCCCTAAGAATAATGGTGGTTCTTTTTTAGTAATGAGTGTGATGGTGCCAATACAGTTGATAGGTTTGGTAAGAAGTGGCTATAGTGGTTGATCTTGCCCGGGAAGGACTTGAGTTCTGTTACATCGGATGGTGATGATGCATCTTATATTGCCTGAATTTTATCTTCGATCAGGTGCAGTCCCATGGCACCCACCCTGTGGCCTAGATAAGTCACTTCTGGTGCCTGAAATGTGAACATAAGAACATAAGAAATAGGAACATAAGTAGACCATTCGGCCCCTCAAGCCTGCTCCGCCATTCAATAAGATCATGGCTGATCTTCTGTGTCGATTTCCACATTCCCAACTAACCCCGATAACCTTTGATTCCCTTGCCTAACAAGAATCTATCTATCTTAAAATATTCAATATTCAATATTCACCACCTTCTGAGGCAGAGAATTCCAAAGTCACACAACCCTCTGAGAGAAAAAAATTTCTCCGCATGTGCACTTTCCCTCCTTTAACCACATGCCGGCTTCCATGAATATCCTTAGCACCTCCACCAGATTGGTCAAGTGTTCAGTCGTGGTTGACCCAGTGATGA
Organism: Carcharodon carcharias; assembly: GCF_017639515.1. Classification (NCBI taxonomy): domain Eukaryota; kingdom Metazoa; phylum Chordata; class Chondrichthyes; order Lamniformes; family Lamnidae; genus Carcharodon; species Carcharodon carcharias. The sequence continues at coordinate 100,359,087 of NC_054484.1, read as the reverse complement.
CAACGTCATCCAAATATACAATCACTCATGGAAGTCCTTGCAAAAGACTCTCCATTGCTCTCTGGAAAATAGTGTATGCAAGTGATACTCTGAAGGATAGACAAGTGTACTAATAGACACTCTTGTGTGTGTTAATAGTCATGTATTCTCACAACGTGCTATCCAGTTCTAATTGTTGGTGGGCGTGACTCATACGCAGTTTTGTATAGGACTTGCCTCCAGCCAGTTTAACATATAAGTCATCTATCCTTGGGATATGGTACTTGTCTAGTTTGACCACCTTATTTACACCAATTTATAGGGTAGAATTTCCCGCTCAGCGTGCAGATGCACCCCTGACACACTCCAGTGTGAAATAGCAAGCAATGACTCAGGCGAGGGTCCCGAGGTCATCGCACACTCGCGTGATATTTCGGTCATCGGGCGCATGCAAGAGTCAGCAGCAGGCCCGCCAACAACTAAGAGGCCTATTAAGACCATTAAAGTATCAATTAACGGGGATTTTTCTTTGCCCGTCCGATGTTATGGTTGACGGGCAGGCAAGTTGGCTGGGCGACCTTTGCATGTTTACAGGAAACTTCATCCAAGGGCAGGATGAGATTTCTGTAACTAAATTTTTTAAAAATCTATGCACGGAATTTTTATAACCTCCACGCGCAGGTGACTCATTCTGATGCTTGGACGTTTTTTCCATAATTTAACTTCTGTCTTTATTGATTTTAAATTTGTCAGCTCTCTGCCTTCAGGGAGCTTTCCTTCCTTGCTCCCCCACTCTGACTTCAACTTACCCTCCTCCCGTCCCCACCCCGGCAGTGCTGAGCCTTTCAGCGCACCTTTTGCACTGGCTGCCCATTATTTGGCCAGTCAGCGTGAAATCGCTGTTGGGGGCCGATCGCGGGTGCCAGCGCTTTCCACGGCGAGGGAGATTTCTAGGCGTGCTTAAAGTCGATGTCGACCTCAGCGAGTAAAAAGTGCTGTATGGTATCATCCTCAACTCCACAGACCAAACAGTCTCACATCATATCACTTAATGGGCCTCCGAAGTCGCAGTGTTCTGTTAACTGCTTGGTGTTCACAGAGTCCTAACTCTGGAATTAAATCTAAAATGCTGCATTATTGCGGATGGCTTCAGCTGGAATTGTGTTCTCATCAGATCCACTGGTTCATGATAGGATTTGGAATTGGGTGCGCTCAGGGTCGTATGAGGTTGTATGTTTTACTGCCACTTACACCTAAGAGGATGGCTTTCTGCTTTTCTTTCACGGTAATCTCATTTGAAATGAAATAAAATCCGAGGTGCTCTACGTAGCGGCTCCAGTCTTCCACAGTCACATCATATGGATCAATTCTGCCAAAGAGTGGCATGACTGACGAGTAGTTTTAAAAAATGTACAAAGTACTCACAGTAACAGGGCGAGATGCAGAGTTGGAGCTGATTTTACCCTCGTTGTCAATTGTGATGACTTGACAGAGCAGACAGTTTACACGCTTAATCAGAACTCGCACCAGGAAGCTCTGGCCCCCAGATTGCCCACACTAAAATCTCATGGTCAGAGCTCCCGCAGTATATCACGTGACCCCCTGATTGATAGAAGGGAGGGTCTAAACCCCCAGGAAAAGAGTGACAGATGGAGAGAGGGAATAATTTTAATGTAGACTTCGCGATTTATTTGCAATTTTTTCTGCTGGCAAAACGGACTGGAACCATGCCGATCACTCCACTAACCTCACTATTGTTGTATTTTCTTATGTAATCTGAAACATTATTAAATCTAAGCTTATTGATAATGGCAAACAGAGTTCAGCCAACTAGCTGGTGAAGTCTTGGAGTTTGGTGGGATGGGAGTTTTAAGTGTTAATTTTGTTCTTAAATTTTCCTCTTAAAATCTAATCTAGTTTTCAATTAGCAGTAACTGGAAAATACTGTGTAAGCAGGCTAAGTTCTTTCTTGCAGTTTAGACAGGGTAAACTCACTTTCAGCTGTAGGAGCTGAGTAGTTAATAAGCTAACTAGTTGAATCTGGTTATTGTAGCGCCAGTTCAATTTACTATAAATTCAGGGCTCTTTAGTGCTGTCTTGACTAACTGAGTGAAGACTTGGAGTTTGGTGAGCGGGAGAAGGAGTTGTTCATTTTTTCTTTCTATCTTTCTCACCCCATAGAAATTGGTTCTTGCTCCACTACAGTGAAAGGATCTAGCTGTTTGGTGAGTATCTGGTAAGTGGGTAAGTTCTATTCTATCCCTAAGGTTTAAAGTAGTACACAATTTGGTGGTAAATTTAATAAAATGTATAATAAAGGAACATAATTAAGTGATTAACATAATTAAATAATGACTTAAAACACATTAAGGATGGCAGGACATGTGATGTGTTAAGGCTGCAGCATGTGAGAACTCCTGGATAACATTGTGACCCAGGGCAAACACGCTTGCAGTAAGTGTTTGCGGCTTGAGGAACTTTGGCTCAGAGTCATTGAGCTGGAGGCTGAGCTGTAGACTCTGTGACACATCAGGGAGGGGGAAAGTTACCTGGATGCTTTATACCAGGAGGCAGTCAACCACTTAGGATAGGGCCAGGAGGGTGTGACTGCAAGTGAGGCAGGTAAGGGGAGCCAGAGGCAAGAGTGTGAGCCTCTGCAATTGTCTAATAGGTTTGAGGTTCTTTGAGCTTGATTGGATGAGAGTGGGAGCTGCAGGGTGGATGAGCAAACTGACCATGGCACCATGGTACTGGAAACCATCCAAGTGGGGAGAGCAAAAAGGAATATAGTGGTTGTAGGGGATAATATAGTGAGGGGGATTGACCCTGTTCTCTACAGCAAAGAGCAAGAGTCCAGACGGCTGTGTTGGCTGCCTGGTGCCAGGGTTCAGGACATCTGCTCAGGGTTGGAGAGGAACTTGCAGGAGGAGGGAGAGGATCCAGTGTTCGTGGTCCATGTAGGTACCAATGACATAGGCAGGATGAGGAAGGAAGCTCTGTATAGTCAGTATGATGAGCTAGGCACCAAATTAAGAAGCAGAACCTCAAAGGTAATAATTTCTGGATTATTATCTGAACTACGTGCAAATTGGCATAGGATAAATAAGATTAAATAAATGAATGCGTGGCTGAAAGACTGGTGTGGGAGAGGTGAGTTCCGGTTTGTGGGGCATTGGCACCAGTATTGGGGAAAGTGGGATCTGTAAGGTTGGGACGGTCTACACCTGAACCATGCTGGGGCTGGTGTTCTTGAGCTGCCGAACTAGGGAAGTAGAGAGGGTTTTAAACTGAATAGTGGGGCAAGGGATCAAATTTGGGACAATATGTAAACGAAAGAGTAGAGACAAGGCAAGAGAGACAGGTATTAATATGGGAAATGCGAAACAGACTGTGACAGGAAGGGACAGAAGGGACAAACATAAGAGTAAATCAGCAGATAAGGCTAGACGCTACAAAAGTAATAAAAGGAAAAAAACTAAAGGCTGTATCTAAACACACGTAGCATTTGAAACAAAACAGATGAACTGATAGTGCAAATAGAAATAAATAAGTATGACCTGATAGCCATGACAGATAACCATGGCTACAGGATAAGAGATTGGTACCTGAATATTGAAGGGTACATGCCATTTAGGAAGGACAGGGAGTTAGGAAGAGGTGGAGGGGTGGCTCTGTTAATTAATGATGGGATTAGCACATTAGAGAGGGATTATCTAAGTTCACGAAGCCAGGATGTAGAAGTGGTTTGGGTTGAGATGAGGAATGATAAAGGTAAGAGGTCACTTGTGGGATTGGTGTACAAGCCACCTAATTGTAACTACACAGTAGGACAGAGTGTAAAAGAAGAGATAAAAACAAAAAACTGCAGATGCAGGAAATCCAAATCAAAAACAGAATTACCTGGAAAAACTCAGCAGGTCTGGCAGCATCAGCGGAGAAGAAAAGAGTTGACGTTTCGAGTCCTCATGACCCTTCAACAGAACTGATTTTTCTTTACAAGGAGAGGGGTGAAATATAAGCTGGTTTAAGGTGGGGGAAAGGGCGAGAGAGAAGTGGAGGGAGGTGGTGTTGTTGAGGGACAAGCAAGCAGTGATAGGAGCAGATCATCAAAAGATGTCACAGATAAAAGAACAAAAGAACACAGAGGTGTTGAAGTTGGTGATATTATCTAAACGAATGTGCTAAATAAGAATGGATGGTAGGGCACTCAAGGTGTAGCTCTAGTGGGGGTTGGGGGGGGGGTGCATAAAAGATTTAAAAATAATGGAAATAGGTGGGAAAAGAAAAATCTATATAAATTATTGGGAAAAAAAAACAAAAGAAAGGGGGAAGAAACAGAAATGGGGTGGGGATGGAGGAGGGATCTCAAGACCTAAAGTTGTTGGATTCAATATTCAGTCCGGAAGGCTGTAAAGTGCCTAGTTGGAAGATGAGGTGCTGTTCCTCCAGTTTGCGTTGAGCTTCACTGGAACAATGCAGCAGGCCAAGGACAGACATGTGGGCAAGAGAGCAGAGTGGAGTGTTAAAATGGCAAGCGACAGGGAGGTTTGGGTCATTCTTGCGGACAGACAGCAGGTGTTCTGCAAAGCGGTCACCCAGTTTACATTTGGTCTCTCCAATGTAGAGGAGACCGCATTGGGAGCAACGAATGCAGTAGACTAAGTTGGGGGAAATGCAAGTGAAATGCTGTTTCACTTGAAAGGAGTGTTTGGGCCCTTGGACGGTGAGGAGAGAGGAAGTGAAGGGGCAGGTGTTACATCTTTTGCGTGGGCATGGGGAAGTGCCATAGGTGGGGGTTGAGGAGTAGGGGGTGATGGAGGAGTGGACCAGGGTGACCCGGAGGGAATGATCCCTATGGAATGCCAACAGGGGGGGTGAAAGGAAGATTTGTTTGTTGGTGGCATCATGCTGGAGTTGGCGGAAATGGCGGAGAATGATCCTTTGAATGTGGAGGCTGGTGGGGTGATAAGTGAGGACAAGGGGGACCCTATCATGTTTCTGGGAGGGAGGAGAAGGCGTGAGGGCGGATGCGAGGGAGATGGGCCGGACACGGTTGAGGGTCCTGTCAACGACCATGGGTGGAAAACCTCGGTTAAGGAAGAAGGAGGACATGTCAGAGGAACTGTTTTTGAAGGTAGCATCATCGGAACAGATGCGATGGAGGTAAAGGAACTCGCAGACACTTCCTCTTACCTCTCCCTGGACCATGACCCCACCACTGAACATCAAGCCATTGTTTCCAGGACTGTCACTGACCTCATCTCCTCTGGGGATCTTCCTCCCACAGCTTCCAACCTGATAGTCGCCCAACCTCGGACGGCCTGCTTCTACCTCCTACCCGAAATCCACAAACAGAACTGTCCTGGTAGACCGAACGTGTCAGACTGTTCCTGCCCCACGGAACTCATTTCTCGTTATCTTGACTCCCTTCTCTCTCCCCTTGTCCAGTCCCTTCCCACCTACTTCCGTGATTCCTCTGACACCTTACGTCACATCAACAATTTCCAGTTCCCTGGCCCCAACCGCTTCCTCTTCACCATGGACATCCAATCCCTCTACAACTCCATCCCCCACCAGGATGGTCTGAGGGCCCTTAGCTTCTTCCTCGAACAGAGGCCCGAACAATCCCCATCCACCACTACTCTCCTCCGTCTGGCTGAACTTGTTCTCACACTGAACAACTCCTCTCACTTCCTCCAAATAAAAGGTGTGGCTATGTGTACCTGCATGGGCCCCAGCTATGCCTGTCTCTTTATGGGGTATGTGGAACATTCCTTGTTCCAGTCCTACTCCGGCCCACTCCCACAACTTGATGATTACTTCGGTGCTGCTTCATGCTCTCATCGGGACTTGGAAAAATTTATTAATTTTGCTTCCATTCTCCACCCCTCCATCATTTTCACATGGTCCATCTCTGACACTTCTCTTCCCTTCCTTGACCTCACTGTCTCAATCTCTGGTGATAGACTGTCCACCAATATCCATTACAAGCCTAATGACTCCCACAGCTACCTCGACTACAGCTCCTCACACCCTGCTTCCTGTAAGGACTCCATCCCATCTCTCAGTTCTTTTGCCTCCGTCGCATCTGTTCCGATGATGCTACCTTCAAAAACAGTTCCTCTGATATATCCTCCTTCTTCCTTAACCGAGGTTTTCCACCCACAGTCGTTGACAGAGCTCCTCAACCATGTCCGGCCCATCTCCCGCGCATCCGCCCTCACGCCTTCTCCTCCCTCCCAGAAACATGATAGGGTTCCCCTTGTCCTCACTTATCACCCCAACAGCCTCCGCATTCAAAGGATCATCCTCCGCCATTTCCGCCAACTCCAGCATGATGCCACCACCAAACACATCTTCCCTTCACCCCCCCTGTTGGCATTCCGTAGGGATCGTTCCCTCCGGGACACCCTGGTCCACTCCTCCATCACCCCCTACTCCTCAACCCCCACCTATGGCACCTCCCCATGCCCACGCAAAAGATGTAACACCTGCCCCTTCACTTCCTCTCTCCTCACCGTCCATGGGCCCAAACACTCCTTTCAAGTGAAGCAGCATTTCACTTGCATTTCCCCCAATTTAGTCTACTGCATTTGTTGCTCCCAATGTGGTCTCCTCTACATTGGAGAGACCAAACGTAAACTGGGCGACCGCTTTGCAGAACACCTGCGGTCTGTCCGCAAGAATGACCCAAACCTCCCTGTCGCTTGCCATTTTAACACTCCACCCTGCTCTCTTGCCCACATGTCTGTCCTTGGCCTGCTGCATTGTTCCAGTGAAGCCCAACGCAAACTGGAGGAACAGCACCTCATCTTCTGACTAGGCACTTTACAGCCTTCCGGACTGAATATTGAATCCAACAACTTTAGGTCTTGAGCTCCCTCCTCCATCCCCACCCCCTTTCTGTTTCTTCCCCCTTTCTTTTGTTTTTTTTCCCCAATAATTTATTTGGATTTTTCTTTTCCCACCTATTTCCATTATTTTTAAATCTTTTATGCCCCCCACCCCCACTAGAGCTGTACCTTGAGTGCCCTACCATCCATTCTTAATTAGCACATTCGTTTAGATAATATCACCAACTTCAACACCTCTGTGTTCTTTTGTTCTTTTGTCTGTGACATCTTTTGATGATCTGCTCCTATCACTGCTTGCTCGTCCCTACAACCGCACCACCCTCCTCCACTACCCCCCCACCCCCACCCCCCCCACCCCCCCACCTTAAACCAGCTTATATTTCACCCCTCTCATTGTAAAGAAAAATCAGTTCTGTTGAAGGGTCATGAGGACTCAAAACGTCAACTCTTTTCTTCTCCGCTGATGCTGCCAGACCTGCTGAGTTTTTCCAGGTAATTCTGTTTTTGTTTTGTAAAAGAAGAGAAAATGGGAGCTTGTCAGAAAGGTACAGCAATAAACTCAGGGGATTTTAATCTACATATAGACTGGAAAAATCAGATGGGCGAAGGTAGCATAGATGAAGAGTTTATAGAATGTTTTTTTGGATAGTTTCTTAGAACAACACATTCTGGAGCCAACCAGAGAACAGGCTAAACTAGACCTGGCGTTTTGCAATGAGATAGAATTAGTTGATAACCTCCTAGTGAAGGCAGCCCTAGGTAGCAGGAATTGTAATGTGATTGAATTTTACATTCATTTTGAGGGAGAAACAAATACCTCCAAGATTAATATTTTAAACTTAAATAAGGGCAATCATAAGGGCATGAAAGCAGAGCTAGCTAAAGTGAACTGGCAAATGATGTTAAGGGATAGGTCAATAGAAGTTCAGTGGCAGACATTTAAGGGGATATTTCAGATTACACAGAATATATATATCCCAATGAGAAAGAAAAATTCCAAGGGGAGGGCCCACCATCTGTGGTTAACTAAAAACGTTAAAGACAGTATCAAACTTAAAGAAAAATCATATAATTACACAAAGACAGATGGCAGGTCAGAAGATTGGAAAGAATATAAACAACAGCAAAGGATGACAAAGATTAATAAGGAGGGAAAAATTAGAGTATGAGAGAAAGCTAACCAGTAACATAAAGATGGATAGTAAGAGTTTCTATGGATATTTAAATAAGAAAAGAGTTAACAAAGTGAGTGTTGGTCCTATAGAGATTGTGTCTAGGGAATTGATAATGGAAAGTAGGGAGATGGCGGATAAATTAAATGGGTATTTTGCTTCGGTCTTCGCTACAGAGACACAAGTAACATCCCAGAAATAGCTGTATCTCAGGAAATGGAAGGGAGGGCGGAACTGGGGAAAATTACAATCACCAGGTAAGTGGCATTGAGCAAATTGTTGGGGCTGCGGGCTGACCAATCCCCAAGTCCCGACTTCACCCTAAGTTCTTAATAGAAGTAGCAAGTGAGATAGTTGATGCACTGGTTTTAATTTTCCAAAATTCCCTAGATTTGGCGAAGGTTCCATTAGATTGGAAAGTAGCAAATATAACTCCTTTATTCAAAAAGGGAAGAAGACAGAAAGCAGGAAAGTATAGGCCAGTTAGCCTAACATCTGTCATAGGGAAAATGTTAGAAGTTATTATTAAAGATGTTATAGCAGGGCACTTAGAAAGATTCAAGGCAATCAGAGGGATCTGGGCGTCCTAGTGCATGAATCACAAAAGGTTAGTCTGCAGGTACAGCAGGTAATTGGGAAAGCCATTAGAATGTTCTCATGTATTGTGAGGGGAATTGATTACAAAAGTAGGGAGGTTATGCTTCAGTTGTACAGGGCTTTGGTGAGACCACATCTGGAGTATTGTGTACAGTATTGGTCTCCCTATTTAAAGAAAGATGTAAATGCATTAGAAGCAGTTCAGAGAAGGTTTACAGGACTTATACCAGGAATGGGCAGGTTGTCCTATGAGGAAAGGCTGGACAGGTTAGGCTTATATCCATTGGAATTTAGAAGATTTGGAGGTAACTTAATTGAAACCTTTAAGATCCTGAGGGGTCTTGACAGGGTGAATGTGGAGAGGATGTTCTCTCTTGTGGGACAATCTAGAACTAGGGGTCACTGTTTAAAAATAAGGGGTCACTCATTTAAGACAGAGATGAGGAGAAATTTTTTCTGAGGGCTGTGAGTCTTTGCAACTCTCTTCCTCAGAAGGCGGTGGATGCAGAGTCTTTGAATATTTTTAAGGCAGAGCGAGATAGATTCTTGATTAACAGGGGGGTGAAAGGTTATTGGGGGTAGACAGGAATGTGGGGTTGAGGTTACATTCAAATCAGCCATGTTCTTATTGAATGGCAGAGCAAGGTTGAGGGGCTGAGTGGCCTACTCCTGCTCCTAATTCATAAGTTTATTCTTCACACCAGCTTGATCTTTTGTTGTAGACCCGTGTGCCCTCAGAAGTAAACTGAAGCTGTTGAAAGTATAAAAATGTGCACGTCAGAAAGTGCTGATGGACGATTTATTAAAATCTAATTTATCATCCGAACGCAGTTCTTATGAACTACTCTTCACTCACAAAGTTACTTCCATGAAGTTTCAGAAGAGAAGCTGGTATTTCGCTCAAAAATAAATTAAATACCTTGAAGGCTGTCAGTTCTGTAATAGAAAGTCAAGTGACTGTGAAGCTGCTGCTCAAGTACCCAAGAGAGATATTTCCAATAAACTTAATTGAAGTGGATTCAACTGTGTCAGTCCTGGCTCAGTCAGTAGCAGTCTTTCCTCTGAGACACAATGTTTTGGGTTCAAGTCCCACTCCAGAGACTTAAGTACATAATCCTGGTTGACACTCCAGTCAGGGAGTGCTGCATTGTTGGAAGTGCCATCTTACAGATGAGATGTTCAAATAGTGCCATGGGCTTCAGTTTAAGAAGATCTGTAAAGTTCTTCCTAGTGCTCTGGACAATATTTATCCTTCAAACACCATCATTAAAACTGATAGTCTGGTCATTATCACCAAGTGCCAGCCATGACTCAGCAGAACTTTCACCTGAGTCAGAAGGTTGTGGGATCAAGTCTCACTCTTAGACTTGAATGCAAGAATCAAGGCTTAACCTCCAGTGCAGTACTGAAGGTGTGCTGCATTGTCAGAGGTGCTGTCTTTTGGATGGGATGTTAAACCGAGGTCCTATCAGCCCTCCCTGGTGAATATAAATGATCCCACGACACTATTTGTGAGGTTATCCATGGTGGGGTTATCCCTGGCATCCTGGCCAATGTTTATTCCTCAATTAACATCACATAAACAGATTATCTGATTATTATCACAATCATGGTTTGTGGGAGTTTGCCGTGTGCAAATTGGCTGCCGCATTTCCTATATTACAGCAGTGACTACGCTTCAAGAAGTACTTCATTCGCTGTAAAACACTTTGAAATTTCCAATGGTTGTAAAAGATGCTATATAAATGCAAGTCCTTTTCTCATTGCTGTTTGTAGGACCTTGCAGTTTGCAAAATGACTGCTGTGTTTCCCTATATTACAACTGTGACCATGCTGCAAAAGTAACACTTTGGCTTGGCTTCAGGTTGTGAAAGGTGCTATGTAAATGCAAATCTTTTTTTATTCCTTCTTTTCAACCTTCTGAAAAATGAGGGTGGAATCCATGTGCTGTATCTGCATCTACTACCATTGATTGCCTTTGTTATTTTCTTCTGGCTAATCTGAAACCATTTAGCGTTTTTAACAAGAAAAAAGTGACAAATCGAAATGCCCTCCCTATCTCCCTCACTTAATGCCAACTGCTGCACTGTTACTGAGTTATTTGAACAAAGTGAATTGTTTATATTGTCCTGGTAGATATCTGGAATCCCCTGCTACAGACTGCTGGGACAATTGGTGCAAGGCAGCAACCATTTTTGGTTATTTCATTTTGTGAATAGGATGTTTGAACAGTCAGCACTTGATAGACATATTAGGGGTAATTTTAAACTAACTTACCTGTCAGGAAACTGACAGGATCAGGTGAAACAATGCTTATCCATCCTTGTTCGATTTTACCCTCCATTCAAGTCACTGGAGTTATATTGGATGGGATATTAAAGTAGTTCCACCTACCCCATCAGTTTCACAATGGTAACAACATAAAATTACTTCTATTAGTCTGGTACAGCTAGGGCAGAAAAGTTTTTTTTATGTAGATGGGTGTGAGACAAACTGGAGTCAATAGGAATCACGGGGGAAGCTCTCCGCTGGTTGGAGTCGGACCTACCACAAAGGAAAATGGTTGTGGTTGTTGGAGGACAGTCATCTCAGTTCCAGAATATCACTGGAGGAGTTCCTGAGGGTAGTGTCCTTGGCCCAACCATCTTCAGCTGCTTCATCAATGACCTTCCCTCCATCATAAAGTCAAACAGAAGTTGGGATGTTCACTGATGATTGCACAATATTCAGCACTATCCGTGACTCCTCAGATACTGAAGCAGTCCATGTCCAAATGCAGCAAGACCTGGACAATTTCCAGGCTTGGGCTGACACGAGATAAGTAACATTCGTCACATTAATGCCAGGCAATGACCATCTCCAACAAGAGAGAACCTAACCATCACCCTTGATATTCAATGGCATTACCACTGAATCCACTATCAACATCCTAGGGCTTACCATTGACCAGAAACTGAACTGGACTAACCATATAAATACTGTGACTATAAGAGCAGGTCAGAGGCTAGGAATCCTGCAGCAAGTAACTTACCTCTTGGCTCCCCAAAGCCTGCCCACCTTCTACAAGGCATGTCAGGCGTGTGATGGAATACTCTCCGCTTGCCTGGATGAGTGCAGCTCCAACAACACAAGAAGCTTGATACCATCCAGGACAAAGCAGCCACACTTGATTGGCACCTCATCCACAAACAATCACTCCCTCTACCACCGGCACACAGAAGCAGCAGTGCATATCAACTGCAAGGTGCACTGCAGGAACTCACCAAGGCTCAGTACACAGCACCTTCCAAACTCACAATCACTACCATCTAGAAGGACAAGGGAAGCAGACACTAGCGTACACCACCAATTGGAAGTTCCCCTCCAAGCAACTCACCATCCTGACTTGGAAATACATCGCTGTTCCTTCACTGTTGCTGGGTCAAATTCATGGAACTCCGTCCCTAACAGCACTGTGGGTGTACCTACATCACATGGACTGCAATGGCTCATGAAGGCAGTTCACCACCACCTTCTTGAAGGTAATTAGCTTCTTGAAGGCAATAAATGCTGGCCTAGCTAGTGACACCCACATCCCATGAATGAATAATAAATAAATAAATTAGAATGGGCATCTGCTTGTTCAAGCTAAAGATACAAGGCTCTAGTGGAAGAAGAGCAGGGCAATTCTCCCAGTATCCAGGGGCAAATGTTCCTCCCTCAATCAATGCCACTGGAAAATAAATTATCTGGTCATTCCTCTCACTGCTGAATCTGGGACCTTGCTGGGTATGGAATGGCTACTGCATTTTCTACATTACATCAGTGACTGCATTTGGCAGTAAAACACGTTGGGACAACCTGAGGTTGTGAAAGGCACTATATAAATGCAAGATCTTTCATACGGAATCACAGAATGAAGCACAGATACACAAAGGGAGAGGGTAATCTAACTGGTTTAATGACAGCCTTTAGGAAAGGAAACCCAGTCTGGCCTATAGGTGACTCTAGCCCCCGCACCAACATGGTTGACTCTTAACAGCTGCCTGATGTAGCCTAACAAGGCACTCAGCTGTATCAAACTGCTAATGGTATTAAAGTAATATTGATTGAAAAATCTAAGCTTTGAGGAAAGGGATGTTCTGTTCCTTCATTTAGATTAGCAAAAAAAAAATCACCCAAAAAATTGGAATGATGTTTTAGGAGGATGAGTTTCGAAATTGAAGATCCTTTGTGGCATCTCTGAACAGGCAACTTAAAATAATTTAAAAAAACGTATTCATTGGATGTGACTGGCTAGTTCAGCATTTATTGGCCATCCCTAATTAACCTTGTTCAGAGGGCATTTAAGAGTTTGGAGTCACATGTAGGCCAGACAATTTCCTTCCCTAAAGGGCATTAATGAACCAGATGGGTTTTTTCAACAACCATCAATGTTTTGATGGTTATCATCAGACTTTTTAATTCCAGATTTTTATTGAATTCAAATTTCACTATCTTCCATGGTGGATTTAAACCCAAATCATTACTCTGTATCTCTGGAATACTAGTCTAGTGACAATCCCACTATGCCACCTCCCACCCCTATCGGTAGCCGCTTCCAATATGTAATAATATGATGGGGCTTTGCGTGCAGCTGGACTGCAATATATCATCATTACTAATGACATTACAAAGAGATATTCAACATCTTTCCTTGAAAATCAATGTGATGGCTTATATACTCACTCTGGGAAGGGAATTAAATACAGAGCAATATTTATTAAACTTTAAGATATGAACTCGTGGGTTTGAGAAATAATTTAGAAAAGGTGCTTCTCTCTTCAGACGGTTAAAGACCCATCTGGTTTTGCTTTAGGTTTTTTACAAAGAGCTGGTCTCCATTACCTAGTGCATTTGAGGTTGTTTGCCCATAAATTTACTGAAATAGTTTAAAGGAGTGAAACACATTTCAAGTATCCAAAATAAAAACAAAAAACTGCGGATGCTGGAAATCCAAAACATAAACAAAAATACATGGAAAATCTCAGCAGGTCTGGCAGCATCTGCGGAGTGGGACACAGTTAACATTTCGAGTCCGAATGACTCTTCACCAAAACTAAGTAAAAATAGAAATGAGGTGAAATATAAGCTGGTTTAAGGTGGGGTGGGGGGGTTGGGACAAGTAGAGCCGGATAGAGGGACAGTGATAGGTGGAGATAACCAAAAGATGTCATAGATAAAAGGACAAAGATGTGTTGAAGGTGGTGATATTATCTAAGGAAATTCCACTCCGCAGATGCTGCCAGACCTGCTGAGTTTTTCCAGGTATTTTTATTTTTGTTTTCAAATATCCAAGTTGCACTGAGATGATAAGGGTCTCCTCTCTCTCTCTCTCTCTCACCAACAACAGTTGGCATTTTTGTAGGGCTTTTAAAGTATGAAAATGCCCCAATGCACTCCATAGGAAGGATTAGCAAACAAAACCTGACACTGAGCCATGGAAGGAAATATGAAGATACTTGACCGAAAGCATGGTCAAAGGGGCGGTGAGAAAAATTGGAAAAGGCTGGCAATTGGGGGATAGGGAGCACCATGTGTAATTAACCTGCATCCATTTGCAGTGAGCTTCATGCTGCCTGCTCATTTAAATAAGAACATATGAAATAGGAGCAGGAGTAAAGGATATGGCCCCTTAAGCCTGCTCTGCCACTCGGTATGATCATGGCTGACCTAAGCCTTCAACTTCACTTCCCCATCCACTGCCCCTATCCCTTGAAACCATGACAGACCAAATATCTGTCTATACCAGCCTCCTGTCGTCTCTCTCTCCTACTTGCTGTGGGCTGCCATCTCATGCATATACATGGGTTGCAAACACATATGATGACAGAGCAGGTCATAGTTTGCTAATTTTGTGACCAGTAACCGATCTCGTGACTCCCCAAAACCAGATCACCATGTGGATGGCATGAGCGAGGAGAACATGGAATACTCTCAACTTGTATGAGTGCAGCTCCAATAACACTCAGTGAACTGGACACCATCCAGGACAAAGCAGCCTGCCTAATTGGCACCCCATCCAGCACACTCAACATTCTTTCCCTCCATCGCTGACGCACAGTAGCTGCAGTGTGTACCATCTACAAGATGCACTGCAGGAATTCACCAGGGCTCTTTCAACAGCACCTTCCAACCCCACGACCTCTACCAGCTGGAGGAACAAGGGCAGCAGGTGCATGGGAACAGCACCACCTGCAAGTTGTCCTCTACTCCACACTCCCATGGCTGTGCCTTCACTGTGGCTGGGTTAAAACTCTGCAGTTGCCTCGCTACCAGCACACCACGTGGACTGCAATAAGGCAGCAGCCCACCACCTTCTCAAGGGCATTTAGGTATGGGCAACAGAAATGCTGGTCTTGACAGTGACGGTTCAGCTCCATGCATGGAAAACACTACCCTGGTGCTGTTAGGTAGGAAATCCCAGGATATTAATCCAGCATGAAGAAGGAATGGAATATATGCCCAAGTCCCAATGGTATGTGACTTAGACCGGAACATCCCATGACAGAAACACAAAATGAGTTGCGATGTGAGTTGGGAGAGTATAGGGTTCCCTCACACTAGTGGAGCGTATGAGATCGTTCAGCCGTTTTCTGCACTGCAGGGTGGTCTTCCTCTGGACCCCAATGGTGCTGACCACCCTGACCACCTCCTCCCAGGCAGACATTGTCAGTCGGGTGGGCCTCCCACTGTCAGCCCTTGGGATGCCTCCCTCGATGGCCTGGGGGAATTGCTCCAGGAAGGCATGGCGAACCA
The DNA here is from genome assembly GCF_017639515.1 of Carcharodon carcharias. Taxonomy (NCBI): domain Eukaryota; kingdom Metazoa; phylum Chordata; class Chondrichthyes; order Lamniformes; family Lamnidae; genus Carcharodon; species Carcharodon carcharias. Next base: position 100,343,708 of record NC_054484.1, on the reverse strand, counting down.
GAGTTTGCTGTCTTTTGCTGCTCAGCATTGTTCTAGGGTCCTGCCACTGACAAAAAAGGGCTGTCCGAGTGGCTTTTGGATATGGTGCCCAGACATGATGACTTCCTGTCTGCACCACCTTGAGACTCAACATGAACTGTGTGTACGCATAAATAATGAGGGGGGAGTGCACGATTGCACGTAACAGCCTGCCCAGTTTTGTGGCAGGAGTTATTCTAACTCCCCGGTCCCGCCAGGGATCTTAAGGGGGAGAGTGGACAATTTGTCCAGGGAGCGGGGATGTTATGGAGGAGTTGGAACAGAAGGATGAGGATTTAAAATTCAAGGCTTTACTATACCAGAAGCCAATGTGGCTCAACGAGTACAGGAAGTTGGACTCACAAGATGTGAGGAGGAATTTCCTGTGCCCACTGGCAACTGGTATGGTGGGTGTGAGCGGACAGTATAACGAGAAGGCCAAAAAATGGGTTTCACGTCGCTGTGAAACATGTTTACAAATGTCTCCTCCGCCCATCAATGGCGGGCGGTGTTTCCAGCCACCCATCGTCAGGAACTCCATTGTAATACATATGCCTATCATTATAAGCCCAGCTCACCGGAATCACCCAGCCCACGCTGGATCATCCGAGCACCTTGGCATGGGAATGCACGCCAACCTGCTTCACAACAGCATTTATAAGGGGTGCAGCTGCCGAGGGGGAACCCGGAGGTGAATGCACAGTAATGTTGTGCAGCGCTCATGAGGGTCGCCTGATGGACCTCAAGGTTGAGACACGGCGCAGTCTGGCGAGGGAACAGGGGACAGTGCAGTTCCGGGGCAAGGGCTGCTCTGCGGTTAATGGTAGTGTAGAAGCACCTGCTATACCACCTGAGCCCTTCAGGAGCACAGCATCACTGGTCACAGATGCTGGTGTGATGGGGGCCAGCCCCACCTTAAAGGTGCTGAGAGCACACAGGGTATGAGAGAACTCTGTGGCACCTGCCCACTACATTCTGGCAGCAATGACCAGCACCATCGAGGTGCAGGCATCAGTAATGTTTCCAGGGAGTGTGAGGCTGGACCATCACTTTGGTCTGAAGGCTGCACAAAACACAGGGAAGAGGCCCTGGACTGAGACACCTGCCTTTATCTTGTGCAGAAAGGTTTCACATCTGAGTGACAAGAACATTGCTCATCAGAACAAGGAGACACAGGCAGGGAGACATTCTTGGAAGTTTATTTACAATAGCGAACATTATGTGCAAGTGATTAACACCCGTGCCCAAGTGCTGAAGGTGAACAAAGGATCAGATACTTTTAAGGTTTCACAGCTGTGTCTCTATGATGTGACCCTGATCACAGAGCGCAAGTGAGCTGCCCTCAGCCAGACAGGAGTCAGACATTCTCAGAGACTATGTGAAGATCTATGCCGTGTTCTCACTGCATGTCACCATCACCCTCCTGCGATTGAGTGACTATTAGGGCCTTTACTGGGTCTCCATGACAGGAGCATTATGTGTGCTGCCATAAGCCAGACTGGAGTCAAACATTCATAGATGCGACGTGAGGATCTATGGTGTCTCCTCACTGCATGTTGTCATCCTCCTCCACAAATCTAGCAGCTATGAGAGCTTCCTAAGTGTGCCTGCCTCGTCTAGCCAGTGCAAGGCCCTCATCACTGTCATCGTCGCCTTTGAGGACCTCTCACCCTCATCCCCGTCAGCATCCTCCTCACCTGAGGAGGCATCCAGATCCTCCATCTCCTCCTCAGCCAGCTCCTCTTCCCATTGCAGCACCAGGTTGTAAAAAAATGTTCTTTTTCCTGCTCGCTACCGCACTTAGTGCAAATCTGGGACAATTCTGCCCTTGGTGTGAGTTAGGAAATGGACAGCAATGATTTGTATACAATCAAATATTCAGAAAGTGGAAGATGAGAGGCAGGCCATGAGCACATTGGAATAGTTAAGTCTGGAGGTTACACAAACATAGATGAGGGTTCATGCAATAGATGGGTTGAAGCAGTGGGAGGAAACAATCCAGACCAACTGTTGGATGTAAAACAGTTGAAGAAACTGCACGAATCAAGTACCACTAGGAACGGAAGAGACGGGAAGAAAATCATGTTGACCTGCTGACCTCCTCACTCCAGGATTCACACTCAGTGCTCTCAGCGTGCCATGCTGTGTATCAGGAGTACAGATCCATGGAATCCACCCTGCAGGGTTCCAATTACTTCCCAGCTCTATGTTGATCCCACCAACTTTGTTTTCAGTGACAAAATTAACACTGAGAATAAGGTTGACAATTCACTCAGTCAATAAACATTGGACACTGCAATAACATGAATAGTGGCAAAATGACACACTGGAACCGAGAAGTGTCAATTTCAAACCCTAGCTGGTTCTGAGCTAAGCTGGTCTTAGTTAGGCAATGACAGTGTGCCTCATTCACAGAGACAAAGGCAGCAGGATCAAGGGATTAATTTTTCCTCCAAGTTCCCCTCTAAGTCACATACCATCGGGACTTGGATGTATATTCCATTTCTCCCTTGTGCTGGATTGATGTACTGGAACTCCCTACCTAACAGCACTGTGGGAGGGTTTTCCTCACATGGAGCTCAACAGTCCAAGAAAAAATTCCACCCCCACATTCTCATGGCAACAAGGAATGGGAAATAAATGCCAGGCTTACCAGCAATGTCCTAATCCCAATAAATCTATATTTTTAAATGGCCTCAGCAACAGAGAAGGTAACCAATGTGGAGTACTACCCAGTAAGCTCCTACTGGAAAGCGTGAACGTCAATGTGGACAGGGTTAGGCATTCTTGTGCTGTTCCCGGAGTCAAATAGTCCAGACTCAATGTTAAGTGACATATTACTTTGTGACAAAGCCTGTATTGCAGCGATTATACTATTAGGCTTGTGATCCAGTACAACACGAGCTCAGTTTCCAGCATGACAGTTCAAGGATTTGAGCTCAGATTTTAAAAGTTTGTAAATCAAAGGTAGTGAAAACGACCACAAAGCTTCTGGGCTGTTGCCAAAACTCAACTGGTTAAAGTGTCCTTCAGGGAAGGAAACATGTCCTTTCCCAGTCTGGTCCACATTGGACCCCAATCCCAGCGCCAATGTAACTGACTCTGAACTGCTCTCTGACATGGCTCAGCCTTCCATTCGATTGTATCAAAGCTGGGCAGCTAGGGGTGAGCATTTAAATACTAGCCTTGCCAGTGATGTTTACATCCCAAGAATGCATTTAAAAGCCAAGTGAGCGATACCAGAGATCCACTAACAATTGTGGAATTACAGTGCAAGTTCAGGTGAGGAAAATAAAGAATTGAGGAACAGTAAAGAAGAGCCATTTGACCAAGCAATTTACATATGACAGATTATCTTGAGTTTTTTCACCAAAACACAAAAAGGCTGCTAACTTATTGCAGAATGAGAAAGTACAGACAAGCCAGTCATGCAGTTAAACTTGTTTATTTGCATTAATCCAGTACATTCATCTTGAATTCTTTACTGCAAGCACTCTTTATTGTCTACACGTTATCCTGTTGGAACTCGCTAGCTCCTTAAGTGCCTTAATATTTCTTCTTCTCTTGACAGTGTTTTAAGTGCTTAAAGATTCACCTGATGACCTTGTGAGGTTAAGCAAATAGCAGTCTGCAAATTCCAGCCCATAAATAAATTAGCCCAACCATGACATGTCACTAAGTAAACGGTGTGACTCACTAGGCTGCACAGGTGTGTAACATATTTTAGCAGCTTTGAAGTCAAGTTTAAATATATAGGTGATGTAAAACATAAATTATCACCTTCGCCTCCTGATGCCAGTTTTTTATTTCCAGATTTTCTTAAAATTGAACTTAATATTTGGTCCAAAAATGCCAACAAGTTCTATTCCCCCTTACTACAATTAACTCTCAATAACAGGGTTCCAGCAACCTTACTCATTTTAGTTCCCAGTCTACCACTCCACTGAGGTGCTGCCTGAGTGCCATATGGCTGTGCCTTCAGGAATTGAGGCAACCCTCCTTTCAGAGTGCCTGCTGTCCCAGAGAAGTGGCTCCTGGCAGCTTGGCACTTAGTAGTAAGGGGTGTTGGGTCCAGGTCTGAAGCTCCCTCAAATTGTCTTTGGAGGAGACCTCAGGAAGTGGGTTCACTGTCACTCTCTGTGGAGTCATCTGCACGCACACCTTGCAGCCCACTGGTGCTGGGCACAGTTTCAGAGGTACTCCTGGTTTGCTCTATCACTGTTCTAATATCCCCAATGCCAGCTTGGAAGAAAGCCCTGTGAAAGTGTTCTGTTCAAAGCATCAGCTGAAGTGTTGGTAACTGTCACTCAGCAACATCCTTACCAGCACTTCCTGCAACCTTGGCACTGCAGGGATTTCTCAGGATATCATAGTCTCCAGGATGTTCTACAGGTTGGGGTAAACATCTTGCCACATGTTGCAGATGGAGGCAGTGGACTCTTACAGCTCAACTATCATCTCAACTGTAGACTTGGAAACCGTCTCCACTGCCTGCATGTGTACTCAATGTTCCCAAATCATCACTTTTAAAAAGTTCATTCTAGGCCAGCACTTATTACCCACCTCTAACTGCCCTTGAGAAGGTGATAATGAGCTACCTTCTTGAACTGTTGAAGTTCACAAGGTGCAGGTACAGGGAGGGAGTTCCAGGATTTTGACCCAGCGACAATGAAGGAACGGTGGTACATTTCCAAGTCAGGATGGTGGGTGACTTGGAGAGGAACTTGTAGGTGGTGGTGTTCCCATGCATCTGCTGACCTTGTCCTTAGGTGGTAGATGTCGCTGGTTTGATAGTTGCTGTCGAAGGAGCCTTGGTGCAGTACATTGAGTGTATTGTACACAGTGCTGCCATTGTGCGTTGTTGGTAGAGGGAGTGAATGTTTAAGTTGGTGGATGGGCTGCCAATCAAGTGGGTTGCTTTTTCCTGCATCGTGTCAAGCTTCTTGAATGTCGTAGGAGCTGAACTCATCCAGGCAAGTGGAGAGTATTCCATCACATCCCTGACTTGAACCTTGTAGGTGGTAGAAAGGCTTTGGGGAGCCAGGAGAATAATCACTCACCTCAAAATTCCCAGCCTCTGACCTGCTTTTGTAGCCACAGTATTTATAGGGCTTGTCCAGTTCAGTTTCTGGTCAATGGTAATCTCCAGAATTTTGATAGTGGGGGATTCAATGATGGTAATGCCATTGAACATCAAGGAGAGATGGGTGGAGTCTCTCATGTTGGAAATGGTTATTGCCTGGCACTGTGTGGAATGAAATGTTACTTGCCACTTATCAGCCCAAGCCTGAATGTTTTCCGTGTCTACTTCAATGCCGGAGGACATGGACTGCTTCAATATCTGAGGAGTCGCAAATGGTGCTGAGCATTGTGCAATCATCAGCGAACATCCCCACTTCTGACGTTATGATGGAAGAAAGGTCATTGATGAAGTAGCAGAAGGTGGTTGGGCCTAGGACACTACCCTGAGGAACTCCTGCAGTGATATCCTGGAACTGAGATGATTGGCTTTCAACAACCATAGCCATCTTCCTGTGTGCTCGGTACAACTCCAACCAATGGAGAGTTTTCCCCCGATTCCCACTGATTTCAATTTTGCCATGATGCCACACTCGGTCAAGTACTGCCTTGATGCCAAGGTCAGTCACTCTCACCTGCTCTCTTGAGTTGAGCTCTTCTGTCCATGTTTAGACAAAGACTATAATGAAGTCAGGAGCTGAATGACCCTGGTAGAATTCAAACTAAGAGTCTGTGAGCAGGTTAAGCTGTGTAAGTGCCGTTTGACATCTTCCATCACCTTGCTGATGATCAAGAGTATACTGGTGGAGTGGTATTTGGCCTGGTTGGATTTGTCCTGCTTTTTGTGGACAGGACATACCTGGGCAATTTTCCACATTGTGGGATAGATGTCAGTGTTGTAGCCATACTGGAGCAGCTTGGCTAGAGGCACAGCTAGTTCTGGAGCACAAGTCTTCAGGATTATTACTGGAATATTGTCAAGGCCTATAGCTTTACAGTATCCAGTGCATTCAACTGTTTCTTGATATCACATGGAATGAATTGAATTGGCTGAAGACTGGCATCTGTGATGCTGGGGACCTCCAGAGGAGGCCAAGATGGATCATCCACTCTGCACTTCTGGCTCAAGATGGTTGCATGTGCTTCAGCCTTATCTTTTGCATTGGATGTGCTGGGCTCCCCCATCATTGAAGGTGGGGATATTTGTGGAGCCTCCTCTTCCAGTGAGTTGTTTAATTGTCCACCACCATTCACGACTGGATGTGGCAGGGTTGCAGAGCTTGGATATGATCCATTGGTTGTAGAATCCCTTAGCTCTGTCTATTGCATGCTGCTTCTGCTATTTACCATGAAAATAATCTTGTGTCGTAGCTTCACCAGGTTGACACTCATTTTTAGGTATGCCTGGTGCTGCTCCTGGCATGCCCTCCTGCACTCTCCATTGAACCAGGGTTGATCCCCTAGCTTGATGGTAAAGGTAGAGTGAGAGATATGCTGGGTCATGAAGTTACAGATTATGGTTGAAAGCAGTGCTGCTGCTGCTGATGGCCCACAGATCCTCACAGAAGCCCAGTTTTGAGCTGTTAGATCTGTTCTAAATCTATCCCATTTCGCACGGTGGTAGTGCCACACAACATGATGGAGGGTATGCTCAGAGTGAAGGCAGGACTTCATCTTCACAAGGATTGCTCAGTGGTCACTCTTACTTATATTGTCATGGACAGATACATCTGCACCAGGTAGATTGGTGAGGCCTTGAATATAATACCTCTTCTTCCAGTGGGCTCAGTTGTCCTTTTACAGTGCTACTTGGGAGCCCTATTTTCCCTTATAGGGAGAGACAGACCTGAGAATGTCACAGAGACTTTCCTCATATGAGATTATGTGTGCCATGATGAAGAGAGTTGTCCCTTTAAGACCAATTGAAGACCTTGGAGCAGTCAAAGTGGGTTGAGAAATGGTTTTAACTAAAGGTGTTTGAGTGTTTGATGAGGTTACTCTTGTCAGAATTGTGTTTCCCTGACACCCAGGCATGGAGAGAGAAGGAGATGATAAGCTAAATAGAGAAAAACGACTTCTTCTGGTGAGGAAGTCCAGAACAAGGGGCTGTAAAATTAAAACTGGGCCATTTCAGGATGAGGTCAGGAAGCACTTCCCCACTCAAAGGGTAGTGGAAATCTGCAACTCTCTCTTCCAAACAGCTGTTGAGGCTAGGGGTCAATTGAAAAGTGAAGATGATCTAACTGAATGTTGAAGGAGGCTCCGGGACCTGACTAGTCTGCTCCTTTTCCTATGTTCCTATGAATATGAGAAGTAAGGACATAAGTATGGCTGGTAGAGATTATGGTTTAGCACCTTGGCGTTGACTTACCTTGGACATCCTCGCGAGGTCATTGAAACTTCTTCCTGCATCGGTTGGAGTCCTTGAATGGCAGAGGTCATATTGACTGTCTCTCTCACATCCCTGCAGGCATTCTCCTATGAGCCTTCTTGTCCTTGGTATCCATTGGATGGCCCTTTCTGGCCCTCATCTCTGCCAATGATAACAGAAAACTTGGGGCCCTTCCAGCTGTTAACGCCCTTGAGGTTGAAACTTCTTCTGTCACCTTACCAGCAACATTGCCCATTAAACGGCTATAGCAGCCCCCTCCATCCCCAACCAATGGTGTAGGGAAAAATACAGACACTACATGTGTCGGATTTGTATGTTGCACTGGAGTTTCTTGTTAGTTCTCCTCATGGACATTCAGGAAGAGCAACATTGCAGGACCTTCCCTGAGGAAATTATTGGGCCCACAGTAAAGTGGATGAACAACTTGTACACTTGTACAGGTCCATGGAAGGTATGTGATAGGCCAAGTTTCTTAGTTTGTGATTTCTCACATTCTTAATTTACCAGCAAGTGCTGTAGGGTTTATATTGACCAGTACTTCATTACTCTTAAGTGGAAATATATTATAAATAATGATAATATATATAATGAAGGCACCAGAAAGAGTGCAGGAAAGATCCATGAGAATGTTTCCAGGGATGAGGAATTTCAATTACGTAGATAGCTTGGAGAAGTTGGGACTATTTTCCTTGAAGAAGAAGCTTGAGAGGAGATTTGAAGAGGTGTTCAAAATCATGAAGGGTTTGCACAGAGTAGATAGGGAGAAACGGTTCCCATTGGTGGAAGGATTGAGAACGAGAGGGCACAAATTTAATTGGCAGATTTAAAGAAGCCGTGGAGACATGAGGAGTAATTTTTTCTTGCAGCAAGGGGTTGGGATCTGGAACGTGCTTCCTGAAAATGTGGTGGAAGGAGTTTCAATGAAGGCATTCAAGAGGGATTTGGATTACTATCTGAAAAGGAAAAATGTGCAGAGTAACTGGGAGAAGGTTGGGGGAATGGTAGTAGGTGCAATGTTCATTCAGAGAGCCAGCACAGACATGATGGGCCCAATTCTGTGATAAAGAAATAAATAATTTGTTGCATTTATACTGCACTTTTCATCACGTCAGACATTCCAAAGTGCTTTCCAGCTATTGGACTATTTTTTTTAAGTGTAGTAGCTGTAATATTATGGAAAATGCAGCATCCAATGTGGACACAACAATGTGATATATAATCTATTTTTTGTGATGTCGGTTGAGGGATAAATATTGGTCAGGACACCAAAGAGAATGCTCCTGCCCTTCTTCAAAATAGTACCATGGCATCTTTAACATTCACCTAAGAGGATGTACAGGGTCTTAGTTTAAAGTCTCATCTGAAAGTTGGCACATCTGTCAATGCAGCCATTCTCTCCGAACTACACTGGAGTGTTAGTCTGGATTATGTGCTTACATTTCTGGAGTGGGACTGTGAATGCACAGGCTAGCATCACAGAGGCAAGAGCGCTACCACTGTGTCACGGCTGACACTGAATACTATCACACATTGTTTACCTCGAATACAAGTTTGAAACCAAACTAAAGACCACTTAGTGAGTACTAAAAAAACAATGCAAGACATATTTATATTCTTACAAGTGCTATTTAAATGCTACTTTAAGCTTTAATTATACACTCCTCCACTCTTTAGAAATGTGGTAGTTATCCTTCTTTTCTCTTACATTGACTTTTTTCCCCATTGGTAAAGACTTGACAGTAATTGGACTGTGAGTCTGACTGACAGAGGAGAGAAAAGAAGAGGAACTCCAGTCACATCAGCAGACCAGTGAAGTCTCTTCTTTTTTAAATGGAAGCATAATTGAATAGCAATAACAAAGTTAGGGTTGTTCAATAGCAATGAAATTGAATATGTCTGTTTGACTGATTACTTCAATAAAGCTGCTAGACCTCAGCTCTGTGCTACTGTAATCCCTCCAGTGCCTGAGAATCTAGTCATGAGATACATCGAATCCTGACTGTGCAACTCCTTGTGGAAGAGCTTGACCCAGTTGTGAGATTAAGTGTCACCTTTGTCCACCAGCTAGAGAACCCCAGGCATTGGCAAGGTGACTAGTCAGAATCAATGCTTTCTAATAAAACAGCTGGTGCCATGATCAATGGGATGTACTGCAAAAATATTATACAACTCTTTTATTGTTAATGTGCTGGTGCAGCTTATATTGGAGTTTAAAGAAAAAATATGACTGTAATTTTATTACAGATGCATAGGTCAGGATAGACCAAGAACCATCTTAGAATTGCACTGTATATTATAGTGATGGTTATGAATTTATGAATTCCTTATTACATTATGCTATTTTAAAACATGCCAAAACCAACATTCTTTGACCCTCCACGGTCATTTTCAGAAGCAATTCTACCATCAGGAGACAGCTGGAGCATTTCAACAACAACTTCTATTTATCTAGCACCTTCAGTGTAATCAAATGTCCCAAGGCTCTTCACAGTTCTTTATAAAACAAAGTAAGACACTGAGCCACACAAGGAGATACTTGGTCAGGCGAGCAAAAGCTTTCTAAAAGTGGGAAGTTTTAAGGAGCATCCTAAAGGAGGTAAGTGAGGTAGAAAGGCTGTGCGCTTTACAGAGAGAATTCCAGAGCTTAGAGCCCAGAGATAACTGTGCTGAAGTGCAGACAGAAGCCATTATAGGTAGTTCACTAGCTACAATTAAACAGTTTATACTCGAATCAGGTGAGAGCAGTCCCACCCAGCTGGATGACAGTGGAGAGGTGTTGGAAGAGGGCAGAGTGATCATCCATGTCAAAGGTTACAGATGGGCTGAGAAGGATGAGGAGGGATAGTTTACCTTTGTCACAGTCACATAAGATGTCATTTATGACTTTGATAAGAGCTGTTTCTGTACTGTGGCTGGGGCGGAAACCTGATCGAAGGGATTCAAACACAGAGTTCCTGGAAAGACAAACACAGATTTGAGAGGTGACAACATATTGTAGGAATTGGTGGAGAGGAAAGGAAGGTTGGAGATGCAACAGTATGCAGAGGTCAAGTGTTGGTTTTTATTTTGAGCGGAGGGATGATTACAGAAGATTTGAAGGAAGTGTTATGCTATTTGAGGAGAGAGAACTCTATCAATTAACATGGCAGCCTGGAAAGAAAGTGGTCAGACGCTTAGTGTGAATAGAGTCAAGAGAGCAGAAGTTGGGTCTCATGGACAAGGTGAGCTCAGGGAGGGCAAGAGGGAAGCTAGGAGAGAAATTACAGAAGGAAATAAGTTCAGAGGGGTAGGCTGGTGGGAATCTTTAGAGGGACTTTGACCTCATTATGGCACTGGGCACAGAACACTTCAATTGATCGCCAACATTGACTGTCTTAATGTGAGAAAGTGGGAAATTGTCCATTGTGGCAGGAAGAATAAAAAAGACGATTATTATCTAAATGGGGAGAGATTGCAGAGCTCTGAGGTTCAGAGGGATCTGGGTGTCCTAGTGCATGAATCACAAAAGGTTAGTCTGCAGGTACAGGAAGTAATTAGGAAAGTTAATAGAATGTAATCATTTATTGTGAGGGGAATTAAATACAAAAGTGGGGAAGTTATGCTTCGGTTATACAGGGCGTTGGTGAGACCACATCTGGATTACTGTGTACAGAATTGGTCACCTTAATTAAGGACCAATGTAAATGTGTTTGAAGCAGTTCAGAGAAGGTTTACCAGGCTAATACCTGGAATGGGCAGGTTGTTTTATGAGGAAAGGTTGGACAATCTAGGCTTGTATCCACTGGAGTTTAGAAGAGTAAGAGGTGACTTGATTGAAACATACAAGATCCTGAGGCACATTGACAGGGTCGATGTGGAGAGAATATTTCCTCTTGTGGAAGAATCTAGAATTGTGGCCACTGTTTAAAAATAAAGGGTTGCCCATTTAGGACAGAGATGAGGAGATATTTTTTCTCTCAGAGGGTTGAGAGTCTGGAATTCTCTTCCTCAAAAGGCGGTGGAAGCTGAGTCTTTGAATATTTTTAAGGCAGGGATAGATAGGTTCTTGATAAGCAAGGGTATGAAAGATTAGCGGCAGTATGTAGGAAGATGGAGGTGAGGTTACAATCGGAACAGCCATGATCTTATTGAATATCAGAACAGACTCAAAGGGCCAAGTGGCCTATTCTTGCTCCTAATTCGTATGTTTGTATGTATGCCTTTCTGGATAGTGTGGAAAACCCTTCCACCAACAAAATGGGTTGTCAGATTACAATAAATGATCAGAAAACCAACTTGTGGATGAGAATGTGCTCTTCTGTGGGTGGGATCATCCCAGATTTGCACTAAGTGCAGTAGCGGGTGTGAGATAAGTCATTTTACGCACCGGCCACAACCAAGGTTCTTCATGTCATATCACCCCATGCCTGGCATGACCCGCCTCATTAATAACGCATTCACGGGCAACACTCCAGATCGCTGACAGATGGGCTTGGATTTGTCCGCTACGCCGTGACTTCAGCATTTCCTCACTCCGGGCACCATATTTAAAGCACACTAGAGCGCAGCCTACTTCATGTCGACAGACCAGGACTGCTCCAGGTGACAGATGGCTCCGAAAGCAAAGAAAATGGCAGCCCCAAGTTTAGTGGTGCCTCTCTGGGGCACTAGCTGGACACAGAGGAAGGATGTCGCAATGTCCCCTACCCCGACTCTGGCAGCAGGAGGTCCACCAGAGTCAGCAATCCCATCTGGGAGGTGGTGGAAGCAGTGGTCAGCGCCACTGGAGCACAGAGGAGGTCACCCATCCAGTGCAGGAAGAGGATGAATGATCTCATCCATTCCGCCAGGGTAGATCAACCACCTCATCAACTCACACACTCACAAACCCATCACAGCTCACACCTCAAGTGACAACACCACTAACTCTCACACACACCCTCACATCTCCATCAGGCTCATATCCTCTGGAGCTCGTGTCCTTATCCTGTCCGTGTCTCCACTCACCACACAAACATTCCATGCTGTGCCATGCATCCTGCTCACACTCTCTCCATCTGTTTTCATGTAGGAGAAGCTGGCTCAAAGCAGCAGGGGGAGGTCCCAGACTGGGGGTGGAGTGACCCACATGAGGCCCCTCAATCACTTTGAGGAGTGTGCCATTGCGCTGACTAGTGTGGACGTAGATCATGCCTGCAGCGAGGGTGAGGTTAGCAGTAAACACCCAAAAGATCTTGCATCACATCATCCCTCTCTCAATGTAACTGAGTGCTCTCTCTCCTGCTTTTGACTCTGTTGCCATGCACTAATTATCTCTACTTTGGTTCACAGGGAGTTCTGCCAAGCAACCGACACCCTCAGCCAACCAATCCCTCAGCTCCATCCGGGTCCTCACCTCCAGCCAAGAGGACACCTCCTCCATTGAAGAGCTGGAAATAAGCAGCCTGGAAGACCCATCACAGTGCTTACCCACACCCTCCACCAGTGCAGAGACACACACCTCAGTGGGACCTAGATCTAGAGCAGGCTCGGGTTCACAATCTGGTGGTCAGCGCAGGGCACAAGTCCACAGCAGGAGGAGGCAGGTTCGGCCGAGCTCCTGGCACTCGGAGGACTGCTGGGGAAGAGGCATCTGTGAGGCCCGAGTCGGATGAGGAGCCTCTGGATTCGGCCTCCCAACACATCCTGGAGAGACAGCAGAAGGGAGGGGAACATCACGCAGGGCTTTTGGAAGCTCTCAACAGAGCGGCATGCGAGTCAGAGGAGTGCAGCTGCCTCCTCTCTGATGAAGTGGTGCCCACATGTGCATGTATGGAGGTCTCCATGGAAGGGATGGCAGACACCATGGAGGCTCTGTTACAGCAGAACACGGAGATGCGTGCAGACCTGCACTCCATTGCGGTAGCCACGTTTCAGTTCCTACAGTGACAATGTGAGAGGGAAACAAGGCATCTTGACATCCTTCCAGCTGCTTCTTCCCCTCAAGGAGTCAGGCCATGGCTCCGGGCACCTGTAGGGAAGAGGAGCAGCAGCTGGACACCCCTGGATCATCCACTCAGGAATCTCAGAGGCTGTCCTCTCTCTCTGAGTCCTCTTTGCCTGTGACCCCCTCAACCTCATCCTCTGTCACTGCAGAGGGAGCAGCTGGTCCGCAGGAGGACAGCCAAAGCAAGCCAGGGCCCCCAAGGCCTCAGCTCTCCAGAGGATGCACACTGAAGTCATCAGAGGCAACAGGGCCAACCATTGCACAGGCTGTCTCCACCCTTGCTGCGGATGTCAGGGCAGCAGCTGGAAGTGTAAGACCTAGAAAAGTTAAGAAGTTCTGATCACAAGTGGTTGCACTGTTGAACACATTTTGTCACTTCATAATCTGAAAGTATATTTACTTTCACTGAATAATGTGTAATGTCGTCTCTCAGTATCATTAACAGGCTTCCTGAGTCTCCCACTGCATCTCCCTCCCCACTAGCAGTTCAGCTGCCCACAGGCGGCCCACAAGTGATTCTGGAGGGAGAAGTGTGTGTGTGTGTGTGTGTGTGTGTGTGTGTGTGTGTGTGTGTGTGGCAGGGCCTTTTGCAGCCTCGTGCAAGCCTCTCCCACACACACAGGGAGCTTTCCTCCATCACACTCATCTCAATGTCCTGAGCATTTTCAATGCTGCCTGCTGGGGTTCTCTTTCAGTTGTCCATCTGAGCTGACCGGCATCTCCATCCACCCACTGATCCCACTCCCATGCAGCACAGTCCAACATGAGGCTCCGCTCACTTTCCATTTCCACAACGATGGTCATTTTGAATATTTTGATGAGCTCCCCCACCCTTTCCCCTCCCCCAGTCACCCATGTCCTTTCCTCCATCACTGTCGACCCCCACTGACATCACTGTTGACCCCCATGGCATCACCTTCCATCTCCCCACCGTCACCTACCAACGTGAACCTTTGCCTTTCCAGAATGTCCAGGTGAACGTGCACGTTGCCTACCTTACCGAGAATCCCCCTTCATCCACATTGACCCCCGCCCCCCCCGATCTCCTCCTCCCCACTTCCAAGGTCCATGTTTGCCTCCGAATCCCCACCAACCACTCTTGCCAGCCACTGCAGATGCCCTCACCCTCCCAGTTCCCTCTGCCCCCTTTCACACTCACCATTCCCTTCTGCCATGCCCACCTCCCCAGGAGGCAGTCATTGACTCCCCAGACCCCTCCCTTGCATAATCCCCCACCCCGGATTCCCTTCTCCACCCTTACCCACCTCCTCCACTTTTACACCCTCCTCCCCCCCACTGGACACCTTCCCCCCTCCCATCTCCCACCTCTCCCAGACACCTTCTTCCCCTGGACACCTTCCCAATCTGAACTCCTTCCCCCCTCTAACCACCCCCTCCTCCAAAATCCCTCCCTTACACCTCCCTCCCCACTTCCGCATTCTCCCCCGTCCTCCCCTCCTCCTCCTCCCAACCTCACCCCTTGCTGACAACTTCATCCCCTTGCTCCCAACCACAACCTTTGCCCCCTGACCCCTGCAAGGTACACCTTCCTCTCCCACTCACAGATAGACCTTCCTCACCCCACCTCGCCAATCACCTGTAGCAGCCGATGGTCAAGACTGTGATGTTCCAAAGCAGACCTGAGACATCAGCAGAGACCCCCCCCCCC
The DNA here is from genome assembly GCF_017639515.1 of Carcharodon carcharias. Lineage (NCBI taxonomy): Eukaryota > Metazoa > Chordata > Chondrichthyes > Lamniformes > Lamnidae > Carcharodon > Carcharodon carcharias. The sequence continues at coordinate 100,328,645 of NC_054484.1, read as the reverse complement.
CCATTTCCATGAGCTGCTTTGTTGTGGAGCCATGTCCATGAGAATCCACCCAGCATGTGCATGTGATGCACCTGTTCCTCCAGGGCCCAGAATCTGTAGGTCTCCAGCACCTTCTGCTCCTTGGATGTCCATGATTTGAGCAAGGCCAACAGTAAACCCCAACTTCTGCATGTCACACTTGTCCAGACGTGTTCTTGGCTGGCGTTTTTTCCTACCGACGTAACGGTAAATCTGACATGGGTCGGGGGGGAGGGAACAATTCCTGTCCGGCCCTTTAGTGGGATGCAAGTGAGGTTCACGCTGGCCTCCAGTGGGATTTGCGTACCACCATGGCAGACACCATCGGGTGATCCCGCTGTGATTTCACGCCAGGGTGAAACTGATTTTTGGCCTTCCTGCCGTATGGTCCCCCCCAACCCCCCACCCTCCTTGATGCCAGACGCCAAAAGGGCCGGAAAATTCCGGGCTATATCTTCATAAATGATTTGATGAATCTCTAAGTGGAATAGAGCCACTGATTAAACACATCTCCAGCTTCACACCCAGGTTTTATGACATTGTCTGAACCTTGGGAAGAAAGTGCTTCCTTGCTCTTTATGGAGAGTCATCTGTTCTCATTAATATATCTCTGGAAAGAAAACCCTTTAAACTACACTTCATTACTTTTTTACTCAGAACTGATGAAATGGAAGCTTTTTGAGGAATTCTAAATGTTCCAGTATAAAAGCAGATACAGTTCCGTGATATTGAATGAGCAATGTAAATTCTGATCTCAGAACCCCTCCTTGATATTGGCTTAATGTCTATCAATTTTTAGTACAGTTAGCTCTTTATCAAATTACTCAAGAATGTCAAAACAAAAACAGAATTACCTGGAAAAACTCAGCAGGTCTGGCAGTATCGGTGGAGAAGAAAAGAGTTAACGTTTCGAGTCCTCATGACCCTTCTTGAGGACTCGAAACGTCAACTCTTTTCTTCTCTGCCGATGCTGCCAGACCTGCTGAGTTTTTCCAGGTAATTTTGTTTTTGTTTTGGGTTTCCAGCATCCGCAGTTTTTTGTTTTTACTCAAGAATGTCACCCTGGCGTGGAATAAAACCATACATTATGCACTCAGGATGTAACTGTTTATAGCTCTTTTCTGGTATGACTGTGTTCTCTTTGCATTTTCCATTCATGTTACAATAAACCTTCTCCCCAATCTCATTGAAATACTTGAGTTAAAAGCAAAGCAAAAATTTAAAGTAAGTGCTTTGCTTTTCTCCCCCCATCTCCATTCTAAAATTAAATTGAAAGGACATACATTGGACTGCAGGGCTCAAGAATGCGGTTCACCACCATCTTCTCAAAGGCAATTAGGGATGGGTAATAAATGCTGGTCTTGCCAGCAACACCCACATCCCATAAAAGAATAAAAGAAACATGTTGAATTCTCATTCTATTGTTGATTTTTGCTCAGTGTTTTCTTTGTTTTTTTTTCCCTTTCTTTAATTACATATCCAACTTACAAAATTACTGTTATATTAGGTGGAGCAAATGGATCATGGTTTGATTTTCAAGTGCTGTATGGTTAGCATTTAATGAATTTGAAGAATGTTGGTAGCTAGCACAAAGCTTTTTTCAGAGACTACAAAGGGGCCTTATTGCTGGGCTGAAGTATTAAGACTGTGTGTTAAATAGAGTAGGAAATCTATAATGCAATTCTAAATCAAGTACATTTCTGACCTGAGAGAAATTAATTAACAGGTTCCGATTCTCCATTGTGAAATGAATGCTCAGGATGTGGGCATCACTGCCAAGACTGGCATCTATTCTCAAACTGCCATGGTGGGGTTTAAATGCAATTCTCTGGATAACTAGTCCAGTAACATAACGGCTAAGCTATCAACCATACCTGCACACCCCAGTACTGTACAAGAAGGTATGAGTGAGAAATTGCCTCATAGCTTATCTCACTCCCCTGCCATAAATTTGCCAAGCTTTCTGGCAAAGTTACAGAGACAGATCAGGAACAGGTCCCAGGAAATTCATTAGCTCCTTAAATAGTGCCATGGGCTCTTTTACATCCGCCTGAGAGGGCAGGTTTAATATTACATCCAAAAAAGCAGCAATTCCAACAGAGCAGCACCCATTCAGTTCTTTGCTGGTATGCCAACCTAGATTTTTTTTTGCTCAAGTCCTTGAGGTGGGACATGAACCTACAACTTCCTATCTTAGTAGGTGAAGGTGCTACCCACCGAGCCAAGGCTAGCAGGCCAATAATTGTGCAGCTGCTAACAAAACATCCTGTCCTATTTACAAAAAACAATATAGTGTAGAACACTGTAGGCTGCAGTAAGCAGCCAAAAATAAGTGTGGACAACCAAATAAAAAGTGTTTTCCTTCATCATAAATGATACATTGTGTGAACCTTAAATGATTCAGATGTAGGCTGTTAATATGTTTAACGCTTTATAAGCAGCATTGCCCACAAATTCCTCCACTTTATAGACATGATAGCTGATTACTAGATACCGCAGGATGAGGATATTATAACATTAATGAGATATTGACTGGAGTTGATAGAACGGTTTGCTATACAAAAATGAAGACAATTAAAAGTAAGTGATCCAGATGCCCCGAGTGAATATATTTGTAGTTTTTAAAATCAGCCAAGATGGATGAACTGCTGGAAATGGAGTTGGATGTTTTATATAAATACTAAATCCAGCCACTCAATATCCGGTTGTACAGATGGGGCTGGATTTTCTTTTAATTTAGAAAAACAGAAGAGTGACCATTATTCACCATGATTTACAAGCTGCTGATAAAATTGTGGGAGAGTACAGGTTTGAAATATAGTCGCTGTTGTAATGTAGGAAACAGGCAGTCAATTTGTGCACAGCGCCATCTCACAAACACCAATGAGATAAGTGAGCAGATAACCTGTTTCCTTTTAGCGATGTTGGCTGAGGGACTTGAGCAAGTCATCCAGGCAGACACTGCAGTTAGGCTCCATCGTTCATCTTAGGTGAACGTCAAGGACCCACAGCTCTATTAGAAGAATATCAGGGGGAGGATTTTCGGCTTGGCGAGCGGGGGTGGGGCCCACTTGCCGAGGTGTATGTCGGGCGTGCATCCCAACGTCACTGTGCGTCATTTAGATTTTCAGCTTGGCGGGCGCGCAGCCGACTCAGCTGTATAGCTGCTGAACTGTCAAAGGCCTGTTAAGGCCATGCATTAACTAATTCAGGCTGTTGAGAAAGCTGCCTGTCCAACCTTAAGGCTGGCGGGGGGGGGGGGTTTGTGGGGGGGGGGGAGGGGGGGGGGGTGGGGGGGGGGTGGGGGGGGGGGGGGGGGGCGGTGGGGAGTGGTTGGGGGGGGGGGTGGGGCAGGCAAAGAGCCCAGGCAGCCTTCGCATTTTTCATGGAACCTCATCCATGAGCACGACGAAGTTTCATGAAATGTTTATAAATTAAATTAATTTTTTCATTAAAGTTCATTGACATATCCCAGCTCCTGTCACATGAGGGGACATGTCTTAAATTTTTTTTTTCTTTATTTTATTAAAATTTTTTAAAACTTCAAACTTATCTCCTTGAGGCACCTCTGGGCCTCAGGGAGATTTCTGCGCTCTTTCGTCACGTAAAATGGCGGCAAGGACCCGGTCGGGGGCACTGATCGGGTACACGCCCCCCACCGCGCTTACACCTGCACAATCCCCCCAGACGGGGGGCGGGGGGAACATTCTCTCCCAGGGGAATTTTCCAAGCCAATAGTGAACCAACTAACATTACTGAAACAGATGATCAGGTCATTATAACATTGCTGTTTCTGGAAGCTTGCTGTGCACAAATTGGCTGCCACATTTCCTACATTACAATAGTGACAGTGCTTCAAAAAGTACTTAAATGGCTAGGCTGTAAAGTACTTTGGGATGTCTTGAGGTTGTGAGAGGTGCTATATAAATGCAATAAAAAACAGAGGAAGTGCTGGAAAAACTCAGCAGCTCAGGCAGCACCTGTGGAGAGAGAAACAGAGTTTAATGTTCTGAGTCCAATTTGGAGTCCATACTCTTTGGAACAGTTCCGAAGAAGAGTCATATTGGACTTGAAGCGTTAACTCTGTTTTTTACTCCACAGATGCCACCAGACCTGCTGAGTTTTCCCAGCATTTTCTGTTTTTTATTTCAGATCTCCAGCAGCTGCAGTATTTTGTTTCTACATAAGTGCAATCTCTTTCTTTAAGGAACGGAATCCTAGTGGACAATAACATACCTTAGCCGAATCTTTTAATACTTGTGTGAATAACACAGCCTCATTTTTTTTTTCAACTCACCAGCTGCCATCTTTGCAAATTATTGAAAGTAACACAATTGTTGGTTTGTCCCTTAGCCTCAGGCCCTATTCTACACTTTTGTTTCTTAAACTTCCTATATTTCAGGTTGATTACTCACTTATCTTAGTGCTGAGTTTAATTTCATCCCATAGCCAACAGGAGATTCCTCGGCTACTTCAAAGGCCGGTCTGTCAGTGACTTAATTCCAAACTCCCATCCCCCCACCCCCTGCCTCTCCCCACTCAGCAGGGGTTTCATTTAGTTTGAAAGTTAGAGGAGAGTCATTTGGGAAAAGTAAGAGGAGAGACAGTACAAAGAAGGTATGCGCACAGCAAATGTTTCTGAAACTTGTGGATAAAGTTTCTTAAGCTCTAAGCAGTAAGTAATCAGTGATTGGTGGAAGGCTAGACCAGACAGTTCTCTGCTGTTGCTTTCAATAACTCTTTGAATAAGTGCTTCATATTCTACAGCTCCAATGATCACATACCAAGCATAATAGTTGGTCCTTTCCACTCAGGTTAGAACATTTTCTTCAATTAACAAATTTCTTTTGCCCATTTATGTGGTATCCTCCTATCTCCACCAGAAACTTAAAGGAAATGCTGCTAATTACCATGCCTTTCAAAATGTTTATAATTAAAACTAGCTTTATCAGCGCCTTATGCCATGCAGGTATATGCTTTGACTAAAGAGAGATTTTGTCTGCTTGCCCAGAGCATGTTATGTGGGATTTATTCTTAGGCAATCATTGGTCTGAAACACATTTCAATGCGTAAAGCAGGCTTTGAATAACCTGTACCCTTCCAAAGAATTTGACATGATTTCAACTTGTCTGTGGCACTTTATTTCTCACACATTCCAGAATGTACAACATCATGATTCAGCAGAATGTCTGAAGTTATCTAGCCTCAATCATTTTCATAAACTGTTGGAAGAATGCCTCAATCTAAGCTCACTGAATAACAGGGATTCTCGGTTCTGTCTCCAAATCTAATGTTTGTGATTAAGTACATTCTCAGGAACAAAAATATATAACCACACCCAACCCCTCTCCACTGTGTGTGTATTTGGCAAAAGATAAATTGTTTCTCATACTAATCTGGAGTGAATATTCAGGGTGTGGAGATGTGCACAATTCAAGGGGCTAAATCTTTTCCAAACCATTGTGATTGGTGAAAGCTGATTCATCATCTATATGTTACCGTATGGTCTCAGCAAAATTGCAACAATTGTGATTTCCTGAGCTGAATATAGAGTTCCTGGGTTTCCTGCCTGGCAACAGTACACCCCACTAATAAAGATCTTCCTCACCAACTCAGTCAAGGTGGCTTCAGACAGCAATATCAGAAGTTATCAGAGGGAAGGAGTTCCTCACCTCATATCTGGCCTCCTGCAGATTCATTGATAGATTGTTGGCTATGATCAGCCAAGAACTCTATTATCATTAGACCATATAACTATCAGAGTGGTGAAAGGCAAACTAAATGGACTTTAGAAAGTGCGTATTGCACTTTGTATAGTACATAAAGTACCTTGTATACTGTCGATTGTAACATATATTGCACCTTGCAAAACTGTACCTTACCCTAGGGAAAATGCTGGAATATATTATTAAAGAAGTCTCTAATGCACTTAGAAAAGCATAGTATGATTAGGACAAGTCAACATGGTTTTAAGCAAGGGAAATCCTGTTTGCCAAATTTATTAGAGCTTTTTGAGGATGTAACTAATGGGACAGATAATGGGGAGCCAGTAGATGTAGTTTACTTGGGTTTCCAAAAGGCATTTGATAAAGGGCCATACAAAATGCTAATGCACAAGATTAAGGCTCAAGGAGATGTGGCTGATATATTAGCATGGATAGAGGATTGTTTAACGGGCAGGGAGCAGACAGTAGGGATTAATGGGGCATTTTCAAGTTGACAGGCTCTGGCTAGTGGAGTGCCACATGGATCACTGCTCAGGCCCCAGTTATTTACAATTTAGATTAATGACTTTGTGATGAAACTTCTACTTATCTTGCTGAGTCCGGAGGTCGGGTCTTTTGCTTATGCACTGGCCAGGAACTGGTTGCACTTGCACAGTCCGGGTGTTTCACATCCTTCAGGCTGAGGACTGGCACTGCACACCTGCACAGAAAGAAGAAAGAAGAACAGCACAAAAGGGCAGGTCGGATGACCTGGTACGGAGTGCCATTGTTGAGTGAGTGCCCCAGGGCGTGGGCATGGGAGGGGGACAGGGAAAGATTGCAAACAGAAGTCCCAGGTCATGAACAGAGACAGGGACAGGAATAGGTCCCACTAAGTTAAGTTAAAAGAAGGGAGCAGAGAAATAGGTTCCAAGTTCAAGAGAGAGCTGCAGGGAGCAGACTTTAAGTGAAGTGGGCTTGAGGGAAGCCCTGAAGATCCAAGAAAGCAGCTGAAAGTTGGTGACTCTGTGCTGCGGGCCATTGGGGCAGGGGTACCCTTTTGGAGCAGTGGTATTCTGCTTGACATGGCCAAAGATCTGAAAATGTGCTTATAAGGTGATGTTTGAGTGTACTCAGTAATCCAGGGGATAGGAATCTCAGAAGGCAATATTGAAACCCCATGAGATGGGTCAATGTTGAAGTTGTCCAAGTGGGAGCAACTTTTGGAGAAAATTCCAAGGTGAGATCTTCAAAGTTGGAACTTGGAAACCCTCAAGAGAAAGAGAAAGTTTCAGTGAGATTGGCTGGCCAGCAATGTGACAAACATCCGGGTGGGTTGTTGAGAAATCCATGGAATTGGGTTTGGTCGCATCTGTCATTTATTTTGTAGTGTGGTGTGTTTGACTATAGTTTGCCTGTTACCTCATACTTATCCTGAATGTTAGAGTACAAGACAGATATTGTAAATTGTTTTATCTTTCTGAACTTGTATCGTAAAGTTTATTTTTGCCTGTTCCAAACCTGTGGAATCTTGTGACTTGAGTTACTTAGTGAGCATCTTGAATATCAAACTTTGTCCACTTTAAACAAAATGTTATTAGTCCGTAACCGAATCTCCCCCTACAAACCGGGGTCTGGCCAAGGATCATAACAACTTGGACAAAGATACTCAGAGTAATGTATCTAAGTTTGATGATGATACAAAGCTAGATAGGAATGCAAGCTGTGAGGAAGACGCAAAGAGGCTGCAAAGAGATAGAGACAGGTTAAGAGAGTGGGCAGCAAGGTGGCAGATGAAGTATGATGTGGAGAAGTGAAAGGTTATTCACTTTGGTTGTAAGAATAAAAAAGCAGAATATTCTTAAAAAGTTGTTTGGTAGTACAGAACTTGAGTATTGCTGAAAAAAGAGACATTTTTTGTCAAAGCTTTTCATCTTGCACTCATCAGGACAATTCGCAAAAAAATGCCAACGTCAGGGGAAACAACACATTTATACTGTATAAAAAGAGAGTGCTGATTGGTTGGTGAGTGTACTCTGATTGGTAAAGGCAGTGCCATGGAGAATGCACCAGTTGAAGGTGACTGAGAGTTAACTGCCGAGCATTGATTAAAATTTAAACCAGGCATTTTGACTCTGATTGGGTCAAGACATTGCCCTGGGGAATGAACCAGCAAATAGCTGTCACTTGTTTTGTTTAGCTGAAACAGGCATAATGTGTGTACATGTTATTTGTCTGCAAAGCATAGGGCACTGTGTATTAATATATGTAACTTCCAGAACACATAAATGTGCCACACTGCAAGCCCAACTGACAATCTTAAATCAGTTGTCAGCATAATTCTTAGCACACGGAGGATTATTTAGCAAATGTTGTCCAATCGCGGAATCACATCTAATGTTGGACACTGCTTTTTGAGTTTTGCAAGGGCTGATTGGATATGGTCTGTACCTTGACGGTTGTGAACAGCGGCTGGGATGTGCTGTTTGATACGGTCTGCCAGTCTTTGGGACATACGGCTTACATAACTAGCATCGCACTGGCACTGAAATTCATGCACAACATTATTCATTTGTGTGATAGGCAGAACATCTTTTTGACTTGACAGCAGCATCCTGTTAGTGACAAACACCACTCGTGTTGCTACTGCATAGTAGCAGCGTGAACCAGCTAGCTTCACCTGTTGCTCAAATGTTTGAGACACCTTTCCCTTCCAGGGTAATCTGAGGTAGCCTGGGCACTTTTCAGGGCTGAAAGTGATGGCCTTGGGCCCGATCATGAGTTTGTGTGATATACAGCATGAAATGATCTGATCAGGGTAGCCATTATCCTGCAGTTTGCCTTTGATGTGCCCTATTTCAGCATCAAGCTTGCATGGTGGGCAAATGGCTCAGGCCCTATTTATGAGGTTGCCAATAAGGCCAATCTTATAGGATGTGGAACTCCAAGAGTCCCTACTTGTGTATTGACCAGTGAAGGTCGGCTTGCCGTAGACCGTGGTAGGGAACACCCTGGCAGATTTCTCAACTAGAAAAGGGAGTTTATTTAACTGCTCTATAATCATAGGTGGATTTGAACGCAGGATGGAGCCTATTAACACATATAAGGAAATTATTACATGCAACTGTGGATTTAACTATTGCAAACGTATCATCCGCATAATGGAAATATGCGAGGGGTAGGATGTTAGGTGTAATTCCATCGAAGACACGTTTCTAATGGAAACCAACAAAGCGAGAGCTGGGCCTAGAGGCGATCCCATGGCAACACCATCTGTTTGGGCATACATGATGTCAATAAACTCAACTCAACTTATGGTGTCCTGAACTCAACTGCACGAGTTGCCGAATTCTTAAGCTCAATTAATACTGATTCACACAATGGTGGTGCGTCTAGGTTGCCATGATATAATGCTGCAGCGCAAATACCAATGGCTTCCTTAAGTGGAACATTGGTGAATAGGCTACCAATGTCAAATGAACATCTGGACACAGCATTGCTATTGATATACAAATCCTGTTTGTCTTTGCAAATGTGAAGGAATCCTTCATGACGTATGTGGAAACGTTAACCAAAACTGCTTGTAACAATTTGCCCAATCTCCTCTAGGCTACCTCGATGTGCTTGATGCTCTTGTGTATTCTCATAATATAAAAAATTAGTTCTTTTTATCTATTTCTCACAAACCCTGGATTAACAGTGAGACACAATCTGCAGCCGCCACCATAACATTCAGCAGGATTACTGAAGCAGACTGTTTAAGGGTCCAAACCAGTTTGAAAGCTTCCCCATAAGTGGTGGAGAGCACCACTTTAACCCTTCACACAAGTTCAAATAACAAACACCTGGGAATTTTGAATGGAACAAAGCAGACAGCAGATAAAGATGTCTCTGGAAATCTTCCACACCTGCAATGTTGAGCCAAAAAAGTGACTGAGTCTGTGCTTGTTTCTCAGCTATGCATTAAAACGACCAAAGAGTAAGTGATTTTCAATTTTGTTTTCTGCTGTAATTAGCTCACCTCAAATACAGTATATATATTATAGTTATATATTATATATGTGTTTAGATGTCAGTCATGTAGTGCATAACATCATTAAGACATTTCTGGGCGTTGTAATTTGTAACCTTTCTTCTCTCAAATTTTCCCAGCTGGTTGTCGTTTTAGTGACCATGCTGCAAAAGTATTTCATTGGCATGTTCTGACGTTGTGAAAGGTGCTACTTAAATGCCAATTTGTTTTTTCCCTTCTTTCCTTCCTTTATTATGAAGATTTTGAATTGTTCTATGTGCTTTCTGTGCTCACTGCCGACCCAGCTGAAACAAGCTATGACAAAGTGACCACCTCAGATCAAGACAGCGTCTTGCCTGTAGCATGTGACCTTGCATTTCAAGTTGCTCCCAAGCTGCTTTCTCTCGGAGCAGAATTACCCCCAATGTCCACACTTGCTCTGGTTATGTGAGATGTCACACGTTACATAGCTGCACTCCTCTCTGGCATGCTGGCATATCTAGAGTTAAGTGCTAGATTCAAAGCAGCCACCCTCAACGGGAATGTGAGTCATGTTTACCTATATAAGGAAACCTGTCAGACTGAGGCCAGCCTTGCTCACTTAACTAAGAGACATATACACACAACACACACACCCTGAAGAGAGTGGGAGTGATCTACAGTTGGGACAAGAGCACAACTTCCTCAGCAGAAGAGTTGCTGAAGTATCTTTAACACAGTGAGGACCAGGCAAGGCTGCATTAGAGAGAGTGTGTGTGAAAGAGGGAGAAACAGATCTATTTTGGAACTTGCCTTCTTAGACTTCAGGGAACTGCAGCTTCTGACAAAATGGGGAGTCAGGTAAGTAAAATTTGATGGGAAAGAAGTTTGAAGTTAATTGAAATCTCAAAAAGAGTTTAAGTTTTGTTTGTCAGAGGCTGTCAAGAAACTAGTGTATAATATACTATAAACTTCTGTAATACCCATTTCCTCCCTTTTATTTGTACTACATGCAACTGTAGCTGAAAACCATATTCTTGCAGGAGGGCAGTCTGTGGCTGTGTGTTATCCAGAGCAGAAATACCTATTGTGATACTCGCCTCGGTGTGTAGCACTTTTGTAATCTCTGACAAATCCCAGATGTACAGCTTTGTCCTAGCAAGGGTGAATGGAAGGTGATGGGGGAGAGGGGGAGGGGACTGTGAAGGGGCAGAGTTCTTGTAGTGAAGGGATAATCTCGAGAGTAGGTTGCTGTCTGCAAGCTGCATAGTGATCACTAATGGGGATGTGTTGATTCATGGTGAAGGTACCATGTCTGAACAGGCTCTCTGTTTACTGGCAGGGCCAGCTTCTGGATTGGAGAGCATGGGAATGTTATACTCCTCAGAATCTGATGGTGTTTATTTCTTGCATACAATTCATTTTTAAAAATTTGCCTGTCTGCAGACCCAAGTCTTTCAATAGTGCTGGTAAATGGCGTACCCATTGAGGGTCTTGCACAATCTGATTGTAGTGTGTTTCAATGGTGAAAGTGCTTAGAAAGGATAATAATGAGCACCAAATTGTAAATGCTTTTGTTTGCCCTGAAGGGCCTTTACTATTTTGAGACGCATTTATTCCTAATGTTGCACCAATTATGCATGCCTAACATAATTATCAATATGAATGTGGAGATCTCCTTTAGAAAGATACTTCTCCACACAACAGTATAGTTAAGTTTTAGTTAATTTTGATTCACCATGTCTGCCATTAGTCTGCTAACGTTGCATTGTTTGGGTTTTGTTTGACACTGCTTTACTGCCATTGTTGGGAAGCTAGAAGTTAAATTGTCAAATATTTAGTAGAAGCTCACACACTGGTGTTAGGGCTGCTTCGGATTTGACTTGTCTATGAATAACTTTTGTTTTTGCCTCAACAAGCATTTTGTACCTAGAGCCAGCTATATCAATGTTCAGATGCTGACCAATCAACATTGCAAAAGCTTTTCTTCACCTCCAATTGCCCTTCCCCCTCCCCCAACTTAGCAGATACCCCTCCCCAGCTCAGCAGATACCCCTCCCCCAACTCAGAACCCCCTTCCTTTAACTTGAATAGCCCCTTTCCCCAACTAGGAAAACTCTCCCCCAACTCAAATGCCCCTCCCCCACCTCTGCCCAATTCAGATACCCCTTCTCAAGTAGGAAAACTTTCCACCCAATTCGGATGCCCCTCTCCTCAATGCAGATACTAACTCTCCAACTCAGTTACCCCTTCCTCTATCCCAAGTACTCTTTCCTCTAACTCGGGTACCCCTTGCTCCAACTCAGATACCAACCTTCCAACTTGGATAACCCTGCTTCCAAATTAGATACCAACTCAGAAGCCCCTTCCTCCATCATAATACTCCTCCCTCCAACTCAGATATCCCTCCATCTCTCTCCAAATCAAATACTTCCTCTTCTCAACTCAGATGCCCCCTCCCAATCTCCCCAGCTCAGGTATCCCTCCCCTCTACCTCTCCTCCAACTCAGTTACCCCCCTCCTCCCCTCAATTCAGATACCCATCTCTGGCAGATATCCTGCTCCCCTCTCCTAACTCCAGTTCCCCTTCCCCTGCCTCTCTGCTCCTTTTCTAAATTACTGAAGTTTACTTGTGATTAATGGTTCCATGTTCCCATAAACACCGTAGTTTTTTCAGTACTGTTTGATTTGGATGGCAGCTGGCTGTGTGTCTGGCTCTCCTGGGCCAGTAAAGTAGACCTTGCAAATTGAATTGTCTACATTCCTGAAGACTTGGGAGCTTGCTAGAACCAAGAAAGTGTTTTATTTTGTGGGAATCTCAGTCTCCTCTGTGTTTCAGCATGGGTATGGGTGTTAACCTCCATAATGTGTAATGGGAAACATTCTGGGATTTCATTCACTGACTCATTATAAAGTGGGTTTGTAATTTGGCACAGGATCAAGTTTCACCAGCAATTCCACTGAAGCCGATCGGAGGGACCATTGCAGTTGTGCTGTGGAAATGAAGTGGGGAAAGCTTGATTGAGGCAATGACAGTTTAGGATTGATTCATTTCAAGGATAACAAATCTGTTCAAAGTTGTCAAGGATTTTAAGATGAATGATAAAATTAAGTACTACCAAACTCATACACTACATAGACACTGTATGTATAGTCATAGATTGTAACTTGGTGTTGGGAATATATTTCATTCCTACTGGGCTAATAAATCAACTAAGATAAACATGTACTGGGTAACGTATACTCTAGCACAGCACATTACTGCAGCACACACCTATCCACCGGAGTTGCACCGAATACTTGAACGTATAGTTTCCATCCAGCTCCCTGTATACATATGTATCATATATAAACCATGTACAGACATATTAGACGATGTTAGTGATGTACTGTGCAGGATATTATACAGAGATCATCAAGTGAGCGTATGGGCAGTGGGTGAGGCCGAAATAACTAAAGTAAAATAAATCAGGGTGTGAGCCTTGAAGTTTTAATTGATCCAGCATTCACAGCTTTTCGTGCACTGATTCCAGATTTCCACTACACTTTGTGTGGAAAAAATGCTTCCTGATGTCATTACTAAATGGCCTGTCTCTAATTTTAGTTTTGCGTCTTCTTGATCAGGACCCTTGCGCCAGAAAAATATGGAGAGGCGTTTACACAGTGCCTTTCACAACCGTAGAACCTCCAAAAGTGTATCACATGCAGAGCTCGAGGGTATGCATCTTCTCCCAGTATTGGCTACCTCCCCCTGAAAATTGTCTTTTCAAAAAGCAGTTGGCACAGCAAAGCAAATTCCCAACCACCTTCAAAATGGAATCGGACTATTTCAAAGTACAACAGGGGAGACACCACCACACCCACACCTCTGCCCCCACCCGCACTGCACCCCCCCCCGCCGCCCCCGAAGCATGGGTAACATTTAACCCTCAACAAACATCACTTAAAAATAATAGATTATCTGTTCTTTGCCCAGAGAGTGATGAGAATATGGATCTTGCTACCAAAAGAGAATGTAGAGACAAAAAGTATAACAGGTTTAAGGGGAAGCTAGATAAGTATATGTAGTGCAGTGGGTAATGTCCCTGCTTCTGAGCCAGAAGCTCCAGGATCAAGTCCCACTCTAATGGCCATAGAAGGTGCATTCATAACATGTTGGAACAGGTAGATTATCAACTTGCAAATCTTTCCTGTGCCTATGGCAGACGATAAGAGTGGGAGAGTCTTCTGGTAAGCCATGCTTCATGTGGAGTGGCACCCCTCAAGCTATTGCCCCCGGCTTCAGGCTAGCGCCCTGTTCCAGAAAAAACTAAGCTATGGAAACAGACATAAGCATGTGCTTCATCTGCCTCAAGGCCTCTAGGCATGGGAAGAGAATTGAGAGAGATAGGGAAGTGAGGGAGAAAGGAATTGAGAGTTATCCTGCTATCCCTAGGTGAGGAAGGAGAGAAGGAGGCTTGAGGAATCAGAAGTGCCAGCATGGACTGGTTGGGCCAAACGGCCTGTTTCTGTTTGTCTATAATGTGTTTGTATGTTCTATGGGCAGAATTTTGCCCTTGATGGGCGGGCAGGCAGCCGATCGCTGCCGCCGAAACGGGCCCCGCCACCATTTTAAGTGGGCGGGGCCAATTAAGGCCCACCCAGTGGGCCGCTTGACGGGAAGTGCTGTACACTCCCTGTGCAGGTGGTGGGGGGGGGGATTCCCCAGGTGCGAGAGAGTGCACATCTCCCTGAGGCAAAGAGCTGCCTCAGGGAGATCGCTGAAACACATTAAAAATAAAAAAAATTTTAAAAATCATTAACACGTCGCCCTCATGTGAAAATGTCACACGAGATGGGACATGTTAATGAAATAAACAAAAACTTTATTAAACGTTTTTAGTTCCAATATCAAACCTCATCCCACCACTGGATGAGGTTTGTGAAAAAAATCACCTACCCATTGGGCCTGTGTGCTGAGCCAAAATTTGCACGGGCCCTTCAAAATCAGCATCAATTGCTGACTTAAGGGCCGTAACAAGGCGTTTAATCAATGGCGGGCGCGTGTCCCGCTGCATAGCGTGCCCGCCAACCTAAATATCGCAATTCCGCGCACTGATGTTGGGACGCTCGCTACCCACATGCCAGCCAGAAGATTCAGCCCTATCTAATTCTGTGTTGTATATTCTATGCAACTCTACGTGTTCCACTGCAGCTTGTGTGGCCTTGCTGTGCACAAACTGGCAGCTGTGTTTCCTTGAAATACAACAATGAGTAGACTTCAAAAGCACTTCATTGGCCGAAAAGTGATTTGGATCATCCTGAGGCCTTGAAAGGTGCTACAGAAATGCAGGCCTTTTTTCTGAATAATATCAATAAAGTAGGTCATTCTGTGCTACATTTGATCTTCTTGCCCACCAATACAGAAACACCAGTGAATTCTTTGCAGGTGCCCCTTGAATGGCTCGGAGCTGTCACCATCAGTTTACGCTGACTGCTTGCTTCAGACTAGCTTAGTTACGATGCGTCCTAGCTCCAAAGAGAGGTGCGTTGAAAAATATATGTCTCAAGAATTTCCTCAAAGCTGCTCCCACTGTGCCACGCCAACCTTGTTGGAAGTGAGTCAGAGATCCTGGTTATGCAAATGAGCAGGGGTTTCAGTTGCACTTGGGCCGAAGCTCCGGAGCCGAAGTAGATTCTAGGAAAATCCTGGCCCACGTCTGCAGGAAGGGAGAAAAATATTCCGCTAGCAATTCCGTTGCGCTCAAGCACAAACAATTAAATTAGTCACCATTCAAAAGGATGTCACCCTTCTGGAAAATGAATGACAAAGCAGTAAGCAAAAATGTAACGCCATGGCGAATTAATTCTTGTTGCTGTGGTAACAAATGCTACCAGCTGAAAAGTAGAAGTTAACTCATGAAGGCATGGAATTGACAAACTGAAGGAGGATATAGCCACCTCGGTTCCATCGCATTGCTACTCCGTCTCCCTGGCGCTATTACAAAGATGCAATTCCAAACAAGTTCACCCGAAGCCCAAACACTTCGACAACTTCGTGATGCACATGGATGGAACCGGTTACCTGTCCCATTGTGGTAGGCTGATGTAACTGGGGCTGGAATTTTCCAGCCCCTCTCTCCGGCGGGATCTTCCGGTCCCGCCGATATGAATGGAGATTTCAGTGGCTGGCCGGCCCCGCTGTGGGGGAGCCTGCCATTGAGGGTGCTGGAAAATTCCGGCCTTGGAGTCAAAATGTAGTGGATTTAAGCCCTGCTCTGGAGACCTAAGAACATAATCTGGGCTGACGTTTCAGGGCAGCACCAAGGGAGTGCTGATTGGTTAGAGATGCTGTCTTTTGGACGATACATTAAACCAAGGTTCCATCTGCCCTTGGGTGGATGTAAGAAAAGCCCTTGGCATTATTTGAAGGGGAGGGGAGTTCTCTCTGTTGTCTTGGCCGAATTTTATTCCTCAATCAACAGCACTGAAACAGTCTTTGGTCATTAATCTTATCCTGAGTGCAAATCGCCTGCCGTGTATCGTACATTGCAACAGTGATTACACTTCAAAAGCAGATCATTCTCTGTATAGCTCTTTGGGATCTCCTGAGGTCATGAAAGGTGTTATATTAAATATTTGTTTTCTTTAGTCTCCCTTTCTTAGGTATTCAAAAGTAATATTCACTTTTACTGATCCCTTCATTTGACTGCTGACATTTGAGTGCTGACATCACATGAAGTGTATCTCGGAGAAACAGCATTTCAATCTCTGCCAGTAAAATATTGGCGCAAATGTTTTTCACCTTTCATTGCAATAAGACCACACTCTAAATACTGAGAATATTCTCTCAAAGCACCCCTGAAGGCTTGGTTTGACACATAGACATAAACAATCTAAATCAACATCACACTGCAATAGGCCACTTAGCAATCATACATTGACTACAGGAATACGAGGGAATAATGTGCATCTTTGAACCCATTTTGGTAATCTCCTTGCCAAATGGTAATGCCATTTTCCACCTGCCCTCTCGGGTGGACATTAAGGAACTCATGACACCATTCAAAGAATAGCAAGGGACTTATCCCTCAACCAACATCACCCAAAATAGATGATCTGGTCGTTTACCTCAGTGATGTTTGGGAGCTTGCTGTGTATAAATTGGCTTCCTAATTTCCCTATATATGCTTCAGAACGTACTTGGTTAGCTGTAAAGCACTTTGGGACATACTCTGATCCTGAATGGTGCTATATAAATGCAAGTTTCTTCTAAAACATCACTAATGTTTCCAGGTGAAACCATGTTTCTCTCTAACCAAGCGAAGTTACTCAGGGCAGCATGCTCCACTCCGGACCCTTGAGCCTCGGTGTGCGGGTATCCGCAGATGAAGCAATGGCAGCCCTTCAAGCTTCTGGCTGGGCAGGCTCCACAGTTGCAGAGGTTGCACACATGGGGATATTGAACTACCACCAGCACCCTTACATGCTTAGCAAGGTCCACGAACGACTACAGCACATGGTGCCCAGAAAGTGGCTCTCCTTTCTTCTCTGTACTCTCTCAGCTGTCACGTGGCCCATTTCCCCGTGGCCCACTGCCAATGTCTGTTCGAATTGGGATGGAATGTGCGGTACTGACATGCCATTGATATACAGGGCCTTCACATTGGCAGCTCAGACATAGTGGTGTCCTTCTGAGCAGAGATAGGAAAACAGCAAGAAGTGTCAGTATGAACTTTGCTGTCAATGAGTGGATAAGAGAATTGGATGAGAATGAAGAGCAGCAGAAGGTTTTCATGAACTCTAAGCTGGTAGCATTCCTCCAAATTCACCATTTCTGGCACAACCTTTCATCTCCTTTCTAAGGATCTCTAGGATTTTCTCCTTGGGGCTATCTATAACCTCACCCACTCAGTGGATTCAACTTGATCCCCACTCGTTTTACACCATGCTCCATTTTTACTTCCCTTTGCAGTGTACAGCATGAAGTCAATATCATGGTGTTGCTTTCCTGCTGGATGGGATTGGTTACATGTCACCTCCTCCTTCTTTTCCTTGATCGTAACCTTTTTGTTTTGTTCTTCAAACAGCAGTAGAAGAAATGAGATATTCCTCTTGTTGTGATTGGTCACAGTGACCTCCAGGAGTCACTTCTGCAGCCCAGTTGGACTTTGGGAATTCTGTCATTATTTAAAGATGCAAACAAGCACTTCCAGGTGAAGGGTGGAAGTTCAAAGTGCATCTTATTATTAAATATGCATACGTGGTAAACACTGAGAGTATTATGAAATGGTGTGATGGGAAGGTAATTGTGAAGGTTGTACTTTTTATTATTTGTTCATGGGATGTGGGCATCGCTGACGAGGCCGGTATTTGTTTCCCATCCCTAATTGCCCTGGAACTGACTGGCTTTCCACAACATTTCAGAGGGCAGTTAAGAGTCAACCACATTGCTTTGGATCTGGAGTCACAAGTAGGCCAGACTGAGTAAGAATGGCAGATTTCCTTCCCCAAAGGGGCATTAATGAACCAGATGGGTTTTTACACGACAATCAATGATGGTCTCATGGTCACCATTACTGAGATTAACTTTTCAATTCCAGTTTATTACTTGAATTCAAATTCCACCAGCTGCTGTGGTGGGATTTGAACCCATGTCCCCAGAGCATTAGCCTGGGCCTCTGGATTACTAGTCCAGTGACATTACCACTATGCCACCATTTCCCCCTAAATGTTACATTATGTAAGGTTAATGGCACTTCTTTCTTTTATTAGCTGACTAGAAATGCCCATAAACCTCTCCCTGCATTGTCAGCAATTATGTAGGATGTTGCTTACGGTGTTAACACTGGCACACGGCTCCTCTGATTTCCCCATGGGCTGCTCCTATTAATAGGCTGTGGCACTGCCACCAGGGAAATATTTAAGGCCGCGTCACAAGAATAGAAGGGAAGGGGACGGACCTCTTGACCCAGACTTGATTTCTTATTTGAGACTCGTTTAAAATGTATCAAATCACAATGGCTTCCCTCTTTAAAAGCTGCCACAATACTTAACTGCTGCAGTAACATATGGTTTTCAAATGGGCAAGCACCCAGTTGTGGGATTTTCTGCTGTTTGATATTTGCCTAGATTATTTAAGTGGGTACTGACTCTGGAAGTACATATGGGGTGAGCATGCTAAGAGTCAGGCAGGTATGATTCTCCTATCTGCTGCTCTTGGTTGTGTTGCCTAATAGGAATATCTAAGCAGCTTAGTGCTATGTGTAGTGTTCAATGGTTCTATGGGTGCAGGTCAATGGGACTAGCGGAATAATATTTCAGCAGAGACTAGAAGGGCCAAATGGCCTGTTTTCTGTGCTGTAGTGTTCTATGGTTCTATGATTCCATGGTTCTATACTTATACATCAGTTAACAAATTAACTTTAAAGCTATATTTCACTAGTGTCCATTGGAGAAAGAAACCTGTCACCCCCTACCTAGTCTGGTCCATAGGTGACTGCAGCCCCACATCATGGTAAACGATTGACTGTCCTCCAATGCGGTCCAGCAAGTCACCCGGTTGCATTGAAAGCATCACAGACTGCAGTGTGCCAAGACAGTGGCCCTTCACTGCCTTCTTAGGATGACAGGGAATGGGCAGTACTGGCTGGCTTTGTTAGAGACGGCCACATCCTGAGAATGAATCTTAAAAAAACATTGATTGTCTTGCTGCTAATGGTCTCGGTATCTTTAGTATGCCAGCACTCGCATTTTAATCAACAGGCCTTGTGCGTTGTGTTCTGTGATCTAATGATTCCTAACCTGTTAATGTTGCCCAATAAATATCCATTGCTATGGCAGTCATCCATTCCCAAACTTCGAGTACAATATATTAGCCTCAAGAAACAGATTCCAAAAATTGTACGACAATTTGTTTAATAATTCAAAGAATTTGCCCAGGGGAAAAAATTACTTCGGAATTATTATGGCACTTGAATGATGTTACCGTATATTGTAGAATAAAAGGGGAAATAGTTTTTGTTTTAGTTCAGTCTTGAGATGTGGGCACCACAGGCGAGGCCAGCAATCATTGCCCTTAAGATGGTGGTGGACTGCTGGCTTGAACCCCTGGCCATAGTTTGATATAACCGAGTGACTTGCTTGGCCACTTCAGAGGGCAGTAAAAAGTCAATCAGGTTTCAAATGAAAAGCAGTTTGAACCCATCAATAAAGTTGTCGCTTTGTATAATAAACCAAGTATCCACATTTCTCTGTTACAATGCTTTGGGGGGCTGTTTTCTCCATGAAAGAGAATTTAAGAAACATTTTCATTTGCTTCCAAATGCATGAGGCATAAACACCTATCATGGGGTTCCCACTCTCACCCTCATACTCACTCTTACATTCGCACTTCCATGCTCACTCACACTCATTTCTACTCACTGTCACAATCGGGAAAATAAAGTGCTTTTCCTGAAGCCTCTGCCCCTTTAAAGACAGCACTGATGATGAGTAAAATGTCCTTAAAATGGAAGGTCTGATGAGGCAATAAAATGAAGTCGCAGCCAAACCAGAAATATCCTCCTCAGTTGTATTTTAGGGGCAGGACTTTTAGTCCGGTGGTGGGTGGACCTGGGAGCGGCTAGGGAATGGACCCCCAACTGCGATTTCACGCTGGCTGGCCAATTCATTGCCGGCGGGCACACTTCTGACCCTCGCGTGAGCCCACCGACTGAAATATCGTGTGAGTGCGTGATGACATCGGGGCACTCGCCCAACATCATCACATGCTACTCCACGCTCGAGCGGGTCAGGCGCATACCCCCCTCGCCACCACCACCCCCCCCACCCCCCCCCCCCACCCCCACCCCCCCCCCCCCCCCAATGCCCTAGGAGTGCAGAAGGGGCCAGTTTACTTTCCAAAAACCGCTATGAATTTTCATGTCAAGACACAAAAGCCTGTGGTATAATTAATTTGGCTGCAGCTTGCTGGGTGTGACCCCTGCACAGATATTCCTTAAAACTTGCCTGACTGAAAACAGCTGTTCGGATCCCTTGCCGAGTAAAAACAGAAATTGTATACATCGTGGCCTATGATCCCCCGATAAATTTTGTCTGTTTATTCTCAAGGGAGGGAAAGAAAATGATTTTTTTTTCAGAAAATTCTTGCTTCCAATTATTCGGGTTACATTTAACTTGCACACCTCGCTTGCTGGTTGTTGAAATGCTAGGACTTACTGTCAATTGTACTGATAGCTGAGGATACATGGCCAAAATTAGAGCGAGGAATTTGGACCAGAATGAATAGTGCTGGCCACACACAGTCACACAAAACACAAAGCATCTTTGAAACATTAATATAATGCTTTGAAATATTACAAAACATTAATTTAAACCAGTTTGAGCTGTGGGTTGAAAGGGGCGGTGGTGAACAACAGACCTTTAATTCAAATGACTTAATCCAAACAGATTCTTAAACAGACTTATTTAAGGTGAAGGAAAGGACAGGAGTTGCATTTATACAGCAACTTTCACATCCTCAGGCATGTCCCAAAGTACTTCAAAACCAATCAAGTACTTTTTGAATTGTAGTAACTTAGTAAACACAGAACCAATTTCACACCGTCTTGAGTTCTCTGCCCCAAAGGTAGGTCTGACCCACAGCACTATGACCTCTACAATGGGTAGGGCAAGGAGGCAGGCCCCGAATCCACCCCACCTGGAACACCCTTAGTCCACCCTAGCTGGAACAGGGATCAAACCCCATGCTGTTGGCACCAATCAAGTCTACAGCCAGCCAACTGAGCCAACCAGCACCCCTAAGGCATCCAAGCTGCTTTGGCAGCATATACTTTTACATGTATGTTGTAGTCTGGAGCTATGGTTAGTGATGGTAGAGGCTCTAATTTCTTTCCATCACAGGTTGATCATTGGTGAACGTTGGAAGGATTTACAAGTTGATATGTAGCCTATTTGTCCATGTTGCAGATGCACCTTTCTTGGCCATCAAGTGCTGGAGTGGGATTGGAACCAGGAGCTTCTGGCCCAGAGGCAGGGAGACTACCCACTGCGCCACAAGACCTCCTCAGCAATGAGATATTGACCAGATAATCTGTTTTAGCAATGTTAGTTGAGGGAACTCTCCTCAACGGACAGGACAACAGGAGAATTCCCCTGCTCCTTCTTGAAGTAGTGCCATGAGATCTTCTAAATCCACCTCCAACTCCTTGAATACTGAACTGGTTGTCAGCTTATGTTCCAGGTCTTTGGAGTGGGACTTGAACCCCCAACCTTCTGTCTCAGAGGCAGCTGACACCACATGGTTGCTTTATGGGTATATGCATCTTAAATCAATTAAAAATGGAAGTTAATTTAGATTTCCCCTGGTTGGAAAGTTTCAGTGCCAAGCCGGGCCATCTTTTTAATTTAGAATTCGTCAGCACTGTACTATCAGTACAGGTTTGGATTTAAGAGGCTGTAAAGCATTTGTTCACAAACACTCGCTCTGGTGAGCATGCCATGTAGACATTGCCTGAAACACAAAAAAACAAAACTTGCGGAGTCCATGAGAATATATGTAAGGAAGGCTCATCTCATTTATGTCACCCCAAAGGCAGCAGTACTTCCCTTCTTTAAGAACCCTGAGTTATATAACACTTTGGAGGCACAAGTTGGTTTTAAGGAATAGCAAATTGGCAGCCTCTTTACAGCCCACTCACTTTTCTTTATGCATTGACATCAATATTGGATGGGTGTAACAATCTGTGATTCACTGTCGCTTCTGTTAAGTTAATAGCTAAAACCAACTGGATCCTGTGGTTCCACTCTCTGTCTATGCATGCATCAGCAATGTCAGTGATAGAATACTTTCCTTTCATAACCAGTCACTGTCGCCATGGAGATTTTTTTTTCTTTAGTTTTAAGAGAAGCTCAGCAACTCACCAAAGCTTCTTCAACCTTTGACCTATGCCACCTGGAAGGACAAGGACAGCAGATGCATAGCAACACCACCACCTGCAAGTTCCTCTTCAAGCCACACACCATCCTTACTTGGAACTATGTCACCATTATTTCATCATCACTGGGTCAAAGTCCTGGAACTCCCTCCCTAACAGCACTGTGACTATCTACACTACATGAACTGTTAGCGGTTCAAGAAGGGGGTTCGCCACCACCTTCTTGAGGGCAATTAGGAAAGGCAACAAATGCCGGCCTTGCCAGGGATGCCCACATCCCATGAACAGATAAAATAAAGTCCACAATTCTTCTAGCAAATACTTGGGAAACCCCCAACATTTCCCATGGGAACTGATGAGATGATTTTTAAAAAAGAAATTTTGAGAGGGTAATAAGCCCAAAGGCTAATTTAACCTAGATGGTATCCCGTGCCAGTGATGCATGATATAATTGATGTTAAAATATGTTGCGTGTTAAAATGTGTATCATGTAATTTAACTGATGGGTCTCTGCACTCACCCAGATTAATAAAGTAAAAGGATGGTTTAGCATGGTATTGAAACTGTGAATCCAGGAGGAATCTAAATTAACTTCAATTTTTAATTGAGTTAAGATGCATGAGCTGCTTTAATTGATCTCCAGTTGGAAAGCTAAGTTACCCTCAACAATCCTGGGCTAGGAAGTGGAAACCACAGCCAAGTTTTTAGGCTTGCTGGTTGCATCGAATTTATGGCACAGAAACTGGTCTTCTGCATTTCGGTCATGTCTATGCCAGTGTTCGTGCCCCACATGAGCTTCCTGCTTCTCTTAACTCTTTCACTATATCCTTTAACCCATTCTCCCTCATATATTCCTCTAGATTTGCCTTAAATACATCTATGCTATTCGCCTCAACTACTCCATGTGGTAGCAAGTTCCACATTCTAACCACTCTCTGGGTAAAGAAGTTTCTCCTGAATTCTTTATCGGATTTGTTAGTGACTATCTTATGATTATGACTGCTAGTCTTCAACTTCCCGTCAAGTGGAAACATCTTCTCTGCATCCAGCTTAACAAACCCCTTCATAATTTTAAAGATCTCCTAGCTTAAAACTGAAAACTGCAGGAATTAATGATTCTGTTTCTGTACACTGCTGTGAACAGTTTAGAAGAAAAGTCTTTGGGGCATTAGGACCATCAATAAATGTCCAATCAGGTTACAAAGGATCTGCTCACATCATCACTATGAACACCTATTTCCACCTCTGTGATATCACTTGACCTCACCCTTCTCTCAGTTCATCTGTTGCTGAAACCCTTATTCATGCCTTCATTTCCTCTGGACTCAACTAGTCCAAACCACTCCTGGCTGGCCTCCCACATTTTACCTTCTGTAAACTTGAGGTCATCTTAACTCGCATCAAGTCCTGTACCCCCATCACCCCCGTGCTCACTGACCCACACTGGCTCATGGTTAAGCACTGCCTCAATTTTAAAATTCTCATCCTTGTTTTAAATCCCTTCATGCTCTTGCCCCTCCCTATCTCTGTAATTTCTTCAAACCCTACAACTGTCTGAGATATCTGCACTTCTCTAACTCTGGCCTCCTGTGCATTCCCAATTATAATTGCTCCACCATTGGCGGCTGTGCCTTGAGTTGCCTAGGCCCAAAACTCTGGAATTTGCTCCCTCTCCACCTCTTTTTCCTCTCGATTTTTCCCTTTCCTCCACTTCTTAAAACAAACCTCTTTGACCAAGCTTTTGGTCCTCTGACATTTTTTCTTTCTTTATTTTTTCTTGGGATATGGCCAGTATTTGTTGCCCATCCCCAATTGCTCTTGAACTGAATGGCCAGCTAGGCTATATCGGAGAGCAGTTCAAGTCAACCGCATTGCTGTGTGTCTGGAGTCACTTTCCCCTAAAGCACATTATTGAACCAGATGGGTCTTTACAACAATCAATGATAGTTTCATGGTCACCATTATATTTCCAGATTTATTAGTTGAATTCATATTCCACCAGCTACAATGGTGGGATTTGAACCTCTGTGCTCAGAGCGTTAGCCTGGGCCTCTGGATTTCTAGTCCAGCCTCATTACCATATGCCACAACCTGCCCCTCCAAATCTAAAATCTCTTTTTTCTTGGTTCAGTGTCTTACTTTGCTTTATAAAGCTCCTGTAAAGCACCTTGGGACATTTTATTAGATAAAGGTACTATATAATATAAGTTGTTGCTCACTTTCCAATTGATCTAAGAAGCACCGTGATGATGGACATGTCAGGTGACCAATGGTAGGAGTGTAAGAGTGGGGCAGTTAGAGGTCATGTGTTGGAACATACGCAATCAGAGGCGGTAGCCCGACTCAAACACTCAGTGTCTATACATGCCCATGATGAATGGTCAATTGGGTAAGATACTAGAGATGTGGGAAAGCAGTGGTGCAGTGGAAATGTCACTAGGCTAGTAAAACTGAGGTGAATGCTTTGGGGACATGTGTTCAAATCCCACTACGGCAGCTGGAACTTAAATTCAATTAATAAATCTGGAATGCAAAAGCAAGTCTCAGTAAATAACGATCAGGAAACCAGTGTCAATTGTCATAAAAGCCCATTTGGTTTACTAATGCCCTTTAAGGAAGTAAATCTGCTATCCTCACCTGGTCTGGTCCACATGTGACTTTGTTGTGTTGTGTGGCACTACCAGAGTGATAAATGGGGGAGATCTTGAACAGATCTAACAGTTCTAAACTGAGCACCCATGACAAGCTGTGGCCATCAGCCGCAGCAGAATTGTATTCAAAAACAACCTGTAACCTCATGACCTGGCAGATCCCCCAAATCTACCAATACAACAAAGCTGGGGCATAAATCCTGGTTTAATGAAGAGAGCAGGAGGTCATGCCAGGAGCAGCACCAGGCATATCTAAAAATGAGCTGCCAACCTTGTGAAACTACAAGACAGGATTACTAACATGCCAAACAGCGAAGCAACTTGCAATAGACAGAGCTATGGGATCCCACAACCAACGGATCAGATCTAAGCTCTGCAGTCCTGCCATATCCAGTCATGAATGGTGGTGGATAATTAAACAACTTACTGGAGGAGGGGGCTCCACAAATATCCCATCCTCAATGATAAAGAAACCCAATACACCAATGCAAAAGATAAGGCTAAAGCATTTGCAACCATCTTCAGGCAGAAGTGCTGAGTGGATGATCCATCTTGGCCTCCTCCTGTGATTCCCAGCATCACAGATGCCAGTCTTCAGCCAATTTGATCCAGTCCATGTGACATCAAGAAATGGCTGAAGACACTGGATACTGCAAAAACTTTGGGCCCTGACAAATATTCCGGCAATAGTACTGAAGACTTGTGCTCCAGAAAGAACTTGCCGCACCCCTAGCCAAGCTGTTCCAGTACAGCTACAACGCTGGCATCTACCCAAAAAGGTGGAAAACTGCCAAGTTATTTCCTGTCCACTAAAAGCAGGACAAATCCAACCCATCCAAGATGGAAGGTGTCTTCGTCAATGCTATCAGGTGGCATTTACTCAGCAATAACCTGCTCATTGACACTCAATTTGGATTCTGCCAGGGCCAATCAGTTCCTGACCTTGTTACAGCCTTGGTGCAAACATAGACAAAAGAGATTAACTCAAGAGCAGGGGGTGGGGGTGGGGGTGGGTGGGGTGGGTGAGAGTGACTGTCCTTGACATCAAGGTAGCATTTGACTGAATGTGACATCAAGGAGCCCTAACAAAACTAGAGTCAATGGGAATCAGGGGGAAAACTCTCCACTGGTTGGAGTCATACCTAGCACAAAGGAAGATGGTTGTGGTTGTTGGAGGTCAATCATCTCAGACCCAGGACATCACTGCAGGAGTTCCTCAGGATAGTGTCTTAAGCCCAACCATCTTCAGCTACTTCATCAATGACCTTCCCTGCATCATAAGATCAGAAGTGGGGATGTTCGCTGATGATTACACAATGTTCCGCATCATTCGTGACTCCCCAGATACTGAAGCAATCCATGTCTATACGCGTAAGGCCTGGTGCAGGGTTTTGCCTTCACTGGGTGGGCTCAGTGGGGGCAGGCGGGAGTGGTTGGAAGCTGACTGCTGCCCACGATTGGGGCTGGACAGCGATTTCACGCTGGCTGGCCAATTAAGGCCTGCCAGCGCTGCCTGTGTGGGCGGGGGGAAGTGCCAGTGTAAACTTAGTGCATGTGCATGAGTGCACAATCTCCACAGAGCTGCCTCAGGGAGTTGAAAGCTTTTCAGAAAACTAAATAAAGGCACATAAAATGTTACAAAACATGTCCCCTTATATGACTCTGTCACATGCACAGGGATATGTTATTAATTAAATTTTAACATGCTTATTTTATTTTTATTTGCTTTTGGAAACCACATCCCAACCATAATGTTGGACAGGCAGTGGAAAATTGAACTTAATTGATAACTTACTGGCTTTAACAGGCCTTTTAATTGTGGGCGGGCATGCTGCTGAATCCTGTGTGCGCCTGCTGACCGAACTATCACGCGATTGCACATTGACGTTGGGATGCTTGCCCAATGTCAACGTGTGCCATTTTACAATCGAGCAGGTCGGGTGCCTGCTCGCCTACTGAGGTGAAAATTCTTCCCTGGACAACATTTAGGCTTGGGCGGATAAGTGGGAAGTAACATCCACATTACACAAGTGCCAGGCAATGATCATCTCCAGCTAGAGAGAATCTAATCATATCCCCTTGATATTCAATACATTATCATTAGCTCTACCTCTTACAACAGTCTGAGGGTTCCCATTGACCAGAAACCGAACTGGACCAGTCACATAAATGCTGTAGCTACAAAAGCAGGTCAAAGGTTAGGAACTTTGCAGCGAGTAACTCACCTCCTGACTCCCTAAAGGCCGTCCACCATCTACAAGGCACAAGTCAGGAGTGTGATGGAATGCCCTCCAGTTGACTGCTCCAACAACACTCAAGAAGCTCAACACCATCCAGGACAAAGCAGCCCACTAGATTGGCAACCCAGCCACCACCTTAAACATTCACTCCCTCCACCACAGGCACACAGTGGCAGCAGTGTGTACCATCTACAAGGTGCACTGGAGCAACTCACCAAGGCTCTTTTGACTGCATTCTCCAACATTAAGACCTCTACTTCCTGGAAAGACAAGGGCAGCAGCTAGATGGGAACACCATCACCTGGAAGTTCCCCTCCAAGCCAGTCACCATCCTGACTTGGAAATTTTTCGCTGTTCCTTCACTGTCACTGGGTCGATATCCTGGAACTCCCTCCCTAGCAGCACTGTGGATGTACCTACACTACATGGACTGCAGCGGTTCAAGAAGGCAGCCCATCACCACCACCTCAAGGGCAATTAGAGATGGCCAATAAATGCTGGCCTAGCCAGCAATACCCCCAACCTGTGATAGAATTTTTAAAAATCTGCCAATGACTGTGGAATATCCCAGGAAGAGTCAGCAACTTCAGGCCAAGGAGAATGAAGAGTAGAATGGGAGCTGGGAAGGAGTGTAGAATGAACAAAAGAAATTTCTGAAGGCATCCTGTAGTCAATGTCTCTTTAATATACTGTGAGACAGTACATACCTGTCTGGTATGATGCTTGGGTGATTAGGACACTTTTCAGATCATGTCACACTATAATTTAGTATAACCTTCCTGGGACTCTGCTGTGTATTTCAAAACACTCCTAAGCAGAAGTGCCAAAGTCCATTGGTTAGCAAAAATCGTGCTTGCATTCTGTGAAGTTGATGCTTGTATCTGACTCTCCCTCACGACACCACACAGTAACAATATTGTCAATAACACACATGATTACAATAGGGTTGTGAAGGGTGCTTGCTTCTGATATCGTCTCCTGATGCACGGTGTCCATAGCCAGAGGCGAAACCACAGTCTGTATAAACAGCTCTGTACTCTTTACAGCAGAACTGGGATGAATCAGTTGAAGAGTAAAGAGCGCAGTTGTCTTATACAAAGATGACAATTGAGTTGAACTTTCAGAGCGAATACTAGTATTGTTTCAAAATGTTTATATGTATGAAGATCAGCACTTAACAGCTAAATGCTGACTTCCTTTACATAAAGGAATTGGTGGTGTTCATCAGACATCAAGAAATATAAGAATTCTCTGAACTCTTGAATTCCTTTGTTGAACCTTTACCTTTTTCTTTTTTATGTAGCCCCTTAAAATCTAACTCTTTGACCAAGCTTTTGGTCACCTGTCTTCATATCTCCTTACGTAATGTGGTTTCAAGTTTTGCCTGATAATGCTCCTGTGAAGTACCTTGGGATGTTTTATTCTCTTAAAGGCGCTATGTAAATGGACGTTGTTTCAAGTGATTCTCAACCTCCGGGACACCCTGATGTTTAATTCCTGCCTTAAGCTCACTGCCGACGATTCGTTATTCTTTACAAGACATTGATTTTATTGCAGAAAATATAAACAATGTTTTGACTGTTACATGGCAGGTCAATGTGCACACATTGCGATGTATGGGTAATAAAGTAAAAAGCATCTAACAGCAGAATGGTATTTATCTTCAGCTCCCAGGTTACAAAACAGAATTATGTATAGATCTCCAGCAGTAGGTTTCTGTGAAATGAATGCTGTGTATATAATCAGCACGTATAGTGTTACAGTAGCTCAAAGTGTTTCAACAGAGTGAAAGGACCCAGGTTCCACACATAAAGAAACATGCCTTTATCAGAAAGAAAGGTTTGCATTCATACAGAGCTTTTCACATTCTCAGGATTTCCCAAAAATGTTTCACAGCCAAATAATTATTTCTGAAGTTAATTCACTATTATAATGTGAGGAAACCAACTTGTGCGAAGCATTGTCTACGCCAGCCAATGAGATAAATCTGTTATTGCTTTTGAGGGATACAAGTAGGGCAGGGCACCAGGAAAACTCTCCAAATACTATAATGGGATCTTTTACATCTACCTTGAGAACAGAGACCGGGCCTCAAGTTAATGCCTCATCTGAAAGATGGTAGCTCTGACACTGCGCCACTCCCTCAGTGCTGCACTGAAGTGTTGGCCTGGATTATATGCACGAATCTCTGGATTAGGATTTAAATCCAAGATCTTCTGACTCAGAGGCTAGGGTGGTATCAATGAGCCTTGACGGTCTGGGCATGTATCTTTTTCATGCAGTTCGAGAGAGAAAAAATTGAAGAGAATTGATAAAACTAATTTTACAGAGAAATCTTGGGGGAGAAATTTTTTCCCAGTGTCATTATGCAGACTTAAACTCTGGAATTCCCTCCCTAAATCACTCTTCCTCTCCGCCTCCCTCTCCTCCTTTAAGATTCTCCTTAAAACTTTCCCTTTGACTGGTCGTAGTAACTCTTTAAGTGGCTCGGTGTCAAATTTTGTTTGATAACCTTTCTGAGAAGTACCTTTATTAGGTTTTATAAATGCCAGTTGTTGTTGTAATTGACTCAAAGGCAACTGCTCAGATTGAGAGAAGGAGCTAAACCAAATATCAGCGTGAAATTTAAATGCAGACAAGGGTAAAATACTGCATATAGGAAGGAAAAAAATGAGCAACACGCATACTTGATGATAGTGTTCAAAGAGTCTCAGGAGTCTTAGTGGATTCAACATTCACTGTGTCAAACTGAAGCCTGAGCAGCAATCGACAAAAGCACAAGCAGGTTGAACTACATCACCAAAACAGTGGAATTTGAATTAAAGGAAGTCCCATATCTACTGTGCCAAAAGTACTGTCTCTATTTCTGGTTACAGAGAAACAAGGGAAGCATTTAAGTGCTGCAAGGATTGCAAAATTGGGGTGCTAGTGAGATCCTTAGTACCAGGGGTGTGTTGTAAGCAAAGACTTGACAGACTTGAAAGAAGGCATCGGAGATGATCATATAATTTTTTTTTCATTCTTTCTTGGGATGTGGGCTTCACTGGCAAGGCCAGCATTTATTCCAGTCCCTAATTGCCCTGGAGAATGTGGAGGTGAACTGCCTTCTTGAACTGCATGTTCAATCTCCATGCACTGTACACCCAGAGTTCTATTAGGGAGAGAGTTCCAGGTTGATGACCCAGCGACAGTGAAGGAAAGGTGATATAGCTCCAAGTCAGGATGGTGTGCGACTTGGAGGGAAACTTGCAGGAGGTGGTGCTCCCACATGTCTGCTGCCCTTGACATTCTAGGTGGTAGAAGTCATGGGTTAGAAAGATGCTGTTGAAGGAGCCTTGGCAAGTTGCTGCAATGCATCTTGTAGATACTGATGCCACTGTGTGTCAGTGATAGAGGTAGTGAATGTTCAAGTTGTTGGATGGCATACCTATCAATCAAGTTGCCCTGTACTGGATAGTGTCAAGCTTCTTGAGTGTTGTGGGAGATACACTTACCCAAGCAAGTGGGGAGTATTCCATCACACTCTTGACTTATGCCTTGTAGATGGTGGACAGGCTTTGGGGAGTCAGGAGGTGAGTTACTCACCTCAGAATTCCCAGCCTTTGATCTGCTTTTGTAGCCACAGTATTATATGGCAGTTCCAGTTAAGACCGAATGTTGTCCAGATCTTACTACATGAGGCACGGACTGCTTTGTTATCTGAGGTGTTAGGAATGGGACTGAACACTGTGCAATCATCACTCCTGACCTTGGATGGAAAGTCATTGATTAAGCAGCTGATTGGGCCTAGGACATTACCCTGAGGAACTCCCGCTGTGATGTCCTGGAGCTGAGATGATTGACCTCCATCAATAACAATCATTTTATCATTTTCCTTTTTGCTAGGTCTGACTTTGACCAGACTTATCACCCCGATTCCTGTTGACTCCAGTTTTGCTAGGGTTCTTCAATCTACACTCAGTCAAATGCTGCCTTAATGTCAAGGACAGTCATTCTCACCACACCTCTGGAACTCAGTTTTTTTTTCCATGTTTAAACCAAGGCTGTAATGAGGTCTGGAGCCAAGTGGCCCTTGTGGAACTCCGAACTGGGCAGGTTGTTGGTGAGTAAGTGCCTCTTGATAGCACTGTTGATGACATTTCCGATTATTTTGCTGATGATGGAAAGTTTTCTGATTGGTTGGTAATTGGCCAGATTGGATTTGTCTTGCTTTTTTTGGACAGGACATAACTGGGCAATTTTCCACATTGTTGGCTAGATGCCAGTGTTGTAGCTGTACTGGAACAGTTTGGCTAGGGACATGGTTAGTTCTGGAGAACTGGCTGAAGACTGGCATCCGTGATGCTGGAGATTTGAGAAGAACGCTGAGATGGATCATCCATTCAGCCCTACTGGAGGAGGAATTATTCAGGGTGAGGCATCAGATAGTAGAACTCACAATCACACTTTAATTCCTGGAGTGTTAATTCAAATTTCCAGTTCAAAAGCCACAACATTTAGTCACATTCACCACTTACTGCATTTCAGTGAGTGACTGAGTGTTTTGGGTGGAGGATGGAGCATTGAAACCTTATCATTTAGTAACACGTTTAAAAGGAATTTTTCTCCTCAGTATTTATCACCTGAAAAGTGGCATATATTATATTTAAATATTTTTTAAGATGGGCATGAGTGTATGAATGTATGAGTATATGAGTGTATTTAATCTTCCTTCAGGAAACAGTGGCTTTCTTGCATTGTCCATTATGACTGAGAGCCTTTCTCGGGAAAATGCTCTGAAATGGAAGTGAGATTATCTACTTCATAACCTGTCCTGATTTTAACCTAGCCTGCCCAGTGAGAATGGGGCGTATTCGGGGCGGATGCCTGATTTTCAGCTCTATTTCGAAGTCAATGATACGTAAAACTGACCCTTCCCACTGGGCATATTAGGTTAAAATCAAGACTGCTACATCAATTCCTTTAACAGAAACTCTTTGTTCACTACCTTTAATATGGAAAAATTGTTGACATGAAATGGGCCCAGAACGTATCAATTGTTATAGACACTAGTTCCACATTTAAATCCATGAGGCTTTTTGTTAGATTTCCAAGGTAAGTGAAGGATGTTCTTTTAGGAAATCTCTCACTCATCCTCAAAGCATACAAATCCTTTCTTGCTCCAATGTTCCCAGACTGCATAAGCCCCCAAAGACTACAGACTCTAGCCCTTCAAATACTCTTGGACCACAACTTCATCCTTTTTCATCCCATCTCTCGTCTACAGAACTTTCTCTTTGCTCCTAAATCCTGGCATATCCTTCAAGTGCTCAAAAGACTGTCCTCCAATATTTCCCAACATCAGGACAGTCCCCAGTTTTCTCAGGTTCTGCATCCTCCCCTTCCACAATCCCTCTAGAGCCCTTTTCTCTTATGCTCCTAAACCCTGCAGTGTTCTTCCCCACCTTCTTAGAACCTGGCACCCAACCTCTTCTCAAAGACCCGAAATCCCATGCTGCCAGACCCCAGGCCCTTTTCCCAGATCCATCCCCGTCTGATCCCAACTGATAATTGTGCCATGCCACTGTTTTTATAAAATCTCTGAGCCACCATGAGCAGTGGCACTAATAATATTTCATATCTTTAAGGGCTCTGCTCTCATGTTGCCTTCATCATTGAAGTGAATTAAGGATTAATATCACAATTGTGCAGGTTAACTGCAGGTAACAGTCTGCTTCTGGCTTGCTTTGTTTCTTTCAGCTGTCAGTAATGTTCCGATAAGCTAACTTGATAGTCTTGTGCAAAGAGAAATAGACTCCAATCTTCCACACACAAGATTCCCTCCAGCTTGTGCTCAAACACAAAAGCAAACAAATGGCAATTGTTTGAGTATCAGTCGTGGAACAAAGGTGCATTCACAACAGGTGTACAGCACATAATGGATGGAATAAATTGTATTCCTAGGAAACCAGATACGCCAATCAATTTTCACCCTTTCGCTGTGTGCTGGAGGTCAATAGTTCAAATATTGGTCTCGTAGGAAATGTACTTTTGTGTTTTTAGTGAGTGTTGTTTTTGCCTCACCCTGTGGCCTGAAATTTCCTGGAAAGCTTTGGTGTAACTATGGCTTAAGAGCGAACCCTTGCCATTTTTTGTCTGAGGAAATTTGTGCATTGTGGTTTTATCCCGAAACATTGCTAAAACAAATTTTAGTAGATAATTTGTCGCCTCCCATCTGGCACAATGTAGTGCCACCATCCCACCCAACCATCATGTGCAAAAACCAGAGAAGGCAAGTTTCCCTGTAACTCTTTCAAGTACAAACACG
The DNA here is from genome assembly GCF_017639515.1 of Carcharodon carcharias. Lineage (NCBI taxonomy): Eukaryota > Metazoa > Chordata > Chondrichthyes > Lamniformes > Lamnidae > Carcharodon > Carcharodon carcharias. The sequence goes on along the minus strand of NC_054484.1, from coordinate 100,294,816 downwards.
TTTCCATCTGTTCCTATTCAGATGAAGTTGCATTGTTTCATAATTTGTCATTGTGAGATTTGAATTCTTGATCTTGGGGATACAAACCCAGTACCATAACCACTTGGCTAGTTAGGCCAAGCCCAAGTTTCCCTGTATTTACATGTTGTAAATTTATATTTACATATAACAAGTGTTATACATAGTACTCCCTGAAGCCACTATTTCTGGTGTTTCATGGCAACTTTTAATTTATTTATTTACTATTTCACCTTACCGAGACTGCACGGTATTTTCTATATTTTAGTCTCTTATGGTATCAGAATCTGTTACGTTAGAACAGGAAAGGATTCCATGGGTATATTTTCTTACTTATGAACATACGAACAAGGAGCAGGAGTAGGCCTGTTCTTAATGTGCACAAATGATGGTCTGAAGGCTTCAAACATTATTTCTTACATCAGTAAGGTAAAGCAGGATTTACAGAAGGAAGATGCTCCATGCTTTCCTTGAGCTAAGGTAATGTGTGCTGAGATCTACGGTTTTATGCCACTCTTTGTGGCGCCTGCTGATGCGATTTTGGCCTAAGCCACATTGCCGTAGAAACCGACACAATTTCTGTGTGAGAGTGAATCCAGGATGTTCTGGGCCTATATTCCAGAACTAACTTAAAGGGAGATGATGGCGTAGTTGCAGTGACACTGGACTAGTCACCCAGAGGCCCAAGATAATGTTCTGGGGACATGGGTTCGTAATCCCACCATGGCAGCTGATGGAATTTGACTTCTGTTCATAGATCTGGAATACAAAACTAGTCTCAGAGATGGAGGCATGAAGCTATCATTGTTGTAAAAACTCATATGGTTCCCTAATGCCCTTTGGGTATGGAAATATGTTGTTCTTGGTGATATTACCTGGTCTGGCCTACATGTGACTCTGGACCCCTGCCAATAGTCTACCACTCAGTTCAAGGGCGATTAGGGATGGGCAACAAATGCTGGTTTTGCCAGCAGCACCTACATCCCATGAAAGAATAAAAACACTGGAATAATTAAAGGAACCATAAATGGGGCCATTTAAACTCAACAAATGGGTTCTTAAGCAACTACATCTATTGGAATTATTTGTTTTCTTTTCTGAAATTAAAACATGGATAACTGCAGTGCCATTCAAACATTTTGAGAACTTGAATTCAGTTTTAAAAACAAACTACAAATAAAATGCTGGCATCATTAAGGCTCATCAGGAAGCTGTGAAAAATCCGAGTGGTTCACCAATGTCCTTTAGGAAAGGAAACTCACTGTCCTTATCCGGCCTGAGGTAGAGGATTAGCCATGATCTAGTTGAATGGTGGAGCAGGCTTGAGAGGCCTCATAGCATGACCCTGCACATTTCTTATTTTCCTATGCTCTGCACTTGACTCCAGTCTCACACCAATGTGGTTGAATGTTAACTGCCCCCTGAACTGGCCATGCAAGCCTCTCCATTGTGTCAAACCAACTACAAAAAATAAGAACATGCAGCAGTTCAGGAGGAAGGCCCACCACTTCCTTCTGAGGACAGTTAGGGATGAGCAATAAACACTAATAGAAAGAGGTATGCCTTTTCTGGGAGCGTGTATTTCAATTAAATAATTCAGCAGCAAACTTTCATGCATTTTAAAACAAAGATGGTTATCTATTCTTACACACTTACCCTGGATTAACGCAACATCACACGATCGGTCTCATGCATGCAGGCACACAAAGATTGGATACAGATAAAGATAGTGCACTTTTACAGATTACAGTTATTTCGTCTCTGAGTTATGATTTCCAGTCTCCCGCTTGGCAGGCCTGTGTTTTCTTGAATGGATTTGGTGATTTCAAGTTGAAGGGTAGGTCTTGTAAACTGAATGGCTCACAGCACGTTGCGAGGCTTCTTGTAGTTGAATATCTAGGAGGTGAGTTCTCGGGTGAACTTTGCTTGATGACTTGCAGCTAGTTTCAGAGTCTGGTACTCAGACTGGCTGATGGTTGATGGCTCTGATGAATCTGCTGGGTCCTGGGGTAATAAGGATGCAGTCCTTGAAACAAAATGTGATCTCATGACCACTGGTTTAACGTTTCTGAGGCCAACCCAGCCTAATTTGGATTGGGGAAGCCATTATGATGCAATGGGGTGTTGATAGTTGCCATGGAGTTTTGATCTTCCCTCTTGTCTATTATGAAACATAGTGACAAGCATAGTCTTTAGGTGTTGGCCCATCCTTAAACAATGAGATGTGTGAATTCCATAAATGGCTGTGAGGTACCCTCACATATGTCCATATTTAATTAGTGTATTCACTGGAGACTTGATACTATTTGTAGTCCAAATGCCAAAGGTCACAAGATTTGCGGCAGCCAGTTTGTGTCCAATTGTTTAAAGTATTGACTGAGAGTTCATAATATGACATGCCTTTACTGGGCATGACACCAGTGACGCCTACACCTCAAGAATTATTTAAAAAAAATCCCATATCAGGCAGTGCACTGTGTTATGAATGTGCTAAAGCAGGCTTTTTAAAAAACATTTATTTCATATGGTAGACTATTTCTTCAAAGCAAGGTTATAAAATGTGATTGTCTTACAATTTGAACTTGTAATGATAAAGTTTTACAACCCAAGTGACATTAAACTCCCATTTATTCAAAAGGACTCAAATATTTGTCCAGTGTTGAAAAAGGAGCAGTTTGAATTGTTTTAGTGTGGCAAAAATCAGTTAAATCAGTTCAACCCTGTATTATTGACACAGCTGATAGGAACATGGCATGGCATGATTAAATATGGCACTTGGGAGCAGGAGTAGGCCATTCAGCCCTTCGAGCCTGCCCCACCATTCAAATAAGATCATGGCTGATCTGGTTATGGTCTCAACTGCATTTTACCATCTGCCTCCCATAACCTTTGACTCCGTTGTCTGTCAAAAACCTGCCTAACTCTGCCTTGAATGTATTCAATTATCCAGCCTCCACTGCTCTCTAGAGAAGAGAATTCCATGTACTAATGACTCTCAGAGAGAAAAAAAATCCTCATCTCTGTCTTAAACAGTTGGCCTCTTGTTCTTAAATTCTGTCCCCTGGTTCTAATCTCTCTGTGAAAGTGGAAACATCCTCCCGGTGTCTGCCCTATCAAGTCCCCTCAGGATCTTATATATTTCAATAAAAAATAATAGTATAATAATATTTAATCATAAATAATGATAGTCTTTGTGTAAAATAGGTTCCAGATATATGACACAGAACCAAAGTATTTAACACTGTGCACACAACATAGCAATATGGAAAGAAACAGACAGATTTTGGATACAGGGGGTCATCATCTGTCCATCATGTCCATGCCAGCGGACAAAGAGCTATCAAGTCTAATTCCACCTAACGGCTCTTGATCCATATAGGTTACGCACTTCATGTCCAAATTCATGGTGCTTTTTAAATGCAGTGAGGAGTTCAACCTCTACCATCTTTTCAAGCAGTAAATTCCCAATGCCCACCATCCTCTGTGGAAAAAATTCTCAAATGCCCTTTAACCTTTCTGCCAATTACTTTAAATTTATGTCTCCCAGTTACTGATCTCTCTGCTAATGGAAATGGGTCCCTCCAATCCACCTTATCCAGGTCCCCTCAATTTTATAGGTCTCAATTAAATCTCCCCTCAGTTTCCTCTGTTCCAAACAACCTCGGTATAACCAAAAGCAAAATACTACCGAATAAAAACAGTAAATGCTGGAAGTAACAAGGCCCATTGTACATGTAACTAACAAGGCTAAAATGTTTGGAGTGTATAAAAGGCACAAAATTGGGCTCAATTTCAATCGGTGTTCTGAGACCAAACTGCTGCTCGATGCACAGGCACATTTCTGCCAGCGCTAATGCCAGAAGCCATGTTGCTGGAGTTAGCAAGAATACAGATTGTGGCATCAATTCTAGTGTGCAACATTGATTTGATACCAGTGCTGCCATGTTGAAGCTCCCTGCTCCAGCTCACACAGGTAAATATGCAGTAAGCTGCATGAAGGATGTGCCAGCTCCCCTACCCACCTCCCCTCCCCACACCACCCCACCCTCCAAACCCCTGTCCCACCACCCACCCCCCAACACCAACACCAACACATCCCCAGCTCTATTTAAAGGAATCAACGACTTACAGGTTAGTTACTAGTTGATTTCTTCCATCTGTTGGTACCACTCTATAATTGGTTCTTTTTAGAATCATTTTAAGTTGCAAAAAAAAATACAGGGAATGGTGTGGCAGGTGCTGAAGGACCTTTTGCTGATTTCAAGGCTTGCTTCACGATTCTGCGAAAATCTAGGCCGGTGTGCTTTCATCATTGCTTCTTACTCTACCCACACTCCCTGGCCAGCTTGCAGGCTCTTGGATATCTGAAAGTTAAAAGGCACAAGGAGAGAGCTGTGTTGTGGTGAGGGAGGGGGGGGAAAGGGAAGAGGTGCACGCTTGCACCATCTGCAGTAAATCAGGAGAGATTGTGAAATAGTAGGAAATTGGGGTGTGATGAGAAGGATTAGGCACAAGGATATCATCATCTTGAATGGTTTCTGCCCTGCCGCTGGCCACAGTCTCAGCAACCTTCAGTAACAGCCAGCGCCATCTCCTTCATGGGGGGGAGTTAGGACATGCAGGTGTGCTTCTCTCACTCCGGTCAGTTCCTCCTGTCTCTCATTATGTAACACCTTGTCCTATAAGCGAGAGAGGAACGTGTACCAATTCAATCTGTATGAGTGATGTGGCTGTCATAAAAGCAAAAAACTGCAGATGCTGGAAATCCAAAACAAAAATAAAAATACCTGGAAACACTCAGCAGGTCTGGCAGCATCTGCGGAGAGGAACACAGTTAACGTTTCGAGTCCGTATGACTCTTCAACAGAACTAAGGAAAAATAGAGAAGGGGTGACATTTAAGCTGGTTTAAGAGGGGGATGGGACAAGTAGAGCTGGATAGAGGGCCAGTGATAGGTGGAGATAACCAATAGATGTCACAGACAAAAGGACAAAGAAGTGTTGAAGGTGGTGATATTATCTAAGGAATGTGCTAATTAAGGGTAGAAAGCAGGACAGATGTAGCTGTCATATTTGAATAGCTGGCGGTCCTTGCAAGCTGTGAGATGTGGGTATGGGGCTTGCAGCAGTGCTAAGTTTGAGAGGCTGTGATGAAGCAAATGAACATTACATACAAGTCTTGATTGATAGAAATTATAGGTAGGTGAGCAAAAGTGATTTGAGCAGTAGCTGATGCTGGTGGCGTAGCTGGTGGGATATGACATTTGAAGTTGAACTCACTAACCTTGACCATTTGTCTGAGGTCACTGAGCTACATCCTGGTATTACACCCTGGTCCTTGGGCGGTAACCTCCTGGCATTGACCTCTGCAGCTATCTGCTCCCATTGCCTTTTGACAGCCCAGAGGGACTCTGGACCCCTGCGGACACAGGATATCCCTCTTACTTTCCACCTCCTCCAAGACTTTTATGTGAATAATTGCTTCCTGACATCATCCCTCAATAGCTTGGCTGTAATTTTAAGTTTAAGGCCATTGTGATCGGCTATGGGAAACAAACTTGGGTGATAGCAAACTGACCAACCCTTTATACTCCTGTGTAAATAATTGTCACTTTTATCTGCTAATCCTGAATATAATGATTATTCTCCTGCTTACATACACTGCTGAGCACCAGTTTAAAAATGATAGCCAAATTGGACACAATGGTCATAATGCTAACTAAAGGGACCTGAGTATCCTTGACCAATGGGCACACATTCTGCGTTCAGCACTGACAAGTATAAAATCATAAGATTAGCCAGAATGTAGATTAAGTGGTCACATGCTTCATCTAGCAGATCAAGTGGTTTTGGCAGATGGGTCTGATTTTCAGTCAGTGTTCACAGTTGGCGAAGTAAACTGAGACATGTAAATCTAAGGAGGTGATGTTGAAGTTATATTTGGCCTTGATGAGGCCTCATCTGGAGTGATGCATTCAGGTTTAGCCTCCAATTGCAAGGATGATGTAGAATTTGAAAAACGCCAGAGGCAAATTTTCAGACTGTTTCCTGAACGGGCTCAGTTGTGGGGACAGTTTGTCCCTCTTGGACCTTATTTGCTTGGAGAATTTGAGGGTGATGTGTCGTTAGGGATCAGGGACAGTGGGTGGTTGACCAAGTCTTTAAAATTTTCAGAAGTGTGGAAGCATTTTGATCCAGAAATGTTCTCCTATCAGGCACAGCATTTGCTGACTTGGGAACACAGATTAAAGCTAAGCATGTCATAATAAAATAGCAAATTTAGACAAGAGGTGTTTTTTCTTCAAAAAGGCAATAAATTAGCACCATGCCTGTGAATTCATGGAACCAGCGAACCTTACAGCAAAGAAGGAGGCAATTTGGCCCATTTTGCTTGTACCAGCTGTTTGAAAGAGCTATCCAATTAGTCCCATTCCCCCTGCTCTTTCCTTCTAGACCTGCAGTTTCTTTCCATTCAAGTATTTGTGCAATTCCCCTTTGAAAGTTACTATTGAATCTGCTTCCACACCATTTCAGGCAATTCAATCCAAATCACAACAACTCGCTGTGTGGGGGGGGGAGAAAAAATTCTCATTTTGCACTGGCTCTTTTGCCAATGATTTTAAATCTGTGTCCATTGCTTACAAATCATCCCACAAGTGGAAGCAATTTCTGCTTACTGAGGCTACCAAAACCCTAAACCTCCACTCAATTGCAGCTTCTCCAGGCTCTCCAAGTAATTGGAGTTGCTCGGTTAATTTTGTATCAATGTTACCACTACTCCTTTCAGCTCAGCTCCTGTGAGGAAAGGGAAGCAGGGCTTTTAGTTCCAGAACCAGGTTAAGGAAATTGCTGATGGGTTCGGATGGGCTGCTGAACAAATCGTTTTCTGTCAGAAACATTTTAATTGCACTCTAAGTTAAACATGATCTTCTCATATTCGTAACATAGCAGTAGGAAAAGTCAGCCCACTAGCTGCTCGTTGCTTTCCATTGTGCTCGCAGTGTAAATAAAGGCTTGGCAGAGGTAGCTTCTCATCTGCTCTGTGTTTCCAGGCAACAAGGGACTTAAAGTGACTCAACTGCCATCTGTAGTTGGCGCTGTCTTGTAGAGACAGGATTTATATTGCCTGAGACTTGTAATTTAAGTAGAACAGTACTCAAATGTATGGAACAGTCAAAAAGTCAAAGGCTGGATGAGTCAGGGGTATTTACCGTGGAGAGCTTATGATTGAGGTTTTTAACATGATGAAAGGATTGGACGCAACCCAATTTGGATAGGTTGTTTGAAATGGATAGGGATGATGGAGCTGGAGGTGATGTCTATAAAATCTGTTCGCACAGCATTAGGTTAGAAGCCAGGTAATATTTTTGCTGCCCTTGCCCACAAAATGCCATGATCTGATGAATAAGTAAAGATTTCTGAGAGACGGAACGTAGGAAGTCCTTCAAGCCTTCAATTAGATCATGATTGATCTACAACTTCATCTGCCTTTGCTTGATACCCTTACCAACAAAAATATCAATCTCTCTCTCACTTCACTCACTTTTCCAGAACCACTTCATCCAATTTAGATTTGTGGGGAGTCGGAGTCTATCCCAACAGGCAATGGGCACTAGGTGGGTTATACCCAGGACAGGATGCCAGTCCATCACAGGGCACACACTCACATGGACATACACACTAAGGGGCAATTTACCATAGCCAATCCACCAGTCTTGAAAATTTCAACAACTCCCCTCCCCCACTACTACCCCTCAGTATCTATAGCCTTTAGGGGAGAAAAAATCACATTTCCACTACATTTTGGGTCACTTAAGTGAAAAAGTGCTTCTCTATTTCTCCCTTAAAAGTGGACACAAATGTACAACACTTTCTCATTATCTATCCCAAGGAAAGAAAAATAAAAATCCAAAAAGATGTAAAAAAAGGTTGCTGACTCACTATTTTACACTACTGGACAGTCAAGGTCTATCTCTCACAAAACAAAAATAGAATTACCTGGAAAAACTCAGCAGGTCTGGCAGCATCGGCGGAGAAGAAAAGAGTTGACGTTTCAAGTCCTCACGACCCTTCAACAGAATAGTTCTGTTCTGTAGTTCTGTGGAAGGGTCATGAGGACTCGAAACGTCAACTCCTTTCTTCTCCGCCGATGCTGCCAGACCTGCTGAGTTTTTCCAGGTAATTCTGTTTTTGGTTTGGATTTCCAGCATCCGCAGTTTTTTGTTTTTATATCTTTAAGGTCTATCTCACTCTCTCATTACAGGTCCCAATTTTAACTCTATGCAAGTGAATGGGTTGTGAGTGAATTAAAATTCCACCCATATCTACCTGTGTAGTGCTTTGCCTGTATATGCCTCTGTATTGCTCTCTGTATCACTCTCTACATGTACCTCTCTCTCTGTATCACTCTCTATCTACCTCTCATCTTCTTATCTCTGATCAAGAGAACCCTCTGCACCAGTTGACAAATTACAACTCTAGGATCAGATCAAGTCAAACCCAAGAGAGGAGGAGAAAGCTTTTGCAAGGAATCATTTGGGAAATATTTCTTACACACAAGCAGTTACTTTATGAAAGAAAAAACCTGCATTTAAGTAGTGTCTTTCATGGCTCGAAGACACCTGAAAGCATTTTATAGGCAATAAATTACTTTTGAAGTGTAGTCACTGTTGTAATGTAGGAAACATGGCAGTCAATTTGTGCAGAGCAAGCTCCCACAAACAGCAATGTGATAGCAACCAGAATATTCTTTTTAAGTGATGTTTATTGAGGGGTAAATAGTGACCGGGACAACAGGAAGAACTCCCCTGCTCTTCAAAATAGTCTTGGGAGAATGTAAAAGGTCTAATGAGAAGGCAGGTGGGCCTTAACATCTCCTCTGAGCATGACTCTCTCAGTACCGCATAGCTGAGATTTTGTTCTCAAGTCTCTGTGGAGTGGAACATGAATCCAAGGTCTTCAGTCTCAAAGGCAATTGAGCTGCCACTTAGTGAGGGCTGATACTGATCAGTGAGATATTTGACTCATTTTCTATAGTTAACTGAACAGTCAGGAACTGTATATACCAAACATAGTTTTTCACTTTACAGAGATATGACGTCTTACATTGTTAAATCTTAAATATTCCCTGCTGTGACCCAGCAAACCATTCAGTCGTATTAAGGTTCATGCAGGAGGCCCAGTGCCAACTTCTCAGGGAAACTAGGGATAGGCAATAAGTTGCCAGCCTTGTTAGTGATGTTTGCTTCTGCAAAGGTTTTAAAAAAATGCCTGTGAGAACCGATGCCCTTGAGGGATTTAGCCAGAAGATGGTGGATCTCGATCTTGTGCTACGGTATAATACGAAGCAAGTGAACAGAAGAAGGCAAAAATCAGGAAGAGGCAAGATCAGTTGCCGACACCTGTTTAACACAATTGCACAAAGTCACAATTGGAATATTTTAATAGTATGAATTTGGGAGAGATATGGATGAATGTGAGTAGCTGCAGTGAAACATGGGTAAGCTATTTACCTGGCTTCCTTTCATCCAGCTCAAAAACACACTACAAAACAACAGCCTTTTAAAAATATATATTGTGGATATTCAAATATAATCCTCATGCAAAATATCTCACATTTCTATCTTACAAAAATAAGGAAATGAACTAAGCACATCCAACACAAATATGTATATATATATATATATTTGGCAGACTGTTGCTTGGTAAAGGGGTTATAGACAGGCAGGAATGTATTTTTTTTGCACTGGAATACCATTTTCTTTAGAGCTTCAGTCAACTCCTTTTATGGATAAAAATTTCTGTTTGCTGTATGAGATCTAGGGGAAGGTGTTTATCTGCTGGAGCACTCACAGAGCCTCAGATGCTTCCAAACTAATTAAAATAAAATCTTATAAATACTGAACAGGAATACGCCAGGATCAAATACTTCTCTACGACATATTGGTTTTACAGTCAAACAGAGACAATTGTAGAAGGATTATTCTGGGAAGAAATAATACTACTGTGTAATTAGCTCTCAGGTAAGTGCTTGCTTAATGTTTCATATTTTCCTTTTTTTGAGAGATGTCACAGTTGCCTGGGAGAGTCTGTTAATTATAGATCCTCAATAACAAATGTAGAGTTGGTGGGTGGGGAGAAATGGGAAAAAAAAGCGTTTTATGTTGACAATCTGTGACAACAAAACAGAGGTTGAAAGGAACACTAAGCTAAGTGATCAGGGTGATGAGATCAGAACAGTAAGGTGGGCGAGCACTGGAGGCCAATTGTGGCTCTGTTTTCTTTTAAATATCATGAAGACTAGACAAAAGGTGAAACAGCAAGCCAGAGGCAATCTGGAGGTAGAGTACTGAAATGTTTCATTGGTTCAACCTAGCCCCCTCCCTGGCCCCAATGCAGAGAATCTCAGTTACACTTTGTCCGTGGACTTCCAATATTTGTCCGTCATTTTGACATTAATTAGTGTATAAATTTGTTCCAGTTCTTTTTGAATTCGATCTGCCTGCATGCACATTTAATTTGTAAAATGCAGCACAGATGTGGTGGTTTTACTGACTAGTGATGGTCGATAAAGCTCGCAGTCCCACACACACACAAAAGTTAATAGTTAAATGTGGGCTTACTCTGATTAATGGGTAACGGGATTTGACAGCTTTTGTTAAACCTGTAGTTTTGTCATCCTGATAATGTTTTACTGATGGTCAAGCAATCAGTGTTGTGGTGATGTTACTATGATGACAGATGATGAGTGGGTAAGATTGCTTCATGTAGGGTGAAAGAACCATAGGCCTGACTACTTATTAAAAAGTGTCAATCATAATTTTGGTTATTGTTCAACCTGTGTTCAGCTTCTATTTCTTTGGCAGACTGAGGATTAAGACTGGCATGTAGCATAGTGAGGGTAGGCCAGACACAACTTTCTCCTATCAATTGTTATCACATCCCCTCCCTCCTCTGACTCAAAATCCCAGTTATTGGTAATTTGAGTAAGAACAGGTCAGCAGCTGCATTGTGTTGTGGTGTTAAGTGCTGGAAGGACAAGAGGCAGTGCAAGTCTTTTCGATAGGTAGCTATCCTCAGTCCTCAGTCCAATATTTACCTTATTCGTTCTTAGGATGTGGGCATCACTGGGAAGGCTGGCATTTATTACCCATCCCTAAAAGCCCTGAGTCATGGTGAGCCGCTTTCTTGAACCACTGAAATCTCTTGTGGGGAAGGGCTCTTAGATAAGGAGTTCCAGGATATTGACCAGGGTTAAAATCCTGGAACTCCCTCCCTAACAGCACTGTGGGTGTACCTACACCAGATAGACTGCAGCGGTTCAAGAAGGCAGCTCACCACCACCTTCTCAAGGGCAACTGGGGATGGGCAATAAATGCTGGCCTAGCCAGCGACACCCACATCCAATGAATGAATAAAGTACAGTGCATTTTGACCAAGCTACAGTGAAGGAATGGCAATACATGTCCACATCTGGACGGTGTGTGTCTTTGAGGGAAAATGGGTGGTGTTGCCATTTCCAAACACTAGCTGTTTTCTGGATGCCGGAAATCACGGGTTTGAAGGGTGCTGTTGAAGAATTCTTGGTGAGTGTCTGCAGTATGTCTTATACATGGTACACACTGCAGCCACCTCATTGAAGATGATGGACGAACTGTCTTGTGTGTTGTTGCAGCTGCACCCAGTCAGGTGGGAAGTATTCCATCACACCACTCTGATTTGTGCCCTATTGATAGTGGAGCGACTTTGGGTAGTCAGGAAGTGAGTCATTCCTTGATCTTCAATCACACAGTTTGAATTAATGCTGGTCTCCTCTAAGTTCCAGGATTCAGTCCCTGGACTCAAATGGTTTAAGACTTCTGCAGTGCTTATGGTAAGGCTAAGGGCCTGATTGTCTGATACCCTATCACATGTTTAGACTACCTCATTGAAGGTACTCCCAATCAGGATTAACTTGTGAATTAAGGTTTTCTTTCCCCCATTTTTTCCCTCTTCTTTTGCTCCCCTCCTTCCCTGAGGAATGCTTTCCCTGCTGGTTAGAGGTAGTGAGGCAGCAAACTGGATTTGGAGAATTTCCCCTTGTGATAAGCTTCAGGTTGCACTTTATTCTGGTCATGAGGGGCTACAATGAATTGTGAGCAAAGCATTGCCCATTCAGGCAGTCACATAAGAGGAAGTTCTACACAAAAGTCCCAATTTTAACTGCTCCAGTCTGACAGAAACTGGATAGTAGCGCTGGGGTAGCCAGTTAAAGTAATGCATGCCAGCCCCACCATCTAATCCCATTGCTTGCCTGCTGTGTCACCCTATTCAACTGTTCCCTTGAGCAGGTGAATGGGATACATGCAAGGAAGAAGCTTTCCTACTCCCTTCCCCATGATTGCAACCAGACTTCACCCCATCCTCAGTCTCAGACAGAACCCCATCCTTCCCTTGCTGATAAGTTTGGTATGCCTTCCATGAGCTCAACCTTGCTGTGTTTTCCCCTGTTTCCACACTCTACTGCACCCTCCCCAATAACATCGGGAACCAAAGAGACAGGAGCAGGAGTGGAACACATGGGCCTTCAAGCCGGCTCCATCATTCAAAATGATCATGGTTGATCTTGGGCTTCAACTCCACTTTCCTGCCTGCTGCCCATATTCCTCAATTTCCTGAGAGACCAAAAATCTGTCTGTCTCAGCCTTAAATATATTCAACGATGGAGTATCCACAATCTTCTGGGGTGGAGAATTCCAAAGATTCACAACCTTTTGAGTGAAGTAATTTCTCCTCATCTCAGTAATGAAAACATAGAAGCAGGAGCAGGTCATTCAGCCCATCAAGCCTGCCCTGCCTTTCAATACGATCATGGTAGTTCATCCAATTCACTGCCTTTTTCCCACACTATCCCCCTATCGCTTTGTATCATTGGCACTTAGAAATCTGTCAGTATCTGCTTTAAGCATAATCATTGACTGAGCTTCCACAATCCTCTGGGGTAGAGAATTCCAAAGATTCACAACCCTCTGAGTCAACAAAAATCTCCTCACCTTGGTCTTAAATAGTTTCCCCCTTAGTTTGAAATTGTGTCCCCTGGTTCCAGACTCCCCAACCAGGGGAAACATCTTATCTGCATCTACCCTGTCTATCCCTTCAAATATTTTGTAGGTCTCAATGAGATCACCTCTCATTCTTTGAAACTCTAGAGAATACAGGCCCAGCTTCCACAATCTCTCTTTACAGTCCTAAATAATTGGCCCCTTATCCTGAGACTATGCCCCCATGTTCCAGATTCCCCAGCCAGGGGAAAGAAACTCTCATTGTCTAATCTGTCAAGCCCCTTAGAAGTCTTGTACGTTTTAATGTGATCATTTCTCATCCCTCTAAACTCCATAGGATATAGGCCCAATTTGCTCAATCTCTCATCGTTGGACCCATTCCTGGGATCAATCTAGTGAACCTTCACTGCACCATCTCCAAGGCAAGTATATCCTTCCTTAAATACAGAGAACAAAACTGCCCACAGTTCCAGGCGCAGTCTCACCAAAGGCCAGTACAATTGTACCAAGACTTCTTAATTCCTGTTCTCTAATCCTTTTTCAATAAAGACCAACGTGCCATTTGTTTTCCAAATGTACCTGCATGCTAACTTTATGTTCCTTGTATGAGTATACCCAAGTTACTCTGAGCATCAACATTCACAAGTTTCATTTCTTTTTGAAATTATTCTACTTCTCTATTCTTACGATTCTTACGACCACCCGGAACACCACCACCTGGAGGTTCCCCTCCAAGTCACTCACCATCCTGACTTGGAAATATGTCGTTGTACCTTAACTGTCGCTGGGTCAAAATCCTGGAACTCCCTCCCTAACAGCGCTGTGGGTGTATCTACACCGCATTGACTGTAGCCATTCAAGAAGGCAGCTCAACACCACCTTCTCAAGGGCAATGAGGGATGGGCAGTAAATGCTGGCTTAGTCAGGGAAGCCCACATCCCATAAATGAATAAAAAAACAAACAAACTGAATAATGTTACACTTCCCTACATTACACTCTATCTGCCATCTTGTTGCCCACTCACTTAACTTGTCTATATATCTTTGCTGCCTCTTTGTCCTTTCCTCACAGCTTGCACTCCCACCTAGCTTTATATCCTCAACAAACTTAGATACATTACTCTCGGTCTCCTTGTCTAAGTCATTAAAATAGATTGTAAATAGCTGAGGCCCAAGTACTGAACCTTGCAGCACTCCACTTAGCCTAGTTACAACCTGCCAACTTGAAAATTCCCCATTTTATCCCTACTTTCTGCTTCCTGTCAGTTACACAATCCTCTATCTATGATGATATACTACCTCCAACTCAATGAGCCCTCATCCTGTGTATTAAACATTTGTGTGGCACTTTATTGAATGCCTTTTGGAAATCCAGATATACTGCATCTACTGGTTCCCCTTTATCTACCCTACTAGCTACATCCTCAAAAACAAAAAACACATTTTCCCTTTTGCAAAACCATGTTGACTTTATCTGATCATTACTATGATTTTCTAAATGCATCGTTGGGACTTCCTTAATAACAGATTCCAGCACTTTCCTGCCTACTGATGTCAAGCTAGTTGACCTGTAGTTGCCTGTTTTATCTCTTCCGCTCATTTCTTGAATAGAGGTGTTACATTTGCTCATCTCCAAACCACTGGGATTGTTCTAGAATCTAGGGAATTTTTGAAAATCATAGCCAGTGCATCCTCTATCTTTGAGGCTATCTCTTTTAGAATCTGAGGATGTAGGTCATCAGGTCCTGGGGATTTGTTGGGTTTTGGTCCCTCAAACTTCTCCAGTACTTTCTTCTGCTGATAATAGTTACTGTAATTTTCTCACTCTTATTAGCCCCTGAGGTTTTCTTCCATTTCTTTTATGAAACCTGTGTCTTCTACTGTGAAGACAGACAAAATATTTGTTCAATGTCTCCGTCATTACCTCATTCCCCATGATAATTTCTCCTGTTTCCATCTCTAAAGGGACCAAAGTTTACTTTAGTTACGCCCCTCTTCTATATACTTGTAAAAGCTGTTAATCTGCTTTTATGTTCCTGGCTAGTTTACTCTTTCTATTTTTTCCATTTTTACCAAACTTTTGGTGGCCCTTTGCAATTTACTAAAATACTCTCAACCCTCAGGCCTACTAGCATTCTTTGCAACATTATAAATCTCTTCTTTTAATCTAATACTATTCTTAACCACCTGAGTAAGCCAAAGATAAATTTTTCTGAGTTTTTATTTTTTTCAATAGAACATGTTTTTGTTGAACATTTTTAATTGTTTCTTTAAATGTATCTCACCATTTATTTATTGCTATATCTTGAACAATTAGCCTTAGCCAACTCTCCCCTCTGTCTAATTGGCTTTGCTTAAGCTTAAGATTCTTGTTTGTGATTGGAGTATGTCCCTTTCAAAATTAATGTATAATTCAATTGTATTATGATCAATATTTCCCGGTGGGTCTGTCATTCAATTGGATCATGGCTGATGTGTATCTTAAATCCATCTTTAATCTTTGATCCCCGGCCTTGATACCGTATCTAACTAAATTCCATATTTCAGTCTTGAAAGCTCCAACTGCCCCAGTTCCTATAGCTTTTCGACAGATGAATTTCCAGATTTCTACTACGCTTTGTGTAAAATGTTGCAGTTCAGCACAATCCAGCTCTACTGGGAAATCAAAGAAAAGGCCTTAATGGGCCTAAAAATGGAAAGCTCTTTTCAGTATAATTCATCAGTGAATAGATAAAGATGGTCATCTTTTTGAGGGTTTGGTTAAACATTGTTCCTTGATACACCTGATTTGCTGTTTCATTGCGAGAGGCTTCACTACATCAATATGCATTGAAGGAGTTAAGTGTTTAACAATACTGGAATGAATGTGTGTTTTGGTTTAAGAAAGCAGGAGTCCCAAAAGTAGGCCTCGGTTATAAATTCTTTGAAATGTTGCATCTGCAAACCATCACCTGCCAGATCAAAGTGCTGCTCCCATCTCAGGGCCTAGGTCACCCAAGTTAGGGTCTTTTAGCCATTTATACTAAAATATATCTGGAGACTCAGGATGAAGACCCAAGGTCATCAGCCACTTCATACTTGCTCTCAGTATCCCCATAGCATTCTTGCACTCAGCAGAATTGTGGAATGCCTTATGTTCTCGTCAAAGCAGCTGACCTTATCACATCAGTATGAGGTTGTTACACACCTTAACACTTGAAGGCTAAAGCACCAGAATAAAAGTTATATGGATTGCCATTAATCCTCTCTCTCCTAATCACCACGGGTAATGTAATAGAGGACAGAGGTCATCCCAAAGGACTTCACAGCCAGTGAAACACTTTTGAAGTGTAGTCATTGTGTCAATTTGAGCACAGCAAGCTCCCACAAACAGCATTTGGAATATAGGAGTGAAAGAGCAGGAGGAGGCTTCATACTTGTTTCACCATTCAATCAGATCATGGTTGACTTGTATTTTAATTCCATCTACCTACTTTGGTTCTGCGACCCTTTATACCTTTGTCAAACAAAAATCTATCAATCCCAGTTTAAAATTTTTCAATTTACCAATTTCAATGAAATAGATGACTAAATGATGTTGATTGATGGGTAAATATTGACCAGGACACCAGGACCTCTTCCCTGCTTATTTTCAAAATAGTGCCACGGGACCTTTAATGTCAACCCCAGAGGGTTGACATCTCATCTGAAAGGCAGCACCTCCCACAGTGCAGCACTTGCTCAGAACTGCACTGGGGTGTCAACTGAGATTAGGCATTCAAACCTCTGCATTGAGGATTGAACCCCGACTGAGCGTTGGCTAATACAAAAACAACCTCTTTGTGTGCCTGGGATAATCCTTCCTCATGTTCAATAACAACAAATTAAGACTCATTGCTACAATTAGGAGTGAGAGACATTGTTTGGAGACATCTATTCTCAGGGATCCATTTGCTGTAAATGACATCTTCCTCAGACCAGGCACAATGAAGAACAATGGTTAATGGTGCTGTTTATACTGTTGGCATTCAAATGTTCCTAGTTAAAATCAAAGCCAACTACACCTTAAGGTGTGATAGTTTGAAACATACAGAACATTTCAGTTGGTGCCTTTCATTTTTCTATACTTCCTCTTCCTTTATTCTCTGTGCTCCAGAAATGTATTTGCATTTCCTATCTCTGATCTTGTTGAAATGATCAGTGATGGAATTTGTTTTTTCGGTCTCTCTCTTTCTTTCTGTCTCTTGTCTCTCCTTTATCTTGCCTCCCAGCACATGACATGCAGGCAGGAGTCAGAACCACAGCAGATTTGACCCTATATAGAACACTGGCATTAAGATCACATCACTCAGCACAGACCAAAAAGTGAACTTGGGACTTTCAAATTTCTTCGGACATTTTGCCTCTAGAAATTATCTCTCTGTCAGGATTAGATTCTTTTTGGAAATCAAGAATACCACATGCTGGGTGGTTGAGTGCATCAAACAGCAGAACTACATGGGAGAGAGTTTGAATAATGACACTGATTGTAAGGGCAGGAGTAAGGTAGATGAGATCATTGTGTGTAAAGCACTCAACAATACCTGGCATTATACAAAAATAACAAAAATTTGGATTTATAGGACACGCCTCACAAAAAAAAGCAGAACTAGGATTTATATAGCACCTTAGATTTTCAGGACATCTCACAAGTGCTTCATGACTAATGAATTACTCCTGAAGTGCAGTCATTGTCTGGTGATGTGGAATGTGAAGAATGTCAGTGTAGGACATGTGAAACATGATTCTCAGAACAGTGAGTTTATCCTGTATGATCTAAGATGTCACTATGAATAGAAAGAGAAAGACTTGCATTTATATAGCACCATTCGCTACCTCAGGATGTCCCAAACTATTTTACAGCCAATGAACAACTTTTGAAGCATAATCGCTGCTATAGGGAATGTGGCAAGCAATATATGCACAGCAAGATCCCACAAGCTAATATATTTAGTGATTAGATTATCTGTGTTTTTTTTCAGTGATGTTTGTTGCGGGATAAATACTGACCATTTACAGGTGATAACTCACATGCTCTTCTTCCAAATAGTGCCATGAGGAGACAGCGTTAATGTCTCACCCAAAAAACAGCTCCTCCAACAGTGCAGCACTCACTCAGCTCTGCACTGGAATGTCAACCTAGATTTTTGTGCTCAAGTCTGTGGAGTGGGATTTGAATCCACATCCTACCGATTCAGAGGCAAGGGTGCTATAATTTGAGCCACAGCTGAATTGGGTTTGGGTTGCATGATGACACAGTGTATATTGGGTTTTTGGAAGAGGACTGTACAGTATAGTAGAGCAGTAATGCAGGACCTCAGAAGTTATGGATTTTTCTCGATGGTAAATTATGTAAATCATCATGGAGTAAGATTTTTATCTTCACGGTCTGAGCTGTAACAGAGCTGATCACTTATCCTTTATAGAAACAGAGTGTGCTTGATTCCACTGATTTCAATAGAACAAGTTTACAGTCCAGACCGTGAAGACTAAAATCTATCCCACTGTCTCCTTAAGAGCATGAGCATTTATTAAAAGCCCTTTGTATCTTGCAACACTTAATTCCCTTGGCCGAAATGTATTACGGAAATGAAAGGCAGTTTGCTGTCTATCGCCTTGTGCAGCATCTGCTCAAGTGGACTCAGTACTTTCCCTTATGTCATATCAAGTTAATAGAAAATTATAGTGGGAACGTTACCTTTGCCTAGGAGCTATTGTTAGTAGATAATATCATTGAGCATAAATACAGACATATATCTGTTCATTCCTGCAAAACTGTCATGAATGAAATTGCTGACTAAGCGCTGCAATCCCTCATATTGGTTAATAGTCAATATTTTGTGGAATCAATAACCTATGTACAAGTCCTGTTGGCCCATCACCCCTGCGCTCACTGACGTACATTGGCTCCTGGCCTTAATTTTAAAATTCTCATCCTTGTGTTCAAATCCCTCCATGGCCTTGCCCCTCCCTATCTTTGTAACCACCGTTAGCCCCAAAACCCTCAGAGATCACGGAGATCCTGCTGTTCTGCCTTCCTGTGCATCTCCCATTTCCTTCACTCACCAGTGGCAGCCATGCCATCAGCAGCCTAGACCCTAAGCTCCGAGTTCTCTCCTTGCCACCTCTCTAACTGTGTGGACCCCCTTAAAACCTGCCTCTGCGACCAAGCTTTTGCTCACCTCTCTTGATATCTCCCTGTGTGACTTGCTGTCAAACGTTGTCTCATTGCTCTCCAGTGAAGCACCTTGGGTGTGTTCCTGCTATTTAGAAGTGCTATTTAAATGCAAGTGGCATTGTTGCAGAGTGCAGAATGTGCTTCTACTTTGGAAGAGGCAATCCCTAATCTGTGGGTTAGAGGCAACTGGAGCTGCAGCATCACAAGATAAAACATTAACATAAAAACATAACAACTAGGAGCAGGAGTGGGCCATTTGGCCTCTCAAGCCTGCTCCACCATTCAATAAGACCATGGCTGATCTGATTGTGGCCTTAACTGCACTTTCCTGCCTGTCCCCCATAACCCGTGACTCCCTTGTCGATCAAAAATCTGTCTAACTCAGCCTTGAATATACTCAATGATGCAGCACCTACTGCTCACTGGGGAGGAGCATTCCAAACACAAACAACACTGAGAGATGAAGTTCCTCCTCATCTCCATCTTAAATGGCAGATTTCTTATTTTTCAGCTGTGCCACCTAGTTATTTCTAGTATTTCCCCCTTGAGGGGGAAGCATCTACCCTGTCAAGCCCCCTCAGAATCTTATGTTTCAATAAGATCACCTATCATTCTTCTATAAGCTCAAACTGCCTAACCTTTCCTCATAAGACAAACCCCTCATCTCAGGAATCAACTTAGTGAATCTTCCCTGAACTGCCTTCAATGCAAGTATTTCCCTCCTTAAGTAAGGTGACCAAAATTATACACATTACTCTCGATGTGGTCTCAATGCCTGGTATCGTTGTAGCAAGACTCTGCTACTTTTATACTCCATTCCCTTTGCAGTAAAGGCCAACATTCCATTTTCTAGTTACTTGATGTACCTGGATGCTGACTTTGAGATTCATGTGCAAGGACATCCAAGTCCCTCTATACCTCAACAATCTGCAACGTCTCTCCCCATTTAAATAATACGCTGCTTTCTATTCTTCCTGCCAAAGTGGATAACCCCATATTTTGCCATTTTATACGCCATTTGCCAAATTTTTGCCCACTCACTTAACTTATCTATACACCTTTGCAGACTCTATACACCTTTGTATCCTCCTCACAATTGTTTTCTTACCTATCTCTGTATCATCAGCAATATATAATATAAATGTAAATATAATCTCCTGCCTCAGAGTCAAAAGATTGTGGATTCAAGCCCCATCCCAGAGATCTGAACATTTAATCTAGGCTGCTGCTCCAGTACCAACAGAGTGCTGCATGGTAGAAAGTGTGGAGGTTCTGAGGTGATGTTAAACAAGGCCCCACTTGCTCTTACAAGTGGGTGGAAGAGGCCCCATGATACTGTTTTGAAGAAGAACACAGGAGTTCTACAGATATCTTAAGTAATTTTTGTCTCTCAAACAATGCCACCAAGATAAACTATCAGTTCATTATCACATTGCTGTTCCTGGGATCTTGCTGTGCTCATATTGGCTGCTGCATTTCCCGATATTACAACATCAATTACACTTCAAAAGTATTTCACTAGCTGTAAAAAAACTTTGGCCAGGGTGTTCCATGCCCGCTGGTGTTGTGTGTGCTCGGTGGCGTGAGTGGACAATATGGCGCGATCGGTTTCATGACAGCGTGAAACCAGTTTGCGATCGTCCGCTCCCCGTTCCCCGCTATCGGACATTGGGAACCTCATTGTAATACATCAGCATATCATTATTAGGTATGCCCTCCGGAATCATCCCCCTGCTGGATCATCTGTCCACATCAACGGGGAAACACGCTGACGTGTTTCACAACAGCACATAAGCGATAGGCATCTGGTGGCCTGCACTTCACTCGAGACTTCGAGGTTTGTTTGCCTACCCTGCTGTGGTCAGCACTCGCTGTCGTCAGTGCCAGGTTTCACAGGCACCACATCACTTTTAGGGGACTCACGGGCAGGTCTCTATCCACCAGATCAGCCATATGTGGGTGACTTTTCAATGGCTGCAGGGCAAGGTCTTGCTTGGGGAAGGGGGAGAAGTGGCCTCAGGCAAGGGAAGAGGCTGCAGAACGGGAGCTGTACTGGGGAAGGAGGGTAACCCAGGGTGTGTATCAGGGGCACAGATTGATCTGTGCAAGTGGCCTCAAGAGGGCAATGCCTATGAGGCAGTCTCCAGAGAAAATAATGCTAGATGGACATGTGAGGGTACATGTTTGAGAATGGGTGGTGGTGTCCCTTGAGCTGACAGTGAGTGAGCTGCCAGTGAATGTGTGATGGGCTTGAGTTTAGAGTGAGCGTTTAGAATGATGAGATGGTTGCCATACCCTGGCTGCACAGAATAGATCATTCATCCTCTTTCTGCACTGGATGACCAACCTCATCTGTGCAACATTGGCACTGATCACCACTGCCATCGCCTACCAAGCCGGAGTGGTGATGTAGCTGCCCCTATATGGCATGAAAACCCTCCATCACGGCAGGAAGGTAAAACGTTGCTTTACCTGCCTGCTAGCCCACAGTGCAAATCTTTGACAATTCTGCCCTTTGGGACATCTGAGGTCACAACAAGCGCTGGATAAATGCAAATTCTTTCCTAATTAAGAGACTGGAACAAAATTGTTACATGGATTCCATAATGGAACATAATATAAAAGTGACTATGATGTTGTTGGATTATCATAAAATTCCAAATGCTTCCCCAAGGAAATCTATTGTCCTTACCTATCTGACTTATATGTGACTCCAGTCACACACTAATATGGTTGACTCTTACTGCCTACTGAAGTGACCTAGCAAGCCACTCAGTTGTGTTAAAAACCATTTTGAACGGAGCAAACATAGCCTCAGTTAAGGTACAGAAAACAGAGAGGAATAAACAGGTTGTTTTCAGGTTAGCAGGTTGTTAAGGTTGAGGTACCACAAGGATCAGCACATGGGGCCTCGGGTATTTTCAATCTATAATAATGACATAGATGAGTGGCCAAGTGTAATGTATCCAAGTTTGCTGTTGATACAAAGTTAGATGGGAAAGTAAGCAATGAGGAGGAGTCAAAAAGTCTGCAGAGGGACATGGACAGACTGGTTAAGAACATGGAATACGATGTGGCAAAGGGTGCAGCTAATACACTTTGGCAGAGAAATAAAAAAGGGGAATTTTTTTTTGAATGGTGCGAGACTGAGAAAATGTGCATTCAGAGGGATCTGGCTATCCTTACATATGAATCTCAGTAAGTTAACATGCAAGTCCAGCAAGCAGTTAGGAAAACAAATGGTATGTTAGCTTTTGTTACAAATGGATTTGAGTATAAGAGTAAGGAAGTATTACTAGAATTATACAAGGCACTGGTGAGGCAACAGCTGGAGTTGTGTATGTAGTTTTGGTCTCCTTCCCTAATGGAGTACTTACTTGCCCTAAAGGGTAAGCAACAAAAGCTCACTAGACTGCTTCCTATGAGGAGAGATTGAGGAAACTAGGCCTATATTCCTTGGAGTTCAGAAGAATGCAAAGTGGTCCAATTGGAACGTATAAATTCTTAAGAGGCTTGACAGGATAGATGCAGAGAAAATATCTCCTCTGGATGGGGAATCAAAATCACTGGGTCACAGTCTCAGAATAAAGGTTGCTTATTTCGGACTGAGATGAGGAGAAATTTCTTCACTCAAAGGGTTGTGAATCTTTGGAATTCTCTACTCCACTGTGGATGCTCAGTTGTTGAGAGCGTATTCAAGATAGAGATTGGCAGATTTTTGGGTATTAAGGGAAATGGGGATAGTTTGGGAAGGTGATATTGAGGTAGATGATCAGCCATGTTTTAGCAATTGGCAGAGCAGACTCAAAGGGCCAAATGGCCTACTCCAACCCCTGTTTCCTACATTCTTAGCTTCATTATCAGTGGATCAAAAAGGCAGCCCACTATCACCTTCTCAGGATGGTTAGGGATGGGCAATAAATGCTGGAAATGAATTAAAAGCATATTCAGTTCCTGTGCACAACCAATGTGATTAGTAAGCTATGGAAGCCTCCCATCCTCTCCTGAGGGAGAAAATATGAAATTAAATTGTAGTTTAAGAGTATCTGGCATAGCAAGGGTTAATGTGGAACTGGAAAACAGTACTGCCCACACTGTTATATAAAGAGACACATGACCCTGAGACTAGGGTCAGTTGTGGACTGGACAGAGACATGTGTAGAAGCAAGCATGGAGTTAGCTCATAGCTTGGACGATAACCTGTACATGCGTACGTAGTAATGTGCTATCAATAAACAGTTAATGTTCAACCACACAAGACTCAGAACCTCTTTGTGAGACCTACTGAACATACAACAGACATGTCATATTGTCCAGCATCCCCTCACAGTGTCAGGAGAGGAACAGGAGCAGGTGACTGCAACATGTTCTTTATTTTAGTTTGGGAAGTAGAAGGGCAGCAGAATAAGTGAAGAAGAGATTAATGAAAACAAATTTAAAAGATGGCAACCTGACTTAAGTTGATTTGAAAATGCTAAAGTCCGGGAATGCAGTCATAGAGTCGTAGAGGTCTGCAGCACAGAAAGAGGCCCTTCGGTCCATTGACTCTACGCTGGTCAAACAAGTATCTAACTATTCTAATCCCATTTTCCAGCACTAGGCCCATAGCCTTGTATGCCATAGCATCGCAAGTGCACATCCAAATACTTCTTAAATGTTATGAGGGTTTCTGCCTCAACCACCCTTTCAGGCAGTGAGTTCTAGATCCCCACCTCCCTCTGGGCGAAAAAATTCTTCCTCACATCCCCTCTAAACCTCCTGCCCCTTAACTCAAATTTATGCCCCCTGGTTATTGATCCCTCCACCAAGGGGAAAGGTTACTTCCTGTCTACCCTATGTATGCCCCTCATAATTTTATACACCTCAATCATGTCCCCCCTCAATCTCCTTTGCTCCAGGGAAAATAACCCCAGTCTGTCCAATCTCTCCTCATAACTAAAACTCTCCAGCCCAGGCAACATCCTGATAAATCTCCTCTGCACTCTCTCTAGTGCAATCACATTCTTCCTATAAAGCGGATTCTAGAACTGCACACAATACTCTAGCTGTGGCCTAACCAGCGTTTTATACAGTTCCAGCATGACCTCCTTGCTCTTATACTCTATGCCTTTGCTAATAAAGGCAAGTATCCCATATGCCTTCTTAACCACCTCATCTACTTGTCCCACTACCTTAGGGGACCGGTGGACATGCACACCAATTTCCCTCTGATCCTTGTTACTTCCCAGGGTCTTACCATTCATTGTGCACTCCCGTGCCTTGTTTGTCCTGCCCCAGTGCATCACCTCACACTTATCCGGATTAAATTCCATTTGCCACTTATCAGCCATCTGACCAGCCCATATATATCCTCTTGTAATCTAAGGCTATCCTCCTCACTATTTACCACCCCATCAATTTTCATGTCATCCACGAACTTACTGATTAACCCTCCTACATTCAAGTCTAAATCGTTTATATATACCACAAACAGAAAGGGACTCAACACCGAGCCCTGTCGAACTGGACACAGATATCCAGTCACAAAAACACCCCTCAACCACCTCCCTCTGCTTCCTGCCACTCAGCCAATCCTGGATCCAGTTTGCTAAATTGCCTTAGGTTCCATGGGCTCTTACCTTTGCTATTACCTTTGCTATTAGTCTTCCAAGCGGGACCTTATCAAAAGCCTTGCTGAAGTCCAAGTAGACTACATCAAATGCATTGGCCTCATCTACACACCGGGTCACCTCTTTGAAAAATTCAATCAAATTGGTCAGACATGACCTTCCCTTAACAAAACCATGCTGACTCTCTTTGATTAACCCCTGCCTCTCCAAGTGTATATTCATTCTGTCCCTCAGAATTGCTTCTAATAGTTTCCCCACCACTGAGGTTAGACTGAATGGCCTGTAGTTCCCTGGGTTATCCCTTCCTCCCTTCCTGAATAACATTGGCTGTCCTCCAGTCCTCTGGCATCTCTCCTGTGGCCAGAGAGGTATTGAAAATTATTGCCAGTGCCCCTGCTATCTCCTCCCTTGCCTCACTCAACAGCCTGGCCTGAAGATTTATCTACTTTGAAGCCTGCCAGACCACTTAGAATCTCCTACCTTTCTATGTTAATTTCTATAATTATATCACAGTCCTTCTGCCTGATTTCCATACCCACGTCGTCCCTCTCACTTGTGAACACCGACACAAAGTATTCACTTAGAACCCCACTTACGTCTTCCGGCTCCACACACAAATTACCACTATGATCCTTAATGGGCCCTACTCCTTCCCTAGTTATTCTCTTACTCTTAATGTACTTGTAAAATAACTTTGGATTTTCCTTTATGTTACCTGCCAATGTTTTTTCATGTGCCCTTTTTGCTCTAAATTCCCTTTTAAGTTCCCCCCTACACATTCTGTACTCCTCTAGGGCTTCTGCTGTTTTGAGCTCTTGGTATCTGCTATAAGCCTCCCTTTTTCTCTTTATCCAATCCTGTATATCCCTCGACATCCAGTGTTCCCTGGATTTGTTGGTCCCACCCTTTTATCTTTACTGGAATATGTTGGCCCTGTACTCTCCCTATTTCCTTCTTGAATGAGTCCCTCAGCTCTGACGCAGATTTACCTAAAAGTAGCTGCTCCCAGTCCACTCTGGCCAAATTATATCTGATCTTATTAAAATTGGCCTTCCCCCAAATTAGAAGTCAATATTAAATATTGCTATCAAACAATACATTAAGCAGTTGAAATTGAAATGACTGGATTCCTGCAGTAAAAAAAAACTTCACTTTAACAGTATATACTAAGCTATATTTCAGGGTGATCTGATTTATCCTTAATATTTTAGCGTGTTATGTAAAGGCTCTTATCACTGCTTGCTAAATGTGTGGTACCATTTATAATTTACAACTTCCGTGCATAAGTTTAATGCTCCAATATGTTACAGCGATAAAGTGACATATTCCAGTCTGGCTGATTGTGTGTTGCAAAGTTAGAGGTCTATCAGAGATTTTAGATAACAGTCATCAAGTGTAAAATCAGACCTCAAACGATTTATGAATGTTGTGAGTGAATCATTGACTTTGAAGGGATTCCTCTCGACCTTCAGCCTTTGTAATGAATACTGGGGTAGAAATTCATATCGCTCCACTTGAAGGGCCAAAATTAGTGCACAAGCAGCTTCCATCTGAATCAGGAGACCTATGGCAGCCTGATATTAGGCCTCTGGCAAAATATTATTGTTAGTTGAATGAATAAATTGAATTAAATCTCCTGTCTTTCTAGCCATGGCCTGAAGGTAAGTTCCCGGATGGGATTTAAGGGCCAAAGTGACAATGGGTTGGGCCAAGAGTGCTGCGGAGTTGCAGTCAGCCCCTAGCAATGATTTCTGATTGTGTTGGCAGCCAATGCGGCCACTTAGCTGTAGTGGGCCTGACACCTGCTCTGCTAAACAGCAACCAATTTTTGAAAGTGTACTTAGAACGGACTTTAGGCCCCTCCTGCTCAACATTCTCATGCATGCTCCTGGCCAGCTACAGGAGTGCAAGAGTGGAAAGTTCACCCTACATAGTCTTCTTTATTTTCTCTTTAAAACATAAGCTGGATCTGTTCTGTGAGAGAGAAGTCTGCAAATATCGCAAGGTCTTCTACTTTTCCCTGGCTGCTCTTAGACAGGATAGTAATGTTGACAAGTGCTTGTTTGTCACAAGTGACCTGGGTGGTAACTGGCAGTGTTCAGTGGACAAGTGTGTCCTCCTTTACTTCGGGATGAATGATCCACCAATTAGCAACAAGTCTCTGAGATCTCCATGGAATTTCCAGGAATCTTCTGGACTGATCCTGCAACATTCCTAATGAGTCATAAGGTCAGATGTGGAGAAAACAGGGTTTTTCTTTTTCTTTGGAATAAAGGTTGCTTTGTTAACCGTTGTGCAGTCAACTTTATGAAACACTAAAAACGTTGGAGTGATGCCAGGGTGTATCGCCAGTTTGGTGACAGGGGCTGTGCTCATTTCAACAAAAAGAAAATGAAAAGTAGGAAAAAGCAGCTTGCATTTATATGGTTCCTGTCATGCCCTCTGGAGTCCCAAAGAATAGCGAAGCCAATTGGCTGGATTTTGGATACCGAGGTGGGTCACTCAAGTTGGGAAATTTCCTGATTTTCTTTTAGCGGCTCGGGGGGTGGGGGGGTGGGGGCATGGTGGTGGGATACAGTCGGGCCTGCTGACCCCAGCAGCAGTGTTCAGGTGGCCACAGGGATAGGTGACTGCTGAGGTGGCCTGGTTATAAGGCCCACCTCGGTTCTCTGGGACTCTGTCCCAGTTGTTTTAGAAGTTATTATGCCCTCTGGCCCTCATCCCTTCAACTCCTACGCACAACCTACAGCCCCTCATATCCTCTATGCCAACTCATGTCCCAAACCATCCCCATGGCTTATCATACAGTCTATACCAACTCAATGCCAACTTATACCCCCAAACCATCTTTCCATGGACCCTCATACCCTCCATGCGACCTCCATAGTCACTCACCAAATATCAAATATGTGCAGCCCTCAGAAGCATTGTGGAGATGAAAAATAATAAACTAACAATCTAACATAGCTCTCACTTCTACACGCTTAATAAAGAAAAACAACTCCCATTCATAGAACCCAAAACTTTTAAATCTCAAGTGGTTAATCTCTTATAAAAACATATTTCGATTCAGGCCCCACATTGAAGATGGCTAATCACAGAATCACACAGTGCAGAAGAGGCCCTTCGGCCCATCGAGTCTGCACCTGAGAGGATAGATGGAGGATAAATGGAGTCTTAACTCAACATTTCATCCAAAAGATCTCAGTGTAGTCCTCCCTCAATAGTGTGTTGTCAGCTGTATGAATTCTTTAATGCTCTTTAAACTGTCAAACTGTGAACTCAGAATCCCCTGCTTAAGTAATTGTAGCTTTTGAAACTCAGCCAAACATTCAAAATGATATAATTACAACCCCTGGGGAAATGTCAACAAAGCATTCTATGGAAACTTACTGACCAGATGATATGTTTTTCTAACTTACGTCTGTCAATCAAATCAGTCCAGCAGAATCTTTTTTAGCTGATAAGTTATGCACAAACCATTTCGCACAAACAGCAGCATTGTTTTTAATGATGTTGGTTGAGCGATAAATATTGACCAGAACCAGGGAGAACTTTCCTTCTTTCCTCCAATGTAGTGCCACGGGATCTTTTACATCCACCTGAGAGGATAAGATGGAGTCTTAACTCAACGTTAACTCCAAAAGACCTCAAACAGTGTAGTCCTCCCTCAATAGTGTGTTGTCAGCTATATGAATGTCAGCTTAGGTTATGTACTCAAGACGTTGGAATGGGACTTGAGATCTCAGGGGGAAGAGTTTTACTGATTACGACAGGGCTGACAAACAAGGTTATCCATGCTTTGCCATTGATAGGTGCTCCCATTGCGTAAAGCTCCCTGCCAAGAGTGCTAAGGTGGAATTGGTCTTGGTGAGTAGATAATGCAAAATGGATTAAGTGAATCATCAGCCAGCTTTACACATCTCCCAACCATTCTCCAATGGCAAAGATAATCAAGTTGGGCGTAAAGCTAGTGGCCAATTCAACATCACCCCTTTTCTACCAAGACCAAATTGCACTGCCTTCTCCAACTCCAAATCCCTGCCTAACAATTTTCAAAATGTACCTACCAGTCTCTATTGTTTGTTCTAAACATTGACTTCCTGCTGTTAAGCAGCACAGATTTTTGAAATACTTATACGGTATGAATAGGCGTTTGAAGCTGTATTCTCAGCATCAACAATCCCTCACCCCAGCCCCAGCAATGCTTCATAGCCTTATAACCACATCAGTCTTGTCATTCAGCTGAAGGGTGGTGCTGCAGTGCTCTACAGGATTATGGGGAAAGAACAGGAAACTGAGACTCATTGGACAGTCATTTCAAAGAGCAGAAACAGGGCTGAATAGCCTCCTTCTCTGTGGAATAATTCAATTGCTGATACTATTCACTTTCCATTGCTTCCATTCCTTGGTTGCTCATCTCCAGTAGATAGAAAGATCGACCTGATTTAAACTCCTCGTGGAGATACCAGCGCTCCCCTGACTGCCTATGCGTTATTTTGAGTTAGTTCAGGCACTTCAGCACAAACCCTGCTAAGAATCCATTGGCAACACTTTGAGTAGTAGGATGTTCCCAGTCCCAGTCTTCCCACCAGCCCCACCTGCACTATATGGTGATGACGGACTTGCAGTGCTGAAGGGCTGAAAGGAATATTGGCAGCACCATCCTCAAAGATAGTCAGGTGTTTAAGAAACCATGGGCAGAATTTTCCTGTTGGCGTGCAGGGGTGAGACCCACACACCGACGCATGAAATGACGCATGGTGACGTGGGCCGAGTGTCCCGACTTCACTGCACTCCATCGCAATATTTCGGTGGGTGGGCAGGTGATGATCTCTGATGCTCGCCCGCCATTAATTAACCAGCCACTGAAGGCCCTTGAGGCGCCAATAGACCACGATTTTTCAGGGCCCGTGCGATCTTCAGGTCATCACACGGGCGCAACGGGCAGGCGGGTAGGAGACATTTGCATAAACCTCATCCAGGGGCGGGATAAGAGGGGTCAGTGGGGTCGTGAGTGCATTCTGTCAAATATTTAATTTAGAAAGTAACTGATACTTGCCTGTGGGAGCTGAAATACTTCAAAACTCATACCAGCTGCTTGGTCTGGACTCACATCCTTCAGGTCAGCACTCGGCAGTGAAGAATCATTTTGGAGCTGAAGGGTTTCAGGAAGCCTTCCCTTAGTCCAGAAATAGGAGCTGAGCTCTCCACTGGAGGCAGCTCCTCTGAGGAGGAAGGGAGGGCTAGAAGGGGGAGGAGGCCAGGAGTGCACATTCAGCCTCCAGGGGAGCCACCTTTGGGAGGAGAGGCCCAGGCACAAGAGGCGCAGGGCCAAGAGGTAGTCCAAAGCGGAAGGGGCCGCAGAAGACGCCACTATCCTGCTGCCAGGGTTTACGGGTGGCGAAACAGCTACCTCAATATGTCTGAGGTGCAGTGCCGAAGGGGGCTCCATCTGTCAAGGGAGACAGTCAACACTATCGGTCAGATGATTGGGCCTGAGATCTCCACGAACTCTGTGGGTGGACACCCCATGTCAGAGACTCTAAAGGTCACAGCTGCCCTCAACTTCAATGCCTCTGGCTCTTTCCAGGGCTCAGTGGTTGATCTTTGTGGTGTCTCCCAATCAGCTGTCCACACTTGTGTCAAGCAGTTTATAGACGCTCTGTTCAGATGTGCACTGACTTTCATCCACTACCACGCGGTCAAGGCCAGTCAGACACAGCAATCCAGAGGCTTCGCGGCCATTGCTGGCTTCCCCCGTGTCCAGGGGCTATAGACTATACACATGTGACCATCAAGGCGCCAACAGGTGAGCCCGGTGCCTTCGTCAACAAGAAGGGCTTCCACTCCATGAACGTGCAGATAGTGTGTGATCACAGGATGCTGATTCTACAAGTCTGTGCAAGGTACCCAGGAACATTAGATAAGGGCCTTGTCAATAAAGCTGAATGTCACACAAAACACTCATTACATTATTGGTAACCATCCATCTGCAGAAGAAAAGAGACACCTTCAGCCATGGTGACATGTCTCAATTTAATGGTATAACAAAAGGAACTTAAGAGAACAAAACGACAGAGGTGTTAAACATCACACCAACTCATAAAGACTTCATTGCAGGCCAACACAAAAGCACCAGTGATAAACCCATGGTGTTCCTAAGGTGCCTTATGTTTACGCTTTCGGGTGCTACGTCTAGGTGCTGAACCCTCGCTGGCACTGGTATCTGAGCCAGCCTGCTCACTCTGCTGTCCTGTTGGTCTCGATGACCTTGGCGGCTGTCCTCTGGCCCGTGGAGCCTGTGCTGGCCCTGCCTGGGAGGGAGCTGCCAGTTCCACAGCTGGCACCTCCCCAGGCAACGCAACCTCACCGGATACAACAGTCACTGGCAAAGGGGCAGAGGAGCTGCCGGCCTCGTCTGGGGAGTGCCATGAGAGGAGCCCTTAGAGACAACAGGCAGCTGCTGCGCTGATGTAAGGTTGCTTTGGACCTCCCTGCTCACCATGGATGGATGGGCACCGAGCACCACTCTCTCCATGGAGGACGCATGGCGCTCGACCATAAGGCTCATTGCATCGGCGATGGTCCACGTAGACTCCTCCACCACGGACACCAAGCCAAGTGTAGCCTCATGTATCTCCCCAGACGCTCCCACACATCGGGCCGCATTTCCTGCATTTGTTGCATCGTGGATAACTCCAGAGGCACATCATCAGCCACCAACTGGGCATGTGCCTGGTCCCCTGCAGTCCTCCGACTGCTGGCGCCATGGGCACTCTCTGTCTCCACCAGCTCCTCCAGCGAGTGTGAAGTGCCCTCACCGCTGTGCCCCGGGACACTAGCCAAAGATTTAATTCCAACCGAGGTGCTAGTGTCTGCACTGGTGCCTGCCTGGCAGAGATGGTGTGACGCTGGTGAGACCTCAGGGCCCTCAGGTGTGAGAGGGGGCCCCTGCTGCTCCTCCTCCCGGCACTGCTCCGATGATGCTGAAAGGAAGAACAAGGACGTTTGAATAGATAACGTGGATCATTATGCACTCATCCTCCCATAAGCAATGGTCAAGCCATGTTGCAAACTTCAATCGCTGACCATTCAGCACTGCCATGGTTGCTGGGCAAACAATGGTGACCTCACTGCTGGGCAAACATACCTGCCCGTGGCACCCCAGCCTCACCGACATCAGTGGACCTGGGTGCATGGCACCTCTCCAGATCTAGGGCCTCCTGCTCGAAGCGGGTAAGCATTGCCACCTGGGCCAGCCCTCCGCCAGTCCTCACCCGCTCGGCGGCATTATGTGCATTCTCCTCCTGAAAAGGAGAGAAGAGCATTGATTAGTGCTACTTGTACCTGGACTCTCTCTGCAAACGGCCCACCCCAACCAGAGTGGGACACATCAGGGCTCCAGTACCTCCTCACCCCACAGCTGCCGAACACTCACACAACAATGCCAGGCCTGTCCCCCCACTCTCATCTCCTTGGCCAAATGCTGCCTACATCACATTAGGCACCACATGGTCTAACCTTCCATAGCAAGGAGGCGCAAGCAGGTGGAGCGCAGAGAGCAGCAGATCGATCGGTGCCAACGCCACCTTGAAGCTCCCCTCCCAGCATCTCATCACCCTGACTTGGACATGTCCTGGAGTTCCAGCTCTGCGCCCAGGTGCAGCTCCTCCAGGTTGCCCCCAAAACAGTCATGTGGGTCTCAGTGTACCACATGCTGCGGGTACAGAACCCATCACATTACTACCCTCTCAGGGTGACCTCAACATGGGCAATACCTGCTGGCCCACCCAACGAAGGACACATGCCGACAATGATTCAATGTGGTCACTACACTCAGAGTTAGAGGGGGCCGGCCAGGGGGAGAAAGAGTACCTGCTGGGTTAAGTGACCAATGCCAACATGGGACTCACCCTTCCTGAGCACAACAGGTCGTTGAAGCGCTTGCGACACTGGACCCAGGTGCGCCGCACCACATCAGGGGAGCTCACCACCTCTGCCACCTCCTCCCAGGCATGTTTGGTCATGTTGGGGGGGGCCTCTTCCTTCCCACCCCCAGGGTATGAGGACCTCCCGCTGTGCTGCCACCTCCTTGAGGAGGGCAGCAAGGTAATCGTCTGAGAAACGAGGGGCACAGTGCCCCCCCTGCCCTACCCTCCTGCCTGGCCTGCTCACCAGCAGCGCTCTGGGGACCTCTTCCACTGGCCACGATTCACAGCCTTTGAAAGGCAGCAGCAGCTTTTTTAAACTGGCTGCTGGTGGTCATTGCAGTCCCACCGCCGCCCGCCCACTCCCACTGTCCTCGGGGGCCGTGATTCACGCTGGGCGGGCCTTAATTGGCCCACCCAGATAAAATGGCGGCTCAGACCATCTGCGCCCACTCCCACTCTGCCCGCCCAACAGGCAGAAAATTCTGCCCCATAGGAAGCAAAGAACAAGCTGCCTGTTGCCTCCTGGGATGACATGAGTTACAGGGGGAAAGGGGGAGAAACAAAATTACTTATAAAAACAGACATTAAAACAAATTAAAATAAATGACAGTCCAGTTCATGTCAAAAAAACTTGCCCATCTGTTTGGAGGTGGAGTGCTGTCTTCCCCACCCCTTCACATTAGCATTTATAAGAATGGTTCCAATACAGGAAATGGTCATTAAAGGTAGTGGGAACTTTTGCAAAAATGCCTTCACAAGGCTGAAGTCTTTTGCTCTCTTTATATTTTTGAGCTACACAATGCCACTGACTGAAAGATTAAACTGATCTGGCAGGCGACACATTGAACTGAACACCAGAATACTGTGGAAAGCAGTGACAGGAATGGTGCTGGCCATGTAACCCAGGGAAGAAAGGAGCAGTACAGATGGCAGAGGGCAGATGCTGCATTACACACTCTCCACCCTTACATCACTGACCTCTTCCACCTTTAAACATATAACAGAGCCGTTTACATAGAGGTGGCAAGTTCAGGTTGAGGGTAGTAGGGTATCTATGCACCAGAATGCTTTGGTTAGGAGGAAAGAACGTTTACTTCTATAGTGTATTTAATGATTTCAGCATGTCCCAAAGCACTTTCCATTCAAAAAGAGAGGAAAGCTAATTGATAGTAAGTTAATCAATGAATGGAAACTTTATTTAAGTACAACAGCAACTTCCATTTATGTGGTGTCTTCAACGTAGTAAATCATCCAACAGTCTGCTTTACAGGAGTGCCATTGGACAATATCTGGTATTGAGACACACATAGAGGCATTAGGACACATTCCCCAAAACTTGATCAAAGAGGTAAATTTTAAGGAGCACTGTAAACAAAATGTGTGTACTGGAGAGATGGAGAAGTTTACGGAGGCAATTCTGAGCTTGGGCCCTAGGCAGCTGAAGCCATGGTCACCACTGCTGGGGTGATAGAAATTGGAGATGCACAAAGCAGCAGAGTTGAACATAAGAACGTAAAACATAGGAGCATGAGTAGGGTATGCAACCCATTTAATATGATCATGGTTGACCATCAGCTTTTAATCCATTCTCCACCCTCCATATCCCTCGATTCCCTGAGAGACCAAACATCTGTGTATTTCAGCCTTAAGTGTATTCAGTGATGGAGCATCCACAACCCTCTGGGGTAAAGAATTCCAAAGATTCACAACCCTTTAAGTGAAGAAATTTCTCCTCATCTCAGTCCTAAATGATTGGCCCCTTATCCTGAATTTGTTCCTTGGAGGAATGCAGAAACCTTGGAGGGCTGGAGAAGGTCACAGAGCTGTAGGAACTGGGGTGGAGGTGGCGAGGGGCCTTGGAGGGACATATATATGAGGATGAGATCTTGAATTTTGAGCATTGTTGAACTGGGAGCCATGCGGGTGAAAGAAAACAGGGGTGACAAAGACTTACTGGTGCGAGTCAGGATAGGGGCAGCAGTGTTTTGGATGAGCTGTGGTTTATGGAAGGTGGTAGTTGGGAAGCTGGCTAGGAGAGCCTGTCATTGCAAAATACCGCCATTTTCTGGAGTATTAGGCATATGATCAATCACTCCTCATTTTCCTGGAGTAGGAAATTGCAAGGATAATTGATAGCACACAAGTGAACTGGGAATGTCTCGGCTTTGATCCAGGATTTGTTGGCTGATCTCAGTTTAAAGACAGTTGATCATGCTACAGTTGGCTTTGGCAACATTGTGTAATGGAATTGAGAATGGGCCCTGGCTGCTATTCTCCAAATTGTGACTTCAGCTGGACTGTGTATCCATGTCGACAGCAAGAATCCATGAGGGTATAAATTCACCTGGGCTGTAATGTAAAACAGGCCAATACTAAGAATGAAAATCTGTTTCACAGCCTTGCCTGATTCTCTTGACTATTTCATCTCCAATGGTCCCTGTCTGGGTTCCTGTATCGAATGGATGCTTAGTGAGGTAGCAGAGTGCGATTGTTTCCCTGGGATTACCTCACATCCCCAGTAGAAGCTGCGCCTTTCAGAAAGGCAAAGAAAATGACTCCACTATCAAGCTTCCGTTTAACCCAAAATTTCATCCACAACACAAAGGCCAAATGGAGATATTTATATATATTTGTTGACTTTGAACTGTTTAATCTGACACCAAATGCAAACAGAAATATCCACTCATTAGCCCATGGCATTTAGAGGTAGGTTTGTCTGTCTGATGAACTGCCACTTGAGATTTATTTTTGCCCTCAGATTGCTTGTTGTGTCCCCGCATTCTGTTCATGCTACCCACTCTGTGCTGTGTCTGGCTGATGTTAGCCCAGATGGAAAGTTATGCTGCACACAAAGCATGCCTTGTATTTATTCCATATCCATAAATGCTGAACAAACAATACTTTCACAGCATGCTGCATAAGTCTCACATCCTACACAGATCAAACGTTGTTAACCAAATTATATGCTGCTTATCATCTCTCTGTGTTTTTTTTTAAATTAAGATTCTTAGATGCCATAGTTATAATTTTTTAAAAAATAGTGGTTTGGTGTCCAAACCATAGCTGAACAAATTGATTTTATCTGTATCTTTCCAATTTGCATTTTTTCTTCTCAAGAAACAGATAATTTTATAAATGTGTCAGTTAAGAAGCAGCACATCTGGGCTGTTCACCATCAATGGCTCCTCTTCCCATTCCTCCACCGTTATTTCTGGTGTCCCATGAGGATCTATCCTTGGCCCCCCTCCTATTTATCATCTTCAACGCTGTCCCTCAGCGACATAATCCAAAAATACATCACACATGCTGACGACACCCAACTTTACCTCACTGCCACCTCTCAGGACCCTTCTACTGTCTCCAAATTGTCGGACTGTTTGTCCGACATCCGCAATTAGATGAGCAGAAACTTTCTCCAATTAAGTATTGGGAAGACTGAAACCATTGTCTTCAGTTCCTACCACAAAGTCCATTCCCTAGTACCCACTCCATCCCCCTCCCTGGCCATTGTCTGAAGCTGAACCTGGTGGTTGGGAACCTCAGTGTCATACTTGGGCCAGAGATGAGCTTTCAACTACACAGCCTATTTCCACCCCTGTATCATTGCCTGATTCTGCTCCCACCTCACTGATGAAACTCTTGAATGCCCTTGTTACTTCCAGACTTCAGTAGTCCAATGCACTGCTGGTTGACCTCCCACACTCTACCCTCCAAAAACTTGGGTTCATCAAAAACTCCGTTGCCTATGACCTAACGCACCAAATCCTGTTCACTCATTACTCTTGCATTCACTGAGTTACACAGGCTCCCGGTTAAGGATTGCCTCAATTTTAAAGCCCTCATTCTTGTTTTTAAATCCCTCCATGGTCTTGCCTCTCCCTATCTCTTTAATCTCCTCCAGCCCCACAACCGTCCAAGATATCTGCACTCCTCAAATTCTGGGCTCTTGAACATCCCTGATTTTAAAACTTCCACCATTGGCAGCCAGGCCTTCAGTTGCCTAGGTCCCAAGCTGTGAAATTCCCTTCCTACACCTCTCTGCCTCTCTACCTTGCTTTCTTCCTTAAAACCTACTCCTTTGACCATGCTTTTGGTCATATGACCTAATATCACCTTATGAGGCTCAGTGTCATATTTTGTTTTATAATGCCCCTTGGGAAGCAGCTTGAGGTGTTTTATTGCGTCAAAGGGGCTATATAAATACAAATTGTTGTTGTTTCTACCCTTGGCCTGAGACTGCTCCAACATATAATTTTCCCCTTCTTTTTCCACCAATTTTCCCTCCATCTCTTCCTCCCCTCTCTCTGCAGACATTGACTCTTGCTGGGGTATAGCCTCAGACTGACACTTCATCTCCCAAGTCACCAGTCTCTATACCAGAGCCTAGGATGGATGTTGAGTGTCAGATGAATTTTTTAAGGTTGACGCTATTTTGTGCTCGATTGCCACGCTTGGAGTCTCCCAGTATCCATCACTGGGTAGCAATTGGAAGCCTAAGGGTCCTGCCCTATTCTCTTCCTTCCTTAATCTGGAAGCACCTTTTGTAGCTGTCTTGGTTGAGATCAGCTGACACACTCCAAACAAGGGTTTAAACCTGCCACCTTCAGAGTCTCCAAGGGCAGTATTTTCCCTGCCAGCTACTGAACCCTGCCATCGGGCTGAAATGGGGGGTCAGAAGCCCTGCACAGTGTGCGAGAGTCACTCATTGTGATTTTCCCCAGAGCAGTCAATTAATGGCCAGCTGCTGTCCAAGGAAGGACAGTGGGGGTCTCTCAGAGCTGGAGGGTCGGAGGTCTCCTCACTTGAAAGAAGCAGCAGGATCCAATGGCAGATAAGTGAGGGAGACAGCACCCCGAAATGGTGCCACTCTCTCCCTGAAGTGTCAAGCTTAACATTTTTAAAAATGGCCTTTCCAAACAAGCCACCACTGCGGTGGGGAAGAGCCTTTCTATTGGGCGGCCTGCAGCTGTTTCTGTACCTAGGCAGGCAGGAAGGGCCCTTTAAGCCAGCCTGGAGCACTGGTTCCCCCGTTCTGCCTCTGGGAGG
Source organism: Carcharodon carcharias (assembly GCF_017639515.1). NCBI lineage: Eukaryota > Metazoa > Chordata > Chondrichthyes > Lamniformes > Lamnidae > Carcharodon > Carcharodon carcharias. The sequence goes on along the minus strand of NC_054484.1, from coordinate 100,256,974 downwards.
CTGCCTCCAGACAGCTAAACTGCCCACCACTGCCTCTGCAAACATGGAGACCAACTGGCAAAGCCAGTCAACCTCCTTCAATGGGCATTAATAGGCCCATAATGATCTGAATTGGTGATCTGCCGCTCGCGAGCTTGCCAGTCACGTTACGAACTTCCAAGCCCATCTGCCTCCAATCCCAGCCCCAACATAGGCAAAAGGTCAAGCAAGGGTTAGCAAGGGCCTCAGGGGAAGCATTCTTGCTTCAGAGTTCGAAGATCATGTGTTCAAGCGTCCATTCTAGAAGCTCAAACACACAATGGTCTGGACTTTGCATTGCCATTGTCGGAGAGGTGCAGCAACTTGCGACATGTGCACTGTCGTGTGAAAGTCCAAAATTGAAGTGGGCCAAACTACACTATTCCTGAGGCCTCACCACTTCGATCATTGAGCTTTAGCTTTAAACAACAGGTATGGAACAAGCCAGTATTTGGGCTAATTGCCCACAGTGTTATGATATGGCAGGTGGTATGTACCAGACAGACCAAATCCCACAGGGAAACTTGTCCACACCATCGCAACGATTTTGCAATTTGTATTTATTACAAGAAGGTTTGTGCACTGAAGTCAGAAGTGATGAGTCCACTACTAACTTTACAGAGTTAAAAAATTAAATTAAAACATTTATTAGCAAAAGAAAAGAAAAAGTTAAATACACACAAGGGCCAGGATTTGGGGGCAGGGCCCGCTCGCCGAGGGGGAAATGACACGGGATGATGTCGGGAGGAATCCCCAATGTCATCCCGGTCCCTTTAAATCTTAAGGAAGGCGGGGGGACAGCGAAATCAGCTGGCGGGATGAAGTTTCATTACCGTTTTGTAAAAATTTAATACATTTTATGAGTTTGTTATCAACATGTCCCATCTCGTGTGACATTTGCCGTAGATCACAGGAGATTGACAGGTCACATTATTGACCTTCATACCGTTGAGGGGCATCGAAAGGGTGGACAGAAGACAACATTTCCCCTTGGCACAGGGATGACTAACGTGGTGGCATTTATCTAAGTTGAGGGCCATGAGGTTGACAGGTGAGGTGCTGAGGACCTTTTGGACAGAGTAATGTGGGATGCACTGGCTGAAAGGGTGGTGGAGGTACAAACCCCCTAAGATGCAGTAAGTCTACAGATGTGCAGCAGCGATGTCATGACATGTTAGACCATGGAGATAGTGGTTACAAATGGGATAAGGCGACTTTGGAAGGTGCTAGAGACGTCCATCCTCAAGGGGCTGAGGGACCTTTGTGTATGACCCACAAGTCTGACTGTATCAGTCTGTGAATGAGCAGTGTTGCTGCATTAACGATTGCAGCAACCATCAGAGCTTTGGATGGTGGGGAGACAGAGTGGATGGGACTGTGGCCCTCAAATACCTGGCCGCTGTACCCCAGCCTCACCGACACCTGCCGCCCCCTCCCCAGCTCCATGGGCTGCTCCTCATAGGTGGTGAGGTGCTGCAGCACAGCATGCCCACCACCAGTCCACAAATGCTCCCGGCTATTGTGCTCTGTTTTTGTCTGCAGAATAAAGAAGAGCATTTATTGGGGCTGATCGCTCATGTACTCTGCACGCGCATGCCGCACCCCAACCACAGTGGCCCATCTGAGGCCTCCAGCGGCTCCTGTCCACACTACTGATGATCAGTCCCCAGAAGATAGTACAGCTGGTCCCAACCCCCTGCCCCAATGGACACCTTGGACACATTTGGCGTCCATCACTTTGAATATCACATGGGTCTTAGCGCCCATGACAAGGAGGCGCAACTAGGTGTGGCGCCGAGGCCAGCAGATGGCTCTTGGCCACGACACCACCTTGAGGCTCCCCTTCCACCATCTCATCACCATCAATAAGACATGTGTTGGAGTTCTGAGTATGTGTCTAGCTGCCTCCCCTGCAGGTTGCCCCCAGACTACTCAAATGCGACAAACACCAACATATGCTGCAGGGAGAACCCATCTTCTCCTCAACCACTAAGGCTGATGTAAGCATGGTCACCATCTGTTTGCCCACCCAGCATGCACCAAATGCCCAATGCAGTAACGTCACTAAGATGTGGGGGGGGCTCAAAGGCTAAGGCTACCTGCTGGGTAAAACGCCCAAGGCCGACATGGTACTCACCCTTCCAGAGCGCAACAAGTCATTGAAGCGCTTGCGGCACTGGGTTCCTGTGCGCCGCACAGCATCTTGAGAGCTCACTACCTCTGCCACCTCCTGCCACGCCTGCCTGGTCATGGGTGGGGGTGGGGGGGGGGGGTGGCGCGGGGGGTGGTGGGGGCCCTCCTCCTCCCATCCTCAGGAAACAACATCTCCCGACGATGTGACACCTCTTCGAGGAGGGCAGCAAGGCAGGCATCGGAGAACCGAGGGGCACATTGGCCCCTCCCCCACCCCCCCCACTGGCCTACCCTGCAGCCTGCCCCCCCTCCTCCTCCTCTGCCCTGACCTCCTGTGGTGCCCGGACTCTGGCCATGGTGAACAGCCTAAAGAAGGCTGCCTGGCCTTTGTTTATACAGGCTGTCGGTTCCCCATTGGAACCAGCGGTTTGTACACACCCGCCGCACATTTGAATTTCCCGCTGAACACGGGAGTCTGAAACACGCCAGGCGGCCCTTAATTGGCCTACCCACGCAAAATGGTGGCGCGGCCCGTTTCGCCGGCGGAGATCGGCTCCATGCCCGCGACCGATTGGGTCAGGCAAGCCCACCTGACAAACAGAAAATTCTGCCCACTGTTTCTATGAGGGTAATATTCCACAGCTTCTCTCTCCCTCTCACTCCACAATGGAATTCCAAGGCTTTCAACACAACCTTGCTTTCTGGAAAAGCAAATTTCTCCAGGGTGGCTAAAGGCTTTTCCACAAGTCTGTACCACATAGCGCACTTTCAAGATCTCACACGGCCACACCCCACACAGCTTTCCATCTTTCTTTAAAGATATTTTCTCCTTTGTGATCTGTAAATTCCATTGTTCCAACCTGTCTTTGGAAGTTACTTTTCCCAGAATATAAAAATATTTCATGTTGTCCTTATGGCCAGCACTTTTGGGAAAAATAAATGTAATAACTTTGCCTTATTTATCTTACCCGTTGTAAACAACATACCACGTCCCTTTGAAAAGCCAACAACCTCTCCACTTATCTAAAAATGCAAATTCCATTTTACTTAAGCTCTCCATTAGCGTTTCAAATACCTGTTCTTTACACTTAACCCCTATGATGATTCAAACCTTGCAGTCTACTTAAATTGCAGTTGACTTAAATTATGCAGTTTACTTAAATTATTCACACACAGAAACATACACACACCGCACACACACACATAGACAAACATAAACCTGCTTTAAAGTATCTAACAGTAATATCAGGAAAATATGATAGTGCCTTTACAACTAACAATGAACTAGTCACACTAAAAAACAATTAGGGTTGTTATATTCAGGCATTAAAATGCCTCGATAAAAACAAAAAAACTGCGGATGCTGGAAATCCAAAACAAAAACAGAATTACCTGGAAAAATCAGCAGGTCTGGCAGCATCGGCGGAGAAGAAAAGAGTTGACGTTTCGAGTCCTCATGACCCTTCGACAGAACTTGAGTTAACTCGAAACATCAACTCTTTTCTTCTCTGCCGATGCTGCCAGATCTGCTGAGTTTTTCCAGGTAATTCTGTTTTTGATTAAAATGCCTCCTCTAATTTCACAAGTGCCTAATGAGGAGGCCATCATCAGAAGGGGTCTTTTAAATGTTAAAATGGATTCATGTCAATGACCTTCAAAACATTTAAAAAGCCAGATCAATGTTCTTATGAGATCTATCAGACATTTCCATTGTTTCATTGTAAACAACTTTTAAAATAAGATTTCTCTAACTTTTTTAAGCAAATCAGATTATTATTTTTAAACATCATTGGCATCAAAAGTAATGAAAAGGTCAGATAAATTTGGTCAAAACGTAGTTCACATTAAAGTCTGATAAAGTTTGTTTAAAAAGTCATCTAAATGAAATTGTTGAAAATGTTTTAACCTACATGACTTTTAAAGCATGATTTACCGGACTTTTTAAATGGTACAGTGTATATCACATTTTAAAATTAATTGTCTGACCTCTTCAAAATATGAATAAATTTATAATTTATTAAAATGATTCTGATCAAACCAATTGTACTTTAAAAATGTTTAAATTTTTAATTTTGTAAAGGGACTTATACTAAATAAACCTGATGTAACTCTTTGTTCCAATGCTTTTTTAACATGACAGATGCTGTAGCATCCTGGTTTTGACAGATTTTGCAGGCTTGGCTTGTAGTCCTGGCACCATATGACCTGTCTTCTTCGTCTTGGCTACAGAGAACTGTTGGACCTCACTGAGATCGACATCATGAGGGAATCTCCCCTCCTTCAAACCTAAATTCTCGCCCTGGGGATTGCACCGGGCAAGTCTATAGATTATTTTGAGTCAACAGTGGGTGCTATAACTTTGCTGCTGACTGCAAAATCCAGACCGTAATTTAGGCTGACATAACTTAGGCTCAGCGCCATACTGAGAGAGGGCTGAAGTGTCCTTCAAATGAGATGTTAAACAAAAGGTCCTGTCTGTCCTGTAGGTGGATGTTAAAGGTTCCATGGCCTGAATTTTTCAGGCGGTGGGCGGGTGCAGTCATGGAGCCAATTGCCGCCCGTGATTGGCTCTGCGCTACCATTTACGCCCAATTAAGGCCCGCCCAGCGTAATATGCGAGCCGTTGCGCTCAGCTCTACCTGTGCAGGCGGGGAAGGGGGGGTTGGAGGGAGCAGGGAGAGTCGGGGCCAGCGCTCTCGCAGAAGAGTGCTTCATTCTCCCTGAGGCACAGAGCTGCCTCAGGGAGATTGAATCGATGTTGAAATAATTAAATAAATGGTTTCAAAATGTATTTAAACATGTCCCCTCATGTGACTGTGTCCTAAAAAACACGAAGGCCACTTGGCCTTTTCGCCTGTCTGCCAGCCTTAAGGTTAGACGGGCAGCGTTACCAGTTGTATCAATTGCTTTCTTAATGGCCTTAATAGGCTGCTTACATATCAGCAGCTGGGCAGCCAACTCCGGCGCGCACCCGCTGAATGAAATATGGCGGGATTGCGCGATGATGTCGGGATGCACGACCGATGTCATTGCTCATCAATTGACATGTCAGCGAACTGAGCCTGCCCTGCACACCGACTGAAAAATCCTGCCTAGAGCAGGGAGTTCCCCTCACGTCCTGGGCCAATATTTATCTTTCAACTAACGTCACTAAATTTATCTTGTCATGGTAACCGCTGTTTATGGGACATGGGTTGTGCACAAGTTGGCTGTTGCGCTTCCTACATTACCACAAGGACTGTGCTTCAAAAGTACTTCATAGGCTGTGTTGTGATTTATAATGATATAAAGGCACCAATCACTTATAAGAGAAACATGTTGTGGGTTCATTTATTAAGTCCAGGTACATGGAAACATTTATACATGGACAGAAAGCTTAAAGGCATCATCAGCAGCACTCTCTGTGCTGTGCTCTGCTTAAAAGCAAAAGCGAAACTAAACTGGATCGTATGACACATTTCCCTCCTTGTGATGTCATGCTCCTATCCCTTAAAGGCATATTACAAAAGGCTGTGAAGTGTATTGGGACACTGAGGTTGTATGAGGTATTATATGCATGAAAGCTACTTATTATTTTCTTAAAATAATTTGTTAGCCTGTTGCTGTATCTTGGTTCTGGGAAATGTACTATATCAGTTCAAGAAAACCTTTGATTAGGCCACTGTTGTAGTATATAATCTCTAAGTTAAAGATATGTTCCATTGATAACTAACATGGTGTAGACTAAAATTCAACAGAGGCATGACCTTGTATCATTAATAAGTGCCTAACATGGCTGTTGATTCAGGAATTTCCCCGTTAATAAATTTATATGCTTGACTAGAAACATTCTGGGCCGTGAAGATTTTGGCAACCTTCCATTTTCATTACTGCCTGACATTCTTTCTCAGCTGACACAGTTTTATTTTCTTTTGGTTTGCTTGCCTGACCTGCATTAGCGACACACAAAGCAAATCTGTGCACTTTGGCAAAAACAGATTTGTTTCACTGGCAGTATGCTAAAGCTTTCCATTTCCTATTTGTAAAGCTTCAAAATGTGCCCTTTTTAAATTTGTTCTCGGAATGTGGAGGTCACTTGCAAGGCCGGTATATACGGCACATTCCTAGTTGCCCTAAAATAGTGGTGGTGACCTTCCTCTTTTGCCGCTGCGGTTCTTGTGGTGAAGGTGCTCCCGAGACAGTACTAGGTGAGAAATTCCAGAATGTGTGACCCACTGACAATGTAGGAACGGTGATGCATGTCCAAGTCAGGATGGCTGGGGGTACCTGGAAGTGAAGGTGCCCCCATATTGATTAATACTATTTGGAATCCTTGATTCTAATATAAATGTTGAAAACAATTTTGTCTTTTTTTGAAGGGGGGGTTGGGGCCTGCTTATCAAGGCTGTCTAGTGATTGCTCACATCTGCAAATCCCATACATACCACCTGAAAGAAGATGAAGGAGAGAGGACCTTATATGAACCTTATATGCCTTTATGAGGTATTGAGTGGAATATTAACAAGCTAATTGGATTATTAATAGCTGGATTAGTTCTCTCGCTAGGCTATGGAGGTCCAAACCATGGATGTAGATTGAGGGAAATTGTGGTTCTTTTTAGGCATGGAAATCAAAGGTTATCAGGGGTAGATGGGAATGTGAAATTCAAAACACAAACAGATTAGCCATGATCTTATTGAATGGTGGAGCAGGATCGAGGGGCCAAATGGCCTTCTCCTGCTCCTATTTTGTATGTTTGTATATTCGTGTGTACACAGGGAAAAATTGGATATGAGTTGAATGACGTCGCTTTGAAGTATTTATTTTAGTTTGTAACATCTGGCCTTACTAGCCAAATCCTTAACTGCAGCAGATTGTAAGAGGAAATTATAAACCTGTTTGTCAAATGAAGATTATGGCAGTCAGTCCTCTACCCCACCCCCAATCTGCAGCTCCCTTTAGAGAACAGCAACAACTTTCATTTGAGAAAAGTAATTCCTCCTCATCTCTGATTTAAATCTACCCCTTAGCCTAAAACTATGGCCTCTCATTCTAGAATGCCCCACAAGCCTCCACGTCTACTTTGGCTACCCCCTTTAGCATCTTATATACCTCAATTGGATCTCTCATCCTTCTAAACTCTAGCGAGTATAGGCCTAAACTGCTCAATCTCTCCTCATAAGGCAAGCCCCACATCTCTAGAATTAATCTAGTGAACCTCCTCTGAACCGCCTCCAATGAAACTACATCCTTCGTCAAGTAAGGGGACCAAAACTGTGCATAGTACTCCAGGTGCGGTCTCACCAATGCCTTGTACAGTTGCAACAACACTTCCCTATTTTTATACTCTATTCCTTTAGCAATAAGTGCCAAAATTCCATAAGCCTTCCTTGTTACCTGCTGTACCTGCATACTAGCTTTCAGCGATTCTTGCACAAGGACACCCAGATCCCTATGCACTGAAGCATTCTGAAGTTTCTCTCCATTTAAATAATAAGTTGTCTTTTTATTCTTCCAAACAAAATGGATAACCTCACACTTAAACTCCATCTGCCAAATTTTGGCCCATTCACCTAACCTGTCAATATCCATTTGTAAATTTCTTATTTCTTCATTGCAACTTACTTTCCCACCTATTTTGGTGTCATCTGCAAATTTAGCTATAGTACCTTCTATCCCTGAATCCAAGACATTAACATAGATTGTAAATAGTTGGGGCCCAAGGACTGAACCCTGTGGCACCCCACTAGTTACAGCTTGCCATCCAGAAAAAGACCCATTTATCCTGACTCTCTGCTTTCTGTTGGTTAGCCAATCCTCTATCCAAGCTAATATATTACCCTTAACTCCGTGTGATCTTATCTTGTGTATTAATCTTTTGTGTGGCACCTTATCAAAGGCCTTCTGGAAGTCCAAATATACCACATCTACAGGATCCCCATTATCCACTTTGCTTGTCACATCTTCAAAGAGTTCCAGCATTTTGACCCATCAACATTGAAGGAACAGTGATATATTTCCAAGTCAGGATGGCAAGTGGCTTGGAGGGGAACTTCCAGGTGGTGGTGTTGCCATGTAGGGATCACAATGAAAATCCAGGAAACACTATAATCAATTTTCTATGGTTTATGGAAAAACTTGATTTAAGATGTATGGAAAAAATGGCCATTTCTGACCAGAAAGACATTTCTTTCTGAAGTGACTGGGACTGCTATTGAGGGGTTGGGAGTGTGGGGGGTGGGAGGCATGTTGCTGAAGGAACCATGAGCTTCTCGAGCTTCTTAATATTCCTCAGACTGCTCTAGCCCAATCCTTGGACCTCATTTCCAGTGAAAAAAAATGCCTTGTGTTAATAAACACTGGGAATCTCCCAGTCTGAATAGCTGAACTTAGCTCTGCAAAAAAAAAATGCAGACCAGTGACTGTTTTCAATCACAAGATTAGTTGTTTAGTTTTGACCCACAAAATCCAACCCCAGGGTCATTACACATCTCTCAGAAAGTCCTTGACTGGAGTAAGCTAATCCTTTGAGTATTCTGTATTCCTTCTACTTTTCCAGAATAGGCTCCCCTTATATCCTCTAACACCTTTAATCTTCTGCATATTTCTGACACTGGATAGGGGGAATTGGAAAGAATGCCTCAATGATTGAGGATTTATTCAATCTGTAATACATTCCAGTTTGACTGAAGATGATTTAAAGGGGCATTCCTCCATTCTTCAAAACAAAATGGTTAACTTGAGAATGTTCCTTCCTCACTAAAATTCTGTGTTCTTGTTATCCACAGGATTTCCTGTTATTTACAGGAAACCCGAGTACAGATGCAGGAAGAAAAATACAAAATGTAGGCAAATAACCCAGGGCTTAAACGAAAGAGTAGCAAGCGGAGTTTGATTATGATCTTGGAAGGCTCATGTTGTAAATGTTACTTGGATCAAACTTTTCTTCATTAGCATGTCGGCTAAAAATAAATCAAAACCTGAATAGAAACTCTGTTTTGCTTCCATCCTTTTCTGGATGTTTTCCCCACATTTGAATGGATGAAAAAATACTGGGAATTCCACCCCCACTCAAAAAATTTAACATATTGGGGGTAAGGAGATCCGTTGTATCATTGGTTTGTCAGTGTAGGAATTTTTAGGAACTGGATAAGGCACTTAATTGACACCCCATTGGCTAGACTAAAGGCCTACTCCCTTCACCATTAGTATACAATGCAGCCATGGTGCACCATTTACGAGATGGCGTTCGCTATCTTGAAGGACAATGGCAGCAGATACATGGCAATGCCATCACCTCCAACTTAGCCACTAAGCAAGACACCATTCCAGCTTGGTCATTTATCACTGTTCCTTCAATCGTCACTGGGTCAAAATGAAATTCTTACTTTCAGCACTGTGGGAGCACCTTCAATACATGGCCTGCAGCGGTTCAAGGAGAAGGCCCATCTCCACTTTCTCCGTTCTCAGAAAGGAGCTATTTAGTACAAGAATCTTACATACCAAACTAGAACACTACTAAAACTAACCAACTACTTCAAAGAATCTAAATCAAATGGGCACTGAGGTCCGTTAATGGTGAAGATGAGTCCTTACCTTAATCTCACATAGCAGAGATTTATAAATGATGATTTGTTGCACTCAGCCAGACTGGATAGTTTTTTTTTGAAATGATTAAAGGTCAGAGAATCACTGCCACCTGGATCGTGCTAAAATCCAGCTAGTTCATTAATGTTTTTTATGGAAGGAGACCTGCTATGTTTAGCTGGTCAGCTCTACACATGACTCCAGTCCCACAACACCATTATTGCCTTCTAACCATCTTCTGACATAGCCCACCCAGCAAGACACTCAGCTGTACCAAAGCACTACACCGCATTCACTGGGGGACTAAAATAAAGGGATGGGAATAAATGTCACTGTTGCCAGTGACATCCAGAGAATGGAGGAGACAAAATTCAGTAACTAAGCAAGTGAAGTGCTTGCATCGATGAAAAAACATCCACACACCCTGATTTCCCTTTTTACCAAAGATGCGTAAGAAGGTTAAAGTTCACACGCATATGCTGTGCGAATATGAGTATTGAGATCATGTGCCCAATCCAGTGTCTATTACTAATTGTTTAGTTACAAATCAGAAACACAACTAACCACATCTTAATTTCCAATTGGCCACGTGTAGCTATTCACTGTTACATTGGGATTAAAGTGAATGAGAGAGCAGGGAGCGTCAGTACAAAACAGGGAAGTTTTCTGATCCTTGCGTTAAGAGGTGGAAATGGGTTTTTAAAAAAAACTAAAACGGTTCTTGTCTTAAATGTGATTCTGATCCGCTGAGTCTCCTTTTGTTATCAGTTAAAAGGAGGATATAAGCTGATCACACAGAAATATTTACCATCACAGTAAAACAGGCCCACCTACCGCCCACTGATTCAACACAAATGGCTATCATTGAAGCTTCCTTTTTGCACTCCAGTCAGCATAATAAAATGTTCTCTAACAGGTGTTAGAAATGATAGGCATAGTAAAGCATCCCAGATCAAAATGTTGCTCTATTTATTAGAAGAACAAAGTGGCCCCCTTCTTGTAACCCATAGCAACTGTGGGGCTGCTACTTTGCCCTGTCATATCAGTTCCTTTGTCCGGTAAGCGTTTACTTTCATGGTGTGTTAAGTAAAACTATTTCTGGATGGGAAAATATTTGAATTAGGAATGCTACAAATACAATATTCATTGCAAACGCACATGTATTTATTCATTAATCTACCTATCTATCATATTGAGGATCCTATTACAGGTCAGTTGTCATGTTGATGTGTTGCAGTTGGATGATCTGTGGCAGGGATGGAGTTTTCAACTAGTTTTCAGACCAGGCAAAAGGTCAAGTAATCAAAGTCAACCGTCGTAAATAGAGGCAACTGTTCTCTGAAAAGCTGATTGACACGTCCTTTCGCACCCTCTTTGCTTTGCAGAGGTGTCACCTGTTATCGAGTGTCAGTACGTTCTCACAGACCCGCTATCCGAGACCCTTCCAACCCACAGCCATCGTTTTCTAATGCTCATTTACAGTATCGCTTTAGATGTATGCCAAACTGCAAAGAAACCCTTCAGGATGCATGTGAAAGCGAGGGAATTCCCAGCTGCACAATGCTGCCCCAGAATGCCACACACCACCCACATTGTAACCAGAACTTAAGGGGATCAATTAACAAGACAAGGGAGTCACTATAAATTCTTATTTACTTAGCCACTTCAAAAGGTGCAGTTTACGTTTCAAAGATCCCTTTACTTCCTCATGGGCCTAACAGGGAAAGCCTCTAGCTGTTCCCAACTGGGTTCAGAAAAGAACGGTGTGCGCTGTGTGAGTGGAAATCTAATACTGTGGAGTTGCTATGTGATAAATCTGGAGCTTTCCTCAGAGATCACGGGCGTCTGTAAAAAGTTTTGATTATGGAAATAGGGACTTTCACTCCAGTATAGAGCAGCTGCATAGACAAGGCGCAGTCAGACAAGTGGTTTCAGACTGACTGATAATAGAGAAACCACAAGTGCTTACTTGTAAGTTTAATTCATTGTGGATTTATTGTTTAAATAAAGTAAGAATTTGGTTGCTGATTGAAACTCTTATTTTATATGGCAAGTTCCATCCTGGTGCCAATAAGGACATGCTTCCCTGCCGCATCCCCCAAGATGACCTCACTGATATCAGGAATTCATTGGCTGGGATTTTCCGGTCCTGTCTGCAGCAGGAATCGCTGAACAAACCCAACGTGTCGAATATTGTTCATATACAACCAACTTTCATTAGGTTCTGATGTGCTTGATTGAAATCATATCTTTGTATCAATTTAGGGATTCTTGTAAGAGGAATCATAGAGTTGCTGTAGCACAGAGGAGGCTACTCAGCCCATCTGCACCAAGTGCCATAATTCCCTGCCTTCTCCCTGTAATCCTGCACATTCTTCTGTTTCAGATATTGATTTTCCTTTCCTTCACACTGCATTCTGTCTCTGTTTTACTTCCTCCATTTCTCATTGGGTCTCTGCATCACCCCTCCCCAGATTACCCCGAAGACAGTTTGGTGGTCCTGCTGTCAAAGTTTCGACTACACCCACTCTACATGTGACCTCCCTGGGAGAGGCAAAAAAGAGCTCAGGACCAAATAAGGGGAAAAAAATTCTCCGGAGAATTCCTCCCTCAGGCAACCCAAACAAGTTCAGGAGATTGCATGAACCAAACGTCATCAATAAAGACACTTACCTCCTATGTCATGTGATCACTACCGGGCAGTACTTCCAGAGGTTCCCCCCCCCGCCCCAACCCCCGCCCCACCCTGAGGAATCACTTCATCTTTGTCTGTCTGTCAGCTTCACCTTAAACTCATGTTGGACAGAATCATTGGCGAGAACTGCACCCCCCGCTATCCCATTACAAAACTGAGTGACTGCTGCACCCCTTACATTTCTGTCAGAGTTTTATCATTTTACCATTCTTTAACATGGTGACTGGCCAGGTCCATAGTAGCCACCTCTGAAGGTCATGGGTTCAAGTCCCACAGCACTATTCAAAGAAGATCAAGGGAGTTCTCTCAGTGCCCTGATCAATATTTATCCCTCAACCACCAAAACAGATTATCATGTTTATCATGTCATTGTGAACTTTCTGTGTACAAATTAGCTGCTGCATTTCCTACATTACAATAGTGGCTACAGTTCAAAATAGTCCTTAATTAGATGTAATGTTCTTTGGGGCAGCCTGAGGTTGTGAAAGGTGCTATAGAAATGGAAATATTTCTTTATCATGGCTCATGGGATTCAGGCCCCATTTAGCATTTAGGCTGTTATCTACGATTGTTTCCATGTTGTAACGAATTACAGTTTTGAAGAAATATGGAAGTTTCTGGAAGGTCATGACTCTCGTACACTTCTTCTGCAAACCTTGAGGACAGTGAGTTTAAGTGTGCCAGCGCTGTTCTTAAATTAAAGACCTTGTTAATGTAACATACATTCAGAATTTTAATGATTGCAGCAAAGTTCATTCTTAGTCTGATATTCAACGAAGAGGAACTTAAAGGGTTTAATTATGAGGCCAGGCTGTCTAGATTAGGCTTGTATTCCCTTGAGTGTAGAAGATTTAAGGAGAGATATAATTGTGGTGTTTAAAGATGATTAAAGGAATTTATAGGGCAAATTGAGAGAAACTATTCCCTTCAGCAGGGAGTCCAGAACAAGGGACATGACATTAAAATTAGAGCTAGGCTGTTCAGGGGTGATGTCAGGAAACAGTTCTTCACACAAGGGGTGGCTGAAACCTAAAACTCTCTCTTCCAAAAAACCATTGAGGCTGGTGGTCAACTGAACATTTTAAAGCTAAGGTTGACAGACTTTTTTTTTGTTAGGTAAGGGTATTAACGGATATGGAACAAAGGCAGGTAAATTGAGTTAATATACAGGTCAGCCATGATGGATTTGAATGGCAAAACAGGCTCAAGGGGCCAAATGGCCTACTTCTGTTCTTATGACTGAACTGGGCAACCCTGTCCATCATGTACTTTTACTGTGTTTCAAGAGGAAAACCTGAAATGAAGAATTCAAATTCCATGGTGGAATATGAACTCCCACTCTCTGGCTTACTAGCCCAGTAACATCACCACATCCCAACGTTGGTGGTTTGATTTCTACTGGGTATTGAATCAGATTCTAATTGTTGGGTAGGTTTAGTCTCAGTTGTCAGCACCCTGTGCTAAGGGAAGTCAGCAGGACGTCCATTCTAGAGACCCCTGCTGGACAGTGCCTGTATATATATATATATATAAAAACAAAAAAACTGCGGACGCTGGAAATCCAAAACAAAAACAGAATTAGCTGGAAAAACTCAGCAGGTCTGGCAGCATCGGCGGAGAAGAAAAGAGTTGACGTTTCGAGTCCTCATGACCCTTCGACAGAACTTGAGTTCGAGTCCAAGAAAGAGTTGAAATATAAGCTGGTTTAAGGTGTGTGTGTGGGGGGCGGAGAGATAGAGAGAGAGAGAGAGGTGGGGGGGGGTGGTGTGGTTGTAGGGACAAACAAGCAGTGATAGAAGCAGATCATCAAAAGATGTCAACGACAATAGTACAATAGAACACATAGGTGTTAAAGTTAAAGTTGGTGATATTATCTAAACGAATGTGCTAATTAAGAATGGATGGTAGGGCACTCAAGGTATAGCTCTAGTGGGGTTTTTTTTTTATATAATGGAAATAGGTGGGAAAAGGAAAATCTTTATAATTTATTGGAAAAAAAAGGAAGGGGGAAACAGAAAGGGGGTGGGGATGGGGGAGGGAGCTCACGACCTAAAGTTGTTGAATTCAATATTCAGTCCGGAAGGCTGTAAAGTCCCTAGTCGGAAGATGAGGTGTTGTTCCTCCAGTTTGCATTGGGCTTCACTGGAACAATGCAGCAAGCCAAGGACAGACATGTGGGCAAGAGAGCAGGATGGAGTGTTAAAATGGAAAGCGACAGGGAGGTTTGGGTCATTCTTGCGGACAGACCGCAGGTGTTCTGCAAAGCGGTCGCCCAGTTTACGTTTGGTCTCTCCAATGTAGAGGAGACCACATTGGGAGCAACGAATGCAGTAGACTAAGTTGGGGGAAATGCAACTGAAATGCTGCTTCACTTGAAAGGAGTGCTTGGGTCCTTGGACGTGAGGAGAGAGGAAGTGAAGGGGCAGGTGTTGCATCTTTTGCGTGGGCATGGGGTGGTGCCATAGGAGGGGGTTGAGGAGTAGGGGGTGATGGAGGAGTGTCCCGGAGGGAGCGATCCCTACGGAATGCCGATAAGGGGGGTGAAGGGAAGATGTGTTTGGTGGTGGCATCATGCTGGAGTTGGCGGAAATGGCGGAGGATGATCCTTTGAATGCGGAGGCTGGTGGGGTGATAAGTGAGGACAAGGGGGACCCTATCATGTTTCTAGGAGGGAGGAGAAGGTGTGAGGGCGGATGCGCGGGAGATGGGCCGGACACGGTTGAGGGCCCTGTCAACGACTGTGGGTGGAAAACCTCGGTTAAGGAAGAAGGAGGACATGTCAGAGGAACTGTTTTTGAATGTAGCATCATCGGAACAGATGCGACGGAGGCGAAGGAACTGAGAGAATGGGATGGAGTCCTTACAGGAAGCGGGGTGTGAGGAGCTGTAGTCGAGATAGCTGTGGGAGTCGGTGGGTTTGTAATGGATATTGGTGGACAATCTATCACCAGAGATTGAGACAGAGAGATCAAGGAAGGGAAGGGAAGTGTCAGAGATGGACCACGTGAAAATGATGGAGGGGTGGAGATTGGAAGCAAAATTAATAAATTTTTCCAAGTCCCGACGAGAGCATGAAGCGGCACCGAAATAATCATCGATGTACCGGCGAAAGAGTTGTGGAAGGCGGCCGGAGTAGGACTGCAACAAGGAATGTTCCACATACCCCATAAAGAGACAGGCATAGCTGGGGCCCATGCGGGTACCCATAGCCACACCTTTTATTTGGAGGAAGTGAGAGGAGTTGAAGGAGAAATTGTTCAGCGTGAGAACAAGTTCAGCCAGACGGAGGAGAGTAGTGGTGGATGGGGATTGTTCGGGCCTCTGTTCAAGGAAGAAGCTAAGGGCCCTCAGACCATCCTGGTGGGGGATGGAGGTGTAGAGGGATTGGACATCCATGGTGAAGAGGAAGTGGTTGGGGCCAGGGAACTGGAAATTGTTGATGTGACGTAAGGTGTCAGTGCCTGTATATGACTGCTGGGAGGATGAGAATGAGATTGCACCATTGGGGTCAAGTGAATGAACATTTTCAAATATGCAACCCCTTTTTTTAAGGAGCACAACTAATAAAATAACTTTTTTTTATATGATTTTTATATGAAAGGGTCAAGCAGCCCCAGGTCAGGAATCACAGAATCAGATGCGGAATACAGTTTCCTCTAATCTGTACCCACAACCTCCTTTCATCTTTGCCTCAGAGCAAATATCCGATGCACCATTTTCCACATCAACCATCTTCAAGGCATCTCATTGTCCGTTCAGTGCCAAAATATTTTATCCCATAGACTTGTATTGACTTGGAACTGAGTTGAAACTACCCAATCTTGCAGGAATCTTGCAGCCTTGGGTTGGATTGGGTCCCAGTTAAATAGTTAAATATCATGCCACTGATTCCACCCCATCCTAGTTCAGGCATGTTTTTTCTTGCAAGAAGTACATTCACACTCTAATTTGTGAATTGTGTTAAAATAATAGGAAAAAATGATTGCCAGTATAATACATACATTCACTATTTTTCTGTTATACTGTAGTAATAGTACCACAGTGCTTAATAATGTTACACAATTAAAGGAATACTTCAAGTGCCAAATAATATATCCTTACTGCACAGGATAATTCCTAATCATTCCACACACAAAGAAACATTCAGATCCATCTTAATACATTCTCTCCAGTTGTTTGAGTCATGTATTCCTTAGTGGTACCTTGTTGCTTTTCCACTCAGTGCTATAAAGTGTATGTTGGCTTTTGCTGCAGTTTCTGAGGCTTATTCATTTCACATATGGGAGGAATGTTGAGTGTGTGCTGTATGGATGCTTCCTTTAAGTGATTTTGATGGGATGTTCAACTATATTGTTGATAAATAAAATAATATGTCATCAGTTGTTTTTTCTAAAAGAAGTACTGCATGCTCATGCTTAGTTATAGAAATTAGAACCTAAATCATTACCACCACATCACAAGAGATCATTGCTTAGAGTTGCCTGGGTACAAAAATTTGCATGTGTGGTATGATGATGCCTTCACAATGGGAGTTTTGATTCCAGAATAACAACTTGCATTTATATACTGCCTTTATGTAGTAAAATGGTCCAAGGTGCTTCTTATAAAGTTATCAGACTAGACCATAAGACCATAAGTCATAGGAGCAGAAATTAGGCCATTCGGCCCATCGAATCTGCTCCGCCATTCAATCATGGCTGATAAGTTTCTCAACCCCATTCTCCCGCCTTCTCCCCATAACCTTTTATCCCCTTACCAATCAAGAACCTATCTATCTCGGTCTTAAATGCACTCAATGACCTGGCCTCCACAGCCTTCTGTGGCAATGAATTCCATAGATTCACCACTCTCTGGTTAATGAAGTTTCTCCTCATCTCTGTTCTAAGAGGTCTTCCCTTTACTCTGAGGCTGTGCCCTCGGGTCCTAGTCTCTCCTACTAATGGAAACATCTTCCCCACGTCCACTCTATCCAGGCCTTTCAGTATTCTGTAAGTTTCAATCAGATCCCTCCTCATCCTTCTAAACTCCATCAAGTATAGACCCAGTGTCCTCCAATGTTCCTCATATGTTAAGCCTTTCATTCCTGGGATCATTCTTGTGAACCTTCTCTGGACCCTCTCCAGGGCCAGCACAATCTTCCTGAGATACAGGGCCCAAAATTGCTCACAATATTCTAAATGTGGTCTGACCAGAGCCTTATAAAGCCTCAGCAGCACATCCCTGCTTTTATATTCTAGTCCTCTCGAAATAAATGCCAATATTGCATTTGCCTTCCTAACTACCGACTCAACCTGTAAGTTAACCTTAAGAGAATCCTGGACTAGGACTCCCAAGTCCCTTTGCACTCCAGATTTCTTAATTCTTTCCCCATTTAGAAAATAATCTATGCCTCCATTCTTCCTACCAAAGTTCATGACCTCACACTTCCCCACGTTGTATTCCATCTGCCACTTCTTTGCCCATTCTCCTAACCTGTCCAAATCCTTCTGCAGCCTCCCCGCCTCCTCAATACTACCTGTCTCTCCACCTGTCTTTGTATCATCTGCAAACTTAGCCAGAATACCCTCAGTTCCTTCATCTAGATCATTAATGTATAAAGTGAAAAGTTGTGGTCCCAACACTGACCCTTGCGGAACTCCACTAGTCACCAGCTGCCATCCTGAGAAGGACCCCCTTATTCCCACTCTCTGCCAGACAGCCAATCTTCTATCCATGCTAGTACCTTACCTCTAACACCATGGGCTCTTATCTTCCTGAGCAGCCTCTTATGCGGCACCTTGTCAAAGGCCTTCTGGAAGTCCAAGTAGATAACATCCATTGGCTCTCCTTTGTCTAACTTTTCCGTTACCTCCTTAAAGAATTTTAACAGATTTGTCAGGCATGACCTCGCCTTAACGAAACCATGCTGACTTTGCCCTATTTTACCATGCACTTCCAAGTATTCTGAAATCTCATCCTTAATAATGGACTCTAAAATCCTACCAACGACTGAGGTCAGGCTAAATTTTGGCTAAAGTTGACACCAAGCCAATAAAGGGAATATTAGAGTTTGACCAAAAACATAGATATTGAGAAGTCTCTTAAAGGAGAGGAGAGAGGTTCAGGAGGGAATTATAGAACTTGAGTCCAGAATTGGAGGACCATAGGCTTCTCGGAGGGTTGTCGGTCTAGAAGAGGTTACATGGTTGTTTGAAAGAGCTATCTAATTCATTCTACGCAGGCCTGCATTTTTTTGATTTTCAGGTGTATTTGCAAATTCACATTTGAAAGTTAGTGCTGAATCTGTTTCCTTTCATGCAGTGCATTCTAGATGATAACGACTCACTGCATAAAAATAATACATCCTTTGGTTCTTTTGCCAATTATCTCAAACAGGAATTGTCATAATTGATTTTTACATCTTATTAAATAGGCTCCTGTTAAAAATAAAAAGGATGTTGAGAAATGATATCGAAGAATAAATTCAATGATGTTGACAGGGAAAGCACTCCTCAAGTCTGAGTGGCATTAATTATAGGGCCATTTTTGTGATTTTTTTTTCCAACAATAGTATCCTGCCTAGAAAATGAACTAAAGTCTTACCATTTAGCTGTCAGAGTACAATTTGCATTCTTTCAAAAATGTTTCATTTCCATAGTTTACACCCACAGGAACTTTCTGTAAATTTCTACATTTTAAAGAGGAATTAGGGAGATATATAAGAGCTGTCAAATATATTTTAATGAACATTTTGGAGATGGTGAAAAAGGTTTCTAGTACTGAAAGGCTTTTTGAGTAGCCACAGAGGAAGTAATGTGGTGAAATTTTAAACAAGAGCTCTTAAGAAGTAAATAGATGGCAAAGCTTTCCTCTGAAGGGTCTAATTGAGTTGTTGACAGATGTAGTTAGGACAGGATACCAGAATGTCGTCACTTTGCAAACTACTCGAATACAATGAAACCCCTGTATATGGTGGGATAAGGAAGCCAGCTGGTTTAGAGCCATGCCAACATAGAGGCCAGTTGAGCTTTGGCCAAAACAAAACTCCATCTAGCAGGACATGTTTTCCAGTCATGCCTTCGCACACTTGGGTGCTGATAGATTGTGCCAACAATCTATCACAACTATGGAAAGATGAGTAGTAATCTTTGCTCTCCAAAGAGATTCAAAAATTATCTACACTTGTCAAACCTTCCAGGAATGAATTACTGCAAGCTGCTCCTTGTTGAAATATGGATTTGGACCTTCAAATGGACCTGTCCTGACAGGGTGACAAAGAGTGAATGGGTTTTTTTCAAAATATAATCTTGTCATCCTGTTATTGACTCCCAACACAACGGACAGGATTTTCCATTCGGTGTGTGGGTGCGCGCCCAACACGCCGGAACATTAAATGACGCGCGATGATGTCGGACGTGCATCCTGATGTCACTGCACTGTCTCGCGCTATTTCGTTTGGCAGGCGTGCACCGGAGTGGGCTGTGCACCCTCCGATAATTGAAAGGCCTATTCAGGCCATTAATGAAGTAACTAGCTTCAAATGTATGCTGTCTGTCCAACCTAATGGTTGGCGGGCAGGTGAAAAGGCCAAGTGGCCTTTAGATATTTTAGGAAACCTCATCCACGAGCGGGATGAAGTTTCCTAAAGCTATTACAAATTAAATAAAAATTTTACTTGAAAATAAAAACATATTCCATCTCATGCGACACAGTCACATGAGGGGCCATGTTTCATTAAGTTGTTAATGTATTTATTCATTTTTTTAACAAGTGCTTCAATCTTCCTGAGGCAGCTCCGTGCCTCTGGGAGGTTGTAGCTCTCTTTCACGCACTTAAGTGAAAGAGCACTGGCCCCGACTCTCCCTCCTCCTCCAGCCCGCACAGGTGGTGCTCGGCGCTACCGCTTGCACTCCACGCAGGGGAGAGGGGGGGGCTTTAATTGGTTGGCTCCACTACCACCCGCAGCCCACTCCTGCCGAGCCCGCCCAACCGACATGAGGGGACATGTTTTGTTAAATTTTTACGGTATTTATTTTTTTTTTGTGAAAAGCGCTTCAATCTCCACGAGGAGATTATGCCTCTGGGCGACTGAAGCTCCCTTTCGCACGCATGCGCTAAGGAGCGCTGGACCTGATTCTCCCTCCTCCCCTCCCCCCCCCCACACAGGTAGCGCTCAGCGCTACCGCTCGTGACCCATGAAGGGTAGGCCTTAATTGGCCTGCCCCATGAAATCGGGGTGCGGAGCCGATTGCGGGTGGCGTTCAGCTCCACGACCGCTCCTGCCCACTCAGGCTTGGAAAATCCTGGCCCATGGTCTGACTCCAATATCAGTTTAGCAGGCCCTACTGCACCAGCCTGACATTTCATACAAACATACAAAATAGGAGCAGAAGTAGGCCATTCAGCCCCTCGAACTTGCTCTGCCATTCAATAAGATCATGGCTGATCTGTTTGTGTTTCGAGTTCTACATTCCCATCTATCCCCCCCCGATAACCTTCGATTCCCTTGCCTAACAAGAGTCTATCTACCTCTGCCTTTAAAATATTCAGTGACTCCACTTGCACCATCTTTTTTTTTGATTCATTCGTAGGATGTGGGTGTCATTGGCTAGGCCAGCATTTATTGCCCATCTCTAAGTGCCCTTGTTCAGAGGGCATTTAATAGTCTACCACATTGCTGTGGGTCTGGAATAACATGTAGACCAGACCAGGGAAGGATGACAGATTTCCTTCCCTAAAGGACATTAGTGAACCAGATGGGTTTTTACAACAATCAACAATGGTTTCATGGTCATCGTTAGATTTTTAATTCCAGATTTTTATTGAATTCACTTAAATTGAATTCCGCCAACTGCTGCCTCTTCTGAGGCCAAGAGTTCCAAAGTTGCACGACACTCTGAGAGAAAACATTTCTCCTCATCTCTGTCCTATAAGGGCGATGCCTAATTTTAAAACAGGACCCACTAGTTCTGGACTCACCCACAAGAGGAAACATCATCCCCATGTCCACCTTGTCAATACCGTTAAGGATATTATATACTTCAATCAAGTCACCCCTCACTCTTCCAAACTCCAGTGGAAACAAGCCCAGTATATCTAACCTGGCCTCATAAGACAACCCGCTCATTCCAGGTATCAATTCAGCAAACCTCTTCTGAACCGCCTCCAACACATTTACACCCCTCTTTAAATAAGGAGACCAAAACAGTGTTCGAGATGTGGTCTCACCAATGCCCTGTATAACTGAAGCAAACCATTCTTAGTTTTATGTTCAATTCCTCTCGTAATAAAGAATAGCATTCCATTAATCGCCTTGATTTCATGCTGGACCTGTAACCTAACTTTTTGTGACTCATGCACTAGAACACCTAGATCCCTCTGCATCTTGGAATTCTGCAGTCGTTCTCCATTCAAGTAATACGCTGCTTTTTTATTCTTCCTGCCAAAATGACAACTTGACATTTTCCCACCTTATGCTCCATCTGCCGGATTTTTGCCCACTCACTCAATTTATCTATATCCGCCGGCAAACTCCTTGGGTAGGATTTTCCGGTGTTGGGAGGGTGTGGTAGACAGGCCCGGGAGCAGCCGCGAAACAAGTCTGCCGCCTGCGATTGGGCCCCAACCGCGATTTTGCGTTGGACGGCCAATTAACGGCCAGCCAGCGTGAAATGTACGGTGGGTAGTTCAGCACTGCTGGGGTGGGGGTGGGGGCAGGAAGAGTGAGAGTGCAGAGCTGCCTCAGGGAGCTGAAGAATTGTAGACTCAAAAAGAACCATTTTAAACATGAGAGGAACGTCCCCACGTGTGACTCAGTCACATGAAGAGGGAACAAAAACAAAAATACCTGGAACAACTCAGCAGGTCTGGCAGCATCTGCGGAGAGGGACACAGTCAATGTTTTGAGTCCGTATGACTCTTCAACAGAACTAAGTAAAAATAGAAGAGGGGTGAAATATAAGCTGGTTTAAAGGGGGGGCGGGTGGGACAGGTAGAGCTGGATAGAGGGCCAGTGATAGGTGGAGATAACCAAAAGATGTCATAGACAAAAGGACAAAGAAGTGTTGAAGGTGGTGATATTATCTAAAGGAATGTGCTAATTAAGGGTAGAAAGCTGGACGAGCAAGGTACAGATAGCCCTAGTAGGGGTGGGGTGGGGGGATGGGATCAAAATAGGCTAAAAGATAGAGATAAAACAATGGATGGAAATACATTTAAAAATAACGGAAATAGGTGGGAAAAGAAAAATCTATATAAATTATTGGAAAAAACAAAAAGGAGGGGGAAAATCGGAAAGGGGGTGGGGATGGAGGAGAGAGTTCATGATCTAAAATTGTTGAACTCAATATTCAGTCCGGAAGGCTGTAAAGTGCCTAGTCGGAAGATGAGGTGCTGTTCCTCCAGTTTGTGTTGAGCTTCACTGGAACAATGCAACACATGAAGAGGGACAAGTTTAAAATGATGTTTAAAATTTTTTTTTAAATTACTTCTGGAAACCTCATCCGAACAGTTGGACGGGCAGCGAAAAATCAGATTTAATTAACTGGTTAAGGGCCCCTTAGTTGTCGGCGGGCGCACTGCCGACTCTCACGCATGCCCGCCGACAGAAAGATCACGTGTGATTTTATGCCCGATCAGGTCGGGCGTGTGCTCGCATGTGGGTTGTTGTAAAACCCCGCCCCTTATGTCTTCTCCACAACATACTTCCCTACCTATCTTTGTGTCATCTGCAAATTTAGCAACCATGCCTTCACTCCCTTCATCTAAGTCATTGATATCAATTGTATGAAGTTGAGGCCCCAGCACAGGCCTCTGTGGGACTCCACTCGTCACATCCTGCCAATCAGAAAAAGACCCATTTATGCATACTCTCTGCTTTCTGCCAGCCAGCCAATCCTCTATCCAGGCTAATATGTTACTCCCTACACCATGATCTTTTATATTCCACAATAATCTTTGATGCAGCACCCTATCAAATTCCTTCTGGAAATCCAAGTACAGTGGGTGGAACCACCCCAGATATGCACTAAGTGCGGTAGTGGGTGGGTAAACGATGTTTTACCCACCGGCCGCGATGGGGGGTTTTCACACCGTATCAACCCAAACCCACCAGGTTATTTATGCAATCCCGGGAAAGTCACCGTTTTCATGGCAGTCCAGGCTCTCATTCACCCGCTCGCCATCACCTCGCCGGGCACCATATTTAAAGCCCAGCCGTGCGCACATCTCAGCGCTCCCCGCCCATCACTGCCACAGGGAAGATGTCCATGAAAGGCAAAAAGATACACAGCAGGATCCCGAAAGCAGGCCGGGGCCCTCCAGATCTCGGCCCTCCAGCGGACGCCCACCAAGGTCCTCACAGACAGGGCACAGCAGTCAGCAGGCTGCCTCCACCTCAAGTGGATGTCCGGGGAGCGCCAAGATATAGCAGCAGGGTTAGGAAAATTACAAAGAATTAATTGCACAGCCTGGGTACGGGTGTTAATCACTTGTACACACTGTTCACTATTGTCAATAAACTCCTAAGAATGTCACCCTGCCTGTGGCTCCTTGTTCTGATGAGCAATGTTCTTGTCACTCCGATGTGAAAACTTTCTACACAAGATAAAGTCAGGTGAATCAGGCCAGGGCCTCTTCCCTGTGCTCTGTGCAGCCTTCAGACCATAGTGATGGTCCAGCTTCACACTCCCTGGACACATTACTGATGCCTGCACCTCGGTATTGTCATTGCTGCCAGAATGTAGTGGGCAGGCACCACAGAGTTCTCTCATTCTCTCTGTGTTCTCTCAGCACCTTTAAGGTGAGGTTGGCCCCCATCGCTTCAGCATCTGTGACCAGTGATGCTGTGCACCAGCTCCTGAAGGGCTCAGGTGCTGGAGGCAGACAAAGGATCAGATGCTTCTAAAGTTTCATGGCTGTGTCGCTATGGTATGACCCTGATCACAGAGCACAAGTGAGCTGCCCTCAGTCAGACAGGAGTCAGACATTCTCAGAGGCTGTGTGAAGATCTATGGAGTGTCCTCATGCATGTCATCATCATCCTCCACAAATCTAGCAGCTATGAGGGCTTCCCAAGCATGCCCGACTCATGTAGCCAGAGCGAGGGCCTCATCGTCATCACCATAACCTTCGAGGACTTCCTCAACCCCATCCTGTCGATGTCCTCCTCATCGGAGGAGACATGAGCTCCTCCATCTCCTCCTTGGCCAGCTCCATTCCCTGTTGCAGTGCCAGGTTGTAAAGGGCGTAGCAGATGATGACGATATGTGACACCCTCTGTGGGACAGTATTGCAGGGCTCCACCAGACCAGTCCAGGCACTGGAACCACATCTTCAGCATCCCAATGGTCTGCTCCACCAAGTTGTGAGCTGCAGCATGAGCCTTATCTGCTGAAGTCTGAGGCCACCGCAAGGATGTCATCAGCCATGGCCTCTGTGGGTGGCCCTTGTCCCTGAGCAGCTTCTGTGGACCCTGGAAGGCATCAGGGATCTGTGACTGAGGATGTAGGTGTCGTGCACACTCCCTGGAAACTGTGCACACACCTGCAGGATACATTTCTGGTGGTCACTCACCAGCTGCACATTCAGTGAATGGAACCCCTTGTGGAGGATGTAGTTCACCAGGTGTTGTGATGGAGATCTGAGCGTCACGTCAGTGCAGTCGATCGCACCCTGAACCTATGGGAAACCTGGGATTTGGGAGAATCCAATGGCCCTGGCATCCTGGCTGTCCTGGTCCCGGGTGAAATGCACAAAGTTGTGTGCCATGGAGAAGATGGCATCCATGACCTCGTGGATACATTTGTGGCTGGCGGCTGTGAGATCTCACAGAGGATACCTGTGGGGCTCTGAAAGAAGTCACTGGTGCAGAAATGGAGCTCTGTGGTCACTTTCACAGCCACTGGGCCGTGGTGTCAAATCCTGCAGCACGTGGCAGATGTGAGCGACCAGTTCCCTGGACATGCGCAGTCTTTGGCGACACAGGTTCTGGGTCATCTGCAGGAATGACAGGCGGTGTCTATAGACCCCGGGTGTCACTAGGTGCCGACCAGCCACGGCTCACTGTGGCTCTTGGGTGACATGTGCAGGACTCCAGCTGCCCCTTCTTCCTGAGGCTGCTGCTCCTATCTCTGCACAGCCAGGAGCTTCAGTAACTCTCTCTTCTGTTGTCTTTGCTCTCTGTAAGCCATCAGGCATACAGCTAGTTCACCAGGCTCCAGGATCCTGATGTACTCCACCTGCAGGATGAAAGTCGGAGACGGATGGTTAGCTTGTGTCTTCTAAGGACCTGTCCTGGGTAAGTCTGAAGGCCCCTTAACACATCCTGGAGAGTGCTGGCCACCACTTGGATGGCCAGTGTTTAGTGCGATGCATTGTTGTCTGAAACCCAACCACCTCTGCCCCACTCCACCTGACCGTTGGCAGCAGCTTTGCCCATTGGACTGCATGCTGTGCTCCCAGCTCAGACACAGGCATTCTCCTAACCCACACTGCAAAGCTGCACTGTTAGCTTGAACCATTCGGGAGACTGACCCAATTCGGGACGATGACATTGCCAGGGGCTGTGAGCACCCCCACCAGTGACTGCTCCATGTCCAGCTTTATAAAGGAGAATGTACAACGTGTGCAGTCGTCTAACTGTCCTGCAGTCCCCTAAAAAACTCATGACCCTGCAGTCAGTGCCCGAGGGGTGGGTGAAAAGCTCTGGAGCACTTGGTGGCACTTCGATGCCTCTGCATTGCTTGAGTGGGCAGATAAGCTAGAGGCCCAACTCGAAGCATGACAACATGGCTGTGCCTGAACTGTCTCAGCTGCAGAGGAATGGTCACTTTATACAGGCTTCCCTTATGTGTGGCCGCTGCCCTCACCCTTCCTACCTCCCACCCTGAATGCTTGAGCAATATATTCAATGGCTAGGTTGCCCTTGCCCTGCCCCCACCTCACCCACAGGTCGCCTCAGCTACAAGCAACAGTCACTTTACCTTGTCCATGTTGTTAAAAATGCGAGGTTTTATGACATAGTAATGTTTTGGAAGTATATCTTTAATTTAGGGTAAAATGGAGAAAAGACGGGGTCATGTGACCTGTTCTGATTTTAGGGTGGCTTGATTGTTAAAAGTTAAGGGGGGGCCCGGATTGTTTTACTGGGAAGAAGGTGCGAGGTATTCACACCTGTTAACAATGTCCAGAGCTTGTGTGCTGACAGTGGATAGACTGTTAGTCTCCAAGTCCCACGAAGGTTTTAGGAATGTTAGCTTTTGTAAATGGTTATACTTTAATCTGTCTATTTAATTCAAGGTAGAATTGAGCTGGTGGGTGTAGATGATAGCTAATTAGCATTTCAATCTGAATACAAGGCCCATATGATTCATGTTGCCATGGGGGGATGGGCTTAGAGAGGGGAAGAGTCCACAGAAAGGCATTACAGGATTGGGTTACAGGTTTTCCTAGAAAATCACTGAACCTCACATGGTCTGCAAGATTCCGAGAAAGAGAGAGGGAGCAGCGGAGTAGAGGCCGCTAGTCTCTATTGTTCACCATGCAAAGTGTGGGTGGGAGTTCATCCTCAAAGTGAAGAGACCAAGGTAGCGAGTGTTTCAACGAAGCTTGAAGATTTGCTATAGTGTTGGTTAGAGGGAGGGATCTCCAGGGTAAGCCACACTAAAAGTCAATTCAGGGATTAGAACTTACCTGGCTGGGAAAAGAAAAAGGAGCTAAGAATCACTTTGGACTGGTTCTGGGAGAATATAGTGTCTACTTAAGGGTCAGAGTAAAGCCTAACTGAGGAGGGGGATTTTCAAACATTGTAAAAGCTAAATAGGGGATATTTTCTGTAGTTTAGAGTAAACATACAAACATACAAATTAGGAGCAGGAGTCGGCCACTTAACTCAGGCCTGTTCTGCCATTCACTAAAATCATGGCCGATCCGATTGTAACCTCCCTGATAACCTTTCACCCGCTTGTTAATCGAGAATCTATCTAGCTATGCCTTAAAAATATTCAAAGACTCTGCTCCCACCGTGTCTTGAGGGAGGGAGTTCCACAGGCTCACGACCCTCAGAGAGTGCTAAACTTTTGGAAGGTCAGTGCTGAGGGAGTGCTGAAATGTGGAAGGTCAGTACTCAGGGAGTGTTCTACTGTTGGAATGCTATTACTGAGGGAGCAGGGGACTGTCAGAGGGCCATTACTGAGGGAATGCTGCACTGTCAGAGGAGCAGTGCTGCACTGTCAGAGGGCCAGGACTGAGGGAGTGCTGCATTGCCCGAGTGCTGCACTATTGGAAGGTCAGTACTGATTGAGTGTTACACTATTGGACTGCTGCACTGTTGGAGGACCAGGACTGTTGGAGTGCTGCATGTCAGAGAATCTGTACTGATGGAGTCCTGCATCTTGGTTGTTGCACTGTCAGAAGGGCAAACTGAGGAAGCACCACGTTGTCAGGGGGTCTGCACTAATCAATACTGCACTGCTGGAGTGCTGCGCATCAGAGGATCAGTACTGATGGAGTCTTTTGGATGAGCTGTTAAACCGAGGCCCTGTCTGTCCTCTCAGGTAGATGTAGAAGATCCAGCAATATGGTTTGAAGAAGAGCAGATGAGTTATCCCTGGTGACCAGGCAACATCACAAACATAGATTATCTGACCATTAACACACTGCTACTTGTGGGATCTTGCTGTGTGCAAATTGGCTGCTGTGTTTCCTACCACCGTGACTACACTTGGAAAGTAATTCATTGGCTGTAAAGCGCTTTGATTGTGAAAGGTGCTATTTAAATGCAAAATTTTCTTTCTTTTTTTTCCCTTGATACTCTTATTCAAAAAAGACTATCAATCTTAGACTTGGAAATTTAATACATCCCAACGTCAATAGTCTTTTCAGGGAGTGAATTCTAGACTTACACCATGTTTTGTGCAAGAAAGCACTTCCTGATTTTACCACTGAACAGCCCAGCTCTGATATTAAGATTATGCCCCCCCCCCCAAACCCCCGGTTCTTGATTCTTCACTGGAAAAAATAGCTTTTTTCTATCTATCTTCTTAAACTCCTTTTTCGTTAAACACTTGGATTATCTTCTAAATTCAGGGGAATGTAAACCACATTCATGCAACCTGCCCTAAAATGTAACCCTTTTATCTCTGACATCCTTCTTGTGCCCGGCAGATTCCATCTTCAATCAATACCTCAACTGGTCATTCGTTCATTTGTCCTTTTGTCGGTCTTTGCTGTGTGCAAACTGGCTCCTGCATTTCCTACAATTACAACAAAAGTAAATCATTGGCTGAGAAGTGCTGTGGGACATCCAAGAAAGTTTCTCCCATTCTCTCTCTTTATCTCTCTCTG
Organism: Carcharodon carcharias; assembly: GCF_017639515.1. NCBI lineage: Eukaryota > Metazoa > Chordata > Chondrichthyes > Lamniformes > Lamnidae > Carcharodon > Carcharodon carcharias. The sequence goes on along the minus strand of NC_054484.1, from coordinate 100,228,239 downwards.
ATGCGGGACAGCATCTTTACAAATAGCCACTTATTTAAGTCTCCTCTACTGATAACAGATCCGTGAGTTAGAGTCAAAATAAGTGGCATCATGAAGAGGCAGACAGACAGCAGAGCATGAAAGACATGTTTATCTATGATGTCCTGTCTCTTTTCTCCTTGATGTATACACATCCTGTTTATGTTCAGCTGCAATCCTGTCAGCTGAGCTTGGTGCTTTTATGTAGTCAGGTTAACGTGGGGACAGATTCTGTTACCAACGCAGAAACACAACAAGAAGAGCCATCAGAATTTGAGGGCGGTGAGAATTCCAGTCCCAGATGTGCTGTTTTCTCTCAGAGTTAAGTTTTTCCTGGATGACAGCAGTAGGTGTACCAGGACTAGTTAATAAATGCTTGCAGCATCTTTTCAATTATTAAAAAAAAAGACCTGCATCCTTTCTCATTTATTAAAGACAACAGGATTAATTTTTGAAGTATTTTTTATGCCTCCAGTAAATTCTACTTGTGCCAAAGGAGCAGGTTAATGCTGAGGCTTCCAAGTGTCCTAAATTAAGATGATTCTGCAGAGTTACATTCAATTAAAGCACAATATCCTCGTCATTTTGATGAGCATTGTAGTTGCATCTTGTTGATTGACCACTAGAGGGCACCCCTTATGGGAGTAAGCACACTGTAGTAAATGCACACCAGAGTCTCTTATTGAATGGTGGAGCAGACTCAAGGGGCCAAGTGGTCTATTCCTGCTCTTGTTTCTTATGTCTCCTCATATATTGCAAATGTTCCAGAGAGTCAAGAAACAAAAGCAGCAGGGATAGTAGCGCACCCACTGGAATATTTATTGAACAGTTCAAGCAGCAGCACAATTGATTTTTTTTCTCCTTCTTTCCAATATTTTCCTCTTCCTTGATCCTCGCCTATCTTGAAGGGATTGACTCTTTGCTGGGAAACAACCTTCTAGCCCACAGGCCATCACCTAAAAAAAAACACAGCTTGCATTAATATAGCACCTTTCATGACCTCAGTGCTTCACAGCCAATGGAGTATTTTTGGTTCTGATGAAGGGTCATACGGACTCGAAAAGTCAACTGTATCCCTCTCCGCAGATGCTGTCAGACCTGCTGAGTTTTTCCAGGTATTTTTGTTTTTGTTTTGAGTATTTTTGGCATATGGACACTATTCTAATACAGGAAATGTGGCTGCCAATTTGTGCACAGAAAGCTTCCACAAATAATCTGGTTTCTAGTGATGTAGTCTTCAAATGGTCAGTGTTGCAGACTCTTCAACCACTTGGGCATCACACCCAAGCCTAGCCCTATCCACTTCCTGTTGGCAAACGTGGACTTCTAGCAAGGGCTGTTGGACAATGATCAACTTTTCCACTCCCCACTCTCTAGAAACTGAGGCCAATTGTTGTGTCCTCACTGTTACTTTGGCTGAGCAGTAATTCAGCAGTGACTGGAGACCAAGCTTGAGGTCTTCCCAACCTTTGATTGTTCAGCTATTTCATGGGGTAATCACACTTTGAGTTTTCTAATTGTTTTAAAAGATCTGAATCTCTTTTCCTCCCTGCTTGTTCTCGGGGTACAGTCCAGTGGTTGTCTAATGTAGGATGCTTCCATTCTTCTTGTTTCTCCTAGGTTTTGAGTGCCACTGTACAATTAAACTGCTAACGGCATCACTTCTAAATTTACTGTTGTCATTCCCCAAATAGGGCCAGTTAACTCAGTTGGCTAGGCCACTGATATGTGGATCAGATTAGTGCCAACAGCATGGGTTTGATCCCTGTTCCGGCTGAGGTAGATTTGGGGCCTGCCCTCTTGCCCGAGCCCTAGTAAAAATCATGGCACTTTGCTGTGGTTCGGCAAATAATCGCCGAGGACCTGTCTTCAGACAGAGGACTCAAACAAAAATCTCCCTGAATAGCCATGCTGTCCAGCAGGGGCCTCTGGAGTGGGAGTCCTGCTGCCTTTCCCTAGCACAGGGTGCTGATAACTGGGACTGATTCTGCCTCAAGTACCATTACCTGACTCAGCAAAGATTGGAAATCAAACCATCCACCTTGGGTGTGATCAAGGTGTTTATGTTACTGAACTGCTAATTCAGAGAATGTGAGAGTGACCATGAAGCTATTGAACTATTGTGACAATCCACCTGACCCACTAATGTCCTTTAGGGAAGAAAATCAATGTTCTCCTTACCTGACCAAGCCTACATGAGACTCCAGTACCAGACCAAAGTAGTTAACTCCTTACTGCTCTCTCAAGTGGGCTAGCATGCTACGCAGTCAAATCACTGTCAGCAGTTTAAGAAGGGCCACCATCACGTTCTCAGGGGAACTAGGACTGGGCAATAAATGCCAGCTTTGCCATGCTGCCCACATTCCAATAATAAGGTAGAAAATATTTGGGTCAGGAGCTACAACTGATATTTTAAAAACAAAGCAAGAGGACTTGCCTCTCCCTACTTCAGGACCTTCCCAAAACACTTTACAGCCAATGAAGTATAGTCATTAATATAAAAACAAAAAAACTGCGGATGCTGGAAATCCAAAACAAAAACAGAATTACCTGGAAATACTCAGCAGGTCTGGCAGCATCGGCGGAGAAGAAAAGAGTTGACGTTTCGAGTCCTCATGACCCTTCGACAGAACTCTGTCGAAGGGTCATGAGGACTCGAAACGTCAACTCTTTTCTTCTCCGCTGATGCTGCCAGACCTGCTGAGTTTTTCCAGGTAATTCTGTTTTTGTTGTGAAGTATAGTCATTGTTGTAACATAGGAAACACAGTAGCCATTTTACTCACAGCAAGGTTCCACAAACAGAAATGAGATAATGACCAAGTAATTTGTTTTTAGTGCTGCTGGGTTAGGAATAAAAATTCCTCTGCTCTTTTCCCAATAGTGCTATGGGATCTTTTACAAATCAACCTAAGAGGGACATTGGTTTAATATCTCATCCGACAGACAGCGCCCCTGACAATGCAGCACTCCCTCAGTACTGCACTGAAAGTCTGAAGTCAGACTTGAGCCCAACGTCTTCTGATTCAGAGGATGAGTGCCACCTCTGATCCACAGCTAATATTTCTTTTAATACATACAAACACAATGCTCGCTATTCCATAGGACCATGCAACACTATTAAAGTCCATTGATAAATTACATGGATGGCACTTAGCCAATTCACAGCATATTTTGATGGGGACTCACATACCTAAGTTGCTTCATCACAGTGAGGTGCCATGAAGATAGAATCCCCGATGGAATTGAGGAAAATTAGAAGCAGAGTCAACCAAGATCACAGAATAGCACTATGAATAGGGTTCCTCCATCATCATGTCAACATTATTATGCTGCAGGGCAGAGGAATGGATTAAGCTAAGAAAATGAGGCAATAGGATGAAATTAGGATGAGAAATAAGTTACTATTTTTTAAATCAATATTTTTCTAGAAGAATAGAATGCAAAAGTGAAGAATTTAGGTTAAAATTGATTAGACTACGCTTAAAACACGGACACCATAAGACCACAAGACATAGGAGAAGAAATTAGGCCAATCGGCCCATCGAGTCTGCTCCGCCATTCAATCATGGCTGATAAGTTTCTCAACCCCATTCTCCCGCCTTCTCCCTGTAACCTTTGATCCCCTTACCAATCAAGAACCTATCTATCTCAGTCTTAAATACACTCAATGACCTTCTGTGGCAATGAGTTCCATAGATTCACCACTCTCTGGCTAAAGAAGTTTCTCCTCATCCCTGTTCTAAAAGGTCTTCCCTTTACTCTGAGGCTGTGCCCTCGGGTCCTAGTCTCTCCTACTAATGGAAACATCTTCCCCACGTCCACTCTATCCAGGCCTTTCAGTATTCTGTAAGTTTCAATCAGATCTCCCCTCATCCTTCTAAACTCCATCGAGTATAGACCCAGAGTCCTCAAATGTTCCTCATACGTTAAGCCTTTCATTCCTGGGATCGTTCTCGTGAACCTCCTCTGGACCCTCTCCAGGGCCAGCACATCCTTCCTGAGATACGGGGCCCAAAATTGCTCACAATATTCTAAATGTGGTCTGACCAGAGCCTTATAAAGCCTCAGCAGCACATCCCTGCTTTTATATTCTAGTCCTCTCAAAATAAATGCCAACATTGCATTTGCCTTCCTAACTACCGACTCAACCTGCAAGTTAACCTTAAGAGAATCCTGGACTAGGACTCCCAAGTCCCTTTGCATTCCAGATTTCTGAATTCTCTCCCCATTTAGAAAATAGTCTATTCTTCCTACCAAAGTGCATGACCTCACACTTTCCCACGTTGTATTCCATCTGCCACTTCTTTGCCCATTCTCCTAACCTGTCCAAATCCTTCTGCAGCCTCCCCACCTCCTCAATACTACCTGTCCCTCCACCTATCTTTGTATCATCTGCAAACTTAGCCAGGATGCTAAGGATACTGAGGATACTTCTGACCCTTCCAAAAAGGATATAGAGGCACTGGAGAAGGTACAAAAATAATTTACAAGGATAGTAGATATTAGCTCTTAGTCATGCTTTCTGAAAAAACAAGTAAGCTGGGATTCCTTTTCTCTAGAAAAGGGAAGACTGAGGGGTGAGCTGATAGCGAACTTTAAAGTTTGGAAGGGGTTTGACAGGGTAGATGCAAAGCAGATATTTTCACTTGTGGGACAGTCCAAAATTAGATAAATAAAAGATAGTCACCAATAAATAAAGAACTCAGGAGAAACTTCTTCACTCACAGAACAGTGTGGATAAGGAATCTGCTACCAAATGGAGCAGTTAAGGTGAGTAGCATAGATACGTTTAAGCAGAAGCATGAATAACTTGATGGAGTAAGGAATAGAAGGATATGCTGATAGGGTTAAATAAAGAGGGGTGGAAGAAGGTTGATGTGGGTATAAACCCTGACATAGATCAGTTAGGCTGAATTGCCTGTTTCTGTTCTGTAGATTCCACATTATTCAATCTAAAATGAAAACAAGAAATAGAATAAGAATTCAGAGGTGCGAATAATTGATTAATGAAATACGTTATACGTATAAATGAAGAAGAGTTAATAGATAAAAACAAAAAAACTGCGGATGCTGGAAATCCAAAACAAAAACAGAATTACCTGGAAAAACTCAGCAGGTCTGGCAGCATCGCCGGAGAAGAAAAGAGTTGATGTTTCGAGTCCTCATGACAGTTCTGTCAAAGGGTCATGAGGACTCGAAACGTCAAGAATTAATAGAGTCTGATTTGTTGAAGACGTGTGCAGGCATTTCTCGCTGGCAGTTCAATTGAAAACAGTAATTTCGGGGCAGCATTAATTAAAAATTTAAAGGAGAAAGCAGGTCCTGCCGCTATGATTAATTAATTATTAGCCTGCAAACCACTTTTGTGTTTAACTTAAATAAAGCAGTTTTAGTTTTTACAAGGATGGGGAGTTATTTTCATCTATTCCATTCCAGTCCAGACTGGAGCAGAGCCCCTGGACAACAGAAGGCAAGGGAGACCCGGAGGAGCGCATCTGGTTAGATAATCACTTTCGGTGTATTCTGTGCAATCCGCTTCAGAGCTTTCTCTTATTTCTTACAGATTCTGTTGAGTATTTGCTATGTTTTAGTAAATACTCTTGGCAAGTAGCCCAATCCCATAGAGTTACTCTTCCTTTTAAATTGCTTGGTGTGATCCTAAACACACAAGGAATTATAACACAGCATTAGTGACAGCTTGAAGTGAGATTATAGAATAAAGCTGCTGCCATGATTTGTAGTATGAACAGTATTGCAGAACTGTCTTTAATTGTGCTCATCCTGCTGAAAGTGGCTAAATTTATATCAGTGCTCCAATCAATCGGTAGAATTGTAGGATGAGACAGCACAGATGGAGACCATTTGGCCCATTGTACCTGGGTTGGCTCATTTGTACAGCTGTCCAATCAATCTCACTCCTCTGCTCTTTCCCCATAGCCCTGTAAATGTTTTCCCTCTGTGTGTGTATTCAACTCTTTTAAATGTTGTCATTGAATCTGTTCCCACAACCTTTCAGCCTGTGCATTCCAGATCATAACAGCTTGTTGCATTTGAAAAAGAGTTTCCTCGTCTCAAATCAGTAAGGAGTCACTCGAATGCCTTAAGCCACATCGGCCGGAAAAGCCTTTGGCTTCGTGCCAATATTCCTATCTCTGAGTCAGAAACTGCTGGATACAAGCTCCACTCCAGACACTCCTGATAAGTGGAAACCAGAGATCCACACCTGAGTTTCAGGTTGACATCCAGCAGAATGTTTGTGTCTGACAGCTGTACCCTATTTTATGGGTTGCACGAGTTCATAAAACCCTCACTCTGTAAAGGGCTAACCTCCAGATCAGCTGGTATAAACATGGCTACACCCATGAATGGCTGTTAATCAATCAGTCTATGAACCCTCCCACTATGTCAAACAGGGAAGAGTGATCATAATTTTAATAATCATCAACAGATTATCTGGTGCTTACTGTCTGCAGAAGCTTCCTTTAAACAGGTTATGCAGGACACCAGGGAGAACACCCCTGCTCATGTCCAAAGTAACACTATAGAATCTTTTGTTTTATTGATTCATGGAACGTGGATTCCACTGGCTAGGGCAGCATTTATTCCCCATCCCTCATTGTCCATGAGAAGGTGGTGGTGAGCTGCCTTCTTGAACCGCTGCAGTCCATGTGGTGTAGGTACACCCACAGTGTTGTTAGGGAGGGAGCTCCAGGATTTTGAGCCAGTGACAGTGAAGGAATGATGATATATTTCCAAGTCAGGATGGTGAGTGACTTGGAGAGAAACTTCTGGGCGGTGGTGGTCCCATGGATCTGCTGCCCTTGTCCTTCTAGATGGTAGTGGTCATGGGTTTGGAAGGTGTTGTCTAAGGAGCCTTGGTGAATTCCTGCAGTGCATCTTGTAGATGGTACACACTGCTGCTACTGTAGGTTGCTGGTGGAGGGAGTGAATGTTTGTGGATGTGGTGCCAGTCAAGCGGGGCTGCTTTGTCCTGAATGATGTCAAGCTGCCTGAGTGTTGTTGGAGCTGCATTCATCCAGACAAATGGAGGATATTCCATCACACTGCTGACTTGTGCCTTGTAGATGGTGGACAGGCTTTGGGGAGTCAGGAGGTGAGTTACTCATTACAGGATTCCTGGCCTTTGAGCTGCTCTTGTAGCAACAGCATGTATACGGCTAGTCCAGTTCAGTTTCTGGTCGATGATAGATGGTAGGATGTTGATAGTGGGGGATTCAGTGAAGGTAATGCCATTGAATGCTAAGGGGTGATGGTTAGATTTTCTCTTGTTGGAGATGGTCATTGCCTGGCAAATATTTGGCATGAATGTTACTTGCCACTTGTCAGCCCCAGCCTGGATATTGTTCAGGTCTTGTTGCATTTGGGCATGGACTCCTTCAGTACCTGAGGAGTCTCAAATGGTGCTGAACATTGTACAATCATCAGCAAACATCCCCACTTCTGACCTTATGATGGAAGGAAGATCATTGATGAAGATGGTTGGGTCTAGGACACTACCCTGAAGAACTCCTGCAGTGATGTTCTGGAACTGAGATGATTGACCTCCAACAATCACAACCATCATCCCTTATGCTAGGTATGACTCCAACCACAGGAGATTTCTCTCCTTCATTCCCATTGACTCCAGTTTTGCTAGGGCTGCTTGATGCTACACTCAGTCAAATGCAGCCTTGATGTCAAGGGCAGTCACTCTCACCTCACCTTTGGAGTTCAGTTCACCTCTTTTGTCCATGTTTGAGCCAAGGCTGCAATGAGGTCAGCAGGTCAATGGCGCTGGCCGAACCGAAACTGAGAGTCCTCCTAAGAGACAAGACCTATTTTAACTTCACTTTCAAAAGATGTCGCCTCTGACAGTGTAGCACTCCCTCAGTACTAGGCTGGTGTGTCAGCCTGGGATTTTCTGCTCAAGTCCTTAGAGTGGTGGAGGGAATCCACAACCTTCTAACACAGAGGCAAGAATGCAACCAACATGTCCCTATATGACAACGTTTCTAGAGTAGTTAATTGGTTGCTTAAACACTGAGGTCATGAAAGGTACTATAAAAATGCAAATTATTTCTTTCTCAATGACTGCAGGAGACGATGTGTTAGTACAGTTGTTTTATTTCTAAGGTTTGTCTTCATCCAAAACTGATGGAATGAAAGTTTCTGTTCTTCTCTAGAAAGCCAACTGATGAAGGATAGAACTGGATCCAATCTATACACACTTTTATATTTATTTACAGAGTTAATATAGTACAAGTATACACCTCCTAATCCAACAGCCACAGTTTCAACCTGCATATATTTAAAGGGACTCAAGTTAATTCCTACCACTTGCATAAAATTAAACACAATTAATATACAATTAACAGTTTCCTCTTTCATGAGCTGTAAGCAATTTACAAGGAATTAATGTGGTCACTTTCCATGTGGTTCTTATCAACAGTACATGACCCTATGGTGGGCAGTACCGACAAAACCTTGGGCTGGATTTTCTGCCTGTTGGGTGGGTGGGCCTGACCCAATCTCTGGCGGGTGGGGAGCTGATCCCCGCCGGAGAATTGGGCCCCACGGCCATTTTACGTGGGCGGGCCAATTAAGGCCCGGCCAGCGTGACATCCGGCGGGAAGCGCTATGCACTCCCTGTGCGGGCGGAGGTGGGGGGGGGGAATTCCCCAAAAGCAAGAGTGTGCTCTTTCACACATGCGCAGGACAGAGACCACATCTCCCTGAGGCTAAGTGCTGCCTCAGGAAGATCACTGAAAGCTTTATAAATTTAAAAATAGAAAAATAAAAAAATCCTTAACATGTCCCCCTCATGTGACAATGTCACACGAGATGGGACATGTTAATAAATTGCACAAAAACTTTATTAAAGTTCTTTAAAACAGACATGAAACCTCATCCCGCTGGTGGATGAAGTTTCATGTTTTTTCAGAAGCCCACTGAGGCTCCTGGCCTGGCCGCCAGCCTTAAGGTTGGATGGGCAGGGCCTTTAATTGGCTTAATTATCCTGTCAATGGCCTCAATTGGTCATTGACAGGTCGGCGGGTGGACAGCTGATTTCGCTGTCCCCCTCCCCCACATTCCTGAAGATTTATATGGGGGGGGATGACGTCAGGGATTCCCCCGACATTGTCCCGCGTCATTTTCGTTTCGGCGAGCAGGCCCCGCCTCCTTCTCGCCGATGGCAAAATTCAGCCCCTTGTCTGCTTCTGGCATGTATATACCTGACCTGAGTGTGTTTCATTCTGATACAACTGCAACAACCTTCCATTTCTATAGTAACCTCAAAAGGAAGAATAACATGCCAAGATGTTTCTCAGGCCAGTATGATAAAAGATGGGCGTTGAGTCAAAAAGGAAATGTTAGAAGGGATGACCAAAAACTGGATCAAAAGCTGGGTTTTAAACTGGAGACTGAAGATGCTGAATGATGTGAAGAGATGAAAGAGTTTAGTGAGGGAATTCCAGAGTAGGGGTGGCTGAAGGTGCGGCTGTTAATGCAGAGACATGAGGGTGGGGGTGGGGGGGTTTGGGCAGGGAGATGCTGCACAAAGGGCTGGAGTTAGAGAATTGACAATTTCGAGGAGTTGGAATTGGAGGTGAGAAGAAAGTATAGAGATATGGAGAGGTGAAGCCTCCCAAATATTTAAACATGAGAATATAATTTAAAATTTGAGGTGTTCAGGGACTAGGAATAAGTAGAGGGGTGCTTGATGAGCAGCACTGAGTCCAGAACAGCTTTAAGGTAGAGTTTTGGATGAGTTGAGGTTTATGAAGGTGGAGAATGGTAGGCCAGCCACAAGAGTATTGGAACAATCAAGTCTGGAGGTAACAAACACATAAACAAGGGGAGGTGATGGAGTAGTGGTAATGTTACTAGACTAGTACTCCAGAGGCCTTGGCTAATTCTCTGGGGACATATGTTCAAATCCCACCACAGCAGTTGGTGGAATTTAAAATTCACTTAATTTAAAACATTTGGGAATGAAAGCTATCCTTAGTAACAGTGACCATGAAATTATCATTGATTGTCACACTAATGTCAGTTAGAGACAGAAGTCTGCTATCCTTACCTGGTCTGGCCTACATGTGACTCCAGTATCTGCAGCAATGTGGATGACTCTTAACTGCCTATTGAAATTAGCCACTCAGTTCAAGGGCAGTTAGGGATGATCAGCAAGTGCTGACCTTGTCAGTGATGGCCACATCCTGAGAAAGAATTTTTAAAAAATGAAGGTTTCAGCAGCTGACGTGGGCAAGATGACATGTTTTTATGGATAGTGCCTGGAATCAGAAGTTCAGCTCAAAGTTGAATAGGACTTCAAGTTTGCGAAGGGTCTGGTACTGCCTGAGAGTGTATCTGCAAAAGTGGATTGAGCCAATGAGTAATCTCTGGACTTGATGATGGGAACTGGAGGCAGTAGATTATACCTCATAACAGAGTAACAGGAATAAGCCATTCAGCCCCTTGACACAGTCCTGCCTTTTTATTAGATTATGGCCAATCTGTACCTCAGCTCCATTTATCTGCATGTGTTTCACATCCCTTGATACACTTACCCAAGAAAAATCTCTGTTTTTGAAAATTTCAACGGACCCAATATCCACAGTCTTTTAAGGGAGAGGAGGAAATGGTAGGTCATGCAAAACCGGCTGTAAGACAGAGGGTTTGAGAGAGGTGGTTGGAGAGATAAAACTGTGTCACTAGTGGAGGTGGAAGCTGCTGTTTTCAGTGAAAGGTGTCACGAAGGAACAGGAGGTAGAGGTAAAAAGTGCTAGGACCAAGAAAAGATCTTTGAGGAAGAGAAAGCATTGGTAAAAGTGGCCTATGGTCAGATGTGTAAAACTGCATCACTGAGCTGGGCAGTCGAGGAGAGATGTTGGAGCAGGCTGGTGGGGTTGACTTATTTGGATTTTTTTCCCCTTTCGGAATAAGAGACACTGTTCTAATTGGAAAGAATTTTAGTCTCTCTCATGCCCCATTTTCTCCATTCTTTCAGCCTATCTAATCAAGGTGTGTCAGAAACAATAAGACAGGGCAGGTAGCCTATTTCCCTCGGGATTCCCAATGTTAGGTGCCAGGATTCTTACAAGAACCTTAGATGGTGCATGTGTTAATAAAGCTGTTTAAAAAAAGCCTCTGGGGTATTTGGCTAAATGAATAGAGGCACAGAATACAAAGCCAAGGGAGTTATGTTTAATGTTTAAATCACTCGTTGGGCCTCAGCTGGAATATTATGTCCAATTCTGCACGTCACACTTTAGGAAGCATGTCAAAGCCGTGGAGAGGCTGTAGAAAAGATTTACTGGAATAGTACCAGGGGCGAGGGGCTTTAGTTATGTGGAGAGATTAAAGAAACTGGGATTATTCCTCGTCACGCAGAAAAGATTAAAGAAGATTTATGGAAGTGTTTGAAATCATGAGAGATTAACTAAGGAAAACCTATTTCCACTGGCGGGAGGGTTGGTAACCAAGTGATAGAGATAAGTGGCAGAAACAACATAAGGAGATGCTGAGCAGAATTGTCCGCACCCATGATGGGCGTCATAGTGGGTGGGAGTGGAAAATATCGAGAGATCGCAAAAATCGGTTTCACGTCGTTGTGAAACCAGTTTGTGATCATCTGCTCCACCCATCAATGTCAGACCACGTTTCCCGCTGCTGCACATCTGGAACCTAATTTCAATACTTTATCTCATTATAAGCCCTGCTCACCGGAATCATCCCCCCACGTTGGATCATCTGGACATGACGGCACGATTGCATGTCAGTGTTTCACAACTGGACAAAAGCGACGTGCACCTGTTGAGCCGCAGTTCACTTGGGACTTTGGGGTTTGTTTGTCTACTTTGCTTCAGGCAGCACTCATGGTCATCAGCGCCGGACTTCACAGGCAGCACCATTTGCTTTTAGGGGGGGCTCAAGGGCAGGTCTCTACCCACCAGATCAGCCGTAAGGTGAGGGTGGCTTTTCAATGGCTGCAGGGCTAGGGCTTGCTTGGGGAAGGGGGAGAAGTGGCCTCAGGCAAGGGAAGAGGCTGCAGGGCGAGGGCTGTATTGGAGTAGGAGGGTATCCTAGGGTGTGTGTGGGGGCACAAGTTGATTAGTGCAAGTGGCCTCAAGATGGTGAGGGCTGAGGAGGCAGCCTCCAGAGGAGATGAGGCCAGCTGGAGATGTGAGGCTATGTGTGAGAGAGTGAGTGGTGATGTCCCTTGAGCTGGCAGTGAGTGAGATGCCAGTGCATGTGTGATAGGCTTGTGAGTGTGTGAGTTTAGAATGATGTTTGTTGCCTTACCCTGGTGGCATGGATGAGATCATTCATCCTCTTTCTGCACTGGATACCCAACATCTTCTACGCAGCATTGCATTGGACTGACCACCACTACCACCGCCTCCCAAGCTGGAGTGGTGAGATTGCTGGACCTCCTATGGCCAGAGCAGGGGTGGAGGACATCACAGTGGGCCTTTTCCAAAAGGCATTCCAGAGATTGGTCACTGAACTCTTCTTGGTTTTCTGGGCCATGACTTCACTGGAGCAGTTCTGGCTGCAAGTGTTGAGAACTGTGTGGGCGGCTGCAGTTTAGATATGGCACCCGGAGTGAGGAAACAGTGAGGTAACAGCGTGACGGACGATTCATAGGCTGCCCGCCAGCGAGATGGTTTGTTTCCTGTGGCTGCATAATTAATGAGGTGGGAAGCGGACGATATGGTGTGAAAATCCGCCATTGTGGCTGGCGGGTAAAATGTCGTTTTTCATGCCCGCTACTGCACTTAATGGAATTCTGGGATGACTTTGGGTGAAACATTAAACTTAGGCTCCATCTGTCCTCCCAGGTAAAAGATCCCATTACACTATTTTGAAGAAGAACCGGGGAGCTCTCCCTACCTTTCTGGCCAATAGTTATCTCTCGACCAGTAGGTCATTTATCTCATTGTGTTTTGTGGCACCTTGCCATGTGTAAACTGGCAGCTGGTCAAGTGAAGGCCAAGCTCTGTCCAGCTGGTGACAAATTCCGAATGGGGTCCACAAAACAAGCATTAAGACCCTTTCTCACATGTTCAGGATGCCCACCTCATGTTTCAGGCAAGAGTCTTCGACCAGCTTCCAAACTGACAACCAACCAACGTCTAGGTGAGATTGGGCGTGGGAGAGCAGGCCCGAAATCCATTCCACAAAGCATCCATTTTGTCCAAAAACGGATGTGGGATGAGGTCCTATTTCCAACCCCTGTCCCACCACAACACCCACTCTCTACACATTTAAAAGGAAATTTTAATGAGATTTTGTTTTAAGAAGTATTTCCCTTGACACAATCCATCATATTTAGCCACAGGAGTGTGCTGAGCTCAACATGAAGAGAAATGGAATGTATATAATCTGCAAAATGAGAACAATTATAGAGGGGCCACTCAGCAGCTGCTGAATGACTAAAAACACCATTATCCTGAAATGATTGTGCAACAATCAGGCTGCACTGTAATTAAAATATTCACATCCTCGGGCACAGCTGAACCATAAACAATTAATCGCTAACAGAGTGGGGATTGGTGATTAATGGCGAATGCACAATGCCCAGTTGTTTAAAAGTTAGGCTTTTGTATTTTTATATTGCTAATCACAGGTGAGATTTTGGGTTAATGAGTGGAGTATTTGTTTTCTCCAGTCAAGCAAGTTCATTGAACATCCAGCCGAAAACAGATCACAATTAACAATCTGAACAGTGGGATTTCTATAGGCTTCACTCTGTTAATAAGATGGATCAGATAGTCCATAGCTTTCTCAGAATCCAGCCACTCCAGCTCGGCCCCTTTGATCAGCAAGATGTCTCGAGTTAAATTGTGTTATTTCAAGGCTGTCGGCATTCGCACTGCATTATCATTCTCGGGTTACCAATCTTCCACTCCCCTTGTTCTACACACATCATCTACAAAGTGCACAGAGCTAAACAGATAAACAGAGAGTCACATTCTCTCTCAGCTCCCCTGGGGGAGGTGAGTGATGGATCACTCCAAATAGCTTTCAACACATAGACAGCTGAGCCACATTGACACGCTTTCCAGAGCCAATGGCTCCATGCATCTTTCTCACAACCACAGCTGCTATCCATCCTCTACCTCAGCAGGGACATCCAAATGAATCCCTCCTTTCCCAGATGGAAGAAGACAAGGGGCTTATCGCTTTTTATGACCATAAAGTTTTGAATCAAATCCTAGCAGATGGCATGGTGACCAATGGGTTTGAAGAAGCAATGCACAGCATCAAGAAGTGAGGTGATGGAAGGTTAAGGGCCTTTATAAACCCCTGCTGAGTGAGGAGACATCACGCAGAATCAGTGTCTCTCCTTGCAGGGTGCTAGGGAAATGTTGGAAGGGCCTTTCCTTCCTTATGGTTCATAGAATAATAGAAAGGCTGGGAGGCTGGGAATCCTGCAATGTGTAACTCAGCTCCTGACACCCCAAAGCCTGTCCACCATCTACAAGGCACAAGTCAAGAGCATAATGGAATACTCTCCAGTTGACTGGATGAGTGCAGCTCCAACAACACCTCAAGAAGCTCGACACCATCCAGGACAAAGAAGCCAATTTAATTGCTATCCCATCCGCCACTTTAAACATTAACTCCCACCACCACCGACGCACAGTAGCAGCAGTGTGTGTACCATCTACAAGACGCACTGCAGGAATTCACTAAGGCTCCTTAGACAGCACCTTCCAAACCCACATCCTCTATCACCAAGAAGGACAAAGGCAGCAGACACATGGGAACACCACCACCTGTAAGTTCCCCTCAAAGTCACTCACCATCCTGACTTGGAAATATATCGCCATTCCTTCACTGTCATTGGGTCAAAATCCTGGAACGCCCTCCCTAACAGCACTGTGGGTGCACCTATATGGGGCTGAATCTTCTGGTCAGCGTGCAAGGGCGGACCAGACACACTTATATGTAAAATGAGGGATGCACGCCCGACATCATCGTGCGTCATCTCGATATTTCGTTCAGCGGGTGTGCACCAGAGTCAGCTGCGCACCCACTGAAATGTCAACGGCCTATTAAGGCCATTAAGAATGTAATTAAACTAGTTAAGAACGTCAAAAAGCCCAAGCAGCCTTTGTGTTTTTCAGGAAACCTCATTCACTGGCGGGATGAGGTTTCCTGAAGCTTTTATGAAATCGATAAAATAATTTCCCCACCTTTACAAACTGTCACACGAGTGGACATGTTTAAATCAATTTTAACGTCATTTATTAAAGTTTTTTATTGTCGATTCAATTTCGCTGAGCTCTGCATGCAGCTCTGTGCTTCAGGGAGATTGCTGGGCTCTTTCGCGCGCATGCATGAATGAGCGCAGGCCCCGACTCTCCCTCTTCCCTGCCCCCGCCCGCACAGATAAGCGCATTATGCAGGACTGGCTTTAATTGGCCAGCCCGCGTAAAATGGCGGCGCACAACTGATCGTGGGCTGCGATTGGCTCCACCCCCGCTCCCGCCCAGCCCACCATAAGTAAAATCCTGGCCATGGACTGCAGCGGTTCGAGAATGTGGCTCACCACCACCTTCTCAAGGGCAATTAGGGATGGGCAATAAATGCTGGCCCAGCCAACGATGTCCACATCCCGTGAAAGAATAAAAGAAATGAACTAACAGCACAGAGAGAGGCCATTCAGCTCATCTGGTCTATGCCAGCTCTTTGAAAGCACTTTCCTATTAGTCCCATCTCCTGCTTTTTCCCCATAGCCCTGCAAATGTTTCTTTCGAAGTATTTATTCAATTTCACTTTGAAAGTTGTTATTGAATCTGCTTCCACCAGCCTTTCAGGCAGTGAAACAAAATTGCTGGGTGAAATCCTTTCTTCATTTCCCCCTGGGTTCTTTTGTCAATCACCTGAAATCTTTGTCCTCTTTGTGTTTTCTGCCAGTGGAAACGATTTCTCCCTATTTAGTCTGTCAAAATCCTGCAAGATTTTGAACATCTCTATTAAATCTCCTCTTAATCCTCTTTGCTGTAAGGAAAAAGACAACTTGTATTTATAAAATGTCTTTATATAGCAAAACATCCCAAGGCACTTCACAAGAGTGTAATCAAAAAATATTTGATGCAGAGCCATATGAAGAGATAGTAGGTCAGACGACCAAAAGATTGGCCAGAGAGGTAGGTTTTAAGGAACGCCTTAAGACAGGAAAGAGAGTTAGAGAGGTGGAGAGATTTAAGCTGGGGGGTGGGAGAGTGCGGGGTGGAGGGGTGAAATCCAGAGCTTAAGGGTCAGGCAGCTGAAGGCACGGCTACCAACAGTGGAGCGATTATAATCAGGGATGCACAAAAGCCCAGAACTGGGGGGGGGGGCATAGTGATCTTAAAGGCTTGTGGGTCTGGAGGAGGCAACAGAGATAGGGAGGCCATAGAGCAATTTGAAAACAAGGTGAGAATTTTAAAATTGAGGCACTGCAAGGTTAGGAGGCAATGTAGATATTGCAACAGAACTTGATGAGATTTAGGAACAACAAGAGAAAGCGCTAGAAAAACTCAGCAGGCCTGGCAGCATCTGCGGAGGGAGAGAAACAGAGTTAATGTTCACAGTTCAATGTGAGTCCTCTTCGGAACTAGGAGGTGGGCAGCCGAGTTTCAAATGAGCTCAAGTTTATGAATTCATGAAAGGCTGGGAGGCCAGCTGGGAGATTATTGGAAAAATCCAGGATGGAGGTAGCAAGGACAAGGGGAGGAATCCCGGTCAGCCACAATGGCTGCTTTTCACACTATGTCACCCCAACACCCACCACCCCCCAATAATCCATGCATTGCTGGGAAACATGCCGTTTCACTGGCGGGCAGCCTCCAATTTGCCCACCACACCGTCACCTCGCCACTTCATCACACCGGGCACCATATTTAAAAGGCAGCCATGTGCATGCATCGTAGTGCTTCCAGCCCAGGACTGCTGCGCAAAAGACAGGCTGGCCCCGAAAGACAAGAAGATTGCAGGCCCCTCGATTCAGTGACTCGCTCCTGGAGCGCCTTTTGGATGCCATGGAGGCCCACCGTGATGTCCTCTACCCCCTGCTCTGCCCGCAGGATGGGCAGCAACGTCACTAACCCCGTTTGGGAGGCAGTGGCAGCAGTGGTCAATCCCAACGCCCTGCAAACCACCCAGTGCCAAAAGAGAATGAATGGCCTCATCCGTCCCACCAGGGTAAGACCTTGCCACACTCCACCACCACCCCCCCACCCCCCGCTGGCACCCCCAAACCCACCGCAAACACAGGGCAGCCCATGTCCCTGCACCGCGCTCTCAGTCAGCTGGGGAAAGGTGAATTGCCTGTGCCCTCACCTGAATGTGCAGGTGACCCTCAAGACCGCTGCTCAACGTTACTGTGCACGCACCTCCGAGTACCCCTTGGGGTGCAGCTCGCCAGGTGTACGCCTTATAAATATTGTTATTAACCACGTCAGTGTGTAATCTCAGCAGCAGCAGGAAATGCGGCCCACCATTAACAGTCCTTTAATTGCTAATTGATCCTGTCAATGGCCTCAATTGACCACTGACAGGTCGGTGGGCCTGCAGCTGATTTTGTTGTGTCCCCGCCTTCCTGAAAATTTAAATGAGGTGCGGTGATGTCGGGAGTTCCGCCCGATGTCATCCTGCGTCATTTTACATGTTGGTGAGTGGGCCCCGCCCCGCCCCGCCCCCCCCACCCCCGCTCGCCGATGGTAAAATTCTGCCCCATGTCTCTATCAATAAAACCAATGATCCCTTCCACTTTTTTAGAGAGTTTTCTCTTCTTGTCCTGTCACCTTCAAAAACTTGTGTCCATACATCCCCTTGCCTCTCTGTTCTTGCAGCATCTTTATAGTAGAGCCTTTTAATTTATATTGTCCCTCCTCATTCTTTATACAGAAATAAATCTCTTCATTCTTCTCTGTGTTAAACGTTGTCTGTTCATTTCACCAGTTTGTCAATGCCTTGCTGGAACCTGCCATTGTCCTCACTGCTCGCTACATTTCAAGTTTTGTGCCATCTTCAAATTTTGAAATTATGCCAAAGTTCCGGTTATTAATAGATATCAAAAAATGCAGTGGTCCAAACATCAGTCTCTGAGTGGCACAACTGCATATTTCCCTTTAGTTTGAATAGCAACTCATTCACCACTACTGTGTCCCTTAGCCAATTCTGTGTGCATGCAGACACTGGGCATCAATTTTACTAATAAGTCTATCCTCTGGTACTTTATCAAGCGCCATTTGAAAATTCATGTACCCAACATTAACTACACTATCTGTAACCACCCTTTCTGTTACTTCAAATAACTCAATTGACTTGGTGAAAAATGATTTGTCTTCTACAAATTTGTGTTCCATTTCATCTATCAGTCCATATTTTTCCAAGTGTTGATTAATTTTGTTCCAGATTAATGTCTCTAAAAGTTTCCCATCACCAACATTAGGCTTGTGGCCTGTAATAACTAGGTTTATCCTTCTCCCTTTTTTTGAACAGAAGTGCAACATTTGTATTCCTTCAGTTCTCTGGCACCACTTCCCTATGTAACAAGCATTGGAAGATTGTAAACAAAGCCTCTGCAATTTCCACCCTTACTTCCTTCAGGGGCCTAGATACACCCTGTCCATGCTGGGTGACTTTTCTACTTCAAGAGATGTCTACATTTTAAGTTCCTCCTCTTAATCCATTTTTATATTTCTAGTTTCCAGCTACTCTTTTTACTGCAATATTGGCAGCTTTGTCTAGTGAAGACAGATCCAGGGACACTGGGTGACTTGGCACTCAGCATATCCAATGGTTATGGTGCTGCAGTCAACCAAGAATGTTGTGATAACACTGAAACACTCATATAGAGGTGGGAGATGCAATGCTTAACTATACAGTGTCCTGGTCAGACTTCAAATTGAGCTCTGTCCACCATGTACAGCTTTGTTAGTGGAGGCAAGATGGACATTCAGATCCTGGGCACTATGTACAGAACAGCCAAAGGCTGACCCTTAGTTTTAGAGGACTGAGATATGAAGTAAGATTAGAAAACCTTGGACTCTTCCATCCTCAGAGGAGATGGCCAAGGAGGAACCTTTGAATTTGACAGCCTAGAAAAGGCCTTTTGACTGCTACAAATGTCATTTCTGGACTAATTATTCTCTTGGATTCGGCAACAGCCATGAGTGGACACTATGTCCCTATGGCCAGGAGTTGACTTTACTATGCAATACATAGATGTATGCCAGTATTACCCATAGATCGCAACAATATAGATCCTCATTGTGTATAGTTAATAGTGTAATCTCACACATGTCCTCACACGCATTCCTCCTATATTCTGAAAGGCAGCTTCATGTACTCTCTCATGAGAGGAGGTCAACTGAAAACAAACAAACTGGTTTACTTAATATGCAATTTGAAGATATAACCCAGGCTCACATTCCCAACTTAATGCTGAGGGAGTGTTGAAAAGTTGGTAGACCTCAGAAGGGATGTTAAACTGAGGCCCTGTCGGCACTCTCATGTGGATTTGTAAGATTCCATGGTAATATAGGAAGGAGAACATGGCTGTTTGCTCTCGCATCTCCTGGTCAATATTTATCCCTCCGCCGACAACATTAAAACAGGTTATCTGATCATTTATCTCATATCTGCTTGTGGAATCTTGCTGTACACAAATTGACTCGCAGGAAACAGATTCTCCCTCCTGTCCATCGCCCGTACCTGGGCCTTCAATACAGGAGCATGTGTGCCCTCTCTACACCTTTTGGAACCAATCACCTCTCTTATGAACTGTCCCTAAAACTTCCCTGCTGTCTGCAGCCACAACACAGCTCCCCTTTGAGAGGTGCCGGCTGCCTCTGTGTGGCACTAGTGTACCCTGAATCTCCTCCAGCCCATTGAAAGAAGTGTTTTTTTAGTTCATTCATAGGGTGTGGGCTTCGCTGGCTGGGCCAGCATTTATTGCCCATCCCCAATTGCCCTTGAGAAGGTGGCGGTGAGCTGCTTTCTTGAACCTCTGCAGTCCATGTGGTGTAGGTACACCCACAGTGCTGTTAGGGAGGGAGTTCCAGGATTTTGACCCAGTGACAGTGAAGGAGCGGCAATATATTTTCAAGTCAGGATGGTGTGTGTGGCTTAGAGGTGAACTTCCAGGTGGTGGTGTTCCCCATGTGCCTGCTGCCCTTGTCCTTCTGGATGGTAGTGGTTGTGGGTTTGGAAGGTGCTGCCGAAGGAACATTGGTGAGTTCTTGCAGTGCCTCTTGTAGATTGTACACATTGCTGGCGCTGTTCGTCAGTGGTGGAGGGAGTGAATGTTTGTGGAAGGGGTGCCAATCAAGCGGGCTGCTTTGTCCTGGATGGTGTCAACCTTCTGGAGTGCTGTGGGAGCTACACTCATCCAGGTAAGTGGAGGGTATTCCACCACACTCCTGACTTGTGCCTTGTAGATGGTGGACAGGTTTTGGGGAGTCAGCAGGTGAGTTACTTGCTGCAGGATTCCTAGCCTCTGACCTGCTCTTGTAGCCACAGTATTTATATGGCTAGTCCAGTTCAGTTTCTAGTCAATGGTAACCCCTAGGATGTTGATATTGGGGGATTCAGCAATGGTAATGCCATTGAATGTCTAGCAGTGATGGTTAGATTTTCTCTTGTTGGAGATGGTCATTGCCTGCATTTATATGGAACCAATGTTACTTGCCATTTGTCAGCCCAAGCCTAGATATTGTCCAGTTCTGAAGAAGGGTCATACGGACTTGAAACATTAACTCTGTTTCTCTCTCCACAGATGCTGTCAGACCTACTGTGTTTTTCCAGCATTTTCTGTTTTTATTTCAGATTTCCAGCATCTGTAGTATTTTGCTTTTATTTTATTGTCCAGGTCTTGTTGCAATTGGACAAGGACTGCTTCAGTACGCAGCTGATGAATAGCGCGGGTGGTGTGGAAAACTCATCTGGTGCATTATAATGATCTACCTATGTGAATTTCACATTATCCTTGTACCCACATGGTCAGTCCCCCATCCCACCCTCAGGGCACCCCTAGTTATCAGGCTGCACTAACTACATACCTCAACACGATGAAACAGTAAATCACAGCTATTTGTGCCAGAAATAGGGCTTCACTAAACTGCTAGATTTTTATAACAGAATATTACACAGAGTGAAATTAGTGGAAAAAATATGAAGAGTGAGATTATTACAGTTCAGGTTACCCTGATGTTCTGAAGCACTGAAAGGCACTTATGTAAACGTAAGTTACTTCATTGTCTTACCCAAGTCCAAAGGAAAACTAGCAAGAGCAGGAATCCTGGCCTATTTGCCCCTCCATAACAGAGTGGCACTGAGGCCAACTGTAACCAGGTGACAAAAACAAAAATACCTGGAAAAACTCAACAGGTCTGACAGCATCTGCGGTGAGGAATACAGTTAACGTTTCGAGTAACCGGGTGAGATCAATTAACTCTGGATAAACTAGTGATCAAACCTGCAACCTCCCTGGCCTGTACCTTGCCCAGCCAGTCCGATGAGCCAACAGAGGAGCTCTCCTCAGCTTTAACAAAACTGCTGTATTCTGATGCTCACAGGGGTCAATTATTAACTGTTTGAAACCTTTATACAGGTCATTAAGTGCTAAAGCCTTTTCAAGGTGAACCACTGCTGGTTTTATACACTGCTGATTCAGCTTTGCACTTGCCTCAAAGGTATTATACTATATTGGAGATTTTTTTTCTCTTTGACCTCAATTCTCATTGTTTGATTTTAAAAGCCAGTGGTCACAGAGTGCACAGTTGATGAGAGTTGAATTAGGAGGCAGGAGTGGGTGATGTCAGGGTCTTAATTGTCTATCTGGAGACTCATCCATCATTGTCACCCTCGGGGTTGCAATCTCAGGTCCCCTGATGCATGAAGTAACATGTCCAGATTTGAATTGGAAACGAGTTTTTTCTGTCACTGTATATGAGGCTAACTCTTCACCTCAGCACGGACAGTCCTTCAGGCCTTAGGCAAGAAAGAGAGAGTGAGGGCAAAAAAAGTAAACTTGGATATGTAGTTTGATGAACTGAGTGGAGACACAGTCAGCCAGTGTCATGAAATGATTTTATTCACCGTTTCATTCTCAGCTGGGAGAAATGGGTCTTTTCCAGCACACAAATTAGCTTTGTGCCTAGCAACCTAAGTGTAAACCCACACTGACCAGAAGGGTTATGTTTTCAAAACCCTCTGAAGATTTAATGAGCAATGGCCTAATTCCAAAAGAACCAAGGGAGTCTCCTGTCTGCTGAAGTCATTTAGTGGTACATGCTTGCTCTCACTCTCTCTCTCTGTCTCTCTCTCTCTCTCTCTCACACACGCACACACACACACACACACACACACACATTCTCTCTAGAGAGTAGGAAAGAGATTAGAATGTAGTCGTTGAACACACTGATGACCACAGAACTGTAGCCTTCACTTCCTAAGGTTCTTAACAACAGATTGGTTTGTCCCTTTACTGCAGGGTGCCTGGAACAGTGCTCAGAAAAACAGCTGGTAAGATGTTTAGATGTTTGTCTGTAAGGTCACTGTCTGATGTATAAAGTCCAATGACTTCAGTTTTGTGAAAGATCCAAGCCGCTTTGGCCCTTGTGCCTCCCTTGCTCAGTTGCCTGGGTGTAGTGTTTATTGGTAAAGGCTTTGCTTTTCAGGAATGTTTGCTTCTGATGAGATTTTCACAATCCAGGAATTTCAATTAAGAAATCCACAATGATGGGGACAAAGCACAGGTATTAGCCGATTACACTAGGAGTAAGGGACAGCAGAGAATAGCTTTGTACTGTCTACTAAAATATCAGATTTGCAGTTAGATGAAGAAAAGGAATTGAAGTTGTTTGAAACTGTAATATTGGTGTTTCACCTTGGCTAAGTGCTTGCTGCTGTACTTTTAATGGAAGACTTTCATGTGCTTTTGTGGACTGCATTTTTTTCTTTGTTTTAATTCAGTGACAGTATGATAGTAAGAACAAAGATATCGTTCATATCTTTAGCAGGTAATGCTAACTATGAATCACGTAAATCCTAAATACCTCCCCACACTATAATAGAAAATGAAATAAATCTGTCAATACTTCAATCAAACGTAACATATGCACAAATATCTTCTTATGGATTGTGTGAGACAAATCCATGGAAGTATTAATACGATGATAGGTATGTAGAGAACTTGTTAGATAACTGCATCCCACAATGATGATATGGGAAGGATCATTGTCACCTTAAAAATATTAATTGTTCTGAGGTTGTGTTTGTGTTTTAGTGTGCATATACTCTTTATCCCTAGAAGATGGGGATTTAATTGATTTAACTTGCTATTGAGCATCCCCTTTTAGCACCTCTCCCATTTTATTTACTGGACAGATTAGTGTGGATTAGTGTGAGGCTTTGTCCATTTAATGGGACAATGGCATTGCCATGGAGAGATTTGGAATAGCCGGGAAGACTCACTTGAATCCCTTGTGAGTTCAGTGCCCTGTCAAGTGAATGGTACTATGACACTGTAAGCTGTACTCTCCTCACACACCCCTACATCAGCAAGCCTCAAAGAAATATTCCATTTGATGCTGAACAAACATCCATTTTCATTCCTAAAAGTGAACTCCCATGTGAGGAAACATGAGCCCAAAGCTGTTCAAATGTTATACTGGCTTCAGTTAATTTGTTGAAGTATCTGAATTTCGAGAAACTCAGTACATTGTTTTCAGTTTGACCTGTGTCTATTAAGCCAAAACATTTCTTTTAATAAGAGCAACAGAGTCATTTTCCAATGTCCTGCTGCTAGACTCACTTGTTAAGAACACATATTGGAAATTTGGGTGCACACTGGCGATAATTTTCTAATTTTCATTATGATCATGCAATTTACACAATATATTCTGGATACGTGCTTCTGAAAGCACAAATTCCAAATATTACCCCTATTGCACAAAAACGGACCAATTGTGGCGCTGTTTAGCATTAAATGAGAGAACTATCTTTTTCTGTCAGTGGGGAGAATAGGTTATTGTATGGAAGCAGTGTGTCCATTTTAACAGCATGTAAAACAAAATGGCCATGCTTGTTACCCACAATCCTCAAAGTGAGTGAAATCACTCTATAACCTGGTAGAGCAGTTCCTTTTCCAGTGAGGGGCGATGGGATTGATGAGGTACATGCCATTGAAACTCTGGCCTGGATCTTCTGAGGAGCAGCAGTTATTGTCAGATTGCCGCTGCGCCCAAACTTTTCCCTGACTCGATCTTGTTCCACATTTCTTGCTGGGTCTTCCGAGCCCGGCTTTACCAGGAATGTGGAGCGCAGCGACGATCGGAGAACTCCATCACAGCGCTTCAGCACTGGGGAGATGACAAGACTCATCTTTTTAAGGCACCAGCTGCTGTACGTTTGAATGCCCAGCTTGAATTTTAGTGAATGGGCAAGTGCAGGAACGAGTGAATGGGTGGGGGGTAGGTAGGTGAGTGAACTGGCAGGTGGGTGAGGCTGTAGTCAGATCTGGGGAGTAGTCAGGTGGACTGGAAGGTAGTTGATTGGTCTGCGGAGTAGTCGGATGGCTGAGAGTGTAGTCAGGGAGTTAGGAGATGTAATCGTGTGGTGGGGGGTGTAGTCAGGGTGGGGGATGCGGGGGTCTAGGGGTGTAGCTGGTTGTTCAAGCTGTAGTTAAGAGATCAGGGACTAGTCAGTGGGCTGGGGGTGTAGTCACGGAGTCAGGAGTGTAGTCAGGTAGGTCAGGGGGTTAGTCGGCAGAGGGGGGGGTGGGTTGGGGAAATGGTCAGCAGGTCAGGGGTTAGTCAGGGGATGGGGTTGGTCAGGGTGTCAGGGATAGTCAGGGTGTCAGGAGGGGAGGGGTAGTCGGGGGATTTAGGGAGATAGTCGGTGGGTCAAGGGAGGAGTCGGCTGAAGACAATGTGATGGGGGGGGGTGTCAGTTCTGTAGTTATTCTGGAGTTAGACTAGGTTTTTTTCTGTCTAACATATCCTGGGTAACTATTCAGCTAAGTACCGCACAGCTGTCTGAAGTCTGCGACTCTAACTCAGAGTCGGAGACGTTAACGACGAGTTCCGAAAGTGGGGGAATTGCCCATCAGAAGTTGAAAGTGCCCAGGAAATTCCAACGTGACTCCATGCATCAGGACTTCCACAGGCTCCACAGAGACTGGGAGATTTGGCTCTATGTTTCACAGCTGTGCATTGTGCCGGACAAAATCTTGCATTTAAATAGCACTTTTAACCCAATAAAACATCCCATGATGCTCCATAGGAGCGTTATCAGCCAAAGATCACTCAGACAGGTAGGTTTCCCAGAATGTCTTAAAGGAGGGGGTGAGAGATGGAAAGGTTCAGGGAGGGAATTCCAGAGTTTGGGCTGGGGCAGCTGAGGTGGGGGCAAAGGGGATGCAGGAGGCCAGGAACGGAGCAATACAGAAATCTCGGATGGATGTCCGGCTGGAGGACAATACAGAGATAGAATGGAAAAATCCAAAATTCTACCCAGTGGCGAATCATAATGCTTGCACAATATTCGAATATTGATTCTGCACCTTGTGAATTATTCTGGATTTACATGTGGAGATTGTTAGGTTTGGCCTTTACTGTTTCTCAGCACCTATATTGAATAGAAATGATTTCCAAAATGAATGCAGCTTCACTTTATTAATATCCTAACTGTCTTTGAATCATTCAGACAGCTATTATAGTCCTTGGGGAGCCTATCTGTTAAAGCGATTTCCTCTCATACGGAATTTTAGATTTCTATTTTGGAACACACTTACAGAAGTTGAAACAAATTATTTTTACTGCAAATGGAAGTTTGTTTCAGAGGATAGTGATTGGCTGACAGTAATTCAGCAAGATTAAAGCTCAAGATTTTTACAAATGGTGCAGATCCTACAAATAAATAATTGCTCTAAACTCTTTCTTCATATGGAGGAAATACTGCACTGTCTGAAGTGCTGTCTATTGCATGGGGTAGTAAACCTGCCTCTCAGATGGACAGAAAAGATCTCATGGCACTATTTGGAAGAAGACCAGGGGACAGAGTCCTACCTAGTGCCTTGGTTGATCCATCAACACCATTAAAGCATCATTATCTCATGACTGTTTGTGGGAACTTGCTGTGTGCAAACTGGTTGTCGCATTTCCTACATTACAACAGTTACTACATTTCAAAAGTACTCCAATGGCTGTAAAACATGATGAGTGATGCTGAGGTTATACAAGGTGCTATATAAATGCAAGTCTGTTTTTCGCAGTTTGCCAAAGGCCCATGACCAGCCTGGGTAAGGAAAGCAAGTTTCCTTCCCTGAACCACACAAGTAAGTAAACCAGTTGGGTTTTTTATGAATATCTAACAGCTGCAAGGTCACTTAAACAAATACCAGTTATTAATTTCTAAATATTGGTTTAAATTGAGTTTAAATTCTCAGAGTACCACAGTTCTCTCGCTCAGTGGTTCAGGCATCTGGATTACAAATAACTTACAGTACCATAACTGCCATAGAGTTTCACCCTTAGTGATCCAGAGCCTGTGAGATCCAACCCTTTCCTTTCTCCCCATCTGAGATATGGATCACCTTGAACCAGAGCACTGAGTTGATCAAGAGTATTCTTTAAGAACAGCACACATTTGCTAGCAATACAGACAAATTAAATTTGACATGTTTATCATTGGGGGTAAATACAATGAACTTTAATATTCACAAACACAATCTCGGACCTCTGTATTGCTGTATGTGCCGCTCATAAACAACATTTTAAAATGACAGATTAAAAGTTCACAGATGCAAATCCACCCTGACAGCCCTTTCACAAGAGCAAGATTTTTATTTTTTAAAAGCAAAAAACTGCGGACGCTGGAAATCAAAAACAAAAACAAAAATACCTGGAAAAACTCAGCAGGTCTGGCAGCATCTGTGGAGAGGGACACAGTTAACGTTTCGAGTCCGCGTGACTCTTCAACAGAACAAAGGAAAAATAGAAAAGGGGTGAAATATAAGCTGGTTTAAGGGGGGGGGGGCGGTGTTGGGACAAGAGAGTTCAGCACTTTACAGCCTTTCGGACTGAATATTGAGTTCAACAATTTTAGATCATGAACTCTCTCCTCCATCCCCACCCCCTTTCCATTTTTCCGCCTCCTTTTTGTTTTTTCCAATAATTTATATAGATTTTTCTTTTCCCACCTATTTCCATTATTTTTCAATGTATTTCCATCCATTGTTTTATCTTTGCCTTTTAGCCTATTTCGATCCCTTCCCCCCACTCCACCCCCACTAGGGCTATCTGTGCCTTGCTCGTCCTGCTTTCTACCCTTAATTAGCACATTCCTTAGATAATGTCACCACCTTCAACACCTCTTTGTTCTTTTGTCTGTGACATCTTTTGGTTTTCTCCACCTATCACTGGCTCTCTCTCCAGCTCTACCTGTCCCACCCTGCCCCCTTAAACCAGCTTATATTTCACCCCTTTACTCCTTTTCCTTCATTCTGTTGAAGAGTCATACGGACTTGAAACATTAACTGTGTTACTCTCCGCAGATGCTGCCAGACTTGCTGAGTTTTTCCAGGTATTTTTGTTTTTGTTTTTATTTTTTAAATTATTTTTACACAGTTCTGATCTAGAATGCACTGCTAGAAGGATGGTGGTTGCAGGTTCAAAAAGGAATAATGAAAATGGAATTAGATAAATACTTGAAAAGAGGGTGAGGGAGTGAAAGAGTGGGACTGCTCTCCCAAGAGCTGGCAGAGGCATGATCGGCTGAATGGTCTTTTTCTGCGCTGAAAGATGCTATTATAGCACACAATGCCAATCTGGGTGAGCACAAGTAAAAACTTAGACCTGTCAGGATTTGGCAAAATAGTTAATGGAAAGAAGGAACGAGCATTTCTATGATACATTTCTTGGCCTCAGTCTATTCCAAAGCATTTTACGGTCAGTGACGAATTAGCAGATTAGAGTCATTGTTATAATGTAGGGTGCACAGCACGGCAATAAATGCTGGCCCTGCCAGTGAAGCCCACATTCCAAGAATTAACTTTTAAAAAATCCCACAAACAGCAATGTGCTAATGACCAGATAGTCTGTCTTTTAGGGGTGTTGGATAAGCAATGAACGTTGTCCTGGATACCAGTGAGAACTCCCCTACTCTTCTTCAAAGTGGGATCTTTTACCTTTATGTGAGAAGAAATATTAGGCCTTAGTTTAATGTCTCATCCAAAGGACTGCATTTCCGACAGTGCAGCATTCCCTCAGCACTGCACTAGATTTGTCAACTTCTGTGAATGAAAAGAGTATTCTAGTTTGGAGCAGATAGTTTAAAAGCGAATTGCAATCCCTTGCCGACGATGCTGAAAATATTGGGCCATCCCTGAGGAAATGGTTTCAAATTCACATCACGTTGCTCTTGTTGGGGAGCGGGTTCAGTTCGACTGGAACCTAATTGAGTTGATCATTAGAAACTGCACCTCACAGCTGCTGCCTTGGTACACACCAAACAGGGGTGCGCTGAAAAACACAGGCCCACAGGGGCAAGCCCAGCTCTCACATGGCACACCTATCTGTGCAGCCCAATTGTGCTGTTTACTGGTTTACCGGATTTCAGCCCAGAGCTTGTTTCTGGCAAGAAAGAAATAGTTTAAACATGTATTGAAAGAAATAACTTGCATTTATATAGCACCCTTCATGACTTTAGGGTGCCCCAAAGTGCTTTACAGCCAATAAAGAATATTTAAAGAGTATTATAGGAAAGGTGGTAGTAAATGTATGCACAGCAATCTCCCACAAACAGCAAGAGGGCTGTCAATCTCTGACAGTTCATCACTCCAGCAAATCAGACAGTCAATCACCCACCAGCAGAATCAGATTCCAAAAGCAAATTTAATCACTGGGCCTCATTTCAAACCCACCCATTCACTTCAGCTATAAACATTCCTGAATTGTTACTCAAATTTTGAAGGTTTTTCATGTCCTTACTCCTTTAACTCGCTTCCTTTTCCATCATCTGTAATTACAGGGTTGTAAAGCTCATTAATACAGTTAATACATTTCCTCTTTTCTTCTTTTTCACATATTTGCAATATAGGGGGTGAAATTTGGAAAAGACTATCAGGTGGTGTGTTAAATGGGGGCTACAAGTATTATTATCCATTTTGCATTACTGCTTAAAGACAATTTTACCTCCTTTATCCCCTTCAATCTTTGAAACTATTCTTTCTTTCCCAACGTCTTCGATCTCTCTTTTGTCTCTCAATTTCTCTGTGACCTTTTCCATTCCTTGCCTCACTTCCCCCTATGTTTCACCCTCTCAAACTTTAACTTGCTTTCTCTCATGGCTCCCTCCATTCACACTATTTCCATTTCACTGTCAGCGCTCTTTCTCTCCTCTGTCTCTCTCTCCCCTTCCTTTCCCTTTTTCTCTCCCCTCCCTTTCCTGTCACCCATTTAACTTTCACAATTTTCCCTCTCCCACTTTTCCATCTTCCTTTCCCCCTTTTTCTTTCTCACATTCTCCTCTCTTGCCTATCTTTCAGGTCAGGGGTTAATCTGAGGGCCTGTCTTCTCTGTCAGCTGGATGTAAAAGATCCTGTGACATTCGTTGAAGACGAGCAGGGCAGTTCTCCCGATGCCTTGGCTGATGTTTATCTTTCAACCTCCATGGCTAACTGATTATCTGTTCACAGTCACACTGTGGGAGCTTGCTGTGTCTAAACTGACTGCTGCATTTCCCGCATTATATAGTTTGATAACACACACCGTGAAGTGCCTTGGGGTAGTTTTCTATGTTAAAGGCACTAATTGTTGTTGTTATTACAATTGTGACGACACCCCATTACCTCAGACTTAAAAGCATTTTGGAACTTTGCGGGGCCAGGGCACTTGACACTAGACCTCATTGTCACCTTGGTCCAGCCATGGATGAAAGAGTTGAATTCCAGGGGCGAGTTGAGAATGATTGCCTTGGCATCAAGACAGCATTCCACCGAGTGCTAGAAAAATTGAGGGCCCAGGCTTTTGTCCTGGGCTCTGGGGCTCCGAGTCAGGAGATTTTCCGGCTCTGTGAGCCCAACCTTTAAAAATGGCCGCCCACAGGGCGGATTTAGGGTCGGGGGAGGGGTGGGGCAGGGGGTTGAGCTGAAATAGGAGTTGGGGCGAGCAACCCCAGAGCAAGTGTGGAGGCTGGTGGGTGCGGAGGTGGGTGTCCAGCTAGGCCTGCTTCTGTGCTCCAGCACTGTGTTTAAACAAATAAAAACTAATAAAGAAAGAAATCCCTCCAGCCCTCACCCCCTTCATCCTCCCCCATACTCCATATGCCCCACCCATGCCAATTTATGCCAACAAATGCCCCTCTACTCACCACCCATGGCCCCTCATAAACCTATACCAATCAATGCCCCTCTACCCACCTCCCATGGACCCCCTCCCCCATACCAACTTAGTGCAAACTTATGTGAACTCAGGGTGCAAACTTATGTGAACTCATGCCTCCATTCACCACTCTTTGCCCTTACCCCCTCCATCCCAACTCGCCTAGTACTCTTGGACAGTTCCTTGACAGCTCAAACCCTTCCTTGACAGCTTTGACACTTCCTTGACAACTGGACAGCTCTTTAACAGTTCTCTGACAATTGGACAGTTCCTTGACAGCTGGGCAATTCTTTGACAGTTCTTTGACAGCTGGACAGTTCCAATGAGTTTGTGCATAAAAAGTGCATAATCATGTGCATGTTTAACAATCCCAAAGGGTACCTTACCTCTCCCGCTGATTTGCTGTGCTCCCACCTCCCTGAAGATTTAACTAGGGCACGGTGACATCGGGGGTTCCACCTGATGTCATCCCACATCATTTTGCGTGTCGAAGAGTGGGCCCCGCCCCCCTGCTCACCGACAGCAAAATTCAGCCCCAATTTTCAAGTATGTGGGGGCGCAGCAAAATCGGCTGTGCACCCGCCGACCTGTCAATGGCCAATGGAGGCCATTGAAAGAGTCATTTGTCTCATTAATTGACCTGCCCATCCAAACTTAAGGTTGGCGAGCAGGCCAGGAGCCCCGGCGGGAATTAGAAAAAGCTTGAAACCTCATCAAATGGCGGAATGAGTTTTCATATATGTTTTTTAAAAATTTATTAAAGTTTTTTAAAGAATTATGGACATGTCCCAACTCATGTGACAGTGTCACACGTCAGGAATTTTTTTCTTCTATTTTTAATATTTTGACAGAACAGCTGATCTCCCTGAGGCAGCACTTAGCCTCAGGGAGATGTGCGCTCTTTCATGTGCAAGTGCCAAAGAGCGCACTCTCAGGTTTAGGGATTCCCCCCCTCCCGCACAGGGAGTACATAGCGCTTCTGTGCTGACATCACGTTGGCCCGCCCACGTAAAATGGCGCCGATTGGGGGCGCCGATTAGAGATGCGCCGTGTGCACCTGCAATTCAACTTCGCCCCCGACGGGGGGAAAATCCTGCCCCTGGAACTCCCTTCCTAACAGAAATGTGGGTGCACCTACACCGCATGGACTGCAGCAGTTCGAGAAGGCAGCTCAACACCAGCTTCGCAAGGGAAAGGAGGGATGGGCAATAAATGCTGACCCAGTCAGTGAAGCCCACATCCCATGAATGAATAAAGAAAAAAATAAGGTCACTGGCAATGCTCAGTGTTCAGTACCATTTGCAACTCCTCACATATTGTGCCTGTATGCAGCAAGACCTGGACAATGTTCAGGCATGGGCTGATAAGTGGCAAGTAAAATTTGCGCCACACAAGTGCCAGGCAATGACCATATTCAATGGCATTATCATTGCTGACTCCCTCACCATCTAAGGTTAATATTGACCAGAAACTTAATTTGATCAGTCATATAAACATTGTGGCTGCAAAATCAGGTCAGAGGCTGGAAATTCTGAGGTTATTAACTCACCTCCTGACTCCCCAAAGTCTGTTCAACACCTACAATGCACAAGTCAGGAGTGTGATGGAATACTCTCCGCTTGCCAAGATGAGGGCAGCTCCAATAATACTCAAGAAACTTAACATCATCCAGGAAAAGGCAGCCCACTTGATTGGCACGCCCTCCACCATCTTAAACATTCACTGCTGCCACCACTAACACACAGTAGCAGCAGTGTGTGTACCACCTACAAGATGCATTGCAGCAACTCAGCAAGGCTCCTTTAACAGCGCCTTTCAAGAACAAGGACAGCTGACACGCGGGAAGACTACCACCTAAAAGTTCCCCTCCAAGCTGCGCACCATCCTGACTTGGAACTAAGTATATTTCCATTCCTTCACTATTGCTGGGTCAAAATCATGGAACTCCCTCCCTAACAGTGGGTATACTGATGCCACACAGACTGCAGTGGCTCAAGAAGGCTGCTCACCACCATCTTCTCAAGGTTACTAAGGATGGGTAATAAATGCTGGCCTTGACAGCAATGCTCACATCCCATGAACGAATAAGATTTTAAAAGGCCCCATATAAATGCAAGCCTTTCTTTTTCATTCTCCCCACCTCCTCTCTCACTGTATCTCTCCTCCTAATATCACAGCTTTTCTACCTAGACATGTCTCTCCATGCATATAGGACCATGACTTAGCATTTCCATAATGGCACTCGTTCCTTTATTTACTATTTTCACTTTCTCATTAGCTTCCTACTGCCTTGTAAAGAAAGTGGATAATTAACATTGCACAGAGCTGCAAATGAAACTGCAAACAGCTTTCCAATGCTGCCATGAGTTAGTGTTTGTCTGAGGATGGCAGAGTTATTTGTCACTGTCCTGGCAATAAATGGCCCTCAGCTGCCGAATCCTAATAGGTACACAATTTGCTCAATTACATTTGTCAATGCAAAGTCAGAGAAAAAAAAACAATTAGCGCAGATTCATGGAACATCTCAATTATCTGAATATACCCAAGGTGCCAAGCCCAGGGGCATTTAACACTGTGTGTGGGGTCAGATAGGGAGACAGTGAACTTTTCACATCTTTTATACTGGCAGATTTGACTAATTGGTATGGGTAGGGCAGTTCATTAAGGTTCAGTCCCCTTACCAAAATGCACCTGAGGCACCACTGCACAATAATGACCAACTAATCACTGAAGGTGTTTGGAGAGCATGGTTTCTCTGACTACTGATTCTTCCCAACACCCAAACACGCAGAGAAAAAAACAAGCAGGCGAGCAAAATAAAAGGGCCAGTAAATTATTGAAATACTCCGTTCTGCACCATTGACTAGCGAAAGGGATGAGAATTACAGGAGCTTCAGGAGGTTGAATAATGGACAAGATACCAATCTAACCTTTGGCAAAATAGTGCTCTGTGTATTTTATAGAACTGCCCGGTCCCCCTGCCATGAGCTATGAGCTGAATAAACAGGATGAGCCCTATTAAATATGTAAGAAGAACTATAATTGCAAGTGTCTATTGGCTGCTAACTAATTCCCCTTCATCCCAAGATACAAGATGAAAGTTCACCAGTGGTAATACAAAGGCTAGCCTGCTCCCAACCACAGAGCTTCAACCCATAGTCAAAACTTGTGATTGAGTTAGCAATGCCCCAAATCAATGATAGCAAACAGGAGGAACATTTGCCTCACTAAAACACTCAGTTATCTCAGAGTCTATAGATAGATAGATCTATATTCAGCACAGTGTCTTTGTGTTTGGCAAGAAAGGCTTGTATTAGTCCAACATTTGATGAAGCCATTCTCGGGATGTCCCAAAGGATTTTTATGTATAGTGGATGATTTTTCAGTGCAGCCATTGTTGATATTCAGTAAAGCAGTGCTGCTTTTGAGGTCTCCATAAAAGGGTACAGAATGGAGATCCTGAACACTTTGTGCAAGAAGAGTTGGTGGAATTGAAGAATTTTAAAACAAGATGGTACATTTTGTTCACCGAGCTGACAGTTCAAGGGAGTGCAGGTCAGAAACACAGCGCAACATCAGTCTCATCAGTCCCAGGCCATGTGTGACTAATTTGGAATCCAGATGTGCCTAGTTACAATTCTGTTCATTAAGTAAACAATGAATAACATACACTGTCATTGAGCATGTGATCATTTTCATGCGGTGTATGCATGAAAACTTTAACCCCTTTGTGTGTTGATAACATGTGCAGAGAACTTGAGTAATTTTTGATTGTTGTGAGTGCTTTACTTCTTTTATTACTGAATGGTGATGGATGTTTTTTAACATTGTAAATCTACGCACATGTAGAGTACATTTACCTGTACGGGTGTGAATTAAAAAAGGGGCTTTCTACTACAATTAGTGCATATGTGGTTAAAACTGTCACCATGTCCAAACCTGTGGCTAGTCAGTGATTTCTATTAGACAGCACTGCTACAGCTCCTATTCTCTAGCCTACAACTGTCTCCTTGTGCAGTTCTTCTGGGATCAGTGAATTTACACAAGAATATTAAGAACAGAAAGGGGCCATTAGCTCCTCGGGCCTACTTCACCATTCTATTAGATCATGGCTAGCCTGTACATTAACTCCATTTACCTGCCTTTCCTCTGTATGCCTCACTACCCTTACCTAATAAAAATCTAGCCTTCTCAATCTTGAAAGGTCCAATTGACCCTCGGCATCCACAGCGTTTTGGAGGGGAGAGAGAGAAAGAGAGAGAGAAAGTTCCAGATTCCAGATTTTCAATACACTTTTGTGTGAATAAGTGCTTCCTGACATTAGCCCTAAATGACCTCACTCTAATTTTAAGATTATGACCCCTTGTTCTTTATTCCCCCAACAGAGGAAATAGTTTCTCTGTATCTACCATAACAAATCCTTTTAACATTCTGAACAACTCGATTAGATCTCCCCTCAATCTCCCATATACTCAAGGGAAGGCAAGTCAAGTATTATGAATACTTTTTTTAATATAGCAGGGATAAACTGCCTGAGGACAACAGAAATAATATAATATTTTACCATTCATCTCCTAAAGACTGAATGGCACAATTATTAAAGAGCAAAAAAAAAAAATCAGAAGCTCTGTCATTTCAGCAGGACAATATTGCGCAGACAGATGATAAAGGTTTATATCATTGCTTTGTGTGTTTGCAAATAAGAGGATGGAATTTGTATTTACAGCACATAAACAGCCCATTTGACCTAACTGGTCTGTACAGGAGTACATGCTGCACATGAGCATCCATCCACCCCTCTTTAGCTAATGTTACTAATGTGGCCTCCTATTACTTTCTCCTTCATGCATTTATCTAGCTTCCTCTTAAAGGCATCTGTGCCACTTGTCGCAATGACTATAGTGGGTTCCACATTCCAACCACTAAAAAACAGATTGGTCCATTATCTTATTGCTGCTTCTGGGATGGTGCTGGGTGCACAATGGCTGCTGCCTTTCCTATATCACAACAATGGCTACACTTCAGAAAGTACTTCATTGACTGGAAAGTGCTTTGGGACATGCTGAAATCATTAAATACACTATTGAAATAAATGTTCTTTCCTCCTAACCAACGAATATCAAACATTCTGGTTGCACAGATACCCTACCACCCTCAACCTGAACTTGCCACCTCTATGTAAACGGCTGTTATATGTTTAAAGGTGGAAGAGGTCAGTGATGTAAGGGTGGAGAGTGTGTAATGCAGCATCTGCCCTCTGCCATCTGTACTGCTCCTTTCTTCTCTTTGGTTACATGGCCAGCACCATTCCTGTCACTGCTTTCCACAACATTCTGGTGTTCAATTCAATGTGTTGCCTGCCAGATCAGTTTAATCTTTCAGTCAGTGGCATTGTGTAGCTCAAAAATATAAAGAGAGCAAAAGACTTCAGCCTTGTGAAGGCATTTTGGCAAAAGTTCTCACTACCTTTAATGACCATTTCCTGTATTGGAACCATTCTTATAAATGCTAATGTGAAGGGGTGGGGAAGACAGGACTCCACCTCCAAACAGATGGGCAAGTTTTTTGGCATGAACTGGACTGTCATTTATTTTAATTTGTTTTAATGTCTGTTTTTATAAGTAATTTTGTTTCTCCCCCTTTCTCCCCGTAACTCATGTCATCTCAGGAGGCAACTGGCAGCTTGTTCCCTTATTTCTATGGTTTCTCCTGAAGCATCTGACCATCTGGGAGAACGGTGTTGCCAACATTCTTCCCAGCCCTTCAGTGCAGCTGGGGATGGGAATGGGGGTAGTGGGGGACTGGGAACATCCCATTATTTTATTGAAGACATTGCCATCAGCCAGAATTCTCAGCAGGGATTGTGAAGGAGCACCCAATGTGCCTCTAGGTAGTGCTGAAACAAGGCCATTCAGCCCAACTGGCCTCTGTTGGTTTTTCTGCTCCACGTGAACCTCCTCACTCTCTATTTCCTGTCACCCTATCACATGCCCTTCTATTCTTTTTCCTTGTGTGTTTATTGAACTTCCTCTGAAAGGCATCCTTTTGCTTTTCACTTCAACTATTCCTTGTGATAATGAGTTCCACGATCTAACCACTCTCCTGACCTCTTTATTAAATTTATGATTGACTATCTTATATCTGTGACCTCACAAATAGGAACATCTTCTTTATACCTGCCCTAGCAAAGTCTTTTATAATTTCCCAGTTCCAAGGTTACGTGCAACCAACTGCTTGCAGGTTGACATTCAGGCCAGCATGAGTCAGCTGGCCCATCGGCGACACACAACAGGAATTTTAACTAAGTTTCTGCCTTTTACTGGTGTTGGGTTAAATATATTTCGATGGGGGTGAGTGCTGAAATAACAGCTTTAACTGAAAAAGTGAATGTTTTCAAATTTCACCAATTAGCTCACACTCTTTCCGGTTGCTTATGCCTGGCAGCTGGCCACACATAGAAAGATAAATCGGACTCAAGATGTTTTGCACACTATGTTTTCACTCTCGAGTATTGTGACTTAGCCCAGGTCTATTCCAGGACTTTGAAGAGCCTATGGTGTCTTTCATACTGGTACTGAACCGAACAGAGATCACTGACTGGAAAATAAAGTACCTGAGTGACAAAATAATGGATTTTAAAAAAGGAATCAAACCAATTTGTTTCCACACAGATGCTTTGCCCTGTAAATATTTTATGTTTTGAAACATGTTGAAAGTGCTGTTCACAATGGAAAATACAGTCCCCATTCTCTATTTTCAGCAGGTTGATGAAAGGCTAAGAAAAGATTTGAATTTATGTAGCGATTTTCACAACCTCAGGCTCTCCTGATGTGTTTAAAAGATAGCAAAGTACTTTTGAAGTGTAGGCACTGTTGCAAAGTAGGAAACCCTGCAGCTAAATTGTGCACATTCAGAAACCAGGTAATTGGTTAGATAACCCGTTTTTAGCGGTTTTAGGTGAGGGATAAATATTAGCCAGAAGACAGGGAAGAAATCCCCTGCACACCGAGGATTATTGTCATGCCTTCTTTTACACCCACGCGAGAGGGCAGAAAGGAAGTCATTTAACATTTCATCTGAAAGATGTCACATCCAACTGTGCTGAACTCCCACAAAACACACTGGGAGTGTCAGCCTGGATTATATGCTCAAGTCCCTGGGGCTGGACTTTACGCTGATTGGGCAGGCGTATGCCTGACCCGATCAGGCCTGAAATTGCGCGAGATGGCGTTGGGCGAGTGTCCTGGCGTCTTCCCCCACGGGCGTGATATTTCGGTCGGTGGATGTGTCGGAGCTGCGCTGCCATCAATTTAAAGACCATTTAAGGCCATTAAAAAGGCAATTGACCAAGATTTCATGTTGCCCGTGCACTATTGCACTTGTCGCAGGGGCAAAATGGGCAGGCGGGCAGCCCACATCCCAAGAGTGGGGTAAAAAAGGTCAGCAGCATTGCCAGTGTGAGTAGTGAGGAGTTTTAGAGATAGTTTGCTGCTGGTTGCTTATTGGTACTTGACAGTTTCATCTCTGTTCAGGGTTTCATTGTTAGCATTTGCAGGCTGCATGTGAGGCCTTTTTGGTGTACCTAAGGCTCCTGGAGGATTTTGACTGTGTGGACCCTTCCAGGTATCATCAGACAGCCTTCTGTTACCCTGGGGATTGTGGTCTCTGCTGGAGGCACCTCCTCCTTCGAGGAAGAGAGGGGCAGAAGGGAGAGGAGGTCGGGTGTCCCAGTGCAACTTCCAGGGGAGGGACCTGTGGGAGAAGAGGCGCAGGCACAAGGGGCGCAGGGCCAACAGGTAGTCCAAGGTGGAAGGGGCTGCAGAAGACACCACTATCCTGCTGCCAGGGTTTACAGGTGACGATGCAACTACCCCAACATGTCCGAGGTGCAATGCTGAAGGAGGCTCCACCTCTCGAGGGAGACCGTGACCTCCATTTACCAGATGATTGGGCCTGAATTCATCTCCAACTGTGTGGGTGCTGGTATCTGCGCTGGTGCCTGGTTCAGAGTGCGGGTGTGACACAGGCGCAGATAAAGCCCAGTGGTCTTCCGGTGTCAGGCGTGGCCTGCTTGGGTCCTGAGAATGCGTGCGTGCTGGTGAATCTAAGGGAGAACAAGGACATGTCATTAGTTTAAGTCATCACACTGTCACTGTACATGCCAGGCACCCTGGTGAGACAATGGAGATCTGCATCATGGTGCCATTGTCTTTCAATGATCAATGGGGGCTCCAGGTTTGAGGCTCCCATCAATGAACGGTTGCACAATCTGAAACTCTCACCTCTGTGCACTACGCTGTTACCTTCGTCTGACACCCCAGCCTCTCCACAACTGGTTGCATGGGGGACTGTCCAGCCCCAGGGCATCCTGCTCAAACCAGGGTTCCCACCTGTCCATGACCTCTCCGATTGGTTATAGCTTGTCCTCTCCTGAAAGGACAGAGGAGTATTGGTTAGTCCACTCTCTACCTGCAGCGCCATTACAGCCTGGCCAACCCCAGCTGAGGAACACCTCACAGGGCACATCTGAGTCGCGGCTCTCGAGTCACAAGACAACCTGTCCAAGCTGCCAGGGCTCACCTCCATGGCCAGCTTTGGTGTCATTGACAGTTGGCACTCACGGGTGGACGGCCAGCCCTTAACACTTTACCACACTGATCCATGCCAACATGGTACTCACCCTTCCTGAGCGCAGCAGGACATCGAACCTCTTGCTGCACTGCACCCATGTGTAATGCACCACATCATGGCTGCTGACTTAGGCTGCCACCTCCTCCCAGGCTTTCTTGGTCAGGTGTGGCGCCCTCCTCCTTCAGTCCAGGAGTAAAAGCCACCTCCTCCAGAAGGACCGTGAGGCACTCGTCTGAAAAACTGGGGGGGGGCTGAGTGCTGACCGGATCTGCCCTCCCGCCTGCTGTTTCCAGCTGCTGCTGAGGCCATAAGTACCGTCTCCGCAATGCAGACTCTGTGCTTCTTCACCGGCAGCCTTCGAGGGGCTGCCTGTGCCATTTTTAAACTGGCCGCCGGGTCCCCATTGGACCCAGTGGCTGACCTATCCCCAACCCCGCCTGGACCTTCTCAACCATTGGGAAGCCATGTTTCAGGCTGGGTGGGCCTTAATTGGCCATTCAGCATGAAATCGCGGTCATGGGCCGATCGCAGCCAGGGCCCTGTTTCCTGGTCACTCCTGGGCCCTCCGAGCTGAAGGTTCAGGCACTGGAGTGGGGCTTCAGCCTACAACCTGGCTTCCTGAACTCTGGTCGGCAGTTCTCCTGGGAGTTTTCATCACATAGCCTACTCTCTCAAACCTCCCTGCCCTCAGGCTCCTGCCATCGGTTGACTAAGGCATCCACCTACGCCTTGTCCCACCTTCCTTCACTGATTGGGAAATGACCCAATCCAATTAGAACATTCTTGACTGTCAGTCAAACAGCATATTTCCACCACCTCTAACATTTTTATAACTAATAAACCAAAGTGTTCAAAGAAATTTTAAAAGGTGCAGTTTTAAAGCCCTATGATTTTTCTCCTGGTTTGCTCACGGCAATGTCCTGGAGATTAACTTTTCATTGCTGAAGAGTCCGGGATGATTCTGAAGGGTTGGAAAATCTCTGACAATCTTCTGATGCAGAGGCAAGAGAGCTACCTCAGAGCCAAGGCTGAAACCTTAACAGTAACAGCCCTTTATTGTAGCACCTAGTGTATGAGTTTCATATCTTGGATGTGTGAGATTGAAAAACATGAATTGAATTTGAATCAGAGGGTTGCAGGGATAGTGGGCCTCACAGACTATTCTCTCCCTCTCAAAACTCTTTGTTTACTGCTGACCTGACTCCTGACTATCTGTCACGGAATAAATTTAAAACAATTTATGAAAAGTGCTGACCTTCTCCAATATTCTGCCCTGGCATCAGTCCTGCCACTTTTAAAGGTTGGCATTAATTCTGTGAATGAGCAACAATTAAAAACTGCAGTGGAAGAAACATGTGACCAGGATACATTGCGAGAATTCAAGGCAAGGTTATGTTGAAAGGACAATTACTTAATCAGATTACTTCCCACAATCGTTAAGTGGGTTAAATAGTTAATGAAATGTGCATCAAGCTAAAAGTTCAGACATATGCTATGATTGCTAAGGAAGATTGTATCAATGAAGGACATCTGTGAAATATCATCCAATCAAAATGGATTCAACCTGATTGTCAGGTTTCTCAAAGGTTACAATCCTCCAGTGACAGCCCTGAGTGGCAGCATTTTACTTTAATTTGTCAACATAGCTCACACAAAATTTCTGAATATAAAAAGAATTATGTTTTACTACAGGTGCCCTACAGTTACCTTATATTAGGTTACAGATAGGCCCAAGGCAGGCTTCTCACTAGCTGCAAGCCAGATGACCATTATTTGCTCTGCTTCGGTGCCTTTTATTATTCTGGCTTGCAAACAGCATGGAGGAGGTGGGGATGGAGGGTGGTTGGGGGGACAGGGGTCACGTGTGAGGTGGTAGGACTATATGTGGTTCTAATCCTATCAGCTCAGAGAAAACTGGAATTGGTGAGGCCAATAAAATTGCCTGGCTTTACTTATCGGACCAGGAGCCAGCAAGAGCTGAGGCTTTCCAATTTTAACCTGCTTCACTGAGCAGAAGGCAAGGACACCCAGCCAGAGCCGACAGGGTCTTTCTTTGCATCTGCACGTTGGGTCATGATGATATCATCGAGACACGAGTGCAATTTTAACTCAGTCTTCACTGAATGGGAAAAATCCCTAAAAAAAGTCAGCTTGATTTTCTTGCCTACTGTGGCCAGGAAGGGTAGTGACTCCAGCCCTCACGAAAGAAGCTTCCTTGGAATTGTCCCTCCTCCCCTTCCCAATAGTTCAAACACCATCTATCTCCCACCCACCCCACTCCACCCCACCCCCACCCAACCCCACAGGAAAACCCTGGTAACTGATACCGACATCCAATTGGACTCAACGGGTAGCCTCCAGGTTGTGGAATTTCTGGAAAGTGTCCCGGCTGGAATGGGTGGGGAGCAGGCTGGTGGGATTTAATGGAAGCTTGGGACTTCCCAACCTCCGTCACTACTTGGATTATTTGCTTGTAGGTTAAACATTAATATGGACTGGTTTGGTCCAATGGCCCGCTTCCATGTTATGATATCTGTGTATTTCTACTAATTGCTAAGGTGTATTTTGTTTCACGTTAGTCAGGCTTCGAAACCATGTTAAGAAGTCTCCGAATCAAACTGCTGTTAAACTCCTATTTGACTGATGATGAGTTCATAGATTTCTCCCTGTAGGTACACACCATCTTACCTAAAAGCCCAGAGTATTAATTTCATAGCATGTACAACACAGAAACAGGACATTCAGCCCAACTGGTCTATGCTGTTATTTATGATCCAAACAAGCCTACTCCCACCCCTATTCAACTAATCCTATTGGCATACCCTTCTATTCCCTCCTCCTTCATGTGTTTATCTGGCTTCCCCTTAAGAACATCTATGCTATTTGCCTCAACTATTCATTCTGGTAGTGAGTTCTAAACTTTGTCTGCGTAAAGAAGTTTCTTCTTGATTCTGTATTTAATTTATTAGTAACTATCTAATACTTGTGGCTATAGCCAAGATTTAGACATGCTCAAATTGATATAAGGTTGCTGCCGGCACTTCCACACTAGTACAACATGTTGATAAGATTCCTGTTCCTTGACCAGCTCACATTGTGCCATTCATTATCCTGTTGCTTAGTGGGGTGATCTGGAATCTCACCCCTCGCTATCCAATAGAAATTTCTGCCTAGCTGCAGATTTGAAAGGTGCTGTTGAAGAAGCCTCGGCCAGTTTCTGCAGTGCCTCCTGTAGCTGGCACGTGTTGCCACCATGGTAAACCAGTGGTGGAGGGAATGGATATTTAAGCCTGTGGAAAGGAGGCTGATCATGCTTTACCCTGCATGGTGTTGAACTTCTTAGGAGCTGTTGCAGCTGCACCCATGTAGGGTAGTTTAGTGAAGTGGGCATCACCCTGTGTCCCCCTCTCTTTTACACACACACATATTTTCCTATAGGAGTGAACAATTTTTTTTTTATTCATTCATGGAATGTGGGCTTCTCTGGCTAGGCCAGCATTTATTGCACATCCCTAATAGCCCTTGAGAAGGTGATGGTGAGCTGCCTTCTTGAACCACTGTAGTCCATGTGGTGTAGGTACACCCACAGTGCTGTTAGGGAGAGAGTTCCAGGATTTTTACCCAATGACAGTGAAGGAACAGCGATATATTTCCAAGTCAGGATGGTGAATGGCTTGGAGAAAAACTTCCAGTTGGTGGTGTTCCCATGTGTCTGCTGTCCTTGTCCTTCTAGGTGGTAGTGATTGTAGGTTTGGAAGGTGCTGTCTAAGGAGGCTTGGTGAGTTCCTGCAGTGCATCTTGAGATGATACACACTGCTGCTACTGTTCGTCAGTGGTGGAGGGAGTGAATGTTTGTGGATGCGGTGCAATCAAGTGGGCTGATTTGTCCTGGATTGTGTCAAGCTTCTTGAGTGTTGTGGGAGCTGCACTCATCCAGGTAAGTGGGGAGTATTCCATCACACTCCTGACTTGTGCCTTGTAGATGGTGGACAGGCTTTGGGAGTCAGGAGGTGAGTTACTGACTGTAGGATTCCTAGTCTCTGACCTGTTAATAGTGGGGGATTCAGCGATGGTAATGCCATTGAATGTCAAGGGGTGATGGCTAGATTCTCTCTTGTTGGAGATGGTCATTGCCTAACACTTGTGTGGTGTGAATGTTACTTGCCACTTGTCAGCCCAAGCCTGGATATTGTCCAGGTCTTGCTGCATTTGGACATGGACTGCTTCAGTATCTGAGGAGTCACAAATGGTGCTGAACATTGTGCAGTCATCAGCAAACATCCCCACTTCTGACCTTATGATGGAAGAAAAGTTATTGATGAAGCAGCTGAAGATGGTTGGGCCTAGGACTCTACCCTGAGGAACTTCTGCAGTGATG
The DNA here is from genome assembly GCF_017639515.1 of Carcharodon carcharias. Classification (NCBI taxonomy): domain Eukaryota; kingdom Metazoa; phylum Chordata; class Chondrichthyes; order Lamniformes; family Lamnidae; genus Carcharodon; species Carcharodon carcharias. Next base: position 100,184,828 of record NC_054484.1, on the reverse strand, counting down.
TCCCGGAACTGAGATGATTGACCTCCAACAATCACACCGTCTTCCTTTGTACTAGATTTGACTCCAACCAGCAGAGAGTTTTCCCTCTGATTTCCATTGAATTCAATTTTGCTAGGGCTCCTTGACGCCACACTCGGTCAAATGTGGCCTTGATGTCAAAGGCAGTCACTTTCCCCTCACCTTGGGAGTTCAGCTCTTTTGTCCATGTTTAAAGCAAGGCTGTAATGAGGTCAGGAGCTGAGTGGCCCTGGCAGAACCCAAACTGGGCATCAGTGAGCAGGTTATTGCTAAGCAAGTGCCGCTTGATAGCACTGTTGATGACCCCTTCCATTACTTTACTGATGATGGAGAGTACATTGATGGGGCGGTAATTGGTCAGGTTGGCTTTTAGTGTACAGGACATACCTGGGCAATTTTCCACATAGCCGGGTAGATGCCAGTGTTGCAGCTGTACTGGAACAGCTTGGCTAGGAGCGCAACAATTTCTGGAGACAAGTCTTTAGCACTATAGCCAGAATTTTGTCAGAGTCAAAAGCTTTTGCAGTATCCAGTGCCTTTAGCCTTCCCATTTGCACTAATGTGCTGGGCGCCCCCATCATTGAGGATGGGAATATTTGTGGAGCCACCTCCTCCAGTGAGTTGTTTAATTGTCCATCACCATTCACGACTGGATGTGGCAGAACTGCAGAGCTAAGATCTGATCCATCGGTTGTGGAATCACTTAGCCCTGTCTATTGCTTGCTGCTTATGCTGTTTGGCACGTAAGTAGTCCTGTGTTATAACTTCACCGGGTTGACAGCTCATTTTCAGGTATGCCTAGTGCTGCTCCTGGCATGACCTCCTGCACTCTTCATTGAACCAGGGTTGATCACCTGGCTTGATGGTAATGGTCGAGTGGGGGATATGCTGGGCCATGAGGTTACAGATTGTGTTTGAGTACAATTCTGCTGCTGCTGAAGGCCCACAGCGCCTCATGGATGCCCAGTTTTGAATTGCTAGATCTGTTAGAACTCTATCCCATTTAGCATGGTGGTAGCGCCACACTACATGATGGAGGGTATCCTCAATGTGAAGATGAAACTTCATCTCCACAAGGACTGTGTGGTGGTCACTCCTACTGATACCTTCATTGACAGATGCATCTGCGGCAGGCAGGTTGGTGAGGATCAGATCAAGTATGTTTTTCCCTCTTGTTGATTCTCTCACCACCTGCCGCAGCTATGTCCTTTGGGACTCGGCCAGCTTGGTCTGTGGTGGTGCTACCAAGCCACTCTTGGTGATGGACATTAATGTCCCCCTCCCAGAGTACATTCAGCACCCTTTCCATCCTCAGAGCTTCCTCCAAGTGGTGTTCAACATGAAGGAGCATTGATTCATCAGCTGAGGGAGGGCGGTAGGTGTAATCAGCAGAAGTTTCCTTGCCCATGTTTGACCTGATGCCATGAGACTTCATGGGATCCAGAGTCGATGTTGAGAGCGCCAAGGGCAACTTGCTCCCAACTGTATACCACTGTGCCACCACCTCTGCTGGGTCCATCCTGCCAGTGGGACAGGACATACCCAGGGATGGTAATCCCTGGGGCATTATCTGTAAGGTATGATTATGTCAGGCTATTGCTTGAATAGCCTGTGAGACAGCTCTCCCAATTTTAGCACAAGATGTTAGTAAGTTTGCAGGCCTGAGTTTGCCATTTCCAGTGTCATTGGGATGAAATCTGAATGTTTAAGAGTCAACCACATTGCTGTGGGTCTGGAGTCACATGTAGGTAAGCACAGCAGATTTCCTTCTCATTAGTGACGATCAGCAATGGTGTAATTCCAGACTTTTATTGAATTCAAATTTCACCATCTGCCATGGTGGGATTCAAACCCGGCTCTCTGGATTACTAGTCCAGCGACAATACCTCTACACCACTGCCACCACCTCACCCTGGTCTGTTTGCTCCTCTGAAATTAATGAAGTCAGCAAAGGCTAGAGATCAGACTAGGGATCTTTTTTCTGCGCCTAGGGCTCTATTCTAGTGCCACCGCACTCCTAGTGATGGTGCACCAATGTAATATGTCACAGCCAGAAGTGAACAGAAGCAGAACTCGAACAATGAGTAGATGCAGTTATGGACTCAGGAGAAAAGCTAAGTATCCTGTCCCAGATATTTCTAACAAATGCAACTAACCGGGACCTTCCTGCTCTTTATTCAGGTAAAAGTACCGTCTGTAGTCCAAATGGTGGCAGCTCTTGAGTTTTGAAGAGTCAATGAATATTTGTGGAGTCTCACTTTTACCTTACAGGAGTAGGAGGGCATTCAGCCCCTCAAATTTTCTCTGCCACTCAGTCATATCATGACTAATCTGTACCTCAACTCCTTTGCTCAATATCCCTTGACACATTTACCCCCAAAAAATTACCAACACAGTCGTTAAAGTTCTAATTCACCACCACTACCACTCCCACCCCACACCCCACCATCCACAGCCTTTTATAGGAGTGAGTTCCAGATTTCCACTACCTTTTGTGTGAAAAAGTGCTTCTTGATTTCATTCCTAAATGGCCTAGGTCTAATATTAAGGTCCCCCTGTTCTGGATTTCCCCACCAGAAGAGACAGTTTCTCGCTATTTACACTGTCAAATTCATTTAACATGATAAACCACTTCGGTCAGATCACCTCTCAACTTTCTAAACTCACAGGAATACCAGGCAGGTTTACGCAAGCTGTTCTCATAATTTAACCTTTTAAGTCTGGTATTGTTGTGGTGAATCTTTTCTGCAGCCCTTTAAAAAGCAATATATCCTTCCTGAGGTCTGGTATCCAGATGAACACAGTACACCAGATGGGGTCCAACCAAGAGCCCAGACAACTGAAGCATAATTTCCTCCCCTTTGTAATCCAGACTACTTGAGATCAAGACCAACATGTCATTAGCTCTTTTTGATTACCACGGCATTCTTCCCTGTTAAGGACCATGATGGAATTTCGGAGTCTATGCTATGTTGGAAATAAATCTTGTTATAATAGCATGCACTGTTTCACACCTTGTGTAACGCCTCCTTAATTGAGTAGCAAGTCTGGGAACAATAGCCAGTAACAATTTCCTGTTTCTAAATCCTTTCTGGTGAGGGGCAGGCTTGGAGGGAGGGGAGGGGTTGGCGTTGCTGTTAGATTTATAGGACTGTTGTATTTTAGTCCTCTGAATGAACAGGAACCCCATACAGTTAGCACGACAAAGGTCAGCGACCAGTACTCTCAGATGGTAAACACCCTTCAACCTCATTGACAAGCAATTTAAACTCAGGGCTAAGTCACTTAAATTGTTTTTATATTGCGACCTAGCTTTTGGGAGGTTGCCCTGACCTTCCGCACTTAACAGCAGAGAGGGCACCTGGTCTTCCCCGTAAACAGGCCTCACTTAGGACTTGACAATCTTCCAGGATTGTCCTGGTGTCTCCGGGAATTAACGACTCCAGGGCATTGTTGTTAGCGATCCAGGGGAAAAATATCTTTGGGAGGTTAAAAATAATGCTTACATTTTTTTCCATTTTATTTGAACACTTTTGTTTGCTGCTTAGAAAAATACTGGAGCAAAAGTTTGATTGAATGACAGTCAAAAAAATCATCAAATAGGACAATAATGCTGTTCGCTCTCTTGTTGGTGAAGGAAGGTGGAGTGCCATGATGATGGGAGGCCAATGGTGATAGAGTGTGTCAGGGCAGTTGAAGTTGGAAAGTCAGGGATTATATTCAGCTAGGGTTAGCGACCAGCAGGTATTCTGGGCTCCATGAGCTCGCATTTCCACAAACTGACTCCAATGTTTAGGACAGTGCACGTGTACGATGAGCTAACCTTACAAAGTCACAGTCTCACTGCAATACTGCTCCTAGCATGGCAAGCTTTGGCAGTACAGGAAGAATTGTGGCAAGTAGTCAGCTGCACTCAGTACAGCTCCTGGTCTTAAGTAAAGCATGCAGTGAATTAATCTTCAAATTCCTACTGTGTGCATGAGGCCCATACTACAGGTGTTAAGAGAATCAATATGAAAGGAGATTTGTTATGAATGTTGCATTCATGAAACAAAACAACTATGGCTCTGCATTTGTGCATCATTCATATGGTAAAAATGACAGTATTAGGCCATCTTGTAAAGTTAACTTTCTCCTTGAAACTAGCCAAGTCTGAACAAAGAAGACTTACGTGTCAGCTTAGTCTCAGTTGGTAGCACAGTTACATCTGTGTCAGCAAGTTATGAGTTCAAGCCCCACTCCAGAGATTTTGAGCAGGTAAACCAGGCTAGCAATTTGGTACGGTAGTATTGGAGGTGCCATGTTTTGAATAGGAGGTTGAACAAACTCCCTGGGCCGAATCTTCATCTCTCAACTGAGGTGCGAATTTGGTTGCGGAAAGTCAAACTTATTTTTTTTTTTGCTGGGGAAACAATTTTTCCCCGCCTTCCCGATCCAATCCATTTTTGTGTGGCCTTTTTGCGAGTCAGGAAGGTCTTGGGTACAAAACGCACTCACACCTCTTCTGAGGTTGGAGTCCCCATTGTGAGGACCACAGGAAAATTGTATTTCCTCCTACATACTGTTTTCCTATGTTTTTGTTTCTGTATTCTTTCATGGGGTGTGGGTGTCGCTGGCAAAGGCAGCATTTGTTGCCCATCCCTAATTGCCCTTGAACTGAGTGACTTGCTGGGCCATTTAAGAGGACAGTTAAGAGTCCACCACATTACTGTGGGCCTGGAGTCACATATAGGTCAAACCAGGTAAGGACAGCAGGTTTCCTTCCCTAAAGGACATTAGTGGACCAGATGGGTTTTTACAACAATCGATGATAGTTTTCTTGACACAATTACTGAGGCTAATTTTTATTCGTGTGGAAGCTGTAAAAAACACACACCTCTTTAGAGATTTTATGACCACATGGGGAAGCCTGCTGAGGAGTCAGGAATATTTTGAAAGATAAGGGTAAAATATTTTGACATCTTCAATTGTCACTATTAGATACAATTTTGTAATATAGATGTGTTTTTAATGCAGTGATTCATCATAAGACTCTGTCCTACAAAGATAAGTTAACCATTACATTGAAATGTTGACAAATATTATTGTATTTTTCCATCGAAGAATGTGCCATAATGCATCAAAACCATAGAAAATGTGTTGGTAAAATCTCCTTGTCATGTCTGGCACTGGGATTTAAATGTACAGATGGCTCTGACTGTGAACAAGAATTCCCTGCTTTTAAAATTTCAGATAATCTAAGCATCTGCTCCCCTTCATTGATTAACGGGCAAACTGCTTTGAAATGCTGAAGACGCCACCTGTTCTATAAATTTCAGGCTTTTGTAATTGCAAAAATGTTTTGATAGCTTTGGTCATTATGAATGCTTGGCTGAGTACCAGAAATGTTCATGCACTCAATTCTGTTGACACAGCAATTCAGGGGAATGACTGACAGTTTTACAAGATTGTAATAACATCCTCTACCTTTAATGTGGTTTCAGAGTACATGGCTGATTGTTTACACAACTTAATGGCTACTTAAAGGATTAACAATTTTTTCAGTGGAGAATTTTTTTTTTGCAATGTCAAAGACAGTTTTTTGAATGAGAATGTTATTACACTGTTAGAGTTGTAATTTTTACACCTGCATTTAAAATAATTTTCTACGGGGAAGCATGGGAGGCACAAAGGGAGCATGAGTGATCAAAGGGGGCATGTGGTGGCATGGGGGATCTGGGCTGGCATAGGGTGGCATGGGGAAGATGAAGATTGAGAGGTGAAGTTTAGGGACAGTTTAAATAATTTTGAGAGCTGGGATGCTGTGTCCGAGGACTGAGGTTGGCCTTCTCACCAGTCTGCCTCTGCACCCACACTACTCCCGCACATCATCGCGGATCACAAACTGCACGTCAAAGCCAAAACCTGCCTGAGAAAACAAAAGTCACACACGGGTGGGGTCATGTTGGTTCAGAAGCCACAAAAGTGTGCAAGTCGCATTTTCCTGAACCTACGCGAGCGTCTAGGCCCCTGTTTGCCCTCTTGCGGACGTGAAAGAGTGAGGGATCTCCCCAGTATCCTGGCAAATATTTACACCTCAACCAACATCACTGAAAACAGATGATTTGGCCATGTAGCTCACTGCTGTTTGTGGCAGCTTGCTGTGTGCAAATTGAATGCTGTATTTCCTATAATACAAAAGTGAATTCACTTCCAAAGTACTCCATTGGCTGTAAAGTGCTTTGAGACATCCTGAGATCATGAAAAGTGCTCTACGAATGCGATTTTAAAAGTCTGGAAAATTCTACTCCACTGCTTTGAACCAACTAACGTCATCATGTAGTTAGCAACCAAACGCTTGATGCAGCCAGGAGACATTTTACCATCCACTATTTTAATCTATTCGATTTAAATGAATTACAGCTCAGCTAAACCAGTATTCAAAGGGATACCTCATGAATTGTTGCCGTTAGTAATCTCAAGTTAAAGACAGTAAAAGTCGATACAGTATATGACTGGCCAGTCAATGCTTGCAAGAGGAAAACATGTTAACGGTTTTGTACGTGACACTTCATTGATCCCCAATATGCTGTGAATGCTGACACTTTCAAGACTGACATTAATTGAATTTTTTGTTGGGTAGGGGTGTTACAGGATGTGGAACAAAGTCAGACAAATGGAATTAAGGTACAGATCGGTCATGATCTGACTGAATAGAGGAACCAGCTCAAGGTGCTGATTGACAGGAGGTCACCTTGCACTGAAGGATCAATTTCAGTAGGAGACCCTTTGGAATGACCAGTCGTGCTTTTCTCACTTTAGATTAACTCCTATTTTCCAGGTTAAACAGTAATTTCCAAGGTAGATCAAAACAACCGTTCTTTTTCTATCCTGGATGCTTAGACAAGCTCCTCAAATGAGTAAAACAGCCTGCGGAGGAGCAGAATTACATGAGGGATGAAACCCTGCCAGTTAAACACTAGAAACAAATGAGTGATTGTGGCTTTAGCAGCAGCATGTGAAACTACTTATGGGGTCAAGGAGAGGACCACTAAGCACTCAGACAGAACGTTGTGAGAATCAAGTACAACAGACAGATGGACTAGACCATGGACATTGACGTGGTAATGGTACGCAACTAAAACATTTGCTATCCTTCAGTTGGTACAGTAAATAAACAAACTCTGTGTTTGTGTGGGCTGGGCTGATGGACGACAGGTCCTAATTTTGCCCCAGGCTTGGCGATGTGGATGGAAACATTTCAAAATTTGCCATGCCACACCCAGAAAGCTTCATTATTTCTTCATGCCTGAATCTACGCTGATCATTTCATTCTCAGAAAGAAACATTCCACAATTCCTCTTACTACCTCTACCACTTGTGATAACAGTGGAGTGCAGGCTGCGGCCTAGAAATGACAGGCCCAATTGTACTGTTTTGGCTGTAAAGCATGTTTGGGGGCCCTAATGTCCTGAAAGGTGCCATAGGAATGCAAGTTCTTCATTTCTTTTCCTCTTTCTTCTTGAAATATTAAATCCTCCAAATCCCCAGAGCAGCTCCACAGGAGATGTGCGAGTGGTATATTAGGAGTTTTTGGGAATAGCACACACTTCCTAAAAGTATCTTATTTGCTGTAACACCTCTGACAGTGCAGCATTCCCTCAGTATTATGTGGAAATGTCAGCCTAGATTATGTTCTCAAGTCTTTAGAGTGAGGTTGAACCTACAACCTTATGAAAAATTGTTTCCTCTCAAACTGCCCTTCACACAAACAAAAGCCTCGTTGGTTCAAATTTTCAAGGATCCAGTCAAAAATATGCTCTTTAGTGGTGACATCTTCCACAAACATCATTCATTCAGATAACAAAAACAGAATTACCTGGAAAAACTCAGCAGGTCTGGCAGCATCGGCGGAGAAGAAAAGAGTTGACGTTTCGAGTCCTCATGACCCTTCGACAGAACCAGTAAAGAGCATATTTTTGACTGGATCCTTAAAAATTTGAACCAACGAGGCTTTTGTTTGTGTGAAGGGCAGTTCTGTCGAAGGGTCATGAGGACTCGAAACGTCAACTCTTTTCTTCTCCGCCGATGCTGCCAGACCTGCTGAGTTTTTCCAGGTAATTCTGTTTTTGTTTTGGATTTCCAGCATCCGCAGTTTTTTTGTTTTTATTCATTCAGATAAGTTCAGCAGCCATATCCCAAAATCCCCCTTTCTTCTTTCAGTAATTTAACTACCAGTTTACTGGGAGCATTGCCAGAGGATGTCTACTCATATTTTCTGCTAATTTTCTTTCATCAGTTTAATACTAATGAGATTTAAAAAAAAACAGAATCAGAACTGCTCAGCGTTGTGACTGTTGTGTTGCTAATAACACCATCATACTGTGTTGTGCTAATGTTTTATGTCAAGTGTCTTATTAAATCATGAGCCTCTCAGGTTTAGGGAATGTTTTGATGAGTGAGGGATGACCTAATTGAGGTGTTTAAAATGATAAAGGGATTTGATAGGGTCGATACAGGAAAACCATTTCCCCTTGTGTGGGAACCCAGAATGAAGGGGCATAACCTTAAAATTAAAAACAGGAAATTCAGGACTGAAGTCATGAAGCACTTTTTCTCTCAAAGGGTGGCAGAAACCTGGAACCTTCCAGATTTCTTCCAAAAGGTTGTGGATGGTGTGTGTGTGTGTCTGTGTGTCTGCGTATGTCATTGTGCGTGTGTGCATGTGTGTGTTGTCTGTGTGTCTGCGTGTGTCAGTGTGCGTGTGTGTGTGTCTGTGTGCACATGTGTGTGTGCATGTGTGTGTGTGTGTGTCTGCGTGTGTCAGTGTGTGTGTGTACCTGTGTGTGTGTGTCTGTGTGTCTGCGTGTGTCAGTGTGCGTGTGTGTGTGTGTGTGTCTGTGTGCACGTGTGTGTCTGCGTGTGTGTGTGTCTGTGTGTCTGCGTGTGTCAGTGTGCATGTGTGCATGTGTGTGTGTGTGTGTCTGTGTCTGCGTGTGTCAGTGTGCGTGTGTGCATGTGTGTGTGTGTCTGTGTGCACGTGTGTGTGTGTGTGTGTGTGTGTGCACACGTGCGCATGCTTTGGATGGGGTGGCAGTGGTGTGGTGAGGTGAAGGATCACTTGGAGCTTTCAACAGCTTAGGTAAATGGAGTGGAAATAAAGATCAGATGTAATCTAATGGAATGGCAGATAAACTCAAGGGGCTGAATGGCCTCCTCCTGTTCCTGTATTCTTATGAATTTTAAAAGAACATTCATGGGATGTGAGGCCAGCATTTATTATCCATCCCTAATTGCCCTTGAGAAAGTGGTGGTGAGCTGCCTTCTTGAACCACTGCAGTCCCTGTGGTGTAGGTAGACCCACTGTGCTGTTAGGGTGGGAATGGGTTGCATTGAGAGCTTGAGGGATGTGTGTGGGCCTGGAGGTTGTACTCAGATTACTGCAGCAGATGTGTCCTACATTTGACCTACCTCAGCACCAAGTTTATAGACAATTACAGATTAGAGAAGGCCTAAAGGATTCCTCAGCTCTCACAAAGTCAGGAAGTGTCATGAGAAATGAAATGGATAGACCTTATTGTGTAGCAACAAACTACCACCCTATTCAGTAGAATAGCAGATGGAAGAGTCGAGGATGTCTGGGGACATGGAAAGATGACCTGAGAATAGAAGATGTGAGTGCAGCACAATGTGATTGACAGATTGAGAAAGGGATTCAACCAAACAGAAATATTGTGTTGGTGTTATTATGCCACAAGTAAAGTGGTGACAATAAGCTGTCTGGAGAAGTTTCAATGCTGGAGGTGTGGTACTGATAATAGAGAGGTGATGTACTTTGTTATTTTCTTAGGATCACCCCCTCTAAAATATCACATGGGCAGCAGACACATGTACCTGATGTTGTGGCACTGGCACTTGGTTTCAGAGCAATTCTCTCTTTGATGAGAGGGCTGAGGGAGCAAGCCTTTGGCTCAGTGATAGAATTGCTACTTCTGAGTTCGAAAGTGCTGGATTCAAACCCAAGCCCAGACAGTCACAGTGAGCGAAGACTTTGGCTCTGATTGCAGGTTGAAATCCAGTAGGAAGCTCCTGTCCAGTGGGTATGGGTGGCCCCCATTCCCCCACAAACCCCCTCCCCCACCTCTGCTCAACCTCATCGTGGCAGCTGATAAAACCCACTTGTTGTATAAGACCAACTACCCAATCTCCTGGTATAGTGATGGTTACAGCCATGGAAAGAGTGTTCATATGGAGGCCTGTCAGACTGTTAATCAGCCTGCAAATCCTTTCACTATTCCACTGGGTGCTGAAAATATGAAACTAACTGAGGTGAGGAGGGATTTAGTTGTCTTCACAGCAGGAGAATACATCAAAATATTAATTTGTTTTTTATGAAGAGGCTATTGAGTGAGGTAAAGGAAGCTAGATGGGCAGCTCAAGAGGATTAAAGTAATGAGGTTAGGAGAGAGTGGCCCCAGTGAACTGAACTGTGCAATCTATTTTTCTCTTGCTTTGTTGATTTCCTGGTCTGATTGACAGGGGAGTGCGATGGGATATTGAATCTTGCAACTCTTTAAATGAATCATGTGATGCCTGAGCTAGAAAGGGTGCCTAGTTTTGCCCTTGTGCCATTGTCTTTTCCAGTGTGATTCCTACAGAGAAACCACAAAACAAAGAAAGACTTTTTTTGTTTCCTCAGCAAGAATTCTGATTCTCAGCAGGGGTTTTTAAAGCATGGGAGCCCTTGTTTGGTTCAGTGACTGGTGCAGAGCTGTATTGATGAGAAAAGCTGGAAGTTTTGTCTTTGGTTTGGGCAGCAATAGAAGTTCAACGCTTGAACTAGGGGAGGAGGGACAGAGCTCATCTTGCTGCTCCACATCGCTAGGCACTGGAAAGTGCGTATTGGTAGACGTTGGGCAATGACAGGTTTGGACTCTGTTCTGATGCCTCAGGTTTAATGTAGAAATGCTGATGATCTGATTAAAGTTTGCACCCCCTTGTCAAAAACAATGTGGAGAGGTGGGAGTCGTGTAACATGAACGTCTATCTTGTGAAACCAGCAAGATCGCCTTATTGAACTGCAAAATCTCAGTCTGCCATTTTACCATCTAACTAGCAGCAGCACAGAAAAAGGATTCTGCCCAGGCTGAAAATCTGGCTCCCATCTATACTGCTACTACTGGGAATTGTGTACCATCGCTTACAAGACTGATTCATTTCTGCATGCCTATCTCATCACATGAAGTCAACTCCACCGGAAAAGTGAATTATCCAGCATTGGTTTTCAACCTGCCTACGTCTGTGAAGGAATACCTCATTGGACTTTGATTCGGGACTCTGTGGTCTCTGCACTGTAAATCTTTCTTTTCTCTATCAATCTTTTACTATATGACTGCAAAAGGGGCAATGCTTCAATCCCCCCTCCCATGTTTTGAGTGTGCACAAATAAACTAACCCTTTGGGTTCATCCTATCTTGAATTTGCTGTGTCGTCATTAATAGAAATTGGGTCACACCAAAACCGAGGGGTTGGGGAGTACATCACCGCTTATAATAGGGGAAGCAAATCAAAATACCTTTCTGTTTATGGACAGGTGGTGAAAGGAGAAATTGGTGCTTATTAAATTAATCCTCCCCTCCTGTCCTTTACACAGATCCATTGGAAATCCACAGAATTAGTTTTGCCACGTTGTTTTTGAAGATTGGCAGCTCTGACAGTCTAGCATCTTTGACGATCTCAGGCCATCCCAAAGAGCTTCACAGCCAATGTAATTTTTTTAAGTGTTCTAACTGTAATTACATAGGAAACGTCCCAACCAATTTGCACATAGCGAGCTCCCAAAGGCATTCATCTGGGAAGGAAAATGGGGCCTTGGTTTCACATCCTATCTGAAAGACGGAGCCTCTGACAGTGCAGCATTTACTTGTACTGGACTAAACTGTCAGCCTAGATCTGTTGTATGATTCCTGTGTGTCTGCATTTATATCTGATATGATCAGGGCTCCATACCTTCTTTGATTCAGAGACGAGCATGTTACTAACTGAACCATAGCAACAAATGGTGGGCGCATATCATTACACATAACTCAACTGGTGGCAGTCTTCAACCTTGATACCTCAATGGAACAAGGGTGAACAGCACCAGTCTCCTAACCTGCAATGGGCTGCCTTCCCAAGTGTGCTATGAGCCTTCAGTATCTTCATTTTCCCTTGAAATATTGTCATGACTCCCCAAAAATCAATTATTATGATCTTGAAATCTGCTCTGGATGATTCTAAGACCCCTTTTAGTATAGTGAATGCTATTTGACCTTTACAAAGTATTTGTGTGTAAGGGTTCCAGAGAAAAGTGTTGAGTTCAAAGTGCTAACAGCAATGTTCTCCTTAAGTCCCATGGCCACAAAAAGGAATTTAAAAGGCTCATGCACTTAAACAAATTGGCCATGCACTACAAAAAATAATTAGAGTCTACATTGGCTGACCATATGCTCGGCACCAAGGATGTTTTATTGATTTAAGGGATGCTGAATATTAACAGTCTGTTAAGTGCTTTATAACCATGGTTTTTTTTTAGCTATTTTGGAACAGTCACAGATCTCAAGAAAGATATACTTTATGATCTGCTACTCAGCCAAAATCGAGAAGTGAACATGAATTTGAATTTTTGTGCTGTCAGTCTTGGCTCAGTTTTTGCACTCTCGCCATTGAATCAGAAGGTTGTGGGTTCAAGCCCAACTCCAGAGACTGGAGTCCATTATCCAGGCTGACACTCCAGTGTAGTACCAAGGGATTACTGCACTGTCAGAAGTGCAGCCTTTCAAATGAGATATTAAACTCAGGCCTCTTAGATGGATATGAAAGGGCAAAAAAATTGGCTGATGGAATATAATATGAGGACATTTGAGGCTGTCTGTTGGCAGGAAGGATAGAAAAGCAAAATATTATTTAAATGGAGAGATTACAGAATGCTACGGTACAGAGGGATTATGTCCTTGTACATGAAACACAAAAAAGTTAGCATGCGGGTGCAACAGCAAGTAATTAGGAAGACAAACGGAATGGTGGCCTTTATTGCAAGGTGGATGGACTATGTAAGTAGGGAAGTCTTGCTACAACTGTACAGGGAATTGTTGAAATTGCATTAGATGCAGTTTTGCTTTCCTTACTTAGGGAAGGATATGCTTGCATTAGAGACAGTTCAGAGAAAGTGCTCTAGGCTGATTCCTGGGGTGAAGGGGTTGTGTGTGAGGAAAGGTTGAGCAGGTTGGACCTATAATCATTGGAGTTTCGAAGAATGAGAGGTGACCTTATTGAAACATGTAAGATTCTGGTGGGGCCTGACAGGGTAGATGCTGAGACGCTGTGGGGTATCTAGACCTGGGGCATAGTTTAAAAATAAGGTGTTTCCTATTTAAGATGAAGAAGAGGAGGAATTTCTTCTCTCACAGGGTCATTAGTCTTTGGAATTCTCTCTGGCAGAGAGCAGTGGAGACTGGGTCATGGAATATATTCAAGGCTGAGTTAGACAGATTTTTTGATGAACAAGAAAATCAAAGTTTATGGGGACAGACAGGAAAAAGAAGTTAAGGCCACAATCAGACGAGCCATGTTTTTATTAAATGGTGGAGCAGGATCGAGGGGCTGAACAATTTTCCCCCAGCTCCCATTTCTTATGTTCTTATGAAAGACACCACAGCACCATTTTGAAAATGAACAGGGGAGTTCTTCCAGCTAATTTTTATCCCTCAACCAATGTCACAAAAACAAAATACCTTGTCATCATATCATTATTGTATGTGGGAGTTTGCTGCACACGAATAAGCTACCAGGTCATTTCCTGCATTATAGTGAGCACACTTCAAAGAAAACATACTCTTTTTTTTGTTTGTAAAGCACTCTGGTATGTGCTGAAGTCATGAAAGATTCTGCAAAGAGATGTCTTTTTGTTTCTTTCATAAGCGGGAGTGGCTGTAGTGTATTCATCCAGTGGGAGTGGCTGTAGTGTATTCATCCAGTGGGAGTGGCTGCATGCCGATATTGTAGAATCAAGGGTTAACTATTTGACAAGTTGGTTCAATATGGTTATTGAGTGCTTTGTGGGTAACTTAGAAGGAGCGAAGGAGGAGTCCAAGAGGTGTGAATATAATTAATTAACTCCACTACTTTATGCAGAAATCCTGTGATTTGAATGAAGTGTTTATAAAAAACAAACACAACAGCCCGTGTGCAAATCCTAATGGTGTAATCATTGCACTCATGACTTTCACACTATTATCGAAACAGCAAAGTGTACAGATCAGGCTTCATATATGTTGGACAGAATGTGAAGCAGTGACTTAGACATTACAGTAGTAACTAGGTGTATTGTCCCTCCCTCCTGTCAACCACACATCATGTGATGCCAGTACAGGGCTTTGACCAATAAGCTTATTGTGCGGGTAATCCTGTGGGCGGAGCTTCTGACAGAGAGATCGCGTCTAGCATGCCAGCACCTCTATATGTCTCCTAAATAAAGTTTAGCCTTCTCTTCACCAAACCTGCTGCTCCATCAAGTTATTACATTTGGCAATGAGGATAAAACCGACTTCTGCTGCGTACTTCACCCTGGCTAATGTGAGTAAAACGAAGTTGAACAATACTTACCAGTCATGCCGCCGTTTGGAAGAATCTAGCCATACAATGCTAATATTGAAGATTGGAGTCAGTAGGCCGAGCAACTCAGGTTCTACTTCATTGTAAATGAGATTAGCGCTGAAGAAAAACATAAAGCGATTCTGCTGAAGGCATGTGGAAGAAAGGCTTACAACCTGATTCTAAGCCTGACTGCTTCGAACGCTCCCAGTTCCAAGTTGTACAGTAAATTAGCGGAGCTCATGAAAACGCATTCTCAGCCCCGAACACCTGTGATCATGCAGCACTTCAAGTTTAATTCGAGAGTTCGTGCCCTTGCAGAGTCCTAGTTAGGCCACAGCTGGAGTACTGTGTGCAGTTCTGGTCACCACATTATAGGAAGGATGTGAGTGCACTGGAGAGGGTGCAGAGGAGATTTACCAGGATGCTGTCTGGGCTGGAGAGTCTGAGCTATGAGGAAAGATTGGACAGGTTGAGGTTGTTTTCCTTGGAGCAACGAAGGTTGAGAGGGGACCTGATTGAGGGGTCTAAGATAGGGTGCATAGATAGGGTGGATAGGAAAGCACTTTTCCCATTAGTAGAGGGATCAAAAACCAGGGGGCATAGATTTAAGGTAAGAGGTAGAAGGCTAAGAGGGGAGTTGAGAAATTTTTTCATCCAGTGGGTGGTGGGAGTCTGAAACTCACTGTCTGAAAGAGTGGTTGAGTCAGAAACATTTAAGAAGTATTTAGATATTCACTTGCACTGCCATAGCCTCCAGGACTATGGGCCAAGCACTGGAAAATGGGATTAATGTAATCAGATCTTTGTTGACCAGCATGGACATGATGGGCTGAATGACCTCCTTCTGTGTTGTAAGTGCCTATGAACCTATGAGTCCACTGCTGGCTTTGTGGCGAATCTGAAACAATTAACCCAATACTGTGAGTTTGGGGATGCCTTGAACGATCTGTTGTGGGACAGATTTGAATGCGGAGTCAAGGACGGCACAGCACCATACAGCGCCACGTGCTAGCCGCATCTGACATCAATTTCAAGCCCACCCTGGAACTCTCTCTCACTATGGAAAGCACCGCAAAGGACTCACAGCCTTTAGCAGGCAGATAATGGCTCCATACTCCATGGGGGCAGGAACCTGCCACTGAGAGTGGCACGAGAAACAGAACAGCAGGTTTTAAATGCGATTCTATGCCCACTACACGAAGACTTGAGAAGCCTAATGGTAACGCGTCAGCTAATAAGATACACATTTGCTACAGATGTGGAGGAAATCATGGAGCAGCCGTTTGTAGATTCAAAGAGACAGAACTCAATTATTGCCACAGGAAAGGAGACCTGGTTAGGCAGCGCAGAACAAAGGACAGGCAAAGAGCAAATCAACAAATGAATCTGCTTGAGCTAACTGATACAGCAAAGGCTGAGGCTGCTACAACTGGTGTATACTCCCTGTATCATGTGACTGTTGTTAAATCTGAGCCCATTACAGTGACAGTGCAAGTGAATGGCAAGGAACTGCAGATGGAGGTGGATACTGCTGCTTCAACTACTGTTGTTGGGGAGCACATGTTCAAGTACCTCAGTGAAGGGAATCAGCCATTGACAGTGGATGTCCGCCAAGCTGAGAACTTACACTGGAGAATCCATTCAGGTCAAAGGCTTTGCTGCTGTCCCAGTCTGCTACAAGCAACAGACAGCCCAACTGCCTGCATTCATCATAAAGGGGGTGGGGCCCAGTCTTTTAGGTCGAGATTGGCTTCAGAAAATAAAACTTGACTGGTCAGAAATATTCCATTTGAAGTCCAATAGAACTCCAGAGCTCTTGAAGAAATATGACACTGTTTTTCAAGATGGATTGGGAAAACTGAAGGACATGCGAGGTAAAATACAGGTCAATCCCCAGGCAGACCAGTGCCTTACTCACCGAAAAGAAAAAGTGGAAGCAGAGTTGTGTAGATTGGAAAACCTGGGAATAATTCAGCCTGTCCAGTTTTCTGAGTGAGCCGCACCCATAGTCCCAGTTGTCAAGCCAGACCGGACTATATATGTATATGCAGTGACCACAAACTGACAGTCAACAAAGCAGCAAAGTTAGACAAATGCCCCATTCCTAGAATCGATCACCTGTACACCAAGTTAGCAGGAGGCAAATCATACACAAGACTAGATATGAGTCATGCCTATCAACAATTGGAATTGGATAGCACATCAAGAGAATACTTGACAATTAATACCCATATTGGCCTCTACCAGTACACCCGATTACCTCATGGAGTTTATTTAGCCGACTTTGAGGATATGCTGAGAAGATTTAGGGGAGCAGGTGTGCGCTTGAAATGAGAAAAATGCACATTTCAAGAATCGGAGGTAACCTACCTGCATCACAGAGTAGACACTATAGTGTTGCATCCTGTTAAAGACAAGGTCTAAATCATTAAAGATGTACCATTGCCCTCTAATGTGACAGAGCGTAAATCTTTCTTAGGTATGATTAATTACTATAGCCATTTTTTACCTAATCTATTCACTGTACTGGCACCGCTACATCTGTTGCTGAGGAAGAACCATCGCTGGTCATGGGGTTCACAGCAAGATGAAGCCTTTGTAACAGCGAAGAAACTGCTTCATTCATTGTGCTTGTTGGTACTTTATGACCCATCCAAAGAGCTGGTGTTGACGTGTGATGCTTCTCCTTATGGTGTAGGAGCCATTCTATCACATCAAATGGAGGACGGATTAAGAACACTTTCCCAAGCTGAAAGGGCTACTCTCAGTTGTAAAAAGAAGGGTTATCGGTTGTATGTGATGTCAAGAAGTTTCACCAATACCTACACGGGTGACATTTTACAATTGTGTCTGACCATAAGCAGCTGACAGGTTTGTTCAGCGATGACAAAGTTATTCCGCCCATAGCTTCAGTGAGGCTTTGACGCTATCAGCTTACAAGTACAAATTCATGTACCGCCCTGTCTCACAGATAGTCAATGCAGATGCACTTAGTTAGCTTCCGTCATTGGGCAGTCTTGTCAATACGCCTGTTCCACAAGAGTTGGTGTTAGTCTTAGATTTTTTGGGTTCATCACCTGTATGTGCCAAGCAGATCAAGAGTTGGATGAACAGAAACCTGGTACTGTCAAAAGTCAAAGACTTTGTTTTACAAGGGTGGCCAAGAACACTTGTGCCTGATGACTTATGACCATTTTATTCCAGAAACACTGAACTGAGTTGTCAGGACAGAATTTTGCTGTGGGGTTCAAGAGTTGTGGGTTCCTTGCTAGGGTAGGGAGTCACTCTTGGCAGAGCTCCACAGTGCAAACCCAGACATATCGAAGATAAAGATGCTGGCATGTAGTTACGTCTGGTGGTCAGGAGTAGACATCGAGAGTACGGTTAAACACTGTTCTCTTTGCCAGGGACACCAGAAGCTTCCTGTTCACCCTCCTCTTCACCCATGGGAATAGCCTGATTGATCTTGGGTTAGACTGCATATTGACTATGTGGGAACGTTTCTATGCACCACTTTCCTAATAATGAACTTCAGCCACAACTATTGAAAAGCTGCGCCATTCCTTCAGTATACATGGTTTACCTGAGATTATTGTTCTTGATAAAGGAACAGCTTTCACCAGTGTGAAATTTCAGAGGTTTGCGGACCTGAACGGTATCCGTCATCCAATGGTCTCACCGAAAGGTCCGGCCAGACCTTTAAAGCTGGTGTGAAGAAGTTATCCAGAGGTAATCTAGAGTCTCACCATTCCAGATTTCTCCTGTCACTGTACAACACCACATACTACTATAGGTTCAACACCATCAGTTACTGATGAAAAGCCACTCGCGTATATGTTTACACTTGGTGTTTCCAAAGCTAGAGGGGAAGGTGACACAGAGCCAGAATAATCAATTGTTGAATCACGATCTACAAAGCAAGGCTGGTACGTTCTATGCAGGCCACCCTGCTTACGTGCGTAATTTTGGAAGTGGACCCTATTGGACTCCAGCAGCCATCATTTCAGAGACTGGTCTATTATCTTTTCAAGCACAAGTTGAAGACAGAATTGTACATATACACATATATCATATTAGGGCTAGAGAAGCATGGCAAGATTAACCTGTGATTGATGTTTTGCCACCAACTTCTGGGTGTGTGATCATCCTTGAGCTGATATTCCAGACGCCTTTAATAAGCTGCCAAGTACAGAATTGCCCAGTTCCAATGATGTATCTCCTAGTGCAGCTCCAGATCCTGTTAATCCTGTTCAGGAACCTCCCTCAGTAGACCTGAGCTGCTGTAACTGTCTCCGCCGAATTCCTCAGAGATTGATATGTAATCACCAGACACAGTCCAAACGTTTGCTGGTTTTTCTAACTTTTTTTAAATTGTAACTGTAAGAAACTTAATGGGGGAGGAAGTGTAGTAATTAGATGTATTGACCCTTCCTCCTGTCAATCACTCACCAAGTGAGGCAATTATGGGGCCTTCGACCAATAAGCTTATTTCGTGGGTAATCCTGTCAACAGCACATCCAACGGAGAGGTCGTTGTGCAAGTGTGCAAGCACGAGATCTAGCGTGCAAGCACCTTTACATGTCTCCTAAAGAAAGCTTAGCCTTTTCATCACCAAAGCTGATGCTCCATCAAGCTATTATAATTACATTTCAGGGTACATATATGATATAGATATTATATATATGATGCTTTTTTTTATTTGGTGTGGGATGTGGGTGTCATGGGCTGGACATTTATTGCCCATCCCCAATTACCCTTGAGAAGTTTGTGGTGAGCAGTCATCTTAAATCACTGCAGTCCATGTGGGGTAGGGTACACCCACAAAGGTGTTAGGGAGGGAGTTCCAGGATTTGGACCCAGAGACAGTGAAGGATGGTGATACGGTTCCAAGTAAGGATGGTGAGTGGTTTGGAGGGGAACTTCCACGTGGTGGTGTTCCCATGTGTCTGCTGCTCTTGTCCTTCTAGATGGTGGCAGTCGTGGGTTTGGAAGATGCCTAAGGAGCCTTCGTGATTCCCTGCAGTGCATCTTGTAGGTGGTATGCACTGCTGCTACTGTGCGTCATTAGTGGAGGGAGTGAATGTTCATGGATGTGGTGCAAATCAAGCGGCTGCTTTGTCCTGGATGGTGTCGAACTTCTTGAGTGTTGTGGGAGCTGCACTCATCCAAGTAAGTGGAGAGTATTCCATCACACTCCTGACTTGTGCCTTGTAAATGGTGGACAGGTTTTGGGGAGTCAGGAGCTGCGTTAATCATCGCAGGATTCCTAGCCTCTGACCTGCTCTTGTAGCCACAGTATTTATATGGCTAGTCCAGTTCAGTTTATGGTCAATAGTAACTCTCAGGATGTTGATAGTGGGGGATTCAGTGATGGCAATGCCATTGAATGTAAAGGGGCGATGGTTAGATTCTCTCTTGTTGGAGATGGTCATTGCCTGGCATTTGTGTGGCGTGAATGTTACTTGCCACTTGTCAGCCCAAGCCTGGATATTGTCCAGGTCTTGCTGCATTTGGACATGAACTGCTTCAGTATCTGAGGAGTCGCAAATGGTGCTGAACATTGTACAATTATCAGCGAACATCCCCACTTCTGACCTTATGATGGAAGGAAGGTCATTGATGAAGCTGCTGAAGATGGTTGGGCCAAAGAAACCACCCTGAGGAACTCTTGCAGTGATGTCCTGGAACAGAGATGATTAGCCTCCAACAATCACAGCCATCTTCCTTTGTGTTAGGTATAACTGCAACTAGCAGAGAGTTTTCCCAATGATTCCCATTGACCGTAGTTTTGCTAAGGCTCCTTGATGCCACACTCGGTCAAATGTGATCTAATGTCAAGGGCAGTCACTCTCACTTCATCTCTGAAATTCAGATCTTTTGTCCATGTTTGAACCAAGGCTGTAATGAGCCCAGGAGCTGAGTGATCCTGGCAGACTCCAAACTGGGCATCAGTGAGCAGGTTATTGCTAAGCAAGTGCCGCTTGATAGCACTGTTGATGACCCCTTCCATCGCTTTATTGACGATCGAGAGTAGACTGATGGTGCAGTAATTGGCTGGATAGAATTTGTCCTGCTTTTTGTGTACAGGTCATACCTGAGCAATTTCCCATATAGCTGGATAGATGCCAGTGTTGTAGCTGTACTGGAACAGCTTGGCTAGGGGCACAGCAAGTTCTGGAACTCAAGCCTTCAGTACTATTGCTGGAATATTGTCAGATCCCATAACCTTTTCAGTATCCAGTGCCTTCAGCTGTTTCTTCATATCATGAGAAGTGAATTGAATTGGCTGAAGACTGACATCTGTGATGCTGGAGACCTTCGGAGGAGACCGAGATGAATTAACCATTCGGCACTTCTGGCTGAATATTGTAGCAAATACTTCAGCCTTATCTTTTCCACTCATCTGCTGGGCTCCCCCATCTTTGAGGATGGGGATATTTGTGGAGCCTCCTCCTCCAGTGAGCTGTTTAATTGTCCACCACCATTCACGACTGGATGTGGCGGGACTGCAGAGTTTAGATCTGATCCGTTGGTTGTGGAATCGCTTAGCTCTGTTTAGCACTTGCTGCTTATGTTGTTTGGCACACAAGTAGTCCTGTGTTATAGCTTCACCAGGTTGACACTTCAATTTTAGGTATGCCTGGTGCTGCTCTTTGCATGTCCTGCTGTACTCTTCATGGAACCAGGGCCGAACCCCTGGCTTGATGGTAATGTTAGCGTGAGGGATATGCCAGGCTGTGAGGTTACTGAATGTAGTTGAGTATAATTCACTTGCTGCTGATGGTCCACAGTGCCTCATGGATGCCCAGTCTTGAGATCTGTTTGAAATCTATCCCATTTAGCACGGTGGTAGTGCCACACAACACGATGGAGTGTATCTTCAATGTGAAGGCGGGCTTCATCTCCACAAGGATTGTGCGGTGGTCACTCTTACCGATACTGTCATGGACAGATGCATCTGCGGCAGGCAGTTTGGTGAGGAGGTTGGTTCCCTCACCACCTGCTGTAGACCCAGCCTAGCAGCTAAGTCCTTTAGGACTCAGCCAGCTCGGTCAGTAGTGCTGCTACCGAGACACTTTTGGTGATGAGCATTGAAGTCCCCCACCCAGAGTATATTCCACACCCTTGCTACCCTCAGTGCTTCCTCCAAGTGATGTTCAACATGGAGCAGCACAGATTCATCAGCTGAGGGAGGGTGGTACGTGGTAATCAGCAGGAGGCTTCCTTGCGCGTGTTTGATCTGATGCCATGAGACGTCATGGGGTCCGAAGTCGAGGTTGAGGACTCCCAGGGCAACTCCCTCCCCACTGTACACCACTGTGCTGCCAACTCTGTTGGGTCTCAAAAAAGGAATGAAACTGGACGGACCACTTGACATTGACCTAGGCACTGGAAATGACACCAGCAGACTCAGCCCTATCAAACCTGAAAAGTCCTCCTGACTGACATCTGGGGCTAGTGCTAAAATTGGGAGAACTGTCTCACAGACTAGTCAAGCAATAGCCTGACATAATCATCCTCACGGAATCATATCTTACAGATAATGTCCTAGACACCACTATCACCATCCCTGGGTATGTCCTGTCCCCACCAGCAGGACAGACCCAGCAGACCTTGCTAGTGGTAATAATCTTTACTTAAGAATAAAAGATAAGACTCACTAGCTACTCACTTGTTGCTTGTCATTAATAGTTAATATTTTAAATGTGTTTGAAATCCCCAGTTGTTTAGACTCAGTCCCTAAGCAACAATACTCATTAGCCAATCATCTTATAACTTTCCTGTTTGTCATTGTTCGGTTTATTTTCAAATAAGGATGCTCTGGGACTTTCCTCTGCCTCTCTCCCGGAAGTTAATGCCATCGGCTTCGCTTCTCAGGCTTTATTTATCCGCTTCCTGGTCTGTGTATCTCCCACAGGTCCTCCTCTCTCTTCCTCTTTCCCAGAAGATAAGTATATACCTGGAACGATTCACTGTGTGAATCCAAGTATACCAAGTAAAGATTGACTCTGGTCTCTTCCTTCACTGACTGGCTGTCAGGACTATAACACAGTCTATATATATTTATCGAAAGTGCTTGTCTCTAACTTAATAAAATACTGTTTTCCAAGAGTTCAAACATTTTATGCTTCACCTTGAAACCTCTAATTACAACTCAGGCTGTTTAAATTCCTCCAAGGGCTGATGTAAAAGATTCTTAACCACTCGCTGGCTGCTGCTGTTAAACAGTCCATTTAATCTGAATTATGTCTGAAATTCCTAAGGACCATTTAACAAGTTTAACTCATTAGAGATAAATGGGGGTAGTTTTAATCTATCTTGCTAGATAAAAAAATATTGGTTGGGTTTGGAACAGTTGCCAGTTTTGGACCTGCCCAGCGTTGCTCTCCATTGGCCCCAGTGTTGTCATATAGTTTGACATCAGTAGGACCAAGAAAGAGGTTCCACTAAGGGAGTATGAGCAGCTAGGGGCTAAACTAAAAAACAGAACCACAAAAGTAGTAACCTTTGAATTACTACCTGAGCCACAAACAAATTGGCACAAGATACATACGATCAGAGAGTTGAACGTATGGCTCATAGATTGATGTGGGAGAAATGGGTTTCAAGACATGGGGCACTGGCATCAGTACCGGGGACAGGGGGAGCTGTACCAGTGGGACATTCTTCACCTGAACCACACTGGGCCCAGGATCCTGGAGAATCATACAACTAGGGCTGGCTTTAAACTAAATAGTGGGAGGGATGGTACACATGAGGGAAGATTTCGAAAGTTAAGAAAAAAGGCAAGGCAGTAGTGTAGGTGAACAATACAGATAATGACAGTCAGGATGTGACAAGAAAGGAGAGTGTATAAACATAAGGAAGAGGGTAATTAAAGGAAACACTTGTCCCTTGGAAGCAGAGACAAGAGCAATTATTATGAAGAATGAGAAAATGGCAGGGCTATTGAACAAATATTCTGTGCCTGTCTTCACAGTCTTCACAAGTTACATACCAGAAATAGAGGATAACCCAGGAGCTAATAACAGTGTTGAAATTAATATCAGCAGAAATAAAGCACCTCAGATGCGGCGGTCAAAGATAGCGGGGTGGGGAGCTGCTGTCGTCATCCAGAGCGCCCTGAGAAGAACCCGTAGATGTGAGCTGCAGCTCATCCACCAGCATGAGGTTGGTTTGAACATCTCCACTTACCATAGATGGATGGGCAGCTAGAAAAGTTACGAGGTGCCTCATTCATTTCTCACACTGGCACTGACCTGCTGAGGTCACTGCCAGTGTGTGGGCTTGCAGTATGAATGCAACCCCAGGAACGTTTGATTGAGTCCCTGGAGCTGTCTCTCCATGAGAGCTGCCGCTGTTTCTATGGAGGAATGTGTGCATTTTGAGCTCTGGGCCAATGCAGTGCTCACACTCTACATGGAGTCCTGCAACACTGAGACCATGGCACACAGACCCTTAGGGATCGCTGCCAAATCTTCCCACGCATCCAGCTGGACTTCCAGCATCTGCCGCCTGATGGACAACTCCAGAGGCTTATCACCTACCTTGGGCCTAGCACCGTCCTGGTCTCCAGCAGTCCTCCAACTGCTGGTGCCCTGGGGACTCTCTGCACCCCCGCAGCCCCTCAGGCAAGCATGACGTGCCTTCACCACTGTGCACGACCATCTGCTCTGATACGCTTATGCCTCCCGACATGCCTGTACTGCATTGGTGCATGGTGCAGAGGGAGTATGTGAAGTGGGTGCACCTGGCAGCTGTTCATCATTGGAGGTCAAGAGAGGGTCCTCAGTGCCCTTTTGGGGTCATGATGATGTGCCATTTGAGGGAGGAAGCAAAGATGTCAGCATTGAACATCATTACGAAGTCAGGTTGCATGCCATCTGGTTTCTACTCAGGGTGGACATCTGGCTGAGCAAATATGTCTGAATGGATGAGCGATGGGAATAACAGCATTTCACATGTCAATCTTACGATAGCCTCACATCGCTCAGACCCTACACCAGTCTCTTCTCTTTCCATTGTAATCTCACCTTCATCTGACTCCCTGCCTCTCCGCAACCTGTGGACCTGGCTTCACCTTCGCAGGCCATTTCCAATGCCTGCTCCTCCCCCTGACTGAGGACAAGAAAGTTTGGGATCCCCCCCACCAGTCTGTCCTCGCTCCAGCACATTATGACACCTCTTCTCCAGTAAAGGAAAAATGGTGCCCTTAGCCCCCCTCAACATGCTGGGACATTGCAGCCGCTTCATCCCCCTCACCCCACCCCACCCCCGTGCCCATCACGTTGTCACACATCACCCTTACATACATGCCAGCCATGGTCTATCAGAGCACCTGATTATATGCCACATTGCACTCTGCATTTTAAACCCCTGAGCACTGCCACTCACAAAGACGTCTACCCAAGATTCCAACTGGAATCAGTACTCACCCTGGCAGAGCGCAGAAGGTCACTGAGCCTTTTCCAAAACTGGCAGATTCTGCGAACTATGTCATGGCCACTGACCAAACCTGCCACCTCCTTCCAGGCCTTCTTCAGGACGTGAGGTGCCCTCCTCTTACCATCCCTTGGCAGCAAGATGTCACAACATTCACTGCCTGCAGCAAGACCCTCAGGCTCTCATCTGAAGAACAGAGTTGGATGGGGGGGGCGGTGTTTGGTGGTGGGTGGTAGCGGCAGACTGGACCCTGGCATTCTCATCATGCTTGGCATGGTCTATGGTCAACCATGCCATCCCGGACACAGGAGCAACACTACATCAGCCCGGACACAGGAGCAACACTACATCAGCCCGGACACAGGAGCGGCACTCTACATCAGCCCGGACACCGGAGCAACACTACATCAGCCCGGACACAGGAGCAACACTACATCAGCCCGGACACAGGAGCAGCACTCTACATCAGCCCGGACACAGGAGCGGCACTCTACATCAGCCCGGACACAGGAGCAGCACTCTACATCAGCCTGGACACAGGAGCAACACTACATCAGCCCGGACACAGGAGCAGCACTCTACATCAGCCCGGACACAGGAGCAGCACTCTACATCAGCCCGGACACAGGAGCAGCACTCTACATCAGCCGGACACAGGAGCAGCACTCTACATCAGCCCAGACACAGGAGCAATACTACATCAGCCCGGACACAGGAGCAGCACTCTACATCAGCCCGGACACAGGAGAGGCACTCTACATCAGCCCGGACACAGGAGCAGCACTCTACATCAGCCTGGACACAGGAGAGGCACTCTACATCAGCCCGGACACAGGAGAGGCACTCTACATCAGCCCGGACACAGGAGAGGCACTCTACATCAGCCCGGACACAGGAGAGGCACCCTACATCAGCCCGGACACAGGAGCGGCACTCTACATCAGCCCGGACACAGGAGCAGCACTCTACATCAGCCCGGACACAGGAGCAACACTCTACATCAGCCTGGACACAGGAGCAACACTCTACATCAGCCTGGACACAGGAGCAGCACTCTACATCAGCCCGGACACAGGAGCAACACTCTACATCCGCCCGGACACAGGAGCAGCACTCTACATCAGCCCGGACACAGGAGAGGCACTCTACATCAGCCCGGATACAGGAGCGGCACTCTACATCAGCCCGGACACAGGAGCAGCACTCTACATCAGCCCGGATACAGGAGCAGCACTCTACATCAGCCCGGACACAGGAGCAGCACTCTACATCAGCCCGGATACAGGAGCAGCACTCTACATCAGCCTGGACACAGGAGCAGCACTACATCAGCCCGGACACAGGAGCGGCACTCTACATCAGCCCGGACACCGGAGCAACACTACATCAGCCCGGACACAGGAGCAACACTACATCAGCCCGGACACAGGAGCAGCACTCTACATCAGCCCGGACACAGGAGCGGCACTCTACATCAGCCCGGACACAGGAGCAGCACTCTACATCAGCCTGGACACAGGAGCAACACTACATCAGCCCGGACACAGGAGCAGCACTCTACATCAGCCTGGACACAGGAGCAGCACTCTACATCAGCCCGGACACAGGAGCAGCACTCTACATCAGCCGGACACAGGAGCAGCACTCTACATCAGCCCAGACACAGGAGCAATACTACATCAGCCCGGACACAGGAGCAGCACTCTACATCAGCCCGGACACAGGAGAGGCACTCTACATCAGCCCGGACACAGGAGCAGCACTCTACATCAGCCTGGACACAGGAGAGGCACTCTACATCAGCCCGGACACAGGAGAGGCACTCTACATCAGCCCGGACACAGGAGAGGCACTCTACATCAGCCCGGACACAGGAGAGGCACTCTACATCAGCCCGGACACAGGAGAGGCACCCTACATCAGCCCGGACACAGGAGCGGCACTCTACATCAGCCCGGACACAGGAGCAGCACTCTACATCAGCCCGGACACAGGAGCAACACTCTACATCAGCCTGGACACAGGAGCAACACTCTACATCAGCCTGGACACAGGAGCAGCACTCTACATCAGCCCGGATACAGGAGCAGCACTCTACATCAGCCTGGACACAGGAGCAACACTCTACATCAGCCTGGACACAGGAGCAGCACTCTACATCAGCCCGGATACAGGAGCAGCACTCTACATCAGCCTGGACACAGGAGCAGCACTCTACATCAGCCCGGACACAGGAGCAGCACTCTACATCAGCCCGGATACAGGAGCAACACTCTACATCAGCCCAGACACAGGAGCGGCACTCTACATCAGCCCGGACACAGGATCGGCCCTCTACATCAGGAACAATGACCAAAAGATTAAAAATCCAAACCAGCTCCCTGAGGCTCTGAGCGCAGACTTCCAGCCTTCAGGAAACTCCAATTAAACCCCCTGCCCACACTGTTCCTGTTCCCTGCTCCCACCCTCTTCCTGCCCCTGCGGGCAGTGCTGAGCCTCTCCCGGCACGCGTTTCACATTGGCCGGCGGTTGATTGGCCAGTCAGCATGAAATTCACTTTGGGAGCCAATGGCGGATGGGAGCGGATTTCACATCCTCTTCCGGACCAGCCAATCACACCCGCACACCGGGCTGAAAATTCAGGCGATTGGCTCCGGGGAAAGCTGAGTTTTTTCCAGAGGTAGATACAGAAGGAACTGAGATTGGGAGAGGAAAAGTGGATGTGGGAGGAGAGGGATACAAGGAAGTGATCGGACTTGGCCTTACATTTAAATCTAAAAAGGAAAAGAAAGACTTGCATTTATATAGCACTTTTCACAATGCCTGGGCATCTTAAAGTGCTTTACAGCCAATGAAATATTTTTTGAAATGTGGTCACTGTTTTAAAGTAGGTTATGTCCTTTAAGAGCATTTTTAAATGGCCTCAAACATCCACGATGAGTTACTCAGTAACCCTCTGAAAGAGTTTGATTACATTTCTGATGGTTTCTGCAGGCTTAGTTTGGAAGAAATAACTGGCCACAGTTTGTATGTAGGTCACTATGGATCCAATCAGCATTTATCTTCCCTCTTATCTTCCTGATATCTCTCTTCCTTCATTCTTTATTTCCTTTCTACGAAGGGACTTTTGATCTCTAGCAGCATTTAGATAAACAGTTCTCTTTACATACTCCAGCCTTTGACATTGGAAATTTTATTATTTTCCAAGTTATCCTTCAAATCCTGCTTTTCTTTCTGCTTCTCTCAACTCTTGCGCAATAACTTTTCCTGGGGGAGCAAACAGATTGAATTCAAAGTGGACACGTAAGTGAAAGCTGTGACTTGCTTTTAAGTCAAAAAATTGTGGGTTAAAGTCCCACTTCAGAGATTTCAGGCAGTGCAGTACTGAGGGAGTGCTGAACTGTCAGAGATGCTGTCTTTGGGTGAGGCTTTAATCTGAGGCCCTATCTGCCCTCTCAGTTGAGTGTAAAAATCCCATGGCACTGTTTCAGAGAAGAGCAGGGGTGTTTACCCGGTGTCCTGGCCAACATTCAACCTTCAACAAACATCAATAACAAATTATTTCCTGTTCATTGCCATGCTACTATCTGTGGGACCTTGCTGTGTGCAAATTGGCTGCTGCGTTTCCTCAACACAGTGACTGTACCTCTTTGGCTATAAAGCGCTTTGGGGTGTCCTGAGTCATGAACGGTGCTATATATAAATGGAAGTCTTTATATAAATGTTGGAGTGTGGCCAAACCCAGCGATTAAGGTATCGCTATGTAAAGTCCTGCTTCCCTCACATCCTGTGTATCTAGCAACATTTCAGGGTCAACTGGTTCTGCTTCCCTGATACACACTCTCAGCTTCCCTTTCCCTCCTCCCTTCACACTTCCACTAAAGTCTTGGTGTTGATTTTATCTTTGGAGGAGGCACTTAAAATGCCAGAGCTGTGAGAGCAGCAGGGAAAGAGATTGCGGACTGGGGTTGCTGCCAGAGCTATGAGGGGGCAGAGACGAGAGCAGAGCGGGTACTGACCATATGCAAGATTTAAAGGTCCAAACGCTGGGAAAAACAGGGGCCCAGATGCAGGCAACCCAGGGGTAGTTGGATTTCCAGAAGGATCTGACAAGGTGCCACATCAAAGGTTACTACACAAGATAAGAACACATGGTGTAGGGGGTAACACATTAGCATAAATAAAGGATTGGTTGGCTAACAGGAAGCAGAAAGTAGGGAGAAATGAGTCTATTTCACATTGGCAAGCTGCAACAAGTGGAGCGCCACAGGGATCAGTGCTGAGGCCTCAACTGTTTGCAATCTATATCAATGACCTGGCTGAAGAGACTTAATATATAGTGGCTAAATTTGCCAATGGCCACTAATATAGGTGGGAATGTAAGTTGTCAAGAGGAGGTAGAGAGTCTGAAAAGGGATATGGATAGGATAAGTGAGTAGGCAAAAATTTGGCAGATGGAGTGCAATGTGGGAAAGTGTGAACCTGTCCATTTTGTCAGGAAGAATAGAAAAGCAGCATATTATTTAAATGGAGAGAGATTGCAGAACTTAGGGGTACAGAGGGATCTGGGTGTTTTGGTACATGAATCACAAGAAGTTGCAAGTACAGCAAGTGCTTAGGAAGGCAAATGGAATGTTGGTGTTTATTGTGAGGAGAATGGAATATAAAAGTAGGGAAGTTTTACTGCAGCTGTACAGGGCCTTGGCGAGTCCACACCTGGAGTACTGTGTATAGCATTGATCTCCTTATTGAAAAAAAGATACAATTGCATTAGAAGCAGTTCAGAAAAGGTTCACTTGACTCATTGCTGGGATGAAGGGCTTATTTTATGAAAAAAGGTTGAACAGGTTAGGCCTATATCCACCAGAGTTTAGAAGAATGAGAGGTGATCCTATGGAAACATATACGATCCTGAGAGGGCAGGATGGGGTGGATACTGGGAGGATGTTTCATCTTGTGGAGGAAACTAGAACTCAGGGACATAGTTTAAGAATATGGCCTCTCCCTTTTAAGACAGAGATGAGGAGAGTTTTTTTTCTTTCAGAGTGTGGAATTCTGTTCCCCAGAGCATAGTGGAGGCTTCAAATGTATTCAAAGGCTGAGTTAGATAGACTTTTATTAGAAAAGGGAGTCAAGGGTAATGGGGGGCAGACAGGAAGATGGAGAAGAGATCGATCACAATTGGATCAGCCATGATCTTATTTTATGGTGAAGCAGGCTCAAAGGGCCTGATTGCCTACTCCTAATCCTAAATCCTATGTTCCTGTGTTCCTAGGACATGGGACAGCGGGCTCAATTATAAAACAGTGCCAAAAAAGAAGGGATGATTGGTCACCTAGTGTTCACACCAACACCCACACCAGTTGGAAAGCGAGCAGCAAGTGGATGACATTTCACTTGTCAGTGAAACAGCCTTTTTTTTTCTCTCCATGTCCAATACTCTTATAACTGATGAACAAAAGTGTTCAAAGAAAATTTGAAGAAGACAGAATGTTTTTTATTGTTGTGATGATTTTTCTCCTGGGTTTGCTCGCAGCAGGTGACTGAGAGATTCATTTTTAATTCCTGCAGATGACAGGCCAATGATGATTCAACCCCAATGGAGACGGCTCTAACACAAGGACTTGCAGGCTTTGATAGGCTGCTGTCACTGGGATTGGGCGGTTGGGTTGTTGTGATGGTGCTGGTGGTGGTGGCGAGTGGGTGGGGTGGTGGGGACTGATGGTGGGCAGGGTGAGGAGCATAGGAGCTTCTGTGCAGTAGAGGCTGAAAGCTGAGAGACACAAACCTGAGATGCTACAGCACCACCACTGGCAGCAAGGTGCAATTACAGTATCTGATGATGAACAGAGTGCTCGTAAAAGAATTGCAAAATTGGTGAGAGTGGGAATTTGTGTGGAACCAATTGCTGGTTTGTTTATGTTTGAAGCAGTAGGTATTTCAAGCTTTTGTTTTTAGTTCATGCAAATTATAGTGTAGAAAGAATAACTTACAACAAACTAAACAGTAGATACAAATAATATAAATAACCTAGACTAAGCTATGACAAAGTAGCTAGTGCATCTGGACTGCAGTATGTGGGAGTTTGTTGACAATGAGATTACATACACATCCGGAGTAGTTATGTCCACCTTGAATCTCTCAGCTTCAGAGTTATTTCACTGGAATGAGAGTCGGGGACACTCTCGACGCATGAGGGACTGGGTATAGTTTCTGACCAGTTTGTTCAAGTTACACCTCATAGAGAGGTACAGGTTCAGAATGGGGCTGGTGTGACTGATAGTGTACAGAATACGGGGAAACCAGGTGAAGATCCACAGAGATTGATCCTGTCCAACAGGTACAATGAAATTGCTACCTGTGAGGATAAGGGTAAAAGCTGTTGGAATGACAGCCAGAATGCAGAATATGGCACCTGGGAACAAGAGGCTGTCCAAAGTTGGGGGTGGGGGATTGGTGGTGGTGATGAGGAGGAGCAGGGGAAGTATAATGTGGTAGTTGTAGGGGATTCAATAATTAAGAGATAGACATTGTATACAGGATCGAGAGTCCCAAGAGGTATGTCGCCTATCTTGTACCAGGGTAAGGAACATCTTGAACAGGCTTGAGAGTATGTTGGAGAGGCAGGGGGAGGATCCAATTGTTGTGATCTGTGTTGGAACAACTGCATCAGGAAGAACAAGTAAGAAGTATCAGAAACTAAATTAAACAGGATCTCAATGGTTAGAGTCTCCAGATTTTCACCTGAGCCATATACAGATTGGCGTAGGGGTAAGCAGATGGCTAAAAGAGTGATTTGGGAAAGAGGCGTTCCATTTAATGGGATACTGGCACCAGTACTGGGATAGGGAGGAAATGTGCCATTAGGCCAGGCTCCAGCTGAACTGGACTGGTCAGATTCTGAGTGGGAAGGATAACTAGGATAGTCAGATGGACTTTAATCTAGTAAACTGGCAGCAGGGCTGAGGTGGAAGAGGTAGAGTTCAAAAACAAATGATGGGGAATAGAGCAGACAAACAACCAGAAATTGTGCTTTAGGCACTACAGGTAAAGGGAAAATTAAAAGATATGAAGTGATTAAACCAGGAGAGAGAAATAAATACATATGAGTAAAACAGAAGAGCTGTAGAACAAGTTAGTTTGTGTGGCCCAAATAAGCATTCTTTAGACAAATACATGAAGTATAAGGAACAACCTGAATGAATTGCAGGTGCCAATTCAGCTTGGAGGTTACGCCATGATAGCCATTACTGAGATGTGGCTGCAAAACACTCAGGACTAGGATATAAATATACCGGGTTATATAGGTCTACAGGAAAGATAGAGAAAATGTACAGGTGAAGGAGAAGCCTCAGAGATTAAGGATGAAATTACTTCAATAATAAGCGAGAATATGAGATGAGGTAAACAGATAAGGAGATTGTATGAGTAGAAGGAAGAATGGTAAAGGATTTAAGACTGGTGGCAGTTTTGTTTAGGTTCTTCTGTAGCAGCTGTGAAATGGTTGATTGTATAAATGAGATTAAGCAAGCGTGTAGAAAAGGCAGAGTAGCTTTTATAGGGGATTTTAATTTTCATATAGATTGGGACAAGCAGAGTAACACATACCAGAAAAATAGCGAATCTCTTGAGTGTGTCCAGGATAGTTTCCTGCAACTGTACATTCTAAAACGAGGAAGCTGCATTAGATTTAGTAATACACCAGATTTAGTTACCAACCTAATATTATCGAACTCAATGTAATGTTTGAAGGAGTGAAAAGAAATAGCTACTAAGATCCTAGATTAGGATAAGGTTGACTTCAATCCCATGACATAAGACTGTCCGTAGTAAACTGGGTAAAACTGTTAATGGGTAAAATGACAGAAGATCGGTGGGAAGTGTTTAAAAAAGAATTAATTTCATTTGATACAGAATTAGTTTATATACCTAAGGGGCAAGGAACTCTACTTTTCAAAAGAAAACAGACATAAAAAGCTAAAGAGGTGAGAGACAACATAAACCTAAAAGAAAAGGCATACAAAAATGCAAAAAAAACACAGATCCTGGCAAATGGGAAAAATGCACAGAGCAGCAAAGGGTGACAGAATAGACAGTAAGAACTGCAATAAGGGAGTATGAGAAGCAGCCTGTAAGAGGTATCGAAATCAACAAAAACATTTTTACAATTACTTTAGGAAATCCATGCAGACTAATATTGAATCAGGAAGGAGTCTCACTAAAATGAACATAAAAGTAGCAGATATGAAGAAAATAATGGCACTTAAAGAATAACAAATCCCCTGGGTTCCATCCCAGGGTTTTAAAGGAAGTAGGCGAGAATGCCCTAACTATAATCTTCCAAAGCTTTATTAGTTTGAGAGCTGTTCCTCTAGGTCAGGAAATTGTACATGTCACTCCGCTATTTAAGAAAGGTGAAAGAGGGAAACCCAGGAATTATTATCCAGTTAGTCTAACATCTGCTGTCAGGAAATTACTGGAGTCTATAGTTAAGGATAGAGTGACTGAACATCTTGAACACCTGATCCAGAGAGCACCTGTACTGATTTGTAAAGGATAGGTCATGTCTGATTAAGTTGATTTCATTTTGTCTGGAGGTGACTAAAGGAGACTGGGGAAATGTTATGTCTGTGCATGTTATTTATATGGACTTCCAGAAGACATTTGGTAAAGTTTCCCTTAGATTGTTAGTTAGAATTGAATTTCATGGAAGGGAATGCAAATTATTGATCTGGTCAGGAAATTGGCTGAACAGAATGACTCAGAGAGTAGGGTTAATAGGTAGGTACTCTAATTGGCAGGATGTGACTTGTGTCCCTCAAGGATTTGTGCTGGAGCCTTAATAATTCACCATATTTATGAACAGCTTAAATGATGGGATATAAAGCCACTTATCCAAATTTGCCGATGACTCAAAGATGGGCGGCATTGCAACAATCTAATTGGAAGCATCAAATTATAAAGAATTATTGATAGGTTTAGTAAAAGGGAAAAAACTGTGGCTAATGGATCTGTGTAGGCAAATGTGAGATCATTCACTTTTAATATAAATAAGATAACAGAGGATATTGTCCAAAAAGTGAAAAGTTGGAACCAGTGTAGGCCAAAAAGGCTTGGGGGACCAAGTATATAGATCACTAAAGTGCCATGAACAGGTTAAGAAAATAACCCAAAAGCTAATGGAATGTTGACCTTTATATCTAGAGGAATACAATACAATGCTTCAACTAGTCAAAGCCCTGGTTGACCACACCTTTGAGAAGTTTTGGGAACCACATCTTAAGAAGGACATTATTGGCTTTGAGTGCAGATTTACCAGAAAAATACCAGGACCTCAACATTAAATTACAAAGAGAGATTGCATGAGTTAGGGTCGTGTTCCTTATTAGAAGGTTAAGGTCTGATTTGATCAAAGTTTTCAAAATATTAAGATTGGGTGGTTAGAGAGAAACTATTTCTGCTGGTTGGGGAGTCTAGAACTAGGGGCATAATCGAAAAATTAGAACCAGACGTTTTAGGGGTGAAATTAAAGGCGGAATTTTATGACGGCAGGATTTTACAGTCCCATCCCTGCCACAACAGGGCCATAAAATTCCATCCTAAGAAACACCTCCACAATCGAGAGGTGGTCGGAGTATGAAGCTCTCTTCTGCAAATGGCATTGCTGCTCGATCAGTTGCTCATTTTAACTGTGAGGATGATAGAATTTTATTAATCAAAGGTATTAAGGAATATTGGTCATAGGTGTGTATATGGAGTTAGGTCACAAGTCAGCCGTGATCTCATTGAATAGAGGAACAGGCCTCTTCCTGTTCCTATGTTCTTAATTACGGTGTGACATGTTTACAAAAGCAGTTTCCATTGATTACATAAATGTTGGTATTTATAATGGAAATAGCTGATGCAAAACTTTCCCAGAGTATTACGACAGCGAGTTAATTTTGTGGACAGGACTTGTGGATGAAGATGTAAACGTTTCAATACACTGTAGATGTGGTGATCAAATGTTATTAAGAGCAAATAATCCCTCACTCCTCTGAATCCCTTTACCCCTCAGTACATGTTACGTGCAGTTAGTTTAATCTCTCGCTCCTATTTCAGTTTTAAAACATTTTCGATGAATTTGAGCACACCACAATGCATGGAGCAGCTAATGCGAGCGCAGGCACGAGGGTACATGCTCGTACAGGCAATAAAACAGCATTTGAGACTATGGGCTGGTTCTTCCTGACTCTCGAGTAGGAGTGGAGCTGGGGCACCGGGGGTACAACTGAGGGTGCTATCATGTTGAGGTGCCCTCGCAGTCCCTGACTTGCCTCAGCAGTGCCCACCTCTCCTGGTGGGGCTGGTGAGGCTTCAAAGCTGCCAGCCCTTCTGTTTTAGCCCTGCAGCCTCTGGAGCTCGCCCACCGTTAGGAGTCCACTCTCAGGAAAGTAGCTCCCCCAGTCTCACTGCCGACTAGTGGAGGGCATCAGGTCCCAAAGCCTGCAGGAAAATCCTGCCCTATCTGCAAGAAGGGAAAGGAGGTCTAGGCTACATGAGGGGAGGAAACAAAATCACAGGCCTGACTCCTGATCACCACCTAGATATCCCTGCTAAAAATGATAGAGTGTCACTATTGGTAAGGTATTTGGAAAGGCACAGGGACATCTCAGTAGTAGCAAGACCAGGGATGTATAGGCCCTGCTAATAGCACCAAGCCTTACTGCTTGGCCAGTTGATGCATCCAGCCTCGGATCTGTCGGGGTGGTGTGGGTGTAGGGGCGTGGAGGTGGGGGGGGGGGGTTGATTTGCAGGGAAGATGACTTTTGGATGCCTGTGGCAGGAGTCTCACCAATGGTCTGATTGGGTAGTAAGAGATTAAATGGCCAGGAAAGTGGCGAGTCGGAGTTGGGGGTGGGGAAGTTTCCATTTTTCTCGCTGCTGCACACCATTTCACTGGGTGTTGGCGATGACGAGGGAAGGGGAGGGTGGAACGATGCTGAAAACCAGGGTGCGTGTCTGAACGTTGAAGAAGAACAGGATTGAGCTTGCCTGTTTCAAATAGCCCCCTTCTGCCACGGAATATTTTGATACGTGAACGTTTACAAAACCCTGTGGCATTTTGCAGCAACATAAACAGCACAGTGAGACTGCACTACATGAGTTAATCGTGTCAGATTTGAGCATAAACAAAACCTCAGAGCTATTTCCTCTATGAACTCAATCTGTCTTTCCCGAGCCGGAAAGCAGTTTGCTGTCTCCAGAAGTAGATAGCTTTGGAATCCCATCTCTTACCAATTTAAGCAACAATTCTCTTGGCTGATATCAGTGACCTAACCAGCAAAGCAGTATTGGAATCTGGGCTTCAGAGCTTTGCTGATTAACCAGACAAGAGTTACAACTATTGACTGTGTATGGGGTTGAAAAGAAATGTCAGCCTCACTATTTCAGCATGTAGTTCTCAGCAAAACTTCTCCAGCTTCTTTCATCTGGACTGTGAGAGTCAGTTTCTGAGTGGACGCTTCATTGACAATGACAGCTTGCAGTTCCATCTGAGTGGGCAGTAAGAGTCAAATAAATTAGTGTGGGACTGCAGATACATATTTGTCAGGTTGTGTAAGGACAGCAAAAGTTTCATTGCTGAAAGAGGTCAGTGAAACTGCAGGCTTTTCAACATCAGTCTAAAAACCTCATGAAATAGTACCAATAAAACTGAACTCCACTGTGAATTCAAACCTAAGGACTGTACTCCAGTATGAATCAGTGTCCATGGGTCTGTGCTCCAGTATGAATCAGTGTCCATGCGTCTGTGCCCCAGTATGAATCAGTGTCCATGGGTCTG
This sequence comes from Carcharodon carcharias, assembly GCF_017639515.1. Taxonomy (NCBI): domain Eukaryota; kingdom Metazoa; phylum Chordata; class Chondrichthyes; order Lamniformes; family Lamnidae; genus Carcharodon; species Carcharodon carcharias. The sequence continues at coordinate 100,147,930 of NC_054484.1, read as the reverse complement.
TGCCCCAGTATGAATCAGTGTCTGTGGGACTATACCCCAGAATGAATCAGTGTCTGTGGGACTGTACCCCAGTATGAATCAGCGTTCATAGATTTGTACTCAAGTATTAAACAGTAGCGATAGAACTGTTAACTGGTAAGAACGAATGCCCATTGAACCAAATCTAAGTATGAATCAGTGCTTTCAAGAATGAGGTGAAATGCAAAAGGAAATATTTAATATACAGAACTGATCTGTTAGCACTTGTGTGACATCACTTCCCTCTTCAAAGTCATACTAGGAAAGGACTGTTGCTGTTGGCCATGTGAAAGCAGGTTAAGAATTGTTGTTAAAGAACAAGCAACAATGGTCAACAGTGTAGTGACCCAATCAAATGGTAAATTAAGATTAGATTGGGAATGACTGCATGCCTTTGCAGATCCATAAATTATCCCGTAATCTAAAGGATTTCTTCCTTTGTATACATGAATGAATAAAACATGCCCCTATACAACAACTTATTGGTCTGTTATGATCTTTGTGGGTCTGAGATAAGGTTGTCCATGGTCACGGTTTACAGATACTGTAAGAGACACGGCTGTTGGTAAACTTTATTTTTAATTAACCTTACACTAACTATGTACCATTCAGACTTAGCATGATGTTCTACATAGAACTGTCTCTCAGTATAATTTGTCATGTGATTTTACATCACTGATGATGTAGACTACATATTTACATCTTTAACATTAACCCTTTTTACTACATCTCCCCCCAAGTCTCTGGCTCTATTCAATACATTATTTACAGTATCCTTCTTCTCCCAGAAGTCTCAGTCTTCGTCTCTGATTTGCAGAGATAAGCATCGTAGTGTTGTTACCAATCTCTCCAACCTTGTTCTCAGCTCCCTTGGATGTTATATCAGATTCAATTTCTCCTTATTCTCTCTCGAACTCTGTAGAATAGTGTGTGAATCATCAGAGACAGTGGCCTGAACTTTACTGAGGTCGGGCGCATGCCCACCCAAACACACGTGAAGTTGCCCGAGATCATGTTGGGTGTGTGTCCCAATGTCATCGTGCACAGGAGCAATACTGAGGTTGGCAGGTGTGGGCATGAGTCAGACAGCCCACAATTAAAGGGCCAATTAAGGCCATTAAAAAGCCAATTGTACCCAATTTTACATTGCCTGTGTGATTTCATGCTTGTCACACGAGCAAAATGGGCAGGTGGGCAGCCTGTTTTTAACAAATTGTCATCCAAGGGCAGGATAAATAGGGTCTGGAACATTGCTACTGGGAGTAGTGAGGAGTTTAGGAGATAGTTTGCTGCTGGTTGCTTAGTGAAATTTGACAGCTTTATCCCTGTTTTGAGCTTCAGTCTTTGCATTGCTGGCCTTCATTTCAGGACCCATTGGTGTCTCCAAGGCCCCTGGAGGATTTATACCGCGTGGACCCTTCAAGTCACAAGACAGTCTTCTGCTTCTCTTGTAAGGGGGATTGTGGTCTCTGGTGGTAGCACCACCTCTGAGAAGGAAGAGAGCAGCAGAAGGAAGACAAGGCCAGGCGTCCATAGGCAGCATCCAAGGGAGTGACCAATGGGAGGAGAGGTGCAGGCACAGTGGGTGCAGGGCCAGCAGGTAGTCCAAGGAGGAAGGGGCCACAGAAGACGCCACTATCCTGCTGCCAGGGTTTACAGGCAGCGATGCAGCTACCTCAATATACAATGAGATACAATGCTGAAGAAGGCTCCACCTCTCCAGGGAGACAGTGATCTCCATTTGTCAGATGATTGGACCTGAGATCAGCTCCAACTGTGTGGGTGGACACCCCCATGTCAGTGCCTCTGAAGGTCACAGTAGCCCTCAATTTCCATGCCTCCAGCTGTTTCTAGGGATCAGTGGGGATCTGTGTGGAGTCTCCCAGTCAGCTGTCCACAGATGTGTCAAGCTGGTGACTGATGCTCTGTTCAGGCGGGTACTGACATTTATTCATTTCTGGACGGACAAGGCCAGCCAGACACAGTGAGCCAGAGGCTTCGCGGCCAATGCTGGATTCCCTCACGTCCAGGGTGCTATCGACTGCACACATGTGGCCATCAAGGCGCCAGCAGGCAAGCCCGGTGCCTTCGTCAACAGGAAGGGCTTCCACTCCATGAACATGCAGATAGTGTGTGACCACAGGATGCAGATCCTACAAGTCTGTGCAAGGTACCCAGGCAGCTCCCATGAGGCTTACATCCTGAGACACTCCCAGATGCCAGGGCTTTTCAGTGCTCCAGCCCGGCTGGATGGATGGCTGCTGGGTGACAAAGGCTACCTGTTGAAAAGGTAGCTCATGACACCTCTCCAGCACCCAAGAACATAACCAGAACAGAAGTATAATCAGAAACAAGCCTCCACACGAGCCGACATTGAGAAGACTATAGGTCTGCTGAAGATAAGATAAAGGTGCCTGGACCATTCAGGGGGAGCACTACAATACGCCCCAGAGTGTGTGTCACTGATAATGGTTGCAGGCTGCGCTCTCCACAATCTGGCTCTGGCAAGGGGGGACCCACTTCCTGGTGGCACCTCCTCTGAGGAGGAAGAGAACAGCAGAAGGAAGACAATCTTGAGGAAGAGGATCTTGACGCAGCTCCACAGGCCACAGATGATGACTCTAGTGGTAGATCAGAAAAGGAGTCTGTGGAAGAGCATGGTGAGGGCATGGAGGCAGACCTCTGGAAGATTCCGGTAGGAAGCTTCAACGTTGCTTCAACTAGGCTGCCAAAGGACTGCTTTCAACTCAAGGCCGGAGTGCCGCCTCCTTCCCAGATCCTTGAAATGACCTATTCCACTGAACCCAAAGTCCACTCAGTACCCGTGCAAAAAAGTTCAGAGCGACTCACGACCAGCATGCCCTGCACCTACAAAACAAGTGAAGCATACTCAGGCACAAAAGCAATATTTATATAATGTTGACACTCACAGTGGTTGGACGTAACAACATAAGGTGTTAATGGCCACACCAGTAAACAAATTAACAAAACATTGCAGAACAAAAGATCACCCGTGAACAGTCCCTCTTGTGCTCATGGTCCCTTAAACCTACGTTTCCGGATGCTGATGTCTTGCTCCCCACATCATTGGCAGTGGTATGGGAGGCAGCCTGCTGACTGTACTCTTCTGTTAGCCTTAGTGACCTTGATGGTCACCCTCTGGCCAGCGGAACCTATGCAGGCCCTGCCTGGGAGAGAGTGTCCAGTGCCATGGCTGGGCACTCTTCAGTCATCGCCGCCTCATCAGATGCTATGGTCACTGGCAGAGGGGCGGAGGAGCTGCTGTCATCATCCAGAGCGCCCTGAGAGGAGCTCCCAGAGACGACAGGCAGCTTGTGCATCAACATGAAGTCGCTCTGGACCTCCCTGCTCACCATTGATGAACGGGCACCTAGCAGAGATATCAGGTGCCTCATCCACGTCTCACACAGCCAAAGACCTTCTGAAGTCAGTGCCTGTGTGAGGGCTTGCAGGTCTGAGTGCAACCCAATGCCTGAGTCTGTTCCTGGAGCTGCCTCTCCAGGAGAGTCACCACTCTTTCAATGGAGGAGGCAGTGGGCTTGGTGCTGAAGATCAACACAGTGCTCATGTTCCACATGGACTCCTCCATGGCATAGACCATGGCACAGAAACCCTCAGAAATCTCTGCCAGATCCTCCCGCGCATCCCACTGGACATCCAGCAGCTGCCGCCCAATGGACGACTCTAGAGGCTCATCATCTGCCTCGGGCCAAGTGTGGTCCTCTTACTGCCAGCGCCCTGGGCACTCTCTGCCTCACTTGCTTCTCGTGCGACTGTGCTCTGCTCTCACCTCTGTGCACTGACATTGTAGCCAACAATCTAACGTCCACCAAGGTGCTGGTATCTGCACTGGTGCCTAGTGCAGAGAGGGGGTGTGAAGCAGGTGCATCTGAAGTCCACTGGTCCTCCAGTGTCAAGGGTGACTCACCGGGGCCCTGCACTCGTTGACTGGATGGTGATTGTAGGGGAGAAAAACGACATGTCAGTAGCATTATTCATCACACTGTCACTGTACATGCCAGGCACCCTGGTAAGCCAATGGAGATCTGCACCATGACGCCATCGTCTTCGATGAACAATGGGGACTCCAGGTTTGAGGTTTCCATTACAGATAAGACAACACACCAATGTTTACAGACTTCAACACTCTCACAAAGAAACATAGAAACTAGGAGCAGGAGTAGGCCATTCAGCCCTTCAAGCCTGCTCCGCCATTCATTATGATCATGGCTGATCTTCTATCTCAGCGCCATATTCCTGCTTTCTCTCCATACCCCTTGATGCCCCTAATATCCAAAAAATTATCAATTTCTTTCTTGAATATACTCAGTGACCCGGCCTCCACAGCTTTTCTGTGGTAGAGAATTCCACAGCTTGACCACCTTCTGAGTGAAGGAATTTTTCCTCATCTCAGTCCTAAATGGCCTGCCCTGTATCCTGAGACTGTGGCCCCTGGTTCTAGACTCCCCAGCCAGGGGAAACATCCTCCCTGCATCTAATCTGTCCAGACCTGTTAGAATTTTATACGTTTCAATCAGATCCCCTCTCATTCTTCTAAACTCTAGTGAATATAGGCCCAGTCGAATCAATCTCCCCTCACACGACAGTCCTGCCATCTGCGGTATCAGCCTAGTGAACCTTGGCTGCACTCCCTCGATGGCAAGTATATCCTTTCTTAGGTAGGAAGACCAAAGCTACATGCAATACTCCCGATGTGGTCTCACCAAGGCTCTGTATGTCTGCTGTAACACATCCCTACTTCTGAACTCAAATCCTCTTGCAATGAAGGCCAACATACCATTTGCCTTCCTAATTGCTTGCTGCACCTGCCTGTTTACTTTCAGTGACTGGTGTACAAGGACACCCAGATCCCTTTGTACATCCACATTTCCCAATATATCACATTTAAATAATACTCTGCATTTCTGTTTTTCACACTGAAGCGTATAACTTCACATTAAACCATGTTATACTGCATCTGCCATCTGTTTGCCCACATACACAACTTGGCTAAATCACCCTGAAGCCTCCTTGCCTCCTCCTCACAACTCACAACCCCACCCAGCTTTGTGTCATCAGCAAACTTGGAAATATTGCATTTGGTTTCTTCATCCAAGCCACTTATATATATCGTGAATAGCTGGGGCCCAAGCACTGATCCCTGCAGTATAGCACTAGTCATCACCTGTCATCCGGAAAAAGACCCATTTATTCCCACTCTCTGTTTCCGGTCTGTCAACCAATTCTAAATCCATGCCGGCGTATTACCCCCAATCCCATGTGCTTTAATTTTGCACACTAGCCTCTTACGTAGGACCTTATCAAAAGCCTTCTTCAAATCCAAATACACCACATCCTCTGGTTCCCCCTTATCTAACCTACTAGTTACATCCTCAAACTCCAGTAGATTAGTTAAGCATGATTTCCCTTTCACCTGTGTACTACACTGTTATATTTGTCAGACTCCTGTCTCTCCATGACCGGTGGACCAAGCTGGGCACCGGTATCCCATCCCTAAGGCAGCCATCTCATACCTCATCAATATGAGCAGGTTTGGGAAGCCTCTCCCCTTCCTTGACCTCTCAATGTTGTTATGGCTTCTCTTTCCCTGAAAGGACAGAGGAGCATTGATTAGTCCACTCTGTACCTGCAGAGCCATTGCAGCCTGGCCAATCTCGCCTGAGGAACACCTTGCAGGGCACATCCAAGTCGTGACCCTCAGCCTGCAAATCAATCAGGCCAAGCAGCCAGAGCTCACCACTTTGGCTGGCAGCAATGTCATTGACAGTTGGCACTCAGACTCTTATACCCCTGAGCACCATGGGGGGATGGCCAGCCATTAATACTTCTTCACACTGATCCATGCCAACTGGGTACTCACCCTTGCTAAGTGCAGCAGGTCGTTAAACCTTTTGCAGCACTGCACCCATGTGCCACTGCACAACATCATGGCCACTGACCTAGGCAGCCACCTCTGCCCATGCTTTCTTGGTCAGGTGTGGTGGCCTCCTCTTGCCATCCCTGGGGATGAGGATGTCCCACCTGGCGCTGAACTTCTCCACAAGGATTCCCAGGCACTCATCCGAGAACCGGGGGGGGGGGCGGTGGCGAGTGCCCACTGGACTTGCCCTCCCACTTGGCATGCCCAGCAGGTGCAGATGCCATTGCAGCTCAAAGGAAATGTTTCGCCAAACAACACCAAAGCCACAAAGTGTCCCCTGGCAGCTTTCAGGGAGCTGCCTCTGCTGCTTTTAAATGCCCCGTCAGGTCGTCATAGCAACCGGTGCCCGACAGGCTCCCACCCCCGCCTGGCCCAACCGACCATTGAACAGACACATTTCACGCTGGGCGGCCCTTAACTGGCCATCCAGTGTGAAATCGCGATCTCGCCCAGGAGTGGATTATACACCCACTTGGTGTGCATGTCAAGCGTGAAATTCAGACCTATTAGCTTTCTGTTCAGGTTGTCTTCCTGATCATATGGGTAGTTAGTCTATTCCATTGATGACCTCCTTATTGTATATATGAGTGCTCTTCAATTTCTTCTCACTACTCCATTTCAGTCTATAGAAGATAAGATTGTGGACTTTGTGTTTTTTTCAACACTTGGCCTTCTCGACTCTGGTCTGATTCCCCTGGTTGGAGTTCATGCACTATATGGCATTGATTGTAGTTGCTGGTTTGATTTGCATGATGCCCACTCTCCATATCCCTTACTCTCTCTATATCAATTACTTTGAGACATGGCATGAGTGCATGTGGAAGAACAGTCGCCTTCCCATCAGAAATTCTGATGGAGCCAAACCATTCTGAAGTGGTGTGCAACCTAGCTCAGCAGGGCTGAGTTGATATAATTTTCTTTAAACAAAGCTTTTACCATCCTTACACCTTTGTCGACCTCTCCAATTGCTTGTGGGTACCTCGGTGAATTAGTTGTGTGGACAAATCCATCAAATTCTTTTGTGAACTTCTTAAAACATTCACTCGCAAACTGTTAGCCATTGTGCGAAATGACTCGATCTGGAATGCCCTGTGTGGCAAAAATTTCCTTTAGTGAATTCATGACTGCTTCTGAGGTTTTACCATGAAGACGTTTAACCTTTCTCCATCTGGAGTAATAGTTAACAACTTTAAAAAGGTCCATTCCCAGGCATTCCCATGCTCTGGATGGAAATGCGGAGATCTCACCAGTGGTTCCTTTTGCTCTTTGTGATGGATTGCACAGATGATGCAGCTCGATATCATTTCTTCTTGTGACTTTGAGATCCCTTGCCACTGAACTGAATTTCGCACTCTGGCACGGTACTTTGTAATGCCCAGGTGTCCCTGGTGTATTCTCTGAAGGATCTCGAGTTTGAGCACTCTAGGTATGACCAACCTCTCATCATGAATCAGTAAGTCATCCATGACACTGAGATGTCTTCATTGCCCGAAGTGTTGTTTCAGCAGGAGATTGTTTAGAACATATTCTGGCCATCCACTAATGCAGTATTCTCTGATGTTAGCACATTCTTCACCTGCTTTTTGTGCTTGTCGAATTTCATTCAACCTCTGTGTTGTTGCCAGTAGGAATTTTGTGATCAGTGAGGTATGTGACTCCATGTCTCCAACAAAATTTATGTCCTCCTGTTCAGGCTTCTCAACATGGATGCTTAACAATACGTCTGCTTTTACTGGTTGTTGACATACTCGGTTATGGGATTGGACATATTCAGTTGCTGGACATAGTCGGCAATGGGAGCTGCTGCCATCGTCCCTAGCGCCCTGAGGGGAGCCCACAGCGACGACAAGTAGCTCGTGCGCCAACATGAGGTCACCCTCACCATTGATGGATGGGCACCTAGTGCAGGCAGCCAGGGCTCACCCCCTTGGCCAGTTCAGGCATCATTGACAGTTGGCACTCAAACTCTAGCAACCCTGAGCTCCAAGGGGGACAGCCAGCCCATAATGCTTCACCACACTGCTCCATGCCAACGCGGTACTCACCCTTCCCAAGAGCCGCAGTTCATTGAATCTTTTGCGGCACCGCACAACTTCGTAGATGCTGACCTCAGCTACCACCTCCTTCCAAGCTCTTTTTGTCTGCCACAGTGGCCTCCTCCTTCCATCTCTGAGGACGAGGGTGTCCCTCCTGGCAGCCACCTCCTCAAAGAGCACCATGAGGTGCTCGTCCAGAAACTGGGGGGCCGAATGCCTACCCGTGCTCCACTCTCGCCTGGCATCTCCAGCCACAGTTGAGGCCATAGCTCCAATCTCCAGACTGCTGAATGTGATTCTCCCCTGGCAGCCTTCAAGGGGCTGCCTGTGCCTTTTTAAACTGCCATTGGACCCGGCACCCGACAGGCCCCTGTCCCCCGCCCAGCCCTTCCCGACCATTGGGAAGATGCGCTTCATGCTGGGCAGGCCTTAATTGGCCAGTCAGCGTGAAATGGTAATCGTGGGCCAATTGCGGGTGTGGCTGGTTTCCCAACATGCCCCGAGCCCACCGATCGCACGCGTCCACCAAGGGTAAAATTCAGGCCAAAGTTTCTGTGATTCCTCTTCCTTTGCACTGAAGATAATCAGTCAACTGTCCCTTAACCTTCAGTTAAAAGCCTCATGTACCGTGCAGTTGTATGATCGATGGCTGGAGGAAGTCTTGCTTTAGCCACTGTTCTGCATCTGAAAAAACTGAAACTCCTGCTTCAGTGTCTAATTTGAAGTTGTTTTATGTCCGTTGACTATAATGTGTGTGCTCCAAAAGTTCCCATTAAATCCTGTAACTTGCCCCAAAAATGGCACTCCGTTGCCTTTTTTGTCGCTAACCTCTTGAATGCTACATGATCTAAGTTGTTTCTCCTTTAATTTTTGTGTTAGGAGAATTTTGCTGCAGCATGCAGATTTAAAATGGCCCCTCTTCTCACTGGAATGGCACTCCATATTTCTGATGGGGCATTCTTCACACCAGTGTAGCTTTTTCCCACCACAATGAAGACACTGAATTAGGTGTGCTGCTCCTTCTGTGTCCTACAAGCTGCACTGTATCAGCCACTTTTCTCCACGAGATCTCTTTGTCACCTCGTTTAAAAATCCGATTTTGCTTTCTCACTTCCACCTGCCTTGTTAACTGCACAGCCATCCATAAAGTCAAATCTTCCCTTAGCTGCAGAAAATCTGTGAAAGCCTCCTCTAAGTTTCCTACAAAATTGCGGTCCCAAATTAATTTGTCTTTCAAGGTTCCATATTCGTAATTCTCAGCTAATTGATAATGAAGGACTCTACATGCTCTCCTGGTCTTTGGGTTCACCTATTCAACTTTGCCCTTTCTATTATGGTGTTACTTCGAAGACTAAAGTAAGTACTAAAGGCTTTGATAACCTTTCCTTATGTTACCATGTTTTTGTTTATGCCTTTTCTGAATTAGATGTCATCTGCACTATTGGCCATGGTGTAGAGTAAGGTACTGACCTCTTCCTTGCTGGTCTTCTCTGCTAATCCCAAACCTGTCTGTACCTCGTAAACCTGCGACACCAGTTCTGCCACTTCTCAGCTTGCGCCAGGCATTCCATGTGTTCAAAGCACTCTGGTAAAGGCAAGGTTTCCTTCATGGCTTCCCTTCACTGTAGCCTTTTCTGGTGTTCCGTTGGTGAGTTTCCTATGCTGTCCTTATCCTGCACTCATTTCTCTTGCTGCTTCTTTCAATCGCTGAGCTCTTCACTTGCTCCTTTTGTTGTGTTTTCCACTGTCGCCATCTATTATCACTGTTGTGGATCTTAGATAAAGTTGTTCATGATCTGAACTTACAGACACTGCTGGAGACAAGGCTGTTGGTGAACTTTGTGGTTGGTGACCGCTTTGCAGAACACCTTCGGTCTGTCTGCAAGCATGACCCAGACCTCCCTGTCGCTTGCCATTTTAACACTCCACCCTGCTGTCATGCCCACATGTCCGTCCTTGGCCTGCTGCATTGTTCCAGTGAAGCTCAACGCAAACTGGAGGAACAGCACCTCATCTTCCGACTAGGCACTTTACAGCCTTCCGGACTTAATATTGAGTTCAAAAATTTTAGATCATGAACTCTCTCCTCCATCCCCACCCCCTTTCCGATTTCCCCCTCCTTTTTGTTTTTTTCCAATAATTTATATAGATTTTTCTTTTCCCACCTACATCCATTATTTTTAAGTGTATTTCCATCCATTGTTTTATCTCTACCTTTCAGCCTATTTCGATTCCTTCCCCCCACTCCACCCCCACTAGGGCTATCTGTACCTTGCTCGTCCTGCTTTCTAACCTTAATTAGCACATTCCTTAGATAATATCACCACCTTCAACACCTCTTTGTCCTTTTGTCTGTGACATCTTTTGGTTATCTCCACCTATCACTGGCCCTCTATCCAGCTCGTCTTGTCCCACCCCTCCTTAAACCAGCTTATATTTCACCTCGCTTCTATTTTTACTTAGTTCTGTTGAAGGGTCATTCGGACTTGAAACGTTAACTGTGTTCCTCTCTGCAGATGCGGCCAGACCTGCTGAGTTTTTCCAGGTATTTTTGTTTTTGTGTTGGTGAACTTTACCTTTTATTGGACATTGCACCAACTATGTACAATGCATACTTAGCATGAGGCTATACATAGAGCTATCTCTCTTCATGCTCTGTTGTCATGTCGTCTTACTTCTCTGATGATGTAAGCTATATATTTACATGTTAAACATTAACCGTTTCAACTCCACTCATAATCTGATAGATTTCTTTCTTTGTAGACATGAAGGTATGATGCATGCCCCTATCCAACTGCTTATTGCTAGGTCAAGTTACCATGTGATACTTAATGATTAAATTGAGTTGAGTTTTGACTAATGAGTGTCTGTCCTGGCTCAGCTGGTAGCTCACTCACCTCTGAGTTAGAAAATTTATTAGCAAAAGTCTCCACTCCAGAGACATGAGCACATAATTCCGGCTGACACTCCCATTGCTTTACTGAGGGAGTGTTGCACTGTCAGAGGTGCTATCTTTTGGATGAAACATAAAACTGAGGCACCATTAGCCCCCTCAGGTGGATGTTAAAGATCCTGCCCTCTTCCTAACTTGTTCCCACAGAACAGAAAAAGAGAGTGCGGTATCATCTGGACAATTAGCATGGAGTGATTTCCCAGCACAAAGTTTAAAGAATGTGAGATCCCTGTGTGTATGTGTGTGTGTGTGTGTGTGTGTGTGTGTGTGTATGTGTGAAGGGGGCTGTGAGTGAATGGATTTAACTGTTCCCCTTGTGCCAAGTTTTTTGACTGTGACTGCAGACTTCTTTATGCACGGTGGATAATGGGATTCTGAAGATGAAGCAGGTACGAGTATTCGAATCAACTGTGGCACAGCTCTCTGGTTAATTTGAAAGCTTTGCCATGTGTTTTTGCCTTGCCACTGAAGCATTTTTGTGGTGGACTGAACATTGCTGCTAACTGCAGCAAGAATAAGAGTTCCCACACCATGTCTAAAAAAGCTATCTGGTCATTAACTCATTGCTATTTGTGGAAACCTGATGGGCAAGAAGGGGTTACGGGCTTTCGTACATTACAAAACTTCCTAGTTGCTCCATTCACTTTAACGTACTTTGAGACAAGCTGCAACCCTGAAAGGCGTTATATAAATATAAGTTTGTTCACCTCTCTTAATGATGAAATCAGGATCCCACGTGTAAACTGAACCAATATTTGTCTTTTGTTCATGTGAGTTGTAGCTGTTAACAATTGTGAAGTGGTGATCATATTAACTTTGAGACAGCCCATGACAGTTTGGACATCCCTCCCAGGACGATGAGGATGTGATTTAGTTCCATCTTCATGGTTCAACCACCTGCTATAGCTTTTTACTCGCTGAATTTAATCAAGGGAGTTGCAGGCAGGGAAAAGAAAGGAAAGGCCATGTTACGGCTCCCGACAGGCCCCTAGATATTTCAGCCCATGTTCATCAGTTGATCCACAGAGACTCTTAAAAGTTTTGCCACAGGCCAGTCTGGTTTTGTGTTCATTTTAGAGATAGTTTGAAATACAGTTCAGTTAGAAGACAGGGATGCAGCAATTTACCATATCTCCTCCCCTTTAGCTAGCTCGCGTCTTTGATCTCAGTAGCCCTTTATCTTGAAATACCTATAAAACCTTCCTTAATCCCAGTGTAGACATGTTAGCCTCCTCCCCCTGCGCCTGATTGGCGAGGCTCAATCACTGCCTCCCCCAGCTCGCTGCAGCTGATTAGAGCTTGGGTTACATTAACGAAGGAAGCAGCCAGATATGTCCCCCTCTTCCTAACTTGTTCTCACACACCACAAGGAGAGAGTGCCGTATCATCTGGTCAATTAGCATGGAGCGAATTCCCAGCACAAAGTTTAAACAAAGAATGTGAGAAGCTGATAGACCCCTGTGTGTATGTGTAAGGGGGGGAAGTGAATGGATTTAACCCTTCCCCTTGTGCCAAGTTTTTTGATAGTGACTGCAGACTTCTTCATGCACGGTGGATAATGGGATTCTGAAGATGAAGCAGGTACGATTATTCAAATCAACTGTGGCACAGCTCTCTGGCTAGTTTGAAAGCTTTGCCATTTGATTTTTTTCTTGCCACTGAAGCACTTTTGCAGCGGACTGAACATTGCTGCTAACTGCAGCAAGTGAATGGAATCAGTGGCCTAAGTCTCTGTCAGTTAATTAGTGGGCAGCCAGTAGGAAGTCTGGCAAGTTTTTTTGTGTGTTGTCTGGGCCCTTTGATCACTTGTATGGCAAATGGACGTGCAGTGTCTCCATGGCAACCCATGCTTGTAGGTTGGTGGGAACAGAAAGGATTCTTCAGTGTGGACAAAGAGCAGTTTGTTAGCATACTTGATTTTAAACAGCGGTGCAGAGTCGTGCCGTAGGTGACTCACTTTAAAGTACTTTAAGTGGAGGTGTGAGTTTTATGGGCTCTGGTTGACAGTTTAGCTTGCAAGCTCAACTTTGTTTCTACTTCATTTCAGGAGCTGGGGTGGAGGATGGGTAGGAGCATTGAGATACCATTACAAATGTATAAATTCGAAATCTCTTTACAGCCACAGCCAGGCAGTGAAGAGTTAACCACAGTTCAATTCTGGCATGCTGTGTTCAGAAATTCCTGTGTTCTTGCTTAAGGAGGTAGCCAGTGCCTGTAAGCCAGTGTTGCTGTACTGATTAAGTTTAGTCCAGTTACTTGAGACCATGTTGGTTACATTCTGTGACAATTTAATGGCACTCTGATAGCAATGATTCATTGTCAGGCATTCTCCTTTAAGCTAGACCTAATATGAGCGCGATTTGCTATCATTCAATTCAGCATACTTCACCCTTCTCAGAAAGTTAATTATAATCTATTTTAGTGTGTACAGTCACAGATGGGCATTTAATCCAGTGCATCATAGTTTGCATTAGCCTGTGTGAAGTGATTCTGAAAAATAACTTGGAAGGTGTGTGTCTTTGGATTTGACTTTTTTTTTAATTAGGGGGAGTGAGCCAAATTGAAACTTTTCATCCATTTGCTTCAAACTAGTCTTATTCCAATTTGGGCAGATTTATTTGATTTCCAGGCGACTGTGCAAAGTCTTGCATTGGGCTTCAGGTCCTGGCACTCCTGCACTCTTGTGTGTGATTCTCTTGGTAACCTGCAGAGGTCAGGCAGTGGATAAAGCAGCAGTATGTGAGCTATCTCCTGTCTATCCCTCCCCCACACCACCACCCCACTCTCCCCCACCCCCCCCCCCCCCCCCAACCCAACACACACACACACACACACACACACACATATCACACATAAACTTATCTCTGTTGTTTGAGTTTATTATAAGGGGAAAGGAACATGTCAGAAGAACTTACAGAGTTCACAATCACTTGTGGTTGAGAATCCATAAAGTTTATTTTATATAAACTCAGAATATGTTTTGATAGATATCCTCACCCACGCATAGGCTCCTTTGCTGCCCCTTCGTTCTGGGAGGGTGAGGTGTATTTCTGAATTGATCCTTTGTTCAACTGTTAGTCTCCACTGAATCTAAAGCTATATAGTCAGCTGTAGCACAATTGATCGCACTTCCACCTCATGATCATGCAGGCTGCAGACTCAAGCCCTACCCCAGAGACTCGAACACAAAATCCAGGCTGACACTCCCGTGCCATACTGAGGGACTGCTGCACTGTCAGAGACGCCATCTTTCAATTGAGACATTAACCTAAAGTTCTGTCTGCCCTCTCAGGTAGATGAACAAGATCCCACAGCACAATTCAAAGAAGAGCAGAGGTTTCTCCCAGTATCCTGTCCAATTTTTATCCCTCAACCTTAACCGCTAAACACAGATAATCTGGTCATTGTCGAATTGATTGTGGGCACTTGTGCACAAATTGACTGCCTCTTTTTCCTCCATTACAACTGTGACTACACTTCAAAAAATACTTCAATAGCTGCAAAATCCTGAGGCTGTGAAAGGTGAAAATGTGATAAATGTAGGTTCTTTATATATCCTGATAGCTATCCTCATCAATACCCAGGTTTTGTTTGTTGCTCCTTTCTAGGAGACAGAGGTGTCAGTGCAAAAATAAGTCTCCACTGACCCTGTGTGGGACTCATAACAGACCCGGTGCATTCAGATAAGCAGTGCTTTTAACTGGCGTGGTTGGAGGGAAGATTCAGGCAAATGTTTAGTGAAACACACGGGACAACTAAAGGCGATTTAATTTCTAACCTGGACAAGCCCAGAAAGGGACTGTCCTGGGCTGCGCTCCTGTGATACAGTACAGTTTCATCCTGTGTCATCAACCTGACAGTTCTTTTCTGGGTATTCCTGCCCACTTTTCTATCTGCCCGCGCTGCTTCCATTTCTACAACACAGCCATCTATGCTCCTTTTTTGCCCTTTCCTCTGTTGCCAATAATAGGTTTTGTCTCCAATGAAATGTTCTTTCAGGCTGAACCCCTTCCAAAAAAAAAATCATTTACTTGCGGAGCGGTGAACAACTTACAAAAACTTTGCCCTCGGGTTTTTATTTTTCGCGTTGGAGTGGAGATTTCCTGTGGGGTTTCATTCATGGGCACACAGTGGGAAAAGAATCAAATCTGACACATTCTCAATGCTCCAGCCTGTTGAGAGCTTTGACACAAGTCAGCAACTGTGCTGGGTTTCCCTCCTTTTGAGCGGGGGCTGTGGGGTATTCAGTGCCGTCTTGGCAGGACAATAGCGACAAACGGAGATGGCCAACTGCAGACATTGTAAAGAAATATGCACACAGCCTTTGCAGGCTTTAATCCGTCTTTTGGATGAGATGTTAAACCAAGGCACCGTCTGCTCCCTCAGGTGGATGTAAAAGATCCCATGGCACTATTTTGAAGACGAGCGGGGGAGTTACTCCGGTGTGCTGGCCTATATTTATTCCTCAATAAAAATCACTGCTGATTATCTGGTCATTATTACATTGCTGTTTGTGGGATCTTGCTGTGTACAAATGGGGCTGCCAGCTTCCCTACTTTACAACAGTGACTACCCTTCACAAGTACTTCATTGACTGTAAAGCACTTGGGACATCCCAAAGTTGTGAAAGGCGCTATATAAATGCAAGCGGACTCGAAACGTTAACTCTGTCTTCCTCGCCACAGATGCTGTTGGCCCTGCTGAGATTTTCCAGCTATTTTTGTTTCTGTTATTTTTTTTATTTTTATTTTTTATTTCTTTCTCACTAGTATCACCAGATACGCCCAGTTTCCCATAACTGCCAGTAATGCTCTGCTTAGCCCTAACTCCTTTTTCAGATGAACTGTATTTGATTGAATCTGAGCTTTTTGTTTTAATCAATCCACTTGAAGTTAAAAATGGAATGATTTTTCCAACATGGTCTTTACTTTTTTTGTGTGATCTAATTTTGTTTCCCTCACATGAATTATCCCACAGAAAGCTAGAAACTCAGGATGTATTGGAAAGCACCAATTATTGTTTTTGGATGGTTGCCTAGTTAAAATCATATCCCTCACCCTATCAGTTAAAGCAGCTTTGCCTTTTCCAGGCACCTCCCCCTTTTTTGGGAAAGTGAACGGCTCACCATAAACAATGTGGATTTGTTCATTGGGATGGGTCTGAAAACTGACACCTCTTGTGTTCTGAGGGCTGCAGAGTGGAAGACTCATGTCAACCTGATGTGACCATCTTGCTGTTTGAAGCTGGAACTCACAGGCAGTGCCTGTATTGAGACAAGTCACTTAATACCATTCGATGTACAAATTAAAATGGGACAGCCCCAACTTTAATCTCAGTCATTTTTCATTTACAGTCACAGGTTCCTGTGTTTTAAGGGAAGTGTTTTAAAAGTGCCCCAGTCCAGTGACTTGATCATCACATCTACAAGTAGTGCAGCAGAAATATTTATCCCTCAACCAAGTTCACTTATGCAGATGATCTGGTGCTGTCTTTCGTTTAAACCAAGTTCATATAAATGGACATAAAAGGCTCAACTTTGATGAAAAGCTGGGTAGTTCTTCCTGGTGCCGTGGGAAATATATATTCCACATCCAACATCAGAAAAACAGATAATCTGGTCATTATTTGATTGCTGCTTGTGGGAGTTGGCTATGTCCAAATTTGGTGTTGTGTTTTCTACATTATTCCAGTGATGACACTTCAAAGGTACTTAATTGGCTGCACAATGCTTTGCGATTTCCTGAGGTTGTGAAAGACACTACATAAATTCAAGTTCTCTCTTTCTACCCTTCAAGTTTACTTGCATACAAGAAACCTGAGGGTTCATTTGAAAAACTTTTGACCTATTTGATTGCAGATACAGACACAACTCGAATAATAAAACTCTGTCAGAATTAACTAACAATTAAAACACAGATGAGATGTAAGGGTGATTCAATTCCACGTTAATGTGTGACAATCAAAATGGTTATATGATTTATGGATTGTGTATGTTCCAGTCATGTAAAAGTTGTTCGATATGTTGCTTCACCGACTAGCAGCTTCAACAATCAAGCACTACGATCATATTAATAATTAAAAATCCATTCTTGACATGTGGGTATCACTGGCAAGGCCAGCATTTACTACCCATCCCTGGTTGCCCTGAGAAGACAATGATTGCCTGCCTCTTGCTAAACTCTCTCCAAAAATATTCGCTCAACCTCTCTCTTTGTCCTTTTGGTGCCAATGCCAAATTCATGCCCGAATCAGTGTGGGCACCAAGGAAGGGTTGGAAGTTCCAGGCCACGAGATTTCCATTCTCCGATTATCTCAGCCTGCTGGTGAACTTCCACCTTGGCACATGGTCTGAGTAGCTTTGATCCATGTTAACAGGCCAAAGGCAGCGATTTGGTTTCAAACTCACATTCCAGCGTAAATTCCTCCCACCTGTACGCACCTTGGTGATGGTGATCTTCACAAAGCTCACTGGCTGATGTTTTCCATCACCTCAAAAAAAATGCTGTCATTGTTTTCCCCCTTACAAATCGCCAGTGCCAGCAGACTTACCACAACCCTGAACAACCACGAGCAGATGGCAGTATCAATGAGAAATTAAGCCAAAATAAATGACGGGCTTCTCTGGGGAGATCTCTGCCTTTTCAAAGGTTTGTGAAATGGTTTCTGAAACACTGACTGTTGGTACACACAGTAAATAACAGTCAAATAGTCAAATCTCTGAAAGTACATTGTCCTTCAAAGCCTGAGGCCTTTGGCAGCTTGTTGGTCGTCTGAAATGAGTATAATTTAATTTAGACACTAATAAACTTTTTTTATGCGTTCCATATGTTACACTCGCAACCCATCACAATATTAAGTAATAAATCTGTGGGGAATATTAAGATACATTTCAGGAGACCAAGGTGCCTCAAAGACAAAACAGCATTCGGCCAGAGGGCAGACTCTAGTTAAAATTAATTACTCCATTTCTGGGCTGGCAAAAGTCAGCTTTTATTAGATGTAAATAGGTTCTGATGCAATATAAATTATAATTTATAAGCCTGCTCTCAGCTCCACCAAGCCTGTAAACTGACAGTGGCACTGCTATTTGCATGATCAGTTGACTCTAGGGTTGAGTGCCAGGAAACCCTGTCGATTGTTCATACCTGACATAGTTGACATGAAAGAAGAAGAATATGCCATCGTTGACACTTCTATCTAACTTCATAACTATTGTCTCATTCATGCAGCTCATCCACTAGCTGTGTGTGAGAGGACACGAGGGTGACCCTTAGACTTTTAACAGAGCTTCTCTGAGAGTGCTATCCTATATGACTGTGACAGAGGTAAACTGTCGCTCCTCAACCTACTTGACCTGTTGGAAGCCTTTGACATGGGTGACTGCACCAGTTGCCCCCCAAAACCCTCCACTGTTGTTCAGCAGTGGGGGGCGGGGGGGGGGGGGTAACTGCGCTCACCCTGGTTCCAGCTTTCTTATCCATCCAACTGTAATCAGCAGATTGTCATCCCAATCCAACACAGTTACCACTCAGTTGGTAGCAAGATCGCAAAGCACTATTTCCAGGAAGAGCAGGGAAGCTAAACCTGTCTCAACTTTAAAATTCCCTTCCTTATTTTCAAACTCCTCCATGTCTTTTACCCTCCCTATATCTGTAAACCCTTCTTTCTCCAGAATCCGCTGGGATATCTGTTCTCCTCTAATTCTAGCGTCTTCAGCTTCCCCAATTCCTCTACCACTAGTGGCTGGGTCTTTAGCTACCAAGACTCTGGGCTATGGAATTTCCTCCCTAAACCTCTCCAACTCACTTTCCTCCTTTCAACACCCTTTAAAACCCACATCTTTGTTCATCTGACCTAATATCTCCTGAAATGTCTCAGTGTCATATTTTGTTTTATAATGCCTCAGTGATGTACCTTGGTAGATTTTAGTGCATTAAATCACAGATTGGTTACAGTGCAAAAGGAGGCCATTTGGGCCACCATGCCTGTGCTGGCCCTCTGAAGGAAGAATTTACCCCATGCCACTTTCCCTTTCCCCACAGCCCTGCACGCTCTTTGCTTTCAGATGATAATCCAATTCCCTCTTGAATGTCTCGATTGACCCTGCCTCTACCACACTCTCAGGCAGTGCATTGCAGATCCTAACCACTCGCTGTGTGGAAAGTTTTTCCCTCATGTTACCATTGCTTCCTTTGCCAATCCCCTTAAATCCGTGCCCTTGTTTTCTAGAACTTTCCAACAGTGGGAACAGTTTTTCTCCACCTACTCTGTCCAAATCCCTCATGACTTTAAAGGTGCTATACAAACGCAAGTTGTTGTTGCAGCTGCTAAGGCGTGCAAGACTGGCCTCTCTTCCTGTCCTGTTTGTGGGGGAAGAGGTGCTGATGGGTATTTGTTCTCCTCCCAGTGCTCACCTGGGGGATACACAATCTAGTTCATGGCCTCAGTGGATTAAGTTTTTCTGAGCATTTACACCGCTCCGACCAGTCCTTGGCGACACTTATTGTTGGCCCAACATATTGCACTACAGTGTGAATCTGTGACAGGTCAAATTAGCCATTTGATGAAAAGAAGCAGAGAATTACAGAGGACTCTTATTGAACTTGGAGTTCATTAGTTTTGAAGTTCATTAGTGCAGAATCTTAGTCACAAACTATAATGCTGAGGGAAAAGAAAACGTAACTAAAGGCATTAAGTGAACAATGGCCCTTTAAAGAGGCATGCTCAGCCTTGGAAACATACTTGGATTTTTTTGATGGATTTGCTAGCTGACATGTAAAATGTCATAATTAATGTCACAATGTTGTCATCACGACTGCAATTGGACTTAGAAACCTGTGGGATATTCAGTGTACCTCTCTCTTTCTCTCTTTGAATAAAATGTTAGTGATCTGTAATGTTAGATATCATGTAATCACTGTATCTCTCCTAAATTGGTCCTCATAACTGATCATTACTCCTTAGTGCTGTATCTTCCAATTCTCTGCTCCCATTGCTGGCTGCTCATGTTTGATTCCACACGGAGCAGCACCTGTTTCCTCACACAACTCATGGTCCAGCCTTCCCTTTCCCAGCCCGACCATTGTATCCCAGCTCACCCCGGCCAGGTCTCAACCCGTCACTCCCACACCTCTGCCTTGCCTCGCACCATCCCCCACAACTGAATCCACTCCTCTACCTAATTCCCCGCTCTGGCCCTTTTCCCAACCCCTGGCCAATATCTCAGCCAGTTATACAGGCATCTGGAGTCTAGTTTGTCTTTTTTGAAATAGTACAGTGCAAGTTCTGGAAATTTTTAAAATTCATAGCACAGAGTCATTACTGATAAATAATCTAAATTACTTGTATTGTTGGTGCACATCAAGTTGTTCAATAAATCCTACTCGTGTAATTGTGTTAACATCTACACGGTAATTATACAGTACTGAGGTAATAATATACTTGACTGTGCTTAAATCAAATTATAAAGTCAGTGCCATGAATAGTTTTTTAACTATACACTAAAGATTACAAGGCTATTAGTAAAAATTAAGCGCAACTTGATTTTCATCAGGCCTCTTCTTTAAGAAGAATCTTTTGGCGGTGTGAAGGAATAATGCTTTTAGCTGTTGTTATTTTATTTAGTTGAGCCACCATTGAAGGGACTCTCATTAGGTAGCGCCCCATGTATCTGGGCCAGCAGCTCCCAGTTCAAATTCCACTCCAGAGACACGGTTCAACAGGTTGGTAAGCAGCCTGCTAATCCTTCCAATATCTTCCCAATTATTTCCCAAAGCAGTGGTGGATTTACAGTCAGTGGGGCCCTGTGCTCAGCTTCATTTTTGGCTCTTCCCCCACTCCTGGTGCATTGTTTATTTCTCCGGCTTTTCCACAGTCACATAACTACTTCTGCACAATGCCATTTAATCTCAGATCTTGACACTAAATCAAAAATTCTTAGTGCCTCTAATTTAAATCATGCTGCAAATGAGCAGTTTTGCTCTTGTAGCGCAATTGGTTAGTACATGGTACATTAATGCTGCACTGTCAGAGGGACAGTCCTGAGGGAGCGCTGCACTGTCAGAGGGACAGTCCTGAGGGAGCACTGCACTGTCAGAGGGACAGTCCTGAGGGAGCACAGCACTGTCAGAGGGACAATCCTGAGGGAGCGCTGCACTGTCAGAGAGACAGTCCTGAGGGAGCACTGCACTGTCAGAGGGACAGTCCTGAGGGAGCACAACACTGTCAGAGGGACAGTCCTGAGGGAGCACTGCACTGTCAGAGGGACAGTCCTGAGGGAACACTGCACTGTCAGAGGGACAGTCCTGAGGGAGCACTGCTCTGTCAGCGGGACAGTACTGAGGGAGCACTGCTCTGTCAGCGGGACAGTACTGAGGGAGCGCTGCACTATCAGAGTGACAGTACTGAGGGAGCACTGCTCTGTTAGCGGGACAGTCCTGAGGGAGCACTGCTCTGTCAGCGGGACAGTACTGAGGGAGCGCTGCTCTGTCAGCGGGACAGTGCTGAGGGAGCACTGCTCTGTCAGCGGGACAGTACTGAGGGAGCACTGCTCTGTCAGCGGGACAGTACTGAGGGAGCGCTGCACTGTCAGAGGGACAATACTGAGGAAGCGCTGCACTGTAAAGGGGACAGTACTAAGGGAGTGCTTTATCAGTGGGGTAGAACTGAGGGGTGCTGCACTGCCAGAGGGTCAATCCAAGGAAATGAGCAGACTTTGGAGTTCATGTATTGGGATGATTCCAGCCCCAGTGTTTAGTGATCCCTGGAATTCCTCTCCGGCCAGTTCTCAGCATTCACTCTGCAATCAGCCCAGTTTCTTGGTCCTATTGTTTTTAATCCCCTTCACTCTCCTTCCCAGTGGCTCCTTGTTGTCCTGGGATTCACCAGCTCTGCTCCTCACTCCCTCCACCATAGAATTGCACCCCTAAATGAACATTATTCATCGGCCAAGCTGTGATATTCGACCTGGGGGGAAATCACAGCTGGAACTGAATCTGTCTCCAACCAGTGGATAAAACAGATAAGAAGCTCACAGTGTCCTGGGCTTAATAAACAGAGACAGAGAGTTAGAAATGTCAATCTGTGTATATAAAGGGTATGTATATCAAGATTACAGTGCGTCTGCACAAGGACATATATCTGCCTGTTCCTTCCACACACACACAGGACTCTGCCCCTCACTCATTCCCCTGTAGCCTGAGGAAGGGGATTTCCAATGACGGTGAGGCCAGTGGCGGTGAGTGAGGGGCTACTCATTTATAGCAGGTTCGAGACTGTCTGGATCCCAGCCTCCTGCCCCCACAGATAGCTCTCAAGCGTGTGAGGCTCAGAATTAACACTGCATAAAAGGCCTGCCCTGCTGGCTGCCCCCAATCTGCTCAGTGCTGAGTTCTCCCTGTGTTGGTCCAGCCAGTGCCCATGCTGCTGCTGTGGAGCCGGGGACTGTGCACGTCGAGCTCTCGAGACAAGGGAACGTTCCCCCCACGTCTCCAGTGGACGCAGAGGGGAAACCGCCGGGAGATTATTTTGGGTACAGCTGAGTAGACAGTTCAACATCTCAGCTGAAAGACGGCACTTCCAGCAGTTCAGCAGAGGGGAAACCGCCAGTTCAGCACTCACGCATCATTTTGTGCCCCCCCCCTCCCAACTGTCATATGGGGTGTCCTGTGCCAAGGCCCTGGTGTGTTTCGTTGTAAATCCGACCCCATCCCAAAGAGAAAACAAGGATGTGTGAAGATACAAAACAATCCCTCCTGATTATTAGTAGCTTCCAATCAACTGTCCCGACAACTACCCACAAAACCCAAAGCAATGGCAAAGCCACCTCACCAAACAGAAGGCAAGTTGTATTAGAGTCCCCCTACTCTCCTTCATTTCCATATATGGTTGCCAGTTGTAGTTGGATGTTACCCTGGAAGTTTCACTTGCTGCCTCCAACTGACCCAAACTGGCAGGCTTCCACCATTGGTCGCCTGACCCATCTGTCCTCACGAGACTCCGCCTCCCTTCACCAATGTAAAGTCAAGACTCTTTGAGCTGAATTTAATGCTGGGAGCTGGGTGTCTGCCACCCTCCCCAAGCACCCCCTCAACCCACACAGCCTAAAAGCCCGGGGCAAGCGGGCCTCTGCTTGGCTGGCTCACACCACAGCCATTAAATGCTTGGCGGCACTTTAATTGGCTTGAGGTGAGAGGTCCACCCCTCACCAAGAGGATGTCCTGCCTCAGAGAGCTGCCAGTCAATTGGAGGGCTCGCAGCTCTCATGTCCCAGTAGCGCCACTGAGAATATTGGTCACTGTTGGGATTTCAGCGAGTCCGAGGGGAATCTGTTCAGTGTTGGAACTGGGATGTAAGATGTGCCTGGATGTCACAGGAGCCAGGCTGGCATGCCCTGGCAAGGGTGGTGAATGGCATGGTTGGGAAGGGCAAAGCAGAGAGGAATATGAGGAGGGGGGTCACACCTTTATGGGGAGGGGGAGGAATGGGGTATCTCCAATGGACATGGAGTATCCAGTAAGAAGGTATCCCCAAGCCTGGCACTGATGCTCTCCAGGTTTTACCTGGCAGACTGGTAAAATCCTGGAGGGAGCAGGAAGTGGCCATTAGTGATGATGTGGATACTTTTTGATAGACCTATGATTGACCCTTGCCCACTTGTGCAGCGTTGACTTCCTGATGAAAATGTTGCAGCGCTGGGAAAGTGTTCGCACTTTATAGGGCAGAATATTGCCGACGCATAAAATGATGTTGGGCATGCACGCCGATGTCATCACGTGTCATTTTGATGTTGCGTTCGTCGGGCACGTGCCAGAGGCGGCTGCGCACCTGCCGAACAGCCAATGGTCTACTAAGGCCATTAAAAAGGCAGCTCACCTGACACTGTCACATGTTTATAAATTTTTTACTTTATTTATAAAAAGTTTTATTCTCAACTTACTCTTGCTGAGGCAGCTCCGTGCCTCAGGGAGATTGCTGTGCTTTTTTTTGCGCCCAAGCGTGAAAGAGCGCAGGCCCAGACTCTACACCTCCCCCGCCTGCACAGGTAGCGCTGAGCGCCTCCGGACAAGCATTACGCTGGGTGAGCCTTAACTGGGCAGCCCGCATGAAATGACGATGCGCAGCCAATCACGAGTGGCGATCGGCTCCGCGCCCACCCGTGCCCACTCCCGAACAGACTGCCCGCCAACTGAACAATTCACCCCATATGGTCTGAACTCAGGGTGGGTGTTATCTGAACTAGGAGGTGTTGGTGCTGCTTGTTATCAAAACTCACGAGTGTTAGCACGGTAGGTTATCTGAACTCACAAGTATTAATACTGTCCAGTATCTAAACTCACGAGTTTTAGCACTGTCCAGTATCTAAACTCACCAGTGTTAACACTGTCCAGTATCTGAACTCACGAGTATTAACACTGCCCGGTATCTGAATTCACGAGTGTTATCACTGTCCAGTATCTGAACTCATGAGTATTAGCACTGTCCAGTATCTAAACTCACAAGTGTTAACACTGTCCAGTATCTGAACTCACGAGTGTTAACACTGTCCAGTATCTGAACTCATGAGTATTAACACTGCCCAGTATCTAAACTCACGAGTGTTAGCACTGTCCAGTATCTTAAACTCATGAGTACTAGCACTGTCCAGTATCTAAACTCACAAGTGTTAACACTGTCCAGTATCTGAACTCACGAGTGTTAACACTGTCCAGTATCTGAGCTCATGAGTGTTAACACTGCCCAGTATCTGAACTCACGAGTATTAGCACTGTCCACTATGTGAACTCACGAGGGTTAACACTGCCCAGTATCTGAACTCACAAGTGTTAGCACTGTCCAGTATCTGAGCTCACAAGTGTTAACACTGCCCAGTATCTGAACTCACGAGTATTAACACTGTCCACTATGTGAACTCATTAGAGTTAACACTGTCCAGTGTCTGAACTCACGAGTATTAACACTGTCCACGATGTGAACTCACGAGGGTTAGCATTGTCCAGTATCTGAACTCATTAGAGTTAACACTGCCCAGTATCTGAACTCACAAGTGTTAGCACTGCCCGGTTTTGAATTCACGAGTGTTAGCACTATCCAGTATCTGAGCCCACGAGTGTTAGCACTATCCAGTATCTGAACTCACGAGTATTAGCATTTCCAGTATCTGAGCCCACGAGTGTTAACACTGCCCAGTATCTGAACTCACGAGTGTTAGCACTGCCAGTATCTGAACTCACGAGCATTAACACTGCCAGTATCTGAACTCACGAGCGTTAACACTGCCCAGTATCTGAATTCATTAGTATTAACACTGTCCACTATCTGAACTCACGAATGTTAGTATTGTCTGGTATCTGAACTCACGAGCATTAACACTGCCCAGTATCTGAATTCATTAGTATTAACACTGTCCACTATCTGAACTCACGAATGTTAGTATTGTCTGGTATCTGAACTCATGAGCATTAACACTGCCCAGTATCTGAATTCATTAGTATTAACACTGTCCACTATCTGAACTCACGAATGTTAGTATTGTCTGGTATCTGAACTCACAAGTGTTAACATTGCCCAGTATATGAACTCATGAGTATTAACACTGTCCACTATCTGAACTCACCAGTGTTAGCATTGCCCGGTTTTGAATTCATGACTGTTAGCACTATCCAGTATCTGAACTCACAAGTGTTAGCACTATCCAGTATCTGAGCTCACGAATGTTAGTCACTGTCCAGTATCAGGAGAGTTAGCACATTGGCTTGTCTGAATTCTGTAGTCTGTCTGATAATGACTCGGATCAAATTATGTATAGAACCCAGCCATGTAAAGACCTTTGATGAAATGCTGTGAGTCTACAGCATGACTGAATCAATTCTATATTCCAGGCAAAGTGGAAAATTTTGATTAAAAAAAAACACCGCAGATGCTGGAAACCTGTACTAAAAAAAGAAAATGCTGGAAAAACTCAGCAGACCTGACAGCATCTGTGGAGAGAGAAATGGAGTGAGCATTTCGAGTCTCTGAAGAAGAGTCATATGGATTCGAAACGTTAACTCTGTTTCTCTCTCCACAGATGCTGCCAGAGTTGCCCAGTTATTCCAGCATTTTCTGTTTTTAATTATGGAAAAAGTTGTCTCGTTTCATTATTTCCTGCCATTTCCTGATGGTGCTGATACAAAATCTTATTAATCACTAAACATAGCACTTGTGACTTCCCCTTCTGTGGTAAAAGGATGCTGTTTATTTTTCATACTGAGATTGCCCTTAGAAGGTTGTGAAGAGCTCCCTTTTGATTTCCCTCTAACAGTGCCCTGATGTGCCAGTCTGCAGCCAACAGCTTCCTAAAAGTAAATTAGCAGAGTTCCAGCAAGCCCGGTGGTTGGAAGGGCCCATTGTTACCATGTCTCCCTGAAGCCTGGCAAGTTTATCTTCTGATTGTGTGAGTTCTGAATAGGAAAGCGATGGCACTTGATCAGAGACCAACGTGATTTAAATAGACAGAAAGAATTATCAGGACACAGATGGAACCAACAGAACCTACAGAAACCAACTGACAGCCCAGGGAAATATTACGTGTTGGAAAGTTAATAGCTTGGAGCTTGCCGTCCAGAAGTCAGGAAGGGGCTTAGAATTTTTCTTTGGGGTTTTATTTGCACTTGGGATGTAAGCATGATTGGTAAAGTAGTATTTATTCCCCATCCCTAGTTGTCAGATATAATTATCTGGTGCAAGCCCATAAATGATCAGAATTAATGAATTCATTTTCACAATTTGTCAATGTGAGATTTGATCTTGCTACCCCTGGGTCTCTTGTACAGTACCAGAGCCACAGAGCTGTCACAGCCATCTGAATTCAGATGAGACTCTGGAGGTATTTGCTTGAGGACTCTAATGATTTTCCCTTAATGATGAAATCTTCTTAATCTTAATGATGTAAAATGGTTTATTCCATGTATGTGCTTAGCAGGATCAGGATGGAAAACAAACCATCATTTCACCAATTAGAATATTGAATATTATATGGTGCAGTGTATGGAACGGAACAACATTGTGATCTATAGAATGCAGAGGGAGATAATGAAGCTTAAAGGGCCTTGGAAACGACTAATGACTCTCCCTCTCTCTAACTACTCTTTGCAACCTTGGACTTTGGCCCAAGATCCTCAGTTAAAACAAAAATCAATTGCTTATTATTTTGAACACTGGTCGTTCAATCACATGAAACTAGAGAGAAACAGGTAGCAAGGTGGCATTCCACTTATACTAAATAGTGGGCAAGAGCAATAAGTGGCTGTTACCTGTCAGGAATCGGGGTCACTGGATATTTTCCAGGCACCTGTAAGGAGACATCTATGTTCAGCTTCTGCCTAAACTGGAGCTGTTAGCACAGAACCACCAGCCTGCAGATCCAAGGTACGGTGAAGCCGTTCAGTGGTGTCATTTTAATATGCTGGTTGTGGCAGATTCGCTGACACAATTTTCACCACAAACAACTCGGAGACAGTAGACTTTAAGATTTAAAAATCCCAAGAAGAATGTTAATTGTCGGATGCTTCCCCAGGCCTATCATTTTGAAATACCACCACCCCATGTGGCCACCATCTACCATTTAATAACTTCCTTTTTTCCAAACAGGGATCTTACATGCAGGAGGCAGGGAGGGAAGCTGGCTGAGTTGGATTCAGGGCACAATTATATTAGAAACAAAAAATAAATTACTATCGACAGTTGACTTAAAAATTCAGCCCATGGGCTCTCAACACATGTAAAGCTAGAAATGTGACTTTTACAGTGGTGTGATATATTTTTTTGATGTATGATACCTTCCCTTTAGAGAGAAAAAAACTTGCATTCATAGAGTGTATTTTACAACCTTATGATGTCCCAAAGTGCTTAAAAGCCAATGAAGTACTTTCAAAATGTAGTCTCTGTTGTAATGTAGAGAAAGCAGCAACACATTTGTGCAGGCAAGCCCCCACTAACAACAATGAAATAAATGACCATGTAATCTGTTGTTGTGATATTGGTTGAGGGAGATATATTGGGCAGGACACCCAGAGAGAGCTTCCTGGTTTCACGCTAAATAGTACCATGGGATCTTTTACATCCACCAGAGAAGGCAATGTAGCATCTTATCTGCAGCTGTAGCATAGTGGTGTTGTTACTGGTACTAGTGCTCTAACAGATCCAGGCTATTGCTCCGGGAGCCTGGGTTCAAATCCTGCTATAGCAAATGGTGAAATTTGAGTCCAGTAAAAATCTGGAATTAAAAGCATTGGTGATTGTTATAAAAACCCTAATGTCCTGTAGGGAAGGAAATCTGTTGTCCTTACCTGGTCTGGCCAACATGTGACTCTGGACCCACAGCAATGTAATTGACTCTTAAATCCCCTCTGAACAAGGCCAATTAGTGGTGGACAATGAATGCTGGCCTAGCCCATGAACAAACAGCACTTTTGACTGTGTGGCATTCCTTCAGTGTGGCACTGGAGTGTCAGACTTGACTGTGCTCAAATCTTTGGAGTGGGGCTTGAAGCCACAACCTTCTGACTCTGAGGCGAGAGTGAGTAATACCAATGAGGTGCTTGTGATAATCGTTTTGTCAGAAGTATTCCTTATACTTTCAATACTCTTCCTAACAGATGGTTATACAGATTTTTTTTTAAATTAATAGATGGAAAATCATGAATGGTGTCATGATTTCTCAATCTGTACAGCTGGCTGCCACCTTTAATTTATTAAATCCAAGTAATAAATAACAGTGCCTGTTGGCTGCTTTTACACTAGAGCAGCAGAGATTTTGAATAGCTTGTTGACAGTTTCAGCCAGCAAGGCTGGCTTTAATATTGTGTATTGAAGCAATAACTCAAAACAAAACAAGCTTTGTTGGTCATTAAAACTTAATTTAGCAATTGAACTGGAAAGCCTTTCTGGGCCAGTGAAAAGAAAACTCATCCAATAAAATAACTTACGTTTATCCAGTCCAGTAGCTTTCAGGTTAAAAAATGAATAAATCCAGCTATAATGTAGCATATGCACTTTATTCTACAAAACTCACGGAATCAACCTTTGAAATTCAAGGAATTCTGCAGCAACTATTGTGGGAGTGTAGGGGATTATTTGTTCGATTCTCTGGAATGGAGTCTGAAACTTAACTTCTACATTGGGAGTAGGAGTGGGACCATTGAGGGAAGGCTCACACCTACCCACTTTCCTCTTCTTTTCAAGATGCCAATATCAATAAACCTTAATGTTCCGATTTTGGATATTTCCACCAATGAGACAACTGCATTTAAACCAAATCCTTCCAACTCCCCAGGTCCACCAGATTCAAGCAGGAGAAACTGGTGAACAAATATAAATACAAATAGGACTTGAGCTGCTTGAATTCAGATGGACAGGTATCAGTGAGCACAATTTGGACATTCCCAGAGGACAACAATATTGGTATCAATGGACCTTCTCAGTCCTGTTGACCCTGCAAAGTCCTCCTTACTAACATCTGGGGGCTAGTGCCAAAATTGGGAGAGTTGTGTCACAGACTAGTCAAGCAACAGCCTGGCATAGTCATTCTCATGGAATCATACCTTACAGATAATGCTCGAGATACCACCATCACCATCCCTCGGTATGTCCTGTCCCATCAGCAGATCAGACCCAGCAGAGATGGCGGCACAGTGGTATACAGTCAGGAGGGAGTTGACCTGGGAGTCCTCAACATCAACTCTGGACACCATGAAGTCTCATGGCATCAGGTCAAACATGGGCAAGGAAATCTCCTGCTGATTACCATATACCACCCTTCTTCAGCTGATGAATCATTGCTCCTCCATGTTGAACATGACTTGGAGGAAGCACTGAAAGTGGCAAGGGTATGGAACGTACTCTGGGTGGGGAACTTCAATGCCCATCACCAAGAGTGGCTCAGTAGCACCACCACTGACCAAACTGGCCGAGTCCTAAAGGACACAGCTGCTAGACTGGGTCTGCGGCAGGTGGTGAGGGAACCAACAAGAGGGAAAAACATACTTGACATCATCCTCACCAACCTGCCTGCTGCAGATGCATCTGTCCATGACAGTATCGGTAGGAGTGACCACTGCATAGTTGTTGTGGAGACGAAGTCCCGCTTTCACGTTGAGGGCACCCTCCATCATGTAGTATGTCACTACGACCGTGCTAAATTAGATAGATTTTGAACAGATCTAGCAACTCAAGACTGGGCATCCATGAGGTGCTGTGGGCATCAGCAGCAGCAGAATTGTACTCAAACCCAATCTGTAACCTCATGGCCCGGTATATCCCCCACTCTACCATTACCATCAAGCCGGGGGATCAAGCCTGGTTCAATGAAGAGTGCAGGAGGGTATGCCAGGAGTAGTAGTAGGCATACCTAAAAATGAGGTGGCAACCTGGTGAAGCTATAACACAGGACTAATTGCGTGCCAAACAGCACAAGCAGGCAGTGATGGTCAGAGCTAAGCGATCCCACAACCAAAGGATCAGATCTAAGCTCTGCAGTCCTGCCACATCCAGTTGTAAATGGTGGTGGACAATTAAACAACTCACTGGAGGAGGAGGCTCCATAAATATCCCAATCCTCAATGATGGGTGAGCCCAGTACATCCGTGCAAAAGTTAAGGCTGAAGCATTTGCTACAATCTTCAGCCAGAAGTGCCGAGTGGATGATCCATCTTGGCCTCCTCCGGCGGTCCCCAGTATCACAGATGCCAGTCTTCAGCCAATTCAATTCACTCGATGTGATATTAAGAAATTGCTGAAGGCACTGGATAGAGCAATGGCTGTGGACCCTAACAATATTCTGGCAAAAGTACTGAAGACTCATGCTCCAGAACTTGCCGCGTTACTAGCCAAGCTGTTCCAGTACAGCTACAACACTGGCATCTACCTGGCAATGTGGAAAATGTACACAAAATCAGGACAAATCCAACCCAGCCAATTACTGCACCATCAGTCTACTCTCAATCATCAGTAAAGTAATGGAAGGGGTCATCAACAGTGCTTTCAAGTGGCACTTGCTTAACAATAACCTGCTCAATGTGCCCAGTTTGGGTTCCGCCAGGGCCACTCAGCTCCTGACCTCATTACAGCCTTGGTTCAAACATGGCAAAAGAGCTGAACTCCAAGGTGAGGTGAGAGTGTCTGCCCTTGACATCAAGGCCACATTTGACCCAGTGTGGCATCAAGGAGTCCTAGCAAAACTGGAGTCAGTGGGAATCAGGGGGGAAACTCTTCGGTGGTTGGGGTCATACCGAGCACAAAGGAAGATGGTTGTGGTTGTTGGAGGTCAGTCATCTCAGATCCAGGACATCACTGCAGGATTTCCTCAGGGTAGTGTCCTCAGCCCAACCATCTTCAATTGCTTCATCAATGACCTGCCTTCCATCATAAGGTCAGAAGTAGGAATGTTCACTGGTGGTTCGCTGATGACTGCACAATGCCCAGCACTATTCGCGACTCCTCAGATATTGAAGCAGTCCATGTCCAAATGCAGCAAGACCTGGGCAATATCCAGGCTTGGGCTGACAAGTGGCAAGTAACATTTATGCCACACAAGTGCCAGGCAATGACCATTTCCAACAAGAGGGAACCTAACCATCGCCCCTTGATGTTCAATGGCATTACCATCACTGAATCCCCCACTATCAACATCCTGGGGCTTACCATTGACCAGAAACTGAACTGGACTAGCCATAAAAATACTGTGGCTACAAGAGCAGGTCCAAGGCTAGGAATCCTGCGATGAGTAACTCACCTCCTGACTCCCCAAAGCCTGCCCACCATCTGCAAGGCACAAGTAAAGAGTGCGATGGAATATTCTCCACTTGCCTGGATGAGTGCAGTTCCAACAACACTCAAGAAGTTTCGCACCGTCCAGGACAAAGCAGCCCGCTTGATTGTCATCCCTTCCTCCACCGCCAATGCACAGTAGCAGCAGTGTGTACCATCTACAAGATGCACTGCAGGAATTCACCAAGGCTCCTTAGACAGCACCTTCCAAACTCATGACCACTACCATGTAGAAGGACAAGAGCAGCAGATAGATGGGAAAACCACTACCTGGAAGTTCCCCTCGAAGTCACTCACCATCCTGATTTGGAAATATATCGCCGTTCCTTCATTGTCGCTGGGACAAAATCCTGGAACTCCATCCCTAACAGCACTGTCGGTGTACCTACACCATATGGACTGCAGCGGTTCAAGAAGGCAGCTCACCACCACCTTCTCAAGGGCATCAAGGGAAGGGCAATACATACTGGCCCAGCCAGTGAAGCTCACATCCCATGAATGAATTTTAAAAACTTATGGAGATTTGCATGAGTTAAAACTGGAAAATGCACAAAGAACTTCCACTGTCTCCACTTTATATACACACACTTGGACATAGACGTCTGCACAGACCCATACAAATACACTAAAAAAAACTAGCAAAGAGGAATGTTATCTGAATGAAAATGTATCTGACTACATTATCTTGTCTGTGTAAATGGGACTATTCAACTGTACAGACCAACTTTGATACTCCATTAGGCTGCAGCCTCAGGTTTTGACCTATTGACAAAGTGACATTTCTAGCCAATGCACACTGGATGAAATCTATGCTTTAATTCAGCCAACTGCCTCCCTTGCCCTTGACGATCAAAGAGCATCATTTATTTACAGTGCAGGGCCTGAACAAAGCATTGGGGCTATTTCTTCAGACAGAGAAAGCATGCTTCGAAGCTACTGGGGGCTGGTGCGTGAAATTTGGATTTCAAGGGTTTGTTCGTGCCTTTGAGGCGGCTTTGTGTGGTGATGGGGCTGAGTTTGACATGCTCAACCAGGGTGCTGCAATGTGGCTGAACGGTGAATGAAGTGACTGATGTGAGCACAGAGAACTTTTTGCCATTTGATAGTACATAACAATGTCCATTTTAAAAAAACCTGTCACTGGGACTTTTAAAAAATTTTGTTGGCAATTATTGAAAAGAAAATTCTTCCAATCTAGGCTGGTCAGATCTGTTGAAGGCGCATTTTCTTGGCAGAACGTGTTTGTTAATATTTATACCTCAAAACATCACTAAAACAGATAATCTGCTCATTGTTTCTTTGCTATTTGTGAGAGCTTGCTGGGCACAAATTGGCTGCCACTTTTCCTGCAATGCACCAGTGAATACCCTTCAGAAGTACTTAACTGGCTGTAAAGTGGTTTGAGGCATCCTGAGGTTGTGAAAAGCACTGTGTAAATGCAAGTCTTTGTCTCCATGCTAAACTATTTGTTCTTCATTCACAAGAAGTGTAAAGCGATGATGTAAATCCTACACAAAACATTCTTGGGTTACTGGTGCAGGACAACAATAAGACCCACTGGATTCTCTCTCCAGAAATGAAATACTTTTCAGCTGGAATCATTTGGAGTTATTGAGACCTTGGAAGAAATTGTAAACATCAGTGGGAAGGGAAACCAAGCAGGTACTATCTTGAGCTGATTACTTCTGCCTGTCCTTTGTCCAAACTGTGAACAATAAAATGACTCTCACTGACAGGCACACAGGCATTGCTATGTTATAGAGTTGATTTTCCTGGCAACTTTTCTTAGTGAACACATTGAACTTTATTTACAAGACAGCAGCAGCCACCACATGTGTGCATCAAACTCTATAACTAAAGAAGAACTCTCTCCTAGAGATTCCCCACGCTGCTAACTCATTGGTTTACACAGATCTTGTGATCTTACAACACAGGATTATTCTTAAAGTTATAGTCCTACGTTTATCAAAACTATAATTATTACATTCCTCCCCCTTTAACTTTTCTGTACGTTTTGTATTTACATGGATATTTATCTCGTGACATTACAATATTTACGCAGGTCATGAAATTTACAAGTTTAGTCTTTCCTGATCCGTGTGGAATGTCGCAGCTCCACGGCTTCAGATTCTTTGGCAGGAACCATATTCAACATCAGGTACCTCATTAGGCACAGGCAGTTCAGTGTCTTCCACTCCGACAGAGACATTGGGCATGTCTATCCCTGGTTGAGCAACTTCAACGGGAACCACAGGTTCAGCAATGGTTACAGGTGGAATGTCATTTTGTTGGGGTACCTCCCTGCTTCTTAAATGATCCTCATATTTATGGGTGATCCAACTCTCCACTTCCACGTGGTATGACAATGGTCCAGTCACAGAGCTTACTTTACCAGGTAACCACTTCAGTCCTCTACCGAAGCTCCTTACATATACTGCTTCTCCAGCAGTAACTTGTCGCTCACTACTTTGCAAATCATGTGTCGCTTTTTGGTTCCCTTGACTTTTCTCCACCTTCCCCTCCAAATTGGGAAGTATCAGGCTTGGTCTTGTTCAAAGACGGTGCCTCATCAGTAATTCTGCAGGTGTTGCTCTTGTTGTTGTGTGGGGGGGGCTGTTCTGTAGTGAAATAGGAAACAAGTCTAGTTTCCAATGATTCGCCTGTTAACTTTTTAATTCCCACCTTAAAAGTTCGTACTGCTCTTCCCGCCAGTCTGTTGGATGATGGATGGTACGGTGCAGTCTTCATGTGGGTGATACCATTGAGGCTGATAAGTCATTGAAACTCAGCACTCATAAACACAGTACCATTATCTGATACGATTACCTTTGGCAATCCATGGCTGGTGAAGCTTTGCCGTAGTTTTTCTATCGTTGGCAACTCTACCTCATGAACATCTAACCGCTTGGAATGAGCATCTATAATCAATAGAAACATGGCTCCAAGGAGAGAACGGATGTGCAATCTCACCCAGGGTCTAGCACGCCACCTCCATGGGTGGAATGGGGCTTCCATTGGCAACCTTTGTAGCTGTCACATTGCAATCACAGTGTTTTACTGCCTTTTCAATAGCGCCTTCCCCAGCCACCAAAGTTAACTCTGCTCTATCGTCTTCATTCGGGAGATCGCACTGTGTAGCTCGACTAAGAGTGGTTCCCTTCTTAGTGAAGAAACTACTACTCGCGCAACCCATAATAGAATACCATCTTGACTCCTCATCTCGGGTCTTCGGTTGAAAAATGGCTTCAATTCATCAGAGACTGGTTCCTGGGACCAACTATGTAACACTTGGTCTCTCACTCGAGACAGGACTGGATCACGATTCCCCCAGTTTCTTATGTGCCTGGCACAGACTGGTGAAAAATCCAGGAAATTCATCACTAATATGAGCTCTTGGGTAATTGGGACATGGTAATTTTTCTCTTGCAAAGGGAGGTGACTTAGGGCATTGGCATTTGCTATATGAATCCCTGGTCTATGTACAAAGGTGTATTCCTATGTCACCAAAGTTAGGGTCCACCTTTGAATTTGTGCAGAAGCTATGGGAGGTGTAGCCTTTTCCTCGCTAAACAGACCCAAAAGTCGTTTGTGGTCTGATACTATCATGAAATATTGCCCATGCATGTGATGGTGGAATTTTTTTACACCAAAAATAATTGACAGATCTTCCTTTTCCATCTGAGAATATCCTTTTTCAGCTGTGCTAAGTGTCCTGGATACATAGCCTATCAGCCTCTCTGTACCGTCATCCATCTTGTGCGATAGTACCACTCCCACTCCATAGGGGGACACATCGCAGGTTAGCACCAATTCCTTTGTCGGGTCATAATGCACTAACAAATTTGAAGAGTGCAAGAGCTGTTCTCCTTTCAGTAAAGCTTCTTTGTGGGATGACTCCCAAACCCAACGCTGGTTTTTCTTTAGCAGTGAATGTAGAGGGACTGAACTGTTGATAAATTTGGTAGAAATCGGCCATAATAACTTACCATCTCTAAAAATGATTTTAAGTTCAGAGACGTTCTTAGGTGCAGGTGCCTCTCTGATTGCTTTACCCTCCTCTTCAACTGGGTGTAACCCTTGGGCAAATACCCGGTGGCCAAATAAATTACTTCATTTGCCTGAAAAGAGCATTTTTTCTTCTTTAGGAGGACTCCTGCTTCTAAAAATCGATTCAGGACTTCCTCTACATTAGCCCACTGTTCCTTTTCTGTGAATCCATTTTTAATGGCTTACCATTCACTTGCACTGTGACGATAAAAGTCTTCCCAACTTTCATGTTGAAAAATGAATAAAGGTCAGAATTGGTTGTTTCTGGTCCTTCTAAACTGTATACTTCATTGGACTTTGATTGTTGCCTGGAAGCCTGTTTAAATCTTGCTTTGTAATGTTTCAATATGTGTCTACTTCTGTGACAAAAATAACACTCTACCTTTTTAAACTGCTAATTGTTAGGAGTGTGATTGTTTCCACGTCGATAAAAATTCGTTTTTGACTTTGCTGCTAAGCTGTTTCCTCTAAGCTTTTGGTTAGCGGGGGCTGTGTCCTGCTTTGTCGCGGAGTCCCAGCTTTTTGCGCCAAATTTGGCTGACTGTTCCCACCCAACTAGGATAACAGTGCCATTTTGTTCCCCTTGAATCACTTGTGAATCCCTTGTAGCGCTTCCTATCACAAGCGCTATTTCTAACGCTTTCTTAAAATCAAGATCCACTTCAACCAGCAATCTTCACTGAATAGCATCCTCCTGCACGCCACAGACTAAACCATCCCTGAGCATGTCATTCAGGGTTTCACCAAAATCACAATATTCCGTTAGTTGTTTTAATTTCTCCACATAGGTAGCAATGGTCTCCCCTGGGGCTCCATTCTGTGAATTGAACCTGAACCTCTGCATTGTGACTGAGGGCTTGGGTTGAAAATGTCCCTTAATGAGGTCGACTAATTCACTGACAGTCTTCGAATCTGGGGCACTGGGACTGTCAAACTTCGCATTAAACTGTAGCTTTTGCACCCATAAATACTGAGGAGAATCACTCTCCTCTTTTCCTCTCCTGTGATTTTGTTGGCTTGAAAGTAGAATGCAAGACATTCTATATTTTAAGATCTATCTGTGGAGGCTGGTTCGAAGGGATTGATTCTACAAAACAGTGGCATCTCAGATGAGTATATCATCCTCTTTTTTTAATTATCTTAGGTACTCACAATTGCTGGGTAAGGGACAGTACCGAATCTGATTTATCCTCGTCACCAGTTTGTTATAGAGTTGATATTCCAGTCAACTTTTCTTGGTGGGCACATTTAACTTTATTTACAAGACAACAGCAGCAACTACATGTGTGCATCTAACTCTATAACTAAAGAAGAACTCTCCACCAGAGGTTCCCCGTACTGTTAACTCATTATTTTACACAGATCATGTGATCTTACAACACAGGATTGCTCTTAAAGCTATAGTCCTACGCTTATCAAAACTATAATTACTACAGCTATAACATACTATATTGTTCCATTGCCTAAAGACAAGACTGCCCAATAATCTGACATATAATCACTGTTTGAAATTATACAGATGAAGTCTCCAGCTGTTAATGATACCTTCTGGCTCCTGGCTGACATCCAGATCAGTGCCCAGTCTGTCACACAATGTTCATTGTGTTGTATTTCCTTGATGTGATGGACAGCAGTGCTTCAGCACATCAGGATAAGGTCTAAAACCTCCACAGCACTGACCTGTAAAGGGTAAAAATAAAGGGATCTGCTCCCATGTACAGGATTCTGACATTATTTTGCACTGTTATCTAGATTGGGCTTATTTTATGTCGAAAGTATTCTTTCCTCTCTGCTGTCTTTCTCCTTATTATTGTTATTTAGCTGCTTCCAATTCTCTGTCTTCTCCTGACATTTACAAACCCACATGCTGCCTGCTGCCCTCGACGCCTCACACACGGTAAGTCTTCATCGGTCTTCCTGTGGGAGCCAAACATGGCAAGCTGATGTACCAGGGGAGGCTGTGGCTTTGCTGACAAGTTAATTCTAAATTCAGCAGGAATTTGAAAGTGGAGAACTTGGCTGATTATTTTCTTTCATCCTGTAACCCGGATTATTGCCGTCAGTCATGCTGGCCTGAACAAGAGGCGCTGATCCTCAGGCACAACATGATGCTCAGTGTTAGGGACATACGAGTTACCAGATAAAGAACGATCAATGTCCATCCGGTTCACCCTCTGCTATCCTGGTAGTCACATGATATAATGATAATGGAGCTGCTGACTATTCATTGCAATCAATCTCTATTAGATAGCCTACAACGGACCCAAACACGAGGCAAGGAAAGCCGTACTGTTGGAGATCTTTGGGAACCACAGGTCCAAAGTCACCAGTTCCTCCAGGGCACATCATGTCTCAGATCACTCAAAAATGAATCCTAAAGCACTATTTTCTGAAAGGATTCTGTCCAAGTTGCACTTAACTGAATCAAAACGAGCTACTTCACCATCTTCCTAGCTGGTCTGTTTCTTTGACCACTTGCTCACTGAAATATTGGCCTTGGTGGGGGTGGGGAAGGTAGTGGAATCTAAAAAGTCCACTTACATGTCCGCCACTATTTTCACAGAGGCAGATTTCACAAACGAGATTTGGCATTGTATAGGCATCACCAGGCCTCAGATTTAACACATTAAGTAGGCCCCTGCCTGCCTAGGTCAGATTGTTCTTGGTTAAAACTGTGGGAATAAGTCAGGAATGTGACAATCGGGCCTCTTGAACCTCCATTTTTCCCATCTTAACTGCTGGTTAAAATCAGAGGTTAAAATGCTTCAGAGCTAGTGCTTTGTTTTGTGGGTAAACATGGCAGTCAGAAAGTGAGCAGAATGTTTGGCCGTAAGTCTATCAATAATCTCTCATTTCCACCTATCGCTTTCAATTGGAAACACATGGAGCTTCAAACAAAATAAGTGTTAGAAGCAACACTTTGATATTTACTTTGCCATTTGCATTAGAGTTGCCAACTCTGGTTGGACCAGTTCCTGGGGCTTCAATCACAACTTCCTGTCACCAACAGCTTGCCCATGGGCTCCTGTCATTGGTCACCTGTCATGCCCATCATCCCAGTGTCCCACCTTCCCCAACCAATTGGAACTCTTTGTTAAACCAACTGGATGATTTTTCATTGTCAAAGAAACTTTTTTTTCCCACATCTTCAATATCTTTATTAGAAACAATGAAAATTATTCAAACAATTTTTAAAAAAACATTCAATTTTCCTTAATGTTGCCATGCTTTTTTCCCCCTGGTTCCTTATGGCAGTTTCCTGAAGATTAATCGTTAATTCTTAAACAATCCTGGAAGGCTGCCAATCCTGATTTGTAGTTGCGGATGTGTTTGGAGGAAAGGAGAGAATGGGTGTAAACTCTGGCCTGGGAATTTTCTTTCAGAAGATGGAACTTTATCTCCACAGAAAAAATGGTTTGAGATCAATATCTATAATGCTCGGGGCTGGACTGGCAAGATGTGCCTTTGTCATGACAAAATTTTGAATGTGGACGAAATGCCGAATTCTGAGGAATCAGTGAAATTGCGAAATCATAGTGTGGTGGCAAACATTAGCACTCCAGATGACCTGTGCCCTTGACCGTCTGTGACTGCTTTCTAAAATTACAAATATCTCATTACAATTAGTCCTTGCTAATCACCCATAGTCCTGGGCAACTTTATGTCAAGGCTTAATTAACTACTAGCGTTGAACATGATACCAAGAGGATGTTTCCCCTTGCTAGAGCTGGGGGGCACAGTTTAAAAATAAGGGGTCTCCCATTTAAGATGGAGATGAGGAGGCGTTTCGTCTTGCAGAGGGTTGTTAGTTTTTGGAATTCTCTTCCCCAGTGAGCAGTGGATACTGCATCATTGAATATATTCAAGACTGAGTTAGACAGATTTTTGATCGATAAGGGAGTCAAGGGTTATGGGGGACAGGCAGGAAAGTGGAGTTAAGGCCACAGTCATATTAGCCATGATCTATGGAAGGGTGATGGAAGCTTGAAGGGCCGAATGGCCTACTCCTGTACCTATTTCTTATGATCTTAAGAATATAACTGGCATAGAAAGTAACCCACAGTTAACGTGCAATTTGCTCTGGTGTCTGCACTTCTTGTGGCATTTATCTAGTATTTTCATTAGTTCGGGATGTCTAATAGTTCTTTATAGCTAATGGAGTACATTGCAGGTGTTGACATTGACTTTAATAACCTCAGACCTTTATAGCTCCCAGTCTCCCTTCAGAGCAGATGCTGAATTTTGATTGGTTTTCTGAAGATGGGAAGACGGAATGAGTTGAAGCTTGGGTTGGACACCCTTCATCGGACACCATGTTGGAAAGATGGCCAATACTCTTGGTATCTGCATGCTTCTTTCTTCTCCCAGGCAGCTGGCCCCTGGATCCTAGCAACAAAGATAGAAGGAGCTTGCATTTATATAGCACCCTTTACAACCTCAGAACATCCCAAAGCTCTTTACAGCCAATGAAGTACTTTTGAAGTGTAGTCACTGTTGTAATGTAAGAAACACAGCTCTGCAAGATCCCACAAAGAGCAACAAGATAAATTTCGGGGTAGGTTGTTTTAGGTGTTGGTTGAGAGATAAATGGTGGCCAGGATACTGGAAGAACCCTCTTGAAATAGTCTCATGGGATCTTTTCTGTGCACTGGGTAGGGTTTAATGTCTCAGCTGGAATAAGGTCATCTTATTTCATCGGACAGAGCAATTTGTGTGTCAGCCTGGATTATGAGTTTAAGCTCCTGGAGTGAGACTTGAACCTACAGCCCTCTGACTCAGAGGTGAGACCGGTGCTCAGGCCTTATCTAAATAATAGCGGTGATCTGTCAGTGACTGTCATGCTTCCACAGGCAGCTTGACAACCGAAGAAACAAATTTGTGTCTCCCTGCCTTCTCGGTCAGGGTCCGCATGTCAATCGAGGGAAGGGGATTAGAAACAAAAACAGAAAATGCTGGAAAAACTCAGCAGGTCTGGCAGTATCTGTGGAGAGGAAGATAAGAGTTAACGTTTCGAGTCCGTATGACTCTTCATCAGAACTGAAGAGCAATAGAAATGAAGTGAAATATAAGCTGTTTAAGGGGGGGGTGGGACAGGTGGAGCTGGATTTCACCTCATTTCTATTTCTCTTCAGTTCTGGTGAAGAGTCATACGGACTCGAAACGTTAACCCTGTCTTCCTCTCCACAGATACTGTCAGACCTGCTGAGTTTTTCCAGCTAATTTTGTTTTTGTTTCAGATTTCCAGCATCTGCAGTGTTTTGCTTTTCTCTGAGGGAAGGAGATTAGTTGTGGCCAGGAACTGTCATGAAGAGAGCTGTGGAATTGTGAGGAGCACTCCAGCTCCAACTGGCTCTACATCAATTTAAAAGCCATTATTATAGTCTCCCCTAGGTGCTGGTTGTTTGCTAGGCCACATCCGCTCCTAGGCCACCTGGTGATGCAGGCTCGATGTGCACTTCACTCAGCAACCCAATCTCCCTAGGTATTCGAAAACAGGCTTTAACCCCTTATTAGTATATGGAGCAGGCCGAATGCCTGTCAATGCCTGAAAGATACCCCCAACCCCAAATCCAGGTTGATGTCCTTCGGGCATCCCTGGGGTAGAACAACTTGATCCTCAAAACTGGGCCTTGTTATTGCCCATAAAGTAGGTGCAACGAGACTCAAATTTTTACCTTAATGGCTTTGAAACACTCTCTAAAATGGGGCAATCGATACGGGATTCTATGGGTTTTCATGCTTCACACACCAGGAAATTTGATTTAACTACTTGTTTCAGAAGGAGATACTTTCCAGATTAGCTAAGAAGAGATAAATAACTGAGCAGGTTGCAAATAAAGTCAATTTTGATTCTTCCATGGCCAATCCTCTCCTGCTGCCACCTCCTCTCTCTGATTACTCATAACCTCTTGCAGCTTTTCCTTATTCAGCCGATTCTCCAGTCCAAACCAAGTTTCTATTCCTCTGCATTAGAACTTAGAGCAAGTCATAATTTTCCTAAATTTGCCAAGCAAAAAAAAAGGCAAAATACTGGCTGTCAACAGGTGAACCATCTTGTGGGTGATTCTAGGGAGAGAGGTACTAATAAATTCAATACAGATTTCAGGAGAAACCTCTTGACTAAGAGTGGTTAGAATGAGTAACTGACTATTACAAGGGGCAGTTGAGAGAAAAGATATAAACGCATTAAGGTACAGATAAATGAAGGAGAAATGAATAGAAGGATATGCTGATACGGTAAAATAAGGTAGGGTAGGAGGAGGCTTGTGTGAAGCATAAAGCAGTTAGGTTGAGCAGCCTGTTATGCTGTATATTCTTTCTAATTCCTTGCCATTTTAAGATTTCAGTACAGCCAGGCAGGCAATATATACACTGATAAAAAGCTGTGCATCATCCAAACAGTGTTTGAGCTGCCCTCATTCTTCCTAAGGAGACCAGGTTCCTGCCTCAGTCAGTTTATTTATAAAGTAAACTGTGACCTTTGCACTTTCCTCTCTGCAATCACAGAGACTGGAAGAGCCTCTTCCAGGACCTCAAGTTCTTGGTCCCTGCTACTGGGGCTTAAAGGGTTAAAATTACGTGAATGTTTTCTCATTTGCTTCAACACGTTTGTTTAATAGTTTTTTTAATTTATTCATTCACGGGGTGTGGGCATTGCTGGCTAGGCCAACATTTGTTGCCCATTCCTATTTATTTGCCCTAGAGAAGATGGTGGTGAGCTGCCACCTTGGTGCATATGGTGTAAGTACACCCACAGTGCTGTTAGGAAGTGGGTTCCAGGATTTTGACCCAGCGACAGTGAAGGAACGGCAATATATTTCCAAGTCAGGATGGTGAGTGACTTGGAGGGGAACTTCCAGGTGGCGGTGTTCCCATCTACCTGCTGCTCTTGTCCTTCTACATGGTAGTGGTCGCGGGTTTGGAAGGTGCTTCTAAGGCGTCTTGGTGAATTCCTGCAGTGCATCTTGTAGATGGTACACACTGCTGCTACTGTGTGTTGGTGGTGGACGGAATGAATGTTTGTGGATGTGGTGCCAATCAAGCGGGCTGCTTTGTCCTGGATGGTGTCAAGCGTCTTGGGTGTTGATGGAGCTGCACTCATCCAGGCAAGTGGAGAGTATTCCATCACACTCCTGACTTGTGCCTTGTAAGTGGTGGACAGGCTCTGGGGAGTCAGGAGGTGAGTTACTCACCGTAGGATTCCTAGCCTCTGACCTGTTCTTGTAGCTACAGGATTTATATGTCTAATCTAGTTCAGTTTCTGGTCAATGGTAAC
Organism: Carcharodon carcharias; assembly: GCF_017639515.1. NCBI lineage: Eukaryota > Metazoa > Chordata > Chondrichthyes > Lamniformes > Lamnidae > Carcharodon > Carcharodon carcharias. The sequence continues at coordinate 100,104,833 of NC_054484.1, read as the reverse complement.
CTCCAGGATGTTGCTAGTTATAAAACTATCAAAATGGGAGAGGCTGTGTAACTGGACGGGATGGTTGGAGCAGAAGGTCGTGTGAAGAATACAGCTGGCATTGCTATAGTTCCCCCCTGAGCTCATCAACTCACAAATGGCACTGGGGTCACAGTCCAGGCTGATGAGTTTCAAAATGATATTAATTCTGACCGAAGGATTCAAGGGCTGTGAAAGTCAATGATGGAGTGAAATTCCTGTCTTTAATTTAACACAGGTATGAAATAGTGGAAACTCTTTTATATTCAGGTCTGCTATTTTTTTTCTCCTAAAATACATAAAGAATTTTACCTGCAGGGTCTTTATGAGAACTGGGTGCCAGAGTTTAGGAGTATCCCTTTCACCTCTAGGACACAAGAGCTAATGCAGGCCAGAAAGGGCAAAAGGCCTCCTGCGTCTCATACTTTATTCCACAAATTTCCATCTGTTGCTTATTTATTGCAAAATTACTGCAATTGCCAACAGTGTAAGTGGTAAGGACTTAACTATTCTGATTGAAAGCAATGTGCCAGTTTTTGGAGTTGGAAAAACAAGGCATGGATCATCGCCAGATGGAATGGAACTTCATGTCTGCCATTGCTCTCTCCATGGGCTCTCAAATTCGGCTCTGGCGAGCAAAGGAAAGAGGTCAACAAACAGGAAGTGAGGTCAAATCAAACAGGATATTCTTGTGCCAGTTCCTGGGGGGGCCCATGAGTAGGTTGCCCACCCGCCCTGCAGAAAGATGCATCAGGCCAAGAAGAGAAATAAAAGACAGGGAAGGAAAAATTTGTTGGAATCAGATCTTTCTAAGGAGTAAGGAGATTCTCACCAGGTTCAGCAAGATTACCTCATTGAATCTTAAAGCAGAATATTCCAAGTTAAAGTTCAACAGACATTTCATGCTGTGAGGCAATAATTTAAGACAGTTAACTCCTTCTCCGACTTGGGGCTGAGCTGAGGACGACAGAGGTTTAATCGCAATACCACTGGATTGAGATGAATGTCTTCCCAAAGGTGAATCTACACTAGGTTTCAGTGGAATGTGGTTTGGTAGTCTAATGCCTCATATTAAACTGAGACCTAATGCAGTAATTCAGGCTGATCCCCTCAGGGTAATTTGCTAAGATTCATTGTTTTGATTAGGCCTTTGTAAATGGGAGTACAGCTCCAGCTATACTGGATGCTTTGAGTGTGTATTTGAACGAGTGCCTGAGTTATGTTGAGTTTACTCAACTCATTTACAATTTGATAGTCCGGGTGAAATTTGCTCGCTGCCTGTTGGAGATTTTTTTTTGTTTTGGCCAGTTTTACATATAAGCCATGCAGTTAATGCTTATTTTATCCAGGCTGGAATCTTGCTCTGCAATCGGTAGCAGGAAATGAGGCAGATGGGCGCGCTTAGTTGTGTGGGAAGCGAAATGTCAGCTTCCCGAAGGTGGGATGAAGGCAGGGCATTAAGGATGCAGTGGATCGAGCTTCCTGGCAGCAAATGGCAGGAAGGTATTTTTAATGTATTAGCTTTTCATGCATACTCATTAAAACACCATTTTGCTGGATTAAATAGCACCTCTGTAATTAACTCTGCAATAAATGAGAAAGACATTCCTTTGGGTTCACGACTGGTTAAATGTGGCATGCAGCAGGTGAGGTAGTCTTCCTGGTGGATTTGGACTGAGTAGGAGTTGTTTTTCATTCATGGGGAGTTTTGGAACATGGGAAAGGAGCCTTAGTGCATTGACATCGGGCACTGGCTAAGCAACAGGACCGAGGGAGGGAGGGTGGGTCATGACTGACCTGCAAAGGTTCGTGGGAGACAGAGGGAGGAAGCTTGACTACACAGGCGAGGTCAACAGTCAGGAGGTCAAGCATGATTGTGAGGAGGCCCAGGGTTATTGAGGGAAGGTCAATGGTGAGACCCTCAGAGTCGAGGGTAATAGAGGGCAGGTCAAGGGTGATGGTGTGAGTTTCGAGGCTAATGGAGAGAAGGTCAAAGATGACTGAAGGATGGTGCAGGGTGTGGGCTTCAAGCTCCTAGGTCACTGTGGGAGTATCCAGGGGCATAGCTATGACAACACAAAGAAGTCTCCAGAGTACAAGCCGAGCATGGAGGTGTTCATGGTTGAGTAGGTTCAGACCAGGCTGTGGTCAGTGCAAAGTATAAATATACATTGGTCCAAAGTTCTCAGGTCAGGAGGGATGAGTGTCCTACTGCAATCACTGGGAAACAGGACTTCACTTCGTTCCAAGATGGACTGGAAGAGAACCTGCAAGGAGGCATCACTAACCTGTGGGGCTGCTTGTTGTCCGCTCTGAGACTTCACTCCAGAATAGCAGGTGGCAGCAGCAATTGAAGTTATCCAGTGGTAGAAAGGTGATTAGATGGGAGCAGCAACTGAGGATATTGGGGTGGAGGGTGAGGGAAGATCAGGGGGTTCTAGTAGCAGCTGTAGCCTTGAAGCATCCACTCACACATCCAGACTGATGTAGCTGGATTGCAGGGAACATATACCTGTCCGAGTTCCCTTTAAATATGACGGCCGTGAAGTAATAGGGTGCACGCCGACTTCCTGCTCGCTCCCGCTGCACGATTGGCCGGGCACATAATCCATGAATATGTAATTGGATGACTGCTGGGGGATTGCGTGTGGTCAGCTGACCTACCTATGAGTGGAAATTTGCATCGGTCTTCACGATGGAAAAGGACGGCGCAGGTATAGACGTCAGGGTGGAGGGCTGTGAAATATTGGAATAAATTAACATAGAGAGGGAGGAGGTACTGTCAGGTTTAGCGGCCTTAAAAGTGGATAATTCCGCATGCCTGGATGAGATGTATCCCAGGCTGTTCAGGGAAGCAAGGGAAGAGATTTAAAGGGGCCCTGGCAGTAATTTTCAAATCCTCTCTAGCCACAAGTGAGGTGCCAGAGGACTGGAGGACTGCTAATGTTGTCCCATTATTAAAAGAGGGAGTAAGGGATAGACCAGGAAATTACAGGCCAGTCAGTCTAACCTTGGTGGTGGGGAAGTTACAAGAAAGAATTCTGAGGGACAGAATATATCTGCATTTGGAGAGACATGGATTAATCAGGGATAGTCAGCATGGATTTATTAAGGGAAGGTTGTGTTTGACAAATCTGATTGAATTTTTTGAGGAGGTAACCAGGAGTGTTGATGAGGGTAATGCATTTGATGTAGTTTATATGGACTTTAGCAAGGCTTTTGATGAGGTCCCCTATGGCAGACTGGTCAAGAAAGTAAGAGCCCATGGGATCCAAGGCAAAGTGGCACTTTGGATCCAAAATTGGCCGAGAGGCAGGAAGCAGAGGGTGATGGTAGAGGGATCTTTCTGTGACTGTGACTGTTTCCAGTGGGGTTCCGCAGGGCTCGGTGCTGGGGCCCTTGCTGTTTGTGGTGTACATAAATGATTTGGGCTTAAATGTAGGGAGTATGATCAAGAAGTTTGCGGATGAAACGAAAATTGGTTGGGTGGTAAATAGCGAGGAGGATAGCCGTAAACTGTAGGAGGATATCAATGGACTGGTCAGGTGGGCAGAGCAGTGGCAAATGGAATTCAACCCAGAAAAGTGTGAGGTAATGCACTTGGGGAGGGCTAACAAGGCAAGAGATTACACTAAGAATGGTAGGACACTAGAAAGTATTGAAGATCAGAGGGACCTTGGTGTGCATATGCACAGATCCCTGAGGTAGCAGGGCAGGTAGATAAGGTGGTTAAGAAGGCATATGGGATACTTGCCTTTATTAGCCGAGGTGTAAAATACAAGAGCAGGGAGGTTATGCTGGAACTGTATAAAATGCTGGTTAGGCCACAATTGGAGTACTGCGTGCAGTTCTGGTCACCACATTATAGGAAGGATGTGATTGCACTGGAGAGGCTGCAGAGGAGATTTACCAGGATGCTGCCTGGGCTGGAGGGTCTGAGCTATGAGGAAAGATTGGATAGGCTGGAGTTGTTTTCCTTGGAGCAGCGAAGGTTGAGAGGGGATCTGATAGAGGTGTATAAGATTACGAGGGACATAGATAGGGTGGATAGGAAGGCCCTTTTCCAATTAGTAGAGTGGTCAATAACCAGGGGGCATAGATTTAAGGTGAGAGGTAGAAGGCTAAGAGGGGAGTTAAGGAGAAATGTTTTCACCCAGAGGGTGGTGGGTGCCTGGAACTCACTGCCTGAAAGGGTGGTTGCATCAGAAACTCTCATAACATTTAAGAAGTATTTAGATATTCACTTGCATTGCCATAGCCTCCAGGGCTATGGGTCAAGTGTTGGAAAATGGGATTTATGTAGTCAGATCTTTGTTGACCAGCGTGGACACGATGGGCTGAATGGCCTCCTTCTGTGCTAAGTCGATGAGATTCCACACATTACTGGTCTGGCTGTTGAGATGCCACATCAAATTGGCCTTTTACACAGGCAGCAAAGGCATTATTTTAGTTCAGCCTCGTTTCTAAAGTTAACAAACTTTCATAGCAATAACAAAGAGAACCATTTTCTTTTCAAGTCTCAGACGTGGGTCAGTGACAGCCCTCTGATGGTTGTAGCTTCAAGCCACACCCCAGAAACTTGACCATATAATTCAATCTGGCAGTTCAGTGCAGGATTGAGGGAGTGTTGCACTGTCAGAGATGCTGTCTTTCAGATGAGGCAATACAATGAGGTCCCATTAGGCCGTTCAGGTGGATGCAAAAGATCCCAAGGCAGTATTTGAAGAAAGTCAGTGGAGTTCTTCTTGTGGTATAGCCAATACTTAACCCTCAACCAACAACAGATCTAGTCGTTTGAGTGTGGTAGGAATCTGGAACTCTGAATCTGAAAGGATGGTAGATGCAGAAACTCTCATAACATTTAAGAAGTGTTTGGATGTGCACTTGAGATGCCATGACATACAAGGCTATGGGCCTCATGCTGGAAAATGGGATTAGAATAGTTAGGTACTTGTTTGACCGGCGCAGACTCGATGGGCCAAAGGGCCTTTTTCTGCGCGGTAGACCTCTATGACTCTACGACTGTATTTGCTATTTGTGGGATCTTGCTGAGCACAAGTGGCTGCTGTGTTTCCCTACAGTGACTACACTTCAAAAAAGCACTTCATTGGCTGTAAAAACTCTAAGGGAGTTCTAAGATTGTGGGAAGGATCTCTGCCAATGCAAGTTTCATTTTTATTACTTGGTCTATAATCTCACCCAGAAAATAATTATTTCCAATAATTAAGGCTTATTGTTCCTTTAATGAATCGTGATCCAAGAGTAAACCCAAAGAGAAAAGAAAGGACAATTTTGTTTCATCCTTGATATCAGTGTAGAAAGTTTTGGAAGATTTAATCCTGTTGCAATTTTAATAGGGATGGGACAGGAAAAATTCAGATCAATGAAGCTGAGGAAGCTTGTTAGATAGATAAACAGTTTGTAGCATCAGGAAGGAACTGCTCCACCTTAAAGTTAAGCAAACATGATATGAAGAGTCGCTTCACATCACGTTGTGGATGATTCATCACTTTTAATTCACGGCAGTCTGTCTACCGCCATATACAGCTCGGCAAGGTTCAGAAAGTAGCAGGTCAAGAAAGTAGCAATCGCTCGTCCTATAACCCTGAGAAAGATGGGTCAAAGGAACAAAGAGGAAGGCGAGAGAGAATCCATACTCCATTGAGACCTCTCCCTGTGCACTAAAAGGCTGCAAAACTGAACAGAACTGGGAGCAGATGGTGTTCTAAGAGGCTCCCCAGGCTAAAGGCTGCCTCTTATTAAGAAGGCACTGGGGTGCAGTCACAGCTACCTAGATTCTCCTTGTGCTCCAGCAATTGCCCTGGCAGCACATTGAAAATTTGTTTTCCTTTATTTTGGCAAGGAAAGGCAGCAATTTGCTGCCTGTGATCGGAGTTACATGAGGGGCCTCGTTGTGTAGGTAACCGAGGGCAATAAGTGCAGTTTTGCATTGCTGCTTCTCACCATACCACGTGCATAATAACTGCAATTTAAAAATTCTGAGCCCTGTGTTCAAATTCTTCCATAACCTCACCCTTCACAATCTCTTTAACCTTCTACAGCCCTACAACTCTCTGGCATATCTGTGCTCCTCCAATTCCAGCCTCTTGCATATCTTCGATTACTCCACCATTAGTGGCCCTGCCTTTAGCTGACTAGGCCCTAAACTGTGGTATTCCCTCCCAAAACTTCTCCACTTCTCTTTCCCCCTTTGCGATGCTTCTTAAAACTCTTTGAGCAAGCGTTTCGTTATCTGTTTTAAAGACTCTGTGGGCAGGATTTTTACCAGCATTTCACTTGCATTTCCCCCAACTTAGTCTACTGCATTCGCTGCTCCCATTGCAGTCTCCTCTACATTGGAGAGATCAAACGCAGACTGGGCAACCGCTTTGCAGAACACCTGCAGTCTGTCTGCAAGAATGACCCAGACCTCCCTGTTCGCTTGCCATTTTAACACTCCACTCTGCTCTCTTGCCCACATGTCTGTCCTTGGCTTGCTGCATTGTTCCAGTGAAGCTCAACGCAAACTGGAGGAACAGCACCTCATCTTCCGACTAGGCACTTTACAGCCTTCTGGACTGAATATTGAATTCAACAACTTTAGATCTTGAACTCCCTCCTCCATCCCCACCCCCTTTCCATTTCTTCCCCCTTCCTATTGTTTTTTCCAATAATTTATATAGATTTTTCTTTTCCCACCTATTTCCATTATTTTTAAATCTATACGTTTTATGCCCTTTTAGTCTTATTTCACCCCACCCCCACTAGACCTATCTGTACCTTGCGTGTCCTACTATCCATTCTTAATTAGCACATTCTTTTAGATAATATCACCACCTTCAACACCTCTTTGTTCTTTTGTCTGTGACATCTTTTGATTATCTCCTCCTATCACTGCTTTCTTGTCCCTACAACCGCCACCAACCCCCCCTCCACTTCTCTCCCCACCCCCCCACCTTAAACCAGCTTATATTTCACCCCTCTCCTATTTTTACTTAGTTCTGTTGAAGGGTCATGAGGACTCGAAACGTCAACTTTGCTCTTTTCCGCCGATGCTGCCAGACCTGCTGAGTTTTTCCAGGTCTTTATGTTTTTGTTTAGGATTTTTACCTCATCGGGCAGAGGGACCCGGAAGCGGTCACGAAGCAGATCGCCGCCCACGATCAGACCCCGACATCGATTTCACACTAGCTGACCAATCAATGGCCAGCCATCACTAGACATGCGCTGAAACCTGAGCACTGCCAGGGTGAGTGCAGGAGGAGGGCGAGGGTGGAATTTTGCGCATCCCGCCTGTGGATGAGGTTTCATTAAAAATCCACAGGCCATAAGATTGGATAGGCAGTGAAAAATTGAATTAATACTTTATTGGCCTTAATAGCCTGTTAATAGTTGGTGGGTTCACTGCCAACTCCTGCGCGCGCCCACTGATTGAAATATCGTGCGGGTGCACAATGACATCGGGACACTCACCTGCTCAACAAAACGTTCAGCTCCTACTGTGGCTCTGTGTCAAACTTTGTCTGATAACACCCCTCCTAAAGCACCTTGGAATGTGTTTTTTTTCAAATCAGATTCAACTTCTACACATGGATCACGAGGTGCATCAATACAATCAATGAATATTACAATCATTTCAATATGGTCATTACAGACAGTCAGACAGTGCAATGGTATTGGAGTTATCAACATACATCATGTTGCACTCTGAGGTGCTTCAATACAATTATAATACAATTAGTATTCAATGCATACATTCATTGTGAGCTGTACAGCCCGAGGGGTCTATACCTCTCCCAGCCCCTTGGTGCGCTATGGCAGAAAGGTCTTAGACAGCGACCTTTCCCCATTGGGCCTTTGCAGCAGCTGCCCCAAGCTTTAGTGCGTCCCTCAGCACGTAGTCCTGGACCTTGGAATGTGCCAGTCTGCAACACTCGGTCAGGGACAACTCTGCACTGGAAGACCAACAAGTTTCGGGCAGGCCAAAGAGCATCTTTCATCGAGCTGATGATCCTCCAGCTGCAGTTGATGTTTGTCTCAGTGTGTGTCCCTGGGAACAGCCTGTAGAGCACAGAGTCCTGTGTCACAGAACTGCTCGGGATGAACCTCGACAGAAACCACTGCATCTCTCTCCAGACCTTCTTTGCAAAGGTACATTCCACAAGGAGGTGAACAACGGTCTCGTCCCCACCACAGCCACCTCGAGGGCAACGTGCAGAGGGGGTGAGACTCCTGGCGTGTAGGAAGGATCTGATGGGGAGGGTCTTTCTCACCACCAGCCAAGCTACATCTTGGTGCTTGTTGGAAAGTTCTGGCAATGAGGCATTCTGCCAAATGACTTTGACAGTCTGCTCGGGGAACCATCCCACAGGATCCACCCTCTCCTTTTCCCTCAGGGTGTCTAAGACGTTATGTGCCGACCACTGCCTGATGGACTTGTGGTCAAAGGTGTTTCTCTGCATAAATTTTTCCACGAGGGACAGGTGGTATGGCACGGTCCAAATACTTGGAGCGTTCCGCGGCAGCGTGGCCAGACCCATCCTTCACAACACCGGGGACAAGTAGAACCTCAGCATGTAGTGACACTTGGTGTTTGCCTACCGAGGGTTTATGCACAGCTTGATGCAGCCACACACAAAGGTGGCCATCAGTATGAGGGCGATGTTGGACACGTTTTTTCCCCCTTTATCTAGAGGCTTGTACATCGTGTCCCTGTGAACATGATCCATTTTCGACCTCCAGATAAAGCGGAAGATGGCTCGGGTGGTCGCCATCACGCAGGAGTGTGGAATGGGCCAGACCTGCGCCACGTACAGCAACAGCGAGAGTGCCTCACACCTGATGACCAGGTTCTTACCCGCAATGGAGAGGGAGCGTCGCTCCCACATGCCCAGTTTTCTTTTCACCATAGCCACTCGCTCCTTCCAGTTTCTAATGCATACCCCGGTCCCTCCGAACCACATCCCCAGCACCTTCAGGCGGTCAGCCCTGACAGTGAAGGGGACAAGGAATCGGTCAGTCCAGTTCCCAAAGAACATGGCCTCGCTCTACCCACAATTTACCTTGGCTCCTGAGGCCAGTTCGAACTGGTCACAGATGTGGATCAGTCTGCGCATTGACAGCGGATCCAAGCAGAAGATGGCAACATCGTCCATGTACAGGGAGACTTTGACCTGAGTGCCTCCACTGCCTGGGATCGTCACTCCTCTTATGCCCGGATCCTTCCTGATGGACACAGCAAAGGGTTCTATGCAACACACAAACAGGAAAGGGGAGAGAGGGCAGCCCTGCCTGACTCCAGATTTAATCGGAAAGCTTTCTGATTCCCATCCATCGATTGAGACTGCGCTACTGATGTTTGTGTACAGCAGTTGGATCCAGTTGTGGATTCCGTCCCCAAACCCCATTTTGGAGAACACATCCATCATGTAGGTGTGCAATATTCTGTCAAAGGCCTTCTCCTGATCCAGACTGATGAGGCAGGTATCCACACCCCTGTCCTGTACATAGGCAATCGCATCCCTGAGCAGCGCGAGGCTGTCGGAGTACAGCGCACGTCTGGTCAGGAATGTTTTGCCTCATTAAAACGTTATATAAATGTAAATTGTTGTCGTTGATTAAAAGTGCTTGTGCCTGTTTGCATTTTGTGGGCCTGGTAATCTCATTGTACCCATGCTCTGCCTTTGAAATTACTTTTGGGGGATTAGTAAATGGACCTTCCATGTTGGGGATGCCTCCTATTCTTACATGATTTCTCAATCAGCCAGCATTTATTGAATGGTATCTGACAGAAGGTAAGACACACTCACAAGAAGAATGCATGCATGGTAATCACTCAATTAATAAACTACTAAAGCATTGTGTTCAATGCAATGGGGTCCATAGAGTCCCCTGTCAGAAGCCCTGTATCAATCCTGTCTGTCCCCATAGCCCCCTGCCAATCCCAAACTAGTTACATTATCCCACTCTCTCCTCATAACCCTGTTCATTTGGTTCAAATATTTATCCAATTTTCCCTTAAAAAGGAATTGGACTCTTACCACCACCCCTCCTCGCAGCAAAGCATATCATGCGCTAGCAACGCTATGAAAAACAAATTTCTCCAACCTCGCTCCTCATTCACAGTAACAATTTAAGTCGATGATTGCACCCTTTGATTGCCCAACCATAGGAGACAGTCCTTCCTTATTCAAACCATTGGAAACATTCAAACCTTCATGAACCCTAGTTAGATCTGTTCCTAGCCTTTTCTACTCCAATAGATATCACCTCAGTATTCGAGAGAGACCAGAATCTGTGACACACATCAGAGCAAAGTAATTTGCAAAACATATTTTTTATTTTTCAAAATAGTGCCATGGGATCATTTACATCTATCTGAGCAGGGAGGTGGGACCTCGGCTTAATGTCTCATCCAAAAGACAGCACTTCTAACAGTGCAGCACTCCCTCAGTACCGCACTGGAGTGTCAGCCTTTATATGCTCAAGTCTCTGAAGTGGAACACGAGTCTCTCTGCCTTCTGGCTCATTGGCAAGAGCGGTGCCAATTGAGCCATGGCTGACGTGACATTGCTGTTGATCAAGGTCGAGCTGTTGTTGCTGGCAGCACTCTGAAGTAAATGGACTTGAAAGCCTCCTGTGTAAAACTGCATGTGTTAGATCCCAGCCACCTTCAGTCCTGGACTTTGGTACTATGCTGTACGGGCACCAATTAGGGGGAATGGCAGTCACAGATTTAGGAGCTCCTCAGGTTGGCCAGGATGGGTAACTGAAATGCCACAGTTTCTGAATATGGACTGCTCCTCTGATATTCGGCTTACATTTGCTATTGAGCTGCAGAGGCATCATTACTTGGCAAACAACCTATGTTATGCATGATCTGGGAGACCTGGATGGTGACACTGGATACAAACATGGGGAAAGCATTCAATATCCTGCACTGGCATCTTGTGTCACAACAAACATAAAAAGACATGGCTAGGAATATGTCACATGCAAATTGATGGTCAGTAAGGGGCGCACAGTCAGGAGATTACGCCTGAGTGAGACGTAGACCAAGAAGGTAGCAAATTAGGTTAATGTGGGAAGTTGGTGCATGGGGAAAGAGGTGCTTTAAGATTTATTGCAACTAGTAAGGTATATTAAGTAATAGGTGGATTTATCAGTGTTATTAAGGTTTATATATAGTTATAAGGTTTATGAAGTTAAGGCCAAGTAAAATAAAGTTAATATAAATAAACCAAAGTAAAATAAAGTTAACATAAATGAAGTAAAGTTATGGCAGGGCAGCTCGGTCACATGGAAGGCGTGTCCTGTAGTATGTGGGAAGTCATGGACCCTACCGGTGACCTAGACAACCACATGTGAAGAAAGTGTCACCAGCTGCAGAAACTCGAGTCCCGGGCTTCGGAGCTCAAGCAGTGGCTGGAGTCACCATGGCACATCCACGCAGCTGAGAGCTACATGGAAAGCACATTCAGACAGGTGGTCACACCACAGACTAGGAGCAAGGAGGCAGAAAAGGAATGGGTGACTGCCTGGCAGTCCAAGAGAATCAGGCAAGTAGTGCAGCAGCCCCCAAGGTCCTGTTTCCATTTTGGATACTGGTTCCTAGTGCAGTCAGAGCCAAGTTCATGGCACCACGGTTGGCTCAGCTGTACAGGAGTGGAGGAAGAAGAGGGGAAGAGCAGTACTGCTGGGGATTTCATTAGTTAGAGGAACAGACAGGCGTTTCTGTGGCCATAGGCATGACTCCCGGATGGTATGTTGCCTAATAATAAAAACAGAAAATGCTGGAAAATCTCAGCAGGTCTGACAGCTTCTGTGGAGAGAGAAACCCAGTTAAACAGGGAGAAACCGAGTTAAACAGGGAGAAACAGAGGCAATTCTGTTTCTCTCTCTGCAGATGCTGTCAGACCTACTGAAGTTTTTCCAGCATCTTCTGGTTTTTATTTTGAATTTCCAGCATCCGCACAATTTTGCTTTTTTAACACTGTGTTGCCTCCCTGGTGCCAGGGTCAAGAATGTCACGGAGTGGCTGTAGGACATTCTCCTGGGGGATGGTAAACAGCCAGAGCTCATGATCCACATTGGTGCCAATGACTTAGCTAGGGAGGGGGAATAAGGCCCTAAAAACAGATTTCAGGGAGCTAGGAAGGAGATTGAAAAGCAGGACCTTTAAAGCAGTAATCTCAGGATTACTTCCAGTTCCATGTGCTAGTGAGCATAGAAATAGGAGAATTGATCGATTAAACAAATGGCCAGAGAACTGGCATAGAAGGGAGGACATCAGATTTCTGAGGCATTGGGACTGGTTCTGGGGCAGGTGGGACCTGTTCAAAATGGACGGGCTGCATCTTAGCAGAACCAGGACTAACATCCTCACAAGGAGATTCCTTCGTGCTGTTGGAGAGGGTTTGAACTCGATTGGCAGGGCGATGGGAACCTGAAAGGGAGCTCAGATTCAAGAGAAGCAAAACTGGTAAAAGGAAATAGAAAAGTAGAAAGCAAAAATAGAAGGCAGACAAAGCATAGTGAAATATCAGATAGAATCAGAATAGGAAATAATGTTCAAAAAGCAGAATTAAGTGCACTCTATCTGAATGCGTGGAGCATTTGCAGAAAGGGTGATAATTTGCACAAATTGCCATTACAGAGATGTGGCCTCAAGACGACCAAGACTGGGAACTGAATATCTAAGGATGTTCAGCATTTAGGAAGAACAGGCAAAATGGAAAAGGAGGTAGTGTAGCACTCTTAATAAGGGACGAGATCAGTGCATTAGTAAGGGAGGATCTTAGATCAAAAGATCAAGATGTAGAATTAGTTTGGATGGAGCTAAGAAACAGCAAGGGCAGCAAACATTGATGGGAATTGTTTATAGGCCACCAAATTGTACTGGTAACGTTGGGCACGGTATAAATCAGGAAATTAGAGATGTGTGTAACGTGGATCATATAGTAATAACGGGTAACTTCAATTTACACATAGACTGGGTTAAACAAATCAGCAGTAATGCTCGGAGGAGGAATTCCTGGAGTGTGTACGAGGTGGATTTCTGGAGCAGTATGTCGAGGAGCCAACTAGGGATTAGTTTATCTTGGATTTATTAATGAGAAAGGGCTATTTAATAACCTTGAAATATAGGAGCCTTTGAGAAATAGTGACCATAATATGATAGAACTTTGCATTAAGTTTGAATGTGATATAGTTCATTCTGAAACTACAGCCTTAAATCTGAAAAGGGGAATTGTGGAGGTGTGAGGGGCTAGTTGGCTTATCGTGGATTGAGAAAGTACACTAAAAGATTTGACGGTAGATAGGCAATGGCTAGTATTTAAAGAAATATTACATGATCTACAGCAGATATATGTTCCTCTAAAGCACAAGCATGCCAAAGGAAAAGATTAATCAACTGTGGCTAATGAAAGAAGTTAAAGATTACATTGGATCAAAGGAATTGGCTTATAAGGATGCCAAAAACGCAAGAAGCCTGAGGATTGAGAGCAATTTAGAACTGAGTAAAGAAGGACTAAGAAACTGATTAAGAAAGGGAGAAGAGAATATGAATGCAAACTAGCGAGGAACATGAAGGCGGATTGTAAAAGCTTCTTTAGGTGTGTGAAAAGGAAAAGATTAGCAAGGACAGGAGAATCTATAATGGAGGACAGGGAAATGGCGGAGAAACTAAACAGTTACTTTGTGTCTGTCTTCATGGAAGAAGATACAGAAAATCTTCTTGAAATGCTAGGCAACTGAGGAACTAAACAAAAAGAGGTAGTACTGGAAAAGATAACTGGATTTAAGGTTGATAAATCCCCTGAACCAGATGAGCTTCAAACCAGAGTGCTGAAGGAGGTGGCTCGAGAGAAAATGGTGGTCATCTTTCAAAATTCTTCAGATTCTGGAAAGGGTTCCTGTGGACTGGAAAGTAGCAAATGTAACCGCACTATTTAGGAAGGGAGAAAGGGGGAGAATGGTGTTTGACAGACCTGTTTGATGTCAGTAGTAGGGAAAATGTTAGAATCTATTATAAAGGACGTGATAGCTGGACATTTAGAAAAGAATAAAATTGGGCAGAGTTAACATGGATTTATGAAAGGGAAATCATGTTGGCAAACTTATAGTTTTTTTGAGGATATTACTTGCAGCATTGATAAAGGAGAACCAGTAGATATGGTGTATTTGGATTTTCAGAAGGCTTTTGATAACGTTCCACACAGGAGATTAGTAAATAAAATTAGAGAGCATGGGATTGGGGTAATATACTAGTATGGATTGAGAATTGGTTAAAAGAGAAGGAGAGAGTAGGAATAAATGGATCATTCTCAGAATGGCAGGATGTTACTAGTGAGGGTGCTGCAAGAATCAGTGTTAGGTCCACTGCTGTTCACAATCTATATAAATGATTTGGATGTAGGGACCAGTGGTAATATTTCCAAATTTGTTGATGACACCAAACTGGGTGGGAACGTAAGTTGTGAGGAGGATGCAAGGAGGCTTCAAGAAGGCTTGGACAGGCTAAGTGAATGGGCTAGAACATGGCAGATGGTATATTATGCGAATAATGTGAAGTTATTCATTGTGGTAGAAAAAAACAGAAAGGCAGCATATTTCTTAAAGGGTGAGAGGTTGGGAAGTGCGGGTGTCCAAAGCGACCTGGGTGTCTCCTTCTTCATGATTCAATAAAAGTTAGCATGCAGGTACAGCAAGCAGTTAGGAAGGCAAATGATAAGATGGCCCTCATTGCAAGGGAGCTTGAGTGCAGGAGTTAAGATGTCTCACTGCATGCTGCAGTTGTAGAGAGCCTTGGTGAAACTTCAACTGGAATATTGTGTACAGTTTTGGCCCCCTTATCTATGGAGAGATACACTTGCCATAGAGGAAGTGCAATGGATGTTCATCAGATTGGATGGCAGCGGGATTGACTTATGAGGAGAGATTGGGGTGACTGGATCTGCATTCCCTAGAGTTTCGAAGAATGAGGAGTGACTTCATTGAAGCTTACAAAATTCTTACTGGATGTGACAGGGTGGAGGTAGATAGGATGTTTCTCTTGGCTGGCGAGTCTAAAACCAGGAACTTAATCTCAGGATAAGAGATAGACCAAGAGATGAGGAGGAATTTCTTCACTCAGAGGGTGGTGAATCTTTGGAATTCTTTACCCCAGAGGGCTGTGCAATCATTGAGCAAGCTCGAAGCAGAAGTCGATAGACCTCTGGAGACGAATAATATCGTGGGATATGGAGATAGCGTGGGAAAGTGGTGTTGAGGCAGATGATCAGTTGTGATCTAACTGAACAGCAGAGCAGGCTCAATGGCCAAATGGCCTACTCCTGTTCCTATGTACACCTGGCTAAAAGCTTGTTACATGCAGGCCAATATCTGGTTGGCAGTATGTTAGTTTTAGTTAAGAGCATGTTATGTACAACTTAACACATGGTTGAGACTGTTTGACACCTTGGTTTCTTGGTGTAGAGGTTATTTTACTGGTACGAGTAATCCAGAGAGCTTGAGTTCAAATCCACCATGTAATTTGAGTATTTGAATTTTGTGTGTTTTTTTAAATGTCAGGAAATAAAACCTTGGTATTGAGGCAAAAACCCTCAACTCATTTAAATGGTGCCTGGATCTACCCTTAAGTGCTGTAACCTGCAAGGCAATAGGCCTGGTGCTGGAAGGTAGGATTAGAATGGGTGGCTTGTATATTCAGCCAGCGCAGACATGATAGGTTGAATGGCCTCTTTCTGTGCCGCAACTTTTTTATGGTTCTATTAGTAAAAGTAGCCATAAAGCTATTGGATTGTGATAGAAACTCTCGGGGTTCAGTACGGACTGTGACACACTCTCGGGGTTCAGTCCGGACTGTGGCACACTCTTGGGGTTCAGTCTGGACAGTGACACACGCTCGGGGTTCAGTCCGGACTGTGACACACGCTCGGGGTTCAGTCTGGACTGTGATACACTGTCAGGGTCCAGTACAGACTGTGACACACTCTCAGGGTCCAGTACAGACTGTGACACATTCTCAGGGTTCAGTCTGGACTGTGACACACTCTCGGGGTTCAGTCTGGACTGTGACACACTCTTGGGGTCCGGTACAGACTGTGACACACTCTCGGGGTCCGGTACAGACTGTCACACACTCTCGGGGTCCGGTACAGACTGTCACACACTCTCGAGGTCCGGTACAGACTGTCACACACTCTCAGGGTCTGGTATGGACTGCGAGGGTTTATTGTGCTATGTCACTATGGGCTATTATACACTAGATAGGGTTTCACTATTGGCTGAATCATTCTATAAGGTTTCACTATGGCCTGCTCCACACTATAGAATTTTGGGCGATGTCATGGTTGTGCTCAGTAAATTGATATTTGTTCGTGGGAAACAAATTTTCTCCCGTTCGAAGCTTGGGAATCATTGGCCTTGTTTTCTGCAGAGTATTTAATTACATTATAGGTTTCTCCATTTCTCCCTGTCGTGTCTGAAAATGAAAACTCCAAAAATCCTGATGACAAGAAGTTATTGTTCAGGAGACATTCTTGAGGAGAATTTGATCCTCCTTGTTTATTCAGCTGAAAGCAGAGACAGAAAGCAGAGACTTAGCTGGAGAGTGAGTGGCAGACAGGCTGATGAGGTCCCGCCCAGCCCTCCCCTCCGTGCCACTCTTTGACGGAGGTGGTTTTAGGTGGAGCTGGTTTTCCTGTCATTGTAGAACACTGTAAATCCGATTTTCCTGTTGTGTTTCAGACTTGCCTCGTAGTTTAGTGGAGAATGGGCTGTGGATCACTCAGGCTAAAGGCAGCTGGACCACGGGCTGCTGAAACTTCTAGTTTGATAGTGTTATGATGGTGACCCTAATCCCAGCTATGTCCAGACAATTCGAACCGGGTTGGAATCCACTGGTGGGTATCAGATGGCTACTTGTTAATGCTGATGGCCAGGGGATTGGCTGACTCAGGCTGTTGGGCAGTTCTACCTTGCACAGTCAGGAGAACAATCCGACTATTTTTTTTAACTAAATTTCATGTTGGAATATATTCAGGACTAAATGGATGAATTGCTTTCTCAATCATTAGTTCAGTACTGGCTAGCAATATGTCTATATTTAAGTCTGATGCTCCTGGGTCTATAGCTGCTACTGTTTGCAAAGTTACTTTCTTTGCCATGTATCTTATGTTCCTGTTATACAGTGAGAGACCCCATTGGCAAATCAAACTGCAGACAGTTTTCCTTGGATAGGAATTGCCTTTCCTTTGGGAAATGTCCAGTGATGCATGGTTACTGGAGCTTGCTGGTAAACACACCTTGTCTGATTTATTTGTGAAGTCCCAGATTTTTGATCAGCACAGTTGGCTGTAATCAGTGCTTGCTCTTTTTAAAACAGAGACTTCATGCTCCATTTATTGGGCTGTTTATGGCTGGGTGCAGTGAGGAATATTTTGTGTTCGGAATGAGTTTAGGAATCTCATTTGCAGCTCAGTGACTGTGGAGCTGAAACAATGATGATTGAATTCTGTATGGGCTGGGCTACTTGCTGGCAAGGGCTTGATAAAGATGCAATGATTGCACTAGAAGTTTTAATCCTTGGTTTTGGATTGTCTCAGCGATTAACTTCCAGTTGTCTCCATAGCTAATGTGTCAGAGGCGGTAGCAAAAACTGACAGACAATACTAACACCTGAGATGTTGAGTGAGATTATTGTCGCAGAATCATTCCCAAACATTCACTATTCTACGTGTAATCTCAATAGAGAGAAACCGCTTATATTTATGTAGCACCTTTCACATCCGCAGGGACATCCCAAAATGCTTTACAGCCAGTGGTGTACGTGGTTGAAAAGTCATCATGGCTGTAAAGAGGAAACAGCAGCCAATTTATGCACATCTAAGGCCTCTCAAACAATTATGACCAGGTAATCTGTTTTGGTGATATTGGTTGAGGGACAGATGTTAGCCATGGGATCCTGCCCTTCTTTGAAATGGTGCCGTGGGATCTTTTATGCCCACTTGACAGGTCAGGTGGGGCATTGGTTTAACATCACACCCTAAAAATAGCACCTTTGACAATGCAGCTCTCCCTTAGTACTGCGAGCATCAGCCTGGGTATGTGTTCAAGTCTCTGGAGTGGGACCTGAACGCATGGATAATGGGCTCAGAGGTGAAATATTACCACTGGGTCAAGATATAAATTATTAGGAAGCATCTGCCTGTCCATCTGTTATCATTTATACTCTTTGGTCCCTTACCTGAATCAACATACCAGTACTGCACATTGCAGCTTAGTTTTACAGTTTGTATTGTTGCTATATACAGTGCGTCCCCTAAAGGCTATAAATGCTGGGGGTCAATTAGTGCTTGCAAGACTGTGATTGAAAGGTAAAAACAAAAAAACTGCGGATGCTGGAAATCCAAAACAAAAACAGAATTACCTGAAAAAACTCAGCAGGTCTGGCCAGACCTGCTGAGTTTTTCCAGGTAATTCTGTGATTGAAAGGTGTTTGCTAAGGGTATCAAACGATGATAGGCAGATAAGTGGAGGTGAGTGCGAGATCTGCCATAATCTAAAAGAAGGCCAGCAGCAGTCCTTCAAGAGTATAGTAGAGCTGGGAGGAACATTCCTACTGGCCCCTGGCTCTGTGGAAAGATAGGTTGAAAATTTGCACTTACCTTGAGGCTGCATTAAGTAGTGCATATTCAAGTGGCCTAATGCCTGTTTAAGGTGGCTGCTCAAGATGCCTGAACACTGGTCCAAGGCCAAATATGGCATCCAACTTATTTCAGTCACCTTGGGGTGCAGAACGTAGCTCCATGATATTGGTCCTTTTTGCCTCTGTCCACGGCCCAGAAACAAGGGTCAATATCTACCCCACTCTATTATTGGGGCTGCTTTTTTTTTTGTCTTTTTTTTTGAATTTGTGGATTACGGGTTATAAGAAGAGGTTGAGTGTTATGGAGAGGATTCCGTTCCCAGAGGACAGTGGATTTGTATTCCTTCGAGCAACAGCTAGACCTGTTTTTGGCTGAAACAGAGATTAGATTGTATGAGAAATGGGCACTGTCTGACATTAATCAGACTCGTTTGAGCAACTGAAGGGGGTCAGTGGTGAAATTTTCAAATTTTTAGTCTCTGATTAATCTAGTAGATTAAGACTCTGGGTAGAGATTGTCTTGACCTGATAAAGGACAGTCCAGATGTTCTAGCTGGTCTTTTCCTATCTGATGTTTGCTTATATTTGTGTGTATTCTTTCTGGGTGAATTAATTTATCTTTGCCAAGCTGAAGAACGCTCTTGCTAGGGAATGGGAATTGCTCAGTGTCAGAATCCTGCACTTGTGAGCTCCGATATCCACAGTCAAGTTTCTGTGAACAATGGCCTAGCAATCAGCTTTGACCCCCTTTGCAGAAGGATCTCCTGTGGTGTATGTACACCATTTCCATGTGATTGCAGTGAGTGGGAGTGCCAATTGGTGTATTGAATTGTGTACAGTCTTGGGGCTGTGAGTTACCACTCCATAGGAAGCAGCCTAAAATGGCAGAAAACGCGCATCACTTACAGCCAGGGTTGCTAACTCTACTCAGATGGATTCCTGGAGTTTCTTGCCTCACTCAGTTCCTGCTGGCTCTGTTTAATCAACACCATTCTCCTCAGAGAGAATAAAAACAATTGCCGGTACTGTTCTTGGATCGTTGCCATTTGAAATACCAGTAGGTGATTCGAATGGGTCTGTATATTCCCACCCACTTGAAGCCTGACACTCGTTTCCTGGATAATGCTTGGTGCACAAATCAATGAACCAGTTTGATAGTGCGTGTAACTCAACCTGGCCTGGATGTAGGACTGAAACAAACAGGTCTGACCGGACAGAGGCTGCACACACAATGTAGGAAAATTAGTCATTGAAAGTGAAAACAATGGGGAATAAATCAAAATGTAATTTTTAAATTAAAAATTGATTATAATATAATGTGCAGTGGGAGACTGATATTAAACCAATCTACTGGAAAGTTCAGATAGGTTGAGTGTCTGCTTGAGTGAAGTGGAATCTATCCTGTAATCCCAAGGAAATGCACATCACTTACCTCATTCAGACAGACTAGGCCCACATCCAAACCTATAGAACATGCGAATGTGAATAGAGGTGCAGCTGGAGTGGGGCCAAATTGTGCTGGTTACCATGGGGCACTGATATACTTCCTGCTGCTTTGCCAGCCAGCATGAGAAAGTAAGACTTGTGTTAATATAGCCTCCTGCACAACATCAGAACTGCCAATAAAGTGGCTTTGAAGTGTAGTCGCTGTTGAAATGTTATAAAGGCAGCAACCAATTTGAGCATAACAAACCCCCACCAAACAACGATTAAATACATGTTCAGAATTTTTGATTAAAATAGAGAATACTCAGCAGATTAGGCAGTATTTGTGGAGAGAGAAACAGAGATAACCAAGCGTCGTTGACCAGAAATGACGTCCTGGATTTTGTGGTGGCAATGATGGTGAAACCATTAGCCTTTACCTTTACCATCAATGTTTCAGTCTTGACTCTCTGTAATTCCACCGACACCGCTAGCAACTTCACCAGTCTGCACATGCTCAGAACAATGCGAAGATCCAAAAAAGTTGCTGTTACTTCTACAATTCCCTAGAGGGTGTGCTGCTGTGCCACCCCCTGCGCCCCCCACCCCCCCCCCCCCCACCCACCACCCACCCACCCACCACCCTTCCAACTCCCACCCCCAGACAGCCTTCAATGGAAAATCAATCGAATTGACAGGAACTTCCACTCAGTGCTGTTAGTCTCATTGTAAAAACACGTAAGAAAGTTGAACATAGTTGCCTGAGGTGTAACTGGGTTTCTAACACCATACTGATTTCCTCATTACTGCTCTCACTGGCCCCGAGAAATTCATTTTATATTTGGAGAATGTCAAATTCTTTGTGATGATAACAAGGATACCACATTTTCATTTTTTATTAAGTTTATTTCTCTATGTGATTAAGATATAATCTAAAATAATCACAATGATTTATTAAAGTCTCTGAAAATGTATATCAAAGGTGAAAGATATTTAGGTTCTTTTAACTCCCTTGTTTGTTGTGTGTGAATAGTTCAAGGTGATTGGCTGTTTACTTGCTTGCTTCATTACTGTTGCTACACACCGAGACATCCCATTGACCTCGGTGCCCCATTCAAACCAGTGTTGGGAAAGGGGGCAATCATGCCACAGAGATTGGAGGTGACTGTCACATGAGCGGGGACATGTTAAAAATGAGTTTCAGAAGTTTTTATTCACTGGTCGAAACCTCATCCCACCTGCGGATGAGGTTCGCAAAAAATGCAAAGGAGGCTTGACCTATTCGCCCGCCCGCCAACCGAAATATCGTGCGAGTGCATCATTGCACACTACTTTTCTCCCATTTGGGTTGGGCATGTGCCTGCTCGACAAGAGAAAAATTCTGCCCACGTTTTTTTTAATTCATCGGATTTGGGTGTCAGCACTCATTGCCCATCCCTAATTCAGGGAACGTTTAAGAGTCAGCCACATTGCTGTGGGTCTGGAGTCACGTGTAGGCCAGACCAGGTAAGGACAGCAGGTTTCCTTCCCTAAAGGACATTAGTGAACCAGGTGGGTTTTTACAACAATCGGCAATGGTTTTGTGATCACCATCAGACTTTTAATGAATTCAAATTTCACCATCTGTCATGGTGGGATTTGAACCCAGGCCACTAGAGCTTTACCCCAGGTCTTTGGAATACAGGTCCAGCAAAAATAGCATTATGCCACAGCCTCCCTTGTGGGTATAGGTCCACCATAGTGTTGTTAGGAAGGGAGTTCCAGGATTTTGACCCAGTTCCAAGTAAGGATGGTGTGTGAGTTGGTGGGGAACTTGCAGGTGGTGGTACTCCCATGCAACTGCCCTTGTCCTGCTAGGGGATAGAGGGACACTGTTTAGACACTGCTGTTGAGGGAGTCTTGTTGAGCTGCTGCAGTGCATCTTTTGGATGGTGCACACTGCTGCTTCTGTGTGTTGGTGCTGGAAGAAGTGAATGTTTAAGGTGGTGAAAGAGGTGCAGATCAAGTGGGCTGCTTTGTCCTGGATGATCTTGAGCTTGAGTGTTAGTGGAGCTGCACTCATCCAGGAGAGTATTCAGTCAGACTCCTGACTTAGTGCTTATGTGATCTTTCATATCCACCTGAAAGGGCAGATAGAGCCTCGATTTAAAATCCCATTCAAAAGATGAAGGTGCTGAACTCCTTTCATGCTGCGCTAGAGTGTCAGCACAAGTCTCCATGGTAAGAAATGACCTCACAACCTTCTGACTGAGAGAGAAGAGTTCTACCACTGAGCCACAGCTGACACATGCTCCTGTTTGCCAGTTTTGTGTGTGCTTCCATTTGGACGTGTCTCATACCCCACCTCCTTCAGGCGTTCTCTCTGTCTCCTAAATACCTTTTACTTCTTTGATAAATCTTATGCTGCCTCCTAGGGCAGAATCCTCCATTTCGGAGACAAAGTCCGGTGGTGGGAGGGAAAGTCCAAAGGATTCCCGCTGGGCAGGGGAATGGCTGAACATTCGCAAATTTCCGCTTTTCAGCTCATTAATCATGCATCTGCGAGGAGTGTGATGAATTTTGTGATGAGCAAGCAGGAAGTGGCCCGCGTTACCGTTATCTCATGGGGTCAAAGGTCTTGGCGTCATATTTAAATGGCACCTGGTCAGTCTTTCTCCATTCCACAATCTCTTAGTTATGCCCCCCCAAGACAGTCTTTCACCCTTGCCCTCTGGTCCTTTCTCTCTTTCCCTTTGCTCTGTTCGTCTGTATTATCGTCCAGTTCTGACAAAGAGACTGAAACCTTCAGTTCCTCCGCTTCCTCCACAGATGTGGTTTGACCTGTTCAGTATTTGCAACGTTTTCTGCCTAACTGAATAGTTTGCACAGAGTGAAGTTAAAGAATCAACGACATTGTTCTTTATTAATTGACATGATGTAGAATTTTTTTTAAAATTTAGACTGTGGACCTGAGAACTCTGCTGTCACAACAAGTGTAGTAAATACGCTGTAGTACATCTGCCCAAGCAAGGATCTGCCCAATGCCAACAATGTTTAACCCAGTCAATCACTTGTTTCACTTTGTGAAAAGGGGCAGTTAATGGCTTGTGTCAGTTTTAATAAAAGATCACAGCAGCTAACAGCAAGATGGCAGAACTACCTTTCCCTGAAACATAAAGGATCTGTGCAGGGGTAATTTGCTGTGTTTATGGCCTTTATTTGAACTGATGTTGTATGTACATATTAAGCATTTAGCTTAACAAGAGGAGCCAGGAAATTCTCCCACAAGGGACTAACCAGTGAGTCATCCTCATGGTTCTCGCAAGTGAACTATTTCTGTCGCCTCAAAAATTTGCTATTGGGCTTGTTTTTCATGTTTATATGAGAAACATATTTCTTTTTGTTCTGGCATCAATGAGATTTTGATTTGGGGGAGATGTTGGTGTTGTGGTAACGTCACTAGATTAGTAATCCAGGGGTCCAGGATAATGTTCGGGGGACACGGGTTCAAGTTGCACCAGGGCAGCTTGCAGAATTTAAATTCAGTTAATAAATCTCGAATTGAAAGCTAGTCTCAGTAATGGTGGCCGGGAAACTATCATCAATTGTTGTAAAGATCCATCTAGTTCACTATTATCCTTTAGGAAAGGGAATCTGTCATCCTTGACTGTTCTGGCCTACACGTAACTCCAGACCCATAGCAATGCGGTTGACTCTTAACCATCCTTTGCAATGTGGCTTCAAAGCCACTCCATTCATGGGCAATTAGGGATGGGCAACAAATGCTGGCCTGACTAGCGGACACCTGCATCCCATGAAAGAATATATCAGAAAAAAGGCCCTTTCACTTAAACAACAACAACTTGTATTTATCTAACATTTTTAATGTAGTAAAAGATCCCTTGGTACTTCACGGGAGCGTAAACTGACACTGAACTACATAGAGAGACAGTGGGACAGGTGACGAAAAGCTGAGCCAAAGCGGTAGGTTTTATGAAGCGTCTAAAGCTGGAGAGAGCGAGATGGAGAGACAGAGAGGTTTAGGAAGGGAAACCCTCAGCTTAGGCCCTAGGCAGCTGAAGGCATGGCCGCCAATGGTGAGGCGATGAAAACCAGGGATACGCAAGAATACAAATTGGAAGATTGCAGCTATCCTAGAGGGTTGTCAAGGTCGGGAGGGGTGAGGCCGTAGAGAGGTTTGAAACCAAAGATAAAAATCTTAAAATTTGAGGAATTGCTGGACTGGGAACCTAGGGTATCGAGTTTGGAGCAAAAGTAAGTAAATGGAGTTAGGGGTGAAGATGAGCTATGACCTGACTGACTGACTGGAGGGGCAGGATTAGGGGGCACTATAGCCTGCTCTTGTTCCTGAGAGGTGAGGGTTGATTATCTGAGCTTGTTGCTGCTGATGGGAAGCTGTGTCCATATTGAGAAATCATTACTGAATCTGGGCAGCAAGACAAAGAGACTTTATTCGCCAGCGGTGGTGCATTTTGTAAAATTACTCCTGTTGTGTCTTCGTCGGGAAGTGTTGAGCTTTTTGTTTGGGTGAAGGAGGAAGAGGCAGGAAACAGGACGATGCCACTCGGATGATGCTTCATCGCTCTCACCTCTGAGTCAGCAACTCATGGGTTCAAGTCCCACTCCAGAGATTTGAGCATGCAACCCAGACTAACACCACCGTGCAGGAGTGAGGGAGTGCTGCACTGTCAGAGGTGCCATCTTTCGATTGAGATGTTAAACCAAGGCCCCAACTGCTTTCACTGGTAGCCAAAAAACATCCCTCGGCATTACTCAAAGAAGAGCAGAGGACTTCTCCTCTGTGTTCTGGTCAATATTTATCCCTCAACAAACATCTCAAAACAAATGATCCTATCAGCATCTCCTTGCTGTTTGTGGGAGTGTGCAAAGTGGCTGCTGCATTTCCTACATTGGAACCATGACTACACTTCAAATATAGTTGATTGGCTGTTAAAGACTTTGTGATGTCCTGAGATCATGAAAGGCATGACATGACTGCAAGTGCCCTCCCTCCCTCCCTTTTTCCCTCCTTCCTTCCCTTCTTCCTTCCGTCCCTCCCTCCCTCCCTTCTCCCATCCCTCCTCACGTCCCAAATTTGCCAAATCTTACTTTGTATAGGTGATGTCTTGTTTAAATTTTAAACCCCATCACACCTCAGCACTCAAGACGGCACAGCGGAAATAACTGGTGCAGCTTGGGCCTTGTGGTGACTATCACTCCCTATCCGTGTCAGAGGTTTTGCTTTACAGTTCCAGTAAATTAGAGAGGGGGTTTGGGGCAGCTCACAGCAGATGAATCAAAGGTTATCCTTGGAGGATGAATTGAGGTTCCAGGAGGGGAGAGAAGTGTGTGAAAGTAACCCCGGTCTGCATACTGTTTAATACGCACAAAGACTAGGCTGTTCCACCAAACCCCCCCCCCCCCCCCCCCAGGGCACTTCAACTGAGAAAATGATTTTGATTGGTGGGAGTGGCATGTAAAGCCTGTTGCTCTGTTGACGATGTGATAAGTCAGACTGTAACAAGACAATCGGCTTGGCACGTTTTAAGGCATTGAAAATTCAGATTCAAAACCTTCATTCTGCTGTTCTGTTCTTTACTGCAACACAGCCTCCCCAGCCCACCTCCCCGCCACCATCCCCCTTCCCCACAGAAACCCCTCAGCATTGTTTTAGAATGAAAACCGTGACCCTTTAACCCAGTAGCTGCTTTCATACCTTTACACAATGCTTGCAAGCGATCACTGTGTTGACCGTGCTTTTCGGGAAAGGGAAGGGTTGCCATATACTTTCCCACAAAGGCGATTCTGCTTTAATGTGTTGTGTTTCCCCAAAAAGAAGTCTTTCCAATCTCATTTCTAACACTGAAGGAAGTCGGTTGTAATTAATGATGCCCAGAGCTAGTTGGCTGTACGTGATTCCATTGATTCCTTTTTCTCTCTCAAGCTGTCTCCAGCTCGCTAATGAGTGTATAAAGCCCCACTAATGAAGCAATGTTTGTTTTGGGAAAGATTAGGAGGTCCCACGGCAGGCTAGGACCTCGGAAGGGGAGAGCGTGTGCAGCTGCACCCTCTGAGGCTGCCTCTGGTGACTGGGCAGCACAGGCTTGCTGCATCAGATGGTGGAGATAGAGAATTTCTGCCTGACTGGTCTGTCTGCTCGCGGCAGGACCACGGCTCTCAAGTGGAGCACAGACCAGGGGCTGTTGTGTGGCCGACTTTTGGGCCATGCTTTTTCTGACTGCGAGCGGCGGTGGGTAGAGCGAGATATTACTGCTTTGATCCTCTGATGTTTGAGAGATCCGACTGCTTTAAAGCCCCATTTGGTTGCAGCTTGAAGCCCAGATAGGATGTGTTGGTGGGCGGTCAGTAGACGTTAGTGTGAAATAGGCAGCACCGTGAGCAATGGGTCACTTTAACAGCGTAAGTCGGCAACCTCCCTAAGCTGAGCAAGCCCCCACCCCCACACAATGTCGTCTAATCGAATCCTGTGTTGCCTTTCCAGATAGCTCGCCAGCTTCCCTGGATTTTGCTGACGACACAGGATTGCTTTGCCTGAAGATGGAAACACTGGAGTCGGAACTGACCTGCCCTATCTGTCTGGAGCTGTTCGAAGATCCGCTGCTTCTGCCGTGTGCCCACAGCCTCTGTTTCAGCTGCGCTCACCGCATCCTGGTCTCTCATTGTGCATCGAACGAGAGCGTGGAATCTATTGCCGCCTTTCAGTGCCCAACGTGTCGTTATGTCATCGCCCTCAACCACCGTGGTCTAGAGGGGCTAAAGCGTAACGTCACCTTGCAGAACATCATCGACCGCTTTCAGAAGGCTTCAGTCAGTGGCCCCAACTCGCCGGGCGAGAGCCGCCGGGAGCGGCCCTTTGACGGAAGCGCCATGACGACAGCCGAGCGTATCCCATGCCAGTTCTGTGAGCAGGACCCGCCGAGGGCGGCCGTGAAAACCTGCGTGACCTGCGAGGTCTCCTATTGCGACGGCTGTCTGAAGGCCACCCACCCCAGCAAGAAACCCTTCACCGGGCACCGGCTGATTGAGCCAGTCCCTGACTCACACCTCCGGGGCCTGATGTGCCTGGAGCACGAGAGTGAGAAGGTCAACATGTACTGCGTGACAGACGAGCAGCTAATCTGTGCCTTGTGCAAGCTGGTCGGGCGGCATCGAGACCACCAAGTGGCAGCACTAGGTGACAGGTTTGACAAAATAAAGGTATGTGGCATGTGATCTTTCTACTCTTTATGTGACTGGGGGAGAGGGGGCATTCTTAGATGGTGGAATGTGTCAAGTGTTGTCTGCTTGCACTGCTGCGAAACGCCTTAGGACATTTCAATACACTAAAGGCGCTCTATAAATGCAAGTTCGCGTTGTTGTTGCACAATCAAAACTCTTTACAGCTGACAGGTTTAATGCATCCAAAGTTGACATTTAATAGGAGGCCGTGACTGATGAACAAGCGCTTCCCTTAGTAATCCAGGAGGTGAAGGAAAAACTGAGAGTGAAACAGTCTGAAAGGTGCCCTATTTGGTAAAGAGAGTCCAGTCATTCAGAAAAACATTAGAATTTAATAGAAAGTAGGAAACAAATTTCAGTTCATCCCATAGAGATATTCTTGCCCTGCAAAAAAATTAGCAATAAAGAAAATGACTGTATAGTACATATTGTTTTAAAATAGGTTATGTTCTCATATATGTAATTCCATAAGGAGGTTTATTTTTTTAATTGCACAATGATAATTCATGCACTCATTTCTACCTTTTAGCTTTTTCGGTGATTAATCAAGCCATTTGCAATAGATCAATTCCTTCTCCATCTGTTCCATTGTCAAACTAGAGTCACTGCCATTTACACCGAGTGAAGGCATTGCAATTCTCTCAGTCTCTGGGTGCAAAGGCAACTCACAGCCACGCTCTGTTCCCCTGGTGGGTGACAGATTGCACGCTGCACTGTCTCCGGTGGGTTTTAGCTGCAGGTATCCAGACTGCGCTCAAAATTACATTGAACCACATTGAGTCGGCAGCACAGGAACAGGTCGCTCAGCTGGTGCTTACTCTCCATAAGAGTCTCCACCCATCTATCTTGTTGGGTTCCCAATCACCCTGGTTTGGTTTGGAGACTCTTGGAAGCAGCAGTTCCCTTTCAGAATGCTGCTGCTGGCACCATGAGCAAAAAGCTGGTTATATCGTCCTTCACGTTATGCACTCCAGGCTGCAGTCTAGCCCTGCTCAGGGTGAATGAACACTGGGCCACTCACAACCTCTTCCCCAGGAGGTGGGGGATATGGAGCAGCTGGGGATCAGCCTTGGGTGGGCTCCAGGAATCAGCTTTTGGGAAGATTGCAGGAATTGACTATTTGTTGTGGGGGTGGGGGGGTGCTTTGAGAATCGGCTCCTGCGAGGGAATTGGTAATTGGCTAGTAGGAGGTGGCAACTTGTGGGGAGTCAGGATTCAGGGAGTGATGGATATGTGGAATTGGGCTAGGGATCGTGACTCAGCGAAAGATAGAGACTGGGGTCCAGAGACTCCTGTTGTCAGAATGTCAAGTGATCAAACCTCCGGGAATGTCTCCTAACAATGTTGGTAACTTTACCTTTCTTCATTTAATCCTATCAATATAACCTCTTTTCCCTTCTCCCTCGTATACTTGTCTAGCTGCCCCCTAAACATATCTAAACTATCTGCCTCAATCCTTGTGGAAACTAGTTCCATACAGAATCATAGAATGGTTATAGCACAGAAGGGGGTTATTTGGACCATCAAGTCTGTGCTGGCTCTCTGCAAGAACAAATTGGCTAATCGCACTCCCCGGTCTTTCCTCGTAACCCTGAAGATTTTTTTCTCTTCGGACGCTTATTCAGCCCCCTGTTTGAAAACTCCGATATGAATTTGCCTTCACCAGCACATTCTCGCCATTCTCTGGGTAAAGTTTCTCCTGAATTCCCTATTGGATTCATTGGTCAATATTGATGACCCCTAGGTTTTCTGGTGGGGCTAGAATACTCAGGTCTGACAGCTTTCTGAGTTGGTGAAAAATCCTCTTTAGGTATTGGGTAATCTGGCTGGCAGAAGTCCAGTGTGAACAGTGAGATGTGATACAGAACCATGTAGACTTCATTGTCTCTGTGTTGCTCCTGAGAAATTGCATTGGGAGCCCTTTGTTGGGAAAATGATTTTTTAATATAATAGTCCAAGGTTTCAGATAGAGAGGCGCTGATTAATGTTCTTGGTGAGGAGTTCAGAAATTATGTTTTGTTAAGTGATGTGTGTTGTAACATCCTGTGGTATTAGGATGTACAGAATGCACTTGTTAAATCATTGGGCACTGGGAGTGGAGTGTGTGCTATTCAGAATCTGATCCCTAATGGTGGATTACTGCAATGCAAGAGCTGAGAGCCAGTTAGAGTTAAATGGCAAATCTTTCTTGTCAAGAATGTTCTTTCTTTGGGGGCATTATTCTCTTACTGTGAGGCAGTGTGTATATGAATGGAGTTCCTATGTTAAGCAACCAATGAGACTTTGCAGTGTCTCAGGCAGGAGTGCCAAGTGGATGGTAGCGAACTAGCTGCCTGTTTCATACCCCATCAGCTTGTTTTTGGTCTTAGCTGGTTGGATTTATATCTGGCTCCCCTCCCACCCCAACATTGACGTCACCCTATGAAATGGCCTAGCAAGTCTCTCAGTTGCATCAAATTGCTTCAAAGGAAAGACCACATGGACTGAGCAGCTCAAGAAGTAGGCCCACCACCCTTCAGGGAACATGAGGAAATAATGCCAGCCTTGCCGACCATGTTCATATCCCAAGAATGAATAAAAAAACTCATCTATCTCTGTACATCCAGTTGCTTATCTTTCATTTCTTTCCCTCCCATCCCCTCTTTCCTTATCCTGGCCTCTCTCTCTCTCTCTTTGCCCCCTCTCTGGCTTCACTATCTCACTGCTGCATTTTCTTTCTCATCTCTGTTCTCTATCCTAATTGTTTCTTATTTTTTACACTCTTTCCCTCTGTCACCTCAACCTATTTTCCTTCTCATGCCCTCTCCTGCTATCTTCTACCCCTCTTTAACCTGCTTTTTCTCATCCTCTCTGTGTGTCTCTCCCTCGAAAAGCCTTTTCCAAGTTTCTGCCTTTAACCCTTCCCTCAACTTGATTTGAGTAATATATATGTTTAATGCCTTTCATAATCTCAGGACATCCCAAATGCAATCTAGCTAATGAACTTCTTCAGTACAATACAGTGATGAACTACAATGCTGTTACAATGTCGGAATCATGGCAGCCAGTTTGCACACAGCTAATCCAAACCCAGCAATTAAATAAATGACCAGATCATCTACTTTAGTGATGTTTGTTGAGGGATAAACAGGACACCAGGAGAACTCTTCTTCTGATCCTCAAATAGTATCATGGAATCTTTCACTGAGAGGGAAGACAGGGCCTCAGTTTGATGTCCAGTCTGAAAGATGGCACCTCCAACAGTGCAGCACTCCCTCAGCACTGCATTGGAGTGCAAGTCTGGATCTTGCACTCAAGTCTCCAGAGTGGGACTTGAACCCACGATCTCTGACTCAAGAGGTGAGAGTGCCTTAACTTACTGAGAGGCCACTGTACATTTGTCACATTTTTTCATGTTTCAGTATGAAGAGTTAGGTTGGGTGTTGAAAATAACCAGGAAAAATAAATTTGGAATATTAAATACAGAGTGTATGTCAGTACCATGAACCACATTGCCAGTCTATAAATATGAATAGATTGAGTGCCATTGTCCACGTTCAGGAAACTAAAAGCTTTTTATGAAGCTGAGGTACATTTTTATGTAAGTGAAGACACTTTTACATGTTAATTCATTATTAAGTATTTTCAGTTCTGACTAACAGCACTTTTGAAAAATGTAATATCTCCTGGGAGCTCATCCAGAACTCATCCTTTTCACAAGGGGAGAAAAAGTGCTTTTCTCAATGGTTCTAAATGTGATAGCCTTTGGCTCAATGGAAGCATTGTAGTCTCTGAGCCAGACAGCCCTAGTGAGGGGAGACTGGAGGTCTGACTCTGAATTCTGGGTTGACATCCAGTGGGATGCTCATGCCTGGTGGGTGTAGGTGCCCCTTTTCCTCTCATCATTTGGGTTGTGGGAGCCCATTAAATCCTTACACTGTACAGGACTAACCATCCTCCTCTCCTTCAGGTTCCCTCTTTTGCTAAGGTTTAGATGCTGCATCAATCATTTCTACTATTAGCAGCTGCATTTTGGGCCATCATTGCTAACTATGGGATGATTATTCAGTAAGACCCCAATCTTTTCCAAGGTGACTGGGCACAATGTCCACTTTGTCAGGAGAGTGCCCTGAATGCATCATACATCTTGCTTGGTGACCTACAGAGTCATTGTCCTCTTGTCAGCATCATCTGCCTCTTCCATTGTTCTAGACTTCATGCACCTTTTCTTATTTATGTGTTCTTGGGATGTGGGCATCCAGCATTTTTTTGCCCATCCAAGGGCATTTAAGAGTCACATGTAGCTAGACCAGGTGAGGACAGCAGATTTCCTTCCCTAAAGGGCATTAGTGAACCAGATGGATTTTTACAACAATCAGCAATGGTTTCATGGTCACCACTAGACTTTCCAGATTTTTATTGAATTCAAATTCCACCATCTGCTGTGGTGGAACCCAGGTCCCCAGAGCATTGCCCTGGGTCTCTAGGTTACCAATCTAGTGACAATACCACTATACCACCTCCTCCCCTTAAAGGCTGATGTCCTCTATCTACATCAGACAGAACTGATGATTCCCTCACTTAGTTTAGCTTATCAGCTGAGGCAAGGTGCCAGGATATGCCTGCTGATGTTTCCCAGCTGCTCGGAGGCGTATGTGAAAGCTGAGGGCACTGTGGGACAACAGTGGGCCTTACCCACTTGCAAAAGTGGAGTGTGTAGCTGGCATTGATTGAGAGGTGCTGGTCATGTCACAGATACCACCACCCACCCCCCCCCCCCCCCCCCCCCCGCCCCATGTAATCCTACTATACATTGGGAGGATTTAATGGGCTCCCATCACACAAGTGAACATGACTAGCCCACTGAATGTCAAACCAGAATTCAGAGTCTGAGCTTTATCTCCATTCACCAGGACTGCCTGGAGTGGGATTTGAACCCAAACCTTCTGGTTCCGAGGGTGGAATATTAACACTGAATCAAAGGCTCACCTATGAGTTAGTATTGAAAATGGTTACAGCCATTGAAGGAGTGTTAATGTCACAGATTGTCAATCAGTCTGAGAATCCTCCCACCACTTCACACCAGGGAAAGAGTCTGAAGATACAGTTTAAGAAATGGAAGTTCACAACCATGACCCTGAATAGCAGCTTAATCAACTATAGCTTCTTATTCAAAGATTGTGCCCCATTAAAAGGAAGGAGAGTGTTAAAGGCCTTGTGACTGCTGCATTAACATTGTAAACAGTGCATCCAACTGAAGTGACCTGAACTATCTGTGCCACCGCTCTGACAGTGGGCGATTGTTTTGACCATGGCTTCCAATCGAGCATTATTAATTACTGGCACTCATCCCATATGTACGCACTCACACACACACACACTCATACACACACACACACACTCATACACTCACACACACTCACACACACTTTCACTCACACACACACTCACACACATACTCACACACACTCACACACACACTCACTCACTCACTCTCACACACATACACTCACACACATACACTCACTCTCACACACTCTCACTCTCACTCTCACACACTCTCACTCTCACTCTCACAATCTCACAATCTCTCACACTCACACTCTCACACTCTCACAATCTCTCACACTCACACTCTCACACTCTCACACTCTCACTCACACACTCACACACTCACTCACTCACACACTCACTCACTCACTCACACACTCGCTAACTCACACACTCACTAACTCACACACTCACTCACACACTCACTCACACACTCATTCACACACTCACTCACACACTCACTCACACACTCACTCACACACTCACACACTCACACACTCACACTCACTCACACACTCACTCACACACTCACTCACTCACACACTCACTCACACACTCACTCACACACTCACACAGGCCAGGATTTTGCCCACCTCCCACAATTGGAGTCCAAGCGTGATTTCACGCTGGCGGGCCAATTCAGGCACGCTGCCAACTCCTGCGTGCACCCGCCGACCAAAATATCGCACCAGTGCGCAATTACATCGGGACACTTGCCCAACGTCATCACACAACATTTTATGTTCATTCTGCCCAGGCACACACCTGTCCGACAAGCAGAAAATTCTGCTCACACACGGACACACACACACACACACACATGGACACACACGGACACACACACACACACACACACGGACACACACACACAGACGCACACACACGGACACACACACACACATGGACACACACACACACACACACACACATGGACACACACACACGGACACACACACACACACGGACACACACACACACACGGACACACACACACACACACATGGACACACACACACACACGGACACACACACACACGGACACACACACGGACACACACACGGACACACACACACATGGACACACATACACACACACACACACATACACACACACACACACACATGGACACACATACACACACACACACACACATGGACACACATACACACACACACATGGACACACACACACGGACACACACGGACACACACACACACACACACACACACACACGGACACAGACACACACACACACACGGACACACACACACACACGGACACACGGACACACACGGACACACACACACACTCACACACGGACACACACACACACACACACACGGACACACACACACACACACGGACACACACACACACACACGGACACACACACGCACGGACACACACACACACACACGGACACACACACACATGGACACACATACACACACACACACGGACACACACACACATGGACACACATACACACACACACACACACATGGTCACACATACACACACACACATGGACACACATACACACACACACACACACGGACACACATACGTACACACACACATGGACACACATACACACACACACATGGACACACACGGACACACACACACATGGACACACACGGACACAACGGACACACACACATGGACACACACGGACACACACACACGGACACGGACACACACACACACACACGGACACACACACACACACACACACACGGACACACACACACACACACACACGGACACACACACACACACACACACGGACATACACACACACACACACACACACACACACACGGACACACACATGGACACACACGGACACACACACACGGACACACACACGGTGACACACACACACACGCACACACGGGGACACACACACACACACGCACACACGGGGACACACACACACACGGACACACACGGACACACACACACACACACACACATGGACACACACGGACACACACAGACGCACACAGACACACATGGACACACACAGACACACACACACACACATGGACGCACACACACACACGGACACGCACACACACACACACACACACACATGGACACACACACACACATGGACACCCACAGACACACACACACACATGGACACACACACACATGGACACACACACACACATGGACACCCACAGACACACACACACACATGGACACACACACACATGGACACCCACAGACACACACACACACATGGACACCCACAGACACACACACACACACACACAGGGACACACACACACACACACACACACACACAGAAACACATGGACACACACGGACACACGGACAGACACACACACACACACACACATGGACACACGGACACACACAGACAAAGGTAGTCCCAATTGTGAGAACAGTGTCCTTCCCATCCCAGCTCCCTGTCTGCTCCCAGTCACCGAGAGGGAAGTTTTAACGGGCTGATAATGTGAGTTCATGACCCTCCCTCCTGCAGTCTCAGCTACTGCAGGTGGACACAGTGTGAAAAGCACATAAGACATAGGAGCAGAAATTAGGCCATTCGGCCCATTGAGTCTGCTCCATCATTCAATCATGGCTGATAAGTTTCTCAACCCCATTCTCCTGCCTTCTCCCTGTAACCTTTGAACCCCTTACCAATCAATAACCTATCTATCTCGGTCTTAAATGCACTCAATGACCTGGCCTCCACAGCCTTCTGTGGCAATGAATTCCATAGATTCACCACTCTCTGGCTAAAGAAGTTTCTCCTCATCTCTATTCTAAAAGGTCTTCCCTTTACTCTGAGGCTGTGCCCTCGGGTCCTAGTCTCTCATACTAATGGAAACATCTTCCCCATGTCCACTCTATCCAGGCCTTTCAGTATTCTGTAAGTTTCAATCAGATCCCCCCTCATCCTTCTAAACTCCATCGAGTATAGACCCAGGGTCCTCAAACGTTGAGTACAGGCCTTCCTGCAAGGCAGTGTGAAAAGATTTCTCCGATAAATAAAGCTGCCTATGTTTTGATCATCAAGGTGCAAATTGATCTGAGGAGTTTTCCATTGTAAGGCTGACAAACAGAAACTTGTAATCTCAATAATTTCATTCAATCATACCTCACAGTAGGAGTCCATTCAGCCCATCATGTGTGTGCCAGCTCTTTTAAAGAACTAATCAGTTAGTCCAGCTTCCAAACACATTTCCCATATCTGCAGATATTTCCTTTTCCCAATATTTCTCCAATTCCCTTTTAAAAGTTACTATTGAAATTGCTGCTATCATCCTTTCAGGCAGTGGAGTCCAAATCATAACAACCTCACTCATTTCCTCTCTGGGTCTTATGGCAATTATCTTACATCTGTATCCTCTGGTTACTGACCCTCCTGCCAATGGTAACAGTTTCTGTTTCTGTGCTCCTATCAAAACCCTTCAGAATTTGGTACATCTTTATTATTTCTCCCATTAACTTTCTTCTGTGTCAATCACTTCCCTTTCCCATCCTTTCCAGCCCCAGTTTCCTTCTCCCATCTCTTACAATCCCTCCATTCGGCCAAGACTCCCCATTTCCCAGCAATCCAAAGGTGGCTTCCCATCATTCTGGTTTGGAAAGCATTTATTGCAGTAACCCCATCATGCACTGTATCCTGCCCTGTCGCTCCCTCTGCCTCTGCCTCTCCCTCTCCTCCCTCACCCTCTCCACTCTCACCCTCTCCTTCCTCACCCTCACCCTGTCCACACTCACCCTCTCCTCCCTCGCCCTCTCCTCCCTCACCCTCTCCTCCTTCACCCTCTCCCTCTCCTCCCTCTCACCTCCTCCCTCACCCTCTCCACCCTCACCCTCTCTCTCTCCACCCTTACCCTCTCCACCCTCACCCTCTCCACACTCACCCTCTCCACACTCACCCTCTCCACACTCACCCTCTCCCTCTCCCTCTCCTCCCTCTCACCTCCTCCCTCACCCTCTCCACCCTCTCCTTCCTCACCCTCTCCTTCCTCACCCTCTCCCTCTCCACCCTCACCCTCTCCACCCTCACCCTCTCCACCCTCACCCTCTCCACCCTCACCTTCTCCCTCTCCTCCCTCACCCTCTCCCTCTCCTCCCTCACCCTCTCCACCCTCACCCTCCCCACCCTCTCCACCCTCTCCCTCTCCTCCCTCACCCTCTCCTCCCTCACCCTCTCCCTCTCCACCCTCTCCCTCTCCACCCTGTCCCTCTGCCTCTCCCTCTCCCCTCCTCCCTCACCCTCTCCTCCCTCACCCTCTCCTCCCTCACCCTCTCCCTCTCCACCCTCTCCCTCTCCACCCTCTCCCTCTGTCTCTCCCCTCCTTCCTCACCCTCTCCCTCCTCACCCTCACCCTCTCCTCCCTCACCCTCTCCCTCTCCACCCTCTCCCTCTCCACCCTCTCCCTCTCCACCCTCTCCCTCTCCACCCTCTCCCTCTCCTCTCCTTCCTCACCCTCTCCTTCCTCACCCTCTCCCTCTCCCTCTCCACCCTCTCCCCCCTCACCCTCTCCTTCCTCACCCTCACCCTCTCCTTCCTCACCCTCACCCTCTCCACCCTCACCCTCTCCTCCCTCACCCTCACCCTCTCCTCCCTCACCCTCTCCTCCATCTCCTTCTCGCCCTCCCTCACCCTCTTCCTCACCCCTATTAATGCTCCTCCCCTACCTTACCCAATTCACTTTGCTCTCCTCACCTCCTCATCTACTGCCCATCTTTTTATCACTAGCCTGTACAATAATTGCTTCAATTTAAAATATATATACATTATATATGTAACTTAGAATTTTACAGCAGGGAGAGGGTTAAACTTGGCAACAGCAGGGAGCCAGCCTAAAGTCAGTGATGGGAAATGTTTAGAGAGATTAGCCTGGAACAAGATTAGTTGGCATTTGAAAAAGTATGGACTACTAAATGAAAGTTAGCAAGGATTTGTTTAAAGGTAATTTATGTTTAGCTATCTTGATTGAGTTCCTTGATCACAGAATCACAGAATTGTTACGGTGCTGAAGGAGGCCAATTGGCCCATTGTGTCTGTACCGGCTCTCCAAATGAGTCTCATGACTTATTGCCATTCTCTTGCCTTTTCCCTGTCAACCTGCACATTGTTTCTATTTAAATAATCACCTAATGCCCTCTTGAATGCTTCAGTTGAACCTGCCTTCAGCACGCTTCCAGGCAGTGCATTCCTGACTCGAACCACTCGCTGCGTGAAAAAGTTTTTCCTCACAACAGATTTGCTTCCTTTGCAAATCGCTTTAAATTTGTGCCTCTCATTCTTGATCTTTTTACGAGCAGGAACAGTTTCTCTCTATCTACTTTGTCTAGCCCACTCATGATTCAGAACATCTCTATCAAATTTCCTCTTAGCCTTCTCCTCTCCCAGGAGAACAATCCCAACATCTCCAATCTATCCTCATAGCTGAAGCTTCTCATCCCTAGAACCACTTTTGCAACCTCCCCTGCACTCTCTCTAATGTGTTCACATCCTTCCTAAAGTATGGCGCCCAGAACTGTACACAATACTTCAGCTGAGGTCCAACAAGTGTCCTATACAAATTCAGCACAGCGTCCCCGCTCCTGTATGCCATGTCCCCATCAATAAAGCCCAGGATACCGCATGCCCCATTAATCGCACTCCCCACCCGCCCTGCCACCCCCATTGACTTATGCACATATACACCCAGGTCCCTTTGCCTCTGCACATCCTTTAGAGTTGTACCTCTTATTTTACATTGTCTCTCCATGTTCATCCTCCCAAAATGAATCACCTCTCACTTCTCCGCATTGAACTTCATCTGCCACCTATCTGCCCACTCCACCAACTTGTCTATGTCCTTTTGAAGTTCCCCACTGTCCTCCTCGCAGTTTACAACACTCCCAAACTTTACATCATCCGCAAATTTTGAATTTATCCCCTGCACGCCAAGATCTAGATCATTAATATATATTAGGAAAAGCAAGGGTCCCAATGCTGATCTCTGGGGAACTCCACTACAAACCTTCCTCCAGCCCGTAAAATATCCATTAACCAATACTTGCCGTTTCCTATTAGTCAGCCAATTTTGTATCCACGTTGCTACTGTCCCTTTTATTCCATGAGCAATAAGTGTTCTCGCAAATTTGTTGTGTGGCACTTTATCAAATGCCTTTTGGAAATCCAAGTACCCTCATCAACCCTGTCTGTTACCTCTTCCAAAAACTCCATCAAGTTAATTAAACATGATTTTCCCTTAAGAAATCCATGCTGGCTTTTCCTAATCAACCCACATTTTTCTATGTGACTGTTAATTCTATCCTGAATAATTGTTTCTAGGAGCTTCCTCACCACCCAAGTTAAACTGACTTGATGAAGGAACAGAGAGGGTTGATGGGGTAGTATGGTTGATGTTATATATATGGATTTCCAAAAGTCAATTGACCACATGATAGGCTGGAAAAAATTATACCATGGCATTAAAGGAATAGTGGCAGTATGAATATCAAATTGGCTAAGAGAGTAGAGGCAAAATGGTTGTTTTGTTCAGGCTGGAGGGAACGTGATGTTCCCCAAGCATGAGGACTACTGTTCTGTTTGATATGTAATAATGATTTGGACTTAAGGTATACACGGCACAGTTTCAAAGTTTGCAGATGACATGAAACTCAGAAATGTAGTAAACAATGAAGAGAATAGTAAGAGACTTCGGGAGGACATAACTGGTGAAAGGGAAGACCCACGTGAAATTTGACGCAGTAAAGTGATGCATTTTAGTCAGAAGAATGAGGAGAGGCAATATAAACTAAATGGTTTCATTTTAAAGGGGATTCAGGAACAGAAGGACTTTGAGGTGCATGTGTACAAATCTCAATGGCATGACATGATGAGAAGGCATAAGGGCATACACAGGGTCCTTGACTTTATTAAGAGGCTTAAAGTATAAAAGGGACAAAAGTTTTGCAAAATCTTTATAAAACACTGGTTTGGCCTCAGCTGGAGTATTGTGTTCAAATCTGGGCTCTACACTTTAAACAAGGCCTTAGAGAGGATGTAGAAGGGATTGACCGGATGTGTCATGAGAGATGAGGGTCTTCACTTATGTGGAGAGACTGGAGAATTGGGTTTGTTCTCCATGGAGCAGAGAAGGTTAAGGGGAAATTTGATTGGGATGCTCAACATCATGAATGGTTTTGGTGGAATAAATAAGGATATGGGTTGGTAACCAGAAGATGCAGACTTAAGGTGACTGGCAAAAGAAATGAGGAACCATTTACTTATTACACAGCAAGTTGTGATCTGGAATAGTGATGAAGCAGCTTCAATAAAAACTTTATAAAGGGAATTGGATAAATACTTGAAGGGAAAAGTTTACAGGTCTATGGGGAAAGAGTAGGCGAGTGTGACTAATTAGATAGCCCAATGGCACAATGGACCAAATAGCCGCCTCCTGTGTTATACCATTCAATCATTCTCTGAATAGGACTGAATAGGCTCTACCCGAATGCCAGCACAGGCCCAATGGGTTGAATGGCTTCCTTCTGTGCTTTATGATTCTACCCACAATCATAAATTCTTTGTTAAATCATCAGGCATTAATATCCATGTAAGTTAGTGAAACTTTAGTAAAATTGTGACATTTTCAATTAATTTGTTCCTGTACTGTAGGCGTCCTATTTCTTAAGTGGACTGGGGTAGCTTGTTAAGTGAATGGTCCACAACACTTATCAAAAAGAAAATGAAATCCTTTAAACTAAGAAATGATATACCATTGCAATGCCTTTCAATCTCTGAATCCTGCAAGGGTCTATTAGTGAACAACTTGGGCCCCAGCCAACAGATGAACAATGTAAGTAATGTGTTCCAACATGTCAGGATTAATGCCAGTGCCAGGACTGATTTGGGGGAAATTTCGACTTATGTTATGAAAAGATTGGCTCGAGAAGAGAAGACTAATTGACAAATGATATCCAACCTAGAAATGTTCCAGAAGAAAGTGGAAGATTTTGTGATGTGTTTTGTTTTTCAAAAAATAAGGAAAGGAAATGCTTTGGACAAGAGTTGAGGGTTAATCTTCCAATGCAATGACCCCTGCTTTCAGGCTGTGTCAAATTCATGCTTTTTAGATGCTGCCTAGGGCAGTGAGCACAACAGCAGTCTCCGCTGTGTAAACTGCAGGGACAGAGCTATCAACATGGAAACTCAAGTAAGGGAGATTGGAGGAATTATTCAAACATACCACAACAGTTGCTCTTGGCAGGGAGGAATTTGGAGGCATGACTAACGTATTGTGATGGTATGGTAGCCAATATAGTTCATTTTCTGTGAAAGCACAATGTAGCTTTTCAACAACATCCTAAATAGTCTTATTTCCTTCCTCTTTTCCCCCCTTGTGATATATGCTGCTTGTAATGGACGCTGTTATCCTTTGTAGAAAGGGTGGAGTAATTAGTGCATGGATACTTTCACTGACAAAGTCAATCACTCCTGATTGACTCGAATCTTCCAAGTGGCATTCATGAGCAGTCTGTGAAGAACTCAATCACCAACCAGTTCCTGATCTCCTTACACAAACAATCAAGTGAGATTGACAAAATGGAGGAGAAATGGTAGGTCAGACAGGGGGTTTGAACTGGGGTTAAAGTGTCTCTGTAAATGTTGAGCTAATAGTAAGATATTTTCACTGCACCTTAGAATCACAAGTTGAGCAGCCACTGTACATTTGGATGACTCTTGCATTCAGACTCAAATAGGCCTGTCTTGGGAAGTATTGATAGTAAATCAGCAGTCTGTTTTACATTCTACTTCATTGTGGGGTTAAAAAAAAATTAAGTGGATAGTAAAACATGCTGCCTGTTTTATGCCACGCCCCATTGATTTGACAGAGTTCTGTCTTAATGTTTATGGTCGGCACATGGGCGTTGATTGATGTAAGTCTGTAGATAAACTCTTCAGTTAACCATCCCCGTCATTTCCCTACTTCAGATAAATAGGAGGGTCATTTACAGGGAAAATTATGAAAAATTCATCTAGTGCATTAAAGAGCATACTGAAATACAGCTCTTTTTATTCTAACTATTTAATCGTGCCTGACAGTGCTTCTATTTATATCCAGTGACTGTACTTCAGTCAGATGAATTTAAATTAAAGTATCTCAGTAAGTTGTGTCGTGCTGTAGAATTCCTCGAGAGGATGATGAGGTCTTTGATTGTAGTTACAAAGAAAGATTTGTATTTACATAACACGTTTCCCAACCTCAGGACATTCCAAAATGCTTCACAGGAAGTGAAGCACTTTTAATCACTGTTGTAATGTAGGGAAACACAGCAGCCAATTTGTGCACAGAAAGATCTCAAAACAGTAATGACTAGATAATCTATTTATTAGTGAGGCCGGATGAGGGATATATGTATTTTGCCCGGACAATGTTTGTGCTATTCCTCATCAGAATGCAAGTTGATCTTTTATGTCCACTGGGAAGGGCAGAAGGGACCTCAGTTTAATTTCTCATCTGAAAGATAGTTAGATGAAGGTTCTGAAGGAAGGAAGTCAAGGACTCTCTCAACCAAAGCCTCAGATGCAAGTTAATTGTAAAAA
Organism: Carcharodon carcharias; assembly: GCF_017639515.1. NCBI lineage: Eukaryota > Metazoa > Chordata > Chondrichthyes > Lamniformes > Lamnidae > Carcharodon > Carcharodon carcharias. The sequence goes on along the minus strand of NC_054484.1, from coordinate 100,062,593 downwards.
GTGACCTGAAGGCATGGCAAGAGACTCCAAGGAAACTTCCATCACACTCAGCAGCCACTTTGAGCATGTTATTCTGGCAGATTCCTGGGCTTCACAATAGTTTTCAGTACCGATGTCATAGCCAGTTGATGTCCCTCGTAAACATTGCATTAGCAGCAAGGGTAAGTCAGCAGCAGACATGCCAGAATAGTGGTAAGTGCTGAACTGGGATTTCCAAAACAGATTAGCATCTAAAGTGGACCGTCAGCTTTAGAAGTGGGCAGACTGGAAATGTGAAAATTTATTACATTTGTTGTGTGTGTGTGTGTGTGTGTCATGCCAGAATGGCACTGATATTGAGATTATGTTAATTTTCATTAGCAGCAAGAATGATTTTTCCTCTTACCCCGTGCCTCCTGCAGATTCCTTTTAAAGGGTTTCTATCATCACAAAAGCATTGGGTTTTTTTTGCTTTACTAACGTACAGCACAGCAGTGTAATCCCTGTTGTTTGTAAATGAGATCGATACATGCTGGCAGTTCTACTTCTCAAAATGCAAAAAGGCAGTGCGATTTGGCCCAACGCTGCAACAACTTGCATCTATGTGGCATCTCGACATAGGAAAATATTCACAAGCTAGACAGACATATACCACGTTTCAAATACTTCATTTTGTAGAGTTTTTTAATATGGACAAAAGGAATTTCGGTTATTGGGCTGACTGTGGGGGAGCGAATCATCAGGCAGTGATTTTGAGTAATTTGTAAGGGAAAGGTAGAAATGTGTACTCTGTAGAACTCTCACTAAAATACTGAGTGTTATGTGGCAGGTCAAGTGTGACATCTCCAACATTGGACATCCCATCACAGCACTGTCTATTAGCATTGCCAAAAATGTCATTATTAACTTGGGATTCTCCAGAAGGGCAAGTCTAAAAGGAGTTTCAATGGAAAGCCTGCCCTATATCCTGAATGTAATGCATTATATTTTGAGATAAGTGTTGAGTTTCAAGAAGTAACTGTAAAGGGTGAAATAATTGATAACGGGTTTCATAAATTGGAATGCATTTTCACTCATTCTTGTCGTAGAATGGAACTAGTCATCCAGGGTTTTATTACATTGCTAAGGATTATACTTCATGTCCAACAATGTGAAACACTTTCACATTGTGGAAAGGAATTCATCTGCACATTTTGCATCCCACAGCCAGCAGTCCAGGGAAGATGGCTCCTTGTAGCACAATCTTGCATCTACGCCACAATGATTCAACATCAGCCCATTTCTCCCACTCTGTGGACCCCTCCCTACAGCAGCTGGGTGGATTTTTCCAATTCCCTCATCACCTGACATTCTCCATATTCCCAGTGAGATGGCTAGTTCATTACAAATGACACACCGCCTTCGCTCAGGATTGAAGCTCTCAAGCTTGCTTTATTTGCACTCTTCCTGGAGGCAAATAGAAGAGAACTTTATTTCCCTCAGTCTGGGCAGGATTCCAATGGAGAATGTGGAATGTGCTACCCCACTGTACGAGTCATTCTACTGGACACTTCCTATGTTCATTCTCTGCCCTAGATTGTCCTTTGTTTACATCTTTTTTTTTATAAAGACAAGCTTGTATTTATATATCACCTTTCATGGTATCAGGATGTCCCAAAGCACTTTACAATGAAGTGATGTCACTGTAGCTATGCTTGCAGAGGGACAACCAATTTATGCAGAGCAAGTTCCTGCAAACAGCAATGAGATAAAGACCAGATAATCTGCTTTAGTGATGGTGGTTGAGGGATAAATGTTGGCCGGCGAAACTCTGAGAGCTGCCCCACTCTTCTTCGAAATTATTATAGGCATCTGAGAGAGTAGAGATGAAAGATGGCCCCTCTGATAGTGCAGCACTCCCTCATTACTGCGCTGAAGTGTGAGCCTAAGTTTTGTGCTCAAGACTCTGGAGTGGGCCTTGAACCTGTAAACTTCTGTTTTAAAGACAGGAATGCTACCACTAAGCCACAGCTGATGTTGCTAAAGTACTATGAGCCTTGTACAGGATCACCAGACAGCAGATGTTTTGGTTTATGTGTTACTGTTGGCATACAGTCAGGCACTGAACATACCAACCACATGCTGGGGTGGAAGGCATGCCTGACAGGTTACCAATCACTTCCTGGAAAATGTTGTCAGTCATGACATCTTTGTCGTATATCAGATCTGTGGGAAAGTTTCAGCACTCTTCTTAAAGTGATAGTGAGATGGAAGTAAAATATTTGGCAAGCCGTTAATTATCAAGCCTACCCACTGGGTTTGCCAACTCCAGCTGAACATATTTTCGAGAGACGTAGATGGAATTAACATCACGGAATCCCAGCGGTGTGGGGGAGCCCATCTGAGGTGGGGGGCAAAGTCCATAGCCCAGGACACGAGCATGTGGACCTAGGCAATGAGTGTGGGCAGCGTGTGACATTATAATCTAGCTGACCTATTTCTTGCCTGACATTTAATCGTGAACTTTCCACCTCATTGTTGATCATTCGCAGCATTGAAAAGACTGCTGCTTTTTAAAATGTTTATTTTAATTGGGCACTGCTGCACCCAAGGGCCCCTGGAACTGCAATCAGGTGGTGGCCCTTTAAAACAGCTGCTGCTGAATCCTCGCCTCCTCCCTGTCTCAGACCCTGGTCTCTCCGCTTTACACACACACACACTGACGCACATGCACACGCACACGCATGCATGTACACTCATGGCGCTGACAAGTAGCAGCCTCCGGTTCCGCCCCTCTGGTCGGTGACAGTCCTGCTCCCTCCTGATGGTTACCGACATTGTAACACTTGCTGCTCCTGGTTACAATGGCTGGGATTTTCCAGCCCTACCTGCGGCGGGAATCACTGCGGGTGATATGTGGCGGGACTGGAAAATCCCGGCCATTGTTGTGGCAGATAGAACCCAAGCCCAGGCTGAGCGAGCCACCTGCATGTGCTCCATCCATGCCTGCTTCCTGCAGAAGCACCAGTATCCCCCTCGCCCACTCACACTGCACTCACCTCACAGGCCATGGGCAGCGGCTAAGCGCCCCTCTGGGCCTCCTACTGAGCAAACCAGCACCCAGCGGCATGACAGTTGGCATTCCGTTACTCATGTATACTCTTCTCTACAACTAGACGTGAGACTTTAGCCTTTAACCTCGGTGGGAACAAACAGGCAATGACATTTATGAGTGCAATACATGTGTGAGACCCACTTCCGTACTAGTTTATGGCATATTGATTTATTTGCTTAAATAACACTTCAAAATCTCCCAGGTTGCTTTCAATAGCCACTGGGAAATTGATGCCTATTCCAGATTACCAGGAGAGTTGGCAAACCTACCACCCACATTCCCACTTACAGAAGGGAGCCTTGCATCACAGCTCATGATCTTGAACTGCTTAGCTCTGAATTGGGACCTACCATGTGTACATGTCCTCTGAATGCCCTAAGGTGCTCAGCAACCGAGACATACTTCTGGGTGTGCAGCCACTTTTGTTAAGTAGGTAAATATAAGCAGCCAGTTGATGCAGAGCAAGATCCCACAAACAGCAGATGAGTTGAATGACTCATGAGGATATTCCAACGTTCACAGTTTGGCTTATTTAACCAAGCAAAGATCAAATGAAGCAAGTCGGGGGTGCAATGAGAAAGCCATTGACTTTTCTTTAATTAAGAAAACTCCAGAAGCGCAAATTCCCTTAGCAGCTAAAGTGAGGAGGGGGTCAAATCACTTGAACTTCCCAAGGCAAGCTGTTCTATGAGCAGAATTTCTGCTGATGGCTCCCTACGTTGAGCTGAAAATGTCACTTTAAATATTCATGGGATGAGTGCTGTAGCTGTAAACGTGCAGGGGCATGCATTTCCTCACAGGCAAGGCAGCTCCATCCAAAAGGTCAAGAAAATATCCGAAAGGAGCAGCTGTGAGACTTATTTCTATTCAATTCCTCAACCACCATGGTGGGAGTTGTCTCTTTCCTGCAGAAAGTATCCTTCTGAGAATGTCTATTGTGGGATATTGTAATTTGATAACATCCTTTTCAGTCTGTCATGCTTAATATGGGAGAATTTTGATAACAGATTGGTGTATTGTTGGGTGCTGCTGTCACAAGTCCTGTTTTGAAGTTGCTACAAAGGCATCTGTTTGTGCTTTCTTTCCAATGTATGCTAATCAACTTCTCTAGCAAGCAGGTCGGTTAATTGCTTAATGAAAGGTTAAACATACCAATTCAAATAAACAGGCTGTCATGCCCGCACAGGCTAACATATTTGTTTCACTTTCTGAGGTATTTCACGGATTGCAGAGAAGATATTAAAGACATTGATTTTGCCACCATTGGCTTAGTTTAGACCTGAATAACTATTGATGAGTTTTAGATACGCCAGCAGAGTTATGCTGTTTGCACCCAGTTTTTCTAGGTCAGTTCATTAGCACAGTCAGAGATGTAGACTGCATAGAATTTACAGCACAGAAACAGGCCATTCAGCCCAACTGCTCTATGCTGGCAATTGTGTTCCACACAAACCTCCACCCACTGTACTTCATCTCATTCTATCAACATATCCTTCCAATCCTTTCTCTCTTGTGTACATATCTAGCTTCCCCTTAAATACATCAATGCTATTCACCTCAACTACTCAAAAGTCAGTGTTAAATTTGTTTAGGAGCGCACAGGTGGTGGGAACGGAAGGTTTTGTGTAAATAATAATAATGATACATAAGGGTGGTGATAATTAAAGTGAGTGTCACAGTAAGTGGACAAAAGTTCTGCAAGTCTTTTGGCAGCCTCAAAATCTATTGTCAGCCATAACCAGCGGTGAAGGAGCAAGGGACTAAGAAGAGATTTCAGCAAAAAAAATCTGAAAGAAAAGGAAAGCCAAGTTGCAGGCATGAATGTGTGGAGGATAGGCGGAATAGCCCAGGATCCAATCCCTTCCTCAATGGCTGCTGAAGTTGTGATGGTGCATGATCATGATTTAACAATGGTGGTGAATGCCAGTAAGGGGAATGAGTTTCCAGGTACAATTAAGCACTGACATTAATTAAATACCGGGAAGATCAAATACATTGCCTTCAGTCCCCACCACAAACATTGCAGTCAAGCCATCCCTCTGGCTGTCAAATTTCTGAAGCTTAATCAGACCATTCATAAATATGGTATTGTATTTGACTCCGAGGTGACTACCGGCCACACCTTCCCTTCTCTTCTGCATTAATCCCTGTACCCTCTCAGCCCATGTGTTTATATTGGATATTTTATACGGTAGAAAGTCACAATCAATTTGCAGAACCTGTGCCATAACAGGGCTTTGTATTAAAGACAGTGTTTTGATATAAGTCCTAGAATAGTAATCTTGCTTTAGGATTGTAAAGGTAATCTCCTTGCAATATTTAGAGCAAGTCTTCTTTGTCAGTAATCTACAAATTCGATTCCAACAATGTTGCTGCCACAAATTTATTTGTTCTTTATTTTTTTAATTCATTCTGGGCGTATGGGCATCACTGGCATTTATTGTCCCTCCTTGGTTGCCCTGGAGAAGGTAGGCTGTCTTCTTGAATCACTTCAGTCTGTGTAGGGAATGTGTTCCAGCTGCACTGTTAGGTAGGAAGTTCCCAGGTTTTGATTCAGCGATGATGCATGAATGGTGATATGTGTCCATGCCAGGATGCAGTATGACTCAGAGGGGATGGTGTTCCCATGCATCTGGTGCCCTTGTCCTTCAAAGTTTTGGAGGTTGCAAGATTGGACTGTGCTATCAAATAAGCCTTGATGAGTTACTACAGTGCATCCTATAGAGAGCACATACTGTAGCCGTGGTATGTGCATGATCAAAGGGTTAATGTTTAGGCTGAAAAAATCAAATCTTAATGGTCGATCAACATGTAAATGTTAATGCTGTATATGGTCAGTTACCAAAACTATTTTCTCCCATCACCACCACATAGCCAGTCTTTGCCACAATCTCCCCCATTCTGCCATTGGATCACTTGTTTTCCCTGGAAAAGAGAAGGCTGAGGAGTGACCTGATAGAGATCCCTAATATTATGAAGGGGGTTGACAGACTAAATATAGAGAAGATGGGCAGCATTTTCGGCCCCAACACCGGCACGCATCATTGCAAGTGGGACTGGAAAATTTGGAGAGCCGTTAAAAATCAATGGCCAGAATTGTCCGGCCCCATTGGTATCAGGCATCATGGCAGGCTGCAGGGGGTGGGGGCACAGTATTGGCGGAAGGCTAAAGCACGGTTTCATGCCAGCGTGAAAGCACAGCGGGATCATCCGATGGTGTCTGCCATGGCGGAACGCCAGTCCCACTGGAAGCCAGCAGGAACCAATTTGCATCCCAGCAATGGGTCTCAGCTCTGCTTCGGAAGATCAGGATCTTGGCCATGGACTGCTATGGATGATCAGCAAAAGGGTGGGGGAGGGAGGTCCAGCGGTGAGCGGGAGAGGAAGGTCTATGTGTGACTGGAAGAGGAAGGTGTACCAGGGAGATAAGGTTGGGAGGGGAGAAAGCAAAGGTATCAGGGAGGTGGGGGGCGGGGTGTGAGGGGGTGAAGGTGTCGGGGGGGATGAGGGTGGGATGAGGGAGCTGACCAAAAACTTGACTATGACCATCGAAGTCAAAAGTGAGCAGAGCCTCATGTTGGATGGGCACAGGTGCTGCATGGGAGTGGGATCAGTGGGTGACTAGAGATGCCAGTCAACTCAGATGGACAACTGAAAGTGAACCCCAGCAGGCAGCATTGAAAATGCTCAGGACATTGAGATGGATGTGATGGAGGAAAGCTCCCTGTGTGTGAGAGAGGCTCACACGAGGCTCCGAAAGGCCCTGCCACATACACAGCTGAACTGCTAGTGGGGGAGGATGCAGTGGAAGGACTCAGGAAGCCTGTCAATGAAGCTGAAAGACACCATTCCAGGTTATTCAGTGGAAGTGAATATATTTTCATATTATAAAGTGACAAAATGTGTTCAGCCGTGCAAACACTTGTGATCAGAATTTCTTAACATTTCTAGACTAACACTTATAGGTGCTGCCCTGACATCCGCAGCAAGGGTGGAGACAGCCTGTGCAATGGCTGGCCCTGTTGCCTCTGACTTCGGTGTGCATCCTCTGGAGAGTCGAGGCCTTGAGGGCCCCGGCCTGCTTTGGCTGTCCTCCTGTGGACCAGCTGCTCCCTCCGCAGTCACAGAGGATGAGGTTGAGGGTGTCACAGGCAAAGGGGACTCAGAGGGAGAGAACAGCCTCTGAGATTCCTGAGTGAATGACCCAGGGGTGTCCAGCTGCTGCTCCCCCTCCCTTCGGGTGCCTGGGGGCCCCGGCCTGAATCCTTGAGGGGGAGGAGCACCTGGAGGGACATCGAGGTGCCCCATTCCCCTCTTGCGTTTCCACTGCAGGAACTCACCCATGGTTACCACGATGGAGTGCAGGTCTGCACACATCTTTGCGTTCTGTTGGATCAGGGTCTCCATGGCATCCACCATCCTTTCCATGGAGACCTCCATACGCATTCACATGGCCACCACTTCATCAGAGAGCAGGCAGATGCACTCCTCTGACTCGCGTGTCACTCTGTTAAGGGTTTCCAACAGCTCTGCGTGATGTTCCCCCACCTTCTGTTGAGTCTCCATGATGAGTTGGAAGGCCGAATCCAGAGGGCCATCATCTGACTCAGACCACACAGATGCCCCTTCCCCAGCAGTCCTCCGAGTGAATGTTTGTGGATGCGGTGCCAATCAAGCGGGCTGTTTTGTCCTGAACGGTGTCAAGCTTTTTGAATGTTGTTGGAGTTGCACTCATCCAGGCAAGTGGAGAGTATTCATCACACTCCTGACTTGTATCTTGTAGATGGTGAACAGGCTTTGGGGAGTCAGGAGGTGAGTCACTCGTCGCAGGATTCCTGGCCTCTGACCTGCTCTTGTAGCCACAGTATTTATATGGCTAGTCCAGACCAGTTCAGTTTCTGGTCAATGGTAATGCCCCAGGATGTTGATAGTGGGGGATTCAGTGCTGTTAATGCTATTGAATGTCAAAGGGCAATGGTTAGATTCTCTCTTTTTGGAGGTGGTCATTACCTGACACTTGTGTGGCACAAACGTTACTTGCCATGTGTGGAAGACAAGTTTCACAGACAGACTGAAAGAAGATCAGGGGTGTTCTCCCTGGTGCCCAGGCCAACATTTATCCCTCTATCCACCTCAGTAAAATAGATTATCTGTTTATTATCACATTGCTGTTTGTGGGATCTTGCTGTGTAAATTGTTATTTAACTGCTATGTTTTCTACATTATGACTGAGACTACACTTCAAACCTACTTCATTGGCTGTGAAGTGCTGTGATCCAGAGATTGTGAAAGGCGCTCGATATAGGCAAATTTGTTCCTTAACATTTGAAATAAATCCCAGTCAAGACTGAGCAGATTGTGGAGTATCTCCCTTTTTGAATTACAGTCACTGCGATACAGATACCTCTGATCCACAACTGGCAAAGAAGTGGGGAATGCCTTGATAGAAGGAGTCCAATGTTAGCTGGAAAGGCTTGGGATAATAACTCAGGGCCGATTATTTTGTTTAGTTTATTCTAAAGCGTGTCCATTGTTGGCAAATCCACCATAAATCAGTATTTTAAACAAAGTCGTATCATCATAGTACTTTGCAGCAAAGAAGTACCTGCCACTGGAGATTTAATATTTTTAACTGCTGGTTTCAATAAAATAATTAAGATTAACAAAACGGAAACCACATCATAAAACTACAGTGGCAAATATTGCAGCTGCCACATCTCCCACTTCCCTGGTGGTCCAGTGTGGTCGTATTGACAACAAGGTTTTCAGAGCATCAGAGATTTGAACTGATCACAAGCTCTTTCTTGAGGCTGTCTTAGTTCTTCCTTTCTCTCCAATATCCTGTGCTCCACAGGGTGAGACTGTTGGAGAAAGGAGCCTTTCTCAAGTAGGTTAGCGGTGGACAATTGTGCGAGCTAAGGTACTCACCTTGGAGCCTTGTAGGATGGGGTGCATGGGTCAGAGATCAAATCAAAAGGCTGGATTCTGTGGCCCGCACACCTATGTAGTGTGGCCAGCTCTGGGTGGGAAGTCCGGCAAAATTAAACTTCAAATATCAGAATGAGGCACTTTGAGGTCATTTTAATGATAATCATGAAAAAGAAGAACAAGATCAAGAATTTAAATGGGAAGTAAAGCTCCCTTAACTGTGTCCAGACATAGGACTGAAAGTCTAGGGGTGGAATTTTATGGTCCCTGCCGCCAGTGAGTTTTTCTGGTCCCACCCCGTCAATGGGCTTTTAAAAAGTTGCCATATTTTACAGCCCTGCCCCTGCTGTAAAATTCCACCCTAGATATCAAAGATTCTGCTGATAGTAGAATAATTTGCTGTTTGTTTCCTTTGTGACAAAGATCACTTATTTTCAAATCCCTCACCTCAGCTTTTCATGCTTGACTTCAATAAAATCATTACCCTTTCAGATGAGGCACGGAGACAAGGTCCCATCTGTCCTCTCAGAGGGTAGTCAAGAAGCCCACTTCACTATTCAAAGAAAAGTCGGGGACTTCTCCCCAGCATCCTTGGTAACATTTATCCCTCAATCAGTGTGTAGAATAAGACATTATCTGGTTATTATTCCATTGCTGTTTGTAGGCTATTGCAATGCACAAAATAGCTGTCACATTTTTTACCTTATAGCAATGACTACACAATAAAAGTACTTTGTTGGCTATAAGGAACTTTGGGGCACCCTGAGATCGTGAAAGGGAATTTTTTTCTTATTTATTACTCTCTCCTCTCTTAGTTACTTCCTTAGTATTGTGTCAAATTTGCTCTGTGAAGTCAAAGGGATGTAGAATTGAGTGTACCTGGTGCACATCTGGTCTAGCATTGCCAGATAATGCTATCAGGTCTCTTGCTCCTCTGCTACAACCATTCACTACTCCATGGTCATCAGGGACAGCAAATATAATTCTGGTAAGATCCTTCAACAAATTGCCCTGTGGCCCAAAATGAACCTTTAATTAACAGTCAGGATAATGAGTGATAGAAGGTAAGCTTCATTTAAATGCTTCCTGCAGTTTCTTCTCTGGCATGTCCCCACTAATAGAACTGAAATACTTACTGAAATCCAAAATAAAAGCAGGAAATACTGGAAATACTCAGCAGGTCCTGGGGACATCTATGGTGGGAAAGAGGAAGGTAGGGTCAAAATTCCCAGGCCATTCTCAGATGACCTTTCATCAGAACCGGTCACAAAGTGGAACGAGCCTTCAGCTCGGATTCCTGTTCTGTAACTGTTTGTGTTAATTAAGCGTCATTATGAAGCAATTGCTTAATAGAAACTAACTCAAACAATGAAGCAAATTACAAAGGAAAATAAATTCTCGGCACAAGAACACACAAGCAGTAAATTGAAGTCTCCTGTTTCCAAGTAATGGCAATTATTCTCTGATATTTCCTTCGTCACTGATAGATTTGGAGGAGAATGCACACTGAGAGGGTGTTTCTATGTAGTACAATAAGGGATCTCCACTGGAGCATAGCTTGTCCCCAATTAATCTATGCCAACCTCACTCTAAAACACACTCAGTAATTGTCCGTTAAAATTTTATACAGCATTACTTTTCAAAAAGTGAAGCAAATTGATTATTGTTCTATGTGAAAACCTTATTAAGGCATTAACAACAACAATTTATGTTTAGATGATTCTTTCAATGTAGGTGACATCCCAAGGTACGTCACTGCATTGGAAACAAATAAAAATTGACAGTAAGACGAAGGACACTTTAGAAGGGTTGACTGAAAGCTTGCCTCAGGGGTAGGTTTTAAGCAAGGCCTTAAAGGTGGAATGAGAAGTGATGAGGTTTAGAGATGGAATTCCAGAGTTTAGGGCCTAGATGGCTGAAAGCACAACCTCCAGAGACGGAGTGAAGGAAATGAAGGATACACAGGAGAACAGAGCTGCTGGAATGGAGAGATCACGGAAGGTTGTAGAGCTGGAGCAGGTTACAGATATATAAAGGGATTTGAAGGCGAGGATGAGAATTTTAAGTTTGAGCTAAAAAGAAATCAGTAAGCACCAGAGGTAAGCAGAAATTTTGGAGGATTGGAATAATGGATTATGATGGATTAGGAAAACACTGGACTAATCAAGTCTGGAACAATTATCATCTCCTGAAGCATCATTTCTCTTGCACAAAGAGATTTGCTAATGTTTCTCTGTCACAGTGGCTATCTATGTGCTTAGGTGCTGGTTGACAAAGCTGGCTTGGCAAATTTTGCATTGAGCATTTTTTTCTTTGCAAATTTAACAAGCTCTTTATCATTTAGAGAAGAATTGGACCAGAATTGCCAACTTTTGAATCTAATGTTCCTGTGATTTTGTTAATGGATCATAATGTTTTAAATTTTAATTGCCATTTTCATGGCCATGACTCAGTTATTAGCATTCTTGTCTCTGAGTCAATAGGTTGTGGATTCAAGCTCCACTCCAGAGATTGGAGCAGGCTGACACTCCGGTGTAAATTGTAAGAGCTTTTACAAGGATATAAAAAAAGAAAAGAGTAGCTAAAGTAAATGTTAGTCTCTCTGAAGCAGAGACAGAAGAAATTATCATGGGGAATAAGGAAATGCCAAAGACATTGAACAAATATTTTGTGTCTGTTTTCACAGTAGAAGCCCACAGGTTACATACCAGAAACAGAGGATAACCTAGGGTCTAATTAATAAGAGTGAGAAAATCAAGGTATTTACTATCAGCAGAGGAAAATGTACTGGAGAAACTCAAGGGACTAAAATCCAACAAATCCCCAGGACCTGATGGCTTACATCCTCAGATTCCAAAAGAGATAGCTGGCTATGATTTTCCAAAGTGTGCTAAGTTCTGGAACTGTCCCTGCAGATTGGAAGTTAGCAAATGTAACACCACTGTTCAAGAATGGAGGGAGAGAGAAAACTGAGAACAGGCCAACCATCAGTCATCAGGGAAATGCTGGAATATATTACTAAGGAAGTCTTAACAATGCATTTAGAGAAGCATAATATGATTAGAATGGTTCAACATGGTTTTACAAAAGGGAAACTGTGTTTGGCAGAGTTTTTTTTTACGATGTAACTAGTAGGGTAGATAAAGCAGAGCCAATAGATGTAGTATACACGTTTTTTCAAACAGCATTTGGCAAAGCGCCACACAAAAGGTTAATACACAAGATAAGGGCTCATGGATTTGTTATGTTATCATAGGCAGAGGATTGTTTGAGGCTGGATGGCTCATGTGTGGTTCAGAATAATGCCGACAGAATAATTAGCCACTCTGGCTAATGTAGATTTGGGACCTGCCTCCTTGCCCTGCCCCTAAGAGTGTGAGGAAGTGGTAAACCACCATGAGCAGAAACGCCAAGAAAAACATTTTGGGATGAAGCATCAGCTGATAGAGAGCCAAGGACCTGCCTTCAGACACAACACACATGACAATGAGGAGAAGGTTGGGTAACGGACAGGAAGCAGAGAGTAGGCATAAACAGAGCAATTTCAAGTTGACAGGCTGTGACTAGTGGAGTGCCGCAAGGATCAATGCTGGGGCCTCAGCTATTTACAATCTATATTAATGCCTTAAGACAAAGAGTCTGAGAGTAATGCATCTAACTTTGCTAATGAGACACAGCTAGATGGAAAAACAAGTTGAGGAGAACACAAAGAAGCAGCAAAGAGATATAGACAGATTAAGTGAGTGGGCAGCATGATGGCAGTTGGAGTATAAGGCTGAGATCAAAGGGAATGGGGAGCAGGCGGAGTTAAAGTTGAAGATCAGCCACGATCATATTGAATAGCAGAGCAATCTCGATGTGCTGTATAGTCTTCCCCTTCTCCTGTTTCTTACGTTCTTATGTTGAAGGGGTGCTACACTGTCAGAAGTTGTCTTTCAGATGCAATGTTAAACTGAGACCCCATCTGCCCTTTCAGAAGGAGGTAAAAGATTCCATGTCACTATTTGAAAAGAGCAGGGGAGTTCTCTCCAGTGTCCTTGCCAACCTTTATTGCTCAACTAAATCACAAAAGGGAAACAGACAATCAGCTCATTTGTCTTGGACAAAAACAGAATTACCTGGAAAAACTCAGCAGGTCTGGCAGCATCGGCGGAGAAGAAAAGAGTTGACGTTTCGAGTCCTCAATCGAAACGTCAACTCTTTGCTTCTCCGCCGATGCTGCCAGACCTGCTGAGTTTTTCCAGGTAATTCTGTTTTTGTTTTGGATTTCCAGCATCCGCAGTTTTTTTGTTTTTATCATTTGTCTTGGAACCTTGCTGTGTGCAAATGGGCATTGGTAGAAAACATGGAATCAAGATGCTGAACCTTGCCAGCAGTTCCTGTTTGTGCCATGTGTCAACCATCTAAATTTATGGATATAGGTATTGGAAAATTCCATTAAGAGCTATTTCGAAACTTCCCCAAAACATAAAAGTTGATGATAAAACATCAGGTGAATATGAATGAGTGAGAGTAAAAAGATACATTTTACAAGGAAAGTCACCAAAGCAAAAAGCTTTGCACAGTGGGAGTGCAGTGTGGAAATTGGTTGTGTTCTTGAATTCTAATGATTGTAAATTCACTCACAGCCATTCTTGTGTTTGCAACAAATTCCTGCAGAACTCACCCTCATGCATCCTACATTGCCGACTGGATTTGAAATAGTCTCTGCAGAAACAAACAAACATTCACGTGGATAAACCCAATAGAAACTAATGGTGGAGAGGATGTTATTTTTGGACACAGAAGCTGTGACAATTGGAAGTATTATGCTAATGGGTTGTCTACCTATAATTACTTGTCCAGTTGTGTTTCCTGACTCTTGACTTCTAGGCTTCCAGAAGGATCTATGGAAACGCTGGTTGTTAGTTCTCTGTTTGCTCCTGCTCTATTGGCTGTTTTCTGAATTAGGTATCATCTTTGGAACTATGGCCAAAAATGGGCCTGCATCTTCAAGGGAAGAGGACAAAGAAATCATGTAGAGCAAGATTAATTCCACTATCACATACAGATCTCTTTGTAGTAGATTTATATTGAACTGTATCAGCTTTAATCAGCTTAACCAGCCTTTGTGCAGATTACATGATACAGTAAAAAGTGGGACTGTAGGTTTTCCAGAACTCATTCTTCATAATGGGTAGTAGGTTTTGTGAGACCTTCGAACTTCCATACCTGAATTGTGAAGGGTACAATAAGAGTAATCCTGAAAATGAGAGTTCAAATCCTACTGTGGTCGTTTCTGAATTTGAAGTTCGTTTTTCAAAACCTGGCATCAGTAAAGTGCCTGTGAGGGGCTGTTTTATCAACAAACCCAACTGGTTCACTAAGGTCCTTCCAGGGGAAAACAGAACAACAGCAATTTGCATTTGCGTAGCACCTTGAGCTGCATATTAGGACAAGGGACTAAAAGCTTGCTCAAAAGGTCAGTTTTTTAAGGAGCATCTTAAAAGAGGAGTGGGAGGCAGAGACTGCTGTCCTTACCAGTCTGGCTTTTATATGTCTCCAGTCCCATGCCAATATGATTGACTCTTAATTGCCCCATAAAGTAGAATAGCAAGCCATTGAGTTGCATCAAAACAGGGGGCAATTAGGGATGGACAATGAATGCCAGCATTACCAGTGACACCCACATCCTGAGAATAAATAGTTTTTTAAAAATCCCAATATGTAAAGATTTGCACATGGAGCTTCAGAAGACAAAAATTACCTCTAGTATGTCTTTATACAAAAATTCTGAAAAATATATGTACGGTTATAGTGCTGAGCCTGGTGGCTGTGTTAAACTTTCTCCCTGGTCTAAAACATCTCTAAGTGTCCCTTGGAAGGACTGATTTGGGTCTATGGTACTGATTTTATTAGGACATTTCCTCACCCATGTGATGCTCTTAGAGATGAGTCCCATATGAGAACTGATGCCATTCTATCACCCTTTCTCAAATGGATTAAACCTATGCCTCGGTAACTAATGGCTGCAGTGACAGTGAATTGTCAGCAATCCAAAATGCTACTTTTGTCCTCCTGTATTTGGTTCAATAAAAATGCTGTAGTACTTCATCAATCTGATACAGGACAATTGCGTTCCTTCAGAATCATTGGCACAATTCTGTTCAGCTCAGCCAGTCAAATTGGTCTGTTCCAATAAACTTTTTTTTAAGTGTGACCATTTATCAGCACTGACAGCCAGTGTGAATGCATTGTACGTTCACAGCACATAGCTAACAACAATGAATATGTAGGAACAGGAAGGGGCCATTCAGCCCCTTGTGCATATCCTGCCATTCGATCAGGTGATGGGTGCTCTATCCTTGTATGCAAGCTGGGAGGAAAAAGAAAGAGAGAGAGAGAGAGAGGGGAAAGCAGGACACAGACTGGAGAAAAGAGACGGAGATGGAGAGGGAGATACATGGGGCAGAATTTTCTGCCTGTCGGGTGGGTGGGCCTGACCCAATCTCCAGCGGATGGGGAGACGATCCCCGCCGGAGAAGCGGGCCCTGCCGCCATTTTATGTGGGTTGGCCAATTAAGGCCCGCTCAGCGTGAGGTCCAGTGGGAAGCACTATGCGCTCCCTGTGCGGGCCGGGGGGGGGTGGGGGGGGTGCGGAATTCCCCAAAAGCGAGAGTGCACTCTTTCCCACATGCGCATGATAGAGCGCACATCTCCCTGAGGCTAAGTGCTGCCTCGGGGAGATCGCTGACAGCTTTATAAACTTTAAAAATAGAAAGATAAAAAAATCCTTAACAATGTCACATGAGATGGGACATGTTAATAAATTTCACTGAAACTTTAATAAACTTTTCAAAACCCTACATGAAAGCTCATCCCGCCGGTGAATGAGGTTTCATGTCTTTTCTAGTTCCCGCCGGGGTTCCTGGCCTGCCCGTTGACCTTAAGGTTGGACAGGCAGGTCCTTTAATTGTTCTAATGATCCTGCCAATGGCCTCAATTGGCCATTGACAGGTCGGCGGGCCCGCAGCTGATCTCGCTGTTCCCCCCCCCCCCGCCTTCCTGAAGACTTAAATGGAGCGGGATGACCCCCCGACCCCATCCCGCGTAATTTCCGCGTCAGTGAGCGGGCCCTGTCACCTGCTCACCGACGGCAAAATTCAGCCCATGGTCTGCAAATGTCATCTCCGTGTGCCACCTCGTCATTTTGTAGGGGTGTGCTGCTCTGCCAGCTGCTTCCAGCACATCTCATGCAACATGCCCTCTTAACAAGGGCACCCACTCGGGCATCCCCAGCATGTGGAGGGAGCCTGTGACTTGTGTGCTATCCTGACATCACACAGCCCAATATCCCAAATTTGAAACCTGTAGGACTAGGCAATGTACTCAATTGTCACTCTGCATGAAGTTGCAAGATGTACGTTATTTAAAGGACCAGACACCAGCTTGCAGGTAAGATAGTTTTTAAGAACTTCTGCTATTGCAAATTTCCTGCAGGTACTGTGGAATGCTTTTGGAGGTATTGTGGTAAGTTCCTGGATTTGGCAGGGAGTGTTACTGCACCACCACAAACTGCAATTGGTATAGGGACAGTAGTGATAGTGCCTCTGAGTCTGCAGCAGCATCGGGAGGTGCAGCAGAGGGTGTGGAGAGGGCAAGTTCTGCCAACTTGGAGCCAGATTCCTCCATGCTCCTTGACTGTGACAGGAGGCTGAATGCCAGGCCAGCCAATGCACCTAGTAGCTCAGTGTGTATGCCAATCAGTGCTCCTGTATGCCACCCCATTGAGGTCTTCATCTGAGCACTCTGCAGCAGAACCAGTCTGCGGCCTCACCCTCTGGTGAGCTGACAAACAAACCATTCCTTACCCCAGGCCTGGCTGCAGTCCAACTTGTGCCCAGCGACTCATATGCAGTGTCAGCTCCTGAACTGGTGGTTGTGAGTGTCAGTACAAGTGATGGGATCTCTGCTTTGTGCTACACTCTCTCTCTTTCCTCTGTCTGAAGCCTCTGGTCTGGTCAGGCAGGCCGGATGGTTGGCGTGGAAGAAAGGGGGTTGGGAAGGAACGCAAGAGGTCCACGGTCACACCACCTGCAGCTTGCTGATCATGCCAGATAGCAGGATGAGGTTAAGCTGGTGTTGAGAAGGGGAATAAGGTGCAAACCTGCCACCATCCTCAATGTTCTCAGCGATGCCAGATAGCTGTGTCATAGCTAGCTCCACTGTGTTGAGAACCACCTTCTCCATGGGGCTGAGGAGATGAAGGCATCCTTGTCCCCTGTAGTTCCACTGTGCTCCCTTCTATTGTGTCCATACTTGTCTAATGGCAGCAGATCAGCAATCGTGTAGCACTATATTTGCATGATATGCCTGCCATAGCTGAATAGATGGAGGTGGGTGGAGGCAGAAGAGTGAGAGCTGGTGACATTGGTAGGTGTGTCAGGTTAAGATAGAGTATCTGGATGTTAGTATGAGTCCTGAGTGCCAGGGTGTGCTGCTGGGTGAGTGGAGGTATGGTGCATTGGGCAGTGGGGCATGTTGGTGGTGCAGTGGGTAGGAGATGTCATGTGAAGATGCACTGATCTAAATGACCCACATGAGGTCATTAGACTTCTTATGGCACTGCTGCCGGTCCTCAGTTCCAGACACTGGGAATTGAGTTCCCTAATCCCCTGCTCCCGCTTTCTTCTGAGGGTGGTCCTCGAGGTCTTCCTGCCACCACCCCCCACACCCCATCACCCCCCCACCCCAACCACTGAGGAAAGATGGCACTTCTCCTTATGCTCACCTTCACCATTAATGCCTCCAGCAATGCATCCATCGCCCTGAAACCCTCCCTCTGCCTTGGTGTTCCACTTTCCATGTTTAGGATTGCAGCAGTGGCACCACATGTTCTGAGCACAACGCTGCTTGGCCCTCTGCTGAGTGCAGAGGCAGCCGACATTGAGGAAACTCACCCAGCCCCACGCTACAATCATGATATGAAGTGGGAGCACCGGGTTTGTGTGCTGTCCACCTCCAAAGGCATGAGAGATCACAAATCGTGACCCCTGCACCCAAAAAACGCATCAAACACATTTTTCACTTACAGGGGCTGGGGCCACCCACCTCAAAAAGTGAGTTGCAGGGGGAAAAAGGGAGACAGACAAATAAATCAGGAGAGACTGGAAAGACAATAGGAGCGGGAGCTGTGGTGAGACTGGTATCCATCCAAGCTGATACTTTTATTTTATTAAATTATTCTATGAGCCATCAATAAGTTTTTAAATTGAGAAGTGTGCGGAATTATAATGTGTGGCAAAGAAAGATCTGAAAGGCATCTTTGTTTTCTATGAGGTACAATTACCTGTGGAAAGGTCATTGTGGGACTGTGTGCAACAGGGTGAAATAAATAAACGGAAAAAGCATCCTTTAAAGATACAGAGTTCACAAGGAAATTTGACATTTATCTGAAAGCTGAGGTCTGTCTCTCTCCCTCTTTGTTAACAAGCTCAATGGCAAACCATGAAAACAGTGCGGGTTTGAACAATCGAGTCTTTCTAGTGCCTTTGCTCTTTATTTTACTGCAAAGCAGGACTTTCTGTCCAATCACAAAGTACATGACAGTCCTTTGAAGAGAGGCACATGAACGGAACCCACACTGTTCCAAAGGAACTTCTGAGATAAGATACTGCAATGTCTTTAATCAAGCTACTTATGTGGAAAAAATGGGCCCTGCACTTATTTAGAATAAGGTTCGATGTTAAACCTGCCACCATAACAACAGAATTCAGAGTGCAGCAGTAATAATTTGCTTTTGTTACAGCAGTACAGCAGTTGCCTTACTGGATAAGTAATCTGGAAATGTTGAATCATTTGCTGTAGAGTTATGGTAGTATAGTGGGAATGTTACTGAACTTGTAATCTCGAGCCTGACTAATACAGGGGATGTTAGTTCATTTCCACCATGGAGATTGAGAGTTTCAATATGCGAAGCTGTCAGATTGTTGTCAAAAACGCAACTAGTTCTCAAAATGCCCTTTAGGGGACCTATCATCCTTACCTGGTTTAGCTTGTTTGTAACCCCAATCCCACAGCAATGTGGTTAACTCTTAAATCCCTTCTGAAGCAAGCCGCTCTGCCAAAGCAAGCAGCTTGAAGAAGCAGACCAACCATCACCTCCTCAGGGCAACTAGAGCTGGGTAATAAATGCTGGCTCTGCCTGGGACTCCCACACCCCGAGAATGGATAAAACCATGCCTTGTATGGTCTTTGAATACTTTGACATCTCTTGTTATTGCCTTCTATCACTGTTGCATATCCAGCTCCTGGGGCAGAATTTTACCGTCAGCGAGCGGGGGCGGGAGGGGGTGTTGGGTGGGGCCGCTCGCTGACAAATAAAATGATGCGGGATGATATTGGGCGGAACCCCCGATGTCATCCCGCCCCATTTAAATTTTCAGGAAGGCAGGGACGAAGCGAAATCAGCTGTGGGCCCGCCGTCCTGTCAATGGCCAATTGAGGCCATTGACAGGATCAATTAACCAATTAAAGGCCCTGCCCGTCCAACCTTAAGGCTAGTGGGCAGGCCAGGAGCTCCGGTGGGATGAGGTTTCACGTAGGGTTTTAAAAATTGTCATAAAGTTGTTCTGTAAATTATGAACATGTCCCAACTCATGTGACGTTGTCACAAGAGGGGACATGTAAGGGATTTTTCTTTTCTCTATTTTTAATATTTTTAAAAGTCGAGGTGATCTCCCTGATGCTGCACTTAGCCTCAAGGAGATGAGTCGCTCTTTCGTGCGCATGCGCAAAAGAGCGCGCTCTTGATTTTAGGGATTCTACCCCCCCCCCACCGCCTGCTCAGAGAATGCACAGCGCTTCCCAGCAGATGTCACGTTGGGGGGGGCCTTATTTGACCTGCGGTGTGGCCCCGATCGCTGGCAACAATCGGCTCCCTGCCTGCCCACAATTGGGTCAGGGCCGCCCGCCCGACAAACGGAAAATCCCATGCCCACGCAAAAGATGTAACACCTGCCCCTTCACTTCCTCTCTCCTCACCGTCCAAGGGCCTAAACACTCCTTTCAAGTGAAGCAGCATTTCACTTGCATTTCCCCCAACTTAGTCTACTGCATTCGTTGCTCCCAATGTGGTCTCCTCTACATTGGAGAGACCAAACGTAAACTGGGCGACCGCTTTGCAGAACACCTGCGATCTGTCTGCAAGAATGACCCAAACCTCCCTGTCGCTTGCCATTTTAACACTCCACCCTGCTCTCTTGCCCACATGTCTGACCTTGGCTTGCTGCATTGTTCCAGTGAAGCCCAACGCAAACTGGAGGAACAACACCTCATCTTCCAACTAGGCACTTTACAGCCTTCCGGACTGAATATTGAATTCAACAACTTTAGGTCTTGACCTCCCCACGTCCATCCCCACCCCTCTTCTGTTTCTTCCCCCTTCCTTTTGTTTTTTTCCAATAAATTATATAGATTTTTCTTTTTCCCTCCTCCTATTTCCATTATTTTTAAATCTTTTATGCTCCCCCCACCCCCACTAGAGCTATACCTTGAGTGCCCTACCATCCATTCTTAATTAGCACATTCGTTTAGATAATATCACCAACTTCGACACCTCTGTGTTCTTTTGTTCTGCCATCTGTGACATCTTTTGATGATCTGCTTCTATCACTGCTTTTGCCTACAACCACACCCCCCCCCTCTACTTCTCTCCCACCCACCACCTTAAACCAGCTTATATTTCAACCCTTCCTGGGATTCACCTAGTTCTGTCGAAGGGTCATGAGGACTCGAAACGTCAACTCTTTTCTTCTCCGCCGATGCTGCCAGACCTGCTGAGTTTTTCCAGGTAATTCTGTTTTTGTTTTGGAAAATCCTGCCCCTATTCTTTAAGGCGCAGTGACAGTAAACTGGACATTACAGTTTCAAGCTAAACACTAAGAGCTCTTTGTGTGGACAGATTATTGCACTGAAAGATCTACATTGAGCTGAAGGAATAAGCATGGACTCAGTGTGGTGTGTGAAATTGGTCCACCCCAGTAGGGCTGAACAGGCTCACAGATGGAATGGAAGATTAGACAGTGAGTAATACAGACTCCTGATCAACTTCACACCACAGGATTGGACCAGTCTTTATTATTCCACAGCACTGAGCTGAATATACCAGGCCCCTAGCCCACCTTTACTGCACAGCACTGGCACTGTTGGAGCCCTACTTGCCATGTGGTAAATGAAACAGCTCTGCATTCCTTGGAGCTTTTCTTCTGTGCCTCTGAAGGAGCAGCATCACTGGAAGACCAGTGAATAGTAATTCTGCTGTTGGAGGGAGCAGCAGCCACTTTCCCTGCCTGCAAGTCTATTACTGCTCTTGGTTTTCACATGTTGTTTCCTGTGGCTGTAGAATCAGGCCAACAATATTATCAGGGTAGATTCCGCGATACTGACAACACAATGCTTCTTGAAGTGGTTCTGCAATATGCATATAGAATTTACTAGATGATACTAAGACCAATGTCTATCTAATTGGCCTTTTACCAACCTGCTGAGCACATGATACAATGGTATAGACCTGTTGGGCCAAGTAACCTGTTTCTCTGCTGTAAGTTCTATGTGAGAATGGAGCCGTATCATAATAATCTTTGACCAAGCTTTAGGGTCGCCTGTCCTAATATCTTCCTGTGAGGCTTGTTGTCAAATTTTGTCTGATCACACTCCTGTGAAGTGCCTGTAGATGTTTCATAAGGTTCTTTTTATTTATTCATGGGACTTAGGCATCACTTGGCCAGCATGCCCATCCCTAATTGCCCTTGAGAAAGTGGTGGTGAGTCACCTTTTTGAACCATTACCCCTATGTGATGTGCATACAACCACGATGCTGCTAGGGAGAGAATTCCAGGATTTTGATCCAGTGATAGAGAAGGAACAGTAATATAGTTCCAAGTCAGGATGGTGAGTGGCTTGGAAGAGAGCTTGCAGGTGGTGGTGTTCCCGTGTGTCTGCTGCTCTTGTCTTTGTAGGTGGTAAAGATTGTGGGCTTGGATGGTCCTGTTGAAAGAGCCTTGGCGTGCTGGTGCAGTGTATCTTGTAGATGGTACACACTGTATGCCAGTGATGGAGGGAGTGAATGATTAAGGTGGTGGATGGGGTGCCAATCAAGCGAGCTGCTTTGTAGTAGATGATGTTGAGCTTCTTGAATGTTGGAGCTGCATTCATCCAGGCAAGTAGAAAGCATTCCATCACATTCCTGACTTGCACCTTGTAAATTGTGGATAGGCTCTGGAGAGTCAGGTGATGAATTGCTCACTGCAGAATTTCCAGCCTCTGACCTGCTCTTGTAGCCACAGTAGTTAAATGACTTGTCTAGTTAAGTTTCTGGTCAATGGTAACCCCCAGGATATTGATAGTGGGGGATTCAGTGATGGTAATGCCATTGAATGTCTTGGGGGCGATGGTTAGATTCTTTCTTGTTGGAGAGGGTCATTGCCTGACACTTGGGTGGAGCGAATGTTATGCCTGAATGTTATCCAGGTCTTTCTGCATATGGACAAAGACTGAGCAT
Source organism: Carcharodon carcharias (assembly GCF_017639515.1). Lineage (NCBI taxonomy): Eukaryota > Metazoa > Chordata > Chondrichthyes > Lamniformes > Lamnidae > Carcharodon > Carcharodon carcharias. The sequence goes on along the minus strand of NC_054484.1, from coordinate 100,040,052 downwards.
TGTGCAATCATCTGTGAACATCCCCACTTCTGATGGGTTTGATGGAAGGAAGGTCATTGATTAGCTGCTGAAGGTGGTTGGGTTGAGGACACTACCCTGAGGAACTGCTCAGTTCTGGGACTGAGATAATTGGTCTGCAGCAGCCACAAGTGCTTTCCCCTGTGCTAGGTATAACTCCAACCAGTGGAGAGCTTCTCCCCTGATTCCATTGACTACAATTTTGCTAGGGCTCCTTGATGCCACTCTCTGTCAAAGTCACTCTCATCGCCCCTCTGGAATTCATCTCTTTTGTCAATGTCTAGATCAAGGCTCGAATGAGGTCTGGAGCTCTGGCAGAACCCTAAATTAGCATCAGTGAGCAGGTTATTTCTAAGTAAGTGCTGCTTGAAAGCATTGTCGATGATCCCTTCCACCATTTTACTGGTGATCAAGAATAGACTGATGGGTGTGGGGCAATTGGCTGGGTTGGATTTGTCCTGCTTTTTATGGTTAAGACATACCTGGGCAATTTTCTGCATTGTTTGGGGGGGTGGGGGGGGCGGGGAAGGAAAACCAAGTTGCCAATGTTGTAGCTGTACTGGCTAAGCATATGGCTAGTTCCAGAGCAGAAGTCATCAGTACTACACTGGGATCTTGTCAGGGCCCATAGCCTTTGCAGTATCTGGTGCCTTCAGTGATTTCTTGATATCGCATCAAGTGAATCGGAGTATCTGAGGACTAACATCTATAAGAGTGGGGACCTCAGGAACAGGCTGAGATGGAACTCCCCATCATTCAGGATGGGTATGCTTTTAGACTCTCCTCCTACAGTTAGATTTAATTGTCCACCACTGTTCACAACTGGATGGGACAGGACTGCAGGGCTTTGTTCAGATCTGTTAGCTGTGGGATTTCTTAGCTCTGTCTGCAGAAAGCTGCTTATGCTGTTTGACATGCATGTAGTCATATGTTGTAGCTTCACCAGGGTGACACCTCACTTTTAAGTATGCCTGGTGCTCTTCCTGGCATATACTCTCTGCACTCACTAAATCAGGGGTGATCCCCTGGTTTGGAGATTGTAGAGTGAGGGATATGCCAGACCATAGGTTACAGATTGTGGTTGAATACAATTCTGCTGCAGCTAGCCAACAGCACCTCGTGGATGCTCAGTTCTGAGTCCAACCTACTTAGCATGGTGGTAGTGCCACACAACAGGATGAAGGGTGTCCTCAGTGTGAAGACGGGACTTTGTCTCCAGAAAGACTCTGCGGTGGTCACTCCGACCAAGTCTGTCATGGACAGATGCACCTGAGACAGGTAGATTGGTGAGGATGAGGTCAAATATGTTTTTCCCTCTTGTTGGTTCCCTCACCACCTGCCGTAGACCCAGTCTAGCAGCTATGTCCTTTAGGACTTGGCCAGCTCGTTCAGTGGTGGTGCTATCGAGCCACTCTTGGTGATGGACATTGAAGTCCCCCTTACAGGGTACATTCTGTTCCCCTGCCACCATTAGTGCTCCCTCCAAGTGGTGTTCAGCATGGGGGAGTACTGATCCATCAGCTGAGAGGAGGGGGGGTGCTGCTAGCTGTAGGTGGTGATCAGCAGGAGTTTTATTGTTATTGATGAGTCATGGCAAACAGTCTCTATTAATTAGTTTACCAACAGAGCCAGTAAGAAAAAGAAAGACTTGCATTTCTATAGTGCCTTTCACAACCATAGAACTTCTCAGAGTGCTTTACAGCCAATGAGAGCCATGAGGTGAGGAAGACCCAGTGTTGGGGAACCATTGGTCCAAAGACACCTGTTCCCCCCAAGCATGACACACTAAACGTATGTCATTTCTTAAATTATTCATATATTGTATCCCAAATGTTGTTTCCTGAAAGAAATATAATTTGTACTTGAATGAATCAATACTAACAACTTCCACCATCTCCCTGAAGGAGCTTGTTCCATAGATTGATCACTCACTCACTGAAATAAGGTTTCCACAGATTAGTTTTGCATTTGCCCCCTTAAAGCTCATAAAGGCAGCTTTAAATGACACAAATTGCTGAAACCCTCAGGATTAATGACTGCACCTCTGTACTCCGGCTATATAAGAAATTAAATTAGGATTCCCATACTTAGAATATTTGAAGTACAATCACTGAATCAAATAAATTGGAAGGCAAATAAACTTAACTTGAGCTCTGAAGCACACTGTTGCTTGTAGCAAGATTAAAACAAATAAAAATTGTTGAAATCAGCCGTTAATCTGCTCATTATCAGTGAGTGAGTGTTACAATCAAGCTAATCTGCTGGAGGGTCAGGAGAGGGTCAGTTGGATGCAGAGGAGAAGCTTTCCACAGTGAAGGGCTGGTATGGGCTGCTTTGTGATCAGGAGATTTGATTGTATGTAGTATTCAATGAGTCTTTGTACAAATAAACCCCTGACTTCAAAGCAGCTGCCATACATGAATGCTGGGACCCCTAGCTTCAGTCCCCCTTAGGCTGGACTTTAATTCGCAGCATGGAAGAGGCCCACAACTCAAGCCAGTTATCTGCTAAGGAGTTATATATTAATCTACAATGTTGAAACAACCCTTGGCTTAGTTGCAGCAACAATAACAAATTGCATTTAATAAATCTTTATAATGTGACAACATGGCTATGGGAAGCAGATCACCTCAATCCCAGCACATCGCTGCAAGAGTTCCTCAGGACAGTGTCCTCCAACCATCCACTCATCCAACTGTCTTCAGCTACCTTCTCTCCATCATAAAGCCAGGAGTGACCAGTTCCATTTGCAACTCCTCAGGCACACTCACTTAGCACCCCGTTGACCTCTTTAAACATTCACTCCCTCCACCACAAGCACAGCATGAACGCAGTGTGTACCATCTGCAAGACGCACTGCAGCAACTACTCACCAAGGCTCCTTTGAAAGCACATCCTCAACCCATGACCTCTACCACCTAGAAGGACAAGGCCAGCAGGCACAAGGGAACACCACCACTTGCAAGTTCCCCTCCAAGCCACTCACCACCCTGACCTGGAAATATATCAAGTTATTTCATCATCACTGGGTAAAAATCCTGGAACTCCCTAGCAGCACTGTTGGTGTACTTGCACCACATGGACTGTTGCAGTTAGCAAGATAGCTCACCACCACCTTCTCAAGAGAAATTAGGGATGGACAATAAACGCTGGCCTAGCCAGTGACATTCCTATCCCATGGATGAATAATTAAAGTCCCAAGACACTTCACAGAAGCGTTATCAGACAACATTCATGAGGAAGGCCCAGCACCATTTTCATGAGACAGTGAATGCCAGCCTTGCCAGTGATATCCCACATCCTGAGAATATAAAATTCCTGAGAAATTTAGGTCCTGCAAAAATCTGTCCTTTCTGAAAGGAGTGGGAAATTGGAGGGAGCAAGTTTCTTTTTGATGCTATGCAGCTAACCTGAGGATTCTGTTGCTTTTTAAGCCAGTGATTGTAGGACCATCCATTCAAATTAATTGGAGATTTACAGCTGTAACATATTTATGAGCTTCAGAAGCCGCAAAAAGATGATGAATGTTTGCAGACGTAATGAATGAATGTGGGGGGGCGATAATGCAAAACTGCCTGATAATATCTATTTTGACAAAATATAGATTTTTTAAAACAAGTTCCTGATTTTAAGCTAGTGAATTCCCAAACCTGTCCTGGTTGTTAGTTATGATTACAAGGTCAATCTTTTTCTCATAATCAGTAAGATGCTTGTACTGTTCAGAACTAATATTCACAAATTTATTAAGCATATCGTACTTACAATATCACTTAAGCATATACTTAATCATATCATGCTTATAATGACAACAAGGATAAATAATTTAAGCAAGTTAATATTTTGAGCTCAGTATTCAGGTTGATCAAACCATTTGGAGTCCAAATTCTTGGTACTCTTTGTTGGTTTATATACCTTTCTCTTCTCAAAATACGCATGAATAATGGGCAGTTTTACAATACTTCTTTTGAATTGACACGAGTGAAAGTAACTATTTTTCTATCTTACTTTCTCATTTCTCAGTTCCTTCATCTCTCCTTCCCTAAGTTACCACCGGTCTTTCATTCAGAACGTATCTGAGTCTGAAGCACGATCAGTACACAGGTGGCGCTTAGGAAGCCTGCACTCATCTTTCAGTTGAGAAAGCAAGCCCACAACCATCTCTACTATAGAACTTCTGCTGTTCTTTGAACTATATATTACCCTTTCCTATCCATGCCTCATTACAAGGTTACATGTAAGGCAGACACAGATAAGGATGGAAAGGAATGTGGTCAATTAATTACTTTGGATTTATTATTTATCCTTCGACCATCACTAAGGCAGATTATCTGGTTGTTATCTCATTACTTTCTGTGGGGCTTTTCTGTGTGGAAATTGGCTGCCATGTTTCCTATATTGATATTAGTCCTGGTATCAATGTAATTAATCAAACACTAAAAATATCACTATTTAATCTATTGTTCTGCCTGTTCCAGCAATTAAATTCTCAAATAATTAGGGTAACATTAGCTAAGTAGAGTATATGTGATGTAAAAACAGAAAATGCTGGAAACACTTAACTGTTCAGGCCACGCTTGTGAAAAGGGAAATAGAGTTCATGCTTTAAGTTCATGACCACATAGAATTACAGATTTATAAAATTCATAGAATGATACGCCACAGAATGAGGCCATTCAGCCCATTGTGCCTGTGCTGACTCTTTGAAATTGCTATCCCATTTGTTGCACTCCACCGCTGTGGGAAATGGTAGCATAGTGGTAATGCCACTGGTAATCTAGAGGCCTAGGCTAATTCTCTGGGGACATGGGTTTAAATCTCACCACGGCAGCTGGTGGAATTTAAACCCAATTAATTTTTAAAAATCATAAGTCTGGAATATAAAGCTAGCCTTAGTTATGCTGAGCGTGAAACTATCATTGATTGTCATAAAAGCCCATCTGGTTCACTAATGTTATTTAGGGAAGGAAACCTACCATCCTTACCTGGCCCATGTATGACTCCAAGTCCACAGCAATGTGGCTGACTATTAACTGCCCTCTAAAGTGGCCTAGCTAGCCATTCAGTTCAAGGGCAGTTAGGGATGGGCAACAAATACTAGCTTTGCCAGCGATGTCCACATCACCTGAATAAATAAAAAACTCTTTTCCCATAGCCCTGCAATTTTTTCCCATTCAAGTATTTGTCAAATTCCTTTTCAAAAGCTATGATTAAATCTGCTTCCACCGCCCTTTGCGGCATTGCATTCCAAATCACAATGACTCATTGCGTAAAAATATTCTCTTATCTCCTCTTTTGCCAATCCTCTTTGGTAAATGACCTTTCTGCCAATGGGAACACTTTCTCCCAGTTTACTCTACCAAAACATGATTCATGATTTTGAACACCTCTGTCAAATCTCTTCAGCTTTCATTAGAACTGGAAGAAGTCAGAGTTGAACAGCAAGTACAGAGTGAGGGGGAAAGTGGTGAGAGGGTCGGGCAAGGAAGAACAAAAGGGAAAGTCTGTGATAGGGTGGAGGGCAGGAATGATTAATTGGTGGTAAAAAGGGTTTATTGTGGGACAAGTAAAAAGGTTTAAGATGGTTACAGAGGAGGTGTAAATGATTCCAAAATATCTGTGATTACAACCACTGGCCTGAACGCTTAGATTATAAGAAGTAGGGGAAGTAGGCCATTCGGCCCTTCAGGTCTGTACTACTACTCAATGGCCTGAATTTTTCAATCGGTGGACGGGCTCAGTGGGAGCGGGCAGGGGTTGTCGCGGAGCTGATCGCCACCCGTGATCCGCTCCGCACCACTATTTTACACGAGCGGGCCAATTAAGGCCCGCCCAGCGTAAGACATGAGCCATAGCGCTGAGCGCTACCTGTGCGGGTGGGAGGAGGAGAGAGAGTCGGGGCCAGCGCTCAGAGCTGCCTCGGGGAAATTGAATCACTATTGAAATCATTAAATAAATGGATTAAAAATGTATTTAAACATGACGCCTCATGCAACTGGGTCACATGAGATGGGACATGTTTTTATATTTAGGAAATTTTTAAAATTTAATTAAGAAAGCTTTAGGAAACCTCATCCCGCTCGTGGATGAGGTTTCTTAAAAAACATGAAGGCCGCTTGACCTTTTTGCCTGCCCGGCAACCTTAAGGTTGGACAGGCAGCATTAACTACTTCTTAATGGCCTTAATAGGCTGCTTAAATATCGGCAGCGCACAGCCAACTCCGGCGCGCACCCGCCGAATGAAACATTGCGATGATGTCAGGACGCACGCCTGATGTCATCACGCGTCATTTTAAGCGTTGGCCTATCGGACCTGCCGACTGAAAATCCCAGACCAATAAGATCATGGCTGACCTGATTATACCCTTAATTCCAATTTCCTGTCTGACCCTCCATTACCCTTGAGTGCTCTCTTCAGAGACTTGCATTTATATAGCACCTTTCATGACCTCAGCATGTCTCAAAATGCTTTACAGCCAGTTTAGCTCTTTTGAAGTACAGTCACTGTTACAATGTGGGAAAACACCGCAGACAATTTGTGCACAGCAAGGTCATACAGACAATGATGAAATAAATTACACCAGGTCATCTGCTTTTGTGCTATAAGTTTTGTCCATGAAGAACAACCCTGCTTTTCTCCAAATAATGCCCTCAGATCTTTTATGTATACCTGGGAGGGAAAACTGCCTTTTTCAACATCTCACCTGAAAGACAGCACCTCTGACAGTGCAGCATTTCCTCAAACCTCTGGACTTCATTGAAAACAAGAGCTTCTGACTCCGAGAGAACTCTACCAATCGAGCCATGGCTGACATTTTAAATAGTACTGATAGATCATCAGTTCCTGTTAACCTGGCCTGTTCATGTCATGTGTGAAAAACACCTTGTGAAACTAACTAACGTTGTGGCTTCAGCATAAACTGCCGTGGAACCCACTGGCGTGGGTAACTCACATCCAACTCTGTTACAATAATTCAATGGATTGCTGGTTGCAATGAGTAAACCCAGTCACCATTCATCATTCAGAGTTTAGGTGAGCACAGCTGCCAAGACCTCTAGCACGGACCATGTGCTGCACATTGACTAGACTAATGACTGCCTAACCCTAAACCCCTGCTTCCTAAAATAAAGGATGTGTAGATTCCATGAGATTGAAGCATGCGGTTTATGTGAGTTGGTGTGTGTCACTGCATGAAATAGAACTTTATATATTGATATGGCAGTTGGTCTAACTAAGATACAGCTATTTAAAATTCAGGACTGGGAATTAACCAATGCAGGGTACAACATGCTTGAAAAGGTAAGAGTGGGGTAAAAGGGAGATGGAGCTGCTGTACTTACTAGGGATAACATAATGGCAGTAGAAAAAGGACTTAGCCATCAGCAAGCCAAAAATACAAACCATATGGATAAGGATAAAAAATAATAAAGGATCAATCACAATAGTGGGTCTAGTCTACAGACCACATAATGGTGGAAGGGAAAAGGAAGAAACATATACAATCAATTGAGGAATTGAATAAAAAAACTAAATACTAATCATGGGAATTTCATTACCCTGATATTAATTGGACAAAAGAGATAGGTAAAGGGGATAAAGAAATGGAGTTTCTACAAAGTGCACAGGATTCCTTTCTAACCCAATATGTGAAAAGCCCAACAAGGAAAGATTCACTAATGGATATAATAATGGGAAATGAACTAGAGCAGATAAGAAAAGTATAAGTAGAGGAACACCTAGGCAGTAGTGACTACAATATATTATGCTCTCACTCAAGCCCTGATTTTAAACCCTTCCCTACACACAGCTGAGAGAAGGAAATGGAAGAGTGTGAAGTCACAGCAGCATGCCAGTCCTGAACCTCATAACCGACCCTCTTTTAACAGGTGCAGTTTGGACTGTGTATTAATCCCACATCCCCAGAAAGGTGCCAGCCTTGAGATGCCATCATCAGAGTCTGATGACACAAATCAGACTTTGACAAAGTTGTTAATTTGTGTTGTACACTTGGCGCCCAACGCTGGTCTTGCCAGGAACGCTGGCTGCCAGGGAATAGTAGGACCAAAAGAGGGCCAAGAGGCTATATGTTTTTTAAAATTCTTTTTAGGGTTACCTTGTGGACCAGGTGGAGTAACTGGAGTTGTTCTTCAAGCCCCACAGGGAAACCTTGAGCCTCTCCTACCTCGGGCTTTGCTCCTCTCTCCCCTAATCACAACCAGCCCAATTAGTAATGGCTCATCTGTTGGGGTGGGACATTGCTGGATCATATAAATCTTTTCCAGATATTGCAGAAAGTCCTGGTGATTAGAAAATTGTCACAAGTTGAAATATTATCATCTTGACTAAGTCTTGTTTTGCATTTGAATGTCTTCAGTTGCCTCTGGGCCTTGCCCTTTTCTGAATTGTAAAATATTGGCAAACATATTTTCATGAGGGCATTGAATCTTTAATATGATATTCTGCTTTCACAAGGCCAATTGGATACTCCATCAAATTGAGAAGTGTCCCATTTAATTAAAGCCATGAACTCTGATGATACTTGAGTGCCTTTATTGAGGTTGTTATTGGCCTTTAAGTTTTTAAAGGTAATGACTGAAAATCTCCTGCTGGAAATTGCCTAATCTAGGGCAATGTAAAGTCTATTATTTTTCTTTATATTCATTCTGAGGATGTAACTCTTTCGAGTATAAACCCGTTTCCATCTGTTTCAGATGAAGTTACATTGTTTCATAGTTTGCCATTGTGAGATTTGAACTCTTGATACTCTTTTGAGTAAACCTGTTTCCATCTGTTTCAGATGAAATTACATTGTTTCATAGTTTGCCATTGTGAGATTTGAACTCTTGATCTTGGGGTTACAAACCCAGTACCATAACCACTTGGCTATTTAGGCCAAGCAAATCAACTGAGCATCCATCTGTTTCAGATGAAGTTACATTGTTTCATAGTTTGCCATTGTGAGATTTGAACTCTTGATCTTGGGGTTACAAACCCAGTACCATAACCACTTGGCTATTTAGGCCAAGCCCAAACATGTTTCCATCTGTTTCAGATGAAGTTACATTGTTCCATAGTTTGCCATTGTGAGATTTGAACTCTTGATCTTGGGGTTACAAGCCCATTACCATAACCACTTGGCTATTTAGGCCAAGCTATTCTGAGGATGTAGGCATCACTGGCAAGGCCAACATTAATCAGTTGTCCCATTTGGATACAGCTGAATGATATAATGGGAAAATCTAGGCTTTTGTTTCTAAAGCTAGCACAGATTTAGCTAGCAACAAATCCAGATATTATCTAGAAAAGCTCCACAGCACCAAACACAACACTGGTGGTGTAGCAATAAATTAGTTTTCACAATACATGTCAAATCCTTTTGCCGTTGATTTAATGGCCTTGAACTTCCTCAGAGTAATCTGTATTATTTTAAAAAAGGTCATTTGCAGGATATGGATGTAAACTGGTAAGGCTGGTATTTATTGATCTTCTGATTCAGGAATAGGCCTGTTCTGCCCTGTGGTTCACAGAAGTTTGAAATAAGTCACACCTTTAGACTCAAATGCTGGAGGTTCATCAAATGTGTTTCTCAGAACACACACCACGGCTGTGAAATAATACATTGTTGCTCAGTATCCTGATTGTAGTGCAATAGTGAGTAATGTGGCATTCTGGATATTTCTATTCATACACATATTATATAGTTCTTAAATCATTTTGGAATGATTTAACAATATAACATGCTTCTTTCTTTAAAAAATATTATGCCTCTTTTCATCAATATAATCACTAATTTTTGTTTATATCATGTCTAAACTAAAGAAGATTAATAATCAACTTTTATAATTAAACTGAAGGCCTTCAAACTTTTTTATAGTTTGTTTTCTTTTCTCAAAAACGTTATTCATATCATTGCTTAGGTGGTAGGATGTTGTGCCTCCATCTTGTGGATTTGGTAGTCATTGTGCTCAGCGGTGAGTTGGTATGCTGTACTGTGTGTGTTGCTCCTGCTATTGTCACTAATGTGTCACTTACTGGTGCCTTGTTTATGCTGTAGTGCTCTTGGTGATGCTGGTAATGTTGTCCCTCCTGTTAGTGTTGTTGTTGGTGTTGTTGATGACCTTTACTGCTTTTCCAGCTCAGGTGTAGGTTGAGTACGGACTCTATTACTTCTCATTTGCTTCCTGGCTTTGGTCTCAATGATGTGTGACCTTGGAGTCTCAGCTTCAACAACAGCTTTTGCTAGGTTCCAAGTTTTCATGAATGAATCCTGTAGCTGTACTGTTTGTCTTCTCAACAAAGATTTGGCATGCTCGTTGAAATGTTATCCTCCTTCTGGCCTGTGCCTCAGTGAGTTGTTGTCCTACACCCTCCAACTGATCAGGAGGAAGTATCTTGCATGGGAAAGTTGTGTTGTACTTCCTGCCATTCAGTAGTTCTGCAAGCAATTTCATGTCAACCTTGAGAAGTTTGGCTCGGAGTAACAATAGGGCAAGGTCCGAGTCTTCCTTTTGTGCCTTGGCATTTCATAAGGGTTCTCTTGGTCATCTGGATATGTCTTTCTATAAAACTGTGTTCCTTGGATAATATGATGATGAAGTTATGATGCTGAATACATTCTGTTCAGCAAATTCTTTAAACTCTCTGGAGGTGAATTGGGTTCCATTATCACCTCTTACTCTTTCAGGAATTTCTTACTCAGCAAATGGAACTCGTATTTCTGAGATGACTGTAGCTCTCAAAGCTTTCACCTTTCTGGTTAAAGGGAACATTGAGTAATATTTTGCTACTATGAGACACTTTCATGATTGTGTGTGAATAAATTGTCTCCCACAGTATGCCCTGGTTGGGTGGTACTTCAGTAGTTATCATTTCCTCTTTCTGCTGTGCATTTCTGTACTTCTGCATACATTGCATGTAGACACCAATCTTTTGGTGTCTTTGTAGATGCCTATCCAGTACACAGCTGATCTGACTCTGAGCTTACACTTCTCCATTCTCCTGTGGCCTTCATGTATCGTCTGGAGAAGTTCTTCCTGCAGCGATTTGGGGATGATTATTCCAGATCCAGCAAGCAGGACACCATCTTCTAGTGAGATGTCATCTCTGATTGGCCAATATTGACATATTGCTGGCTGATTTTGCTGTATCTTATTACTTGCTAAGAGAGCATATGTAACTCTTCATCTTTGTTGGTCTCATCTCTAATTTGACTCAGTGCTGGTGTTGTTATGTTCACTAGGCAATCGATCTTTATACCTAGATCTTTTATCTTGTGTTTCTCCTGCAGTGACAGACAACACAGGGTATCTGCTAGCACCGTTTCTCTTCCTGGATTATATTTCAGAGTGAAATCATAACTCTGAAGCACCTCTGAAGACCTCTGTGGTCTTGCTGGTGTTTTACTCAGATTGTTTTTGCTCAGTTGGTTGATCTGCTAAGTGGATGATGATCACTCTGCAATATGAAATTTCTCCCAACCGATATGAATGTAAGTTCTCACATCTTTTCACAACGACCAAAAGCTATGTTGGCATATCTGGTCACACACAGCTGATGTTAGAGCTTCAGATGTGAATGCTACTGGTTTTCCCTTTTGTACCCGGGCTGCTCATAGTCCTTTTGTAGAAGCAACTACTTGTAGAGTGACAGCTTTCTTTCTGCTGTAGTATGACAGACTCAAATTCTTTGAGTTTACTGAAACACCTCTTGTGTGACTCAACACTGGTACTCAACATTTTTTTTTATTCACTCATGGGATGTGGGTGTTGTTGGCTGGGCCAGCATTTATTGCCCGTCCCTAGTTGCCTTTGAGAAGGTGGTGGTGAGCTGCCTTCTTGAATCACTGTGGTCCCTATGGTGTAGGTACATCTATAGTGCTGTTAGGGAGGGAGTGCTAGGATTTTGACCCAGTGACATTGAAGTAACAGTAATATATGTCAGAATGGTGTGTGGCTTGGAGGTGGTGGTATTCCCTTGTATCTGCTGCCCTTGTCCTTCTAGATGATAGTGGTCATGGGTTTGGAAGGTACTGTCTAAGGTGAGTTCCTGAAGTACATCTTGTAGATGGTACACACTGCCGCCACTTTGCATCAATGGTGGAGGGAGTGAATGTTTGTGAATGGGGTGCCGCTCTTATCAGCTCTTGTAGGTTTACGACGGTAAAAAAGCTGTGAAAGCTATGAAAGAACCCATGCACTGGATCAAGCCAGAGAAACTTCTCAGACCTTCTTGTCTCTCGGAGCTTCCAACTCACAGATGGCTGTGACTTTTTCAGGACTTAGCTTGACTCCATCAGGTGTGAACATTATTCTGAAGAACTGGCATTCTGTCACCTTTCCACTCTATTTGTCTGTACTTAGCTTAATCCTAGCTTTCCTTGTTCTCTCAATGGCTTGATGTGGATGGTAATGATCATCTTATTCATCTACACCATAGATCTAGATATCATCAGCTATGCCGACTGCTCCTATACATCCTAGGTATTTCTCATCTCCTTTCTGCTGGAACACATCCTGGCTCACTTTAAGGCCAAAGGGCAGGAATTTGTACAGTCAAGAGAATGTGTTGCATATTGTCAACAGCGAAGATTCCTCATTAAGCTTCATATTCCAGTAATCTAGTCCATTCCAGTTCAACCCCAGGATAGCAGACCATCTGTTTCAGTGACGTAGAATATGTAATTAATATCTTTTCCTTTGTAAGTCCCTCTGATTTAGGTTTTCCTTGCTGTCGAATCTCAGTTCCACCATATGCCATCAGCATGATGTTGCTTGGTTTCAGACCATCTTTCTTTGGGTACCCATTTGCTTTCAAATTTTCAGGAAGATGATCTGGCATAGCTGGCATGGAATGATGTACTCTCTGCTCTGGTTATCAAGATTCAGCTTCAGATTTATGGCTGTGGACTTGTTATTTCACCTTCTTCCTGATCTGAATGGGTGTATGAATTTCTTTTCTCTGGGAACTGTCACATTCAAACATTTCATGCAGTTGTTTGGTTCCTATATCTATTGTATCTCAAACCCGTTGTCATCTGCCCAAGTTTGGATGTTTTGCTTTCTTTTCTTTCTCATTCCCCCTGTTGCTCTGTCTCTGGTAACTCCTTTACCTTCTTCTTTCTTGTTTTCTTCCCAGCGATTGCCTTTCCGCAAGCCCTGCAATTTGAACTATACGTGGGACATTTTCTTCTGTCTGCTTGTCTTTTCCAATGAGAGTTTTTTGTACATCAGGGTGTGCAGAGCCCTAAACAAAATTATCTATCAGCCTTTCATCAGTTTCCTTGAATTTACACTTGCTGGTTATATTCCTCAATCTCATGAAGAAATAGGCTCACCTGGTTCCTGCCTTGGCTTTGAATAACATAACAATGTAACATGGCTCCTTGGGTTGGAAAATTGTCAATGTCACTACATTATTTAAGAAAGTTAGGAAAGACAAACTAGGAAATCTTAGGCTTATTAGTCTAACTTCTGTTGTGGGAACGTCACTAGAATCTATTATTAGGGACAAAGTGATTTAATATTTTGACAAACATGACCAGATCGAAGAAAACCAGCATGGATTTTGTAAGGGTCATTCCTGGCTAACACATCTCTTTGAATTTTTTGAAGATGTACCTAAAATGGAGATAAGGAGAGTCTGTTAAATGTTATTTATAGAGACTTCCAGAAGGCATCTGGTAAAGTTCCACATAAGAAACTGTTAACAAAGATAAGAGTGCGCAGAATTGAATGAAACCTATTGACATGGGTAGGGAATTGGTTAGAAGGTAGGAGACAAAGAGTTTATGTTCAAATTGATTAGATGTGACTAGTTATGTCTCCCTGGCTGTTCAGCCCCAGGAGCCTGTTCTGTTATTCTATTTCACCATGGCTGAGCTGTACCTCAAATCTTATTAACCGTCTTGATTCCAAACCCCTAACACCTGTACTTAACAAAAATCTCTCACAGTTTTGAAATTGTCAATTGGCCCTCCAGCCTCAACATCTTTTTGATGAAGAAAGTTCCAGATTTGCTTTACCTTTTGCGTGAAGAAATGCTCCCTGACAGGACCCTGGAACGCCCTAGCTCTAGTTTAAATGTTATGTCCACGCTATCTTATATTCTCATCAGATTCCCCCAGAGTGGAGACATTTAGCCCCTGGAGCACAGCCAATGGAGCAGTACTTCACAACTTGTGTTAGTTGAACTTCTATAATTTTAAAGCAGATTTCCTCTTATTCAGTTCAACAGGAGCACTCCTTTGAAAATAGCAAACCTCTTTTGAATTCTTCAGTTCTGGCTCTGAAAGTAGGGCAATGGGAATGGATTTTCAGAGAGATAGGTAACAGCTGACTAGAATGTTTCTGTAGTAAATCAAAAATACCTTGTAGGATCCATTATGAAAAGGATATGGTTGAGAAGGAATTTACCCTGAATATTGAACTTAGAATGGAATAAGCAAAGAAAATGATGCAGCCGGGTTAATGGGTCACTATAGTAATTTGGATCTGCTCTTGACAAGAATGGACTGCATTAAAAGATGACGTTTCTGCTTATCTATGGAATATGCTGGTCTATCAATGCCTGGATACCACTGCACACTAGCGCAGAGTTTACCAGCCTACATTCCTACAGTCCCTGTGGGTGTAACTGGAGTAATATCGCAAAATACTCCAAATACCGGTTTATGGCTTTGTTTGACCAAAATGCAACAGGATCCAGGCTGCTTTTGTTGAATTGTATCCAAGAGATTAAGGAACACGGAAAGCCTGGGGCGGCCAATAATGTTGCTTTAATTTTGACCCTTTGTAACCCAAATGATACAAGGCTCTCTTGCATACTGATTTCCTGTTAAACACCTCATTAATCTCATTTTATGATTTAGTCCTCTTGACCAAACCACTTGTCCTCATTGTCCAGCTTCCTGACACTGCTGTTGTACAGCTCCTCTTGCTAATCTATATACTGCCCTCAGCAACACTATGCATGGGCATGGAGTCACCTTTCCTGATGACACCCAACGCTAAGTCTCCAACCACCTCTCTCGACTTCCAGTCCTGGGTGAGTCACAACTTCATCAGTACCAAGACCAAAAGCATCATCTTCAGCCCCACTATAAACACCGCTGTCCTGCTACACCGAGTTTATGAACATTCCCTCAGGCAGAACCACACTGAGTCTATGAACACTCTCTCAGGCAGAACCACACCGAGTCTATGAACACTCCCTCAGGCAGAACCACACCGAGTCTATGGACACTCCCTCAGGCAGAACCACACCGAGTCCAAGGACACTCTCTCAGCATTCCAGGGTTCCGTCAGGAAGCACTTGTTTGCAACTTTGACATTCTCTTCTACTCCGAGCTGAACTGTAAATCCCTTTCCATCAACAAGGTCGCTAACTCCCACCTCCGTAACATTACCCACCTACACCCCTATTTCAGCCCCTCTTTTATGGAGATGCTGAGACATGCCTTTGTCACTTCCACAGTTGGCAAAACAATGCCTTTCTTCCTAATCTCTCATCCTTCAGCCTCCAAAAACTATAATTTATATTTTCTCACATTGATTTCTGCTTGACCATCACCGTTGGCTCACACTGGCTTTCTGAATACTAACACATTAAGTTCAAAATCTCATCTATCGATCCTTTCTTTGGCCACGTCCCACACTATCTCTGTAACCTCTTTCAGCCCAGCATCCCTTCCCAAGTGTTCAACTCCTCTCACGGCAGTTTCTGTTTAACCTCCAATCTTCCTAACCCCCACTCCATGACCCTTGACCCTGTTCTCCAAAACTCCTTCCCTAAACCACGTGCCTTCTCTTTCCACCATTTTAGAACCCAATTTAAGACTAAGTTTTCAGTGATTTCTCCTGGTCCTGATCTTCCCAGATTAAATGTCTATTTCCCTTGCTCTTATTTTGCCATTCTGTGAAGCTGTTAAAGGCACAGTACAGATTAAATGTTATTGCTGGAACACAAAATGCTGCTTAACCAGCTAAACAGCCACTTCATGAGTATAAGCAGTGCACTGTGGGCCTCTTTAGCTGCGAAGTGTGAGCACTTGCTAAGACAGAGGACCAGCTTGTGGGTCTGCACTTGGTCCTGCCAAGGTGACCACTGCTTCACTATCGGTGTCCGCTGCCCCTGTATGGGTATCCACTGTTTGTCTACAGGTGTCCACTGCCTCTCTATATGTGTCTACTGTTGCTCTATAAGTATCCACTTCTTCTCTATACGTGTCCACTACCTCTATACGTATCCACTGTTTCTCTATAGGTGCCCGCTGCCTCGCTATACTTGTCCATTGTCTCTCTATATGTGTCCGCTGCCTCTCTATATGTGTCCACTGCCTCTCTATATGTGTCTACTGTTTCTCTATAGATGTCCGCTGCCTCTCTATACGTGTGCACTGCCTCTCTATACCTATCCGCTGTTTCTCTATAGGTGCCCGCTGCCTCGCCATACATATCCGCTGTTTCTCTATAGGTGCCCACTGCCTCTCTATACGTGTGCACTGCCTTGTTATACATATCCGCTGTTTCTCTATTGGTGCCCGCTGCCTCTCTATACATGTGCACTGCCTCGTTATACGTATCTGCTGTTTCTCTATTGGTGCCCGCTGCCTCTCTATAGGTGCCCACTGCCTCGCTATACATATCCGCTGTTTCTCTATAGGTGCCCGCTGCCTCTCTATACGTGTGCACTGCCTCGCTATACGTATCCGCTGTTTCTCTATAGGTGCCCGCTGCCTCTCTATACGTGTGCACTGCCTCGCTATACGTATCTGCTGTTTCTCTATAGGTGCCCGCTGCCTCTCTATACGTGTGCACTGCCTCTCTATACGTATCCGCTGTTTCTCTATAGGTGCCCGCTGCCTCTCTGTACGTATCTGCTGTTTCTCTATTGGTGCTTGCTGCCTCTCTATAGGTGTGCACTGCCTCTCTATATGTATCCACTGCTCCCTATAGGTTTGCGCTGCCTCTCTATACGTGTGAACTGCCTCTCTCTATATGTTTCACATGTTTCTCTATAGGTGCCCGCTCACTCCCTATAGGTGTGCACTGCCTCTCTATACGTATCCGCTGTTTCTCTATAAGTATCCGCTGCTTCTCTATATGTGTCCGCTACCTCTATACGTATCCGCTGTTTCTCTACAGGTGCCCGCTGTCTCTCTATATGTGTGAACTGCCTCTCTATATGTATCCCATGTTTCTCTATAGGTGCCTGCTGCCTCTCTATAGGTGTGCACAGCCTCTCTATACGTATCCGCTGTTTCTCTTTAGGTGCCCGCTGCCTCTCTATACGTATCCGCTGTTTCTCTATTGGTGCCTGCTGCCTCTCTATAGATGTGCACTGCCTCTCTATACGTATCCACTGCCTCCCTATAGGTGCCCGCTGCCTCTCTATAGGTGTGCATAGCCTCCCTATACGTATCTGCTGTTTCTCTACAGGTGCCCGCTGTCTCTCTATATGTGTGAACTGCCTCTCTATACGTTTCCCATGTTTCTCTATAGGTGCCTGCTGCCTCTCTATAAGTGTGCATAGCCTCTCTATACATATCCGCTGTTTCTCTTTAGGTGCCTGCTGTCTCTCTATACGTGTGCACTGCCTCTCTATACGTATCCATGTTTCTCTATAAGTATCCGCTGCTTCTCTATATGTGTCCACTACCTCTCATAGGTATCTACTGTTTCTCTATAGGTGCCCGCTGCCTCTCTATAAGTGTTCGCTGCCTCTCTATATGTATCCACTGCCTCCCTATAGGTGCCCGCTGCCTCTCTATACGTGTGAACTGCCTCTCTATATGTCTCCCATGTTTCTCTATAGGTGCCTGCTGCCTCTCTATAGGTGCCTGCTGCCTCTCTATAGGTGTGCACTGCCTCTCTATACATATCCGCTGTTTCTCTACAGGTGCCCGCTGTCTCTCTCTACATGTGAACTGCCTCTCTATACGTTTCCCATGTTTCTCTATAGGTGCCCGCTGCCTCCCTATTGGTGTGCACTGCCTCTCTATACGTATCTGCTGTTTCTCTATAAGTATCTGCTGTTTCTCTATATGTGTCCGCTAGCTCTATATGTATCCGCTGTTTCTCTATAGGTGCCCGCTTTCTCTCTATATGTGTGAACTGCCTCTCTATATATATCCCATGTTTCTCTATAGGTGCCTGCTGCCTCTCTATAAGTGTGCACAGCCTCTCTATACGTATCTGCTGTTTCTCTTTAGATGCCCGCTGCCTCTCTATATGTGTGCACTGTCCCTCCAAACATATCCACTGTTGCTCTATAGGTATCCGCTGCTTCTCTATACGTGTCCACTACCTCTCATACGTATCCACTGTTTCTCTATAGGTGCCCGCTGCCTCTCTATAGGTGCCCGCTGCCTCTCTATAGGTGTCCGCTGCCTCTCTATATGTGTCCACTACCTCTCTATACGTATCCGCTGCCTCTCTATAAGTATCTGCTGCCTCTCTATAAATATCCGCTGCCTCACTATACATATCCGCTGCCTCTCTATAAGTAGCCACTGCCTCACTATACATATCCACTGCCTCTCTGTAAGTTTCCGCTACCTCTCTATTCGTATCCGCTATCTCTCTATATGTATCCGCTACCTCTCTATGAGTATCTGCTGCTTCTCTTCTGCAATCAATTTCTTGACTTGTCAGCTCCCATCCAAGGGAGGGAGCACTCGTGAGGCCTTCCACAGTCAGTGGGCACCACAAGGCATGACCTACCTGTGGCTAATAGGAATAATATTATTATTGAAATTTATAAAGTCCCCTTTGTTTTCAAGAGAAAAAACATGAGAATGAGGGGGAGATTGCTGAAGGCAATAGACTGAGACCGGCAGATCATCAAGATCTGCCGTTTGTTACTAATGATGTGAGCACATCAAAGGGCTCTCTGAGGAGCAAAGCAGTAAGCTACTGATAGCCAAGGGCAGAGGAAGAATAGGAGGCTATCCGCAGAGGTCAGTGCAGGGTCACTGTCTAGGGAGAAGCTGCAGGAATATATAAAAGAAAATATCAGACCTGAAAAAAACCTCAAGTAAATCAGAAATGAAAATGAGCTGCCACATGTAGGCACATGTATATATAAAGATGTGCTGTACATAGAGAATCTTATACACAGGTTGCTGTATATACAGGCTGCTGTATGTTGACTTAAATAAAAACAGAAAATGCTGGGAATACTCAGCAGGCCGGCAGGTTCTGTGGAGAGAGAAAGAGAATTAATATTTTGGGCCTGTGACCTGTTATCAGAATTGGCTACTGACCTGCTGTTTATAGAGATGACCCTATATAGAAGCTACCCTACATGAAGGCTGCAGTATATAAGGACTACCAAATGTAGAGACTGCCATATATAAATGTATTGCAAAGGGAGTAATGAACATGGGCAAGGACCAGCTAGTGCAGCAGGAACAATAGAGGGAAAACCAGGATGATGCAGCTCAGAAAAGTTAGAGTGAGTATAATTATTCACATAAAGAGCTAATAATGAAGGTGTATTCAGCTCTCAAATTGTCTCATAAACACTTAGTGAACAAGATACCAAGACCATAACATTGTGCCCCTGCCTAAAACATTCAGAACCAAACTTGCACTTATTCCTTTTTTTTTGCAAAAATATACTTTATTCATAAAATATCTTCAAGAACAATCCAAACCATTTCAAAACCACCACCACAAAGGTACAATCAGGTTCAACTTTTACAACGTGTATCACGAGGTGCATCAATACAAACAATGAATATTACAATCATTGGCAGACATTCATTTTGAGCTGTACAGCCCGAGGGGCTCTTTACAGTTCCCAGTCCCTCAGTGCACTGTGGCAGCAAGGTCTTAGATAGCGATCCTTCCCCATTGCGCCTTTGCGGCGGCTGCCCCAAGCTTTAGTGTGTCCCTCAGCACATAGTCCTGGACTTTGGATTGTGCCAGTCTGCAACACAACACTCCAAACTTGCACTTATTCCATGGGCAGATAAATCAATGTAAATTGAAAGTGGCTGCCTTCACTAGGAGCTACAGGCTTATCAAGCTGCCCCCGCCTCCCACATCACTTTGAAGATGTTATCATGTTTGGAAAGTCATCGAGAGTGACATTGATGCTGGAGGCAAGGAAGCTACTTTAGGGGCAGGATTTTGACCTCCCCAGGAACGGGCTGCCGCCCACGATCGGCCCCTGAGCGCAATTTCACACCGGCTGGCCAACTAACGGCCAGCCAGCATGAAACGCTCAGCGTTGCCGGGGTAAGGGCAGGAGGAGCACAAGCACAGAAGGAAAGCTTCCTGAAGGCAGAGAGCTGCTTCAGGGAGCTGACCAACTGAAAATCAATAAAAGCATAATGTAAAATCCGGAAACAATGTCCGGGCGTCAGAATGAGTCACCTCAGCATACAGATGTTGAAAAATGACTTTCGGAAACCCCATCCCACCCTTGGATGAGGTTCCCTCAAAAATGCAAAGGCCACCTGGCCGTAATGTTGGACGGCCAGCAAAAGATCCCCCGCTAATTGAAACTTTAATAGCCTTAATAGGCCTCTTAATTGTCAGCGTGCTCGCTGCCAACTCTCGCTCACGCCTGCTGACCAAAATATCGCGCGAGTGTGCGATGCTCACCTGACACCATCACGTGCTACTCTACGCTCCAGTGTGTCAGGCGCACGCCCGCATGCTGAGGTCAAAATCCTGCCCTAGCTTTGCAAAACCATAATCACATAGAATTTGTGTCCGCACTTGCAAAGCGATGAAGTGTTGTGCTGCAAACTGTACTGCCTGTTTGGCAACACGACATGGGTTGACTTAGTCATTTGCACATCTCTTCTTGTTAAAGTTATTGCATGACCTGAAGAGCTGTCTCTCTAGCAAACTTCACTGCAGCATTTTGCTTCAACGCTATTCAAACCTGCTCCAGCCCAGAGGCAGGCTTTCTGCTGGGTTTGACAGGATCGTTCACCAGACATTGGTCTGACAGTGACAGAAGCTGATGAAGGGCTGGCTGCTGCTGAACAGAGGGACAGCAATGCCACAGGCTCTGTTAAGTGACTTTATGACTCACTGTTGCAGCTATCATATAATCTTACAGCACAGAAGGAGACTATTTGGTCCAAACTGCCTGTATTGGCTCTGTGAAAGAACTATCCAATTAGTTGCATGCCCCCTGCTCTTTCCCCTGAACCCTACCATTTTTGACTTTTCAATTGTATAATATGCGATCCCCTTTTGCAAGTTACTATTGGATCTGCTTGTGGTAAAATGGAGTGCTATGTACCTTTAAGAGAATGTGGTTCGTTGGCCATGTGACTGTATTGACCAATCGCTACATGATGCGGGTTTTTTAGGTAACTGTAAATCTAGAGCTGGAGGTGATTGAAGAAGCACACATGGCATTAGTGCTCTGCTCTTAGTTCCAATAAGCCACCTGTGTTTGTTCAGCTAATCGGTCTCTCTGCCTGTATTGTTTCAAGCAGCAACTAATGTGTTAATATCAAAGGCGCAGCTAGTGCTCGCTGGACAAAGCGAATCTGATAACCAGAAACATAAAACTGGCGACGAGGATAAACCGGATCAATTGACGGCAATCAAGAAAGCCGTGGTAAGCCAGTTACATTACTTCACCACTACCTTGAAAACTGTTGGAAAGCGCAGTCTCCTTAGTCATCGAGTATACCGCGGTTTGAGCATCTTGAACCAATCGACCCCGTTTCCGATGACTGGCCTCATTACGTCGAACACCGAGCATTCTTCTTTACCACTAACAACATCGCAGGGGGAGGACAAGAAGGTGATTCTTTTGTCCACATGTAGGAGCAAAACGTATGGTCTGATCCACAGCCTCATGTCCCCTAACACCCCCAATACGGAGACATTGTAAAAAACCACCTGAAGCCAAAGCCCTCAGTCACTATGCAGCGTTTGAAATTCAATTCGAGGAATAGGCTTCCAGGAGAGATAATCACTGGCTATATAGCTGCTTTAAAGAAATTAACGGAATATTGTGAGTTCGGAACTTCAATTAATGACATGTTGAGAGACTGATTGAGATGTGGAATTGGGGTCGATGTTATTCAAAAGCAATTGCTATCTGAAACTAATCTAGACTTCAGTAAGGCATTAGAATTGGCAACAGCCATGGAGAGGCTGTTAGAAACTTGGAGGCAATAAAAGATACACAAAATGGCACCGCTCACCTTGTAGGGCAGGAAGGACCGGTGACAAAATGCGCGAAAACGTTGGACACAGCAGAAAGGCGGGGAACGCCCACTATGTGCACACCATTGAAGAACAACAGTTCTACAGTGAAAATCCATGGCATTAATCAGAGAAATGCATTCAGGCAGCCTGCAGGTGACAGACGGTTCAGAAATATCAAATGCTTTTTCTACCAGCGCAATGGTCACATAATGCGGCACTATCAAGATCGGCTGAGACAGCATTTTAAAAGCATTTTATTGTGAAACTTGTCTCGTTGAAGAACCAGAGGAAGCAGAATCTGACATCTATTCATTACACATCCTGAAAGTGGGTAGAACTGAGCCTGTCCAGGTA
This sequence comes from Carcharodon carcharias, assembly GCF_017639515.1. NCBI lineage: Eukaryota > Metazoa > Chordata > Chondrichthyes > Lamniformes > Lamnidae > Carcharodon > Carcharodon carcharias. The sequence continues at coordinate 100,017,498 of NC_054484.1, read as the reverse complement.
GTCATTAGAGTCAATGAACAACCCATCAAGATGGAGGTTGAAACTGGGGCATCAATGCCTGTCATAGGTGAACATACGTTCAGACACTTGAATAAAGAAGTCCATCCTTTAAGTTTGGAACAATCGGATACTAAATTAAAACATATATGGGGGAAGAAATAAGAGCGAAAGGGATACATCAAGTCCTGGTGCAGTATGGGGATCAGTCTACAAATTTACACCTCATAGTCATAGCTGGGGCGGGCCCCAGTTTAACTGGTCACAACTGGCTAAAAAAGATTAAATTGCAATGGACTGAGATTTTTCAAATCAGAATGAGAAACTTACAGGAATTGTTACAGAAGTACGCTTCCATTTTCAGTGACGAGCTAGGAAGGATTTGTGGGCTACAAGCCAAAATCCACGTAGACCCTAACGCAACCCCCAGACTTATCAGAGGCAGACCACTCCTTTATGCTCTACGGGACAAGGTTGAGACTGAGATAAACAGGCTGGAAAAGTTAGGTATCTTACAATTGGCCCAATTTTCCGAATGGGCGGCACCCATAGTACCAGTACTGAAGCCAGACCAAAGTGTTCGCTTATGCGGTGACTATAAGTTAACTGTAAACAGAGTGGCCAAACTTGATAGACGCCCGATACCGGAGATTGACAAATTATACTCAAAATTAGCAGGGGGCATCACATTTTCAAAACTCGACATGAGCCATGCTTACCAGTGTGCTACCTACTGATCCACTAAATACACATCAAGGATTGTATCAATATATTCGACTACCCTTTGGGGTCTCATTGGCGTGTGCTATTTTCCAGCGTACCATGGAAAATCTGTTTTAGGGACTGTCCCATGTCGTTGTTTGTCTGAATGATGTCTTAGTCACTGGGTGAACTGATGTAGAAAGCTTAGCTAATTTGGAGGAGTTGCTGAAATGCTTCGCATAAGGGGGGTGTGCTTGAAGTGAGAAAAATGGCTTTTCCAAGCCAAAGGGTTAGTCAACTTGGGCCATAAGATCGACGCGCAGGGCCTGCATCCTGTGGGAGAAAAGGTCAAGGCTATTCACAAGGCACCTACACCGAGAAACACTATAGAACTAAAGGCCCTTTAGGGCGATTTCTCCCAAATTTACTCACCGTGCTGGCTCCGTTATACACATTGCTTCAGAAAAATCATAAATGGATTTGGCAAGCTCCGCACCAGGATGCGTTTCTGAAGGTAAGCCATTGTTAAGATCTTCGACCCTTCTGGTCCACTCTGATCCAAAGAAAAAATTAATTTTAGCTTGTGACACATTCCCTTATGGAGTAGGGGCTGTACTTTCACACTGGTTGGTGGATGGCTCCGAACGACCCATTGGTTATGTATCTCGCACGCTCAGTGCTGCAGAGCGATGATATTCTCAGATTGAGGAGGAGGGTTTGTCTGTTATGTTTGGTGTTTGGAAATTCCATCAATACCTCCAATACCTACAATTATATCCAACCACAAGCCTCTGCTGGGATTATTTGGAGAGGATAAGGCTATACCCACCATCGCATCTGCTCACATCCAAAGGCAGGGACTGCTTACGAATACACTTTTATTCACCAATCGGGGAAGCCAGATCACACATGCTGACGCGCTGAGCCACCTCCCCCTGCCAGATAACAACGTGAAGGCTCCAATTCCCCAGGAACTTGTCTTAGTGCTAAATCTTTTGGATTTCTCCGCTGTCCAGGCCAAACAAGTCTGTGAATGGACAAGCCAAAATCCACTTTTATCTCACGTCCAGGATTAGATCTTGAATAGATGGTCAGGCGAGCCAAAGTCTGATGACATGAAGCCCTATTTCAACCGCAGACACGAGCTCACCTGCCGGGACAGCATATTGCTCTGGGAAGCAAGGGTTATCGTGCCCTCGAGAGGGCAAAGGCTATTACTGGCTGAATTACATAGTGCTCACCCTGGCATTAGTTGGATGAAGATGCTCACACGCAATGACTTGGTGGCCAGGGATGGACGTGGACATCGAAATCCAAGTCAAAAGTTGTCTTCAGTGCCGGCAGGTAACCTCCTAAGCTCCACTGCGCCCCTGGGAATGGCCGTGACAGCCATGGGTGCTCCTCCACCTCGTGCCCTTCTTGGGCATGATGTTCCTTTTTACTAATTTAACGAAGTCTAGTCACATATGTCTGCTGCCACCATAGAGCGTTTGCGACAGAGTTTTGCAGTGCCCGGGTTACCAGAGGTACTTGTGTCAGATAACGGAACTGTGTTTACCAGCAGGGAGGTCCACAGGTTTACCACCCTCAACAGAATAACTCATATCAAAGCCTCACCTTACCACCTGCTTCCAATGGTTTGGCTGAGCGGGCAGTCCAAACTTTTAAGTCCGGGATGAAAAATCTGGATCGGGGATTCTAACAGCACCAGATTGTCATGGTTCCTGTTCGCAAATTGAATTACTAATGAAGAGATGTCTCTGCACCTATCTAACTTTCTTCAGTCTGAATTTAGGGGGGAGGGTGGAGAGAAGCCAAGAGGCCCAGAAGGCTAGACATGATGGCCATAATCATGAAAGAAATTTCATGGTGGGAGACCCACTTCTCACGAAGAACTTTGGACATTGGCCCAATTGGCTATTAGGCGAAGTGAATGCCATGACAGCACCTCTCTCCTATAATGTGTCAGTAAACAGCAAAGTAATTAGATGACATATGGATCATCTCTGGAGAAGAGAGACAGTCCCACAAGAAGGAATGCCGTCATCATTTCCATTTGAGTCTGCATCACACGTGGAAGAAATATCACATGATTTGGAAGTACTGGTGGGGCCTGTTGGACCCGAGAGGGTTAAAGACACAAAATTGCTCACTTCCACCGAAGAGCCTGGTGGACTGTTGACCCCTGAGAAGGGGGTCTTCGAAAAACGAGCCGAGGCCATTGAGTTACGACGCTCGACATGTCCGAGGAAGCCTCCTGAGAGACTTGACTTGTAAACATGTTATTCATGTAAATAGTTGGGATGTTGTGAAGCTTGTCAATTGTACTTTCAAGTAAAGGGGGAGGATGTGATAAAGCAGAGTGCTATGTAACTTCAAGAGAATGTATTTAGTTGACCATGTGACTGTCTCAACCAATCGCTTCACAACACAGGCTTCTTGGGTAACTGTAAATCTGGAGCTGGAGCCGAGTGCAGAAGCACCACATGGGACAGACCTTTGCCCTTGGCGGGCGGGCTCGGCGGGGGTGGGGTCGATCAGGAAGCTGACTGTCGCCCGCAATCGGCACCGGACCCCCAATTTCATGCTGGTGGGCCAATTAAGGCCCCGCCCCACATGGAACATAAGCGACGGTGCTGAGCGCTGCCTGAACGGGTTGGTGGGTGGAGGGTGAACTTTGTGCATGCGCGGGAGTGAGCGCTGCAGAATCTCCCTGAGGCACCCAGCTGCCCCAGGGGGAGGGAGAGATCTTTTTAAAAATGAAACATGTCCCCTCGTGTGACTTTGTCACATGGGCAGGGACATGTTATTCATGAAAAATTATAGTTTTTATTTTACTTTTATTTGCTTTTGGAAAACCTCGTGGGTGAAGTTTCCAAAAAAAAAGCAAAGGCCACTTGGCCTTTTCACCTGTCTGCCAAACATTAGGTTGGATGGTCAGCAAATAATTTGGCTTAACTGATTATTTAATGGCCTTAACAGGCCTTTAACTGTCAGCGGGCACACTGCTGACTCCGGCACACACCCGCCGACCAAACTATCTCCAAGGCCTTGATACTATTTCTTAGGTATGGTGCCCAGAATTGGACACAATACACCAGCCGAGGCCTAAGCAGTGATTTATAAAAGCTTAGGATAACTGCTTTGCTTTGTACTCTATGTAATAAAAGGGAGGATAGTGCATGAGTTTGAAGAACTGTGCTGGCCATTTCCCTCCTAACGGACTGCACTGTAAGCTGTAGATTCTATCATGCAACTGTACAGCCTAGTGTCCCAATGAAACAAGGATTCTTTGCTCTATAGATTCCTGTTGTGCAGTTTATTGTTGGATGGCACTGATAAAGGTGAGTTCAGGCAGGTAGCTACGGGCCGGGATTTTCCAGCCCCACCGTGTCAGGACCATCCGTGGGAGATTCGGCGGCCTGGCCAATAGTCCATTGACTTTTGGTGGGAATGGACAATCCTGATGGCAAGTGGGGCTGGAAAACCCACCCATAGGCCAGGGTTTTCCGCTTGAATTAGCGCCAGGCGTCATAGCGGGAGAGAGCGGAAAATATCGGGAGATGGCAAAAATCAGTTTCACGTTGTCGTAAAACCAGTTTACAATCGGCTGCTCCACCCGTCAATGAATAGCCCTGCTCTCCGGAATCATCACCCCACGCTCATGACTGCACATGAGCGATGTGTGCCTGACGAGCTGCATTTCACTCAGGAGTTCGAGGTTTGTTTGCCTACCTTGCTTCGGGCAGCACTCGCAGTCATCAGTGCCAGGCAGCACCACATCACTTTTAGGGGAGCTCACAGGCAGGTCTCTACCTACCAGACCAGCCGTAAGGAAGGGGTGGCCTTTCAATAGCTGCAGGGCAAGGGCTGTCCTGGGGAAGGGGGGTATCCCAGGGTGTGTGTGGGGGCACATGTTGATCTGTGCAAGTGGCCTCAAGAGGGTGAAGGCTGAGGAGGCAGCCTCCAGAGGAGATGAGGCCAGATGGACATGTGAGGGTGTGTGTGTGAGAATGGGTGGCAATGTCCCTTGAGCTGGCAGTGAGTGAGATGCCAGTGAATGTGTGATGGGCTTGTGAGTGTGTGAGTTTAGAGTGATGAGATGGTTGCTGGTAGCACGGATGAGATATTTCATTGTCTTTCTATACTGGAAGGCTGACCTCTTCTGTGCAGCATTGGCACTGACCACCACTGCCACCGCTTCCCAAGCTGGAGTGGTGAGATTGCTGGAGCTCCTGTGGCCAAAGGGCGTCTCAGTGATTGGTCACTGAAAGTTTCTTGGCTTTCAGGGCCATGCCCTCCCTGGAGCAGTCCTGGGCTGCAAGCGTTGAGAATTGTCTGTGCGGCTGCAGTTTAGATATGGCACCTGGAGTGAGGAAACAGTGAGGTAGCGGCATGATGGGTGATTCAGAGGCTGCCCGTCAGCGAGATGAAATGTTTCCTCTGCCTGCATAATTAATGAGGTGAGAAGTGACAATGGGATTCTTGCCTTTATTAGCCGAGGCGTAGAATATAGGGAGGCTATGCTGAAACTGTATAAAACGCTGGCTAGGCCACAGCTAGAGTATTACATGCAGTTCTGGAATCCGCATTATAGGAAGGATGTAATTGCACTAGAGAGAGTGCAGAGGAGATTTACCAGGATATTGCCTGGGCTGGAGAGTTTTAGTTATGAGCAGAGATTGCATAGACTGGGGTTATTTTCCCTGGAGCAGAGGAGATTGAGGGGCGACATGATTGAGGTGTATAAAATTATGTAAGACATGGATAGGGTAGACAGGAAGAAACTTTTCCCCTTGGTGGAGGGATCAATAACCAGGGGGCATAGAAAGGTAAGGGGCAGGAGGTTTAGAGGGGATGTGAGGAAGAATTTTTTCACCCAGAGGGTGGTGGGAATCTGGAACTCACTGCCTGAAAGGGTGGTAGAGGCAGAAACCCTCACAACATTTAAGGAGTATTTGGATGTGCACTTGTGATGCCATGGTATACAAGGCTGTGGGCCTAGTGCTGGAAAATGGGATTAGAATAGTTAAATACCTGTTTGACCGGCACAGACTCGATGGGCCGAAGGGCCTTTTTCAGTGCTGTAGACCTCTATTACTCTATGACTCTATAACATGGTGCAAAAATTCACCCTTGTGGCCGGCAGGAGAAACATTGGGCAGAATTTTGCCGTCAGCAGGGGTGGGGCCCACTCGCCAACGCATAAAATGATGCGAGATGACATTGGGTGGAACCTTCGCCATCACCCCGCCCCATTTAAATTTTCAGGAAGGCGGGGACACAGCAAAATCAGCTGTGGGCCCGCTGACCTGTCACTGGCCAATTGAGGTCATTGACAGGATCATTTAACCAATTAAAGGCCCTGCCCGTCCAACCTTAAGGTCATCAGGCAGGCCAGGAGCCCCAGTGGGGAATAGAGAAAACATGCAACCTCATCCAGCAGCGGGATGGGGTTTCATGCAGTGTTTTAAAACATTTAATAAAGTTATAGTGTAAGTTATGAACATGTCCCATTTTCACATGAGGGGGACGTGTTAGGGAATTTTTTTTTCTATTTTTAATCTTTTTCAAATTGGAAGCGATCTCCCTGAGGCTGCACTTAGCCTCAGGTAGATGTGCGCTCTATCATGCACCTGTGTGAAAGAGCACACTCTCACTTTTGGGGAATCCCGCCCCCCCCCCAACCTGCACAGGGAGCACATAGCGCTTCCCGTCGGATCTCACGCTGGGCGGGCCCTAATTGGCCCACCCGCGTAAACTGGCGGCGGGGCCTGCTTCTCCAGCGGGGCTCAGCTCCTCGCCCGCCAGAGATTGGGTCAGGCCCGCCCACCCGACAGGCAGGAAATTCTGCCCCATGTATTTTTCAGAACCGCCACCGCACTTAGTGCAATTCAGGAAAAATTCCGGCGGTAGTGTCAGGCAAGAGTGTTCACACCGATGAGATTGTGATCCGCACTCGGTGACACAATATCGTTTAGCGGCAACATGCTTGGCAGGAGGACCGCAGGAACTCAAATGAAGCAATCAGGGATCCTGGGGAGGATTTTTAGCTCAGCGGGTGGGCGTGCTTCCGACTCGGCTGAGCATAAACTGACGGGCAAGATGTTGGGTGAGTGTCCTGACACCCTCGTGCGGTCACGCGATATTTCAGCTGGCAGGTGTGCCAGAGTGGGCAGCGCCCCCACTGACAATGGAAAGGCCTATTAAGGCCACCAAAGAGATAATTAACGCTCGGCCGGAGAGGCGAAAAGACCGAGCGGCCTTTGCATTTTTTAGGAAACCTCATCCACCGGCGGGAAGAGGTTCCCAACAGCAAATAAAAATAAAATAAAAATGTTTAAATTGAATTAATAACATGTCCCTAATAACAGAGTCACATGAGGGGACATGTTTTATGACATTTTATAAACCTTCATTTCTTATTTTGAAAACCACCCATCTCCCTGAGGCAGCTCTGTGCACCCGCGCGCGAAAAGCAAAGTTGCACACCTGCCCCCCCACCCCCACCAACCACACAGGCAGCGCTGCCGCTCGCATTTCACACTGGGTGGGCCTTAGTCAGCCCGCCAGCCCAAAATTGCAGTCTGGACCCAATTGCAGGCGACAGGAGGCTTCCTAACAAGGGAAAAATCTTCCCCCCCCGCCCCATTGTAGCAGCAATGAACTGTGCTTTGAACAGCCACCATCAGCTGTTAGTGTGGACCTTACTTCTCCAGTAGGGCCTGCAATTAGAAGCACAGGAGTTGGTGACTGGCACTTTTGTCACTGACCATCGCTTACTTGAAGTCACTTTAGGAGGGAAAAAAGAGAGATTAATTTGTGTTTACCCAGCACCTTTCATGACTTCAGAAAATGGCAGGCAGGCTTCAGGAGTGGAATGGCACATATTCCTCTCCGTTCATGTCCACGCCATTGTGTCTGCTCAATAATGCTTCTGACTCTCAAATTTGCTGCCATAAATGCTGTTTGTGGGAAGCACAGGTTTATGTTGTGGCATTATAACCAACCGTAAAGCAGGTGATCTGTAACTCTGAGGAGACAATTGCTCAATTTGTCTTCATGTTGCATAAGTGAGGCATCTATAACTCACTTCATCATAATCATACATTTGCCATTTTTTGACACTTGTGTGCCTGTGAACTTGTTTGTATATAAGTGTGTTTCAGTGTGTCCATGCGTATTTTTGTGTTTTTGTATGTTTATATGTCTTTATGTACCTGTCTCAGTATGGTGTGTTTGTATTTGTATGCACCCACTCCATCCCCCTTTCCTTTGTTTTATTCCTCTTTAAATTCTGCCCATCTGTAATGTCTTCCAATTTTCCAATGGGCCCACCCTCTCCACATATTCCCCCTGACTCTCTGAGGATCTCTGGAATTTCCTGCTTTGGGTTTATTCACCCTTCATTGGCTGGAAGGCAGGCATCTGTCCTTAATTGATGCTGGACAGACCAAGAAAATCAATATTTCAGGCCTGAGTATTACCACAGGCTAAAGCCAATGCAGTCCGCACATTTGGACAAAAGTGCACTAACCCTCTGTTAATATTAACAAACCAAATGAGTACACTTGAGTACACCTGCAGTAGTCCCGATGAATAGAAGAATGTTAATCCCCCAATGAGCGTTTGAAACTCACCGTTCGCAGTCTTTAAACAGCAGAGAGACTAGAACCATGTGTAAAGTGAGCTGAGATTGCGCAGTTCAATTCATTGAACAGCTGTCTGAAAACAAAGAATGGTTGTCAATATTGTTTTTTTTTGTTTTCTTTTACCTATGCTTAACATGAATATAAAGCCCCTCGATAAGGTAAGCTACTCTTCCTCCATTCCCCTTTCTCTATCCCTTCATTGACCCCTTTTTCCGTTAATCTGTCCTGCATCTACATTATTCATAATAGAGCGAATGTTACTGGATAATAATCCAGAGAATGTGCATTCAAGTTACACTCTGGCAGTTTGAGAATTTTAATTCAGTTTTAAAAATCTGCCAAATAAAAAGCTAGTGTCAGTAAAGGCGACCATGAAGCTGTTGGCTTACCATAAAAGTCCAACTGGCTCACTGATGTCCTTCAGCGCAGGAAATCGGCCACCCTTATCCAGTCTGGCCTATATGTGGCTCCAGTCCCACACCAACGTGGTTAACCCTTAGCTGTCCTGTGAAGTGACCAAGCAAGCTACTTGGTTGTATCATATAAAGTGCTGATTAAAAACTCAGCAGAAGCAGATGGGCAGGATTTTCCCCCTGGCTCTTGGACCTTGTTGTCAGATCTAAATGAGGCACTTGCTGGGCCAGACCAAGGGAGCTGTTTTCCTGGAGGTGCTGCCTCTGAGCTTGCTGTCCAATTACAGACAGACAGCAGGTTCCCAAAACTGCTGGCCCTGTGGCAGCGCCACCCCCCCCCACGCCCCCCAACACCACCCCCCCCACCCACCCCCACCCCCCAACAGAAGTGGGCAGTGCTTAGGCAATTAGGGGAAATGAGAGGAAACCTAAAAATGGAGGTGTTCCAGGCAGCACCCCTCCCAACCAGGAGCTGCTGCCTTTGCTGCCCACGGCCCCCTTTTTGGGGAATGGAGCCTTTGGCTTTGATGAGTCCCCCAGAATGCTGCAGGGAGTCCACCTCCATTAACCTAGCTGCCTCCTTGTGTGGCGAGGGGAGGTGGTGGGGGGTGGGGGTGGGCACTCCGCTGCTGGAGAAAATACCAGCAAAAGCTATAAATGGTGCCTAGTTGGAGGCTTAAATATGCAGTCATCAGTCAATCAGCATGAGATCCCACCTCTGGAAAATTTTCCTCCCGATGGGAATGTGTCAGGGAGCCATCCGGACACAGATCCCCAGCTGCACCCTCCCCCCGGCCACCCCCCCTCCCAAACCTGTACACCCACCACCATCGGGCTGGGAAAATTCTCCCCGTTATTTCAGGCCCATGAAAGAAGTTCTGATGGAAGGTCATTGGCCTGAAACCTCCCTCTCTCCACAGATTGCAGCCAGGTCTGCCGAGAGTTTACCAGCATTTGCTGCTTTAGTTTTAAACATTCTACCCTCCACAGCACTTTGCTTTTGACTCCTTTGTATTAAACTGCTGCAGAGATGAATAAGCTGCAGAGGTTTAAGGAGAAGATTCACCATTACCTTCTCAGGGTAACCAGGATTGGATGAAAATGCCAGCCTTCCCAGTGACGCCCTCACCTTGAGAACGAATGAAAGCAAAATGAGGGGCTCATTTACAAATGCGTTATATGTTCACACACCCTCCTACCTTGTATACTGCCTGTTCTACCCCTCTTTCTTTTATTTTACTCTCACTTGTTCTTTCTTTAAAAGTACTCTCTTGTTGTGAAGAAACTTGCAGAACAGGGACGTTCTGCACAGCTAAGTGAGGTGTTATCTTTGGGTAAGAAAAAATAAGGAGGACGCATGCTACTTGCAAAATGAGAATCGAAATGAAATAGAGGAGTAAAGGGATCTGGGAGCCCAAATATACCAATCACTAAAAGTAGGGGCACAAGTTAATAAGGCCATAAAAGAAGTAAACCAAACACTTGTGTTTATTTCAAGGAGAATAAAAGTGAAGTTATGTTAAAATTGTATTAAGCCTTGGTTAGACGACGCTTGGAGTACTGTGTACTGTTATAGTCACCATATTATCAAAAGGAATTGAAGCATTGAAGAAGGTTAAAAAGAAATGATACCAGATATCCGAGATTACACCTGTCAGGGAAAGGATGAAGAGACTGGATCTCTCTTCCTTTGAAGAGAGGAGACTGAAAAGCCACCTTTAAAGTTATGAAAGGTAGACACGGAGGACTGAATTTTTGGGCCCGGCCAAGATTGGGAATGGAGGCAGACAGGGTCCAAAAGTCCTGGCGCCACCTGGTGTGCTGGGTTCCTGAATCCATGCCTGTCACCAGCTGTTTTCACTGAGGCAGGTTCAGGACTGACAGGGATAGGTGCCCCCGCTAGGTGGGCAGCCAGTTAAGCTCATTAGTCTTGTTAACAGCACCTAATTCTGCAGCGATTTTCCAATTGACCTCCAGTTTCCGAACGTGATGGGAGGTCGGGGTGGGGGGGCCTCATTGTGAGTGCAGCCAAAGACTGCCCTGTAAAGGAAGTCCTCCTCCCCACCTGTAATGGGTTAATAGTTATGGTAGGAGTTAGTGATGGGTATCATGATGTAACTGAGACATCACCAGTCATGTGCTAGAGACTCCGTAGAACAGATGCAATAGTCTGTACCCAAGAGAGATTTGCCTACCTAGTAGCTGCTCATATATAAAGTGTAGATAAAGTAGTCTTGAAACAACTTACCTGAGTTTGACCAAAGCTTATCATGATAACATAGGCTACCAGACCAACACTTTAAACACCGACCCCCACCTCAGTAGTAGCCTGGTTATATTTTTTTGTTATTTATTTGAATTTTTAAAAAGGTTGAGGAGAGGGCATCTTCATGTTGAAGTGACCTCTCAGCTACTTACCCTTTACTGCAGCCAGTTGCTCCTCTCAGGTTGGAAGGCCTCTGGGCCTCCAGATTTGACAGCCCACCTGCTGCTCTTATGGGAACCTGTCTCCCCTCCAATTAAGGGGTATGCCAGTCAAAATCCTAAAGAGTGACTATTTTCCCCTCGGAGGGGCCAGGGTGGGGAGGTGCTGGGGGTGGTGTGGTTCAAGAATCAAAAACAGTGCCAACCCTTATTTCCCACCTCAAAGTGAAAATTCACCCCAGGGAGTGTGTTTCAACTTGTGCAAAGAGTTAAACTAGATATCAGTAGAATGCTGTCACCAAGAAGTCAAATAGGGAATTCAGAAGAAACTTCTTTAACCAAAGAGTAATGGCAATGTGGAACAGGGAGTGGCTGAAGAAAACAGATGCATTTAAGGGTAGGCTAGATAAATACATAAGGAGAAAGGAATAGAGAGTGATGCTAATAGAGTTAGTTGGGAGGAGGCTCATGTAAAGTATAAATGCTGGATGGACTGATTTGGACTGAATGGCCTGTTTCTGTGCTGGTCCATTCCAAGTAATTCTATCAATGGTATTAAAGAGCCCATGGCTGGGTTTCTTCTTCCTTGTTATATATGCCCTTGATTGGGTGAGAATGGGCACAAACAGCAGGGAGTGAAAAATCCCAACTTCCCCTTAGATGGAATTAAATGGATTGAGTCATGCATGTGTCTTCCTTGGGGACATTGCAAGGGTCATTTTGACATGACGTTATGTCACCATTCTGGAGCCATGATTTTACCCTCCCCAGTAAAGGGGCATAGGTGCAGATAAAATCCAAACCATGAGCTGGCCAGATTGAAGACTCACTAACTGTCAAGATCACAGGGGCTGGTCTCCAGCAAACAGGAATATCTGGAAAATGGTGCAGGGTGGATTCAGGCCACAGGGAGTGTGGGGGAAGAGAGATGGTGGGAAGAAAAAATTGGTGGAAAACAGAAATGGCCGGGGATGTAGCGAGACAGATCGTTGCAGATTTGCTTGAGGGGCCAGAAGGAGCATTCTTGCTTCTCCTGGCCCAAAAGAAGTGTCTTAACCAGAAGCTCCCCTCCCCTTAGCTGACGAAATTCCCAAGCCCTGGAAAGGTTTAAAAACTATTTTGATGAAGTTATCTGATGCACAGAGCTTCATTTAAATATTATAATTACCAACCATCCTCTCTGGAGCAGATGATCACAAACAGTTAAACTGAAGTAGATACATTCATGGTGGGATGGGGTTGGGTTTTCCAATTTTTAAATTAACCCCTCGATCCCACCCAATCCTTCCCCTCCCATTGTGGGGGCTGGAGTTAAACTTAACTCCTTTAGACTTTCTTTTTTGCTTCGCCCCCACCCCCACCAGCACTAGTGTTATCAGAAAATAACACACATCGAAATTAATTTGGTTATGATTCTGTTTTAGGGTAGAATTTGCCGCCCGGCATGCTCGAGCGTGAAATAGCGCGTGATAATGTCGGGCGAGCATCTTGCCGACAAGCAAGAGGCCTATTAAGGCCATCAAAGCATCAATTAACAGGGATTTTTCGCTGCCCATCCAACTGTACAGTTGGCAGGCGGGCGAATAGCCAGGCGGACTTTGCATTTTTCAGGAAACCTCATCCAAGGGCAGGGTGAGGCTTCCGTAATCAAACGAAAGATAATAAAAATCTACGCGCAGAATTTTTATAGCATCTACGGACAGGTGACTCATTCCGACGTGTGGACATGTTTTCTGGATTTTTAATTCTGTCTTTATTGCTTTTAAATTCATCAGCCCCCCCCCCCCCCACCACCGTCCAACGCCCACGCTGACTTCAGCAGCCACCCTCCGTCCGCCGCCCCTCCCCCAACCACTTACAGCCCACCGATCTGAAAATTCTACCCTTAGGCCAGAATGTACCGCTCTTCGGATGGGAGCGCGCTCGACCCGACCCAGCACAAAATGACGTACGATGGTGTCAGGCGAGTGTCCCGGCGTCTTCGCCCTTGGGGGTTATTTCAGTCGGCGGACGCACGCGGGAGTCAGCAGCCCGCCTGCCGACAGTTAAAAGCATTGGCTATTATAAAGGCCATTGACGTTATAATTAAAAGGAATTTTTTGCTGCCTCGTCCTACCTTACAGTCGGCGGGCAGACAAAAAGGCCGAGCAGCCTTTGTATTTTCTAGGAAACCGCATCCACGGGCGTGAAGAGGTTTCCGACCGCAAATAAAAATAAAATAAAAATGTTAACATTTCATTAATAACTTGCCCCTGATCATCTGACAGAGCCACATGAGGGGACATGTTTTATAACAGTTCAAAAATCTTTAATGTTTCACGTCTTCATCTCTCTCTTGAGGCAGCTCTGTGCCTCAGGGAGACTTTCCACTGCGCACCCACGCGCGTGTGTGAACTTGCGCGCTCACCCTCCTCTCCCCCACCCCACTCATACAGGCAGCGCTCACACTGGGCGGTCCTTAGCTGGCCCGCCAACACGAAATCGCGGCCCAGCCCTGATCGCGGGCGGCCGTCGGCTTCCCAACCACTCCCGCCCTGCTCCCCGCCAAGCCCACCCGGCAAGGGAAAAGTCCTGGCCTTGACCTCATTTCCTCCAGTTTTCGTGACTTGTTTTCTAGCACCAGTTCTGGGTGTAAGCAGTTACCAAGTGCGCTTGTACAAGTAATGGGGTCTGTGTCAGCTACGGCTCAGTTGCTAGTTCTCCTGCCTGAGATTCAGAAGATTGTGGCTTCAAGTCCCATTTTGTATCTTCCAGACTGACACCTCCAGTGCTGAGCGAGTGCAGTCCCCTTGGACGCGCTGTCTTTCAGATGAGACATTGAACCCAAGTCTGTGCTCTCAGGTAGACAGACACAAAAGATCTATGACAATATTTGAAGAAGGGTGTGTGAGCCCCGCTGCTGTCCTGGCCAATGTTTATCCCTAAATTAACATCGCTAAAACAAATGATCTGATCATTTAGTTCTTGCCGTTTCTGGGATCTTGCTGTGTGCAAAGTAGCTGCTGTGTTTCCTACATTTCAACAGTGATCACACTTTAACGGCAGCTGGAAATTCAGCTTGGATTCTCTCCCAGTCAACAGCTTTGGAGCATTGTAACTCTTGCGATTTTGTCCATTTACATTTGATAGGCCTCTGTAATTCCGGACTGCAGCCAGTTCCAACTTCAAATGGAAGCCGTGGTCCAAATCACATAACAGGATCCTGATTTCCATATCAAAGGGGCCTAAATCTGCTGAAACAGGGAGACGTTTTGGGAACCTGGCGGTAGGCCCTTTCTGAAATGGAGTCTGCCTCATTGCAGGTGTGACTGTACAGTGAGGCTCCCAACCCCAATTTGAAGCCATTACCAGCTTGTTAATGCCAGGTTCTTTTTTGCTTTACTATCAGATCGGGAAATGACTCCAGTTTGCATTTACAATCCTGCAGACTTGGTGCAAAACAAAACTACATTGCACTGACCTTTTACTTCTAGGGGATCTGTGCCCTTAAAGTTAAACAGATGATGCCTTTTAAATATATATAAAAATCAGAGTTTGTCAAAGCATTATGGGTTTAGGAATGAATAAATGTCCATTGTTTGTTAGCTTTGTGCCATTCCCAAGCAGGAATGTCATATTTTGACATAAGCACTAGACTTATCAGGATGATGCCAGGGAAAATGTCATCACTTGTGTGGAGAGGCGAGAGAAGCTGGGATTGTTCTCCTTAGAGCAGAGATTAAGGGGAGCATTAAATAGAAGTGTTCAGAATTTTTAAAATTCTTTCATGGGATGTGGGCATCGCTGGCTAGGCCAACACTTATTGCCCATCCCTAATTGCCCTTGCGAAGGTGGTGGTGAGCTACCTTCTTGAACCACTGCGGCCCATGTGCTTTGTAGGAATATCCACAGTGCTGTTAGGAAGGAAGATCCAGGAATTTTTGATGGAATTCCATAACTTTGAGGGGTTTTTGATGGCATACATAGGGAGAAACTGTTTCCATGGGCAAAAGGGTTGGAAACTGAAGGCACAGATTTAAGATTATTGGCAAAAGAATAGAGGGGAGATGAGGAGAAATGTTTTTATGCAGCTAATTGTTGTGATCTGGAATACACTGCCTGAAAGGGTGGTGGAAGCAAATTCAATGGTAGCTTTCAAAAGACAATTGCATAAATAGGAAACTAAAGAAACATTTAAGGGAAAGAACAGGGGGAGGAAACTAATTGCATAGCTTTTTCAAAGACCTGGTATCGGCGCGATGGGCCAGAAGATTCTCTGATTCTATTTGAATCTATCAGAGTAAATTATGTGGAAATCTACTGGTCTTCACGTTGGAAATAATTGGTCCCAGGGGTCATTCCTGGCTTATTTGGTAACAATCTCATCTGTATCAGAAGGTTGTGGGCTCAGGTCCCACTCCAGAGACATATTTCAGGCTGACATTCCCAGTGCAGTAAGGGAGAGATGCACTGTCAGAGGTGCTATCTTTCAGATGAGATGCAAAACCTGGAGCCCACCTGCCCTTTCAGGTGAATGTAAAAGATCCCCTGATACTATGTGCTATCATCAGTATATTCATTCCTCCATCAGACTTCACATAGACATATTGGCAGCTCACTACATCATTTCTGTTTTTTGGACCTTGCTGTGTGCAAATTGGCTGCTGCGATTGGTGTATTACAATAGTGACTACACTTCAAAAAATACTGCATTGGCTGAAAAGTGTTTTGGGGTAACCTGAGGTTGTGAAAGGTGCGATAGAAATGCAAGGCTTTCTTGCCTTTGATGAACAGCTGTGTTCATTTTTCTGTTTTCTTAATAAAGGCCATATCATTGCCCAGAAGCATAAGAATTAGTGTGAAGTGCAGGGGCAGTGTGTGTCATGGAGCTAGATTCAGTATGGTGTAGAGATGTCCAATGGATAATTCAATAATATTTTACAATAAGGAATGCTGAAGCGCCTTTTGATTGT
This sequence comes from Carcharodon carcharias, assembly GCF_017639515.1. Classification (NCBI taxonomy): domain Eukaryota; kingdom Metazoa; phylum Chordata; class Chondrichthyes; order Lamniformes; family Lamnidae; genus Carcharodon; species Carcharodon carcharias. Next base: position 100,001,358 of record NC_054484.1, on the reverse strand, counting down.
TAATGAATCTTGCAGAGTCTCGTAATACCACTGGAACCTCCTGTAACTGTGGCCACTTTGGAGAGGATATGGTAAAATGTTATGTCATGAAATCATGAATGCACATCTAAAGAATATGCTTCTCATTTCAACACAATGGAATGTACCCTTGCTATTTCTGCAAATAAATGTTCACAAGGTCTGAAATGTTTGTGGATGAAGAAGGTCATTCAGCCTATCCATCCAGAACAAGCCTACACTCCCAGGAAAGAGCAGCCACAAGAAGAATTAAGTTCTGGTGAGGCAGGATGCAAGGCATTTGTCAATAGCTTGCATAAAGACAGTTAGTGGAAGGGAGTAGATCCAATTTTATTTTTTGTTGATTTGTATAAAGGGCAACAGACATTGGCTTTACATCTGAGCAGCAAGTTGAAGATTCTTCACTTGACCTCTGGTCCATTAGCCAGAGCAATCTATCAGTGCAATAGTGATTCCAAACAAAAGCATCCAAATTTTACTTTGTGATACCTTCATGATTGCCTTTTATGACTTGACTCACCACGTGTTAAGACAGTGAAGCCTACCACATGTAACTGTGTCTCTTTCCTTTCTTTAACAGCAAAGTCTGGAGTCCAACCTGGCCAATCTAATTAAGAGGAACAACGAGCTGGAAACGCTAATGGGCAGATTAATTCAGACTTGTCAACATGTAGAGGTGAGTGCTCACTGCAATAACACTCAGAAATAAGTCTGCGCACTTCTGCAATAAATAGGAGCTGTGTGATACATTAGGAAAAATAGCTTAATAATACAGCACAGGCAGTATTAAAATTGTTTTATGAGAATGTGTTTTGCGTGATAGAGACTAACATATGGTTTAGGTTAGGTTGTTAGGATTCCACAGGGGAATGCTAAGTAAGCAGGTGGTGTTAGATCTCAATCTTCTGTCTCATGAGACGATGATTTGCACCATAGTGGTAAACACTGTATTAACATTGTCTGGTGTGATCCGGGACCCTGCTCTGGCATGGCAGTTTCTGCCACAATTGCTGTAGAGGAAGACAGTGGCTGAGAAGGTGCACAATTCGTTGGTCACTGTTCTCTCTGGGCCCTCTTCTCGGCCAGCTGAGCTTTTTGTTTCTGCTCACCTCTTCCATTGTCCTTCCAAACAGTCAGCCTCCAGAGGTCATGGCCGTCAGCGACTGTTTCCCAGTTGTCAGTGTCAATCTCCACCTTCATATCTCGCTTGCAGGGGTCCTTGTAGCAGAGGAATGGATGCCAAGGAGGTCGTGACCCAGTGGCCAATTCACCGTACTAAAAGCCTTTGAGTGTATGGCTGTCATCCATCCAATGAACGTAGCCAGGACAGCACAGATGTTGTTGGCTTAGCAATGATGTATGCTGAATGAGTTAGCACACTCTAGGGCCTTGTCCTGCCAAGGATCTGTCTAAGACAGTGAATGTGGAAACTATTCAGCCTTTTCTCCTGTCTAGCATATGTTGTCCAGGCCTCACCACTATAGAGGGGCGTACTGAGGATGTAATTTGGTGTCCTCAGTCAGGTTGCAGTTCCACACTCTGTTATGCAGCTTAGACATAACAGCTGCAGCTTTTGTAATGTGTGTGTTGACTTCAGAATCAAATGACTGATTGCTGGTGATTGTGGAGCCCAGATATGTGAAGCTTTCAGTAACTTGCAGCATCACATTGTCAATGCTGATAAATGGAAACCCTTTCGAGTACAAACCCATTTCCATCTGTGTCAGATGAAGTTACATTGTTTCATAGTTTGCCATTGTGAGATTTGAACTCTTGATCTTGGGGTTACAAACCCAGTGCCATAACCACTTGGCTATTTAGGCCAAGCATGATAGATGGAAGTATGGCAACATCCTGGACCATGACAATTGGCTTCCTAATTCCAATAGTCAAACCAAACTCTTTACAAGCATGAAAGAGCCTGTCCATTTGCTGCTGAAGTTGTTCCTCGGTATGGAATGTTAGTGCAGCATCATGTGAGGTTAATGCAATTTAACAGGTTATGTAAGGATTTGTCTAAAAATTATAGCTAGTTTGGAACAAGTATGTTTAGGTTTCAGTGTGTTATCTTCAACATGATCGATACCCCCATTCCAATGAGAATGAAGAGGATTTGCTGAAGCATTTCCATTTCACAGGAAAACAATCTCAGTTTTACAACAAATAAATACTTGCATTTATGTAGTGCCTTTCACGACCGGAGGACATTTCAAAGCCCTTTACAGCCAATGAGATGCTACAATCATCTAACATTGTCCACCTAGGTTGATTTCCAATAATTCTGTGGTATTCTGTGTTGAGAACTGGGTTAATTAGTAGTTCAGACGCTGGCAAATATCTAGATGTATAACTTGCTTATAACTTCTGTTGATAATAATAAAACCAACAATTTGATTTATCTCTGGAATCTGAACCTATATAATTAGGACCATTCTGCTAATGGTCAATCAGATACACAAGGCAGCAATTTTAAGCTAACGTGCCTTACAGGAACCTGACGAGATCAGATGGTGCAGCAGTTGTACACCCCTCTCTATATTACTTCACATTGAAGGCCATGGGAAGTAAAATGACTGGCCAATCTGGTCACATCGGCTTCTCTCCATGTGGATTAGTTTAAAATGACCCCCTGAAGACTGGCAGTAAACACCACTTTTGAAACTGTTCTGGAAGGCTGTATTTTACTCAGCGCTCCTCACTACAGAAAAAAGTAGATGTGAGGAATTAGATGTGAAAAAAAATACAAAGTGATAAGGCATTTACCTAGGTCTTTTCCACCGCTGTTCCCAAATGTGCTCATGGAAAATAATGTCAGAAGATAATCTTGTTAATACCATAATAGTAGAGGAGAGATTGGATAGACTGGGGTTGTTTTCCCTGGAGCACAGGAGATTGAGGGGGGACATGATTGAGGTGTATAAAATAGATAGTGTAGACAGGAAGGAACTTTTCCCCTTGGTGGAGGGATCAATAACCAGGGGGCATAGATTTAAGGTAAGGGGCAGGAGGTTTAGAGGGGATGTGAGGAAGAATTTTTTCACCCAGAGGGTGGTGGGAATCTGGAACTCACTGCCTGAAAGGGTGGTAGAGGCAGAAACCCTCACAACATTTAAGAAGTATTTGGGTGTGCACTTGCGATGCCATGGTATACAAGGCTACGGGCCTAGTGCTGGAAAATGGGATTAGAATAGTTAAGTACTTGTTTGATTGGCACAGACTCAATGGGCCGAAGAGCCTTTTCCTGTACTGTATACCTCTATAACTCTAATAGACATTGATGGGAGATTCCAGCTGAATGGGGTATAGGGGAGGAACATCCAGCTGAATAGGGTATAGGGGAGGGGCATCCAGCTGAATAGGGTATAGGGGAGGGGCATCCAGCTGAATAGGGTATAGGGGAGGGGCATCCAGCTGAATAGGGTATAGGGGAGGGGCATCCAGCTGAATGGGATATAGGAGAGGGGCATCCAGCTGAATAGGGTATAGGGGAGGGGCACCCAGCTCAATAGGGTATAGGGGAGGGGCATCAAGCTGAATAGGGTATAGGGGAGGGGCATCCAGCTGAATAGGGTATAGGGGAGGGGCATCCAGCTGAATAGGGTATAGGGGAGGGGCATCATAGCAGTCGCTAGACAAAAAAAACTTGTGTAGTTCTCCTTCTACCTTCCTGGTAGTTACATGATACAGTGATACTAGAGCTTGATTAATCACAGAGATCAATCTGTTTCAATTAATCTGCAACAGATATGAGACAAGGAAACCCCAAGCGATGGGATTAATGCTTTGGAGTGTTCTTCCCTGTGTCCTGGTCAATACTTATCCTTCGACCAATGTCACTAGGAGCCGATTATCTGATCATTATCTCATTGCTGTTTGTGGGAGTTTTCTAATGGCTGCAGTGTCTCCTACATTACAGCAGTGACTACACTTCAAGAAGGCACTTCATTTACTGTAAAGTCTTTTGAGGTTGTGAATGAAGCTCTAGTAAATGCAAGTTCTTTCTTTAGTCCCTCTTAGCGTTCAATAAAATGAATGTACGTTTGTGCAGAGTGCTCTGAAACTTCCCCTACCCGGCTGCTGAGTGGTAATTTAACATTTATATCCTTCCACTCCCAACCTCTTTAATCCCTCCTTCTTACTTCAGTTATTACTGTTAATGAAAGTTGTAGTAAGTGTATGGTTTTAACCTCAGCTGCCTGCTGGGGGATTAGCCATTACCTTATGCAATGTTTTATTGGTATTATAAATACCTGCTGTACTTCTGACATAAGTCATACTGAAGGAAGACCTCCAAGTGTATGTGAGATGTTGAAGCCGTAAATCTGTCCTTTACGGATACATTAAGGACTTTGTTTCATCTGGTCTTCTCAGTGCCTCCCCTCCTCTCAAACCAACCCACTCCACTGAGCAGAAAAGAATGAAGAAATTGTTAGTGGCCTTTTGGTTTAATCAATCCTGCGATTTTTCCTGTTGAACCTGAATATATTCTTAATAAGTAGCCATTTGGATGGACTTAAATGTAGCAACAGAATCTCAAAATTTAGCTGCCTGGTGTCAAATGATGATGCTTTCTCCTTGAAATGATAGCTGGCCCATCCATGCCCTGAGATTGTGTAACTGCTCCTATCTGGTGCTATTATTATATCACTGTTTCATTTAGTTGTCACATAGGACTAGAAATGAGGTTATAGACAGTGGACCTCAGTCGTTGCCTGTTTCAAATGACTTCATCTCAAAGAACCAGCACAGACTCACAAGACTGAACCCCATTATAACAATGTCATGTTGTCCCATCAAAACTGAATTATCTTCGATTCAGTTGCACTCACAATGTGATAAGAATAATAAAGAGAGTTTTCGAATCTCTTGAACCAGTGCTTTCCATTGATACACAGGCCGGGCATTGTCGTGGGCAGCGTTGCCCACCACTGCTGTGGACCGGAAAATCCCGCCCAGAGTGTAGGATTCCCAACCTTCTCAGAATTTCTGGGAGGTATCTTGAAATTTTTGGTGGGGTGGGGGTGGGGGGTGGGGTGCTTCTTCTCCAAGGGGTGCCTTCAGTAGCCCGGAGTGTTCACCAATTTTACATCCCCCCCCACCCCACCTCCCTCACTGGTGACCTCCTGACAGCTGATGTCACCAGATCACAAAGAAAAATACTCGACTTGGGGAGGGGCCTCAATCTTTATAATGTAACTGCAATAACATTTGTAGAAGTAATGTGATTGAATGCCCATGTGATCTGATGTCACATGGGTGTCACCGATGGCTGTTCCTTGATTGGAGGTTGATGTCTAACAGGGTTGTGAGTTGTTGCCTTGAGTCTTCAAGTGACTGAACAGGTCAATTCTCAGCCCGCAGATCTTTGGGCACATGGGACAGGATGTCCCACGAGGCAGTGGGATCCAGAGTGCAGCATCTACTCCATTTTCTTTCCTTCTGTGTTGCTACTCTGCCTCATCATTCGAGACATTGGGACTCAAAGCATGATGCAGCTTGCTGGACAAGTTGTCGCTATTCTGAACAATTTGTAGCAAGCTCCTCTTCATCATTAAGGTCAATGCCGCCACGCTTCAAGGAGAGCTACAGAGTGTCTTCGAAGCAGTTTTTTTTGCACTCCCCGGAACGTTGAGAGTTGAGAAAACAGGAGCTGGTGGTGGGGATGATTTTCCGCCCCCCGGGCAGTATCCAAGTTGATTTTGTAGGGGTTTTGCCTGAATGCTTGTGGCTTCAAGAAGGACAGGAGCATTTGTTCGACAGTCCTCCCACTGGATCCAGAGGATGCAGCCGAGGCATTGCAGATGGAATTTCTCTAGGGTCCTTATGTGTCACTGAAGTACAGTCCAGGTCTCGCTGGAGTACAGAAGGGTCAAGATGACAACTGCTCTGTACACTAAGACTTTTGTTGACTTGCAGCAATTTTTGTTGTCAAACACTCATGGCCGTAGTTTGTAGAAGTTTGAACTGGCCCAGCTGATCCAGCGTTGGATCTTGTCAATGGTGGCCTTTTGTGAGAGTTGCCTGCCCAGGTATGGGAAGTGGTCAACATATTCCTGAGTCTCTCCTTCAGCATATGTAGGAGGTGGAATATTTGGCTACCAGGTGTGGGTTGGTACATGAGTTTTACATAGTGTAATACCTAAAGTGCTTCACAGGAACATAATCAGACAAAATCAGCATCAAGCCAAAGTGGGACCTACAAAGAGGGCTGACTTCAGGCAGGTTTTAAGGAGCGTCTCGAAGACAGAGAAAGGTTTTTAGAGGGAGGGAATACCAGTGTGTGGGGCCTAGCTGGCTGAAAGCACAGCCGCCAATGGTGGGGGCCATGGGAATGGAGCTGGGGTGGTAAGTGGAAGGATTGCAGTTCTTGGGGGTGGCAAGGGTTTGCAGGGCAATGGGCGGAGAGAGAGAGAATGGGAGGGGTGAGGCCATAAAGGAATTTAAAATATAAAACACAATAATCTTGCCTGCATCGCAACTACAGTATTTATCTATATCATTGACAACCTCTCAAGGAACTTTAATGAAGAGGCAGAAAAATATAAGATCAAGAGGTAGATGCTGGACCATGATGTGAGAGTGAGGGGAGAAAACCAATGGTTTAGCCATGATGGTAGGTTATGAGAAGATTTTTATAGGTAGCAATGTGAGGGACTATTAATAATGGGGTGTGGAGGGAGTTATATGTAAGACTGTATTCAGGGGAATGAAGAGTGTGGGAAAGGATGTAAAGCTACAGGAAGCTGCAACAGCAGGGTGAGATTTGAAGACGAGGATGGTGACTTTGAACACAATGTTTTGGGGGCAAGAAGCCAATGTAGGTCAGTGAGTACAGGGGTGATTATTTGGTGCATGGCAAGTATTGTAGAAAGGAAATTAGGTAGCTGACCTTTGAATAAATTGGAGTTTTCTAGAAGATGAAGAATGGGAGTGGCAGCAAGGAGAGAGTGGGAAAATCTAATCTAAATGTGACACAATTATGGGATATTCTGAGGTATTATGGAAGCAGAGATGGGCATCGCTGGAGGTGGAAGGAAGCAGCCTTGGTGAAATAGGCTGGGCGGTTTGCAACCCAACTCCTAATGGTTTAAGGAGGCAGATTGTCCCTGAGTAAAGGAGATTTAGTTTGTTCCTGGCTTCTAGGGTGACCAGGGAGTAATGTGAGGATTTGGCTGATGTGAGCAAGAACAAGATCCTGCCTTAAGGTAGAAACATTGAGGTAAAATGAATGAAGTCTCATTCAGGAGCCAATAAACAAGCAAAATTCAACATGTTCCCAGTAATAACAAGGTTGAGTACAGGAGCTAGGAGAGGGACAGAGTTTGATTCAGGAACCTGGAGGAGAGCAAAGTTTAGTCTATAAAAGCACTGGAGGAGTAGACTTAAGTTCAGGAAACTGCCAGTGAGGCCTAGCCCAGGAGAAACAGCAGTGAGTCATGGAATTCAGTGGGGTCATAGCACTCAGCCTAGGAGGCCAAGAGAAACTTTGGGATAAAAGGGGACTTACTTTGGGTGACAGGCAAGGAGTCTTAGTTAATGCAATAACAGAAGCAAAATCCCTGAGCCAGAGGTTGTAACAGAGGAAAACACTAAGGACTTGAAAATGTCATTATCTAATGGGTGCGACACCAACACGATGTGCCAATAGTTGAATCGTGTAGGCTGTTCTCTCCCCAATCCCAAGGTAGAACTGGTCTCCATTTCAATGCATTTTTTGCTCTGCTGCAATTTCCTTTCTGATTTCCTACCTGCAGCATCTTCTCCAAGTGCTCTCCTGTTACCTAGAACAGGAGAGAAGGGGTGAAAACTTGAGGGGAAACTGGTGCCAAAGGAATATGACAGCAGAGAGAGGAATCTTGGAGGAGTCAGTGTCAAACAAGGGGCAGGAATATTTCACTAGCAAATAGCATTGCCTTGAGCAACACTGATTTTTTAACATAACTCTACACACATAAAACGGGACATTATATTGAAACTATTCCCCAGCACATTTAAATTAATCGCAGCCTTCCTTTGGAATGCAGAGTGTACGCAGATCCCCAGGCAGAAGCTATCAGCTTCAGTACTCAATTGAATAAAATCCTACCATGTAGCCTGCTGTCACACTCCACTATTTGAGGGTGACGCTATGAACAGAGATAATTCTGCTGCCATTTGTTTGGAATATGAAGCCTAACTCCTGCAATCACATCTAAAACAAACTAAACACAGTGATGAGTTGAGTGGCCAGTTTCCCTTCTGGCAAATATTGGCCATGCTTTTAAGATTTTCTGCAGACCAGACACAGTCGAGGGTTAATCTGAGACCCAAAAAAAAAAGCACGGGCCTGGTCTTGGTTGAAGAAAAGTCTTTTAAAGTAACGTGTAAAGCAGATGTTTGAAGGGGATCAGGGTCCAACTGTAATCTGAGACACTAGCTTCTTGCAAAGGGCCCTGCTGACTGTCACAAATTTTGTGCATTTTTTTCCCTCCCTGCTAACTAGCCCCAATGAAACTAATGTCAAGGCTGCAGAAACAGAGTTCAAATACAACCTAAGCATTGTTGTAGTTTGCCAGTCACAAAATACAACAAACTTTCGCCCTAGGAATTAAATGGAGGGATGTCTTGTTAATTATTCGTGCTCAATGAAGGCAAGACCCTTAAAGAGGCAAAAGCAAAATACAGCAGATGCTGGAAATCTGAGATAAAAAACAGAAAATGCTGGAAATACTCAGTGGTTCCAGGACCATCTGTGGAGAAAGAAACAGAGTTAATGATTCCTGTCTGTCATTTGCTGGTCAAAGGTCTTCAGCCTGAAATCTTAGTCCAAACCTTGCGGTCCCAATAGCGGTGAATGCTGCGGCTGGAACAGCGCCACAGCCTCTGGGCAGCCAACTTGTGTGTGAATCCGGAAGTTGCAGTTTGCCAGGATCGGCTCCAGTGGAGCAAACACTGATGGTCGTGCCAGGACCTGTCAGTCAGGAACTTGGGCTGATGGCTCTGGACTTTGTATTAGTGCTGATTTAGTTAGGAGTGCTCCTACCAGGCAAAAAGTCTACTCAGAAGCACAATCCTTAAATCAGCAGGAGCATTAAAACACTTCTACAAACTTAACCCCTACCCCCCCGACCCTGGCTCTGCTCACCAATGACCCCTCCCTTACACCATCACCTCCCACCGTCCCCAACACCCCTAAATCTGCTCACCCATAGCCCCTCCATCAACTAGTCCCAACTTTGTTCACCCACCTCTCCATCTCTCACCCCCCCATCACACCAGCTCCACTCACACTCCTCCCTGTTCCTCCACCTCCCATCTACCATCACCCCAACACCATCACCCACCTCCCCACTCCGTCACCCAATGCCCCTGGCTGTGTTCATCCACACCTCCCCCCTCAACCCCACAGCCCCTGCGCCACCCCCGGCTCTGCTCACCTGTGTGCCTTCCCTTGCCCTCCAGTGCCCCAAGCTCTTCTCACCTCCCTCCCCCTCCCCCCCCTCCCCCCCTTCCCCTCTTCCCCCTCCCCCGCCCTAGCACCCACCTCATCCTTCACCTACCCAACCCCCTATTCCCCTTCACTTCCACGACACTGCCTGCTCCTGAGTCACCTGAACATGACTCACCATGAGCTAGAATGGAGGCAGCAAAGTTTGGATGAGCTGAAGATTCTGAAGATGAGATGCTGACCCAGAATAGTCGAGTCTGGAGTAAGGAGGTAACAAAAGCAAAGATGATCATATCCAACATTGTGACTCCTCAGATACTGAAGCAGTCCATGACCAAATGCAGCAAGACCTGGACATTATCCAGGCTTGGGCTGACAAGGGGCAAGTAACATTCACACCACACAAGTGCCAGGCAATGACCATCTTCAACAATAGAGAATCTAACCATCACCCCTTGGCATTCAATGGCATTACCATCACTGAATCCCCCACTGTCAACACCCTGAGGGCTACCATTGACCAGAAACTGAACTGGACTAGCCATATAAATACTGTGGCTACGAGAACAGGTCAAAGGCTAGGAATCCGGCAGCGAGTAACTCACCTCTTGTCTCCCCAAATCCTGTCCACCATCTACAAAGCACAAGTCAGGAGTGTGATGGAACACTCCCCAGTTGACTGGATGAATGCAGCTCGCTCAAACTTAAGAAGCTGGACACCATCCAGGACAAAGCAGCCCACTTGGTTGTCACCCAATCCATAAACATTCACTCCCTCTACCACTGACGCTCAGTAGCAGCAGTGTCTACCATCTACAAGATGCACCGCAACAACTCACAAAGGCTCCTTAGACAGCACCTTCCAAACCCACAACCGCTACCATCTATAAGGAAACATGGGAACACCACCACCTGGAAGTTCCACTCCAAGCCACTCACCATTTGACTTGGAAATATATCGCCGTTCCTTCAATGTCATTGGGTCAAAATCCTGGAACTCCCTTCCTAACAGCACTGTGGGTGTACCTACACCACATGGACTGCAACGGCTCAAGAAGGCAGCTCACCACCACCTTCTCAAGAGCAACTAGGGATGGGGAATAAATGCTGGCCCAGCCAGCGAAGCCCACATCCTGAAAATGAATAAAAAAATTGATCTATGTCAAGGCAACTCCTATCAATTCCTGACAGAAGAAGATCTCTACATATTGCATCATGAGGGTAACACTTTGGTTCAGAAACACCTCCTGGTCTCACTCAATACCAGAATATTTAAAATGCAGTATCAACCAGAGAATTATGGAATGGTTAAAGCATAGAAGAGGTCATTTTGCTTGTCATGACCACATTGGCTCTCTGTCAGAGGAACTCAGCAAGGCGGCAGTCGATGAGTGATAGTTCCCTAACAATCCCCTCGCTTATTTAATTTTTCAATAATTTTGAAGTTGCCCACTTTGTGGGTCTGGAAATTCCAATCTGGCAATGTTTATAGTGTTGGACTGATGAGTTCCAGCACTTCTTCCTGGAACAGTCCATATGTGGTGGCCAGATGTGCACCGTGACTGACCCTTATTGGCAGTGAGGTGGTTACATCTGGTTGGGCTTCCCACTGTGATTTAGGTTTGGGGAAGTAATTTGTGAAACACTTTCCTGTAGTTTGGTAACCTTGAATGAGCCCACGTTTGAGGTGGATTGCAGAAAACTTTCGACTGCTCCTGGAAGAAAAGAATAACAACTTGCATTATTTAGCACCTTTAACATAATAAAATGCCCAAAGGTATTTCACAGGAATGTGATCGGACAAAATTTGACACTGAGCCATACAAGACTTATTCCCTAGACAGCTGACAGCATAATGATGGGGAAATGGTGGGATAGCCAAAAGATCAGAGCTGGAGGAGTGTAGACATCTCGGAGAGTTGTAGAGCTGAAGAAAGTTAAACAGATAGGGAGGGACGTGCCATGGAGGGATTTGAACACAAGGGTAAAAGCTGCTGTACTGGGAGTAAATGCACCTCAAGAACGCAGGTCTGCTGGGCGAAAGGAACTTGGTGCAAGGTAGAATAGAGGAGGCAGAGCTTTAGATGAGGTCAAGTTTACGGCGTGTGGAAGATGGCTGGCTGGCCAAGAGAGCATTGGAATAGTTAGAACAAGCACATACACGTCCTCTTTCCAATCTGTATTTGTATGTTACCCTTGAAACTACCCATTCAGTCGCTGTGTCTGAGTCATTATGATGATGGATGCATGATGGAGGCAGTCAAGTGAGAAAACTAGCTCTTTTATGTTTTACAACAAGAGTCTTAACCAGTCTCTACTCCCAGCCTCATTACAGTGTGAATCTCAGCAGAAATTACTATTAACAATACCTGACAGGAGGTCAACTTTAATAAGTTACCATCAATGCTCAACACCTGCCCAAAAGCTCTGTCGGAATAGCATCCTAGGGACACTGATAGGAATTACGGGTGACTTACTATTGCAGAAGCAGCCTTGTCATTATTAACCCCTGAGGAAGGCTTTCAACTGTCAAGTTCCTCGAGAAGCCTGTTAATTAGAGAACGGAAAGGCAATGTTGTTCTTCAGAGCGTTATTGTTGGACCAGATCCATGGAGGCTGCTGACATCTCACTGTGCTCAGACATATTTGTCTTTATGAGTTAGAGGTGGGGTATGTTATTGTTGGACCAATCAACAGACATTCCCACTAGTGTCGTGGAAACTATTCATTATACTGAACTGAGGTGCTTTCGGTTTTTTCTTTTGTGTGTTGTTTAGATGACTGGATGCATTTGAACTATTTCCCTGCCCCCTCTGAACCTTGACTTATTTTTGTGACAGAATGTTCTCCAATGTGTGAAGCAAATCTCAAGTGTCAAGAATGTGAGGGTTCATCATTTTACTGATTAACCACTTCATCCTTAATTTCTCTATACTGAGAAAGAGTGGGGCTTGTTTAAAGTGGGAGGGCTTGTTAAGAGGCAACACTCAGCCGCCCAGCCTTTCGTAACCCTTGAACCCAAACCTGTGGGAACCACCCTGTTTATGTCAGAGAGCACCAGGATAGCAGGAAAACTGTGTGAGCAGAGTTATTTTTACACTGGAGTTTGCAATTTTTCTTCTTTGCTCTTGTATCTTCCCCTGAGAAAGGCATTGTGCAGGCCCAGAAACACAGGAACACACCAATGTGCCTGCGTGGATATGGGAAGCCTGAACAATTTGGTCACAGGTAACCATAACAACCATCTCTTTTATTCAGCCTCTTGTGCAGGAAGACCTTCTTTATTTACTTATTGTCGGGTCGTGAAATCAGTTTGTAGGTGATCGGTTTTGTCCATCAGCTCCATTTCATTAAATTGCTTTAGTTTCTGGTTTAATGTCAGTTTTCTTGCAGTTTATAGATTCACTGGGCATCTGAAGAGAACATGATGAAGGATTTAACTTCTAGATTAAAAGGGAAGGATTTTATTCCTTTTCTCAACAAAAAAAAAGACTAATACCCATCATTATAGAAATTTTCCAAAAGGGAGTTTACAGAGGACGCTGAGCGTAAAGGTGATTTCTTAAAACAAAGGGAAAGTGTTCTAGAAATGTCATTACTGTGACATTAATAAGATTAAAGATTATTCACCCAGTAAATAGCACTGAGTTTAAAAAATAAGTGAAAAATAAAACATTTGGTAAGATTATAATTTTTAAACTAATGTTTATCCACCACACGCACACGCACATGCACACACGCACATACACAAATGTGCATGTGTAATCATTAACGTGATCACATGCACATGTATGTACACAAACACACACATATGTGTACAAGCTCAAATATACATTATGCATACACAAACAGACATATATATATATATATAAAACCTAAAATATACATTATACATACATGTATAGACATGGGTCTTTACAAAAATAAGAGTTCAGATATTTAAGTTCTAATTTTATCCTGGAGCATGCATCACATGCTCAAGAGAAACACCTAAACCCAGGCCTTGTTTGCAGACCCACAGGTCCAAGAGTCAGGCACATTAGTGGCACTCAAAAGGTGGATGTGAGTGTTTGATATACCCATTACCTCATTTATTGAGTAATAAATAATTCAGCTTTATCTCTGTCTCCCAGATTCTAAAAACAAATGGAGAAAATACTTAAAGTTTTCAATCACTTTTACACACTGTACTCCATTTGCCAACAATGTACTTGTATGTCGCACCTTTTAACCTCTAAGGTTTCTAAGATGCTTCACAGAAACATAACAAAATAATTGAGTCAAAGCAGGAGAGACTAACTGGGGTGGGAGAGGATGTTGAGATGCTTAGGGAGGGAATTCCAAAGCATGGGGCTGAAGGCATGGCTGCCACTAATTGGATGAAGGGGAGAGGGATGCATAAATGGCCTGATCAGGAATAATGCACTTAAGGCGGTCAAGAACCCTAGCCTTCACCTATGTCTGTAGTCTCAATGGGTTATTTGGACAAAAAATGCTGTAAAAACTCAGCAGGTCTTTCTCTCCACAGACAATGTTAGACCTGCTGAGTTTTTACAGCATTTTTCTGGGGTTTTTTTTCCAGATTTCCAGCAAATGCAGTATTTTGCCTTTATTTACGGGTTATTTGGACTACCCTTGAGCCTCTTCATCTTGTGGATAACATTGGATATGGCAACAATTACGGTCCCCACTCTTCGAAATAACAAGTTCTAGGCCAAGCAGCATTAAGAGGGAAGCTACGGTCTGTTGACATTTGGTGCATGTTACCCTGACAGACTGTCAGATTTTCTGGACCTGCATCAGCCCTTTTTGCAAGCTGTTGACCAGGCTATTTTTGCTCGGTTTTATTTTGGATGTCTAATAACTGCCTAATCCTATTTCTCAATCACTGTGACTGGGTCTGAGGCATATTCTTCTAATCCTTTTGGATCCATAAAGGTCCTTTGTGAATTTGGCTGGATCAGTACAGTACTAAAGGAGCCACTCTTGTCTATTGACAGGTGAACGCAACACGGCAAGAAGACAAACTAACAGAAGAGTGCGACCAACTAATTGAAATCATCCAGCAACGAAGGCAAATCATTGGCACAAAAATCAAAGAAGGGAAGGTAAGAAGCAGACCATCACTGATGACTCTAGTCATTGACAGCAGATCTGACGGATCTCAAGGGGCTGAATGGCCTACTCCTGTTCCCATGTTCCTAGATATGTACCAGTATTACTTGGACCATTAACCGCACGCAGGCTGGGTCTCACAAAAAGGTATTCATATGAAGAGATGTTCATGTACAGATATTCATATATCTAATGAGTAGCACAGCCAGTCTAGGAAAGTCTAGGTTTAATCTTCAGTTTGTGCTTAGTTAGTTTGATCGTAGGAAAGCTGGAACTGGCTCTAGCATCACCATATTGGGAAAAAATAAGTCAACTAGCTATCTGGGTTCTCATTATTATCCACTCACCTACTGTGAAAGTGAACAAATAGACACATTAGTAGAGGAAGGTGGACTGGATGAATGTTGCTTTGACACTCCTGTTGAATTGCTTGCTTGCACCCATTATCAGACATGATAATGGTCACTTAAGTTAGGTCATGTGGTGTGGTGGGGAGGGGCAAATACCCTGTATTGAACTCCAGGGGCAGAATTTTCAGTTCAGCAGGTGGACACGGCCAGCTGGCCCAGGATTGGCCAGGAAACAGGCCACCGCCCACAATCGGCCCCCGGCCATGATTACACACTGGCAGGCCAATTATGGACCACCCAGCGTGAAACATGGCTCCCCACTGGTCAGGAAGGGCCGAGCGGTGGTGGGGGGTTGGGGGGGGTGGGGAGTGGGGGATGGTGGGCGGTGCCTGTCGGCTGCTGGGTCCAATGGCAACCCGGCGGCTAGTTTAAAAACAGTACAGACAGCCCCTGGAAGACTGTCACGGGAGAACACCTGTTCTGTGTTAGCAAACTCAAGTGATGGAGTCGAGGGCGGCTGGATATGGCAGGCGGGAGGGCAAGTCAGGTGGGCACTCGGCCCTCTGCTTTTCGGATGAATGCCTCATTGTCCTCCTGGAGGAAGCGGCTGCCTAGAGGGACACCCTTGTCCCCAGAGATGGGAGGAGGAGGCCACTGTGCCTCAAAAAGAGGGCACTGGAGGAGGTTGCAGCATTGGTTAGCAGCCATAACGTGGTGCGGTGCACATGGATCCAGTGCCGGAAGAGGTTCAATGACCTGCAATGCTCAGGAAGGGTGAGTACCGTGTTGACATGGATCAGTGTGGTGAAGTGCTAAGGTGTGGCCATCTCCCTGTGGACCTCAGGGGTGTTAGAGTCCACGTGTCAACTGCCAATGACGCCAAAGCTAGCCAAGGGGTTGCGCCCTGGCTGCTTGCATTGAGTACCTTGCAACTCGACGGCCATGACATGGATGTGCCCTGCGAGGTGTTCCTCAGTTGGGGTTGGCCAGGCTGCAGTGGCGCTGCAGGTGGAGAATGGACTAATCAATGCTTCTTTGTCCTTTCAAGAGAAGACGGGCCATAACCAATCAGAGAGGTCATGTATAGACGGGGGCCCACCCAACCTCCTGCTGCTCAGCAGGTTCAAGCAGGACACCCTCGAGCTCGAGAGTTGCCATACTCCCCATGCAACTGGGTGTGGAGAGGTGGGAGTGCCAGATGAAGGTAAGAGCGCAATGCACAGAGGTGAGAGCTTTGGCTTGTGAAATCATTCTAGTGTAGTCTCTTCATTGATGTGAACCTTGAACCTGGAATCTCCATTGATGATCAAAAGACGATGGCACCATGATGCAGATCTCCATTGTCTCACCAGGGTGCCTGGCATGTACAGTGACAGTGTGATGACTTTAACTAATGACATGTCCTTGTTCTCCCTTAGATTCACCAGCACCCAGTCGCTATCTGGACCCAGAAGGGACACCCCTGACACCGGAGGACCATCAGGCATCATTTGCACCTGCATCACACCCACACTCTGAACTAGGCACCAGTGCAGACACCAGCACCTTGGTGGGCATTAAAGCGACAGCAGGATTGTTGGCACACCTTAGTGAGGGCACTGCAAACTCACTTCAGGTACAGGCAGAGGCAGAGAGCGCCCAGGGCGCAGGCAGTCAGCTGACTTTTGGGGACCAGGACGCTGCTCAGTCAAAGGCAGATGATGAGCCCCTGCAGTCGTCCATTAGGCGACAGATGCTGGACATCCAGTGGGATGTGTGGGAGGATCTGGTGGAGATTCATGAGGGTGTGTGTGGCATAGTCTCTGTTGTGGAGGAGTCCATGTGGAGTGTGAGCACTGCATTGACCCTCGTGGCCAAGCACACTGCCTCCTCCATTAAGACAGTGGCGACTCTCATGGAGAGGCAGCTCCAGGAACAGAATCAGGGGTTCCTGGGGTTTTGCTCAGGCCTGCCAATCCCTCACACAGGCAATGACATCAGGTGGTTAATGCCAGTGTGGGAGATGGATGGGGCACCCAGTATTTCAGCTAGGTGCCCGTCCATCAATGGTGTGTGGGGAGGCCCAGAGTGACCTCACATTGGTGCATGAGCTGCTTGTCATCTCTGCGGCCTCCTCTGCGGGCGCTCCAGATGAGGGCAGCAGCTCCTCCGCCCCTCTGCCAGTGGCCGTGGCATCTAATGAGGCTGCGGCGCCTGGGGAGCTGCCAGCTGTGACACTGGCCGCTCCCTCCCAGGTGAGGCCGGCACAGGCTCCACTGGCCAGAGGACAACCACCAAGGTCATCAAGGCCAACAACACAGCAGAGTCAGCAGCCTGTCTCCTATGCCAGTGTCAGCAAGGCTAGGGGATGCCGAAGACTTAGTACTCATAAACGTGGGTTAGAAGCACCATGAGCACAACAGGGACAGTTCACGGGTGATTTTCTGTTCACTTCTGTTTGGTTTATATGTCTGCTGGTGTGGACATCAACACCAGTAATGGTCATGTCATTATGTTTTCAAGGTGACAATAACATTAAATTTGCTTTGGTTCTGATGGCCTGAGTATGCTTCACCTTTTTTCTTTCAGGTGCAGGGTACTTCCAGTATGTGATGCTGGATGTGAGTGGCTGGATATTTTATTGCACAGGCAGGTCTTTGGTAGCCTAGCTGAAGGTGCGTTGGATCAAGGCGTCCCTGATGTCCCTGCCTTGCTGGAGGTTACCGAGATCTCACACCCTCAGCATCATCCTCACCGTGCTCCTTTTCTGATTCACCACTGGATTCATCATCAGTGGCCGGTGCAGCTGCGTCAAGATCCTCTTCCTCCAGTGGGTACCCCCTTGCCAATGCCAGATTGTGGAGAGAGCAGCATGCAACCACTATCCGTGACACCCGCTCTAGGGGGTATTGCATTGCATCCCACTGAACGGTCTATGCATCGGAAGCGCATCTTCAGAAGACCTATCGTCCTCTTTATCACTGCCCTTGTGGAGGCTTGATTGCTATTATAATGTTGCTCTGCCTCTGTTCTTGGATGGCAGAGAGATGTCATAAGCCACCTTTTCAATGGATAGCCCTTGTCACCCAGCAGCCATCCATCCATTCGGGCTGGAGCACTGAAAAGCCACGGCACCTGGGAGTGTCTCAGGATATAAGCGTCATGGGAACTGCCTAGGTACCAAACAGTTAGGGAGAGATAGAAGATCAAATATGTAATCAAATTTCAGAGAATTGTAAGAATAATAAGGCAGTAATAGTCGGGGATTTTAACTAACCAAATATTAACTGGGATAGTGTTAGTGTGCAAGGTAGGGAGGGAGCAAGATTCTCATGTTACATCCAGGAGAACTTTTTTAGCCAGCATGTAGAAAGCCCAACAAGGGAGGGGGCAGTTCTGGACCTAATATTTGGAAATGAGCCCGGGCAGGTGGAAGGCACAACAGTAGGGGAGCATTTTGGACATAGTGACCATAACTCAGTTAGATTTAGGATAGTTTTGGAAAAGGATAATATTGGGCCTGGAGTAAAATTTCTATACTGGGGAAAGGCTAATTTTACTAAGGTGGGATGCAATTTGCCCCAACTGGACTGGGAGCAGCTACTTGCAGATAAAACTGTGTCAGAGCAATGGAAGGCATTCAAGGAGGAAATAGCGAGAGGACAGGGCAAATATGTTCCTGTAAAGACAAAGGGAGGGACCAATTCTTAGAACCCTGTATGTCAAGAGATGTAAAAGTTAGGATTAAGAAAAAAAGAGAAGCTTCTGGCAGAAACTAAGGGCTCAATATGGCAGAGTCTTTAAAGGAGTATAAAAAGTGCAGGCATGTATCTCAGGCTATTGGGGGAAGCAAGGGAAGAGATATCAATGGCTCTGACAGTAATTTTCAAATCCTCTCTGGACATAGGTGAGGTGCCAGAGGACTGGAGGACTACTAGTGTTATCCCATTATTAAGAAACGGAGGAAGGGATAGACCAGGAAATTACAGGCCAGTCAGTCTAACCTCAATGGTGGGGAAGTTACTGGAAAGAATTCTGAGGGACAGAATATATCTGCACTTGGAGAGACATGGATTAATCAGGGATAGTCAGCATGGATTTGTTAAGGGAAGGTCGTGTTTGCAAATTTGATTGAATTTTTTGAGGAGGTAACCAGGAGTGTTGATGAGGATAATGCATTTGATGTGGTTTACATGGACTTTAGCAAGACTATTGATAAGGTCCCTCATGGCAGACCGGTCAAGAAAGTAAGAGCCCATGGGATCCAAGGCAAAGTGGCACGTTGGATCCAAAATTGGCTGAGAGGCAGGAAGCAGAGGGTGATGGTAGAGGGATGTTTCTGTGACTGGAAGTCTGTTTCCAGTGGGATTCCACAGGGCTCGGTGCTGAGGCCCTTGCTGTTTGTGATGTACATAAATGACTTGGACTTAAATGTAGGGAGTATGATCAAGAAGTTTGCGGATGAAACGAAAATTGGTTGGGTGGTAAATAGTGAGGAGGATAGCCATAAACTGCAGGAGGATATCAATGTACAGGTCAGGTGGGCAGAGCAGTGACAAATGGTATTCAACCTGGAAATGTGTGAGGTAATGCACTTGGGGAGGGCTAACAAGGCAAGGGATTACACTATGAATGGTAGGACCCTAGAAAGTACTGAAGATCAGAGGGACCTTGGTGTGCATATCCATAGATCCCTGAAGGTAGCAGGGCAGGTAGATAAGGTGATTAAAAAGCTATATGGAATACTTGCCTTTATTAGCTGATGTATATAGTGCAAGAGCAGAGAGGTTATGCTGGAACTGCATAAAACGCTGGTTAGGCCACAACTGGCGTACTGTGTGCAGTTCTGGTCACCACATTATAGGAAGGATGTGATTGCACTGGAGAGGCTGCAGAGGAGATTTACCAGGATGCTGCCTGGGCTGGAGAGTCTGAGCTATGAGGAAAGATAGGATAGGCTGGGGTTGTTTTCCTTGGCGCAGTGAAGTTTGAGAGAGGACCTAATAGAGGTGTATAAGATTATGACGGGCAAAGATAGGCTGGATAGGAAGCCACTTTTCCCATTAGTAGAGGGATCAATAAACA
Source organism: Carcharodon carcharias (assembly GCF_017639515.1). NCBI lineage: Eukaryota > Metazoa > Chordata > Chondrichthyes > Lamniformes > Lamnidae > Carcharodon > Carcharodon carcharias. The sequence continues at coordinate 99,981,384 of NC_054484.1, read as the reverse complement.
GGGGGCATAGATTTAAGGTAAGAGGTAGAAGGCTAAGAGGGGAGTTGAGGAGAAATGTTTACACCCAGAGGGTGGTGGGAGTCTGGAACTCACTGCCTGAAAGGGTGGTTGAGTCAGAAACTCTTGGAACACTTAAGAAGTATTTAGATATTCACTTGCATTGCCATAGCCTCCAGGGCTATAGGCCAAGCGCTGGAAAATGGGATTGATGTAGTCAGATCTTTGTTGACCGGCATGGACACGATGGGCCGAATAGCCTCCTTCTGTGCTGTAGAAGTCTATGAGTCTATGAGCCTGCCTTACACAGACTTACAGAATCTGTATCCTGTGGTCACACACTATCAGGACGTTCATGGAGTGGAAGCCCTTCCTGTTGACAAAGGCACCCGGCTGACCCGCTGGTGCCTTGATGGCCACGTGTGCAGTCGATGGCACCCTGGACACAGGGGAACCCAGCTATCACTGCAAAGCCTCTGGCTTACTCAGCCTGGCTGGTCTTATCAGTACGCTAAGGAATAAAGGTCAGTCCCTGCCTGAACAGAGCTTCTGCCCCCAGCTTGACACAACTATGGACAGCTGATTGGGAGACTCCACACTAATCCCCCACTGGCCCATGGAAAGTGCCGCTGTCACCTTCAGAGACACTGACATTGGATGTCCACCCACACAGTTGGAGCTGATCTCAAGTCCAATTGTCTGACAAATTGGGGTCACTGTCTCCCTTGAGAGGTGGAGCCTCCTTTGGCACTGTACCACAGACATATTGAGGTAGCTGCTTCGCTGCCTGTAAACCCTGGCAGCAGGATAATGACGTCTTCTGTGGCCCCTTCTGCCTTGGACTTCCTGCTGGCCCTGCGCCCCTTGTGCCTGGGCCTCTCCTCCCACAGGTCCCTCCACTGGAAGCCGCACTGGGACACCTGGTCTCCTCTCCCTTTTGCCTCTCTCTTTCTCCACAGAGGAAGTGCCTCCAGTGGAGACCACAATCCTCGTTACCAGGGTAACGGAAGGCTGTCTGATACCTGGAAGGGACCACACGGTCTGAATCCTCCAGGGGCCTTGGAGACACCAATAAGTCCTGAAATGAAGACCGGAAATGCTAAGAAAGAAGATCTGAACAGAGATGAAGCTGCCAAATATCAATAAGCCACCAGCAGCAAACTATCTCCAAAACTCCTTACTACTCACACTGGCAGTGCTGCTGACCCCTTTTTATATTGTCCTTGGATGAGGCTTAGCAAATTGTCGGCTGCCCGTCTGCCCATTTTGCACATGTGAAGAGTGCAAGATCGCATGGCAATGCAAAATCCAGCTTAATTGCCTTTTTAATGGCCTAAACTGGTCTTGTAATTGGTGGGGGGGGGGAGTGGCTTCGACTCCCATGAACCGAAATATCACACCAATGCGCAACGATGTTGGGACACTCACTCGACATCATCACACGCTATTTTACCTTCGAGCAGGTCAGGCACTTGCCCATCTTTTCAGCGAAAAGTTCTGCCCCAGGAAAACAGAGCGGCGTTCTGCAAGATGTACTTTCAGGGAAAAAAATGTATTGATTTTGGTCAGAATTGGATAACAGCACTCAATCAACATAAGAGCATGAGGAACAGGAGCCAGAGTTAGCCCTACAGCCCCTCGAGTCTGCTCCCTCATGGAGATGAGAGGGAGGTGTAACTGATGGTGGAATTGCCAGAAATGGGAGAGAGGTGGAGCTGTGGGAAGCTAGGGTTACATGCTGTGAGTCAGTAAGAGTGGGTCTGGGTGGCAGATGGAAGCACTGGTATGTCAGAAATTAAGTGTGAAGGTGGAACCAGGCCAACACATCCAAGGGGAGCCTAGAGAAGCAGGAGGCTGACAGCACACAGACCCAAATGGGATGCAGTATGAACACTTTGAACTTGCGCAGCCCCTCTCAAACCTGTATGAAGAAGGTCAGTCTTGGCTATAAGCATAGGCTCAATGGTGAACCCTCAACGGTAGATAGTGGAACCTACTGATCAATGTGTACCAGAGTGAAAAGGGAAGTGAATTGAAAATTGATTTTAAGGAAAGAAATATACTGAAACTGTGCAGCGGGAAATACCCCAGTATCAGCTGATTTATGTATCTTTGTGATGTACTGCTCTAGCCAGTTAAATCGACATGTTCAGTATGCATGTACCAGAATCATTCTTGGACAATCATTTTCTAATATTAATATATTGGAAGACGTGGATTAAGATGAACATAGGAAGATAGAAACAGAGCAGGAGGCCATTCAGCCCTTTTAACCTGTCCCACTATCCAACCAGATCGTAGCTGATCTGTATCTTAACTCCATTGACCCACCTTGGTACCAAATCGCTTACCCTCTTTGACCAGAAAAAAACTATCACTTACGGTTGTCAAATTTTCAGTGGACCCCTAGCTTTTTTGGGACAGAGATTCAGATTTTTACCACCTGTCCCCTGATGAGTGGGGTGGGGCCTGTGGCTGGCTTGAAAATGAGATCAGGAGGAGTACAGACTACAGCAATCCCGCTTCTCCTTCCAGTCAGGACACCATCCAGTCGAGTTTCTAAGCCTAAGATCATTAATAGAGGCGGAGAAGAGAACAGCTACCATCCAAACACTAAACGGAGATCAGTGGAACACACTAGCACTCAGACATAATGAGCTATTCCACCAAAGAGCTGAGGAGCTTTAATCAATAGCATTAAATCGTGGGCCAGGATTTTCCGGTAGTCGGACAGGCTCGTGAGTGGGTGTGGCCGGGAAAAGGACCGCCACCTGCGATTGGGCCCCCGGCCGCGATTTCGTGCTGTCTGGCTAATTAACAGCATGAAACACGCGCTACAGCGCTCAGCGTTGCCGGGGTGGGGGAGGGGCGGGAGGAGTGTGAGCGCTGGAGTTCGGCGCATGCGCGGGAGCGCTCGCAGTAAAAGCTCCCTGAGGCACAGGGCTGCCTCAGGATGCTGAAGGTTGTTTATCAAATAAAAATAAAAGAATTTAAAAATAATGAGAACATGTTCCGCCCCCCCCCACCGACCCCCAATGTGACTCTGTCACCTGAGCAGAGATGTAAAATATGAGTGGAAAAAAATTTTTTTTTAGTCGCTGAACGAAACCTCATCCCGCCCATGGATGAGGTTTCACCAAAAATGCAAAGGCCACTTGGCCTTTTCACCTGCCCGCCCACCGAACAGGCAGCAAAAAATTCCTATCAATTAGTCGATTAAGGGCCTTAATAAGCCGCTTAATTGACGACTCCCACACGCGCCCACCGACTGAAACATTTTGTGTCATTTTACGCTCGTTCAGGTCAGGCGCAGGCTTGCCAGACAAGCCAAAACTTCTGCCCGTGGTGTCTGTCAGTCACTTCCTGAACTCATAATCTAGGCCCGATTCACTCTACAGCTGTCCCTACCCTGCCCAATATTCATACTGTGGAACAGAAAGAAAGGAATTGCACTTTGTTTAAAAGCAATACAACAAAGGCTAATCACAAAAGAAGATAATATCCCCTTTGCAGTACAGATTGAACTGGAAATAATTGGACTGGTTGACAAGCAGCTAGTGCAATGTCATAATTGGGTGAAAGACAATAACTGAGGACAAGTGATCTGACATTTTAATCGGCGTTTTATTTGCTGTTAGTCTCTGTCTGTCAGCTCCACCCCATGTCATAAACTCATGAAGCCAGCCATATCTTAAAGCGTATCTATGAATATATATACATGCCATGGCAGTCTTCTACAGACCTAACCCCTAGAAATTCGATGACTGACTGCCCCCGTTAAAGGACTGTACAATGGGCAGCAAAGTACCCAATATGGCAGGCACATTCTACATCAGAGTCCACTGCCCGCCATATTAGCAGAGGCACCAAGAGGCATCCGGAGCCCATGCCTGAATTGGGCACGTATGCAAGTCAGGGGCCTAAGACTGGCATTGCAGGCCAGTGTCATTCAGGAAAACACAGTTTACATGCAGTCTGACCAGTGTTCCTTCAAGCAGCTACTGCAGGCTACCATCAAAAACGATAAGTTTTAAGAAAATACTTAACCTGGCTGCGGGTGAGCTCCGCCTGTCTCCACCATAAAACCACGGCCTGCTGCTGACCACTGCTTGCCCCCTCTCAATTGCTGCTTCAATCCCTTCTGAATGCCCCTTTCCCTTGCCCCTCATCTAGTCACTCCACTCCCTCCCCCAACTCTCTGTCACCAAGACCTCCCAGCACTGTCACAGCCCAGCAGCAGGCTGCTGCTCACTGATCTGATGTAAATGAGGCCTGAGAACCAATATCAGGTGGAACTGAAATCTAAGATACAATTTCCCTTAACCGAATCTACTTCACAATTAAGCCCAGTGGACCAGCTCTACACTGTGGAAGGAAAGGGGGAAAACAATTATGAGAACCAATGTTCCTGAACATTTTTAAAATTGCGTTGTAAACTTATATGGTTTAGCTGAATGATTTTGGCTCAATTAGATCTTCCAATACTCATTCTGCAAAACCAAGAGCCATCATAGGAAAATAGGAATTGCTTGATGAAAAAAGACCAAGAGTCTTCGAGTTCACTCTCTACCACTTGGCTAGTCACATGATACAAGCGTAATGGAGTTGTTGACTAATCATTAGCAATTAATCTCTGTTAATTAGTATATCAGACCCAGACATGGACGAGGAAAACCATAAAGGTGAAGAGCTTGATTTTAATTTGTGTGGGATCAGCCTGTGCGAACACACACTTTGAGGGGGTTCTAGGAGTTAAAAATCTACATTGTCCAGGGAGACAACTGTGTCAATCAGAACTCTTGCCCCATGCTCCACACCCGCCCCTCTGTACCCTCCTCATGACTCAGCAGCTTGGGAATCCTATCCCAGTTGCTAGTGGGGCAGACCCCAGCACCTTATTTCCATATCTAGATTCCAAATGCCCTTTGAACCTGGCAAAAGCCTGGCCATTGGCCATAAGAGACCATCGTGGCAGATTTGGCCAGGCCAGGAAGCCGCAACTACCTCCCCTGCTCAAGCCTCGGGAGACTGTTGGGTTAGGAGAGTGGCAGTGTCCTTGCCACCTGTGAATTAACATTATAATCAGCCAGACTGGGACAGGAAAGTACTGACTTCCCACCCAGAAGGACAAGGGCAGCAGACACATGGGAACACCACCACCTGCAAGTTCCCCTCCAAGTCACTCACCATCCTGACTTGGGAATATATCGCTGTTCCTTCACTGTCAATGGGTCAAAATCCTGGAACTCCCTCCCTAACAGCACTGTGGGTGTACCTACACCACATGGATTGCAGCGGTGCAAGAGGGCAGCTCACCACCACCTTCTCAAGGGCAACTAGGGATGAGCAATAAATGCTGGCCTAGCCAGCGATCACACCTCATGAAAGAATAAATAAAAGGTGGGAGGTGGAGGTTGCAGTGAAATCGAGACCCAGAGGTCCAAGGTCACCCGTTCCTCTCAATCATGCAACGCTACCACATGTCATGTCTCAAGTCACTGACATACTATATCCCATAAAGTTATTTTCTGAAGGAAATCTGTCTCATTTGCATTTGAATTAATAAGTACTTTCTGCTTCCAGCTTTGCTATAACTCATAGAATGATACAGAACAGAAGGAGGCAAGTGGCCTAGAGTAGCTCTCCATGGTTCGGAATCAGCCAGCAAATGATTTATCCTGCTGTTTCCTGGTGGCTTTGCACTTTTTTTCCCTTTTCAAGTATTTACCCAATTTTTTTTTTTTGAAAGTTAGCGGTGAATTTGAGGTTGACGGTGGCATAATGGTATTATTGCTGGACTGGTAATCCAGGCACCCAAGGGGAATGCTGTGGGGACCCCTGTCTAAACCCATCATGGCAGATGGTGAAATTTGAGTTCAATAAAAAAATCTGGAATTAAAAGCCTAACGATGACCATGAAACCATTGCCGATTGTTGTAAAAACCCATCTGGTTCACTAATGTCCTTTAGGGAAGGAAATCTGCCATCCTTACCTGGTCTGGCCTGCATGTGACTCCAGACTCACAGCAATGTGGTTGACTCTTAAATGGCCTAGTAAGCCACTCAGGTCTCAAGGGCAATTAGGGATGGGCAAAAATGTTGGCCTAGCCAGGGACACCCACATCGCATGAACGAATATAAAAAAAAAATTGCTCTCACTGTCCTTTTGGGCAACATATTCTACGTCATCACAACTCGCTGTGTGTAAATAGATTTCTTGTCCTCTCCCCCGGTTGAAAAGAGAGTGTGCAATGGAAAATGTGTATTTGCCAAGCAGATTGATGTAGCCCAATGCCCCTTTGTCTGAGCCCCTTTCTTTTTATTGAAGGTGGTGCGGCTGCGGAAGCTAGCCCAACAAATCTCTAACTGCAAGCAGTGTATTGAACGATCTGGCTCCCTCATCACTCAAGCGGAGCAGACGCTGAAAGAGAATGATCACGCTCGCTTCCTGCAGACAGCTAAAAATATCTCTGAAAGGTAAGGGAGTTGTTTTCTGCTTTCTGTGACTAAGTGTACTTCATGCTACCACAGAGGCAGTCTCAATCCATCCTTATCCTTGGGAGTGGAAGCTTTCATCTTTTTAGGCTGTGTTCCTGACTTCCCATTTCATTATAACATGGCTATTTTTATATGAAGCGTTAGTTTCTGAATGAGTTTCGTTTTCCAGGCTAGCGCAGCTTCTCGTGGTCTCCCTGGGTGGAATTTTACACCTTGTGGGCAATCTTCAGGTTGGCAGGAGGACGTGTGGATATCGGAGACACGCCCACCATCAATTAAACGGCTACTTAAGGCCATTAAAAGCCCAATTGATCCCAGTTGTACGTTGGCTGTGCGATTTCGTGCTTGTCGCACAGGCAAAATGGACAGGCAAGTAGCCGACGTTTTACAAAACTTCATCCAAGGGCAGGAGAAAAGGGATCAGCAGCATTGCCAGTGTGAGTAGTGAGGAGTTTAGGAGATAGTTTGCTCCTGGTTGCTTATCTGAACTTGACAGCTTCATCTCAGTTCTGAGCTCCAGTCTTAACATTTCCAAGCTTCATTTCAGGACACTGCGCTGCTGCCAGGGTTGACAGGAGGCGATGCAGCTACCTCAACATATCCGAGGTGCAATGCTGAAGGTGGGTCCACCTCTCCAGGGAGACAGTGACCTCCATCTGTCCGACGATCGGCCCTGAGATCAGCTCCAACTGTGTGGGTGGATACCCCTATGTCAGTGGCTCTGAAGGTCACAGTGGCCCTCAACTTCTATGCCTCCGGCTTTTTCCAAGGGTCAGTGAGGCATCTGTGTGGAGTCTCCCAATCAGCTGTCCATGGTTGCATAAAGCTGGTGACAAAATCTCCATTATGATGGGTACTGACATTTGTTAATTTCTGTACGGACGAGGCCAGGCTGAGCGACCCAGAGGCTTCATGGCCATTGCTGGCTTCCCCCGTGTCCAGGGTGCTATAGACTGTACACATGTGGCCATCAAGGCGCCAGCAGGTGAGCCCGGTGTCTTCATCAACAGGAAGGGCTTCCACTCCATGAACGTGCAGATAGTGTGTGATCACAGGATTCTACAAGTCTGTGCAAGGTACCCAGGCAGCTCCCATGACACTTATATCCTGAGACACTCCCAGGTGCCGGGACTCTTCAGTGCTGCAGCCCGGCTGGATGGATGGCTGCTGGGTGACAAGGGCTATCCATTGGAAAGTTGACTTCTGATGCTTCTCTGCCACCGAGAACAGAGGCAGAGCGGCAGTACAATAGGTGTCATGTCTACACAAGGGTGATGATAGAGAGGACCATAGATCTTCTGAAATTGTGCTTCCGATGCCTGGACCATTCAGGGGGAGCACTATAATACCCCCCAGAACAGGTGTCCCTGGTATTGGTTACATGCTGCGCTGCCCACAATCTGGCACTGGCAAGGGGGGACTCACTGGAGGAAGAGGATCTTGATGTAGCTCCACAGGCCACAGATGATGAATCTAGTAGTGAGTCAGAAGAGGAGAACAGTGAGGAGAACACTGAGGGTGTGCAGGCAGATCTCTGTAACCTTCAGGGAGGCAGGGACACCTTGATCCAACATTCCTTCAACTAGGCTGCCAAAGATCTGCTTCTACCTCATACCAGGGCTGCTGCCTCTATGCCGGATGTCTGAAATGACCCTTTCATTTGAACACAAAGTCCACTCAGTGTCTGTGCAATAAAGTTTAGAGCCACTTGCGTCCAGCATTACATACTGGCGTACCCTGCATCAAAGAAAATGGTGAAGCATACTCAGGCCATTAAGACAAAAACAAAATTGATGTGATTTTCACGATCAAAACAAATTAACATTATCATCCCTGGCATTCATTTCTACACCAGTAAACATAAATAAAACATTACAGAACAGAAGATCACCTGTGACCAGTCCCTCTTGTGCTCATGGTGCCTTTAACTTACCTTTACGAATGCTACGTCTCTTGGTTCCGCCCTTGCCCCCCTCACTGGCACTGCCATTGGACTCAACTTGCTGACTCTGCTGTCTTGTTGGCCTTGGTGACCTTGTGGTCATCCTCTGGCCAGTGGAGCCTGTGCTTGCCCCGCCTGGGAGGGAGCGGACAGTGCTATGGCTGGCATCTCCCCAGTCCCCGCAGCCTCATCAGAAACCATGGTCACTGGCAGAGGGGCGAAGGAGTGCCCTGAGAGGAGCCCGCAGAGACGACAAGCAACTCATGTGCCAAAATGAAGTCACTCTGGATCTCCCTGCTCACCATTGATGGACGGGCACCGAGCTGGGATACTGGGTGCTTCATCCAACTCCCACACTGGCGCTGGCCACCTGATGTCATTGCCTGTGTGAGGGCTTGCAGGTCCGAGCACAACCCCAGGAACCCCTGGAGCTCTCTCTCCATGAGAGTTGCCACTCTCTCAATGGGGGAGGCAGTGCGCTCGGCCATGATGGTCAACGCCATGCTCACACTCCGCATGGACTCCTCCACAACAGAGACCATGGCATGCACACCCTCATAGATCTCCGCCAGATCCTCCCACACATCCCACTGGACATCCAGTATCTGTCGCCTAATGGATGACTCCAGAGGCTCATTGTCTGCCTTCGACTGAGCATTGTCCTGGTCCCCTGACTGCCGGTGCCCTGGGCACTCTCTGCCTCCGCCTGCTCCTCAAGTGAGTGTGAAGTGCCCTCACCGCTGTGCACCAATATTCCAGCCAAAGATCTCACGCGCACCAAGGTGCTGGTATCTGTGCTGGTGCCTGGTTCGGAGAGTGGGCGTGACACAGGCGCAGCTGAAGTCTGGTGGTCCTCTGGCGTCGGGGATGGCTCTTTGGGGTCCTGCAAATAAGTTTCTGCTGGCGAATCTAAGGAGGAACAACAACATGTCATTAATTTAAGTCATCACACTGTCACTGTACGTGCCAGGCACCCTGGTGAGACAATGGAGATCTGCATCATGGTGCCATCGTCTTTCAATGGTCAATGAGGAATCCAGGTTTGAGGCTCCCATCAACGAAGAGACTACACTAGAATGTTTACACCATCAGAAACTCTCACCTCTGTGCACTGCACTCTTACCTTGGTCTGACATCCCAGCCTCTCCTCCAGCTGATCGAGGTGCTTGGCGCCTCTCCAGCTCCAAGTCCCGCTCAAATCTTGTCAGGATTAGGAGGTTTGGGGGGCCTCCGCCTGTCTGTGACCTCTCAATGTTGTTACAGTTTGTCTTCTCCTGAATGGACAGAGGATCATTGATGAGTCCACTCTCTACCTGCAGCACCATTACAGCCTGGCCAACCCCACCTGAGGAACACCTCGCAGATGCATCCAAGTCATGGCCCTCAACCCACAAGGCACTCAGTCCATGGCTCACCCCCTTGGCTAGCTCTGGCGTCATTGACAGTTGCCACTCAAACTCTAACACCCCCTGAGCTCTAGGGGGGGGGTCGGCCGGCCCTTAACACTTCACTCTGATCCATGCCAACACAGTACTCACCCTTCCCGAGCGCTGCACAACATCGTGGCTGCTGACCTCGGCTGCCACCTCCTCCCAAGTTTTTTCTGTTAGGTGCAGTGGGCCTCCTCCTTCCATCTCTGGGGACGAGGGTGTCCCGCCTGGCAGACTCCTCCTCCAATAGCACCGCGAGGCACTCGTCCGGAAACTGGGGGTCCGAGAGGCCTGGGGTCTCCAGTTGCTGCTGAGGCCGTAGCTTCACTCCCCCGAACGCAGAATATATGATTCTCCCCTGGCGGCCTTCAAGGGGCTGCCTGTGCCTTTTTAAACCGCCCGCCAAGTCACCCTGGGTGGGGGCCTGTTTTCTGACCGGTCACAAGCCCGCCGACCATGGCTGCTCGCCAAGGGTAAAATTCAGGCCCACGGTATAAGTAGGGTTTGTGTTAATGCACCTCGTGACCCAGAAGCCGGGGCAAACAACTCTGAGAAATTGAGTTCAAATCCCACCAGGGCAATCTGTGATTTCGAATTTAGTTAAAATAAAAAACATTCTGGAAATAATGAGCTTTTATCGGCAAAAGCGACCGTGAAGCTGTCAGATTGTTGTACAATCGAAATTGGTTCACTCACTTCCTTTTAAGGAAGGAAACCTGAAGCCCTTTATCTGGTCTGGCCTGTGGGGTTCACTGCCCTCTGGAGCACCAGGTCACACCGACCTGCTCAGTGCTTCAAGGAGAGGGCACATGACCACAGTCCCAGGGCAACCAGGGATGGAAAATAATTGCTGGCTTTTGGAATGTGTGATGGCTATTCACCCCCTCGGACATGGGGAGAGCTCCCCTGCTCCTCTTCGAATAGTGGCAGAGAAGATTGTACATCTACCTGGGATGACAGGACCTGGCTTTAACATCTCATCTGAAGAAGGTTGCCACCAACAGTGCGGTTATTTTCGCAGTATTTCACTGGAGCATAAGCCAAAATCGTCTTGTCACTGGTCTCAAAAGCCAGCTTGTAGAACCAACAACAACTTTAATTTATGTAATGCCTTTAACATAGTAAAACATCCCAGGAAGGTTGTCAAACAAAATTTGACACCGAGCCACATAAGGAAATATTAGAACAAGTGACCAACAGTTTGGTCAAAGAGGTAGGTTTTAAGGAGTGTCTTAAAAAGAGGAGTGTTTTAGGGAGAGAATTCCAGTGTTTAGGTGTCAAGCAGCTGAAAGCACGGCTGCCAATAGTGGCGTGATGAAAATCAAGGATCCTCAAGAGGCCAGAATTGGGGAAACACAGAGACGTGAGTGCTGTAGGACTAGAGCAGCTTACAGAAATGGGGAAGGGTGAGGCCACAGAAGGATTTGAAAACAAGATAAGAATCTTCAAATTGAAGCATTGCCAGATTGGGAGCCAATGTAGGTCAGCAAGCAGGGAGGGTGATAGGTGCACAGGACATGGTGCAAGTTAGGGTACACGCAGCAGAGTTTTGGTTGAGCTGTAATTTACAGTGTACAAGGTGGGAGACTGACCAGGAAAATGTTAGAATAGTCATGTCGAGACATTACATGGTAGGTCTGAGATCTGCACTAGGTCAGCTGAGGTAGATATGACAGAGGAAATGTTACAGATATAAGTAGCCCTGGGGATGGTGCAGGTATGTGGTTGGAAGCTCCGCTCAGGGACAATTAGGACACCAATGCTACAAACAATCTGGTTCCACGCCAGAAAACTGCTAGGGAGGGGACTGGAGCCAGCGGCAAAGGGAAGAGAGTTTGTGACTGAAGACAATGACTTCGGTTTTGCCAGTATTTAACTGGAGTGTATTTCTGCTCATCCAGCACAGGATGTTGGACAAGCAGCTTGACCAGTCAGAGATAATTGAGGGCTCAAGAGAGAGGTTTTGTGAGAGAGAGCTGGACGTCTTCATGCGAAACCTGGCATTGTGATTTTGCATAACATTGCCAAGAGGAAGCTTGTGGATGAGAAATAGGAGGCATCCAAAGAAAGATCCAAGGGTAATGGTATGAGAATGAGAAGAAATACCATTCCACCCAGCTAGACAATGGAGGAGAGACTTTAGAGAAAGTAGGTTAAACATTCCAAAATGCTGTCACAGTCCTTTCTAACTATTTTTTAACCAAAAGAGCATTTTCCCAGTAATCTGATTCCTGGGACTCTAACTGTTGTTCACTATGAGTGATCAGGGGATTACGAAATGCAACTGATCCAGTTAGCAGAGTGAGTTTGCATTAATGCTCAATAGAGTTGCTGAATGTTAAAATGAGCTCACACAGTCTGCTGCTAGCGCTCCTCTTTTGGTATTCTTCTCAAAGAATTTCATGATGATTGCATTCAAATAGAGTTGCACCATGGTAACAAAAAGTATTCTTGTAATGTGCTGGCTGGATTAACAAACTTTTGCTCAGTTGGTCGCATTCTCTCCTCTGAGCTAGAAGCTCATGGGTTCAAGTCCGCCTTCCAGAGACATGAGCACATAATCTAGGCTGACACACCCAGTGCAATACTAAGCGAGCTCTGCACTGACCAAGATACTGAAATTGATCCCCCAACTGATATCGCTAAAACAGCGATTTATCTCGTTTCACTGCTGAGGTTTTTTTGGATCTTACAGTGCAAAAATTGGCTGTTGTGTTTCCTGTATTTCATTGTTTGTAAAACGCTTCAAGACATACTTGGGTTGTGAAAGGTGCTATATGAATACAAGTCCTTTCCTGTTACAGAAAAATAAAACGGATCATCATGCTAACACATGCAATAAGCTGCAATTCAGTCTTCAATCTGTTATTCCCCACATTAAACGAGAGAGAGAGAGACTATTCATTATAACCATGTCCAGTGCAAAAGGAATACTGCTGGGAAAGAAAACAGCAAGTTAATGCCCTGATTGTGGAAGAAAACACCAGTAAAATAAGCATCGTTACTGACTAGAATAAGAAATAACAGGCCAGATGTCTTTTGGACACATGAGGAAAACACATAACTCAAAATACAGAGCAGTTAAAAGGATCATATTAATGGTGGCTCTTTAGTTGCTATAGTAACATAAAGATCAGCTCTCTCTGCTGTTGAAGATTTACTGTCAATATTCTTTTAAAAACTGAGTGATTACAAAGAATCACAATTACCTTTTAATAGCCTGTCATGTTGAGTATCTCGCCAGAGCAGTGAAGTTGGATTAACGTTAACAGAGGTATAATCATTAACCCAGTCACTCAGTTACTTGTTAATTCTGATCCCTCTCAGCTGTAGGGCTAAACACGCACACACTGATCTGGAATGACCCCTGAATCAAGCTCATGTGTGGCTGGTAGCTCTTATTATTTAAAGGGAGATGATAACTCTTGTGGGCCCTATTTTAACTCTGATTAAGTGGGTGGGCATTCAGTGGTTTAATATCAGGCTGTAGGCCAGTCTTTTCAGTGAGCCAAGTCCCACCATGGGTTCACTGGAGATGCTAGCCATAGCTCAGTGGTAACACTCTTACTTCAGGGTCAGAAGGTTGTTCCCTTTATGGAAACTGGGCACATAATCCAGACTAATAGTCCACTACAATCCTGAGGAAATCTTGCACTGTTTGAGGTGCTGCTTTTCAGATAAACTATCCAATTAATCTCATTCCTGTCAGAGGGATGTTAAAAAAAAGCCCCACGGCAGTATTGGAATAAGAGCAGAACACTTGTATTCCAGGCCAATATTTATCCCAAAAGCCTGGGATTATCACATGGTCATTTGTGGGAACTTACTATGCACAAATTGCTTTGCATCCTACATTGCAATAGTTACTACACTTCAAAGGTATCTACATCCTGAAGGGTGCTCTAATAAATTCAGGTTAGTCCCTTTCCTCATGAAGCCTTTATTTTTAAAGCAGAGCTCTTCAGTCAATTCCCGTTTGCAATATTGAATGGATATCCTGGAATCCACTCCAAATAGGGAGTTAGACAGGATTGTTTGATACATTGGAGAGGAAGTATTGCCTCAAGGGATGCTACAAACCTCTAGGTTAGACCCATCTAGAGCACTGGAGGCGTTACAGTGCGGACTCACCAGTATGACACCAGGGTTTAAAGAGTTAAATTAGAGGCTATTTTGCATACATTTGGATTGTATTCACTTGAATTTGGAAGATTAAAGGGCGATGCAACCAAAATTTTTAAAGGGATTCTATAGGATAGATGCAGAGAAGTTATCTTCTCTACTGGGGCAATCCACAGAAAGAGGAGAGTGAGGCCATTCAACAGTTTTTAAGACGAAGAGGGCTGTAAATGTGGAACACTCTCCCTCAGCAGTCTGTGGATGCTGGGTGTCAGGTGAAATTTTCAAATCTGGGCTCAATAGATTGCTGTTGGAAAAGGATATCCAGGGGTATGGATGAAAGGCGGGAAAATGGAATTGAGGTACAGATCAGCCATGATCTAGCTGAATAGCACCACAGACCCAGGGCTCAACAGCCTGTCCCTCATCCTATGTCCTTCAGCCTTATACAGGATCCACTTGACTCAGGTAATGCCAAAGTGGCCACCTCTTGCTGTTAAGAGCTCACTAGAGAGGGGCAGGGGAATCATGCTTAAGCAGTTCTGGAAAGGCCATGGTTAAAATGAAAGTTAAGTTGGATACATTTGGTGAATATCAAAATTGGCACTGTTGGCCACTTTGTGCAAGGTTCACTTGCAGAGTCACAGACCCAACGTAGTATGGTGATTTAGGAGGATTAGAGAATGTGGGATGGGAGGAATAATTGGAACAAGATTGGGGAGGAGACAGATAGCGCCATCGAAAAGTTACGGCATGGAAAGAGGCCATTCAGCCCTTCATGTCTGCACAAGCCAAAAAAAGAGAAAAAAAAGCAAACCAGCCACTCATTTTTAATCCTTCTCTCCAACACCTGCTCCATAGCCTTGCAGGTTACAGCACTTCAGATGTAGATCCAGGTGCCTTTCAAATGAGTTGAGCATTTCAGCCTCAGTCACCAAATTTAGGCAGTGAGTTCCGGACACCCACCGCCCTCTGGGTGAAAAAGATTTTCCTCATGTCCCCTTTAATCCTTCTACCAATCAACTTAAATCTGTGCCCCCTGGGTAATCGACCCCTCAGCTAGGGGAGACGGGTCTTCCCTATCTACCCTATCTAGGCCCCTTCTAATTTTGTACACTTTAATTAGGCTACCCCTCAGCCTCCTCAGTTCTAAGGAAAACAAGCGTAGCCTATCCAATCTTTCTTCATAGCTACAATTTTCAAGCCCTGGCAACATTCTTGTAAATCTCCTCTGTACTCTCTCCAGAGCAATTATGTCCTTCCAGAACTGGTCACAGTACACAAGATTCCAGCTGTGGCCTAACCAGCGTTTTATACAGTTCCAGCATTCCATCCCTGCTTTTGTATTCAATACCTCATCCAATAAAAGAAAGCATTCCATATGTTTTTCTTTACCACCTTGTCCACCTGTCCTGCCACCTTCGGGGACCTGTGGACATGCACTCCAAGGTCTCTCACTTCCTCAGCCCCTCTCAATATCCTCCCAATTATTGAGCATGCGCTAGCTTTGTTTGCCATCCCCAAATGCATTACCTCACACTTTTCCGGATGGAATTCCATTTGCCACTTTTCTGCACACTCAACCAAACCATTGATATCTTTCAGATATTATCAGATGGTGGAGTGGAAGGGAGGAGAGAGGAAGAGGAGAAGGATAAGGAGAAAGGAGGTTAAGAAGGGAATGAAAGAGAGGGATGGCAGGGAGGAGGTAGACCGCTGTGCCAATATGGTGGACATTATGATAAATAACATGGCTAAACATTTGGCACAAGGCTCCACAAGCAATTAAATTCTGACCCGGGAATCATACTAGCCTTCAAAAAGCTTAACTTAAAGAAAAGGCCTGTTTATGTGCACTTTCACAGTTAAGACAGGCCCTAGCAACCCCCCTGTGCTCCCATTTTATGGGCAGGTGTGTGACTCAGTGCTATTCTGTAGAAACTGCAGAAGATTACATTGATGTTTCAATTATGCTGCCAGGACTTTATTTAAAATATCTAATTTAAAGTATCCCAACAGGGGAACTAGCCGTTGCTCCTGGCACCACTTGAGAACCCGCTGTGAAATTCAGTGAGCTGAAGTAAATGGCCTCTGCCCATTGGTCATGGCCATCATACAGCCACCACTTAACACGATGGAAAATCTACCCTGTTCAGTCAGTAGAAGGAAGCCATTACTAAGATGTACTATGATTTTAATGATGAGCAGTAAGGGCCCCACTTTGAAGTTGCCCTCAATATATCTGATGTTCAAAAAGGAGAAAATGTGTGCAGTGAGCGTGCTTTTGGCGTAGTCACATGCCTTGCAGGATTAGAACTCTGGCACAACTGAGGCTGAGGGAGATGCTTCATTTTTTTCCACAAGTTACAAAACCAGGACACATGCGCATAGAGGCCTGATGTGACAAAGGGGTGCAAAGCGAGACAAATTGCACGTCAACTCAAATTTACAGCAGGTTGTTTGTGCGTCATGGCCTCCTTTAGCAGCTCAGCAGTATCTACTTCCTGATCATTAGCAGAGTAATGTCAGGGCAGCCTGACAGAAACAATGATGGAGGACTGGTTCAAAGTGAAACCCATGCAAAATAATCCTGGAGGGGGAATTTAATTTGAATTTTGTTTCTACTCGGCATGAAATTTTAAAGGGAAATGTAATTCCGCTCTCCAGAAAGTAACCGGAGACCTTGCAGCTACATTTAAGTGCATAAGTGATGTTTCATAGCTTCATAGAATCCTCCAGTACAGAAAGAGGCCATTCGGTCCTTTGTTCCTTTGCTGGCTCTTTGAAAGAGCTATCCACTTAAACCCACTCCACTCTTTCCCTGCATAGCATTTCAGCCACAACCCCTTACTGCAGGAGTTCCTCAGGGTAGTGTCCTAGGCCCAACCATCTTCAGCTGCTTCATCCATGACCTTCCTTCCATCATAAGGTCAGAAGTGGGGATGTTCGTTGATGTTTCCACAATGTTCAGCACCATTTGCAACTCCTCAGATACTGAAGCAGTCCATGTCCAAATGCAGCAAAACCTGGACAATATCCAGGCTTGGGCTAACAAGTGGGAAGTAACATTCACACCACACAAGTGCCATGCAATGACCATCTCCAAAAAGCGAGAAACTAACCATCGCCCCTTGAAATTCAATGGCATTACCATCGCTGAATCCCCCACTATCAACATCCTGGAGGTTCCCATTGACCAGGAGCTGAACTCGACTAGCCATATAAATACTGTGGCTACAAGAGCAGCTCAGAGGCTAGGAATCCTGCTGTGAGTAACTCACCTCCTGACTGCCCAAAGCCTGTCTACCATGTACAAGGCTCAAGTCAGGAGTGTGATGGAATACTCTCCATTTGCCTGGATGAGTGCAGCTCCCACAATGCTCAGGAAGCTTGACAACATCCAGGACAAATCAGCCCGCTTGATTGGCACCACATCCACAAACATTCACACTCTCTGCCACCAACGCACAGTAGCAGCAGTGTGTACCATCTACAAGATGCACTGCAGGAACTCACCAAGGTTCCTTAGACAGCACCTTCCAAACCCATGACCACTACAAGGGCCAGGAAGTTTCCCTCCAAGCCACTCACCATCCTGACTTGGAAATATATTGCCTTTCCTTCAATGTCGCTGGGCCAAAACCTGGAACTCCCCTCTTAACAGCACTGTGGCTGTACCTACACCACATGTACTGCAGCCGTTCAAGAAAGCAGCTCACCACCACCTTCTCAAGGACAATTAGGGATGGGCAATAAATGCTGGCCCAGCCAGCAATACCCACATCCCATGAATGAATAACAATAAATGGGGTGGATTCAAAGCTGGATAAAACTTCTTTCAAATGCTTGCTAACAGTGTTTTCCTGCATTACAAGAGTAACTAAGTATCAAAGATACTTCAGTGGCTGTAAAATACTTTGGGACATTCTGAGGTTGTAAAAGGTGCTATGTAAATGCAAGATCCTTCTTTAGTTTGCCTTAATCCACATCTCAGAAAAACAGTCCCCATTGCTTCAGTCATAGCTTCATAATGATGCAAAATGAGGCCATTCACCTCATCAAGTTCATGCTGAATATCAATGTGAGATGCCCGATTCACTCAATAAAGAAAGGACTTGCATTTAGAAGGCACCTTACATGACCTCAGAGCCTCCCAAAGCACATTGAAACCAATTAAGTATGTTTTAAATGAAGCCCTGAGAGCTCAGCTAGTGAAATCAAATTTAAATAACTTGAGCCATTTTTTTGTCCACGCAGAGTCTCCATGGCAACTGCATCTTCTCAAGTGCTTATCCCAGAAATCAACCTGAGTGATACGTTTGACACATTTGCATTAGACTTCTCGCGGGAGAAGAAGATGCTGGAAAGCCTTGATTACCTCACAGGTAGGAGACCTGCTATCCTGGTAGAGAGCCTCGGCCTCCAGGTGTGAATTTAGGGAAACACTGTCTATGACTTTTCAACCATTAAACAATGGCAGAAATGCTGAGCTGTGCCGCTTTCGAATTGGTGTCAAACCAGAGTGGGAAATGGACAACAAAGAGCCTGATGATTCTCAATCTGCAGTATCACTAGCTGAGATATTCACTGAAACCCTACCTTCTTCAGGTTTTTTCAATTCATCAACCAAAATTATCTGTAGGCTATCTTATACGCTCCACACAGCTAATATTACAGCTAATGGTAATTCCAATTCGTTGCTGCTTAATCAATATTGATTAATCTCCCATGGGAACATAAAGAACAGGAGGCCATTCAGATCTTTGAGGCTGTTTAAACAGTCAATTCCTTCACAACTAATTTGTACCACTTCTCCATTTACCTGCCTTTATCTGTATCCTTTAATACCCTTACCTAATAAAAATCTATCAGTCACAGTCTTGACCTCCAGCATCCACAGATTTGCGTATGGGGAGTCAAGATCAAGTCAGGTCTTTAGTTGAAGTAAGGTTAGAGGGTGTGGATCAATCATACAACCAGAACATTCACTCTCCTTTCATTGCTAATATTGTGATATTATTTACAGTTCAATAGTAAAGTCTACAGCAATTTGGACAGTAGAAAATTAGAATTAGTTGGAGCATAGCAGTTTCTCTGCAAAACTGAAGCACAGCAGCATTACCTCTAGACGGTGGGCATAATTACAGCGTGACTGGATTGCCGAGGTAGTTTCAATTCTAAATGTTGACGTAGAAATTTATAATGGGAACATGTTAATGAAAGAAGGTGACCTCAAAGGGTTTATAGACAGGGCTTTTTAAAAAAAATCTATTCCTGGGATGTGGGCACCACTGGCAAGACTGGAATGCATTGCCCATTCCCACTGATGGGACCACCTTCTTGAACCACTGCAGTCCATGTGGGGAAGGGACATCTGCATTACAGTTAGGTGTGGAGTTCCAAGATTTTGACCTAGCATTCGATGAAGGAAAAACAATTATATGCCCAAATTGAGATGATGTATGACTTGGAGAGGAACTTGAAGGTGATGGTGGTCCCAAACACCTCCCACTATTGCACTTGTACATAGTGTGGCCTTGGGTACACTGGCGGTAGAGGGGATGGATGTCTATCTGTACAGTTATATCATGGTTAGTGTATTAATGGATACACTGAAACTTTAAGTTTTCAGGATAGAGCATGTGGTGCATCATCTCCGTTTTGGAACTAAACTTGTCCTGAAATCTTTTGTCTTTAATTACAATTAGGTTTACTTACAGATTATAGAGATTTACACTTTAAACCGTGAGGAGAGCATGGGGTGTGGAATGGCTAACTGCAACAGCTGTTAGGAGAACTTGCCTCAATTTGTGTGCTTGCCTTTCCAGCACCGAATCCACCAGCTATCCGAGAGGAGCTGTGCACCGCCTCGCACGATACAATCACAGTTCACTGGACCTCCGATGATGAATTCAGCGTGGTGTCGTATGAACTTCAGTACACCATTTTCACCGGACTGGCCAACGTAGTTAGTGAGTTTCACGGTTACTATCAGTGTTGTGATTTATCATTTCAGAGGTCAAGATGTATGCAAATATCCAACAAGGAGAAGTTAGAGGTTGCTGTGGGCCCCTAGTAGGTATGCCACCCTCCTGGATTGTCCGAGGATCTTCTGGAATGGAAGATTAGTCTGCTCGGACACTGCTGACAGAAAACTCGTAGGATTGTTAAGGAAATTGTGTTTTTTGAATGCTCGTTGCAGCACCCAACCAAGTTTGGATGAAACTAAAATTTACTCCAATGGTCTAGCATTAAAACCTATGTGGGGCATACCCCGAGACTCAAAGGTTAGGAATCTGTGCAATAAAATAGGCTTAAGCCCACGATCTTATGATTGGTTGTTCAGAATTTTAACACATATTCGTAGAAGAAAAGTGAAGCAGCTCAGAGTTCTGTTTGTGTCGTTCATATCTTTGACTTTTATTCCTGTATTCCTTTCTGCTTTTCCCTCAATCCTCTTATAGCTGCCCTATCTGCTGAGCTTAGATTAACCAAACCTTCAACTGCCTGCCTAATTATGTAATTTAAAATCCAGTGAGACTGGCAAGAGGATTTGAATAGGAATTTTTCTTCTTCTTGAAGTGAGTTGAGTGTGTTTATTGCAGCCGTTTTAAATCTGTTGGCATATCTCCGAAATCCCGAACCAGAAAGGATTACAGAGACACTGTGTGGCTGGTGCCAGAAATGGCCGGCCCAGAGAGGTGCATCAGGTTGTAATGCTCCACATAGTTGCATAGCCTACTGACATTCACTGTTAAGAATGGCACAGAAACAATGGTAATTCAGACAAGCACTGCAAGGCAGCTTGTGCCCAATGAGCCAAACTGCGGGTAGGAGTAAATGCCCTCAGGACTAGGTGGAAAAGATGAATCTATGTGAATAAGAAAGCAGAATGGGATCTGAATCAGATCAGCTGTTCCGTTAATGTTGGTTGAGGGGTAAATATTACCCAGGACACCGGGCAAACTGCCCTGCTCTTCATCGAATAGCCATGGGATCTTTTATGTCCCCCTGAGAGGGCAGACAGGGCCTCAGTTTAATGTCATATCTGAAAGATGGCATCTCTAACAGTGCAGCACTGAACTGTGTGCTCAGGTCTTTGGAGTGGGGCTTGAACTCATTAGTCTCTGACTCGGAGGTGGGAATGCAAGTACTGAACCAAGGCCAATATTTATGCAGTGTTAGATCACAGTGGGCCTCAACAACATTTAGAAAGCATCTAGCTGGTCTTTTGATGTATTCTTCACTGCTCTCTTTCAAAACTTTCTAGGATTTACATCCAGGTGGACCTAAGTGGGTATTGGCCCTTCATCGTTTAGCAATTGCAGTGTTCCTATTTACCATTCCTGCAGCTAAGCAACAAAGATTGTGCACATTAACGGGTGTTACGATTGCTTTTCATGTGGATGTCAAAGCTCCTTGGATGACACCACACTTGTGGTTCTGTTGCAGGTTTGTGTAGCTCAGCTGACAGCTGGATGATTGTTCCTAACATCAAGCAGAACCACTACACAGTGCATGGGCTTCAGAGCGGGACCAAGTACATCTTCGTTGTCAAGGCCATTAACCAGGCCGGCAGCCACAACAGCGAACCCTCCAGGCTAAAGACAAACAGTGAGTTGTGCATAATAAAAACAGAAAATGCTGTAAAAATACAGCAGGTCTGACAGCATCTGTGGGGAGAGAAACAGATTAAAAACTGACGACTGTTTTTTCTCTCTTTTTTGGCCAGTGCATACATGATGGGCTGAATGGCCTCTTTCTGCTCCATAATGCTCCTATGGTTCTAAGGTTTCTTTGTGGGCCAGGAGGCGACGGAGTGGGAATTCAGTTTCTTATCGCCCAAAACCTCAGTCCCATCCTCAGACCTAGGTTTGGGCTGGAGTCTGTCCAATATGATATGAGACGTGGGAGCTAAAAAGCTCTCAGGATGTCATGCAACACCAGTGCGTGATCTCGGTGCTCCCCCATGCATTAATTCCATATCCTGCTAACATCAACCCCAATCCATTCTAAATCCAACTCTGGATCAAATCCTTCTCCTTCTAGTGCTACTCATATGCTCAATTCTCTGTGAATAACCTTTAATAAACGATAGTCTTAACAGTGTTGCTAGCTTTGATGGAAGAATAGATCAAAGTGCTGATATCACATTGTCAGAACAATGACTTAGCTGAAGACCATCGTGGCTAAGATTCTGGAAACTCTCCCCAGCTCTGTAATCTGCTCTACACAACCCTGCTCTCTTTAGATACTAGTCTCTGGGGCATCCTCGATTTTAATCACTCTGCCATTGGTATTTAAAGGAGGACCCTGTTGGCTCTGCCTGATTCCTCTGCCCTCTGTTCGTCTGGTTAGCTCAAGTTGGCAACTCGACTATTGTGTAAGTCAAGCTGATCTTGTATAGTGTTGAAGTAAATTGGAAGAGAATAAGGCCATTCAGCCCCCAGCCTTCCCTGCCATTCTATTCAATCATGGCTGATGTACCTTAACTTCATTTACCCTTAGCACAAAAATCTATCAATCTCAATTTCAATCAATCTTCACTATCCACGGAGAGTTCCAGGCTTCCATTACCCTTTGTGTGGAAAAAAGATGCCTGATGATTTCATTCCAAAATGGCCCGGCTCTAATTTTAAGATTGTGCTCCCTTGTTCTGGATTTCCACACCAGAGGAAATAGCTGAGAAGCAGAGTTCACACGTGATATGCAGCATATGGAGGAACATAAGGGTTTCAAGTCTTAGCTTCCTGAATGGCATGTTGGTCCTATGGGCACGAGCAAGAAGCAAAACAGATGTCACGATGAACTTGCAGATGACATCTGCCCTTTGACCTTCTTTGTCTCATTTGATTGGAGGAAAGCCAGCTATGTGGGAATGAGGACGGAGCTAAAATGGAGAAAAGTGTTGACAGACAAAGAGGTCGATCAACAGTGGGCAACAGTTAAAGCAGAGATTAACAGAGTTCAGGAGAAGTATGTTCCACTAAAACTAGACTAGCCAAGGATGAAATGCTGTGGATAAATAAAGAGATGAGAATAGAAATTGAACCTCAAGAAAAGGCATGTGTAAAAATGGATGACAAAAAGGACCGGGTGACAAAGAGGAATGTGATAAATGCAGGAAAGAAGTTAAATAGATAATTAGGAAGGCAGAGCAGAAATATGAAATGAAAATATCAAAGGACAGAGGAAATAGTAAAGCATTCCACAGGCACATAAGTAACAAGAGGAGGATTAAGAGAGGGGCAGGATCACTAAGATAACTTCACAAACTCTAATGAAAGGGATACTGAATCGATACTTTGGGTGAGATTTTAGCTCAAAGCCCAGCCACTTGAGAGTGGTAAAATTGAGCCCTTTTCCTTAGTTTTCACCAATGAGGACGATTGGAGGAAACAAGAAAAGTGGATGAAGACAAGAGGACTCGCACATCAGTTAAGATAGAGAGAAAGGAAAAAGCAACAAAGCTGCCAAACTGAAGGAGGATAAGCCCCTGCATCCAGATGGATTGCACCCACAAATGATTGTAGAGGCTTTGGAGAAGGCAGTAGGGAGGTAGTATCCATTTGAAATATCCAATTGAAAAATGAGCAGCGCCGGGAGATTGGTGGTCAACAAATGTAATTTTCATCTCCAAAAAGAGGAGCAGGAACTAACCCAGGGAACTATCCATTAGTTAGCTTACTGTCGGGAGAAGGAAAGATACTGGAATATTCGCTAAAAGGTGAGAGAGCAATATATCATGAGAATGGAAAAAATAATGACAGTAATCATCAATAATTTCTAAAAGAAAAGTTCTTTTAAGTTCTTTTCAATTTTAATTGAATTATTTGAAGAAGTAACAGAGAGCATAGACTAGGACCATACTGTAGATATGGCATATATGAACTTTCAGGAGACCTTGAATGAGGTCCACATAAGAGACTCATGCCAAAGATCAGGGTGTGTAGAGTCAGGGGTCAGGTAGGAGGATAGATTGAAAGATGGATCCAGAACTGAAAATGGAGGGCTAATGCTAAAGGAAGCTTCTCAGAATAGCAGAAAAATGGGAAGTGGCGTTCCATAGGGATCCATGCTGGGACACTATTGTCCATCAGTCTGAATAAATGATTTGAACTCAGGAAGGTGCTGAAATGTGCAGATGATATCAAATTGGAGGTATGACTAATAATGAAGAGAACTGTGCCAAAATCCGTGAAGACAAATAGGCTATAACAGCAAATAAAATTCAATACAGCGAAGTGTGAGCTGGTTCATTTTGGGAGGAGAAATAAGGAGCCAGCTACTCCTGGAAAGGTAGAAACTAAATGGGGTAGAGGAGGAAAGAGGACACAGATATGTTAATCGTTAAATGTAGCAACACAAGTTGATAAGGCCATAAAGAATGGGATGCATTTTAAGATGAACCAAATGCAAAATTAGGAAGGTAATGTACAATTCACATCAAGTCTTGGTTAGACCACACTTAGAGTATTGAATGCAGCTCTGATGCAAAAAATATTTACACAGCTGTTACTAGAATTTAATTGAATAGACTCGGCCTGTTTTCTCTGGAAAAGAGAAGACTAAAGGAGACCTGATTGATGCCTTCAGAGATATGAAGGGGTTTATTAGGATGTGGAGAAACTGTTTCCACTTAAAGGTAAATCCAAAATAATGGAGCATAAATATGATCATCATTAACAGAGATTATTTGCATAAGAAAAAACTTTTACTTACATAACGCCTTTTAGGATGTGCCAAACAGCGATGAAGTACTTAACTATAGTCACTGTTGTGATGAGGGAAATGTGGCAGTCAGTTAGCAAACAGGGTCTAACAAACAGCAAGGGGAAGAAATGATTAGAGTGGGAGGAGACTCCTATGGATTATAAACATCAGCACAGCCCGGTTGGGCTGAATGGCCTGTTTCTGTGGTGTAGATTTTATGAGCCAGATTTGCAAAGGACCACGTGGTTGGGACCCAGTGTGGGTGGGATTTGAAAGACACAATCGCAGAGGTCCTCACTGGATCCCATCACCTCCAAGACAGTTTGCAATTTTCAAAGGGCTGACAGGGAGGAAATGAGAAACTCACTCCCCACCAATTAACAGCCCCTTAAGCTCCTGAAGGAGCTTGTTGAGGGATCTGTTCCCATGCAGGATTTAATTTTTAAACTTTATTTCAGTGAACCCAAACAGTTTGGTAAACGTTAGTGCACAGCTGTCGGATTTGCCGCAGAGCCAATTAAAGTTTATCTGTCTTTTTACCTGCTTTTTCCAGCCCTACTTTTGCCAGTGCAAGCACTGGGCCTTCATTTTACCTTCATGGCCCCTTCCAGCCCAGCCGATGCTGCTGATGTACTAAGGAGCTGCCTGCTCTCTTTGACAAGGCAGTGACAGCCCCCAACATGGCTGCCACCAGCATTTGCTGCTGGCATTAAGCAGGCAGCTCCCACCTCCTGAAGGCAATCAGTGCCTCTAATTGAGCGCCCAACTCACCTCCTGGCCAATTAGACCGTTTGAATTTAAAAATAACGTCGCAAGTGCAACTTCTGTATACCTGCCTAGGAGTCTTTGTTCTTCCCCTTTGAGCATGAGGACAGGACAGCCATTACCTGCAGCTGACCTTTCCCAGTTGAGGTATGGCATTATTTGAGAAGAATGTAGACAGTGAAAATGCCCTCTGGTTGCCATGAGACTCTGTTAAATTCAGGGAGCAACAGCTTGTAAGCGGGTGCAAGAGAAGATGATGGCATACCATTTGGGACACTTATTGGGGTCATTCATGAAAGAATGTGAATGATACATTTGGAGGTGAAGGCTGGGAGCTGTGCCATCTCTTGGACATTAATCATAAGAACTTGAAGTTGAGGGGGAAGGTATTTGTGAGTGTGCTTTATTGGAAGGTGTGTGTGACTCCTCTGATCTTGCCTGGTCTGGTGAGGTTATTATGTTTCTTGTGGCCCTAAGAACCTATGTTGGGAGGGGGTTCATGGATGTAGCATTTACTATTTTTATTGGGTTAATTGCCATTCTAAAATAGCAAAAGAGAAGAGCTTCAGATAAAGATGGTGAGTGTAGATTATTTGACATTTCTAAATGGTGATTATATGGAAAAACGATTTAAAAACCAAACTGTATCTGAAGGATAGCATCAAGATTGAATTCCTGGAAACATCATTGTAGCTGGCTATTTAGATTAATCACTGGATTGACATCTGCTCCAATCATTCATTATTGTTTCAGCTCTTACTCTAGTTGAAGCTGCACTTGAGAATTTTACTCTCCTGGTTCGCAGATCTTAGCCTCATGTAACTTTACAAGTGTGCCAAATAGTTACATGGGCCAACTGGCTCAACACCAAACTGGCTTTGCTTTTACAATGAAGCATTCTTACTTAATTTTTACAACACTTTTATTTCCATGCTATAGCCACAACAGACAGAAGCACTGAATTCACAAAATTTAAAATAAATGGGCCGACATCTTGGCAGCTAGGGCATAGTGGTAGTACTCTTGTCTCAGAGTCAGAAGGTTGTGGGTTCTTTAACCAGAAAACTTGAACCAGTGATCCAGGCTGACATTCCAGTACAGTACTAAGGGAGTGCTGCACTGTCAGAGATGCTGGCCAGGATTTTCTGACCCTATGAACCCGCCACGGATGCAGCGAGCCATTCAAATCTCCATTGACTTCAACGGGACCGGAAGATCCCACCGGCAGGAGGGGCCAGAAAATCCCGCCCGCTGTCTTTTGGATGAATCATTAAACCAAGGGCTGGTCTATCCTCTCAGGCAGGTGTAAAAGATCCCATATCACAATTTAAAGGAGGGGAAATCTCCCCAATAGTTTTGCCGATATTTATCCTTCAACTACCTAAAAAAAACAGTTTATCTAGTCATTATCTCATCGTTGTTTGAGGGAGCTTGCTGTGTGGAAATTGTTTCCTACATTGCACAGGAATTGGCTATAAAACATTTTAGCGTGGCCTGAGGTTGTGAAAGGTGCTACATAAATGCAAGTTCTTTCTTTCTTTTCATCTGGGTTAAAATAATAGAGGAATTTTAAATCATTGCAGCAAGTATTATAATTCCATGATACAATTTTAATCCAATATGAAGGGCCTGTTTCCACTGGTGGGAGGGTTGGTAACCAAAGAATACCAATTTAAGATATTTGGCAAAAAACCAGTGAGGAGATAGGCAGGTTTACATTTTTGCTATGTTATGATCTGCAATACAGTGCCTGAAAGGGTAGTAATTTAAAGAGTAACTTACAAAAGTGAATTGGGTCATTACTTGAAAAGGAAAATTTTTGCAGGGCGATGGAGAATGAGAAGGGGTGGGGTCCAATTCGATAGGCCTCTCAAAGAGTCAACATAGTAACAAGGCCTGAATGGCCATCTTCTGTGCTGTAAGATGATACGATTCTACGTAGATCCTGTGTTTTATATAAAATGAGAAAGACCACATTTTACATCACAAAAGCGCCACAATCACCAACTCTACGATCAAAGCCCATTCTCTGTTCCAACTCTCCTCTACATCTGAGGAAGCTGGTCCAGATAATGCTATTTAGTCTGAAGCTCAGGGTTTCTGAATGTGTTCAGTGGCATCAGATATTTCAACATCATAGAACGCCAGCATCTTGCCAGCTTGCTGGAAATTTGACAGCCGTCATGCAGGATAAAAAGTCAGTGGAGGAGAGTCTCCTACTGCAACATTGACGGAGACCCCCTCAGAAACAGCATAAACAACCTTGTATGCTATTTCTCAGGGGTTAACGTCTCTTCCTCTTCTCCTGCAAAAGTCAACACCCACCAATTTATGGAACCAATTTCTTCCTGTCCACTATTAGGATATTGGTGGTCGCCATCACATCTCTTACCTTGAACTTAATCAGCTGCTATTAAAATGTTAGTATGATTCCGATCTTCCAAATAGCTGGGGATACACTTGACCACATCACTGGTTCAACCTATTAGACTGAAGGACAGATACTACATGTAGGCGGGCCATATATATATAAAAGTGCAAAGCTCTCAAGGAATTTCCACATATTTTGTGTTACTTTTGCTACGTGAGTGCTGATTTTCCTTAATGCCTTGAGCCTGGATGCTTCTTGGGAGAAGTGCCCCTGAAGTATGTTGTCTTCGTCTAGATTTGCAGCTTCACGGCATTAACTTTGCCCAGGTGTCACCAGTCACCACAGTCCTGCAAGGGGGGACATCACGATGTTGCTGTAGGCTTCAGAGGCCAATAGTAATGGCAATGACTACCTTAGCCAGGGCCAATCTGCCATTAATAAGGCCTAACTACCATAATCTGGGCTTTCTGATTGCTGCCCAAAATTAGCATCCGAAGGACTCCAGCACCAAACCATAGCATGAAGATGCTGTTTACAAACAAAAAAGGTACTCATCTTATTGAGAAAAAGTGCTCATCTTGACAAAAAGCACAATGAGGTAAGAGAGCCACCAACGCTCCCTTCCATCTCATGTAAATTATTTCCTGTAGTCTTCTCTTATCGTGAGGGCATTCCTCCCTCCTCCCACAGTGGGGAGAACCCTGGGGATCTTGAGGTAACATAAGGGAGAGGTCCAGTTCTCAGACACAAGTCGGCTCAATATTGGTCTTTAGACAGTTTCAATGGTTCTGAGGACAATTCACCCATTAACCAGACCACCCCCCTACCCCCCACAAGTCTCTATTACCAAATTACTCAAAGGAACCATAGTACTAAACCATGATTTTGGGCCAACTTCCAAATGGGCGGAAGCTTTGAAAACAGGACTGAATTTCTGAGCAACATCCCAAGAATAACCTTTGTTTTCCTGGTGTGGAGGAGAAACCCTTACAGGGTTGGAGTCACAACTGGATAGAGCAAACATTGGCATTGCCTCAACTGTTTCTTAAAACGTCAGCATCGACAGAATGCACGTACATGTGGCTCCCAATCCTGGGCCGCTGCTCAGCCATCTTGTAGGAACTGTTTTCTTCTCATCTTGCATTTCTTGAACGTGGCTTTGAAAGTGGGTCTCAAAGGAGGGACTAAGATGGAGAGGCACCAAGATGTATGGAGGTACTCCCAGAGCGTGGGGCTTAGGTGACTGAAGGCACGTCCAGTAATGTTGAGGTGAAGGGAATGGGGTATCCACAAGAAGTGGAGGTGTCGGTGGAACCACTGGGGTTGTGGAGCAGGAGGAAGTTACGGAGAAAGGGAGGGGAAGGAGCTAAACATAAGGATGAGAATTTTCAATTTGAGACATTGGGGGAATGTAGAGTTACGGGTGGTGGGAGAGCAGGGCTTGGTGTTAGGATACAGGCAGCAGAGTTTTGAATAAGCTGCTGTTTAGGAAGGGTGGTGAATGGAAGGCCAGCTAGCAGAGCTTCACATAATCAGATCTGGAGGTTGCAAAGGCATGGATAATGGTTTCAGCAGTAGATGAGCTCGGATGGCACTGTGCAGAGATATTTCTAATAGAGGGGCTATGGTCGTTCAGCTCAGGGTCAAATAGGACACTCAGGTTGACAGTCGGCGTCAGTCTGGTTCAGCCTGAGTCAGTGGCCAGTGAGAGAAATGGAATTGGTGGCGAGGGAACAGTTTGTGGCAGGATTCAAAGATGATCGCTTCATCAGTCCACATTCTTAAGATTTCCCATTCTGTACATAGTTGTGGGCCCCATGCTTGGGTCAGCAGCCTCAGGAAACCACCCGCCATCACTAATTGGATGGCGAAGACGACCTCCTGGAAAATAGCGCAGTCAGGCACAGGACTGACCCGTGTGGGGCCGGGACCTTGAAATGTTCCCATCACCTGGAAACAATATATCATCAGAAAATTCCTCCCATCAACACAAGCATTTGGGCCACTGCTAAACTGGGGTCTTTCTTTAGGTGGCCCTAGCAACCTCCTGAAAGCTCAACATTGAAACGAGGCTCCACTGCCCAGTTCAGACCTGAATTGCACTCATCAAACTTCACAATGTGCAAGCTCCAACTGCTAATTCTGATTCTTGAGCAGCCCAATCAGCGATTTTTAAAGGAACCACTTGAGGCCACTCAGAAGAGACCCAAAAAACCTCTGCACTGTCTTCCCTTGACTCCCCTTACAAACATAATGTGGGCCTCAGAACTGGGTAAAGTTGATGAGGGCCCAACAGGCATGATTGATGCCAGGAGCTCACCTGGTTTACTCTGGCGAGCTCCAAGGACAAATTTAGTTAAGGCTTCGTGTCTCTCCATTCCAGCAGGCCTTGACCCAGGCTCTACCATCTACCCACCTTGGTTCCATATCTCTTGATACATTAATTTAAGAAAATATCTATCAATCTCAGCATTGAAAGCTTCAATTGTTCCAGCATCCACAGCCATATGGGGGAAAGAGTCTAGCTACCGACTAAAATTGAGAATGTTAATGCTGGCGGGAGGAGACAGGATGTTGTTTCGGCATTACAGCATAAACAAGCAGAAGTCATTGATCATGTAGTATCCCACATGTTCATCATACAAACATTCATGTGACCAACAAAACTTTCTTTCTCTAGTGAGATTCTTGTGCAAAAATGCACAATGCCAGACTGCATTTCTATGACTCCTTTTGGGATGTCAGAATATCCCAAAGTGCTTTAAGGCCACTGAAGAACTTTAGAAGGTGTAGTCACTCTTGTAATGTAGGTAAGGTGACAACCAATTTATGCACAAGGTCCCACAAAGAGCAATGTGATATTGACCAATTAGGTGAAGTGGGGAGAGAGATCCTGGGGAGAATTTCACTGCTCTTCTTCAAATAACACCATCAGATCTTTTACTCACACCGCAAATGGGACCTTGGTTTGAAGTCTCACCCAAAAGACAGCACTTCTGACAGCGCAGCACTCCTGCAATACTACACTGGAGTGTTAACCTAAACTTGTGTGCTCAAGTTTCTGGAGTAGAACATAAACCCACAACCTTCTATCTCAGCACTAGTGCGACCCACTGAGCCACACCTGACACCTTGAAGAGCTTACTGCAGCTGGTAGTTCCAGGTGGTTGCCGATACAAGTACCAGCCAAGCCTAACATGGCTTTGTTTCTAAGCACCAAGCTGGATCAGGTGCTACCAGAGCAGGAATGAGAGCACAAAATCTAGGCTGGCCCCCCAATACAGTACCGAGAAAGTGCTGCAATGTTGCAGGTGCTGTCTTTCAAGCGAGACATTAAACCAAAGTCCCATCCACTCTCTCAGGTGGATGTAAGATATCCCATCACACTAGTTTGAGGGAGAAGAGCAGTGAAGTTAACCTTGGTGTTCTGGACAATATTTCCCCCTCAATCAGTATCGCTAAAAAACAGATTATCTGATTGTTATCACATTGTGGTTTGTGGGAGCTTGCTGTGCACAAACTGGCTGGTGCATTACCTACATTAGAACAGCAACTACACTTCAAAAGTACCTAATTGGCTGTAAAGTGCATCGGGGCATCCTGAAGATGCAAATCTTTCTTTCAGGGTGGAAGTCAGCGTGGGAGGGGGCGACTGATTGGTTTTACACACTGCCTTCTTTTCCTTCCCATTGACCTCCATTGGTAACAACCTTGTTCTTTTGTACATTCAATCCTAGGCCAGCCTTTCAAGCTGGATCCCAAATCTGCGCACAAAAAGCTGAAAGTGTCTCATGACAACCTCAGCGTGGAACGGGATGAGACTGCCTCAAAGAAGAGTCACGCTCCGGAGCGCTTCACCAGCCAAGGGAGCTATGGCATAACTGGCAACGTCTATATCGACAGTGGCCGACATTACTGGGAGATCCTCATTGGAGGAAGCACATGGTGAGAGCACAAGATCCGTTGTATGTTTTCTCTGTAGAATCACTGGGAGAGTTAGCTGTGCCTTGTGTTAGTTCCCCTGCAAAAACTAATCACAGGCTTGTCCTCACTTTCATAACGACCAGTAGAGACTTCACTTAGGAACTCCCTTCCTAAAAGCACTGCAGGAACCCCTCCACCACAGGGACTCCAGCTGTTCAAGAAGGTGACTCACCACCACCACCCAGAAGGCAACTGAGGTTGGGCTGTAAATGCTGTCTCACAATGAATGAATGATAATTTAAAAAAAGACTTTCACCCCCAATTTAACCTAGAGTGGGCATGTGGGGGTGAGGCATGAGAGGAAGCACCCAAGGTTGTGCGAGCAGGTAGGAACAAATAGCAGATAGATGGCCCGGATAAACTGAGCCCCATTGGCATGGATGACATGGAGGCTGACAAGCAGGATTTTGGATGGCAAGGGGGCATGATGGAGTAGCGCCCATCTGTCTAACGCCTGGGGAGAGGGGAAGTCAGGGCAGGAAGGGTCCAATGTTTTCTGTGGGACACAGAGGAGAATGCCTGCTCCTTCTAACCCACAAGGAAACATTTTCGAAACAGGTTTCAACATGAAATGTACCCAGGCCTTTTCTGTCCCATCCTGTCCAGAAGGTATCGCGTGTTGCTTTGGAACTGCTTGCAATTCACGATTAAAAATTGCACTCAAGTCCAAATTTCCTCACTGGATCCCAACTTTTTGAATATTCCTGAGGTGTTTGCAGCCCTGAAGAAGGTGCCTTTCTCACAGCCTAAGCTGGTAGGTTTAAAATGGAGTGAAAAGCTTTGGATTGTGCCCACACACTATTTTAATCTGACACTAAGTTGAGGGAGTGGGGCTTGTTGGGGCAACGATAAAACTGAGGCTATAATCAAGAGAATCTTGAATTGCTGATTGTCCAATCTTTAGAGAAAGGTGAGCTCATTGGGTCTGTGACATGGTCATTCTCCAGGAATATGCCTAAGCGTTTGCTGTTCATGTGCAAGTGTAGCCAATGATTATCAGCCAAATATGGCCAAGTCAAGTGGGACAGAGAAGGGAGACATTGAGTGTCCAATCCTGACCCCACCAGTATTAGCAGACACTTCACCCAGGCTGACATACTGGATACCCACTGGCAGTGTGAGTTGAAGTCGGGGACTTTCTTTTTGTAAAAGAATTGATGAAATGTTTCCTCATTTGTTTGGAGGTGCACAACATAACTTGATGGATGGTGCCAAAAGGTGCAATTCATCTCTCTATTTCACCGAACTACTGCCAAACACTACCTCAGGGTGGCAGTACTCCTTTTGGATAGGCATCACTGTGTTTGATCATTAAATCCTCTTGATTCAAACCTCATTCTGGACAGTCCTGGTGAGTGGAGCTCCAGCTCTGAATTCTGGGTTGTCATCCAGCAGAACACTCATGCCTGCTTTGCCCACCTCCTCCCCATTCCCATTGCCCTGCTCCCACCATCTTATAGGTTATGCAATCTCATAAAACCTGATGGAGTTAACCACCCTAACTGCTGGTATAAAGACGGTTATGTCCGCACGGCCTGTCAGAATTCTGATCAGCCTGCCAATCCTCCCAATACTTCACACTGTTCTCCAGGGGAAGAGTGAGAAGAAATGAGAATAACAAAACTTCTTTCCTTTCATGCATCGATGCTAATTCTTGACACCAGGCACATTATTCTCTTACAAAGCTAGCTGCTGGACATATCTACAGGTCTTCTCCTCCATCCCCATCCCCTTCTCATCCAAGACCACTGACTCAGGCAGAGGAACATGTCCACCCTAGCTCAAATGGCCATTTTGTTTTTTGTATTTGTTAACACTATATGAGCCCAGGGATATCCCAGGACCCAAATCATATCCTCCTCTACATACAAAAAGGGAGCAGGAGTAGGCCATTTGGCCCCTCTAGCCTGCTTCGTCACTCAGTATGATCATGGCTGGTCTGATTGTGGCCTCAACTTCACTTCCCTTCTTACCCATGATAACCTTTCACCCCTTTGTTGATGAAGAATCTATCTAATTCAGCCTTAAAAATACTCAGTGATCCTGCCTTCATCACTCTCTGGGGAAGAGAGTTCCACAGACACATGACCCTCTGAGAGAAGAATTTCTCCTCATCTCTGGCTTAAATGGGAGCCCCCTTATTTTTAAACTGTGTCCCCCAGTTCTAGTCTCTCCCTCAGGAGGAATCAGCCTCTCAGCACCCATCCTGTCAAGCCTCCTCAGATCTCTTCTGTTTCAATAAGATCACCTCTCATTCTTCTAAACTCCAGAGGGCATAGGCCCAACCTGTCCAACCTTTCACATTGGATAGCCCCCTCATTCCAGGAATCAGTTGAGTGAATCTTCTCTGAGCTGCTTCTAGTGCAATTCTATCCTTTCCTAAATAAGGAGACCAAAACTCTACACAGCACTCCAGATATGGTCTCACTAATACCCTATACAACTGTAAATCTGCATTTATGTACCCACACTTTGGAATGGAAGTTACTGAATATCGATAAGGTTTGACTTGGGGCCGGTTGAAGTCAAGTGCAGTGCCCAAGATTATATTAGCAAACTCAATGGGAGGGTTTTTCCAGCCCCAATGATTGGCTCTCCAAATTTTCTCGTCCCGCCTGCGACAATGCCCATTGGGTGCCGGGCTGGAAACTCATGCCCAATCGCTGGCTTTTGAATCAGGTGGCTCCTGGTCTTCCAGCTTATTTCTACTCCAACTAATAGCCAATTGGATCTGAAATACAAGGTGATGCGCAAAAACGAGTTGCTGAAACTGGCAGCAGATTATGTTTACAAAGCTCGAGAGCAGAAAATGGCTTTGAAATAACTGGAGACAGCTGCATCAATACGATCATTTTTGCAAGAGGACAAGTGCCTTTGAAATGCTCTGTTCCTCCTTTTGTGTAGTGTTCTCGACAGGTGACACAGCTTTAACCCGCCCCTTAAGGGGACAGGTGTGTATGAAATGGAAGTTGTGTTTTTCTAGGCAGATTCAAAAAATGGCCTCAGGATCCAAGCTGATCTAATGCAATAAAAACGTCAAAGCCATTGTGGCATTGTCTGGAGAAAGCAGCTGTGTAAGCTCAGTCTCGGCCAGTACTACCATCCCTGACCTTGCAGCCAAACTGTCCAGGCACCAGGCTTCCTCTCTTTGCAGATTGGTGGGGTATTGTTGCATATTGATATAGCATAGCTGGAGGATTTCCAAGCGGAACATTACACGATCCACTGGAAGCCCCCGAGGCACATTCAGTTAGGCCTCAAGTGATATTGCCTCAACCTCACCACTGGTTTTAAAACAGTCCTGGATTGTTCATTCCTCTATTTTGTACTTTTTCCATGGATTGCTGTTAAGGAATGGAATCTTTTCCATTTTCGATGCCCAGTGTCAGCAGTAAGCACTCACATGGTAACCCTAAAGTTTAATCATTTTAGCCCTCACCTTGACCCCACTCCCATGATTATCAGTCTAAACTCCACTTCTCCATGATGTCATTAGCCGTCCTACTTGAGGTAAATAGTTTCAAGTAAATCAGGACGATGTCTGGCATTGTTTTAGGGCCCAGGTCCAGTATTGTTACTTATTTTCAACGACTTTGATACAGAGTCAGCTGTGGCTTTGTGGCAATACTCTCACCTTTGACAAATGTAAATTGGAGGTTTTAGGCCTCACTCCAGAGACTCGAGTACAGAATCCAGGCTCACGCCTCCTTTAAGACACTCCTTAAAACTTACCCCTCTTACCAAGGCTTCTGTCTCTGTGCCCTAACGCCCTCTTCATTGGCTTGGCATCAATTTTTGTCTGATGAAACTATTAGGTTAAAGACACAATATAAATAAACAGGTTTGCTGTTCTAAGTCGGCAAATCTGAAGATCTGAAGAATTTGAAAGAATAGCCTCCTGTCTGCCAATGGACATTGTGAGAGACCATCTTCTACCAGATAATGGTTTGCCTGCTTCCCAGTAAACTGCCCCTTTGCTTTCATGAGAGATTTCCAGAGAAGGCAATGTATCTGTGGGTTATTTTCCAAACTCGCTAGCCTGCTGGGAGCTGGTGTCCAGAAATTGGAGCTGCCATAATTTCCCATCCATTCTTTTTAGCTCACAACAGGAAAACTGGCTGACCCTCTGGAACTGATCACCGTGTGGCATCGCACTGGAGATACAGCTTTGTAATCTCTGCCTTCACATAGTTTGACAGTTAAAATAGAAACAGGAGGAGGCTATTCAGCCCCTTGAATCTGGTCTGATATTCAGTTAAGATCATAAGAGATCTGTATCTTAACTCCATTTACCTATCTTGGCTCCATATCGCTTAGCATGCTTAGGTAGCAAAAGCTTATTGAACTTAGATTTAAAATTATTAATTCAGCTAGCATCCACCAGTTGTTGTGTGAGAATTTCACTTCCTATCACCCATTTTGTGAAGCAATATTCCCTAACTTCCCTGCTGAAGGGCCTAGTTCTAAATTTAAGATTATGCCCCCCTTGTCATAAATTCCTTCACCTGTGGAAAAGTTTCACACTATTTACCCTATCAATTCCTTTCAAAATCCTAAAAACTTCACTCAAATCACCCCTTGACTTTATATATCCTAGAGAATACAAGTCTAACTTATGTACCCTCTCCTCAATCTAACCCTTGGCACTTTGGAAACATCCTGGTGAACTACACTGTACTCCTGCCAAGGTTAACATATCCTTTCGATGGTGTGGTGCCTGGAACTGTACACATGTGGTCTAACCAGGGCTAGGCATAGCTGTGGCAATACTTCCTCCCTTTAGCTGACTGATCTGCACTTTAACTCAATTTACCCACTTTGGTTCCACATTCCTTGATAACCATACTAAATGATGTATTTAAGGGGAAGCTAGATGAGTACACGGGGAAGAAATGAGAGAAGGATATGGTAAAAGGATGAGATGAAGTAAGGTTGGAGGAGACTTGCATGGGACATAAACACTGGCATGGCGCTGTGGGTTGAGTGGCCTGCTGTTGTGCTGTACATTTGATTCAAGGTGATCGGATGTTCATTGGTCAGTGTGCAGACAGTAATATCATTCCCGTTTTGTTCCAGGTATGCAATCGGGATTGCCTACAAGTCAGCGCCGAAGCACGAATGGATCGGGAAGAATGCCTTCTCTTGGGTCTTCTGCCGGTGCAATAATAGCTGGGTCACAAGGCACAACAGCAAGGAGATACCCGTGGAGCCCTCACCTCACCTCCGACGGCTTGGCCTTTTGCTGGACTACGATAATGGATCTTTGTCCTTCTACGACGCTGTTAATGCTCAGCACCTGTACACCTTTGACATTGCATTTGTTCAGCCTGTGTGCCCCACGTTCACCGTGTGGAATAAAGCCCTCACAGTCTTAACTGGTCTTCCTATACCGGATCACCTGGATTGCACAGAACAGGTACCTTAGTCCGTGTGTGGGGAAACGAGGACAGCAGCTCCTCCCTTTCGAATGGGAGTACATCGCACAGTTGACTGGAACTGCCTTATCCAATCAGACTTCATCTCACTGTCCAGACCCAGCTGGAAGTAAAATACACTTTGTGCTTTCCTCCCCACCCTACCCCCCTCCCAGCCCATTAGCCCAGTTTCTGGGTATATTTTCCTCTTTCTCTCAAATTTCTACGATTATTATTCGCTATTATTTTTAGCTGTGGTCCATATTTACCAATCGCCATTTAAAGTGGCCAATTCGAGTCAGAAAATGAGGACAGGAAGCTCCTCGATCAGGATATTCCTCTGATTTGCTCCTTTCAGCCCTTACGAGCAGCCAGATTGTAATGCACTCTTCATAGATGGGAATTAATTCATCCAAGTTGTGGAATACGCAAAATTGTAATTGCGATGGCTCCATGAGGATTGTGTGAAGCCTGTTTTGAAAATCGGGATGTGAAATTCAATAGTTTGATGCCTCCTTCTGTGCTTCCTTCAGTGACTCCATAAATATTGTATCCTGATCAAACTCGTGTTCCTAGTCCTGACCTAAATTAACTCCTGCTTCCCTGCACTACCCTGATCTGGTGACGACTTAACCTAACTCTGGTTGTCCACTCTTTCTGCCGTCCCACTCACACTGGCAGCTCACAGGCCCACACAGAGTTCAATCTGCCCAGTTCATTTGTTTCAGTGTTGGTTTTATTTATTTCATTCATCCCCTTCAAAAGAAAAGCAAGACTCTGAACACTATCGTCCATATATCTCCACCATCTCCATAAACAGGGCATGTCAGCTGTTAGTTCACTGAGTGTGGATTTGAGGTCTGGTTGGGGTCAATGGTTGTCGAGTCAGGTGAAGTTGGCCGTGTCAGCAGTGGTCAGGCAGATGAACTCACACGACTGCTGAATCTGCCACCTATTATTTTTGAGAAGTATCAGGTGTACTGCCCACATCTGCAGCTTTTTAGACATATGAATAATTCGTCGCAACAACTGGTAGTTCAGAACACACATTTTATCCCCATTGCTTTCTGGCCAAGGCTCTCACAACTTTACCACAATGCAAACTTTAACGTGACCGTCACACGAACGAACAAAGCTTTTTCTTTCTTGCCGAGGAACTTCTAACCCTTTAGCAATGGGAGCAAGCTGTAGGGATAACAATCCATCTTTACAACTCCTTGTATAGAGTTTCACAATGGAAAATGGATGGACAGTGGTGGGGAGGGGTGATCACCGGCCCACATTCCTGAATCCAGTGCACGTCAATCTGCACCAAGAGCATTATCAAAGAAACTCTAGCCCTTAAGAGCAATGCTCGGGATAGACTTTCTAGCCTGCTTCCAGTTGCCCATCTACGCATTTGTTTACTTTTACGTTATGTTTTACACCAAGAGGAAAATATACCTGTTAGTTTTCAACATGTGGCTCTAACACTCCTTTACTTTGTACTTACTCATATAGGGGAATTTATAAATTATTTATATAAAATGATTTTTTTTGGACTAAAATTGTAGAACCCTTTTGCTTTTGCACATTCAGTGTTTACTATTGTATTTATGCATAGGTGATTTGTTGGGGAGTTGAAATATATAAATAGAAAATTAAGAGAGAAACTATTGATTTCGCAACAGGGCTGTTAAGGACTTTTGTATTGATTAACAAGCTGTTGTTCAGGACACAGTGTGCAGTGAATGATAAGGTTCATTTAATTTGTAAATTATCCTCTGGAAACGGAAGTCTGCAACAGAAACCAAACTGAGCTGAACTGGCCTTAAGGAGACAACATCTTACTTATATGCAACTAACACATACAGAGATGGAAGGGAGCTTAATGGTCCTTTCATATTCAAGATCTGGCATTCAGCTCCAGTCTAGTTGGTTAAGTTGGGAACCTCTTCTCTTTAGTGGGACTTAACTATATCACCAACCTTTCCCCAATTGCCAGTGAGTGTTAGTCAAACCAAATCCAAGCACGTACAGCTTAGTGCACAAGCAGTGTTATTGCATTCATCTGAAACTTATAATCTGTGACTTCCCTTTCAATGTGCATGGTGCCCTGCTCCTCCAGATTGCTCTACCCATGTTACTGCATCGCCTTTACAAGCATTGACAACTTATATTGATATATCCCCTTTAATGTGCTAAAATTTCCAGAACTATAATTTA
Organism: Carcharodon carcharias; assembly: GCF_017639515.1. Classification (NCBI taxonomy): domain Eukaryota; kingdom Metazoa; phylum Chordata; class Chondrichthyes; order Lamniformes; family Lamnidae; genus Carcharodon; species Carcharodon carcharias. Next base: position 99,941,946 of record NC_054484.1, on the reverse strand, counting down.
GCAATAATTGGCACCAAGTGAAGAAAGAGATATTAGGAGTTGGGGGGGTGGGTGGGCAATGAGGTAGGATTTTAACCCACGCGTGCTTCTTGGGATCCAAATGAGCTTATGGTTGATTCTGAGGTCCAGCATCAATATCAAGTTCCATAGGCCTCAGTTTAGTCCAGAACTGGTGAAAGGGATAGGGGAAGGGACAGATTGCTGGCAGCGTTATGATGTGAAAGGATCACAACTTGAAAAATAGACAAGAGTATAATAAGACTTAAAAGAAAGCCTTCTTTCATGATACTATAAGTTGGTCCAAATAATTGCAATGGGAACATTTATATTATAGGATTACTCAGTCAGGGCATTGCACCACAGGAATGGCACTTGGCCTTGGAGGGGGTGAAGTGCAGCCTCAAGAGTATGATATCAGAGTGAGACGAGTGATATCGGAGTGAATTAGGAGGATGGTTTGCATAAACTTGGTTTGTATTTCCCTAGTGCTTTGAAGATCGGGAATGATCAAACTGAGGTGTTTAAATTGGTGAAGGGAAGTTATATGGTGGATACAGAGAAACTATTTGCTCTGGCGGGGAATCCAGTACAAGAGGGCATAATCTGAAAATTAGACATAGGCCATTTGGAGGTGAAATATTTTCACACAAAGAGCTAATTGTAATCTGAAACTCTGTCACTCAAAAGACTGTGGATACTGGGGTTAATTGAAATTTTCAAGACTGAGATTGTTCAGTTTTTGTTGGGCAAGAGCATTGAGGGATATGAGTCAAAGGAAGGTAAATGGAGTTGACACAGATTAGCCATGAGTGGCAGAGCAGACTAGAGGGGCTGAATGGCCTCCTACTGTTCCAATGTAATTTATTATTGAATATATTATTACAGCAGCTCATTGAACATTATAAAAGGATATGGTGTATAACCCATCCAGTTGGGATTTCAAGGGGGTATTGTCTCTTTAAAGTTCCTATAACCTTAAATCAATTGTTCACCTGTAACTCCACTGTTAGAATTTTATGTGTAGTTTGCTCTTTATTTCATTTAGGGATTTTTAAAATGAGCCAGCTCAGAAATGGAATATGAATGCTGCATGAAAATACTCGCGTTGCAGAACTGAGCACATTTCTGTGCCTTACAGTCTCTCTGTTTCAAGAACCCTGATGACTATTCCTGTAAAACTGAAACTGTCTGATATGGGCCAAGACTGCTGGTCCGAGCACAAAGGTACTAGATTCCAAGCGAATCTGTGGAATGGTCTGAGAATGACAAGCTGAGACAGCACACGAGGAATTATTAGGGAAATATATTAATGTCAGTGTTGCACAGCGAACAGTTTTTTTTAAAAAGCTGCGCGTAACCATTGAATGTTGTCACTGTGGTTGCAAGTTTTCAAAGGAACTGGTTCCTTACTGATTGATTCTTGGACTGAGGATGACAAAGTGACTTCGAGCAAAAATAAAAGGCTGTCAGGAATCCAAGAACTCCATTACTTTGCGAACTGGTATTAAAAAAAGCAAGACAAATGGACTTAAAGTGTCCAGTTACAAATCCCACATGTAACCGTACACCTGAGACTGAACGCAAGGTGCACTGGAGCATGCTAGGATGCCGATACCAGCCGTGGAAATTGGTAATACAATCTGTTCACAGGTTGCGTCACAATGACTGCTATTTAATTATGTCGATCACTGCATTTAAAGGCACATTATCCTCTGCTACCACGAATTGAGCCTCTGATGGACAGTAAACTGCAGTGGTCACTTCGTGCAAAAGTTGGACTAAGAATGAGCCCTTCAGTACGAGCCAGCACATCCCTTCCTGTGGACTGCTAATTATTAACGTGTTCAGTAACTCAGTCAGCAATCGGACAATTACATTATGCTCAACTGTCAAGACTGCTCCCGTTCACTTTGTTTCATTAGCATGGACACCATGTGCAGTGCCTGAAGGGACATTTCCACGTATTAATGTCGACAGACACCCTGCACCCTTGGCTATTGATTTTGTTTTTGTTCTTTATGATTTTAATGAAGCAGCCTGTGTTTTTTTTATATTTTGCAGTACTGAATTCAATGCCTGATTCCAGAATAAAGGACTATTCACGTCAAGCCAGATATTTTTGTGCTGCATTTTGTTTATCAACATTAAACCAGCAGCCCAGGATGTTGAAATGATGGGCTGAGTATTAACTGCGATGGTGGGAGGGTATCAAGTTCCTCATTTGGTGTCAGCATTGCTCGCACTCTCACCTCCTGTGGACTGAAATCCCACTTCAGAGACTTGAGCACATAATCCAGGTACTGAGGGAGTGCTGCACAGTTGGAGGTGCTGTCTTTGACATGTTAACATGTAATGATGGCCCTATCTGACCTGTCAGATGGACATAAAAATTTCACGGCACTATTTTCAAGAAGAGCAGTGAAGTTCTCCCTGATGTTCCTGGCCAATATTTATCCCTCAGCCAACATCACTAAAACAGATTTATTATTACATTTATTCATTAGCGTAAGGCTTTTTTATGGGACCTCCCTGTGTGACAATTGGCTACCATGTACAACAGCAGCACTTTAAAAGTACTTCATTGGTTATTAAAGCACTTTGGGAAGTGCTGAGGTTGTGAAAGACACAGATACAAGTTCTTTCTTTCCTCACAGATCATTTCTTTGTTATTGATTTTGATTGCAGAAACTGTTGTTTTAAATGTGCGGTTCACCCATTTTCACAGCAATGGTCATCTGAGACTTGTCCAGTGAGAAAATAGATCTACCTACCTAATCTTACAGGAATTTCACCCTATCTGATTCCCGATACACACACGTTTCAGACTCACATTGGAACACTGGTTGACATGTCACACGAGAAGTAGGAGACTAATTAAGTTTTTCTTTTGCCTTTGACAAACCTTTCTGCAAATTAGCGTCATTTAATGAGCAGCTAATATGGTTCAGATATTTGGCTGAAGGGTGTTATTTCCGGGCAACTTAGTCAATGGGTGGAATCATCCCAGGTTTACACAAAGTGCAGTAGTGGGTGGATAAAAGGGTGTTTTACCCACCCGCCGCGCCATATTGTACCATTCCTGGCATGTCCCACCTTATTAAAAATGCCTTCCTGGGAAACATGCCCGGTTGCTGGCGAGGCAGTCTCTGATTCACCTGCCCCACCATCATCTCAGGCCTTCAGTAATCCGGGTGCCATATTTAAAGGGCGCCCCTGCACAGAGCTAGCTCTCCCTAAGGGATCGGAAGCTGCTGCAAAGTCATGGCTGCCAAATGCTGCCTCCAAGTTTAGTGCTGCCTCTCTCGGGCACCTACTGGATGCAGTGAAGGCCCCGCCATGAGGTCCTCTACACCAACTCTGGGCAAAGACCAGCAAACAAGGTCACCAATCCAGTGTGGGAGGCAGAGGTAGCGGTGGTCAGCACCAATGCCCTGCAAAAGAGGACAGCCACCCAGTGACGAAAGAGGATGAATGATCTCCTCCATTCTGCCAGGGTAAGATACTCTTCTCATCTCTCTCAACTCAAACAATCACAAACCCATCTGCCTTGTGGATCGTGTCCTCATCCCATCCAAGGCATCACTCAGCACCCACACATGCCAGGCATCCTTCTCATCTGGCCTGGCAGGCATCCTGCTTACACTCTCTCCATCTGTCTTCATGCAGGACAAGCCGGCTCACAACAACAGGGAGAGGTCGCAGTAGAGGAATGCCTGACATCAAGGTCCTCATGGACTTTGAAAATAGTCACCCAGCTGGCCGGCGAGGATCTGGACCAGTCCTGTGTTGATGGTGAGGTTGGCAGTGTTCAACCAAGTGAGGATCCAGCAGTGCAACAACCACGCTGTGAGTGAGTTCCCCTGTTCCGCAGTGCCCAGCCATGCACTAATTACCTCTCCTTGCTTTCACAGGCATATCTGACAAGCAGCTGAGGGGCTCCACAAGCCAGGCCCTCAACTCAAGCCCTGAAGATACCTCGGAAGAGGAATATGATGACACCCTAATTGAAGACCCATCACAACACTCATCCACATCCTCCACCAGTGCAGAGACACACACCTCGGTGGGACCTAGTCCTAGAGTAGCCGCGGGATCACAATCTGGTGAACACATCGCACTGTCTGATCCACAGCAGGTGGTGGCAGCAACTTCCCAGATGTCCGGCATTTGGAGGACTGCTGGAGGCCAGAAATTTGCTGAGTCTGAGTCAGATGGACTTGGTCATGTCGCAGTTGCTGGAGCTGCAAAGGCAAGCGTGGCGACATCAGGAAGGGATGTCCACTGCACTCCTCAGATTGCAAGGCACGATGGAGGGATCTATCCACCTTCTGTCTGAGGTGATAGCGCCGGCATTGCATCGCACCGAGGTCAACACTGGTAGGATGGCGGCTGCCAAAAATATCCAGGATATTGGTCCTGCACTGCAGCATGGGCTGAATTCTATCAATAATGCCGTAGTTGGCCTCCAATAGTGTCAATGCGAGAGGGGTGCAGGGCAGCTCAATCTCATTCCAGTTTCTCCTCCCCATTCCCCTTAAGGAGTCAGCCAGGAATCCTGGGGCACCAAAAGGGAGGAGGGTCAGCAGGTGCACGCCCTGGGGCCATCCACCCAGGTGACTCTGAGAGTGTCCGGCCCATCTGAATCCCATCTTTCTGTGACCTCAGCAGCTTCAGCTCCACAGACCCAGGACGGTGCCACTGCCAGGACCCTGAAAGCAGGCCAGGACCCTCCAGAGGACACTTGTCAAGCTCATCACAGACAGGATGTAGCAGTCAGCAGGAGGCCCACACCTCTGCTGAGGGTGTCTGGAGGAGAACCAAGATGAGGCAGTAGGGTAGGAAGGTTAAGAAGATGTAACTCTTTCAAGTACCAACACGTTTCCATCTGTTTCAGATGAAGTTACATTGTTTCATAGTTTTGCCATTGTGAGATTTGAACTCTTGATCTTGGGGTTACAAACCCAGTACCATAACCACTTGGCTATTTAGGCCAAGCTGTTAAGAAGATGTAACTGCACAGCCTGGTAATAGGTGTTAATCACTTGTACATAATGTTCACTATTGTAAATAAACACCCAAGAATGTCTCCTTGCCTCTGTCTCCTTGTTATGATGAGCAGTGTTTGTGTCATTCGGATATGAAACCTTGATCCCTGCACAAGATAAAGGTAGGTGTCTCAGTCCAGGGTCTCTTCCCTGTGCAGTGTGTAACCTTCAGAGCAAAGAGATGGTCCAGCTTCACACTCACTGGACACATTACTGATGCCTGCACTTCGAAGGTCCTCGTCATTACTGCCAGAATGTTGTGGAAAGGCGTCACAGTGTTCCATCATTCTCTCTGAGTGCTATCAGCACCTTTGAGGTGGGGCTGGCCCCCATCTCTTCAGCATCTCTGACCGGTGATGGTGTGCTCCTGAAGGGGACAGGTCCTGGAGGCTGACAAAGGATCAGGTGCACTTAAAGTTTCACCGCTGCGACTCCATGATATGACCCTGATCATAGCATGCGAGCGAACTTCCCTCAGCCAGACAGGGATCAGACATTCACAAAGGCAATGTGAAGATCCATGGAGTGTCCTCACTGCATTTTATCATCATCCTCCTGGAATCTAGAGATTATTAGGGCCTCCACTACGCCTCCATGACATGAGCCTGAGCACTGAGGGTATGTGCGCTGCCATCAGCCACACAGGAGTCAAACGTTCACAGATGCAGGTGAGGATGTCAGGACTGTCCTCACTGCATCTCATCATCACCCTCCACGAATCTTGCGGCTATGAGGGTCTCCCAAGCGTGCCTGCCTCGCCTGGCCAGTGTGATGGCCTCATCTTCAACATCTTCACCTTTGAGGACCTCAGCACCATCATCATCCCCTTCAATATTCTTCCCATTGGCGGATACATGCAGCTCCTCCATCTCCTCCTCAGCCAGCTCCTCCTCCACTGTTGCAGCGCCAGGTTGTGGATTGCACAGCAAGCGACGAGGATGCGCAAAACAGTTTCACAGTATGTTTGCAGTGCAGAAGGAGGCTGTTCTGTCCATCGAATCTGCACTGGGTCTCTGAAAGAGCATTCCACCTAGCCCCATTCCCCTGCCTTATCCCCATAACGTTATACGTCCTCTCTTTTCAGGTAGCAATCCATTCCCTTTTGAATACCTCGATCGAACCTGCCTCCAGATAGTTTGTTCCAGGCTCCAACCACCCTCTGGGTGAAAAGATTTTTCCTCAGGTCACATTTACTCCTTTTGCTAATTATTTTGAAATGGGGGCCTGTACAGCGGTGCTCCACTGGACCTGTCGAGGCATCAGAACCTCATTTTCAAAATGCCTATCACTTGCTCCACCAAAGTTCAGGTCATGGCATGAGCCTCATTATGCCGTCGCTATGCTACAGTCTGAGACCACCACATAGGCGTCACCAGCCACATCTTTTGTGGGTAGCCTTTGTCCCCAGTGAGCCAACCTTGTGGCCTCTCTGGACCCTGGAATATGTGAGGGATCTGAGACCTGCTAAGGATATAGGAGATGTGGACGTTCCCTGGTATTCGTGCGCAGACCTGCAGGATGAGTTTGTGGTGGTCACGGGCCAGCTGAATATTCAGCGAGTGGAAACCCTTGCAGACTGCTTGTTGACAGGGAGATCTGAGCGCCACGTGACTGCAGTTAATGGCACTCTGCAACTGTGGACAAGCAGAGATCTGCGCAGATCCCAGCACTCTTGCTTCGTGGTTTTCCTGATCCCCGGCGAAATGCACAAAGTTCTGTGCCTTTGCGAAGATGGTGTCCATGACCTTCTGGATACACGTGCATGGAGGCTTGTGAGATCCCACACAGGTCACCTGTGGAGCCCTGGAAGGAGCCACTGGCGTGAAAATTGAGCGCCCCGGTCACTTTCACAGCTACTGGCAGTGGATGCCCTCCATGTCCCCGTGGCACCAAATCCTGCAGCAGGTGGCATATGTAACCGACCAGTTCCCTAGATATATGCAGTCGTCGGCGACACTGGTTCTTGGTCATCTGCAGGAATGACAGGTGCAGTCTGTACACCCTGGGTCTAGCGAGGCTCTTACAAGCGACGGCTCTCTGTGGATCTTCAGCTGCGTACACAGCAGGCCCTGCTGTCCCTTCATCTTGGTGGAGGGGCTCCTCCCTTTGCTGAGCCAGGCGCCTCTGCTGCTCTCTCCTCCTTCTTCTCTGCTCCCTGTAAGCCATGAGGCACACCGCTAAATCACCAGGCTCCATGATCCTGAGGTTCTCCTCCTGCAGGGTCAAAGAGAGAGAGAGACGGGTGGGTTAGCATATGTGTCCTAAGAGCCTCTCTTGGTTAAGTCTGAAGGCCCCTTCACACATGCCGGAGAGTGCTGGCCACCACTTGAATGGCCAGTGTGTAGTGCACTCATTGGCTGTCCGAAAACCCACCCACCTCCGTCCCACTCCACTTGGTCGATTGACGGCAGCTTCACCCATTGGACTGCATGCTGTGCTCTGAGCTCAGGCGAAGGCATTCTCCTAACCCGCACTGCAAGGCTGTGCTGTTAGCTGGGGGAGACTGGTCCAAACCTTAATAAAGACATTGCAAGAGGCTGTGAGCACCTCCACCAGTGACTGCACCATGGCCGCCTTTCACAAGGGGATTATACAACTTGCTCAGTCGGCCAATTGTTCTGCTGCCCCCTAAAACACACATTAATTTGCAGCCTGGGCCTGGGAGTGAAAAGTTCTGGAGCATTTGGTGGCATTTTCATGCTTTTGCTTTGCTTGAGGGGGCAGAGAATCTTCAGAGGCCGAACTCTAAGCATGTTAATGGAGCTGCAGCTGAATGGTCTCAGCTACGGAAGAATTCTCACTTCTGACAAGTTTTTCCAAGTGCGTGGTCACTTCCTTCACCCTCCCCACCTCGACCCCACCCTCCCCCCAATCCCCAGCATGTTCTCGTGTACTTCTATCAGTCTGTGCTGCCTTGCCCCCACAACGCCCCTACCCTGGCCTGACCTGCACTGGAGCTCTTGCCCCAGCACCGCACTGAGAGTCAGGTGGGAAAGAAATGATATGCCTGTCACCCCCACGATTGCATGTGCTTCTTCCTTGATATCCTACAGGCAACGCTTGCGAGCACTGTGCAGGGTTGTGTACAGTCACCTCCGAGTTCCCCTCGAAGTTCAGGTTGCCAGGTGCACGCCTCTTAAAGGCAATCGTGAAGCACATTGTTCTGCAGTCACACTGGCGTGGGAGGTAAATTTGTCAGGGGGGGGGGTGGGGTTGATTCCGGCAAGCAGGGCTTATAATGAGATGCAACTATATTCAAATGACCTTGCCAGAATATGGCGGCAGGAAAAGCGGCCCACCATTGACAGGTGGAGCGGAGATCGCAAACTATTTTCACGACAGCGTGAAACCGATTTTTGGCCTTCTCACCATATTGTCTCCTCCCCCTCCCCACTCCCCACCCCCCACCGCCCCCCACCGCCCCCCGTCCTCCATGACACCCGATGCCAATGGGGCCGGAAAATTCCAGCCAATGCGTTTGTTGGAAATGAAGCACTGTAATTAGCATTATAGGATAACTGTGTGTGTTTTCATCTTCAGGGTAGTTTGCTCTAGTAAGTGACATTTTTAAAAGGATTCATTCTCAGAATTGCCCGTTGCTACTTGTCCGAAGTAGGTTGTGGAGGGCTGGCACCTTGAACCACTGGGAGAAATTTTGATACAACGAAGAGGCTTGCCAGGCCACGATAGGGGGAAGTTAAAAGTCAACCACATTTGTGAGGGATGGGAGTCGCTCCAGAGCACATTGAAAAGGCAGGTTTCCTTCCCAAAGGGCATTATTAAACCAGTTGAACTTTTCCAACAATCCAATTGCTTCACTGATGGAAGCATTTTATTTCCAGAGTTTTCAAACTCAATTCAAATACTCCAACTGCTGTGGTGGGATTTGGACCGGGGTTTATTTGGTTACCAGCCCAGTAGCATGGCCATTCCATTATTGCACGTGACCTACATGTGGCCATGCCGCTCCCACAGGAACAGCTGAGAGCCAGCTTGGGTAAGATGTGTTCGTATTCCATCTCAAAGCACCAGGGTCACTGAGCCAGCTCTGCCATTCTGCTGGTCATGTTAGCTTTGGCCCAAAATTCTGGAGCTGGAAGCTGCAGTTGTGCCGGGACAAGGAGGATATCCTGGAAAATGGTCAGGATTCTGGCCAAGCAGGGATTCTGCCACTTTTCAACTGAACCTCGGAATTCTGCTTGGAGAACACATGGGTGGATCTTCAACCCTCCCCCCATTGTATTCCATAGGAGTCTCCATACTTCTCCTGGAAATTCCTCCAATAGCACCCTCGAAAGATCTCAGCAGAACTATTTAACAGGCTCGTCAGCCTGCAGCAGATGCATCTGTCCATGACAGTATCACACGGTCGTTGTGGAGATGAAGTCCCGCCTTCACTTTGAGGATACCCTCCATCATGTTGTGTGACATTACCACTGTGCTATATGGGATAGGTTTCAAACAAATCTAGCAACTCAAGACTGGGCACCCAAGAGGTACTGTGGGCCATCAGCAGCAGCAGAATTGTACTCAAACACAATCTGTAACCTCATGGCCCAGCATATCCCCCACCCTACCATTACCATCAAGCCAGGGTAATCAACCCTGGTTCAATGAAGAGTGCAGGAGGTCATGCCAGGAGCAGCACCAGGCATACCTAAAAATGAGGTGTCAACCCGGTGAAGCTATAACACAGGACTATTTACGTGCCAAACAGCATAAGCAGCAAGTGATAGACAGGGCTAAGCGATCCCACAACCAATGGATCAGATTTAAGCTCTGCAGTCCTGCCACATTTAATCATGAATGGTGGTGGACAATTAAACAACTCACTGGAAGACGAGGCTCCACAAATATCCCCATCCTCAATGATGGGGGAGCCAGCACATCAGTGCTGAAGCATTTGCTACAATCTTCAGCCAGAAGTGTCGAGTGGATGAACCATGGAGTATTTGAATTCAGTTTGAAAACTCTGGAAATAAAATGCTTCTATCAGTGAAGCAATTAGATTGTTGGAAAAGTTCAATTGGTTTAATAATGCCCTTCAGCAAGGAAACCTGCCTTCTCAATGTGCTCTGGAGCAACTCCCATCCCTCTCTGGCCTCCTCCAGAGGTCCCCTGCATCACAGATGCCAGTCTTCAGCCAATTCAATTCACTCCACATAATATCAAGAAACAGCTGAAGGCACTGGATAGAGCAAAGGCCATGGTCCCTGACAATATTCTGGCGATAGTACTGAAGACTTGGTGTGCCATAACTTGCCGTGCCCTTAGCCAAGCTGTACCAGTTCGGCTCCAACACAGATATCTACCCGTCTATGTGGAAAATTGCCTAGTTATGTCCTGTACACAAAAAGCAGGACAAATCCAACCCGGCCAATTACCATCCCATCAGTCTACTCTCGATCATCAGTAAAGTAATGGAAGGGGTCATCAATAGTGCTATCAAGCGGCACTTGCTTAGCAATAACCTGCTCACTGATGCCCAGTTTGGGTTCCGCCAGGGCCACTCAGCTCCTGACCTCATTAAAGCCTTGGTTCAAACATGGACAAAAGAGCTGAACTCCTGAGGTGAGGTGAGAGTGACCGAGTGTGACATCAAGGAGACCTAGCAAAACTGGAGTCAGTGGGAAACAGGGGGAAAACTCTCCGCTGGTTGGAATCATACTGAGCACAAAGGAAGATGGTTGTGGTTGTTGGAGTTCAGTCATCTCAGCTCCAGGAAATCACTACAGGAGTTCCTCAGGGTAGTGTCCTCGGCCCAACCATCTTCAGCTGTTTCATCAATGACTTTCCTCCCAACCTAAGGTCAGAAGTGGGGGTGTTCACTGATAATTGCACAATGTCCAGCACCATTCACAACTCCTCAGCTACTGAAGCAGTCTATGTCCAAATGCAGCAAGACCTGGACAATATCCAGGCTTGGCCTGACAAGTGGCAAATAACATTTGCACCACTCAAGTGTCAGGCAATGACCATTTCAAGTAAGAGAGAATCTAACCATTGCCCCTTGATGTTCAATGGCATTACCATCACTGAATTCCCCACTATCAACCTTTTGGGGGTTACCATTGACCAGAAACTGAACTGGACCCGCCATATAAATACTGTGGCTACAAGACCAGGACAGAGGCTGGGAATTCTGTGGAGAGTAACTCACCTCCTGGCTCCCCAAAGCCTGTCCATCATCTATAAGGCACAATCCACTTGCCTGGATGAGTGCAGCTCCCACAACACTCAAGAAGGTTGACACTGTCCAGGACAAAGCAGCCCACTTGATTGGCACCACATCCACAAATATTCACTACCTCCACCACTGATGCACAGTAGCAGCAGTGTGTACCATCTGCAAGATGCAATGCAGGAATTCATCAAGGCTCCTTTGACAGCACCTTCCAAACCCACGACCACTACCATCTAGGACAAGGGCATTAGATAGATGGGAACACCACCAACTGGACGTTTGCCTCCAAGTCACTCATCATCCTGACTTGGAAATATATCGCCGTTCCTTGACTGTTGCTGGGTCAAAATCCTGGAACACCCTTCCTAACAGCACTGTGGGTGTACCTACATCACATGGATTGCAGCAGTTCAAGAAGGCAGCTCACCACCACCTTCTCAAGGGCATCTAGGAATGGGCAATAAATGCTGGCCCAGCCAGCGAAGCCCACACCCTGTGTATGAATAATAAAATAAAAATGACTGGACAGCACTGAGTACTTTGAATTCACTGCACTTACCCTGGGCTCCACTTCTTTGAAAGAGCACATCATTTAACATTGCATTTTAATTTACTCTGCTGATGTGAGTTGCCATCCTATTGAACCCCACTTAGCAGCAATGGAGAATGAACTCAATAGAACACAGAGAAGTTACTTGAAGAGCAATCTTTTTCTTAAGGTTTCCACATATGGGTTTGGCAGCTACATGTAGGGAACTCAATCTGAGATTCGTTGTTTTGAACCTAAAGCTAAAAAATTGCTTGTGCGCTATTTTTAAGTAGCTTGGTTAATACTTACCCATCTAATTTTAATGTGCATGCTGATTGATTAATCCAATAATGATTTATTTTAAAATGAACAGATTACATGGTAGACATTGGTAGTTGTATGTAGTACGGTTACTACCAAATCGGCTGATTGTTTTACACTTCACCTGTTTCTCTTTTCCAGTGGAAATGGCAGAAAGAAATAGTACACAGGTACCTTACACAACCACATGTTGTCCCAAATGAAGTCTGTTTTGAAGTGTTGTAATGTAATGTGAGAAATGTGGAAACCAACTTGTGTGTAGAAGGTCCAACAAATGGCAACAAAATAGTCCTTCAAACCTGTCAGCGGGAAAAGTTGGCATGTGATGCCTGGCAGAGTTATGCCACAGGTGTGTGAGGGCACCTGGTCTTCAGCAGACTCCATGCAAGGAGCAGACACTCATTCTACTGTAGAGGCTCAGCACTGGTGTGATTTAAATGTCAAGACTGCAGGAATGTTGTCTCATGACCTTCATCTCATTCTTCAGAGATCAGGCTGCTTCCCTCTCTTGGAAATGTTGGCTTCACTTTCCCCTGCTCATCTGTCAAGCTCTGGATGCCCATTCTGACCTCTCTATTCTCCTTTCCACACAATGGAGAAACAATGGACAAGAAACCATGGGGCATGGCCCTTTAATTCTCAACCTTTCCATTCATTAAAACACAATGCAAAATTACTTCCATCTGCTTCTGGCACTCTTGCAATGACAGTCAATCAAATAGCATTTCCAGATGCCTATAGCATCTCTGAGAAACCACATAGTAGCAAGCCAGGCACTCACAAATAATTAAACAGATGCCAGTCAAAGTTCTACGCTCAAGTGAAATCTAATTAAATGAACACTGGCAGTGTTAGATTTTTTTTTAAACATTTTCATGTTGCAAGTGAGTATTCACTCTAAAGTTAGGTCTCAATTAATTTAAAGAATACATTGTTTGAATTTACAGTATCTATAGGGATGCCACTCTCTCTGATGTCTTGTGCTAAGGTGACACCACCATGGCTTAACCATGTGTTGACCTGGTAGCTTTTTGTTACCAGCAAGGTTCTATTAAATAAGTTGCCATTCTCACCACATTTCAAATGCTCGCTGCGATCTCGTGAACAAGATGGTTTTTATATACAGTAAGCTTTGTGTTATCCATCACTCTACCAACCAGAATTCTCTGCTAACCAGAATTTCTGATGTTTCCCTAATACAAATTGTCACTTAACCAACCGAAAGCAACTACGCAGTTATCCAGAACCTGTATTTGTATATTGCATTACTTTATACTTTAATTCATGCTTTAAATGTACTGTTGACATTTAGAAGTAAAAAGAAACTGTTCTTTACTAGGTGAATACTTGCCTCTAAGTTCATTCTACAAGCATTGTGCTTGTTCCATATTCAAAAACTGCAGTGCTTTCTCAGTGTCTGTCTCAGTGAAAAGTCTTTATTGAATTGATTATAAAGTGGCGGCTTACATAGCTTCCATCGTGGCAGAGGTCACATGACTACAGCAAGCCAGATAGGACATGTACTACTGTTGCATTTCAAAACCCAAACATCCCCCTTTTCATAACAAACAAAGATCCAAACATCCACCTTTTCCTAACAAACAGAAGTCACATTTACGTCAGATGACTACAGCAAGCCGGATAGGACATCCCCCTTTTCCTAACGAACGAAAGACAAATTTGCATGCGTGATCATGCATAACTGTGAGTTACCCAAGTTACTCACTGTACAGCCACTATTCTCATGCATTAACAAATGTTTGTTCTACCAGTCAGTCTCTGCACCTCATTGCATACATAGCTTTTAAATCGTGCAGGTCCCTTAATAATACGTGCAAATGTTGCCATTGGCTGTTCATCTGGGTGATGTTCCTTGTCTGAAGCCTGTCATTCCTGTGGCACCTGTTGCCATGGTAAATGTTATTGTTCCGTTTCTGTTGTTGGGGACAGTTGGACCTTTCTTTTATTCATTCATGGGACATGGGCTTCACTGGCTGGGCCAGCATTAATGCCCATCCCTAGTTGCGCTTAAGAAGGTGGTGGTGAGCTGTCTTCTTGAACCGCTGCAGTCCATGTGGTGTAGGTACACCCACAGTGCTGTTAGGGAGGGAGTTCCAGGATTTTGACCCAGTGACAGTGAAGGAATGGCGATATATTTCCAAGTCAGGATGGTGAGTGGCGTGGAGGGGAACTTCCAGGTGGTGTTCCCATCTATCTGCTGCCCTTGTCCTTCTAGAAAGTAATAGTTGTGGGTTTGGAAGGTGCTGTCATAGGAGCCTTGGTGAATTGCTGCAGTGCATCTTGTAGATGGTACTCGTTGCTGTTACTATGCATCAGTGGTGGAGGGAGTGAATGTTTTGGAGGTACAGGCTAGAAGAGGAGAGATTGGAACGCTCAGAGCCCATGCCAATCTTAATATCTTGCTTAGCATAGATAGCACAGATCCCTTGAGATCTACATTGAGACCCTATTGCCTCCCCTTGTACCTCTGGAAGTGATGATCGTTCTGTATTCTGTGCAGCTGGTGCGATCCCGTCTTCCTGATTGCCTGACTGCAGTGAGGGAATAGCTTCACTAGTTGTTCGTATATGCCTGCAGTTGCACCAATATGTTTGGTCTTTCACTTCCACTGCATACGATCAAGATGACAATTTCTCTATGCATGTCCCAAGTTTCCAGTTGACTCCTGCTGAGAGCACTCAAGGTTTCTACCCTGTCTGGCTCTCCAATGCTCAACTCTGGCAGTTGTTTGGCAGTCAAAATGCAATTTGATTTTCTGCCATCTCACCTTGATTTCTTCACTCACGTCTCTTACTACTTTTGGCTTCAGTAGCTTCTTTGCTATTGGAAGAGCAGTTTGGATGTGACGTGATATTAGTCTTTGGTCTGGACCATACCTTCTATCGGTATGTTTCTCCATTCAAGAATTGCCTTGAATAGATCTGTGTTAGATTTGCTCATTGCTTGATGATTCCTTTGGTGATTTTCACTACCGTCTGAGCCTTTCTATTCGACTGGGGACAGTGTGGAGATGATGTATAGTGTTGAATTTCCTAATCCTTTGTGAACTGGCTGAATTCTCCACTTGTGAACTGTATCTGGAATGCAGTAATGACTGAACTGCGCATTCAGGAATTCTATTATTTCTCCTGCCGTCACTGAATTCAGCCGGTCTAACTCCCAGTAGTGAGAACAGCAGTCTACAGTGACAAGGTAGTTAGATCTCTAATGCAGATACTGACTACTGTCAATGAGTCTGTATCAGTCAGACCCTACGTATGCTTTGTGAGTCAGGCATATAGTCAAGTAATCAGCTTACATTAACTGTTAGGACCAAGGATACATCAAAGCCTGTGCAGAGCTCCATATAGTTGTTGCTAGTAATAAAAGTCATGGGCAGAATTTTGCCCTCGTTGGGCTGGTGTGCTCCCAGCTCGAATGAGAGTAAAATAGTGCGTGATATTTCGCTTGGCAGACGCACACGGATGCCAGAGTGGTGCCCGTCATTAATTAACAGGCCACTTAAGGCTCTTAATAATGCAATTGTCTCTGATTTTACGTTGCCCATGCGATTTTCTGCTCGTCGCACAGGCAAAACGGGCAGGAGGGCAGCCAACATTTCCTCAAATCCCATCCAAGGGCAGGATAAAAAGGGTCAGCAGCATTGCCCATGTCAGTAGTGAGGAGTTTTGGAGATAGTTTGCAGCAAGTTGCTGATTTGACCTTAACAGTTTCATCTCATTTTGGGGCTTCATTCTTAGCATTTCCAGGCCTCATTTCAGGACTCATTGCTGTCTGCCAGGGCCCCGGAGGATCCAGACAGCATGGACCCTTCCAGGTATCAGACAGCCTTCCCTTAACCTGGTAATGGGGATTGTGGTCTCTGCTGGTGGCACCTCCTCTGAGGAAGGAGAGAGGGGCAGAGGGAGAGGAGGCCACGTGTCCCAGTGCAGCTTCCAGGGGAGGGACCTGTGGGAGGAGATGCAGCCACAAGGGGCGCAGGGCCAGCAGGAAGTCCAAGGCAGAATGGGCTGCAGAAGACACCACTATCCTGCTGCCAGGGTTTACAGGCGGCGAAGCAGCTACCTCAATATGGCTGAGGTGCAGTACCGAAGGAGAATCTGCCTCTCCAGGGAGACAGTGACCTCCATTTGTCAGAGGATCGGCCCTGAGATCAGCTCCGACTGTCTGGATGAACACCTCATGTCAGTGGCTCTGAAGGTCACAGTGGACCTCAACTTCTATGTCCCCGGTTCTTTCCAGGGCTCAGTGGGGGATTTTTGTGGAGTCTCCCAATCAGCTGTCCACAGTTGTGTCAAGCTGGAGACAGACGCTCTGTTCAGGCAGGTAATGACATTTATTCTTCAACATACAGACGAGGCCAGCCAGGCTGAGAAAGCCAGGGACTTTGCAGCAATTGCTGGTTCCCCCGCGTCCAGAGTGTCATTGACTGTACACATGTGGCCATCAAGGCGCCAGCGGGTCAGCCGGGTGCCTTCGTCAACAGGAAGCGAGTACACTTCATGAACGTGCAGAAAGTGTGTGACTAAAGGATGCAGGTTCTGCAAGTCTGTGCAAGGTACCCTGGCAACCCCCATGACGCTTACATCATGAGATACTCCCAGGTGCCGGGGCTCTTCAGTGCTCCAGCCTGATTGGATGGATGGCTGCTGGGTGACAAGGGCTAACCATTGAAGAGGTGACTCATGACACTTCTCCGCCACCTGAGAACAGAGGCTGAGAAGCATTATAATGCGACTCATGCCTTCACAAGGTGGTGGTAGAGAGGACCATACGTTGCCTCAAGATGTGCTTCCAATGCCTGGACTATTCAGGGGCTGCACTACAATACCCCCTAAAGCGAGTGTCATTGATAGTGGTTGCATGCTGCACTCTCCGCAATCTGGCACTGGCAAGGGGGGACCCACTGGAGGAAGAGGCTCTTGACACAGCTCCACAGGCCATAGAGGATGAGTCCAGTGGTGAGTCCAAAGAGGAAGATGGTGAGGAGAACGCTGAGGGTGTGGAGGCAGACCTCGGTAATCTCCAGGGAAGCAGAGACACGAGGGATACCTGGACCCAACGCTCCTTCAGCTAGGCTGCCAAAGATCTGCTTCCACCTCATGCCAGGGCTGCTGCCTCCATCCCGATGTCTGAAATGACCCTTTCATTTGAACACAAAGAATACTTAGTGCCTGTGCAATAAAGTTCAGAGCCATGTACGTCCAATATTACATCATGGCATTCCCTGCACCAATAAAATAAAAAGGTGAAGCTTACTCAGGCCATGATGATAAAACCAGATTTATTTAATTTCCACATGTGCACAGACTTCTGACATCAACCTCTCTGGTCTTAAGTCCCAGACCAGGAGACAGTAACTAAACATAACTGAACAGAAAATCACCCGTGACCTGTCCCCTTTGTGCTCATGGCACCTTTGACTTACACTTGCGGGTGCTACGTTTAGGTGCTGCCCCCTCGCTGGCTCCGGCATTGGAGCCAGCCTGCTCACTCTGCTGTCCTGATGGCCCTGATGACCTCGGCGGGTGTCCTCTGACCCATGGAGCCTGTGCTGGCTGCGCCTGGGAGGGAGTGGCCAGTGCCACCACTGGCATCTCCTCAGTTATCGCAGCCTCATCAGATGCCATGGTCACTGGCAGAGGGGCTCATCCAGAGCGACCTGAGAGGAGCCCGCAGAGACAACAAGCAGCTCGTGCGCCAACATAAGGTTGCTTTGGACCTCCCTGCTCACCATTGATGGATGGGCACCTACCTGGGGTACAGGGTACCTCACCCAACTCCCACACCGGCACCTGAGGTCAGTGCCTATGTGAAGGCTTGCAAATCTGAGCGTAACCCTAGGAACCCCTCATTCTGTGCCTGGAGCTGTCTCTCCATGAGAGTCACCACTCTCTCAACGGAGGAGGCAGCGCACTTGGCCATGAGGGTTAACGCAGTGCTCACACTCCACATGGACTCCTCCATCACAGAGAACATTGCACACATAACCTCATGGATCTCCACCAGATCCTCCTGTACATCCCACTGGACATCCAGCATCTGCCACCTAATGGACGACTCCAGAGGCTCATCATCAGCCTTCGACTGAGCATTGTCCTGCTCCTCAGCAGTCCTCCACTTGCCAGCACCCTGGGCACTCTGTCTCTGCCTGCACCTCAAGCAAGTGTGAAGCGCCCTCACCAAGGTGCACTGAGATATTAGCCGCCAAACTAATGCCCGCCGAGGTGCTGGTATCTGCACTGATGCCTGCTGCAGAGAGCAAGTGTGACACAGGTGATAGGGACACCCAGTGGTCCTCTGGTATCGGGGTGGCCCTTCGGGTTCCAGAGACTGAGAATGTGCTGGCGAACCTAAAAGAGAGAAGGAGGATGTCATTAGTTACAGTCATCACACTGGAGGAGGTGGCTGCCTGGAGGGACACCCTTGTCTCCAGAGTTGGGAAGAGGAGGCCACTTCACCTCACAAAGAGGGCATGGGAAGAGGTTGCAGCGCTGGTTAGCAGCCATGAAGTGATGCGACACACATGGGTGCAGTGCTGGAAGAGGTTCAATGACCTGCTGCACTCAGGCAGGGTGAGTACCATGTTGGCATGGGTCAGTGTGCAGAGTGTTAAGGTCTGGCCATGCCCCCATGGACCTCAGGAGTGTTAGAGTCTGAGTGCCAACTGTCAATGATGAAGGATCTGGTCGAGGGAGTGAGCCCTGGCTGCTTGGACTGAGTACCTTGCAGCTCGAGGACTGCAACTCGGATGTCCCCTGTGAGGTGTCCCTCAGCTGGGGTTGGCCAGGCTGCAGTGGCGCTGCAGGTAGAGAGTGGACTTATCAATGCTCCTCTGTCCTTTCAGGAGAGGACATGCCATAACCAATCAGAGAGCTTGCATACAGGTGGAGGTTTGCCCAACCAGTTGCGAGCGGGACGCCCTAGAGCTAGAGAGCCGGTACATTCCTCGTGCAACCAAGCACGGAGAGGCGGGTGTGCCAGACGAATGTAAGAGCACAGTGCACAGCGGTGAGAGTTTCTGATGGTGCAACCATTCTAGTGAAGTCTCTTCATTGATGTGAGCCTCACAACTGGAGTCCCCATTGATCATTGAAAGACGATGGCACCATGATGGAGATCTCCATTGTCTCACCAGGGTGCCTGGCATGCACAGTGACAGTGTGATGACTTAAACTAATGACATGTCATTGTTCTCCCTTAGATTCACCAGCACACGCTCACTATCTGGACCCCGAAAGGTCACCCCTGACACTGGAGGACCATCAGGCTTCATTTGCACCTATATCACACCCACACTCTGAACAGGCACCAGTGCAGACACCAGCACCTCGGTGGGCATTAGATCGGCGGCTAGTATCTCGGTGCGCATTGGTGACGCACCTTACATTCACTTAGGGTGCAGGCGGAGGCAGAGTGCCCAGGGCGCTGGCAGTCAGGGGACTGCTGGGGACCAGGATGGTGCTCAGTTGAAGGCAGATGATGAGCCTCTGGAGTCGTCCATTAGGCGGCAGATGTTGGATGTCCAGCAGGATGTGCAGGAGGATCCGGCGGAGATCCATGAGGGTGTGTGTGCCATGGTCTCGGTTGCGGTGGAATCCAGTGCAGTATGGGAGCTGCGTCAACCCTCAAGGCCGAGCGTACTGCCTCCTCCAGGATGAGATTTCAAAATACTTGGAAGTGCTTGATAAAATAGGGCAAAGTCAGCATGGTTTCATCAAGGGGAGGCCATGCCTGACAAATCTGTTAGAATTCTTTGAGGAGGTAATGAGTAGGTTAGACAAAGGAGAGTCAATGGATGTTATCTACTCGGACTTCCAGAAGGCCTTTGACAAGGTGCCGCACAGGAGGCTGCTCAGAAAGATAAGAGCCCATGGTGTTAGAGGCAAGGTACTAACATGGATAGAAGATTGGCTGTCTGGCAGGAGGCAGAGAGTGGGGATAAGGGGGTCCTACTCAGGATGGCGGCCGGTGACAAGTGGAGTTCCACAGGGGTCAGTGTTGGGACCACAACTTTTCACTTTATACATTAATGATCTAGATGAAGGAACTGAGGGCATCCTGGCTAAGTTTGCAGATGATACAAAGATAGGTGGAGGGACAGGTAGTATTGAGGAGGCGGGGAGGCTGCAGAAGGATTTGGACAGGTTAGGAGAATGGGCAGAGAAGTGGCAGATGGAACACAACGTGGGCAAGTGTGAGGTCATGCACTTTGGTAGGAAGAATAGAGGCATAGATTATTTTCTAAATGGGGAGAGAATTCAGAAATCTGGAGTGCAAAGGGACTTGGGAGTCCTAGTCCAGGATTCTCTTAAGGTTAACTTGCAGGCTGAGTCAGTAGTTAGGAAGGCAAAAGCAATGTTGGCATTTATTTCGAGAGGACTAGAGTATAAAAGCAGGGATGTGCTGCTGAGACTTTATAAGGCTCTGGTCAGACCACATTTAGAATATTGTGAGCAATTTTGGGCCCTGTATCTCAGGAAGGATGTTCTGGCCCTGGAGAGGGTCCAGAGGAGGTTCACGAGAATGATCCCAGGAATAAAAGGCTTAACATATGAGGAATGTTTGAGGACTTTGGGTCTGTACTCGATGGAGTTTAGAAGGATTAGGGGGGATCTGATTGAAACTTACAGAATACTGAAAGGCCTTGATAGAGTGGACGTGGGGAAGATGTTTCCATTAGTAGGAGAGACTAGGACCCGAGGGCACAGCCTCAGAGTAAAGGGAAGACCTTTTAGATCAGAGATGAGGAGAAACTTCTTTAGCCAGAGAGTGGTGAATCTATGGAATTCATTGCCACAGAAGGCTGTGGAGGCCAGGTCATTGAGTGTATTTAAGACTGAGATAGATAGGTTCATGATTAGTAAGGGGATCAAAGGTTACGGGGAGAAGGTGGGAGAATGGGGTTGAGAAACTTATCAGCCATGATTGAATGGTGGAGCAGACTCGATGGGCCGAATGGCATCATTTCTGCTCCTATGTCTTATGGTCTTATGGTTTTTGAGAGAGTGGCGGGAAAGGTCTCTCCAGGAACAGAATCAGGGGTTCCTAGGGTTGCGCTCAGATCTGCAAACCCTCACACAGGCACTGACCTCAGCTGGTCAGTGTCAGTGTGGGAGATGTGAGGTACCCACTATCCTAGCTAGGTGCCCATCCATCAATGGCGAGCAAGGAGGTCGAGAGCCACATCACATTGGCGCACAAGCTGCTTGTCATCTCTGCGGGCTCCTCTCAGGGCGCTCCAGAGATGGCAGCAGCTCCACCACCCCTCCACCAGTGACTGTGGCATTCGGTGAGGCTGTGATGATTGGGGAGATGCCAGCCGTGGCACTGGCCGCTTCCTCCCAGGCAGGACAACCACAGGCTCCACTGGCCAGAGGGCGACCGCCAAGGTCATCAAGGTCAGCAAGAGTCAGCAGGCTGATGCCAGCGAGGGAGGGGCACCAAGGTGTAGCACTCAGAAACATAAGTTAAAGGCACCATGAGCACAAGAGGGACAGTTCACCATTGATTTTCTGTTCATTGATGTTTGGTTTATATGTCTGCTGGTATGGACGTCATCACCAGTAATGGTAATGCCATTATGCATTCAATGTGACAATAACTTTAAATTTGCTTTGATTCTGATGGCCTGAGTATGCTTCACCTTTTTTCTTCTGGTACAGAGTGCAATCAGTATGTAATGCTGGATGTAAATGGCTGGATACTTCATTGCACAGGCACTGAGTGGATTTTGGGTTCAAATGAAGGATCATTTCAGACATTCAGGATAGAGGCAGCAGCCCTGGCATGAGGTGGAAGCAGATCTTTGGCAGCCTAGTTGAAGGAATGTTGAATCAAGGTGTCCCTGGTGTCTCTGCCTCCCTGGAGGTTACCAAGGTCTGGCTGCATGTCGTCAGCATTCTCCTCATCGTGCTCATCTTCTGACTCAACCCTGGACTCGGCCTCTATGGCCTCTGGAGCTGTGTCAAGATCCTCTTCCTCCAGTGGGTCCCCCCTAGCCAGTGCCAGATTGTGTAGAGCTCAGCATGCAATTACTATCAGTGACACCCGCTGTGGGGGATATTGTAGTGCACCCCCGGAACTGTCTAGGCATCAGAAGCACATCTTGAGAAAACCTATGGTTGTCTCTACCCTTGCCCTTGTGGGGTCATGGCTCCTATTGTAATGCTGCTCTGCCTCTTTTCTTGTGTGGTGGAGAGACGCCATCAGCCACCTTCTGAGGGGATAGCCCTTGGCACCCAGCAGCCATCCATCCAGCCGAGCTGGAGCACTGAAGAGCCTCGGCACCTGGGATTGTCTCAGGATGTAAGCATCGTGGGAGCTGCCTGGGTACCTTGCACAGACTTGCAGAATCAGCATCCTATGATCACACACTATCTGCACGTTCATGGAGTGGAAGCCCTTCCTGTTGACGAAGGCACCCGGCTGACACACTGGTTCCTTGATGGCCACATGTGTGCAGTCTATAGCACCCTGGACACAGGGGAACCCAGCTATCACTGCAAAGCCCCTGGCTTTCTCAGCCTGGCTGGCCTCGTCTGTATGGTAAAGATTAAAGGTCAGTACCCAGCTGAACAGAGCTTCTGTCACCAGCTTGACACAACTATGGACAGCTGATTGGGAGACTCCACACTAATCCCCCACTGGCCCATGGAAAGTGCCGGAATCATAGAAGTTGAGGGCCACTGTGACCTTCAGAGACACTGACATGGGATGTCCACCCCAGGGCCGAGCATCTGACAGAAGGAGGTCACTGTCTCCCTTGAGAGGTGGAGCCTCCTTCAGCATTGCACCTCAGACATATTGAGGTAGCTGCATCACCGCCTGTAAACACTGGCAGCAGGATAGTGGCATCGTCTGAGGCCCCTTCTGCCTTGGACTGCCTGCTGGCCCTGCAACCCTTGTGCCTGGGCGTCTCCTTCCACAGGTCCCTCCCCTGGAAGCTGCAATTGGACACCTGGTCTCCTCTCCCTTCTGCCCCTCTCTTCCTCCTCAGACGAGATGCCACCAGCAGAGACCACAATCCCCATTACCAGGGTAACGGAAGGCTGTCTGATACCTGGAAGGGACCACACGGTCTGGATCCTCCAGGGGCCTTGGAGACACCAATAAGTCCTGAAATGAAGCCTGGAAATGCTAAGAATGAAGATCTGAACAGAGATGAAGCTGTTACCAATAAGCAACCAGCAGCAAACTATCTCCAGAACTCCTCACTACTCCCACTGGCAATGCTGCTGATCCCTTTTAATCCTGCCTTTGGATGAGGTTTAGCAAATTGTCGGCTGCCCACCTGCCCGTTTTGCCTGTGCAACATGCGCAAAATCGCACAATGTAAAACTTTTCTTAATTGCCTTTTTAAAGGCTTTAACTGGCCTCGTAATTTACGGCAGGCGCGATCTGACTCCCATGTGTATCCGCCGATTGAAATATCGCACGAGTGCGCAATGGCGTTGAGACACTTGCTATTTTACGCTTGAGTGGGTTGGGCATGTGCCACTCGCTCAGTGTAAAATTCTGCCCAATGAAGAACCGGGCAGACTGTTAACGAGAGGGACCATCGACCATGTTGTACCTTTGGATTCTTCCCAGTTTTTGCTTTTGCCTGGCAACTTACTAAGCTCGTACAGTTTATTTTGCTCGAATTCCTCACAAAACTTGTTGAACTATTTAACAGTGAAACTCTGAAGGTCAATTTGACTGTTTCCTGCAGTATGAAGGAAGAGGTCATTGCAATGGCAGCAGGAAACAAGGCACTGCCTGGTACAATCAGAGGAATGCACTGAAGTGTTACTGTACAGATCTCAGCACCACTCTACATATTAACCCAGTAAGAGAGGACTGTAGCAGTATCCTCTTGCACAATTTAAAGAAGGAGCGAGCTTGTATTTACATAGCATCTTTTATGATCTCAGAACATCACAAAGCATTCACAGCCAATGAAGTATTACTAAACAGCTGCCAATTTGAACACAGCACGATCATACAATGACCAGATAACTTGTTTCAGTGATGTTGGTTGAGGGAGAAATACTGCTCAGAACTCCGAGGAGAATTCCAAGGAGAATTCCACCTGCCCTTCATCTGATAGTGCCATATAGGATCGTTTTACTTCCAACTGAGTGGTCAGAAAGGACCCTGGTTTAACATCTCATCTAATGGAAAGCACTTCCAACAGTGCAGCACTCCCCCAGTACTGCCCTGAAGCATCAACCTGGTTTACGTGTTCAGTTGCTGGTGAGGGGGATTGAACCTACGACTACTCTTTGAGGTGACAGCACTGCCAACTGGGTCAAAGCTAATACCTCAAGGGGTGTCCTTCCTGTTTCTAATCCCAACTGGATCTCCTGAGTTGGCTGAGAAGAAGAGGGTCAAATGCTGAGGTTTGAAAGGCTTTGTGCCATAAGCAGGTGATGTCCTTGGCAGGCTGGAAGATTAGATTGACAAGGAATAGAAGCTGAGGAAATCAAAAAACATTCACTTTGAGGACTTTGAATTATAGATCAATTTTAATAATCAGAAGAACAAAAAAACAACCCACCTTTGTTGCATATGTTAATGTCAAAAACAATAAAGTACAATAATGTGCTTTGTGCAGCCTTCAGATGAAAGTGATGGTCTGCCCTCACACTCCCTGGACATACCAGTGATGCTTGCACCTCAATGGTGCTTGCCATTGCTACCAGAATGTTGTGGGCAGCAGTCACAGAGTTCCATCATTCTCTCTGTGAGCGCTAGCGAGCTATCCTTCACCAGACAGGACTCAGACATTCTCAGAGGCAATGTGAAGATCTATGGAGTGTCCTCACTGCATGTCATCATCACCTTCCTGCAAACGAGTGACTATTAGGGCCTCCACTGCATCTCCATGACAGGAGCATTCTCACAGAGGGTCTGTGTGCTGCCATAAGCCAGACTGGAGTCAAACGTTCACAGATGCAATGTGAGGATCTATGAAGTCTCACTACACGTTATCATCATCCTCCACAAATCTAGCAGCTATGAGGGCCTCCCGAGTGCCCCTGCCTCATCTGGCCAGTGAGAGGGCCTCATCGCCATTGCTCAAGTGAACAAGGAGGAGGATTTTGTGCTTATGCTGACATAACTTTAGCAATTAAGTCTCATCACCGCCATCATCTCCTTTGAGGGAGTCCTCACTCTCATCACCATTGACATTCTCCTCATCGGAGGAGACCTCCAGCTTCTGCATCTCCTCCTCAGCCAGCTCCGCTCACTGTTGCAGTACCAGGTTGTAAAGGGCACAGCAGGCGATGACGATGTGTGACACCCTCTGCAGGGCAGTTTTGCAGGGCTCCACCAGACCGGTCCAGGCACCGGAACCTTATCTTCAGCATCCCGATGGTCTGCTCCATCAAGTTGCAAGTTGCAGCATGAGCCTCTGCTCTGCTGCAGTCTGAGGCCACCTCCTCTGTGGGTGGCCCTTGTCCCCGAGGGACCAACCCTGCAGCCTCTGAGACCCTGGAGGATGTCAGGGATCTGTGACCGATTGAAATGTAGTAGTCGCCGACACTCCCTAGGAACTGTGTGCAGACCTGTACACTAGTTGTACATTCAGCAAGTGGAATCCCTTGCGGTTGACATAGTTGTCTGTGTATTGCAACAGAGAGTGCAACCATGTGAGTGTAATCGATCACACCCTGCGCCTGTGGGAAAACCGAGATCTGGGCAAATCCAATCCTGGCTCTCTTGGTCCTGGGCGCAATGCACAAAGTTGTGTGCCCTCTGAAAATGGCATCCTTGACCTCATGGATGTATTTGTGGATGGAGGCTTGTGATATCCCACAGAGGTCACCTCTGGAGCCCTGAAAGGAGCCACTGGCTTAAAAATTGAGCACCGCAGTCACTTGCACAGCCACATGTCCCTATGGCACCAAATCCTGCAGTAGCTGGCAGCTGTGATCGACCAGTTCCCTGGACATGTGCAGTCTTCGGTGATATGGTCATCTGCAGGAATGAAAGGCGACGTATATAGACCCGGGTCTAGCTAGGCACCGACTGATGACACCTCGCTGTGGCTCTTCAGCAGCGAGTGCAGGAGCCCCAGCCACACCATCTTCCTAAGGGTGCTACTCTTCCCTCTGTGTAGCCAGGCACCTCCATTGCTCTCTTCTCTGTCATCTCCACTCTCAGTACTCCACGAGGCATACAGCTAGGTCACCAGGCTCCATGCTCCTGATGTACTCCTCCTGCAGGATGAAAGAGAGAGACACGTGGGTTAGCTTAGGTGTTCTAAGAACCTCTCAGTTAAATCTGAAGGTCCCTTAACAGATCCCAGAGCGTGCAGGCCACCACCTGTATGGCCAGAGTTTAGTGCACTGCATGGCTCACCGAAACCCCACCCACCTCCGCCCCACTCCACCTGACCAATTGGCAGCAGCTTTGCCCACTGGACTGCAGGCTGTGCTCTCAGCTGAGATGCAGACATCCTCTTAACCTGCACTGCAAGGCTGCACTGTTAGCTTGAACCATTGGGGAGACTGGTCCAAACCGGGAGGATGACATTGCAAGGGGCTGTGAGCACCTCCAGCAGTGACTACTCCATGGCCAGATTTAGGAAGGAGATTGTACAACATTCCCAGTCATCCAACTGTTCTGCAGTCCCCTAAAACACTCATTAGTTTGCAGTCTGTGTTCAAGGGGTGAAAAGCTCCAGAGCACTTGGTGGCAGTTTGATGCCTCTGCATTGCTTGAGTGGGCAGGTAAGCTAGAGGCCCAACTCCAATCATATCAATGTGGCTGCGTCTGAACTGTCTCAGCTGCAGAGGAATGGTCGCTTTATACAAGGTTTCCATAATGAGTGGCCGCTTCCCTTCCCCCCACCCCCACCCACCACCCCGCGCCCACCCCCCCCCCCCCCCCCGCCCCACCCCCACCTCCAACCCCACACGACCTTGTGCACAACCTTAAACCACAGGTCAGCCCTTGCTCCCTCACACCCCAGTGTGCCTCAACCACAGGTCAGCCCTTGCTCCCTCACACCCCAACATGCCTCAACCACAGGTCAGCCCTTGCTCCCTCACACCCCAACATGCCTCAACCACAGGTCAGACTTTGCTCCCTCACGCCCCAACATGCCTCAACCACAGGTCAGCCCTTGCTCCCTCACACCCCAACATGCCTCAACCACAGGTCAGCCCTTGCTCCCTCACACCCCAACATGCCTCAACCACAGGTCAGACTTTGCTCCCTCACACTTCAATGTGCCTCAACCACAGGGCAGACCTTGGCCCCAACCCCAAGTCACCTCAACTGCAGGGCAGCCCTTACCACCAGACCTCCAGTGTGCCTCAACTTTGAAGTCCAACAAGCAACCCGGGTGAACGCTGCGCAACATTACTGTGTACTCACCTCCGAGTTGCCCTCAAAGTGCAACCTGCTAAGTGCAATCACGCCGATGTGGGCGGATGATCCAGCGGGAAGGGATGATTCCGGCGGGCTGGCCTTATAATGATATGCAGATGTATTACAATGAGGTTCTTGATGTCTGATGGCGGGAAACATAGTGCACTATTGATGGGCCGAGCGGATGATCACAAACTGCTTTCACAACGTTGTGAAAGCGATTTTAGGCCTTCTCGCCATATTGTCCGCTCACACCACCGAACATGCCCAATGCCAGTGGGCATGGACCATTCTGCCCTCAGTCACTGTGCATAAGTCTGGCAATGTGCAGCATGTGGTTACCCTGTTCTCTTGATGTTTGCTCACCTGTGTAATTGGAAAGCAACTGCTTGAGTGTAATTCAGTCCCCCTCAATGATGCTCCACCCAGTTTCCACTGAAGATTGTTATGATGCATTGGAAGGCGAGATGTGTAAACTATCAGCACACTTAACTCATGAACATACTTACTTCATCCTCATATTCTCCCAGGATCTAATCAATGGGGAGACTTCATTCATTATTTCTGCTAACAGGCTACATTTCTATGGATGCGCTTCCACCCAACATATCCGGCAAGACATGGGAACACAGGGACAGGAGCGGGGCCTTTCAGCCCCATTTTCTCTAACTTTCCCACATCTGGATAGCTCTTGGAGATATGTCATTTGTTATCCCAGTTTCAGACTATCAACTGGTCAGTAGCTGCACACATCCTTATGACAACTCTTTAAGAGCTGCCATAGCCAAGCAATATGCTTTTGTTTGAGGTGATATGTTTCATATATTCTGCAAAAGAAGCCTCATCAGCTCAGAGATTATAAAGTGCATGCAGTGTCCTTGGTTACAAAGTATTTAAAGTAAGGAGGATAATTGTCCAGTTGATTAAGATATCCAGGATGTAAAATACACATTGTTAAGCAGCAAAACTGAGGTCTTAGGTTGTGAGAAAGATTCAGCTTTTAAAGCAGGAACCTGCTGTGGATTTAACAAGAGGTTAAAGGAGCATAGTTTATGAAAATCTGCTTCTGCTAATAATGAGTATGAAAAGCTTTCATCAGATTATGTATTATCTTTAGGATATATGTTGCTGTCATCTCTTAAAAACAAATTTGAATATTTAGAAGGAAATAGCTTACCTCATTCATCCTTACAAATTCCAGTTAAAGAGCTTGTCAATAGAACTGACAAGGATGTAATTGTTTTCAAACAGTGGGTCTATGTGTTACTGTGGCTGCGACAGTTAAGTGTACTTGAGCGATGATTCTTGTATAATACCCAAGCAATAATGTGTAATTTTCCATTCTCATGAGCACATTAATCTCATTTATCGTAATTCTGCAATTCAGTAAAGCTTATTAAAGGGTTTTTTAAAGTTTGATCAGCTTGGTGTGAATTCAGGTCTCTGGTAGATATTTTCTTGAATTCAGTGGTGTCAGTTATGCCCTGGAGTGCCTTACTTCTAAGGAATTGACTCATCCTTCCCTAGATCTACTGACACAATAATATAGCACCAGAATATAACCCTCCTGATCTACACTGGGTACTCAAGTCTTTTGTACATGTGTTTCTCCAATCTCCCTGAAGTGGTGGGAATTACTCAATGAGGACAGGTTTTGTTATGCCTGTTTATTCCATAGTAAAGTGAACAGTTTTAATCAATTCTACTTATTTCCATCAATACAGTAGGCGGAATTGTCCCAGAATTGCATTACGTGCAGTAGTGGGCATGTAAAACAATGTTTTACTGTTGGCCGTAATGACGGGTTTTCATGCCATAATGTCCCCTTCCCGTCTCATTATCTATACAGTCATGAGAAACACGCCTTTTCGCTGTTGGGCTTCCTCCGATTCACCCACCATACTGTCACATCAACGCCTCTTCACGCTGGGCGCCATTCAGCTGTGCACAGCGCTGAATGCTTGCAGCTCAGGACTGCTGTACAGAAGACAAGGCCCCAAAAAGCAAGAAGACTGCAGCCCACCGTTTTTCATTGGAACATCTTTTGGATGCTGTGGAAGGCTGCCACAATGTCCTCTACTCCCACTCTGGTCACAGGAGGCCCATCAGTGTCACCACTGGGACGAGGTGGCAATGGTGGTCAATGCCAACACTTCACAGGAGAGGTTGGCCATCCAGTGCAGAAAGAGGATGAATGATCTCATCCGTGCCACCAGGGTAAGGCAACCATCTCATCGCTCTAAACTCTCACACTGACAAGTCCATCACACATTCATTGGCATCTCACTCACTCACTACCAACTCAAGGGACATCATCACTCACTCTCACACACACACCCTCACATCTCTATTTGGTCCCATCTCATCAGGTGACTGCCTGCTCAGTTCTGATCCCCTTGAGGTCACTTTCACAGTTCAACTTCTGCCCCCACACACACCCTGAGATACCCCACTTCCTCAATACAACCCTTGCCCTGCAGCTTCTTCCCCTGCCTGAGGCCACTTCTCCCCCTTCCCCAAGCAAGCCCTGGCTCTGCAGCCATTGAAAAGCCACCCTCACCTTATGGCTGATCTGGTAGGTAGAGACCTGCCCGTGAGTCTCTCTAAAAGTGATGTGGCACTGCCCGTGAAGCCTGGCGCTGATGACTGCAAGTGCTGCCCGATGCAAGGTAGGCAAACAAACCTTGAAGACCTGAGTGAAGTGCGGCTCGTCAGATGCATGGTGCTTATGATTAGTTGTGAAACACGTTGGCGTGCAATCACGCAGGCTTGCCCAGATGATCCAGATGGGGGGATGATCCCAGGGAGCAGGCACGATGATGAGATGCAAATGCATTGAAACTATGTTCCCAACGTCGGACACAAACTGGGTTCACCATGGCGTAAAACTGATTTTTAGCCGTCTCACCATATTGTCCGCTCACACCTGCCATGATGCCCAATGCCAAAGGGGACAAAGAATTCCGGCCTATTGTCTTTGCATGATATAAAAATAGCAAGACACTTCAAGGGTTGCCTTTGTTGATGCAAAACTAATTTGCTAACTCACCACTTTTGAGTTCCTTTCTCTTCTTGCTCTTTACTGTCTAGCTGGGACCCATATTTTCTAGCTGTTCCTGTTTGAAAAGCCCCTCTCCCTGCCGGTATCTCAGTTCCTTTTGCATACCACCCTTCACAGGCCCCGATGGAGAGGGTGTGGGATAGTGCATTAGAGCAGTGGCATGGAGGAAGCCCACTGAGACTGGGCTCAGAGGTTTTGACAAATCAAGTGGCAGGACTTCATTACAATGTTTTTCTTTGGTTTCTTGCGCAACAGCGGACAGGCTGAGGACTGCTAAGCGGGAAAACCAACAGCAGGTGGTTGTAGCTGCTGACCCTCAGGGACTGCCCCCAGCAATCGAGACCTCGGGGCAAGCTGGGTATGGGGGCTGAGTAGGGTTGGTCTCCATCTCAGGGCAGGCTGCAGCTGGGGGCAGATTGCCATTCGGGGCGCAGGTGAGAGAAAGGTCAGAATCAGCAGAAAGGTGGCCAAAGGATTCTTTGAGGAGCCTGAGAAGCACTTCTGCTGCCGCTGGCCCATAAGCAGTGCTATGAAAGGCTCTCCCTTGCATGATCCGGTAACTTTCCCAAGCTGTTTGTGGCTGGCATTCCCGAGGCCTGGGAAACCTGGCTGGCAGCAATTAAGTTTAATTCAGGCTCCCAGTTTCAGCGTGGAAGCCTGATTTAAATATGTTAATAATGCGTCCTGCCTCTCCAAGATGGGGCACTTGTGTAACTTGAAACTTGCCAACGTAAAATTCACAATAGGCTTGCCCACCATGGAGACATGTTCTCCGATTTTTAGGGTTAAATCCCACCACCCCAGACCTCATCACAGTCCTCATGGGATAGTTGGCATCCAGGCCACATAGGCCAATGTCCTTTTCAACACAATGGACGTGATTTGTTTGCCTTTAATTACAACAACAACAACCTGCATTTATGTATTGCCTTTGACAACTCCCAAAACGCTTCACAGGAGCATAATCAGATTAAAATAGGCACCAAACCAAAGCAGGTAATCAAAAGCTTTGTTAAAGAGCGTGTTAAGGAGGAGAGAGAGGAAGAGGGGCAGAGAGGTTTCAAGAGGGACATCCAGAGCTTAAGGCCTGGATGGCTGATAACGCAGACACCAATGATGGCGCAAAGGAAGCGGGGGAAGAATGAAAGGCCAAGGTTGGAGAAATGCAAAGATTTCAGACAGCTCTCGGGCTGGAGAAGGTCACAGAGTGAGCGTAGGAAGAGGCTGTGGAAAAATTAGGAAACAAGCATAATTTTTATATAGAGGCGATGGTGTATCGACAGTCATTGTCCATCACTGGCACAGGAGTGATGGATGAATGGGGCTTGATGCGAATTAGGACATGGGCAATAATTGAAAGATTGGAGGAGTTGGTATTCCTCAAAAGCTGCTCTCAAATTCCAGGAGGGTGTGTATTGTAAAGCAATAGGTGGATGTGATGGTGGTTTACTGCAGAAAATGAGAAAGTTAAAACAACAGAGGAAATCAGTGTACTGCTGTACATACGTCCTGCTCCCACTGGGGCATGGTAGCATTGAGGTTATTTTGCCAGGTCTGCAGTCCAGAAGACTGGGCTAATGATCTGAAAGCCTGAGTTCAAAACCCACTGCAGCAGCAGCTGGGAGTTAAATTTAATCTGGAATAAAAAGCTCGTGTCAGTAATGGTGACCCTGAAATTATAGGATTGTAAAAATCAATCTGATGAAGTACTTTAAGGAAAGAAATCTGCTGTCCTTATCCAGTCTGGTTTCTATGTGACTCCAGGCTCATGGCAATGTCATTGACTCCTAATTGTCCGCTGAAATGGCCTAACAAGTTAGCCAGTTGTATTCATGAAGGTGGCCCATCAATGTCTTTGCAAGGGCAGTTAGAGGTGGGTAATAAATGCTGGTCTTGCCAGCAATACCCACATTCTGTGAATGATTTTTTAAACATATGTAGTCGGATAATACAGTGTCTTATAAGGAGAAAGTGTCAGATCAATTTTTTGTATTCTATATAAGATAAGGTGGAACAACAACCATTTAATGGATTACAGACAGATTTGTCATTCTTCATTAAAAATATATTAAAATGGATTTATAATTGATGAACCTTGAGGCAGATTTCCAGCTTATCTAATAATGGCTTTATATTTCAAGAATGAAATCTGATTTCACACAGATGTGCAAGATTCGGCCAAGTGTAAATGTCAGTTAAATTCACCAATACAAGAGCGAAATACTGTGGATGTCGACCTGCTGAATATTTGCAGAATTTTCTGTTTTTTATTTCAATTAAACTCGCTGAGGAGCTAATTACCAGCAATATTGACCATTAATATCAACGCACTAGTGCATCTTGCACAACCACCCATCTTTAATGCAGGACCAATGGAGGACTAAGAGAAGATCCAAACTCTGGGGCAGAAAGGTAAATGATGAGGAATTTGAGACATGACGCGGTAAGTTTAGCAGGTTTGGGATGAACAGATAATTGTGGATCTAAGCTGGTTCCAGCATTGCACAGGAAGCATCCGAGCGTGGGCTAGACAAGGCATGAAAAGAAAAATGAGTTTCCAGTTGTTGTAATAAAGTGAATCCAAATGGAAGCCTACGCCCGCTAATCTTAGAGAATGCTAAAGTCAATCTTCATACAGGTACAACACAGTCGTTCAATTTTAGGCTCTTTAATGACAGAAGGAATCTAGAATCTAAATAATGTGAGAGTATAAGTAATTATTTTGTTGTGTAAATTTTGTAAATGTTTCTCTGGTTTTTACCCCTCTGATTGTGGAGTGAGGGTGGGGTGGTGGTTGGGGTTAGAAAGTGTCTGATGAAAATGCTCCAGCCAGGCTTGTTGGATGGTCTTTCTGGCCTATCATTTTCGTATGTTTGTACTCAGAGGGTAAGAGGAGCAGACATTTACTCGCCAAATCATTTTGCCATCCCAGGGCTGGGGGAAGATTAGATTTGAGGATACTGTCATCTCTGATAGTGTTAGAGGGGGTTTACTTTAGAACAGTCCTGATTTCTCCTCTCATCACCCTTCTGTAAACAGAAAGGTGTTTTTGATTTCTGATTTCCCCCTTTATAAGTGATGGCATATTTTCCCAAACCCTTCAGCTTTTTTGGAGTGATCCAATCCTCGATTAATAACCCACAGCAACCTCAAGATAGGGTAAAATCTGATGGTTAGTTTATTTTAACACTTAAGAATGCGGGAAGCAGGTACATGATGTGGCCCCTGATACATTCACACAATAGAAGAGGGATAAGGGAAAGAAAAGGGTACAGGGCAAAGACCATAGACAAAATAAGAATTATTGTTTCATGTGAGTGCAGAGTCTAGAATCAAAAGTCCGATAGGGTATTCCTTCAGAGAGATTAACCAGCGGAAACTGATGTGGGGTGATCCACTTTCCCAGTCGCACAGGCTTTCACAATAGAGATAAATCAGTCATGCAGTAGGCACTGGTACAGATGTTCAGGCATTCCAGTAGAAAACAGTGCAGATGAGGGCCAGGCAATTTCAACCTGGACAGAGTTCTGTTTCTGCTGCTGCTTTGTTGATGGAAGACGGCAGACTGCCTGGATTCAGCCCCACAGGGCAATATTACAGGTTCTAGCAGCTTGGAGGGTGGGGTGGGGGTGGCAGGTGACATAGAGCACACTTCTTCCTCTTGGTTTGGTCGAAGAACCTATATTCCTGAACAAAAACAGAATTACCTGGAAAAACTCAGCAGGTCTGGCAGCATCGGCGGAGAAGAAAAGAGACCTATATTCCTGGTCTGGATTCTTGAGATAGTTAATGTTGCATCTATTAATAAGTTTCAGTGGTTTCAGGACCCCTTTGTTCTCGCAGGTGTATCATCTCCATTGGCCAGATCTCTGCCTTAGAAATGAAATGGGTCTTTGTGCATTTTCTTGGAATTTGATTTCTGCAGTCACAGGGGGCATTAGCACCTCTTTAGAGATAACGAGGCCCTTGCTGTTTTCTGAAGGCTAGAAATTCTTTTTTGTGTGAGTTGTAGCTAGAAGGCTTCAGTCAGTGTAAAGCTTTTGCCATCTAAAAAAAAATAATGTTATAAATTGGCCAGGATGATATAGACATATATATATTCTCCTTCATGTTTTCTTGGCATGACAATAGTTTCAGCCCAGTCACAGGCCACAACCTCATTCATGGTAATTCCAATCAAGGCCAGCACTGACTCCTCCATGGGGTAAGGACATGCAGCTTTGCCTGGCCCCCATTAGTTAGATGCTGCTGCTTCCAATTATACCTTACCCCCATCTGCAAGAGAGAGGGAATTGTGTCACTGAGTGTGGTACAACCTGTTTGGGTTATGTCCTTGTCATGGTTGAATAGCTGGCAATTGGTGTACGCTGTCAGATCTGGGTGTGAGTCATGCAACAATGCTAAGTGTGTGAGGGTGAGGTGAGGGAATGCGAAATCTGAGTTGTGACTGATAGAGATGTTGGTAGATGAGTTAATGGATGGAGGTGTTGAGTAATATGTAAGGCTAGTGGTTCAGTTGTTAGGAAATGGCATGTGAAGGCAAATTCAGTGACCTTGACCACTTGTGTGCAGTCATTGAACTTCTTGCAGCACTACATCCAGGTCCTCAGGGCTACATTGTTTGCAGTGATCACAAAAGCTGTCAGCTCCCATTGCTACCCCTGGAGAGCCCCCTTGTCCCCTGTGGATAGAGGACATCTCTCCTTCTCACCACCTACTTCACCAAGGCTTTTTCACTGGCTCAGAGGATCTTGGAGCATACTCTCTGCCCCACTGTGCCATGAGTTAGTTTTCTCCCTGCTCAGAATGTCTTCCCCAGCTACTTCCAGAACCTGGTCCGGTCAGAATTAATGCACCTCCCTTTAAGGGGTGCAGGCCGGATTTAAATAGTGAAAGCTAACTTTATGTAGTGCTGGCCTTGCACAAACTTGGACCACTAGTTGTGGCATGCAACCACCCAACAGCGTGCTTAGCACTGGGTTGAACGTAGCTATCATGCAAATCAAGCAGGCAACATGAAGATAGCAAGCTGCTTACATTAGAATTAAGTTAATCACACATTGTAATCCCTGTACCCATTTCAGGGCCTGTCGAACCTGTCAAATCCCACACCAGAAACTTGGGCACATATTTGAGACAAACACTTCGCTGCTCTCCTGAGGGAGTGCTGCAATGTTGGTGGTGTCATCTTCCAGATGAGACACTAAGTGAAGGCCACACCTGCCCTCTCAGGTGGATGCGAAAGATCTCAGGGCATTATTCAAAGAAGAGCAGAGTGGCTCTTCCTGGTATCATGACCAATATTTATCCCTCAACTTTAATCACTAAAAACAGATTATCTGCTCATTATCTCGTTGCTGTTGTGGGAGATTGCAGTGTGCAGATTGGCTGCTGTGTTTCCTCGATTATAACAGTGACTACGTTACAAGAAGTACTTCATTGGTTGGAAAGAGTTTTGGAGAAATCCCAAGTTCATGAAAGGCACATCATTTTATTTCTTGCTTGGTTCATTATCACTTATGTGAACGCTGGAAGCTATAAACCAAATTACTGAAAAATAACTACAAATGTGCCTAACATTTTGCAAATTCTACATGAAGTACTTGATCTGAGGAAACTCCATACTTAATACTTTTTAAAGTTTGCTTCTTGTATTCCTGTAAAATTCTGCTTTTTCCCTGTAGATTTCAGACCTAGTACTGTATAAGACGTACTTGTACTCAGTCTTATAGAGCGTTTAAAATATTCTGGGCATTGTACTGTCCCTTTAAGAAAACTCTGGACTGTTAAGCCTTTGTGGAGTTCAGTGTGAAACTGAGTCTCACTGTAGTTTCATAATTACAATTCAAAGTGCTTTCTAACAGTTAAAGCTTTAACATTTTTATACAGCCTTGGGTTACGACTCATTCTGTCTGAACATTTTTCATCATCTGCACGCACAAGGCAGTTTGGTGATCTATTTACTTGTCTAGAAGACATTGCCCTTTAAGCACCATTTGCTTTGCCAGAGGACTTGTGAGGTCAACAGTTTCTGTGCATTTTTATAAGGGTGGATGAATAGGGTGACTCATGGGACTAATTGGATCGCTCTTTCAAAGGACCAGCATAAGTATGGTCATGATGGGCCAAACTGCCTCTTTCTGCACTGTCAGATTTGATAAACTGGTGGGATTGTATAGGGAGGCTAGGATCCTGCCAGAGATTCTTCAAAAGTTGACATTGGGATCATGGGCAGGGTAGGTGGAAGAAGCACACAATCACTCCCAAATTCCCAGCACAGGGATTAAGGGATAGAAAGAAGTTTGACCACTATTTTCTCCCTCTCTGCTCCAATTTCCCTGTGTCATGAATGCTGAATTTTACAAGATGATTATACTTTAAAATATCCTCTTTAGCTTAAAGTAAAACAGAATGTTCTGAAAAGGGGGATGGTGAATCTCTGATAAACACCTCAGTTCAGAGAATGACCATGTGGTCTCAGAGTTCATGGGAAGAGAATCTCAAACAGAAACTTATTGAGGTGTCGAGGGGCAATTTTTTTTCTGAAGTCACAACAGAAGATGTGCTGCCGATCAGATGCAAAGACAAAGGCTGCTGCTGTGGAAAAAGAGGAAAACCTGTTTGTGGCAAAAACCAAGCAGAATACTTTTAATTGTCCTGTTTCCATTTAAAAAGAACTGGAACAGACAAGGCTCTTGAAGATTTAAGGAATGAGGAGTCGTTGAAGTGTACCTTACTGTGATAATCAGATCTGGAAAACTCGGGCGGAGTGGAATGATTGTCGAAGGACACTGTAAGTTTTGACCTGACGTGGTGGGGAGTGCTGAGGCTCTGCTGGACAGCTAGGAGTGACTTTGAGACTATTCCTTTAATGCTACATATCTGCCAGAGGTGTGTCTTAGAGTATAAGTGTTTTGTAAGACATATCTGTTGTGTTAGTCGGTTAATATGAAAGTACCTTTTTTGTTGAATTTAGCTCATTTGTTACAGTAAAAGACTTACAAAGTGAACTCTTGCCCTTCAGCTCTTTGGGAGATTCATCTCTTTTAAAAAGTTATTAGTCTCTACAGGGGTCCTAACACTGGATTGTGATTTTGTTACAGAGCAGGATTTCTTGGTCCATGCCTCTGTTCATGGATTGATGCAAAATAAGCAATAAGAACAGAGCTATTCTTCTCTCCAAGAGCCCACACTCTTACATTGTGCACAGTAGCCCTAACCTGCCAGATGCACTGAGCACCCAAGGCTACAAATTTGTTTGCCCCTGATTTTTGGGCGCTAGGGTTGTGATTCGCAACATTCCTGTGCCTGTTCAGATTGAGATGGGCAGGCCACAATATTCATGTTTAAAATTAAAAACATGCAGCAATAAATTCACTATACAAAAAAAATTGACTCTTATTCAAATTACTTCAGCTTCTCAAAGTCTAAGAAAAAAAGAAACTACATGTTACTTTGTACAGCACAATTTCAGCCAATTTGGACTCTATTTAAATGTATACTGATGTTTTATAGGCTCAAGTGATTGCTTTGACTTCCATTTTACAGGTTTCACACAACAATCTGAATAAACCTCATCTGAATGGTTATGGCACTAGTTGGTGAGCATCCAATGCTGATTTGTGCTCCATGTTGCTGCAGACAAGCTCTGCACACAGCAGGAGATTATTTAAGCAGAATATTATTTAAAAATAGAGACCGCAGAATGCTGCAACACAGAGGGATCTGGGTGTTCTTGTACGTAAATCACAAGAAGTCAGCATGCAGGTACTGCAAGTAATTAGGAAGGCAAATGGAATGTTGGCCTTTGTTGCGAGAGGGATGCAATATAAAAATAGAAAAGCTTTGCTACAGCCCTAAAGGGCATTGGCGAGAATACTGTCTACTCTATTGGGCTCCTTACTTAAAGAGGGATATACTTGCATTAGAAGCAGCTCAGAGAAGGTTCACTAGGCTGATTCCTGCGGTAAAGGGGTTGTCCTACGAGGATAAGTTGAGCAGGAAATTATTCTACTCCTCTAGGTATAAAGTCCAGCATTCTGTTAGCCTTTTTGATCATTTTCTATTCATGACATTTTAATGTTCTGTTATCCGGACCTGGAGAAACCAGGTGCAGCCAGGCAGGGGTAAGGGGTGGTTTGTTTGCCAGCTCACCAGAGCGTAAGGCGGCAAACAAGTGCTGTTACAGAGGACTCAGGTAGGATAGAGCAGCATACAAGAGAATGATGAATGAGCATGTACACCAAGGTACTGGCTGAATTGATTGGCCTGCCAAGCATCCTCCTGTCACTGTCAAGGAGCAAGGAGGAGTCCAGCTCCAACTTGGCAGAGGGCATAACGTGGAGCTTGCCTCTCTGCAGCCTCTGCTCCATCTCCCTGTCATCCTGCAGCTCCAGAGGCACTGGCACTGCCGCCCCCTATATTGCAGTCTTTGTGGGCACAGGTCATCTTCTCCACTGCCATCCCTGTGAGAATGGGCTAACACAGCAAACACAGGATCACACCAAAACAACTCAAAAATACTCCGGGGTGCTTTCTGACAAGCTGCAATCGAAAAAATGGCAAAAGATTTCCGTCAGGTTGCCTGGTCCTTTAAAAAGCACTATTGCAAGGCCCAACTTGCTGTTTCACGCTTCCATTTTCAAGAGCAGACAACACAGGCATTGTCAGGATCTGTATTGTCCAAATTTAGTATCCTGGTGTCACATCAACTGGCCGGGCTCTGTGACAATTCAATGTGTTTGGGCACATGCAGAGGCCTCCCAAGTCCTGCAGCCTGCCCTATAGGCCTTTACATATAGCAACACTTACATATCTGAATTTCACAGCCCCAAAGTCACAGATCTGTCTGTGATAATGGCATTGACAACACTGAGTGTTCTGTGTCTCTTTTTCAAGACCCAAAACCCTGGTGGCCTTTCTGTAATGTTTTTGAAATAAAGTTAACATTAAGTTTAAAGAATGAACATAAAAGCTTGCATCCTGAGACAGCCATCGTACTGGAGATGTTGCTTACTCATGCACCGGGCATTTTGCAGGGCCATTCCCACATAACTTAGGAGCAAATGTGTTATGAGTGAGCGTCAATGTTTTCTAAACTGTGATTGATGTAATATTTTCCAATTAGCCCAGAGGCTGCAAATAATGTTCAGAAGTTGAGCTTGTCAAGTGTTGGCAATTTATCAAGAAATGGCTGTAGGCAAACAAAGATGAAAAGCTCATTGTGTGATCCTGGTTATAAATCACTGTGTGGTCCACTCTTGTGATTTATCATCTTGATTTGCTGCACAACTCTCCCTATCATGCTGCTTGTTTCAAAGACATTTACTTCAACAGTTCTACTTGGGACTGAAGGTTTCAACACACTTTTTCTCAAAGAACATAGAGCCATAAACTGTAAACGGTATTTTTTTGCGATACGTGAAAAGTTCAAACTTGTCCTGAACAAAGTGCCAGTGAGATATTGAACTAATCACATTGGTGCCATCAGGTCTGTAGTGCCCAGTAATGGTGCCACGGCTGGAATATTTACAGATGTTGACAAATACAACAAACACATCTGCATCCATTGCTCAGTCAGTATTTTTTTCTGACTCAGAAGTTCATGTCTTTTGAGTCCCCTTCCAGAAACCTGAGAACAAAAATCCAGGCTAACACCCCAATGCAATACTAAAGGGACATTGCACTGTCAGAGGTGCTGATTTTCAAATGAAGCGTTAATCTGTGGCCTTGCCTGCTCCTTCAGGTGAAGGAAGAGTAGGAGAGTTATCTCTGAGGCCCTGGCCAATTTATCCCTCAGTTAACATCATTAAGATAGATTGATCTGGCCAAAATCACATTACTGTTTGCGGGAGCTTGCTATGCTCAAATTGGTTGCCAGGTTTCCTGCATTACAATAGTAACTACATTTCAAAAGTATTTCATTAGCTGTAAAGCGCCTGAAGACATGCTGAGGTTGTGAAAAGTGCTGCATAAGTTTTTTGCAATTCACTCCAGTAACTACAGATATGGCATAAAGCAGGATGGAGTCACCCCCATTGTTGCTGAAGAGGCGTGTCCAGGAGCAGGGACATTTCAGGACCCAGTCCACAGAAGTGAAAGGCCAACTAAATCACAAGAGTTAGGAAGAAAAGGTAATGCTGATAGAGTTAGATAAAGTTGATAGGGCATAAACAGTAACATAGATCTGTTGGGCCAAATGGCCTGTTTGTGTGCTGCAAATTCTATGTAATTCTGTATAGCTGCGTTAGGGTGTTGTCCCGCTTCATGCTGCTTTCCCCCAGCTCTACACTTCCTTCTGCCTCCAAACCTATTCTTCAAGTTAAGATACTGTAGGAAGTATTGCTGTGATCCTTAGGTGGGAGGGGCAGAGAGTCTTGGTCAACTTTAGGAATAGCAGAATAGTTGACATAACAAGTGTTGTTCCTGCTGTTTCTAAAAATTAGAGTAAATCCTCAGTGTGACAGAGACTGGTGTCTTGTTAAAATTCTTCCTGGCATCATTGCCTTGGCCCCCAAACAGATAGAGGTCATTGCAGAAACTCTTCCTTTTATCATTAGCCCTTGTGGTGTGAAACAGAATCATACAGAGCAGATGGGTGACACTTTGAAAGAACTATCCAATTAGTTCCACTCCTTTGCTCTAACCCCATAGCCCTGCAAATATTTCCATTTCAGATTTACCCAATTCTATTTTGTTACGATTCCTACAGAAACCTATGATTTTTAAAAAGGGTTTTGAACTTCCGGTTGGTAGCTGAAAGAATGATTCGACAAGGTTTCATGTTTCAAAACATTTACCGTAACAAATGACTAGAAAAGCGCTATTGACTCAATGCTACATTCTTTTGGTAGGCAACTTATACTTTAAACTACAGAAAGTGACGTTACCCTTTTGCACTTATTACCCTGCACACTAGAATTACTGTCCTTTTAGCAAACAGTCCACTGTTGCTCCCAGCTTCCAATAGGTTCCCTTATCCCCGTTTCAGTGAGTAGAACTTCAAGTGACTACCTCCAGGCACTTCAGCTTTCAAAGAGTTTTGTAAATCCAGCACCAACAGTACAGCCTATTCCAATGATTCTCCTTCCCCCTGGTCATGCCAGGACAAATCTCCTGGAATCCTTGAAAGACTACAGGATACATCTCTTAAACTAGAGACCATCTCCCTCCTGCATCCAGCTGTGATAGTTCACAAAACCAAGCAGTCTCTTCTCTCTGCCAACGATACAGAACTGCCATCTGTCTGTGATATTCACTGATTTGTAGGGAAGCCTGTAACCTGATTTCAAAAATGGTTTCCTCTGCCTTCTTCTCCATGGCAACATGCAGCACATTAAACTTGTAGGAACACAGGAACAGATGGAGGCCACTGAGCCCAGTGAGCCTACTCCGCCATTCAATTAGATCATGGCTGATCATCTACCTCAGCCTTGAACCTGGGTAGAAATGCTAATTGGCTATTCTTGATCCCAAGTCCCTTTCATCTTAGAACTTGATGGACATTTGACAGCACAACTGTTTACAACACGATACCTACCATACTTTTCTGGGACTTTGAGAGACTCGGAGTCAAAAATTGCAAACTCAGGTATTGGTGCCATTGTTTCCAAGTGTAAATAACTTGCACCTTCTTCTCAGTAAAATAATCTAGCCCTTCCTTTGATCTCTAACAATCAAACCACCCAGGCTTAATATCAGACAGACTTCAGAACAGGTCACATCATCCCCTTCATTTGCTCTAATTTCCAAAACATAATAATCTTATAAACTTCAAAATTGTAACACTTTGGAAGTTGTTATTATTGAATTTGCTTTCACCATCCTTTCAGGAAACTGTCACATAAAAGAATGTTTCCTCATCACCTCCCCTCCCCTCCAATTCTATAGCCAATTATCTTAAACCTGTGTCCCTAATCTTTACCCTAGTGAAAACAGTTTCTCATTATTTACCCCTCAGATGTTTGAATGCCATGATTAAATCCCCCATTAATGTTTTCTGATCAATGGAGCATAGTTCTAATTTCTCTCATCTCTCTGTATAACTGAAGCTGCTTATTCCTGGTGTTGTTCTGATAAATGTCCTCTTCACCCTCTCTAAGACCCTGACATTCCAGCTGTGCTTGCGCTTCATTCCACATTTAAGGCTCAAGCTTCTGGCCTTTGTTGCACTGCTGTTTCAGACTCCAACTTTCACCCACCCCCTCTCCACCACAGCCTCCTCATTCTGGCCCAGTCAGCCTCTCCAGTCAAGGCTCACGCTCCCACTATCTTGATCATCCACATGTGTTGTAGGAATTCGTCAACTTACCAGTAACCGTCAGGGCACAACTCTAGGACCAGCATGTCATCAATGAACATATGAACTAGGAGCAGGAGTAGGCCACTCAGCCCTTCAAGCCTGCTCTGCCTTTCAATAAGATCATGGCTGATCTGATTGTAACCTCACACCTACCATCAGTAACCTTTCACCCCCTTGTTAATCAAGAATCTATCTAGCTCTGCCTTAAAAATATTCAAAGACTCTACTTCCTCTGCTTTTTGAGGAAGAGAGTTCCAAAGACTGACAATCCTCTGAGAGAAAAAATTTCTTCTCATCCCCGTCTTAAATGAGTGACCCCTTATTTTTATACAGTCACCCCCAGTTCTAGTTTCCTCCAAGAGAAAACATCCTCGCCACATCCACCCTGTCAAATTCCCTCAGGATCTTAATGGTTTCAATCAAGTCACCTCTTACTTTTCAAAATTCCAATGGATACAAGCCTAACGTGTCCAACCTTTCCTCATAAGACAACCCAGCCATTCCTGGTATTAGCCTAGTAAACCTTCTCTGAACTGCTTCTAATGCATTTACATCTTTCCTTAAATAAAGAGACCAATACTGTCCACAATGTTGCAGATGTCGTCTCACCAATGCCCTGTACAACTGAAGCATAACTTCCTTGCTTTTGTATTCAATTCCCTTCACAATAAACAAAATGTTCCAATAGCTTTCCTAATTACTTACTGTATCTGTATATAAACCTTTTGTGATTCATTCATTAGGACATCCAGATCCCTCTGAATCTCAGAGCTCTGCAATCTCTCACCAATTAGATAACATGCTTCTTTTTAATTCTTCCTGCCAAAATGGACAATTTCACATTTGCCAGGCCTTTGCCCACTCGCTTAACCTATCTGGTGTCACTTTGTTGCCTCCTTACATCCTCTTCGTAATTTACTTTCCTACCCTTCTTTGTTTCATCAGCAAATTTAGCAACCATCCCATATGTCCATTCATCCTAGTCATTTATAGGAATTGTAACAAGTTGATGCCTCAGCACTGATCCCTGTGGCAGACCACTTGTCACATCCTGCCAACCAGAAAAACAAGAGGAGGAACACAACTGTGCTTTCTGAATGGCTGCTGTATTCAGAATAAAATCTAGAACTCTTTGCCCTAAACTCCTTCCTTGGCCAGATAGTGCCATTCATCCCAGCCTTGACTTCCTTCTGGTCTGACCCTTTTCCCATCCCTTCTGCAGTCCAAGTCTAACTGCCCAGTTTTTCTCACGTCCAATTGTGTTGTAGTGCCTCCTGGAGATCGGTCTCTTCCCAGCTTACCTGATCTGGTCTCCCACACACGCACCTCACCGAACATTATCCAATTTCCTCATGCATTTTACTGTCCCTTTGCAATTGAATGGATCAGATGGGGGCGGCAGTGTCATGTGGGAGCTGTGGAGAGAACCCCAAATATTATTGGTTCCCAGGGCCCCCGGACGCCTTACTCTGGCTCTGCAGAACACAACCAAGAGCCAGCTACTTGATGAAGAGGAGATGGGGTAGGGGCAGGGGGTTGCCTAGGCAGTGAAATATGCTCTGACTGTTGTTGCTCTCAGTTAATCTAATATTGATGGATAGCATATGTTTGTTGGCATTTGTATGTACTGAATTATACACAACAATTATTAGCCAAGGCTTGTTGATTGTGTAGATCAAGCAGTCCCCATGGAGTCTTCACATTTAGTCCCATCAGCATTGTACACTATCAGTATAAAGGCATAGACTGTAAATGGATTATGAAATAATTAATCTAAGCTTTTAAATAATAAAGGAGAGAGGCTTTGTATTTTCTATTGCC
The DNA here is from genome assembly GCF_017639515.1 of Carcharodon carcharias. Lineage (NCBI taxonomy): Eukaryota > Metazoa > Chordata > Chondrichthyes > Lamniformes > Lamnidae > Carcharodon > Carcharodon carcharias. The sequence goes on along the minus strand of NC_054484.1, from coordinate 99,897,300 downwards.
TGAAGGAGTGATTTGCATGTGGTGCCATTTAAATGAAAATATCAGCCTGTGGTGTTGATGTAGGGTTACCTGCGTGCTTATCTGAATGTAATTGAAAAGCATCGCTCCTATTCTCCCACTTTAATACAATGCCTGGTTACTCATCACTTTGCTACCTTAACAAACATCACTGCTATTGTTCATTTCTCTTGTGTTATACTGAACTTTTCTCACTGGAAATTTATAAAAGGGCTAAACTGCAACACTCACGACCATTTTTGTTTCACAGTGTCAGCCTTGGCTTAATTGTTAGCACGTTCACCTGTGAGTCAGAAGGTCATAGGTCCCACTCCAGAGACTTGAGTTTATACAGTGACTGCACTTCCAAAGCAGTTCATTGGCAGCATAGTGCTTTGGGACATCCAGCTGGCAAGTGGTATAGAAATAATAAGATATAAATAAATTTTAAAACATAAAAGTTTTTTTCTTTTGTTAGTACAAAACTGGGGTGGCCACACAATTTAATGTGGTAGGGCACTTAGATAACTTATGAAACCAACTATGTTACACAGAATCCAATAGTTGTGTTGTGCTCATTTAAATCCATTCACTGTTTACTCTTCTTTCACAGAAGGACAATATATTTGAAAAGCATTCATTTAAACAAAGAAAAGTGAAGAGAATATACAATCATATCTAATAATTAACTTTGCATCGGGATGGATGTGTTGGGAGTTACAGCTGGTGTCTTATCTCCTCACGTGCTCACACAGTACCAGCCAGGATAATGAGCTGTGGATAAGTGGTGGATAGTACTGGTAGAGAAACAAAAAAAAGGGCAGGAAGGTTCAGGAAATTCTGGAGAGAAAAGTCAAAGCTATAGAGCAAGGTATTGGTTTGAGTAAAATCAAGCAGATTTTGACAGGAAGGGACCGTAGCTGCAAAATTCCACTCCTTAGCAACCATAGTTTTGGTGCGATGGATGCCATTTGGTCCCAAAATGGTGTCTGCACCACATGCATGCACTTTCAATTCATTCTGCACCAGATGGCATTTTGGCGAAAGCTTTAGCACAAATGTTAGCAGCATGCACCAGAAGTATGTTTTGCCCATTTACACCTCCTCTAGACCCAGCTTATGCTTCTTTACTTGCCCCATTACTATCTCTTCTTGCCTTGCATCCTTATCCTTTCTGTCTTCTCTCATCTCTTCCACCCAATTACGGACCTTCCATTTTGTTCTTTTTTCCTTGCCCCCTTTCCCTGCCTTACATAAAAGTTGCTAAGTCATTAAACCTCTAACACACTTAATACTGAAAAAAGCCCTCAATCATAAAACTCATTCATAAATTTAAATCTCCTCAAGTGGTCAATCTGTGAAAACAAATAATCATCTATTTCACTAACCACATCATAGACAGATAACTCTTTAATAGCCTCTTAAAACTGTCAATTAAAATGTGAAAACAGCCTGCCACTGAGATAAGTGGGTTTTGAGCTTTTGAAACTCAGTCAAGCATTTGTAATGGGCTTAGCTATAATGACAAACATTGGAAATGCGAACAATTTGAGTCTATTGAAACTGAACAAACTATTTGTTTTTTTTCCTAAGTTGCACCAAATGCCCTGTCAATCAAAGCAGTCCAGGAGCAGGTGGGACCTTTTTTTCTCTAAGTGACAGCTGCTATAGATTTTTTTTTCATTTTAAAAGGACCCTGGACACTTAAGTCACTTCAGGCCATTTCATGAGGGATTCCAAGCAATATTTTCTTCAGTTTTGAAAGCATAAGAGCACTTTTCCCAATGGGAAAAGTACTCTAATGCATCTTAATAGTTACACTACCCTATAATCAATCATTGCAGTAAAACACATCTTACTTACAATACACCATCTAACTATTGAAACTGAAAGAACACTTTTTTTTTGTATTTCAAAACCTTTTAATATAAAAATTCCAGGAGCAGGTGATTGTTTTATTTTTGATTCCCCACTTGGTATGGGATTCTTTCTCTCAGTGCCCATGAACCACATCTACTGACTGAAGAGGCCTGACTCCACTACAATTGTTGGATGGGGGTGGTGAGATAGTGGTGAATTTAAACTGCCCATTCCTGTAATGGAGCTGGTAAGGGTGGGATTATTACATGTGGTCAATCTGCTCAAGCCCTTATCCCGCACTGACAAAAATTGCCAGAAAGGGGAATAAGGGAGGGAATCCCAGAATCGGGCCCTGCACGCCATTTTTAAAGTGCTCCTGAGTTGTCCACGCTTGACAAAAATCTAAGCCTTTAACTCAGTTCCTCTCTCCAATGTCTGACCTGCTGAGTATTTCTTGAATTTTCTGATCTTATTTTACTTTTCCAGCATCTGCAGTATTTTGCCCTCGAACGAGTATCTGAATATGTTCTGTCCAAACTCTTGCACTGCTGTGGATTGGCAGCAGTAGGCTGCTGTAAGAATATACAAATAAATAGAATTGGTAAAGGGCAATTCACCTCATCAAGTCCTTTCATGCTACTAGGACTACAAGTGGAGTTGAAATGGGCACTATATAAGACTACGAATATTATTACTAATGATAATATTGCTAAGAATGGACCTGCTGCAGGTTAAAACTTTGTTATGGTCCCATCCTCCCATAGCAGACACTGTGTGGCTGGCCTGTGGTACTGAGGTCCCAATCCATCCTGAGGCCTGGGCATTAGTATCATTAGGACTGCTTTGGAGCACTCTAATATTACAGAGTGTAGGCTGGTAAAGTTATGTGTTAGTATGGTGAATTGGGGGTAATGGAGCAGAATTACTCAGCTCTGGGGATCTCCAGTGTTTGAAAGATGTGTGAGAAGCTGGGGCAGCAGAAGCCCACGGCTGGAATGGTGCAGCCTGAAAGGAGCACTCCAGCTCCTCAGGGTCTGGTGACAAAGAAAGAGGAACTCATCTTCTGGGTCTTCCGTGGTTGAGTAGCCAATTGGTAGCAGTCCTAGTACTTCACAGTACTCAGTTCAGTCCAAAAAAAAACAATTGACAGGGCCTCCCTGCATTGTAGATGCCTGATTAACATTTTAAATGTGCCTTGTGCCTAACTCCGGATTGGGGCCGCACTAGCCACTCATTGTAGGCCACAGGGAACATTGCCATGGCAACACTGACAGCAGGAATGAGGTGTTAGGTCAGTATACTCCACCCCACCCCTCATTTTCAGAGTGACTCCACCCCATTTCCACTGGGTGGCCGGCTAAGAACCCCCCCCCCCCCCCAACCCCTTCACCGCAACCCCAATACGGACTTTTAAGTGCAGTAGAGTTTGCCTTGGCTGTTGGGCGTGTTTAAGGTTGGCCTAACTTGCTGTGTCTCCTCAACCATGAAATCACACATACTGACTCTGTGAGATTCAATCTGTCATGCTAGATTCAATGAGTTTGAACCTTTGAATTGAAGGGACAGGATGGTGTGTCAAAAAGATTTCAGAAAATGTGACTAGGCTAACCTAAGGGATAGCAAATACAGTGCAAGGAGAGTATTATTTTCCAATTCTTTCTGCACTTTCTGTCTTCCTATCCAGCGTAACAACAACAGCGTTGGAATAATAATGTTTCCAACAGATTGGTAGAATTGGATTCTCATCAAAATACCCCATGGCAGCATGAACTTTGACTTTAATTTTGGTGCATTTGGTTGTTTATTTGGTATAAAAGTAAATCCAATGGCTGTTTATAAGCAGA